>NC_136059.1:1777995188-1779472897 GCF_964261635.1 Lissotriton helveticus | reverse complement strand
ATAATGACGCAGTTACATTCCAGGTCTTTTGCATCACATAAAAGGCGCACACTATCCCGTTTGTTATCCTACACAGTGGTATGAGTGTTCTCCTGATGTATATGTGTGATCTACTATTGTGCTTGCACATCTACGGCTATAAGTTCTTCCAGCATCGCATTCCATTCCATTGAAATGGGTGTCTTCCTTAATCCCTTGTGTTACTCTCGCTTAAACTCTGCGGCTGCTGCCCTACCCCATCTAACCATTTCATTATACCAATCCAATACTGAAGGTACTCTGGCAGACTTCTATTGCATAGTGATATTTCTTTTAGTACCAAAACCATATTTGCAAATTTGCGTACAGGGCTTCCCTTCTTTCCTTTTGTGCCCATTCCCAATAGGCAATGTTCCAGTGTCTCACTGTTGCGCACCTGGGTGACGTTTTTTTTAATTCCTTGTATTGATGACCAGTACTGGGTCAGCCTCGGGCAATCCCATAACATATGCAGTAGATCCGCCTGTGAGGAGTGGCATCGGGGGCACGAGTCTGCTGTGTCTGGGAACATTAAACTTATGTTGTGCGGAGTCAAATAAGCGTTGTATACAATCATGAGTTGTATGATTTTACATTTTGGTTTTCTAAATACCGTTCCTGGGTATTCCAACAGTGTCTCCCACTCCCTATCAGTAAACTACACAGCCTATATCCGTGTTCCATTTGTCACGGGTGGACTGAAGTGATACCAATGTATGCGGGCGGATTCCCCTATATAGCGATTTTCTTATGTGGCTTCTATTGCCCATCAAGTATTGCATGTGGGTAAGTGCGTGTGTCGGACGTTCTGTTCCTTCTGAGGCCCAGGCAGCACAGATATATCAAGAAATATTTGTGTGGAGCAGAAATAATGTTTTCGGCACTCCCTGCTCTCTCATAAATGTATCATGGTTCATTAGGGTACCGTCCACTGTGCTTACACCCGTCTCTGCCCATGCTGCTATATGACGAAGAGTTACCATCCCTGATGGTAAGGGGAGTCCTAGTGAAGGGATATTAGGAGCATAAACTGTCAGTGCCTTTGTGTAGCACGTTGCCTTTTTCCAGTACAATAATGCAGTCCTCAGCAGCGGTGGCACTATCGGAGGTATTCTGTTGTTCGGTAGAAACAACGCATGTACTCCCCCACGTTCCCATTCCTGGCGAGTCATAGCAATTTCTTGTAGAATGCGGCCTGCAATCCAGTATGCTAACCATTGCAGCTGGCTTGCATAACAGTAAGCTCTCAAGTCTGGAACTCCTTACCCCCCTTGCTTTCTGTCTAGTTGCAGTTTGGGAGTCCTATCCATCTACGTCCTGTCCCCCATATTAGTTCTATCAAAAGGGTTTTTAGGATCTTAAACACATGCGCTAGGAAAAGGATAGGTAGGTTGGTGAAATAATATAACAGTCTAGGGAGTATCCCCATTTTGGTTAATGCTACTCATCCCAGTATCGATATAGGCAGGGAGGTCCAAACTTGTATTTGCGGTCTAATGGCTGCAATGGCATGGTTTAGATTGCTATCTAAGATACTTTCCGTCTCTCTGTATATATGGATGCCCAAATATCTGAAAGTAACTGTCACTATTTGAAATGTCCAGTGGCCAAATCGAATTGCTTCGTCCCTTGCCGTGTCAGTACAAAAATAGACGTATGATATGTTCTCATTTATGGAAAGACCTGAGAGCCACTGGAACGCATTAAAAATTGTAAGTATTGGGTCATAATCCTCATCTAAATTATTGAAATATAATATGAGGTCATCCGCATATGTCGATATGATGTGTGTCTCTCTGCCCATTCAGATCCCTTTATGGCTCGCCTTAGTATGAAGCCTAATAAGTAGAGGTTCCAAAGCTAAGATAAATACTAAAGGTGAGAGCGGACACCCCTGTTTAGTACCCTTTGCTATCGTGTATTGTTGTGAGATGTGCATACCTGTGTGTGCACGTGCCATTGGATTCGTATATAGCAGCTGTACCCATTTCACGAATTCCTCCGGAATTCCTAACTTTTGGAGAGTATGTAGCATATAGTGCCAGTGCAAATAGTCAAATGCTTGGCGTAGGTCTAGGGAGATACATCCCTGGGAGCCAGCGGCTGCGGGTGTATGAGGCATCACTTGATGGAGTCTCCTAATATTAAGCGCCGTGCATCTACCTGGCACAAATCCACAATGAACCAACAAAAATCTAAATTAGGGAGTGAAGAGGTGGTGCTGATCAGCACCAAGGTGGATGCACCCTCCTCTAGTAAATGGTTCAGATAATCAAAAAGGTCCAACCTCAAGTAGTTAACTGTTGGTATACACAGTGTTTGTTAAAATACCCCTCACACACCAAAAGGGCCCTTGGTGTCATGCTTCATCATCGGGGTCTTCCTCTGCGGGACGGGGCGTGCTACGACTAGCGACTACGCTAGAGCACCTTAAATAATTGTGAGTGCTATGTGAGTTGGAGTGAGTGTAGGTAGGGTCAGGGGTGTTTGGAAAAGTGAATCTAAAATGATACCTGGCTTTGTGAAAGCAAAAAACGAATTATTAGTCACAAGCTGGTATGGTTAAAAAGGTGTAGCGGAGACTGATAGGCTTGACAATAAGCTTAATCTCCAAGTGGCGTCAACATGTTTCGAGGCAGAACGCCTCTTCATCAGGACGGGGTCTGATCCCTCTGTCACTCACTAATGTTGATTCACAGTATGTGTAATGTGTATATACAGGTAATTTTTTGTAATTGGTAATTTTATTTATATTTGTATAGCGCGTTATCACCAACGGTCTCTAAGCGCTTTGATAGAGGGGCCTGCTAGTGTTGAGGGTGGGGAGACAGGTACTTTACTGCGCGCCCCAGGCTTCTTTAAACAGGTGGGTTTTTAGATGTTTCCTAAAGGGTAACAGGAAGTGTTCCTTACGGAGGTTGTCAGGCAGTCTGTTCCAGATCTGTGTATTGATAGACGAGAAAGCTCTGCCTCCCATAGAGGACAGGCGGGTGCGGGGACAGACTAGCATCCTGGCTTCCGAGGATCGAAGTGCTCTGGTAGGGGCATAGTTCGTAAGGCTGTTCTTTATGTAGGTTGGTGCATTGCCATAGATGGCCTTGTGTGCATTGCACAAACCCTTGAACTTGATCCTCTGTCTGATGGGGAGCCAGTGTAGCTGGCGTAGAAGGGGAGAGGCGTGAGTGCGGCGTGGGACTTTGAACACAAGCCGAGCCGCACCGTTCATGGTAGTCTGAAGTCTAGTCAGTTGGTAGTCTGGGAGTCCTAGGTAAAGTGAGTTGCCGTAGTCCAGACGGGATAGGATGAGTGCTACTACCACTCGTTTCAGGGTCTCGAAGGTGAGTAGCTGGGCCAGTTTTCGCAGCTGCCTGATTATGTTGGAGCAGACCCCGACTGTGGTGGATACCTGGAGAGCCAGGGTTAGTTTGTTGTCAATATTTATTCCCAGGCTTTTGACTGCTATAGCTGGCTCAGGGTATTTGCCCAACTCGGGTGGCCAAAAGAGGCAGTTCCAGGGGTTGGCGTCATTAGTGACTGCCAGCACCTCCGTCTTATCCGGATTGATCTTCAGATAATTGGCCGACATCCAGTTTATTGTGAATTTTAGGATGTTCTGTACTTTCTGGTGCGCTGGTAGGGAGTTGTCTATCCGGATGATAATTTGAGTGTCGTCTGCGTAGTTGTATATTTGGCACTCTAACTGATTGAGCGCAGCTATCAATGGCTGAAGGTAAGCATTAAATAAAAGGGGGGACAGTGCGGATCCCTGACGGACTCCGCGGGGGAGAGTACCTGACCTGGATACTGCTTCCCCCAACTGCACTCTCTGAGAGTGATCTTTTAGGAAGGATGTGAGCCATGTCATTGCAATGCCCTGCACCCCGAAATCGGACATCCGCGACAGAAGTAACTGGTGGTTCACGGTATCAAAGGCCGCGGATAGGTCTAACAAAATCAGGGCGCAGGGCTACTTCGAATCAGCTCTCAGTCTCAGGTTGTCTAGGACTGCCAGCATCACTAATTCGGTGCTGTGATGAGGTCGGAAGCCCGCCTGGTTAAATTGCAGGAGGTCGTTGGCCTCTAGATGGTGTGCAAGGGAGGCAAGCACGTGTTGTTCCAGGACTTTGGCGAGGAATGGAAGCTGGGATATGGGTCGAAAATTTTTCACGTTTTAATGTCGTCCCCCGGCTTTTTCAAGAGGGGGATCACGCGCGCCTCCTCAAACTCGCTCGGGACTACTCCTGTTTCCAGGGACGTGTTCAGGAGTGACAGAGTCTCGCTTTCAATTTCGGGGAGGGCCATCATGTAGATCCTGGGTGGGCAGGGGTCAGCTGGGGAACCTGACTTCACACGTCCGAAGAGTGGCCCCAAGGCTTCATGTGTGAGCAGAGGGAAGGACGTAAGGGAAAGTTCTAGGGAGTGGCCAGAGGGGACTGGGTTTAGAGAGCATGTCAGCTTAGAGGTATTCTCGATGGTGGTCAAGAGGTCCTCCACTTTGGAGGTGAAGAAGGTTTGGAACTTCTCACAATCCTCCTTGTTAAAGGCAGGTTTCTGTTCTTTGACCTGTCGGAATTCTTTTAGAACTTTAAACGTTTCTTTCTGCGTGTTGGGGGCAGACACAATCTTGTTTTCATAGTAGACCGACTTTTCAGTCTGTATAGCGTGTTTGTATGCTGAAAAGACTTCAAGATAGTGTGAGAGAGTTGAAGGGTCATATGCTTTTCGCCATGCTCTTTCCCCTTGGCGAAGCTGTTGTTTCAGAGTGCGTAGTTTGTCTTTAAAGCACGGGGCTCCTTTCCCCTTATCTTTAATCCTTTCCCTACGAGCGGGTGCAAGACTATCAATGGCCTTGTTAATTCTTTTCGCCAGAGCGTGGTTTTTTACATTAACATCTCCAGAGGGATAGTCAGGCTGGCCAGACAATCTGAGGGCAGGGGCGAGGTTGGCTGCACTGATTTTGTTCCAGCTTCTAATCCTACAAACTTGCCAAACAATGTGGGAAGTATGCTATGAGGTCCCTCCGTTTGTTAATGAGGCTATGTACGGTGGGTAGTGTAAAAAGATAACCCATGGTTTGTGATTCCAAACACGGGGGTGATCAAAAAGGGCTCAGGTGAAGATAATCTATACCTATGTTGTATGTATTAATTCCTATAGTGTTCAGTCCTATCAGTATTGCTGAATAGTGGGCTTGCAAGAAACAAGGAAGAGCACTTGAATGTCTTTAGCGCGTATCCCAAAGCGCAATAGGTCTCCTAAAATGGGAGATTTTTTTTTTACAGTGACATAGAAATATGTCCTTGGTGGACCATGACAATACTAGGTCCAGGGTTTTTTGTTAAGGGATGAAGAGACACACTTACATGTTGTTAATAAACACAAAACTCAACATAGACATACATGTAAAAAGATGGGGACACAGATTCCAGGTTGACAAATAGAGGTAAACATTGCTAGATACATACTGTCACAAGCAGGGGTTAATGCCCCATGAGCCAATAGGGATGAGGGGTAAATGGAACTTCCATCTGTGGAGATTAAAGATATAGCAAGGATTTGTGCCTGGAGTAGTGGAGATTATGTCACACAGGACAATAATGAGTCCTCATCACTTCCTATCTCGGCTATGCCGTACTTACTAGGCCACAAATAGTTCTCACATCCTCCCCCATCCTCGGCTTCCGTGTTGTGGCTGGTACGAAAGGGGATGCCCTATTTATACTGCTTTAAACTGGTCTTAATTGATTAATTATGTGCACCTGGGTTTGGTCAGCAGGGGAAGTAACCATGGTGACTGGCGATAACTAAGGCTAGGTTGACTTTAGGCGCCATCTTGGAATGGTGACTGGTGATAACTAAGGCTAGGTTGACTTTAGGCGCCATCTTGGAATGGTGACTGGCGATAACTATGGCTAGGTTGACTATGGGCGCCATCTTGGAATGGTGCCTGGCGATAGCTAAGGCTAGGTTGACTTTAGGCGCCATCTTGGAATGGTGAAAAATGGGTGGACAATTCTTCAAACTTGCCAAACAATGTGGGAAGTATGCTATGAGGTCCCTCCGTTTGTTAATGAGGCTATGTACGGTGGGTAGTGTAAAAAGATAACCCATGGTTTGTGATTCCAAACACGGAGGTGATCAAAAAGGGCTCAGTTGTGCAGATAGTTTGTCATCGTTCTGTGTGTATGATTGTTAGTCTATAAATGATGACCCATGGTTTGTAGCTCCAAACTCGGTGGGTGATCATTACAGGTTCAATTGCGCCCAGGGTATGTCATCGTTAAGTTCAGTGATGTGAGTGCCTAGACGGAACACCCATCGCTGTTCTTTTTCCAGAAGGTTCTTATCAGTTTTGAAGGACTCAACCACTGTCCAGTGTAGGTCCTGTGTACTGTGTCCCATCAAGAGGTAATGGGTGGCCTTTTTAGTAGTTGTTTTTTTGCAACGTACGTTGCTACGGTGTTCACCTATGCGTACCTTGACGGGTCAAGAAGTCCCTCCAATGTATTCTTTTGCACACGGGCAAGTGATGAGGTAGATCACATTACGACTATTTCAGTTCGTGAATGCCCGTTGTTCCCAGTTTGTTCCGTTAGAAAAATGGATCGTCCTACTCCTACTGGTCAGTTTGCAGTGGGTGCAGGTGCCACAAGGATGGTGCCCACCCACATCCGCTAATTTGGGTGGACCATTTTCCACAGGGGTTCTATGTCTGCTATGGACCAATATGTCTCTAAGATTTCTCCCTCTTTTATGGGAGAACATAGGTCTTGGGAAATTCAAAGAACCCCCGTCAAGAAACCTCCAGTGTTTGTTCACTATTTTTGTGATTCTGTTAGAGTTCGAGTTGAAGGTTGTTATGCAGATGGGGTGGGGTCTCTGGTTCCTTAGGAACTGTGTCCTCGAGAAGGGCCTCCCTATTGTTATTCCTTGCTCTTTTGAAACCTTTTTTAACAATAGTTATGGGATAATTTATGTTTAGCATTTTCCTTTCTGGATTCTCTGCCTGACCCTACCTACACTCACTCCAACTCACATAGCACTCACAATTATTTAAGGTGCTCCAGTGTAGTCGCTAGTCATAGCACGCCCCGTCCCGCAGCGGAACGGGAAGACCCCGATGATGAAGCATGACACCAAGGGCCCTTCTGGTGTGTGAGGGGTATTTTAACAAGCACTGTGTATGCCAACAATATATGGACTCACAGTTAACTACTTGAGGTTGAACCTTTTTAACAAATCCACAATGTTCAGTGTGCACCAATTGGGGAATAATTATAGAATCCTATTTGCCAGCAGCTCACTTAGAATTTTATAATCTGTGTTTAGAAGCGAGAGGGGTCGATAACCTGCCATGTCTGTACTGTCCCTGCCCAGTTTCGGGAGCGAAATCACTGTCTCTTGTAGTGTAGTGAGTGGAAGTGATCCTGCATCCAATGGGGCTTGATATAGTCTCTGTAAATGGGGTATTAATAACTCGGAGTATGTTGCGTAGAATTCTATGGGTAATCCCTCATTGCCTGGTGTTTTATTTCAGGGAAGATCTTTTATTGCTGCTTTTATTTCTCTACTCGTTATAGGCTCCTGTAGCTCTGGTTTGTGATCATTTAGCATCTGTTGGAGCTGTATCCACTCAAAGAACGACTCGCATTCAACGTCATCAACCTCTTCCGGTGCCGCGTACAATTTTTCATAATTGTTTTTAAAGGCATTATTTATTTCAAAATGCGTCCGTGCAATAGTGCTGTCAATGGTGATAATTTCAAGAATAGGAGACACTGTTAGTGCATCTTTGATAAGTCTAGCAAGTAACAGGCCTGCTCTGTCTACAGTTGCATGTTGCTTCCGTGTGTATGAGCGGTAATCTAGAGTGTGAATTACTTCTAGAAGTTCTGCGTGTGTTATGTGCATCTTTGCATTTGGTATTTGATGCTGCCTTCTGCTCCAGTTTTCCCAGCCTATTTTCCACTTCTTTAACTTTAACAAGTAAGACATTACGCCCTCCCACCCTTGTGCCAATTGCCACAGTTTTGAACGCGTCCCATTTAATTTGGCTTGTAATAGCAGTGTCTTTGTTGTCAGTGAAGTAGTGGGCTAGGGCCGTAAAAATGCCATTGTGGAACGCCTAATCCTCTAACAACAAGGGGGGCAATCTCCAGGTTGGTATTGGTGTCGGAATTTCCCCCCATTGCTTTGTGACTTCTAATGGGTTATGATCCAAATATGTGTTGCCTAAGTACGTAGTATCTTTAACATTAACCTATAGACTTAGGGCCAGATGTAGGAGCCCTAATAACGGTCGGAAACGGCCGATTTCTGCCGTTTCCGACCGGTATTAGGGTTTTCAGATGTAGGGGGCTGAAAATTACAGAATCGGTATATTTACCGATTCGGTAAATTACCGAATCGGTAAATATAATGATTCTGTAATTCCAAATGTAGGTGGCACAGTTTACAGTGCCACAGGCCCTTAAGAGTCGGTATTTTACCACAAAATCCTATTGTGTGGTAAAATACCGGATTCAGGTGTGCATGCACATGTGTGCATGCACACCTGTGCAATGTGACACACAGACATGCCCTTAGGGCATGTATGGGTGCCACATGTCACACAAGCCTGTACTTGGGGTGCTAGAGGGTGTCAAAGTGACACCCCATGCATCCTTGCAGGATTCGGTATTTACCGATTCGGTAAATACCGAATCGGTATTGCCCATTGATTCCTATGGGCTTAAAGGCCCATAGGAATCAATGGGCAATACCGATTCGAATCTTACTGATTCGGTATTCCTGATTTCGGAATTACCTACATCTGCCCCCTTCCCATTTACAGACTCTTAAATACAGAATCTGTAAAATTCGGTATTTATGAGTCTGTAAATGGGAATTACCTACATCTAGCCCCTAGTGAGCAAAAAATTCAATCTATACGGGAGTGCAGTCCATGTGGTGCCGAAAAAAGGAATATTCTTTATTAGTAAGATGCACTAGATGCCATGCATCTCCTTTGCCCCATCCTTCTGGCCCATGTCTTGAGGGCATCTGCCTCTTTCCTCTATCCCACGACCTGAAGTGGGGGGTATGACCTGTTCAGTTCAATATCCATCACCGCATTGAAGTCACCTCCCAACACCCATGGATATGCTTCCCATCTAACACATTGCTAACACATTGCTAAGTATCTCTAGGAATTTGTCCTGTTCCGTGTTTGGAGTGTAAACACTCACTAACACTACATGTTCCCTATCCAATAAACCATGCAACAGCACATATTTCCCCTGGGAGTCTACTTTCTGTTCCAACAGACGGATAACCCACCTCCCATAGAAACGGATGGTGCTATCCGTGTTACACTGATGCATAGTCCTGATTTGGATGTCGTGCTGCCTATAGAGTCAGGTCGCAATGATAACAAGCTGGTCTTGATTTTAAAAGAAATAAGAGACTCACGCACCGCCATAGAAGCTCAAATAGGTACACTGACTACCAGCTCCACCTTCTGAAGGCGGACCACGCAAGCAAGTAATGAAAGAAGAGTAATGGGAGTGATCAAAGGTTCTGAAACAGAGTTTATTTGTTGTCAGTGAGTAAAGATTGAAAGTGTCTCTTGAGATCTCAACAACAAAAGAAAATCCCCTTTTGTTTCAGTAAGTGTGCCTCCTATTGCAGACACAGGGGTGCAATCTTTCCAAGACCACTTTATTCAGCATTGAGAGCCACACATTTCACTTGTTAAACTAGATTCCTTACTGTGAAAAACAAAGCAATATATATCACAAAAATAGAGAAGGGGACAAGAGAGCTAATTAAGGTCCAGTGTACATGTTCCCTATAACAACATGTAAACCCATTAAGGACACTGTTCCTACAGCCAGGTGCAAAAAGTCACCCAGGCCCAAACTGAAAAACGGAGGAAGGAAATCCTAGGTGAAGGACCCACTCAGTTAATGGAAGACCACTCTTTATCTTCTGTTGCCCTCACACACCCAATAGGATGTCATTCTTCATCATCGGACAGTGCTCCGCGTAGGGCCGGTCCTGCAATTCCCTACGGGCCCCCGAAGGGTCACTTTGTCTGAGATCTTGTAAGGACTGCCGGATGATGCGTGCGGGTGTGTGGGGAGTGGGTCTTCTGTGGAGGGTGAAGATAGTGTGTGCAATTATGTGAGAGATTAATAAAGGGTCATCATGCAGCCAGTGTAAAACCGATGTACACTTAGCAGAGTCTTTCTTCTAAATAAAATGTTTCCCTTGTGGCATACTATGCTGGGTGTCATTGGTCCTAGGTCAACATGTTCTGCGCCTCCATCGCCATAAGGGTCGTTTGCACTTCTTCAGGACCAGAAGTAGAATTAAGGTGCACATGAAACAAAGAAATAAAATACCCTCAATATGGATCAGGGAAGTAACCTGTATACCCTCACTGTGGTACAGCGTAATGATGAAGGCCGCTCCAGATCAAAACCTAGAACAGACAAAACAGGATAGATAACAGCATGTGCATCAGTAAAACTTGATGCATCATTCGTGTGCTACAACTGTGTGCACAACAACCACATAAAAAAGAGAGAAGTAGGTATACGAGTAACACGGTACATTGGTGGTGCTTGGTGGAGTGACACACCTGAGTAACATAGGAATGCTGCCTAAGAACCAAAAATAATACATATAACAGTACATGATGCTGTGAGGTAAAAGGTTAAGTGCAGGCCAAATAACCTCTACGAAAAACAGTTTCAGCCCTGAGATAAATGCCACAGAGAGGGAGCGTCGAGTCCTTATCAAACAGTACCGGGACGGTAGCTCCACAAAGTTGTGGCAAGGACTACCCGCAAGTTACCGGGCTGAAACAACAAGGATACAGACTTAAATACTGTCAATTACATCTCCACAGCAGAGTGAGTAGCCAACAATTCAAGCTCAGTATAAAAATGTTTCCAATTCGGCTAGTGGTATTTGACTAGGTTCTGGCGCCACAAGGGAATGTTCACCTTTCTAGAATTTTTAGGTAAGTCTTTTACGATAGGTTACGGTGCTACAAGGAGAAGAGAACCACTTCCCTCTTCTAGTTCGGCAAAAGCCACAAGGTTGCTACATACTCCTTAGCACACGTTTCTGTTAAAGTTTCTGCAGTATACAAGTGTTTCCACCATACATCATTCATACATTCACAAGAAATTTCAATTTCTCTTAATCAGGGTTGTTGTTGGTGTTGTTTATTTCTGGAGACGTCACAGCCGACACGTGTTTCGTCGTTAAGGGAATGTGACCCACGACTTTCTCTAGGCTGTTAGATAAAGTAATTTTATATTGTGACATACTGTTTGTAGACATTACAATTTGTACACTACATTTTGTCGTTCATGTTAGTGTGAACAGGTGGTGATTACGGTTATACATCTTATACTTGATTACATTTTACAATCGCCAGTTAGATGTGAATAGTTAGTTATCGTTTTGCCATTTGGCGTACATGAGATTGTTTAGCAACTTGGGAGGTCTATGGACCCATTAAGAAATAATGGAGAAACCGTGATTTCATTTGTCTCAGTTCATCAGGTTATGGCCGTGCAAAGTGACTAATTTCTGAATTGTGACATTATTGATTTTTATAATCAGTGATAGCATGCATAGCTGTGAGTCATGCATTGAATACCTATTCTCCGAAATGTTGTTCTTGCATTGAATACCTATTCTCCGAAATGTTGTTCTTTCTGAGGGAGAGATACGGAAGGAGACTTTAATTCAAGTCACTAGTATTTCTAAGTTACATTTGTTTTTACATTATAATTTTGTTGCCAAAGATTGTAATCGGTTTACTCACGTTATCTAAGGTGGTATTTCCAGGAGAGGAAGTGTGAAGGGAAATCCTAGGTGAAGGACGCAATCTTTGTCCTCTGTTGCCCTCACACACCCCTTAGGATGTGAAGCTTCATCATTGGGCAGTGCTCCTCGTAGGGCGGCGCTGCAATTCCCTAAGGGCCCCCCGAAGGGTCACTTTGTCAGATATCGTTTAAGGACTGCCGGATGATGCATGCGTGTGTGTAGGGAGTGGGTAGTCTGTGGAGGGTGAAGATAGTGCATGCATTTATGTGAGGCATTAATAAAGACTCATCATGCAGCCTGTGTAAAACCGATGTACCATTAGAGGAGTCTAACTGCTAAATAAAATGTTCCCCTTCTGGCATACTATGCCCGGGTGTCGTTGGTCATAGGTTGACATGTTTTGCGCCGCTCTCGCCATAAGGGTTGTTTGTCCTTCTTGTATACCCTCACTGTGATTACAGCGTAACGATGAAGGCCGCTCCTGATCAATACCTAGAAGAGAAAAAACAGGATAGATAGCAGGCATGTGCATCAGTAAAACTTGATGCGTCATTCATGTGCCACAGCTGTGTGCACAACAACCACATAAAAAAGAGAGAATGGGGTACACGAGTAACACAGTACATTGGTGGTGCTTGGTGGAGTGTCACCCCTGAGTAACACAGGAATGCTGCCTAAGAACAAGAAATTATATATATATATATATATATATATATATATATATATATATATATATATATATATATATACATATATTACCTACTGGCGGTCGCCAGTAGGTAGTTATAGTTAGGATTGGCTACCATAGGAAATCCGCAACATTCTATTGGGAATAACTCTGGCGCTAGTTGTCGAATTTGTGTGTAATTTTCCAAAATTTTGGCCAGCTCCGCTGCGCTCCTTCCCTGAAAGTTTCGGGGGGATTTGTGAAGTGGGGGCTGAGAAAAAAGAGGGGTTCCAAAACGTGTTTTCCCCATGTTAATTTCCATAGGATGGTCTGACAAGTCTATTTTTTTTAAATTAACTTCAAAAACACATATATATTTGCTGAAATTTGCTCCAGTGTTTTTTTTTTAAATTAACTTCAAAAACACATATACTTCAAAAACACATACATAACTTCAAAAACACACATATATATAGGCGTGCTCCGTCCACTCTCCGGTACGCGTACCAAGGAGCGCACCCGGCGCGCTACGGGAGTGCGCGAGCGGAAAGCTGATTGCCTATCGGGTGTCTGTCAACATTCTAAACAGTCCGGAGAGTCCGCCATCTTGTGTCTCGGTAGAATCGAGACACAAGAGGTGAAAAAATAAAGGGGGATATAATTAAAAGGGGGCAGAGTAGACACCCCCTGACCCCCTAGGTTTTGTGAGGGGGGCCTAGAAGGACCCTGAAGGACAAACACAACTTTTTTTTTTACTTTTTTTTTCGCGGGCTAAGCGCTGGGTGCGCTCACGGGTGCCCTCTCCGGTACGCGCACCCTGAGCGCACCATGGGGAAAAACAGTGTAAAAAAATAGAGTAAAAAAATATTGGAGAGTGTTTAGAGGTAAGTTAGCTCTGAAAAGAGCTGTTGTGTTCATTGGGTGTTTTTGTACCTACAAGTAGGTACCAATGCAGAGTCTTATATTCAAGAGGAAAACTCTATTCCCCTCATCTGTAAAATGCACACCATCTCTCCTCTAGATGTCTTGCATGTTGTAACGCAAGTTGTTGTGGTAAATGGAACCCATAACATAGTTTCTGAGGTAAGCAGAAACAGATTTATTTACATGTTTCCTTGCTTTCTCAATCTGTGGACAAAATTGGTTGGACCAGTTCCATTTTTGCCTTTGGCATATATTAGAAAATACCAAGGCATTTCCAGACCTACCCCAGTCAAAGTGCCTAAGTCATTTCCACCACAGTGCACAATTATAAGGTCAGGGTGTGGTAAATGCATAAAGGATTTTACCAATGGTATCAATTGGTGACTCCTCAATCCTCTTTGTCCAATCCATACAATGTTCACATTTGGTAAATCAAGATTGTAAATACCTCTGTTAGTTGCGTATTTTTGAGCCCAGTGGACATAGCTATGACCCACAAACCAGACTTTTCTCATTTTGAAGGTAGATGTGCTTCTAGTCAGATGAGTTGTGGAAATGAAATCGCAGTTTGATTATGAAAAAAAAGTGTTTGAGAATCAGTGCAGATGAATAAGTAGAAATGATTGGAGCTTTGTGAAAAATCTCCACTGAAAATTAGGGTGCATGCTTTTTTTTTTAAAGAAGTCATTTCAATGGTTGAGAAAAAGCCATTTAAAGAAACATTGCATTTTATTAGCTAGTAGATTGAGAGGTCAAGCAGCCTTGATGGATTTTTTTGCAACATAGTAAAATTAACTTGTGAAATCTGTGCGGGTTTTAGAGGGAGTTACCATGGTTACTTGGTGAATGAGCACTGGTGGGATGGGTGAATGTTATGTGAGTTTCAAAGTCTTGAAATCTTCAACCAATTAAAATGTGCAGTTTGGTTTTGAATTTGTGTGGGAACAATTTTTATTGACTTTGTGCAAGAATATGGCTCTGAAATCAGAAGTAATCTGTGCCATTATTGAAAGGCTCCCAGTGAAGGAAGCATTGTTCAGAGATTCTGCTTAAGAATATCTGTTGACTGTGACTGACACTGTTTGACATCTTCCAAACCATTTTTAAAGGTGAGTAATGATTCTTTTAAAAAAGATAGAGAGCTTAAAGATTTGTGACAAGTATCATAGTGTGTGTCTGTGAATTAAGGAATTATATTTTTACCTTTTTCCATAATGTTAGCTGTGTGTTTATAAGGTAGTCTTCTTTATAAATTGTTTTTTATGCTAGGATTCAATGCTAGTTTAGAAATTGTGTAATGGTTTCATTGGAGTTGTAAATATGCTAATTTCTTTTAAGCACATTGTGCAACCTTTAGCATGGGTGGAAGCAGTGAATGTATAGAGAGGGATAGGATTAGCAGATAGAAAACCATATGAAATGGTGGGGAGATGCATAAAGTATTTCAGTAATGGTATCAAATGAGATGTAATATAAGATAAAAAGGAACATATTTACAAGACTTTTGCGCAATTTTAGACATGGGTGTAAGCAGAAAATGCATGCAGAATAATAAAATATGCACCCAGACAAGATTATGAAATGCCATGAGAGATGTTAACATTGTGAGAGTCAACCTTATAAACACACAGCTATGTAAAAGATTGTGCACGCAGCTTGAAAATATGCAGCCAGACAAAGCAACCTTTGACATAGCTGTGTGTTTATAAGGTAGACTCTCACAATGATAAGATCTCTCACGGCATTTCATATTCTTGTCTGGGTGCATATTTACAAGCTGCGTGCACAATCTTTGACATAGCTGTGTGTTTGTAAGGTAGACTCTCACAATGTTAACATCTCTCACATTACATAAGGTAAGGTCATGGGCTTGCCCCATGTGAAAGGATGCATTGCTTGAAATCATTTTTTTACTACAATTTTTTACACTGTTTTTCCCTGTGGTGCGCTTCAGGGTTTCATTTATGAGGCCATGCGTCACTTTTACGCCTCCGGTGCGTCAATTTTTGTGACGCACCAGTGGTGTAAAAATTGCACCTTGTTGAGTCATATTTACAAAGTGACGCATCTAGGTAGATGCGTCACTTTGTAAAGCCCTGTGCCACATTATACGTGCGTCAGGTGTAATGTATGCAAAGGGGGCGTATTTACGCAAAGAAGGGTTGTACAAATGACGCAGTGAAATCTATGAGATTTCACTGCGTCACTTTTAGGACGCTGTTTTGTCAAAATTTTGCGCCTGCCTCACAGCAGTCGTAAGACTGACGTAGGCCCTTTCACATAGGGCTTGCCCCTTGTGAAAGGATGCATTGCTGGAAATTGTTTTTTTAAATGGCATAAATTGAGACAGAATATACAAAAAAGAGAGACATATTTACAAGCTGCGTGCGCAATCTTTGACATAGCTGTGTGTTTATATGGTAGACTTCTTTATAAATTGTTTTTTATGCTTGGATTCAATGCTGGTTTAGAAATTGTGTAATGGTTTTATTGGTCTTGTAAATATGCTCTTTTTTTTTTAAGCACCTTGTGCAACCTTTAGCATGGGTGTAGGCAGTGAATGTATGGAGAGGGATTGGAATACCAGATAGAAAACCATATGAAATAGTGGGGAGATGCATAAAGTATTTCAGTAATGGTATCAAATGAGATGGAATATAAGATAAAGAGGGGCATATTCATAAGACTCTTGCGCAATTTTTGACATTGGTGCAAGCCGAAAATGCATGCAGAATAATAAAATATGCACCCAGACAAGAATATGAAATACTGTGAGAGATGTTAACATTGTGAGAGTCTACCTTATAAATATTTATATTGAGTTTTTAAGAAGCATATTGTGTTTTTGTATGGTGTATATTGGAAATGAATTTTGGAAATGAGTTAGGTTTCTGCTTTGCTTTGTAGTGGTCATTTAAATGGGTTGTGCTCTGTGTTGAAAACGATTTAGTATGGAAAATGTTTTCTGGTAAAAAGTCTGGTATATATATATATGCTTATATATAGGTGGCCTGTTTTTGGCCAGTAGAGACAGTGAAATATTATGAGCAGAGACACATATACTGCTTGCAGAGGCAGAGATGGTAAATTACATGTAATATGCTGGTCATGCGTTTAAGATGACATTGTGAGTCAAGCTTCATTTGAAATGGATCTGGCTGAATAATATGCTTAGTTGATGTCTTTAAAAATATGGAAGTACATGTTTTTCAAATACATGGTAGATTATATGTGACATTCTGGTCATCTGCCTAACATCACACTGATGGGTGAATCAAGCTTCAGTCACAGTGTTATTTTAGGCACATAAGCAGGATGTTACATGTAATGAGAAATTAATGTTATGTGTTGCTTATATATAGGTGTCCTGTTTTTGGCCAGTAGATACAGTGGAATATTATGAGCAGAGACACATATACTGCTTGCAGAGGCAGAGATTGTAAATTACATGTAATATGCTGCTCATGTGTTTAAGATGACATTGTCAGTCAAGCTTCATTTGAAATGGATCTGGCTGAATAATATGCTTACTTGATGTCTTAAAAAATATGGAAGTACATGTTTTTTAAAGACATGGTATATTACATGTGACATTCTGGTCATCTGCCTAACATCACACTGATGGGTGAAACAAGCGTCAGTCATAGTGTTATTTTAGGCACATGAGCAGGATGTTATATGTAATGAGAAATTAATGTTATGTATTGCTTACTTATAGGTGGCATGTTTTTGGCTAGTAGAGACAGTGAAATATTATGAGCAGAGACACACATACTGCTTGCAGAGACAGAGATGGTAATTTGCATGCAACATGCTTCTCATGTGTTTAAGATGACACTGTGAGTCAAGCTTCCTTTTAAATGAATCTGGGTGAATAATATGCTTACTTGATGTCTTTAAAAATATGGAAGTACATGTTTTTCAAAGACATGGTAGATTACATGTGACATTCTTGTCATCTGCTTAACATCACTCTGATGGGTGAATCAAGCTTCAGTCACAGTGTTATTTTAGGCACATGAGCAGGATGTTACATGTAATGAGAAATTAATGTTATGTGTTGCTTATATATAGGTGGCCTGTTTTTGGCCAGTAGAGACAGTGAAATATTATGAGCAGAGACACACATACTGCTTGCTGAGGCAGAGATGGTAAATTACATGTAACATGCTGCTCATGTGTTTAAGATGACATTGTGAGTTAAGCTTCATTTGAAATGGATATGGCTGAATAATATGCTTACTTGATGTCTTAAAAAATATGGAAGTACATGTTTTTTAAAGACATGGTATATTACATGTGACATTCAATCAATCAATCAATCAATCAATCAATCATACCATTTGTATAGCGCACTACTCACCCGGGAGGGTGATGGGGAGGGAGTTCCACGTCTTGGCAGCCAGGTAAGAGAAGGATCTTCCTCCGGCGGTTGCTCTTCGGATGCGTGGTACGGCTGCGAGGGCGAGGCTGGTGGACCGTAGCTGGCGAGTGAGCGTGTAGAAGGTCAGGCGGTCGTTGAGGTACTTGGGGCCCAGGTCGTGGAGAGATTTGTGTGCGTGGGTGAGGAGCCGGAACGTGATCCTCTTGTCGATGGGGAGCCAGTGCAGGTTCCTCAGGTGGCTGGAGATGTGGCTGCGTCGGGGGACATCCAGGATGAGTCGTGCGGAGGCGTTCTGGATGCGCTGGAGTCTTTTCTGTAGCTTGGCTGTGGTTCCGGCGTAGAGGGCGTTTCCGTAGTCCAGTCGGCTGGTGACGAGTGCCTGGGTGACAGTCTTCCTGGTCTCGGTCGGGATCCAGCAGAAGATCTTGCGAAGCATACGCATTCTGGTCATCTGCCTAACATCACACTGATGGGTGAATCAAGCTTCAGTCACAGTGTTATTTTAGGCACATGAGCAGGATGTTACATGTAATGAGAAATTAATGTTATGTGTTGCTTATATATAGGTGGCCTGTTTTTGGCCAGTAGAGACAGTGAAATATTATGAGCAGAGACACACATACTGCTTGCTGAGGCAGAGATGGTAAATTACAGGTAACATGCTGCTCATGTGTTTAAGATGACACTGTGAGTTAAGCTTCATTTGAAATGGATCTGACTGAATAATATGCTTACTTGATGTCTTTAAAAATATGGAAGTACATGTTTTTTAAAGACATGGTAGATTACATGTGACATTTTTGTCATCTGCCTAACATCACACTGATGGGTGAATCAAGCCTCAGTCACAGTGTTATTTTAGGCACATGAGCAGGATTCCTTGTCTTACTCCCTCTATCTTCTTAGTTCTACACTCCCCTTACCTCATTCTGTCTCTGTTAGTCTTATTCTCTCCGTCTCTTTAGTCTCTCAATCCTCTTCTGTCAATCTCACTCCCTATAACTTAGTTATACTCACACACTCACCTTCTTTCAATCCCCCTCCTTCACTTCCCTTCCCCTCTCGTCCCTTTTTTTGCTCCCTCACTCATTTTCCTTTCCTCTCTCACTAAAATTAGGACTGGGGACAGCAGCGGTGGTTCTCTAATGCTCAAACAATGATCATAATACTTTGTTCACCGTAACAAAGTAGGGCATCACAATGTTTGCATTTGATGGAGGCCTCATTAAAAACAGGCTGAATATTTGGGATCAGCTGCTCTGGTTGCCCCCTCACCGATGCAGTTGTTCCTCCAGTTGAAGTAGAGGCACCATCTCTTGGAGCCTCTCGTGCCAGAGCCCTGACACTTTTCCGGGCATAGTTCTTGGGGTGCCTCCTCTCGACGTGGCGAATCATAGTTGGATTACCAAAATTGCACTTCATTCTGGGGTCTCCTCTGCAAAATATAGTATGGCAGATATTGCATTCCACCTTTGGAGCATTACATTTCACTGTCTTCTGAAAATACAAAAAATGGCGGCGATAGTGTACATTAGAGAGAGACAGTGAGAGAAAGAAGGCATGAGATGAAGAAGAGATGTGAAATGCACATTGAAGAAAATATAGTGGGAGAAGGGAAGTAACTGTGAGTAAACTTACTATGTAATACAGAAATGTTGCACTCTATACTATAAGTCTCACTTTATACCACAATCATTTCACTACTATCTCATAAATTTCAAGTAGAGTAATAGAAAAATGTCTCAAACAATTTATAATTTATAAATATAAATTTATTCATCAGAATTTTCATAATTTAGAAGTACTTCTAACATTAACTGATCAGGAATCTCCTCATCAGAACTCTTCATAAATGACTCCTGGAACTCAACATAGTCCAAACATTCCATTAATTCAGCATCCAAAGTCTCATCATTAAAATCCTCCATTCCATCTTCTCTCAAAAGAAGGTCTTCTTCATGAATAGTGTTATCAACAGGATCATTTAAGACCTCAATCAAACTCGCCTCAACAAAGGTCGCAGAAATTTCAAAATTAATATTAACAGTGTCCTCATTGAGATCCATATTCTTTTCAAATTTCTTGCTGTAAATTGCAGGAAAAAAAATCACTTTAATTTATCGTTTTTAGTAATAGATAATATTAAACTAGCTTCATCAAGTATTAAATTCCCCTTACAAATTAACAACTCACGTTTTAGAAAGCAGTAGAAGAGTTAATGCTGTGTAAATTTCACACCAGAAATAGAACACCAAAAATTCCTCACAAATGTACCTCAAAGAGTACTATCACAAAATGGCTGTGTTTCCCTCTCATTAGAAAACGATTTACTTAGTAGAAAACCAATGAAACTTCATCATACACAAATTCAAAACCAAAGAAACATTTTAATTGGTTGTAAATTTCAAAAGCTAATTGGCTCTTTGGTGTCTGTAAACATTCTAAATGGTCTGCATAGTCCGCCATCTTGTGACTCTGAAGAACAGAGACACAAGAGGTGAAAAATAAATGGGGAAATAATTAAAAAGGGGCAGAATAGACACCCCCTGACCCCCTAGCTTTTCTGAGGGGGGCCTAGAAGGACCCTGAAGGGCAAAAAAACTTTTTTTTTTTAAATTTCACGGGGTAAGCGCTGGGTGCGCTCCCTGGTGTGCTCTCCGGTACGCGCACCCTGAGCGCACCACGGGGAAAAACAGTGTAAAAAATTTGAGTAAAAAAAATAATGTAGAGTGTTTAGAGGAAAGTGATGCATTGCTGGAATGTGTCACAAAAATGATGCAACTCCAGCAATGCATCCTTTCACATGGGGCCAGTCCCATGTGAAAGGGCCTGCGTCAGTCTTACGCCTGCTGTGAGGCAGGTGCGAGATTCGGACGCAACAGCATCATAAAAGTGACACAGTGAAATCTCTTAGATGTCACTGCGTCACTTGTATGACCCTTCCTTATGTCAATACGCCCCCTTTGCATACATTACAG
The DNA here is from genome assembly GCF_964261635.1 of Lissotriton helveticus. NCBI lineage: Eukaryota > Metazoa > Chordata > Amphibia > Caudata > Salamandridae > Lissotriton > Lissotriton helveticus. The sequence goes on along the minus strand of NC_136059.1, from coordinate 1,779,452,100 downwards.
CTGGCGCAGGTATAATGTGGAGCAGGGGTTTACAAAGTGACGCATCTACCTAGATGCTTCACTTTGTAAATATGACTCAACAAGGTGTATTTTTTACAGCACTGGTGCGTCACAAAAAGTGACGCACTGGTGGCGTAAAAGTGACGCATGGCCTCATAAACGAGGCCTTCAGTCTTCTACTCATGCCTCATATTTAATGTATGACGCATTATGTCGCAAGTAGTTACAGATACGTCAGTATTTCTGACGTATCTGTAAGCGGAAAAGTGATGCATTGCTGAAGTGTGTCACAAAAGTGATGCAACTCCAGCAATGCATCCTTTCACATGGGGCCAGCCCCATCAGAAAGGGTCTGCATCAGTCTTACGCCTGCTGTGATGCAGGCGCAAGATTTTGACGCAACAGCGTCCTAAAAGTGACGCAGTGAAATGTCATAGATTTCACTGCGCCACCTCTACGACCCTTTCTTGTGTCAATACGCCCCTTTTGCATACATTACACCTAACGTAGGTATAATGTGGCGCAGGGGTTTACAAAGTGACGCATCTACCTAGATGCGTCACTTTGTAAATATGATTCCACAAGGTGTATTTTTTTACAGCACTGGTGCGTCACAAAAAGTGACGCACCGGTGGCGTAAAAGTGACGCATGGCCTCATAAATGAGGCATTTAGTCTTCTACTCATGCGTCATATTTAATTTATGACGCATTATGTTGCAAGGAGTTACAGATACGTCAGTATTTCTGACGTATCTGTAAGCGGAAAAGTGATGCATTGCTGGAGTGTGTCACAAAAGTGACGCAACTCCAGCAATGCATCCTTTCAGATGGGGCCAGCCCCATGTGAAAGGGCCTGCATCAGTCTTATGCCTGCTGTGAGGCAGGCGCAAGATTTTGACGCAACGGCGTCCTAAAAGTGACGCAGTGAAATCTCATAGATTTCACAGCGTCACCTCTACGACCCTTTCTTGTGTCAATACGCCCCTTTTGCATACATTACACCTGACATAGGTATAATGTGGCGCAGGAGTTTACAAAGTGACGCATCTACATAGATGCGTCACTTTGTAAATATGACTCAAAAAGGTGAATTTTTTACAGCACTGGTGCGTCACAAAAAGTGACGCACCGGCGACGTAAAAGTGACGCATGGCCTCATAAATGAGGCATTCAGTCTTCTACTCTTATTTTTTCTTTCACTTTCTCTGCTTCTACACTGCCTTACTTACCTGGTCTCACACTCACTTGTCTTTATCCAGTCGGTATCTCCACTCTTTCCTAAACATCACTGCTCTATTCCTACCCTTCCACACCCCCGTTCCTTTACTACATTTTCTTCACTTATCCACATTCCCCATGTTCACTCTCCTTCTCCTCACTCTCCTTCCCCACACTCACCTTCTTTCAGTCCCCCTACTTCACTTCCCTTCCCTTTTCATCCCTTTCTTTGCTTTCTCACTCATTTTCCTCTCCTCTCTCAATGCACTCCACTTCACTTACTCTTTTTCATTTTTTTAAGAATACAGCTCTTTGATGAGAGTTGGAGGTAGTTCTGATAAGAACTTTTTTTTCTTCTTTTTTCCTTTTTTTTGAACAAAAACAAAAACAGGGAATGGGAAACTGCTCAACAGGAGCACAAAAAAAAAAATTAGGGCTGGGAACGGCAGCGATGGTTCTCCAATGCTGGAACCATGAGCAGAACACTTTGTTCCCCATAGCAAAGTAGCTGATCACATTCTCTGCATTTAATTATGCCTCTATTAAAAGCAGGCTGAATGTTAGGGATCAGTTCTTGTGATCGCCCCCTCACTGATGTAGTTGCACCTCCGGTTGAAGTAGAGGCCCCATCACTGGGAGCCTCTCGTGCCAGAGAACTGACACTCTCCCGGGCATAGTTCTGGGGGTGCCTCGACTCGACGTGGCGAATCATAGTGGAGTTTCCAAATGAATATTTCTTGGTGGTGTCACTCCGTGACAGGACAGTGTGACAAATCCTGCACTCCACCTTTGGAGCATTTACTTTTTTTCTGATCATTTGGAATGGAAAAAAACTTCCATATGAAGTGTTCTTTTATCTTGGGCTGAGGAACCTCTTCATCAATAAATCCCTCTGTGTCATCTTCACTGCTGGATGCTCTGGCAGCCATGGTAATCCAAGATAATAATCCAACAAAGATCCGAGAGCAAAAAGACAGGTCTTGCAGTCACAAAAGTGAAAGAAGAAGTGAAGGAAATGGGTGGGGATTTCATTTTTTGTAAAAAAAAACTGGTAGCAACCAATGAAAAGAGTTATTTTAAGGTCACATGACTTGACACGCTTACGCTGCGCGCACCGGAGCGCTTCCGGGGGCGCTTACGCGGCGCGAACATAGGCGCTTCCGGGGGCGCTTACGCGGTGCGCCTGAGTGATGTTTTGATAGCTTTATGGAAATGCACAATCATTTTTATTTCGTTAATCAAAAATACTGCTTTTATAAGTATGGTACTAAATGTCTTCCATTATTATTTACTTTTCATGCATATTTTTTTTTACGAACGCAAAAATAGCGCTCTCGGTGCGCTCTCGGGAGAGCTTACCGGTGCGCGTACCCTGAGCGCACCAGGAAAAAATTTGAAAAAATATATACATTGAACAAATAATTTTTTTTTTAAATATAATTAATTGCTGTAAAAAACAGCTAATAAAAAAATAAATAATCGTAGGTTACAAAGTCGATATACAAATGAATTAGCTTTTAAAAAAACTATGAAATTCACTGAAAAAACCATAGGTTTCAAAAACGTTATAGTTAGGAATTAGCTATTAAAAAACCTTTGAAATTCACTAAAAAAAACATAGGTTTCACAATCGTTATAGTTAGGAATTAGCATTTAAGAAACCTTTGCAATTCACTGAAAAAACCAAAGGTTTCACACTCGTGATAGTTAGGAATTAGCATATAAAAAACCTATGAAATTCACTGAAAAAACCATAGGTTTCACACCAGTTATAGTTAGCTGAACAGTTTACTCATACAAAACCATTGAAATTCCCACGTTATAGTTAGTTGGACTCACTATAACTCGCGCGCCCGCAATCCACTGCTGATGATGTCACATATTACATCATTCATGACATGATCAGTGACATCACTGATGACATCTCAAGTGACATCACTGACAACTGGCATGTCATGGAGAATCGAAATAGCCCCCTCCCCCACAATAGAATCTACTGCCAGCATTCTATTATCCCTGACTGGTACAAGGTATAAAATCCAGATTGGTGGGACTAAGAATTATTTTACATTATTAAAGGATTTACTTTCAGCTTCAGGTCAGACAGGCTTTTCTCAGAGGCAGTGTGCAAAGCATTTATAAACACATACAATAGGCAAGTGACAACACTACAGATGGACACCACACAAGCTGTATATTAAAAATAAGTATCTTTTATATAGACTTAACACAAGACAACAAACGACAAAAATCCACTATACCGTACTTAAAATGGTAGAATTAGATTAGTTCTCTCTAGATCCTAAATTGCAAAACTTTGAGTCACTGTACCTTAAGATGCGTAAAGCAATATAATGAAAGTGTTGAAGGGAAGGTGATGCGTTGGTTCCCTACTGCAGCGTAGGGGACGGTGATGCGTTGGTTTCTTACTGCGCTTCTGTGGCAATGCGGCTTGCAATGCTGTGATGCAATGACAATCCGGTGCGATGAAACAAAGATGGCGTCTTCCTTTTGATGCAACATGATGTGGACCGCGACAGGCCCAGCGACACACTTCTCGGTGATGCGGCGGCATCTGCCACAACATCGATCCTCTTCTCTGATGATCCAAGGCGCTTTGACAACGATGCGAGCAGCGACAGGCCCTGCAAAATGCTTTCCGGCGATGTGGCGGCATCTGATGCGACGTCGATCCTCTTCTCCAGCAAGGCGTGGTGCTTTGACAATAATGCGAGCTGCGACAGGCCCTGCGACGTGCTTCCCGGTGATGTGGCGGCGTCTGATGCGACGTCGATCCTCTTTTCTTGCAATGTGCTGAGCTTAGACAACAATGCAAGCCGCGACAAGCCCTGGGACACACTTCCCAGTGATGTGGTGGCATCTGATGCAACATTTCCTCTTCTCCGGCGATGCGAGGTGCTTTGGTGTCCCTGCGAAAACTCAACGGTTCTTCTGGGCTGCAACAGGCCCTGCGAGGCGTCTGCGGCGACATTGATCCTCTTCGCTGGCGATGTGAGGCGCTTTCTCATTGTGAAGCAACAGCAGCAGTTCGGCTTCACACTTCTTTCTCCTGAGTCGCGCTTTCAGCTCCTTGCGACACGCAGTTCCTCTGAAAGTCCAACACAACTGCAGGCACTTTCAAAGAACTCCTGAGGAGCTGATTGGTGAAGTCTGTTGTCCCTGGGACTTCAGCAGGAGGCAAGATCTTTTTCAAGCCCTTGAAGATCCTTCACAAGTTGATGAAAGTACACACAAAATTCCTCTCTCCTTTCTTTGGCAGTAAGGAAACCACTGCAGGCCAATCACCCAAGCAGCACTTCAGCTTAGGGATAGTCTCTCCTCAGTCTCTCTGGTTCCTCTTCTCAGCAAAGGTTTCTTCTTATTTCCCAAAAGTGATCTAAAGTTCTGGGGTCTGGGTCCCCCTTTTTATACACAGTTTCTCTTTGTTCTCTGAAGGCAGAGATGCCTTTGCCTAGTCCAAACGAGTTCTGGTCAGTCATGGAGCACTCTGTTTACATGCCACCTTCTTTCCTTTCACAGTGCAGGGCAGAGACATCAGACGCACCACAGGAGGTGGAGCCAGCATTGTGGACGGAAGGCACAGCCCTATTCAGGCCCCAGGTGCAACTCCTCCCACCTATCTGTATGTAGATATCTCCTTTCAGCCTATGCTGATTCACCCTATCTCCGGAAATCCCCCAGCCCCTGTCACGTAACCCCTTGCATGCTGATGACGGCCCCCTGCCATCATGCACTACAGTGCTCGTGTGCTGATGACGGCTGGGGGCCGTCATGACCGCACCCGCGCTGAAATCTTCAGCGCAGGAGCAGAATCGCAGCAGCATGCAAGGGGTTAAACTCCAGACAAGGAATACACTACCTAGCAGAGGCAGGCTTGGATGGTTAGACAAGAAATACATACTTTTTAAAAGTGGTATTTTCAAACCCAGAATGTCAAAATCAACTTCACCAAAAGATGTATTTTATCATTCTGAGTTCAGGCATACTAAACTCGAATTTCTACCTGGTTCCCTGAGTCAGTTAGGATTATAAGGTGTAATAATCAAACTGCCCATTCTGGCCTATGGGGAATAGGTAGCCTTGCAATAGTGACAAATGAAAATGGCTGTAATTCACTATTAGGACATGCCACACATATTAGGGCTTGTCCTACCTTATACTTACAATGCACCCTGCCCTCGGGCCTACCATAGAGGTGTCTGATATGAAGAAAAGGGAAGGTTTAGGGACTGGCAAGTGAGTGCACACAGGCTGTGCAATGGCAAGCCTTAGGCACACTTTTACAGGCTTCTTCTGTGGGTGGCACAACCAGTGCTGCAAGCCCACCAGCAGCATTTGGATTTACCAGCTCTGTGCACCCCTGGTGCCCTGCACTAGGGTCTGACAAGTAAACCAAATCAGCCAATCATGGAGTCACTAATCCATACATCAATTTGACAATAGGGAGATCATATGCACTTTAGCACGGATCAGCAGAGTCATAAAACCTACAAAAACAGGTCCGACAAAATACAGGAGGAAGGTAAAAAGTTCAGGGATGACCCTGCAAAAAAGGGCAAAGTCCATCAAGCACTCTTTATTTAGACAGGTAATTATTATGCACCAATATTAAATACTTGGAAGTGACCATGCACTCGCATTAAAAATGTATATCAGCCTTGCTAAAAAGTTTCAGTTTGATTATATATGCAGCTTTGGTCTATATGAAGAGAGTTTTATGATTAAATCCTACTAAGAGTAATTACAGATGATATAGGTGCATATTTTCTGCCTAAATACTTTCTATATGACAATTTATATAAATATTGAATATTTCTGTACATCAGTTTATACCAAGCATACATTGTGCACAAATAAGTTATTTTTGCACAAGATGTAGAGGTATGTTTATACTAAAGACAAAGATTTTACTTTCAGAAAGTCAGACATATTGATTTTATCAGTGATTATGAACATACTCTGCGACTAGCACGATATTGCTTTAGTTTCTTTAATTAACTGAAAGCTCATATGGTTGCTGAATTTGAAAATATCCAACAATCTGTGACGCAAAACATCTGTAGAGTCCCATTTTTAGGTCTCGCCTAGCGGTGTATATACTTTAGTATACACTTATATGTATATGTACTTTGTGGGATATGGAGATCAGCCCTAGGACTTGTCAGCTTCCGCTTAGGGATTTTTTTTCTGTTCAACTACCTCTATTTAACTGTCATGATAGAAAATGACCAGTAGAGGTCAGTAAAATACCAGAATTGGTTTCTGCTTGTTCAACCACCTCTATTTCACTGCCTTGATAGAAAACGACCAGTGGAGGTCAGTAAAATACCAGAATTGTTTTCTGGTGAGGGACTTTCTTTTTTAAATTTTTCTGGCAACTGCCTCTATTTAACTTTCTTGATAGAAAATGACCAGCAGAGGTCAGTAAAATATCAGAATCACTTTAGCAATCTCTAGATTTCAGTCCATAGAAATTGTCTTCCAAGAGCACCCATAGACAATAATATTATTTTCAAATCTTGTATTTTCAGTGATGTGACCACCGAAGGCCCTGATTTTACATTAGAAACAGAGCTTTTGTCTATACCATTTCCTGATAAAAGGCAATGTGTCTCTCCCTGTGTTCCCATACATTGAGGGTCATTATGATAGCGGAATTCCCGCATCCTCCGGGCCGGCGGAAGCCACCGCCGGACCGGAGGATGCGGGAAAACCGCAGCGGAGCCTCCACAGACCCACCGCCACATTAGGATGGCTGGTGGGTCTGATAATCTGTCCGCAGCTTTTCCGCCGCGGTCGCCTTCCGGTGTCTATCAGACACCGCCAGGCATATTAGGATGTCTGCAATCCTATGCTTTTCCGCGGCGGCTTTTCCGCCGTGAAAAAGCATACGGACCTTCACTTCGGGGGCCCGTTGCGGGCCCCCTGGGTGAAGGTGGGGTGGGGGGTGCACATGGGGGGTACCTATGGTACCCCCCTGCATTTGCGTGCACAATGCAGCAGGCACCGCGCGGTGCCTGCCGCTTTGTGCACGCAAATGCTGTGCCTGCATTTTTTACATTGCGGCGGGTGCAGCTTGAAGCTGCACCCGCGCAATGTTAGAGATAGAGGATGTGACCGCCACCCTGGCGGTCACATCCTAATCTGATCGGAGGCAACGCCGCAGCCCATGCGGACGTTCCCTCCTCCTCAGGGGTCGCGGACGGACTCAAGTCCGTCCGCGATCCTAATCGACCCCATTGTGTGTCACGCAGGTTGGTGCTTACTTTCCCTCCATGTTAAAGAACAGTACATGTTTTAGCACCCAGGGCAATGTGCTGCATAGCTAAATACATATGAAGTCCCAAAGGCGAGACCGATTGCTTCGCAAATGCTTGTTAAATATAGGGGTGGGGATGCCACTATGAGCATACCCTTGCCCCAACCCCAATAAAAGATGTATTCTTTCTGCCCCCCATCGTTTGATGGGGGTATTTTCTCCTGATCTGCCCTCTTGGTGGCAGCAAGCCCAGTACACCCATGGGTTTTATTTTAGAATAATTATATCAGATTGGGGCTGCCTATTATGAACATGGTTATGCCCCCACCCCTAAAAAATTGATGACAATTTTGCTGTCCCCACTTGAGGGAAGATGGGGTGATTTTCCCCAATGTGGCCCCCCTGGGACCAGAAGCTCACAAAACACAAGGGAATTAATTATTTTATTTTTCAATATAGGAGTCAGAGTCGAAGTTGCCCACCTTGGGCATATCCATGCTCCTATCTAAATAAGAGAGAAAGTCTTTCTGCATACCAGGGGAGGCGTATGGTGGTAATTTTCCCTGATCTGCCCCTCCTGGGGGTCAGAAAGCCCAGTAAAAAACAGTGTTTTTTTAATTATACTTATAGGGGGTGGGAGCTGCCCGTTAAGGGCATGGCTATGCCCCCACCACAGATGAGTTAATGGTGATTTTATCTTTTTGAATATTCACTGGTGTATAATTTCTGTATTTTATAACATCCCTCACTAACACTGTGACACTGCCGAATTTAAAGGACAAAGCGCAACTCACTGCGAGTAAGAAAATAAACATTTCATCACTACGTGTACCAGGAATCACTCTGATATGGTCACATGCTACTAAGCAGACACACCTGCATTCAAGTTCTACTAAAGATGGAAGCAGCGTGGGACTGGATTATTCACAAGCAGCTTTGCCTTAGCCCAGGAAGAAGATGCAGCAAGCATTGAAATGCGTTGGCAAGCAGAGATAATGACGGACGGTGTTTCTCCTCTGATGTGCAATAAAGATAGGAATTCCTTACCTGCTGTGAGTGATTCTTCCGCTGCAAGAGCCTTTGGAATATATATATATATATATTTCCACAAGCGATCCTGTCGCAGAGGGAACAGCTTGGCAAGTTGGTGCTTGGTTCGGGACCAGGAATATATATATATTACCTACTGGCGGTCGCCAGTAGGTATATATAGTTAGGATTTTTTCTCTATGGGATTTTTGAAAATTCTATGTCTAATAACTTTGGCGTTTGTGGACGGAATTGGCTGAAATTTTCAGGAAAATGGCACATTTTGTTTCTGAGCAGCCCTTGAAAATTTGGGGGGGGTTCGTCAAGGGGGGGCCGAGAAAAAAGGGGGGTCCCAAAACATGTTTTTAACATTGAGTTTTCCATAGGGCGGTTGGCCTCACTTTTAGCCCGAACGGCTGAATGGATTTGCACGAAACTTGGCAAAATTGTAGGGACTGGTAGCCCGATGTGCCTTTTGTAGGTCTCAATATATGTGCTACAGTGGATTTTGAGAAATTAACGTTTAAAAAAAGATATATATCTGTAACAGCGGACCGGGCAGCGCTCCAGTTCGCGTACTTTGCGCGCAACGGAGCTTTGTGAAGCGAAGCTGATTGGTTCTCCGGCGTCTGTAAACATTCCAAACAGTCCGTAGCGGCCGCCATCTTGTCTCTCGGTAGGATCGAGAGACAAGCGGAGGCCAAACCGAAGGGGCAAATGACCATAAGGGGGCATAGTAGATCCTCCCTGACCGTTTAGGTTTGATGTGGAGGTTTTAAAAGGGCCCCGCGGGGCAAAAAATAAATAAATATTAATCGAACAGCTGAATGGATTTGCACGAAACTTGGCAAAATTGTAGGGACTGGTAGCCAGATGTGCCTTTGCTAGATCTCAATATATGTGCTCCAGTGGATTTTGAGAAATTAACGTTCAAAAAAAGATATATATCTGTAACAGCGCACCGCTTCGCGTACTTTTCGCGTTACGGAGCTTTGCGAAGCGAAGCTGATTGGCTCTCCGGTGTCTGTAAACATTCCAAACAGTCCGTAGCGGCCGCCATCTTGTCTCTCGGTAGGATCGAGAGACAAGAGGAGGCCAAAGCGAAGGGGCAAATGACCATAAGGGGGCATAGTAGATCCTCGCTGACCCCCTAGGTTTGATGTGGAGGTTTTAAAAGGGCCCCGCGGGGCAAAAAAAAAAAATAATAATAATAATCGAACGGCTGAATGGATTTGCACGAAACTTGGTAAAATATTAGGGACTGGTAGCCCGATGTGCCTTTGCTAGGTCTCAATATATGTGCTTCAGTGCATTTTGAGAAATTAACGTTCAAAAACAAGATATATATCTGTAACAGCGCTCCGCTTCGCGGAGATAAAATTATATCTGTATTACCTAGCTGTTGCTAACACCAGTTAGCGACGGCTAGTAGGAGATAGCGACCATCTTGGGCCCCACTTTGCATGTGAGAGATATTTATCACTAATGACATGCAAAGTGGGCATGCCAAGATGTTAGCGACTGGAAACAGTCGCTAACATCGCTATCTCCTATTATTAACTTTTGGAAATATTCGAGATAAGCGCGAATATCTCCAAAAGCTAGCACCTGCCCTGAGCAGTTCTTAGCCATGTTATCCAATGGGAGGTGGATAACATGGCTAAGAGCATTAGCTCGGTAATGCATGAATATCGCTGAGTTTTCAGCGATATTAATGCATTGCGGTCGTTTTTTATCGTATTTGCGATAAACCTTGATAATAGCAAGGTTTATCTGCGATAATTTCTGACGGTAAAAAAATCGTTGCTAAGCATCGTTAGGGATAAATATCGCTTAACTTTGGTAATATGCCCCAACGTCTGTTAACGTTCGATTCGAAGGAAATCAGGAAGTGTTGAAAAACATTGTCTGCGCCATCTTGTCTTTTTTCAAATGCCACACTTTTGTCGTGCACGGCAGCCATTTTAGATGCCTTGACCAGACCCACTCTGTGCACGCTGTCGATCCTTAGCATGGCTCCCCACCCTCGCAAGCATCTCCCCCAGGCAGTGGTCACCCCCGCTCTCTGTCTTATGCATGGGTAATAAACCTCCCCCCATCTGCGCTGCTCTTCCCTGAGAATCACACCCTGTGCCTGCCCGACACCTCCCTTTCGCCCTATTCACTACCGCACCCTCTGACACTCCTTTTCCTCTGTGTCCGATTGTCCAGGCTGGTCCTAGGGTATCAGCTAGCCCTGCAGATGTAGTTTATGGCCACAGCTGTAAAGAATCACCCCTCTTCAAAGGAGTTATAGTAGATCAAGGCCCACACTCGATGAGATCCGTCACAGCAGAAGCGTTGCTATTATCTGAAAACCATCCTGTATTGTGATTGAGGAGGGGACCGAGCCTGAAGCGGAAGATTCCAGGGATGACTCTTTGTACATCAAAGTTTTTACAATTATGTGTCACATTAAAAATATATAGCACTCCGACAAAGTAGTAAGATTATAAAACTTTAATAATTTATAAATATATACAAGAAAAAAAAATAGTAATAACATAAAAATTTTTAGGGAAAAACAACGAAGTAGCGGTTGGCTGTGCGAATAGTCCCAACGCAGCACAACGTCCAGATTTCCGGCGTGGGGCGTCGCGGGGGGTGGGTCATCAGTAGCAAACTGTTGTGCGAATAGTTCCAGGGCAGCAGAACGCGCTGAAATCTAGATGACACGAAAGTGATGTCTAGTAAGTTGCCACCCAGCAAATAATGGCGTGGGGCGTCGCGGGGGGTGGGTCATCAGTAGCAAACTGTTGTGCAAATAGTTCCAAGGCAGCAGAACGATGGCACCAAGGTGATGTCCAGTAAGTTGCCGCACTGGTTTTGGTATCCTACAATGCTGCTCCGAATAACGGCGTGGGGCGCCCCGGGGGAGGCGGCGTGAACGGGCCTCTCCAGGTGGAGTGTCATCTGTTGTAGTGGGGCGCCCCTTTACCGTTTCAGTTGCCATTCCGTCCGTTTTTGGTCCACTGTGTCAAAAGCCGCAATTCAGCTGAGTTGCGCCCACTCTTGCGGTGCAGCGATAGGCGGCTGTCACAGGACTCTCAAAATGGCGGCAGGCTCTTTCCTTTTTGGGCCTGGTCCACTGAAATGGCCCTGGGACACCTTGGAAATCGGACGCTTGTCTGCTAGGTCTTGGACCCCATTCTCGAAAGCCTCCCCTCCGCCTTGAGAATTCATCAAAAGTTTTGGGGGCCCCGACTCCTGCAGGCTTCTGGTGGGGAGCGGCTGCCATGATTGCTCGCGGAATGACCACGACGGAGCTACGAGATGGTGGTGCTCTCATGCTGACGCCAGCTTCAGTCTGAAACATCCAGAAACAAGGTGGGGCTTTCATCGTTTGGGAAAAAAAAAAAGTTTTCATCCAATGAAAAGTGTTGTTTTTAGGTCATATGATCAAGCCTTCCATCATTAGGAAACCAAAAGTAAAATGAACCAATGAAAAGTTTTATAAACAAGTCACATGACGGCATAGGGTATAAAATGCGGAGAAAATACGTTGGCACGTGAGGCGGCGTCAGTAGCGGACCGATGTGCGAATAGGCCGAAGGCAGCACAACGCGCCAAGATCCGGATGGCACCGAGGTGGTGTCTAGTAAGTTGTCGCACTTCTGTGGCCATCCTACAATGTTGAAAGTCGGCGTGGGCGCCCCGTTGGCCTGTGAGATGGCGTCAGTAGCGGACCGATGTGCGAATGGGGCCAAAGGCAGCGCAACAATATTTTCTGATTTGAAGACACCACAAGGCGCTGAGATGCCAAGATCCGGATGGCACCGATGTGGTGTCTAGCAAGTTGTGGCACTGGTGTGGCCATCGTACAATGGTAAAAGTCGGCGTGGGGCGCCCTGTTGGCCTGTGAGATGGTGTCAGTAGCGGACTGATGTGCGAATGGGGCCAAAGGCAGCGCAACAATATTTTCTACAATATTTTCGGAGTAGAAGACACCACAAGGCGCTGAGATGCCAAGATCCGGATGGCACCGAGGTGATGTCTAAGTTGCGGACCGATGTGCGAATGGGGCCAAAGGCAGCGCAACAATATTTTCTGAAGAGAATACACCACAAGGCGCTGAGATGCCAAGATCCGGATGGCACCGAGGTGATGTCTAAGTTGCGGACCGATGTGCGAATGGGGCCAAAGGCAGCGTAACAATATTTTCTGTATGGAAGATACCAGTAGGCGTTGAGATGCCAAGATTCGGATGGCACCGAGGTGATGTCTAGCAAGTTGGTGTGGTCATCCTACAATGCTGAAACTCGGCGTGGGTCACCCCATTAGCCTGTGAGATGGCGTCAGTAGCGGACCGATGTGCGAATAGGCCGAAGGTAGCACAACGCGCCAAGATCCGGATGTCACCGTGGTGGTTTCATAGTTGAGAGGCACTTCATCTGCAGTGGGGCGCCGAGATCCGGATGGCACCGAGGTGATGTCTAGCAAGTTGCTGTACTGGTGTGGCTATCCTACAATGCTGATAGTCGGCGTGGGGCGCCCCGTTGGCCTGTGAGATGGCGTCAGTAGCGGACCGATGTGCGAATGGGGCCAAAGGCAGCGCAACAATATATTCTGAATTGAAGACACCACAAGGCGCTGAGATGCCAAGTTCCAGATGGCACCGAGGTGGTGTCTAGCAAGTTGTGGCACTGGTGTGGCCATCCTACAATGGTAAAAGTCGGCGTGGGGCGCCCTGTTGGCCTGTGAGATGGTGTCAGTAGCGGACTGATGTGCGAATGGGGCCAAAGGCAGCGCAACAATATTTTCTGACTGACACCACAAGGCGCTGAGATGCCAAGATCCGGATGGCACTGAGGTGATGTCTAAGTTGCGGACCGATGTGCGAATGGGGCCAAAGGCAGCGCAACAATATTTTCTGAAGAGAAGACACCAAAAGGCGCTGAGATTCCAAGATCCGGATGGCACCGAGGTGGTGTCTAGCAAGCTATGCAGTTGAGTTGTGTGCGCACTTGCGGCGAATAGGTCGAAGACTGCATAACAATGTTTTCTGAATAGAAGACACCACAAGGCGTTGAGATTCGGTTACCACCGAGGTGATGTCTAGCAAGTTGCCGCACTGGTGTGGCCATCCTACAATACTGCTCCGAATAACGGTGTGGGGTGCCCGAAGGGGGGGGGGAGGCGGCGTGAATGGGCCTTCCTAGGTGGAGGCTCGTCTGTTGTAGTGACGCGCCCCTTTACCGTTTCAGTTGCCATTCAGCTGAGTTTCGGCTGCTCTTGATGCTACAGCGACAGGCGGCTGCAAGAGGACTCTCAAAATGGCGGCCTGTTCTATGGATTTGGGCCTGGTCCACTAAAATGGCCCTGGGACACCTTAGAACTCGGACGCTCGATTTTTTTCTTCCTTTCCTGTACATGCAAAAAAAGGTAAATGCCCGGTATGTTACACGCTTCATCTGCCACGATGAACTCTCCAGAGGAACCGAAAAAAAATATAGTTGTGGTAACTATACCATGCATCGTCATAGGGAGAGGTGGCACCAATTAATTATAGTGCTGCATAAAAGAGAGATTTGGAGGAGAACCCCTGACCTGCTAGTACATTCATCAAAGAAGTGGCACTGAGAGCTTCAGAGGCAAGGGAAACGGTCCCAAATATTTAGAAGAACTTTGGAAAGATTAAAATGACATGTTTAGATTGTGGCAAATTAATTTCATGTGGACAGATGAGTGTTACTCTAATAAATACAGCATATGAACATCATCATAGTCGATGGTTGGTAGAGACATTTTGACTATATCCTGGACCTGCCCGTCCTCGCCCAAAATGGCGCCGGAATAAATGGGACTCGTAACTCCTTGTTGTGTACTGGTTGCAGAACCTTGAAATCACGAAATACGTATGCAGTTTTGAAGCACATGGCGGGCGGGGACGAGAATTGATTGAATATTTCGACATCCCTATTGATATTAAGTTCTGATGTGTTATTGATTACTGTACTGTTGAAAGTTCGAATTAACGTCACCCATGGTACTTGCCCGCAAATGTATATCTAGATAATTTTATTGTAACTGGCCCTGTCGTATTTTAATTATAAAATGTACGTCCACCGATTCCGTAACTGTTAGACACCTTAGTTCTTGCAACCTAATGGCCCGCCCGTTACGTTCCTCTACAGTGTAAATGTCTATTCATCATATACGATTACAGTTTGCTCCGTGGCAGGCCCACGTGGTTATAGGCTCGTATTTGTATAATGAAATTTTCACAATAAAGGTTTTTAAAAGAAAACATGGTAGTAGTATATACATTGGTAAAGTTTTTAATAATAGTCACTGTTTTAGAATCATTAAAAGGCAAGTGAAATAAAGCAGACCAATTACATGAAGGGTAAAAGGTATAATATGAAGGAACGCAGTAAAGATAAATGGTCAAGGGCTGTTGTGTTTTCTATTCCTGCAACATAAAGTGATCGATAAGAATCTCATATTCAGGCGTATCGGCGACTAAGACAGCAGGTCGACCCTCTTTTGCTCAACGGCTCCGTCATGGGACGAAGAAACGCTCTTTTTCTCGAAAAAAGAATATATTTTACTTGCAGGACAGTTGTAAAATTTCCGGGAAAGTACATTAGCCTGGAACATTATAACATATATTTAAGAAAAAATAATGTTCGGAAGTAATGAAAAGCGTAATTTTTAGGTCATATGACCAAGCCTTTCATCATTACAATAAGAAAAGTAAAATGAACCAATGAAAAGTTTTATTAACAAGTCACATGACTTGTTATGCTTACGTTACGCGCTGCGCGCCCCGGATGACTTCCGGATGCGCTAACGCGGCGCGTCATATGACGCATTACGCGACAACGCAGGTCCAGAATATAGTCAAAATGTCTCCACCAACCAGCGGTCGGAACACAACCCCTTTCAGCAGGCTAAATAGTTCTGTTAAATGACAACAGAAGGGACAGGCAACAAGAACCATCAGTCAAAGAGGGGAGGGCTAGTTCTTCTCTACCGGGTTACATTGGGGCGCTACCGGAACTGATCGAATTGGTAGTCTACAGTGTTTCTGGATGTTTCAGACTGAAGCTGGGGTTAGCATGAGAGCAGCACCATTTCGTAGCTCCGTCGTGGCCATTCCGCAACCAATCATGGCAGCCGCTCTTTATCGTTATTTTGGGCGGGGTGGGTGGCGGAGCCGAGCTGTTTTGCAGCCATCATTGTGTGGAGTTCAGTTCATCTCACTAGTTTTGTATTTGTCATGAGGGGTTGTTCCTAATGTTTCCATTTTAGCGAGGTCAAAAAGAGATCCCATTAGTGGCCTACTGATTTTGCTCGATTCCTTTTCTTTTTTTTTACACGATTTTTCGTTATCTGCAAAGACTAAACAGAGTATTGCGACTCTGTGTTTGTTTGTAAATAGAGAATGAACCAAAGAGAACTAATTCTAAAACAGTAAATACTTGGATAACAATCAATCAAATGGACGGATTACAACGGGGGCGAAGGCCTGCGTTAACTACCTTTCACTATCTGCAAAGAGAGAGTACTCCTAATAGAAATGAGGGGGGGGCACCATTCAAAGCAGATCAGTGTGCATAAACACGAAAATGTTTTCACTTACCACGTACTTGACATTCGACAGCTTATGATATTTGCTATTAAAAAACCATTGAAATTCACTGAAAAAACCATAGGTTATAGACCATATATAGTTAGGAATTAGCATTTACAAAACCTTGAAAATTCACTGAAAAAACCATAGGTTATAGACCATATATAGTTAGGAATTAGCATTTAAAAAACCTTATTTTACTCACACAAAACCATTGAAATTCCATATATAGTTAGTTGCACCCGCAATCCACTGCTGATCATGTCACATATTACATCATTCATGACATGGTCAGTGACATCACTGATGACATCACTGATGACATCTCAAATGACATCACTGATGAGATCACTGATGACATCTCAAATGACATCACTGATGACATCACTGATGACATCTCAAATGACATCACTGATGACATCACTGATGACATCTCATTTGACATTACTGATCACATCACTGATGACATCATTCATGTGATAATACGATGAACCTCTTCAGACTCTAATATAACCTTAGATACACTCAGTGTAAACAGACACTCATAGACTGTCACTCATCCATGGAGTTACTCAGACACTTAGTCAGTCATGCAAAGAATCAATCACACCTCCATTTCCTCAACTATACAGTTATACACACCTTACTTATTCAAACATATACTAAAACATATTTACTCACTTATACAATCCTGGATACAAGTTCACAATGATCCATACAGCCACTCACACATTCACTGGCTCTTATGCACAGTTATTTATATATGTCAACTCTCACATGTACTGTGTTTTACATATGTACTTACTTTGACATGTAGCACTGAGATATCCATTCACTCACCAATACACTCATGCACACAGTCAACCGCCCATACAGCTGTTTCCACATGCACTTTTGAACCCATACATCTAGTCAATCAACTGCTCACACATCTATGCAGAGAGTCATACACCTCCCAGCCACCCACACACACACTCAGTCTCCCATACAAATGCTTGGGCAACCAATCAATAACCCATACAGTTAATCATATAGCTAATGATCAACACATGCAGCAGTTTACAGAACAACAGACATAATGATGCACAAATTAAGACAGTTTAGTCACTAACCCATGCACTCAGTGAGACAATTTAATCAGTCACTCATACAGTCAGCCATGCCCCTACTAAATCCTTCATCAAGACACTTATACATCCATTCATTCTTCAATCTGTAAGACATATTTTAACTTTACAGAATTATACAGTCACTGGATGACGTCATCAGTGATCTCATCAGTGATGTCATTTGAGATGTCATCAGTGATGTCATCAGTGATGTCACTGACCATGTCATGAATGATGTAATATGTGACATGATCAGCAGTGGATTGCGGGTGCGCGATATATAGTTAGTGCAACTAACTATATATGGAATTTCAATGGTTTTGTGTGAGTAAAATAAGGTTTTTTAAATGCTAATTCCTAACTATATATGGTCTATAACCTATGGTTTTTTCAGTGAATATATATATATATATTTATATATATATCCTACTGGCGGTTGCCAGTAGGTAGTTATAGTTAGGACCTACTTTCCATAGGAAATCCACAACATTCTATTTGGAATAACTTTTGCGCCGGTGGACCAATCCTTGCGAATTTCTCCAAGAAAATGGCCTGCTCCGCTCCGCTCCTTCCCTGAAAGGTTGGGGGTGATTCGTGAAGCGGGGGCTACAGCTGAACGGAATGACACCAAATTAGGCAAAAAGGTAGAGTTAAATGATGTAAATCCGTTCAGTAGTTCCTGAGAAAATAATAAGTAAAATCATAAGTATATCTTGAGGAGCTTACCGTAAGCTTACGGTACTCTGAACCTTCCCGAGCACGAGCCGAATGCTAATTGGCTGTCAACACTCCAAACCAGGAAGTGTTGGCAGCCATCTTGTGCCTCGGTAGAACCCCTCAGCCCGGGGACCGCCACCCCCGTGGCTTCGATTTAAAAAAAAAAATTCTGTGTGTGGGGGCTCAAGCCCCCCCACACGCCCTGGGGACCGCCACGTCCCCGGGGCTCTAATATGTAAAGTAGGGGGGTCCGTGACGGACCCCCTAGCCCTGGGGACCACCACCCCCTGGGGCTTTTAACAGGTGGGAGGGGGGCCACGCGACCCCCCTCCTGGAGCCCTCGATGGCCATGGGGACAGCCACCCCCCAGGGCCGGCTCCTGCAGTGTCCCGGCATGCCCACCCCCGGGAAACGGGGCTCCCACCCTACCACAGCAAACTGCTTTGATTTTTGAAAGAGAGAGCAGGAAAGCTGCTCTCTCTTTCAAAAATCAAAGCCGATTGCTTTTCTGCACCGGGAGCAGCATGTTAGCTGCTCACCATGCAGAAAAGCAATGCCGGCTCCGGTAGGATGTGGGGAGCCGGCAGGGACCATGGATGGCTTGGGACCCCCCACGGCCCCCGACGAGGAAGACCAGGCCCCGAGGGCATGGTTTGGACCAGAGGCCTCAAAAAATGATCCACAAAGGCAGACAATGGCTCTAAGAGTGAGCCTAGACCTGATATAATTGGTCTCCCAGTTGGTGGTCTCTGGGGTTTGTGCACCTTAGGTAAGGTGTAGAAGTACGGCATGGTGGGGTTGGAAGTCACCAGAAAGCCTGCTTCTTGACTGGTAATCCAGCCTTCGCTCAGCGCTTCCTCTATCAGAATTTTAATTTCTGTGGACAACCTCGTGGTAGGGTCTACTAATAGGGGTACGTAAGATGTTGAGACACTCAATTGTCTTAAGCACTCGGCTCTATAGTCATTGGTGTTTTGTATCACAATTGCACCCCCTTTGTTCGCCGGCTTGATCGTGACGGAAACATCTTTTGTGAGGGCTCATAAGGCTTGTTGTTCCACCTTAGACAGGTTGATGAACTCATTTCTAGTCGAACTCCATATTTTGTTGACATCATCTCTCACAGCCTGCTCAAAGGTTGCTACTTGTGGTGGTACCTGATGAGTCAGGGGGCAAAAAGTGGATTTCTTCTTGAGACCAGTGTTGGTTGTGACGGCAGGGTCTGAGATGACATCTTTGTCTTGGAAAAAATATCGTAACCGGAGTTTGCGAAAAAATTGTGCCAATTCTGCTTGTGTTTGAAAAGAATCTCCAGTGTTAGTGATCACGAACCCCAAACCTTTATTTAGGACAAGTTCTTCCCGATCTGTCAAGATTTTGCTGCTGAGATTAACAACCAGACTAGGCGTTATTCGTTCCCTGTTTGGGCTGGCGTTCTCCTGGTTTAACTCTGAGTCCCTGCATGGGGACCCTCCGATACGTCCCAATGTACTTGAGGTGGAGCATTTCTTCTTTTGCCTCGTGGACGTCTTTGGCCAGACCCTAAAAAAGACTGGTTGCCATAGTTGTTGGGGTCATAGCCAGGAAATGGTCCCATATGTGGCTGAAAAGGGTATTGAGGCGGAATAGGAGGGCCCCAGTTAGAAGGTGGCCAGCAAGGTTGAAAATGACCAGCTGGTTTGCCTCTGTAGTTCTGAAATCTTTGTGATCGACCCCTGCCCCTCATAACAGATGGTGGATAGTTGGTGGAGTCAGGGTCACTCTCTGATCCAAAACTGGAACCAGAGTAATTAGAGCAATATCTTTTACCACTAGGTCTAAAATCTGGTGCCTTGTACGAGTCACTCGTGTACGGGTATACTACATCGTGTTTACATTTGGCAAGATCTTTTTTGAATTTGTCGATCTTAACTTGTAAGATCGGACCTCTGAATTCAGTATTGGTTTTATTTGATTCATCTTGCTGTTTCTTGAAAACAGTCGGTGTAACCGTGGTTCTAATGGCTGCTTCCAAGACCTGTATCTCAACCAAGATTTGGTCTGCCACCCATTTGGGCGTACTAATTATCAAGATAAGCCAGTCGCGGGTGCATCGCCAAAAGATCAGCGACCAATCTTTTAAGAATTTTTTGTCTGTAAGAAACAGACGTGGTGCGTTTGTCACTATCAGCCCAGGTGGGGCACAACTGGCTCGCATATATTCCGCCATAATTAGGCCATGTACCGTTGTGCGGGAATGCGATTTCTTTAAGGTTAACACCTTGGTCCAGTCATCAGTTGTGACAAAATTGGGTGCTGGTAAGGTGTCCAAAATGCTAGGCATATTGTCTAGTATGGATTGATATAAAGCGTCGTCATACGCTATACCACTAATTTCTGCCATTGTAATGCAAAGAACGAAAAATGGTACTGTTGCCGCTGGGGGTACAGGAAAACTCTAACAGACAAGAGCTGGTTTTGAAAAAGTAGGTCCCACTCGGATACCTAACTAACACCTACCTAATAAAGTGTAGTGTAAAAACGACCCGCAGCCGTCAGCTGCTCTATATTACCAAACAAACCAGAGGAGGAAGGGTCGGAGGGAAAAATGTTTAGAGACCTACCCAGGGTGGAATCCCCTATTTCAATCAATTCATTAACAAAAACACACAAGGGGGGTCTATTATCAGGGCCTAGCGTGCTCTAAATAATCGAAGAAACACCGCTGACAAAGTGAGTGGATCTTTGCTGAGGCTATGTACCGTGTAGCTAACTAATAAACTACCAACTTATATAACCTGTGTATTGGAATTCACTTCAAATGTCGAATAGACCCATACAGAGAAGAATTGGATGTCCATCAACGTCAGATGTAGATCATCTATTCCCATTTGGTCATCCACGTAGGAATGGTGTTGTCCCATGATCATTGAGACTGATCCATACCTTATAAGTGTCTGGGTCACATCTCTAAATGCAGTGAAGACCTTACAAGCTGTGATCGTGATGGAGTCCGGTGCAGTGCAAAATTATGTAGTGAAGTGAGTTTAAAAAAGGGTAGAAGATCAATACAAAACTTTAATATCACTTGATCGCTCCCTTACTAAAACCAGGAACAGTGCAAAGATGCAATCTAACCATATAACTGCATATATACGGCCAACATGTTTCAGCCTCTAGGGAAACAAATCCCACGGCTTTCTTCAGGGCCACAGTCCTTAACGTTTGCTACTGCATAAAAAGTGAAAAAATATAACTGAATCAATCAAAGGATACAACTGTGTCAAACATGTTGTTCTGAGTCCTCTGTATCAATCAGTATCGGTTGTATCTATTCGCAAAAAAATCAAGAGAAATATACATAAATGTATATATATATATATATATATATATATATATATATATAACGTGAGTCCCAAAACAAAGATTACTGGTTGGTATTGGTTCCATACCTAGATAACTGTGTTTAATGTGTATACTAACCTGCATTGTACAGGGAGCATACCTCACCACTCCTGGTCCATTGCTCAGGAAAAAATTAGGCCCCGCTCTGAAAGGGTAAAGAAAAAAAGGGGGTAAAAGAGAGAAGCCATAGGCTAAAGTAGCCTTGTCTATCTCTTGACTTACTTTACTGACACCCTTATAATTTCAAAACCATTTTTGGAGCTTTAACCAGATCTCCAATCTCAAGGGGTGAACCGGCCCCTCCCAGGGGAGTACAGGGGACCATGTCAGACTATGCATCAATGGGTCAGAAGACAATGTGTACTATATTTCATTGATCAATATTAGTAGTAACATTAAACAGGAGGAGGAATGTCTGTTGTATACCTGACAAGATTATTAATAAGGCATGTGACATCCTGCATACCTACTACCTTGACTCTCAATCTAACTAAGTGCTCTAGTCACCTCTCCGTCGTTGCCTCTTCGCTGTCGTCCGAGCTCAGAGGGAGGCAACGAGGGCGGTGTGCTGAATGCTTATAAACATGTATGGGGGGCGGAGCCCGCTACATGGTGTTAATTCCCCTTGTTCATGGTAGCGTGCGATGTTAATGTATTACATACCCCATAAGTGGAAGCCACGCTGTCTCTAAAACACGCCGTTCTCATGGTTTGGGCTATTCTGTTCCGTTCCGCGTTCTAAGTGTTCTATCTCTCGAACGCGAGAGGAACGGTGAACTACAAAAACGCGTCATCGCGTCGGGACATGTAGTTCTTAGTAGTATCGCGTGAGCTGAGAGAGGAACTTGGAACTACAAAAACGCGTCATCGCGTCGAGAAATGTAGTTCTTAGTGGTACCATCGCATGAGCTGAAAGGGGAACAATAAACTACAAAAACGTGTCATAGCGTCAAGGAATGTAGTTCTTGTACAACACTCTCGCAGAAGCTGAGAGTGGAACTACAAAATCAAATCATCGCATGAAGCGATGTGGTTCATTCAGTTGTTATTAGGTCATACGCCAAAAACACTTCCACCTGACCACAGAACCTGGCATCAGTACAGTAGATTAATGTCAACATCCATTTTAGATGTTATTATTATAAAAGTTATAAAAAAGTATAAGAATTAGTAGATAATACGAGTGGCTGAAAAGGAAAGTATTTAACAAAGACCAAGTCACCAGATGAATCATCAAAGGCTATTCAGCCAACATGGGCCATTATTTAAAAGGCAACATTGCATGTATCTACTCAAGGAGCTCTCTTCACCACCGGAAATTGTGGTATTGTGGAGAAAATTATTATTGTGTAATAGAGGAAATAATATTATGCTGTCCAACTGGTCAAAAGAGGTGAGCTTGTATTAATAAATAGTAGAGTATATCTTATTTGAGAATATTTAGACACTCATTATGATTTATACAGTCACAAATATTGAGTGGTCGCATCCATGTCGAACCACTCAGTTGTAACATGAACGCACATACAGTATAACCTCTGTCAGATGTCCTAAATCTCAGTTGAGCGATGTCCACGGAATTTCATCGTTCAACCCACTGCTATCTGTGGTCAGTTTATATATCCATTTTTGATCCTTCAAAAAGAGAAACCTGGAGACATCAGCCACATGTGGGGGAACATGCGGTTTCTCCAAAACTGTCCAGAGAAAATCTGTCTCTTGGTGATTACACTCCAAAAAATGTTTAGACAGTTTGGATATAGTTTTTTTGCACCTGAACACACAGTATTCTGGTGTGTATCTTCCTTGTAGTCATCCCAACATATTTCATTCTGCAAGGACATGTCAGGAGATAAATTAAGTTTGAGCTGTTGCAGTTAGTGAAATTTTTTTGTACCCATGGGTGGCTGGTGCCTATATCTATCTCTTGGGAACGAGTGGTCTGAGGGCACACTGAACACGTACCACACGGATAGTGCCCTGAAACAGCTGGAAGATCCCATAATGTGCCAATGGGTCTATTGGATACATCTTAAGGTCGCGTATGAATCAGTTTGTCACGTAGGCTCGTTGACCTTTTGAAGGCAAATAAAGGAGCATCTATTCTGTTATTGCCAGCGTTTAAGAGCTTCCAATGTCGTCTGACTATTTGTTGTATAGCATTGGACTTAGTACTAAAAGTGTTGACAAAGGTAATGTGTTCCGATGATGGTTTGGGTACCGGAGGGTCTAATAAACTCAAGCGATTGTTGTTGGAAGCTCGTTTGAGCGAGCGTTTAATTAAACTGCTTGGATATTGTCTGTCTGATAATTGCTGACAGAGTTCGATGGTGTGTTTAGAAAAAGTATCCCTCTCTGAGCAATTGCGTCTCACTCGGAGAAACTGCCCGAAGGGCAAGTTATCTCTGAGGGCTTTGGGATGTTGGCTCTGATATAGCAACAGAGAGTTCCTGGCCATAGGTTTCCGAAATAGCTCACTTTGTAGCCCTGACTCGGTGACATAGATGGAGAGATCCAAAAAGGAAATCCTATCTTTGTTGATCTCTACAGTGAACCGTAAGAACTGATTTTGCATGTTCAACCACTGATGAAACAAGAGGATCGAGTCATGGTCTCCTCTCCAAACTACCAAGATATCATCTATATACCTCTTCCACCACTTGATATAAGGGTGGAAGGGGTTGGTAGGTGTTAGAACATGTTGTTGCTCAAAAGTATGGACATACAAATTCGCCAGGCTCGGGGCGCAAATGCTGCCCATACTGGTCCAACAGTTCCAACCAGGAAGTTTTGGCAGCCATCTTGTGACTTGGTTGAACTGAGTCACAAGAAAAAGTTGAAACACCCTGACCCCCTAGGCCTGCTAAGGGCCAAAAAAAAAAACCATTTTAATTTTTAATTTTCTACGGGAGTCGCTTTGAGTCCACAAATCCTGCTGAAATCTTTTTTTTTTTAAAAGAAGCACAGGCTGATGTGCTCTGTTTTCTTTAGGTCCCCAGGTGGGCCAGGTCCTAGGGCAATCATCAAAATGCATGTAGTGCCCCGTGTGGGCCCTCGCAGCCCCTGGGGCTGCCACCTCCTGGGGCTTTTTTTTTTTAGGAAAAAAAGTTGTGGGGGCTCCTGCATCCACACAAAGCCCCAGGGACCGCCACCTTCCCGGAGTTATCTTTAAAAATTAAGTGTGGGGGTGCTTGAGCCCCCACACAGACCATGACCCCCATCTCCCTTGGGCACAAATCAGGTAAATGCAGGGGTTTGTTGCAGACGCTCAGCCCCAGGGACCACCACCTCCCCAGGGCTAAAGAAAAGATGGGACGGGCCCCCTCCAGGAGCCCTCACTGGCCCTGAGGATCGCCCACCCCCAGGGCCAGCTCCAACAATGTCCTGGGGTGCCCACTCCTGGGACATTACAGTTTGGTATGGCATTGCGGGAGCATTGCTCCAGCCATGACATAGCAAACTCTGTTTTGCTTAACCGCATGCGTGCGGCATGATTTCCGCCCGCACGCTGACAATTTGTAAAGCCCATTATTCATGACGAGCTGGGCTCGTCATGAGCGTGCGAGGAGGCTACCTCATGACGAGCCCAGCTCGTCATGAGCGTCGAAGGGGTTAATGGAAGTGAGTGCATGGAAAATGATCTCGCTTTCATGAAGCGAAGCAGAATTGCTTTTGAGCAGAGGGAGCTGCAGGTTAGCATCTTACTCTGCCAAAAAGCAACGCAGGCTCCCGCAGGAGGGGGGAGCCAGCAAGAACCGTGGGGGTCTTGATGCTCCCCTGTGGTCCCCAACGAGAGGCCAAGCCCCAATGGATGGGGTCTCCCAAAGCTAGTCCGGGAGGGGGGCTATTTGGCCCCACTCCCTATAAAAAAAAAGGAAATGTTTGGGTCCCAGGGAATGGGGTCCACAGGGCCAAAATTGGCCTAGGGAGGGGCCTGCACTGCCCCCTCCCTTGAATGACTAATAATTTTTTTTAAAGGAATGTGTAGGCCCTGGTGGATAGGTCCTGGGCCAAAATCGGCCTCAGGAGGATGGCCGCGTGCCCCCTCCCTTTTTATTTTATTTAAAAAAATGACTCGGGTCCTGGTGGATGGAGGCCCAAAATGGTCAAAGAAAGGGGGCCACACAGACCCCCTTCTTAAAATAAAAAAAGGAAGCTGGCAACTCCTCAGGGGCCCCCATCCCCTTTCTCCATTACTCTGCAAACACCCCCGCTGGCACGCTCTTGGTTGGGGGAAGAAGTCATCTTCGATGCTGAGGGTCCTTAGGGCCCAACTAGCCCACCTATTACCATTAGTAATCCCTACACAGTGCAATTGCTGAGAGGTGGTCAGATGCCACACCCCTCTTTACACCAATTAGAAAATGCACCTCCTGGAGCACTGCTGGTAGGATGATGAGGACCCCAAGTGTCCTGAGGACCTCATGACTAAAGTGGACTACATCCTCCAAGCAGAAGTGAACCAGGAGGTCATTTGAAATATCATATGTGATGTCACTGGCCATGTCATGAGTGATGTAAATTTATGAGGATTGCATTGCGGGGCACAAGTTATAGTTACCTCAGCTAACTAAAGCGGCTGAATTTCTCTGGTTTTGTACGATTGAAATGTCAGACTACTATAACGTCCCTCTAACCTTTGTTTTTTTCTCTGAATTTCTAAGGTTTTTAAAATGCTAATTCCTAACTATAAAGTCCCTGAAACTGGCATATCCTGAAAAATGACAATATCATAGGGAGTGACATACCTGAAAATCCTCTCATCACTTTCAAACGAGCTCGCTCTTTGAGAGACATTTTGGTACAGAGCCATTTGTCACCAATTCCAACTAAGACAGGAAAGCTTAAAGATGCAAAAGGCTTTTTTCCTTGCGGACGGTGCAAGGCCTGTGCCAATAGCAAAAGGGTCTATACATATGACATAATAGGGTGCAGACAAAAGAAAATTAACCAGTTTCTAACATGTAGCACGCCATTTGCAGTTTACTGCCTGAAATGCCCATGCGGGCTCAAGTACATAGGGAGCACTATCAATCCCGTTAAACTGCACATTCTGGAACATATGAGGGCCATATCAAACAGGGACTTCTCATATCCAGTCGCAAGACATTTTTCCATCAAACACAATAGCGACAGGAATCTTCTACAGTATTATTGCATGGACGCAATTTCTGATAACATCAGGGGAGGAGATAAGTTGCAGAAATTGCGCAGATTAGAATCTCGACATATCATAGATTGTCAGACTAAAACCCATGAAGGACTAAATTGCGGGGAGGAGTTGGCTGTACACTTAGGCAGTTAAACAGTATGAAACTGTGACTCATATGAATTTGTACTCAGCTATTTTCTTTTTACAATAGATGATGTATAAACTTTTAAGAGTAATTGATGATCTCCTTACATGAAATGGACATAATGCTTTAACTATGTATATTTGAGGACTTTGTAAGAGTTTGTCAGTGATATTGAAAAGATTTTATTTTTATTATTCCAATGATTGACACTGGACATATTGAGGGGGATAGTATCAAGCAATGGGCTTTGGGAATTTAAAAATAGGGCAACCAAAATGGTTGCCACAGGCCGATCCACGGCAAGATTTTTTGTCTCCTGCCCAAATGCGATAACATGAGAGGACACTTGCCGATTCTCAAATTGAGAATGAGGTTTCTCATTGTTTTTCCTAATATGCATGTTTCTATTATAGATCTGCTATTTTGTAAAAATCGATATAATAGCGTTTTAGTACTTATGACTTTTGTACTAATAATATGGCGCTCACGCGTCAGTCCTCTTTCTATGTCCCACACTTTGACCTGTGTGTTTTGGGAAATAAAATGGCGCCTACAAGCGCGGTGCGATGTAACTACATTGAGGAAGGAAGCGCAGCTTCCGAAACGCGTCTGTGCAAGTAAAGTTGCTGTTGGAAATCTAAGATTCCCGTGTGTGCAGTCCTTATTTTCCAACCCGGGACCAGGAGGGATTGAGCTTTAATTTATATAGCGCAAGGCTTCGACGCGCTTGGACCGCACCCGTCTACAAGAGTGCCACGCATTTTGGGGCAGAGAGCGAAGATATATATATATATATATATATATATATATATATATATATATATATATATATATATATATATATATATATATTTATATATATATATATATTTATATATATTACCTACTGGCGGTCGCCAGTAGGTATATATAGTTAGGATTTTTTCTCTATGGAATTTTTTTTAATTCTATGTCTAATAACTTTGGCGTTTGTGGACGGAATTGGCTGACATTTTCAGGAAAATGGAACATTTTGTTTCTGAGCAGCCCCTGAACATTTGGGGGGGTTTCGTCAAGGGGGGGCCGAGACAAAAAGGGGGGTCCCTAAACGCGTTTTTCCCATGTTAATTTCCATAGGGCGGTTGGCCTCACTTTTAGCTCGAACGGCTGAATGGATTTGCGCGAAACTTGGCAAAATTGTAGGGACTGGTAGCCCGATGTGCCTTTGCTAGGTCTTAATATATGTGCTACAGTGGATTTTGAGAAATTAACGTTAAAAAAAATATATTTATCTGTAACAGCGCTCCGGGTAGCGCTCCGGTTCGCGTACTTGACGCGTAATGGAACTTCGCAAAGCGAAGCTGATTGGCTCTCCGGTGTCTGTCAACATTCTAAACAGTCCGGAGCGGCCGCCATCTTGTCTCTCGGTAGGATCGAGAGACAATAGGAGGCCAAAACAAAGGGGGAAATGACCATAAGGGGGCATAGTAGATCATCCCTGACCCCCTAGGTTTGATGTGGAGGCTTTAAAAGGGACCCGCGGGGCAAAAAAAAAAAAAATATATATATATATATTTTCCGGACGCCATCTTGTCTCTCGGTAGGATTGAGAGACAAGAGGAGGCCAAAAAAAGGGGCAAATGACCATAAGGGGGCACAGTAGATCCTCCCTGACCCCCTAGGTTTGATGTGGAGGCTTTAAAAGGGCCCCGCGGGGCAAAAAAAAAAAATAGTTTTTTTTACGTGGGGAGCGCCCGGTACGCTTTTGTGCAATGGGCGGTGGTAATGTAAATGATGAGGGGGGGGCAGCGTTCAAAGCACATCAGCGTGCACAAACACGAAAATGTTTTTATCTACCACGTACTTGACTTATCTCTCTGAGATGCATTCCCTTGTGTCTCGGCAATGGTAGTCTGTTCATTACATAGATCGCTCGAGGGCGGTAGTAAAGACCGCGCGTAGGAAAGGGTAAAAAGCCAGGGGTATAGGAGTATGTAACAAGCGAGCCATTTAATTGAAAAAACTAAACGTGACAAACGGTTGCAGGATCAGTGAAGGTTGGTTTTATAATTGAAAGTATAACAGGATCAGTTACAATAAAATCGTCCATACGCACACCATGGGCGAGTATCATGGGTAACATTACTTCGAAGCTTTAATAATACAATAATCAATAATGAAAAATCGACATCAATAGGGTTGTCCGTATGCCCAGTAAGTACCTTTCCCCGCACGCTATGTGCACAAAGACCGCATATATCCCCATAACGTCAAGGCTAAGTAACTAGAACGTCATAAGGAGTTGCAAGTCACTCCCATACAGGCGCCATTTTGGTCAAGGCCAGGCAGGTCCAGAGTATAGTTCAATGTCTCCAATAAGTAGCGGCAGGACCAGAATCCCTTTCGGCAGTTCAAAAAGTTCATTAGCGCCAACAGAAAGAACAGGCAGCATGAACCATGACTCAAAGGCGAGGGAGGCAAATTCTTCCCTACCGGGTCACGCTGAGGTCCCACCGGAGCTGATCAAGTTGACAGTCTACAGTGTCTCTTAGTAATTCGGACAAAAACTGGCGTCAGCATGAGAGCACTACCATCCTCTGACAATGTTGTGGCCACTTCCGGAGAGCGGGACAGCAGGCGTATCCCTCCGCCGATGCACTGAATCAGCCTCCCTCACGGCACCAGATGTGGATAAGGTGGCGGACACCCGTGGCAGCGGTATATCCATGGGGGATAGTCAAGCAACTGTGGCGGTTGCCCCCATCGGAAGCCCCCATCGGAGCGGGTGAGACTCAGCTGGCCGAGCGAGGCACTGTGCCGCAAGAGGGGGCGCAACTGAGCAGGCCGAGTGAAGCGCTGGGGTGCAGCTGAGGAACCTCCACCTGGGGAGGCTCGTTCGCGCCGCCTCTCCCTCCCAGTGCATCCTACGCCGTCTCCTGGCGCAGGTATATGTGATGGTCGGACCAGGCAATAAGAGGGGGCGGGATCATCAGGAAGGCATTCACCCCCCCCAAAAAAAGCTTCAATTAAGTTGAATGGCTGCAAGAGCCCCGATTACACCAGCAGCCCTGTTAATATGACGATCTTGGGAAAAGTTCCTCTGTTGGATTGCAATGGCTGCAGTGATGGTCTTGGGAAACTGCTTCCGAAAACTCTAAAGGCCACGAAAGCTTGCTATGCTGTTCCTTTGGAAATGCGGTGCTGGGTGATGGAAGTTATTGAAGAGTTGGCAGTGGTGTTTTTTGTGGATTTTGGACGCTCTGCCATAGTCCATTTGAGTTCCAGGGTAGACCAGAGTCGTTCTAGTGGACCAGGCCCAAATCCGGGGAGTCGGCCGCCATTTTGAGCGTTCCGCAGCAACAGCCGCTCTTCACCTCGGACACCAGAGCCGGTCCCCGGCCATCCAACCGAGTGGAACGCCAATGGCAGTCATGGTGCAGCTGACCGGGGAGTGCAACGCTAAGGCTCGCCCTGCTGCAGCTGACCGCGGGGACAGGCCTTTGCGCGTGGTGTCGCCCCCGGACTATTTGCACAACGGTCCTCCATCCCTAGGCCGCCACCTATGCTACCTCGACAGGAACAGCGTCATGCATTTGGTTCGATGTTGCAGCAGGCTGCTATGTAAATAGTTATTTAATAAAAAGTTTTACCGTGTTACTTTGCTGGTGTGTTGTATATATTTATAATATTTGCATAGGGTTTGTCGTTATTTTGGGTGGGGTGGGCGGCGGAGCCAAGCAAACTTCTCTTATTTAGTCAGCACATAAATTTACTTACTGGTGCGCATTATTTTGGGTGTACATTTGGGATATCGGTGGGGGTCGGGTTCGTCGTACTGAAATAACACTTCAAGTTTCTGGTGTAGGCTACTCTCCCATTCACTAGCTCCAGAGAGAGTCGTTCCTAAGTAAGGAAAGTGCTATATTTTTTTTCGTCCTTCACCTGCGAATACCATGTTCGGGCTTTTTTTTCTCATTCCATTAACCGTTCGATCACCGCCTCAGTCATACAAAAAGCATTTTTTTATTGACCCAGTCGTGCGCCACACATACTCATTCAAACCGTACAAATCAGGGCCCATGCGCACATTCATACCATACAATCTTTCACGCTCCCAGTGATGGTCTGCACTCCATGCAATATCTCATAGCGCTTGTCTATGTCTTTCCCTACATGGAGCACGGTGCGGTCCATGTCCACTCCATTCTTCAGTCGGAACTCCGATGTAACCTACAGAGGAGAAAAGAAAGGGGGGGATACAGCATTCAGAGCATGTCAGCGCGCGCAAACACAAAATAGGTTCTACTTATGTATCAGACTAGCTGCAGGAATGTGTGATACAACAGATCTTGGCTATCTCTTTCGCATTATTTTTCTGTGTAACATATCCTCCCCTTTTTATGATGCTAAAAAATGTTTCATTTTGTTTGTCTCTAAATTCGAGTTCCCTCTTCGTGTATTTGTTTCTCAATTAGTCGTATTTTATGGGACAAAATACCACACCTTACATTCGGCAGATACCTTAAGCTACGGTCGACCATTTTCTAATAATTCTGGAAAAAGGGCAGGTGTGACGGACACAAATTTCAATCAATCCAAAATTCAGGCAAAGGGTCTGCATTATCTATTTTCTATTGTTTGGGAATAACAGCCACTATTCAAAAACCCAACAACCTAGACGATTGTTATGACGCTGATTCCATACTTCCTTCGAAAATTGTTCATTGCAAAAATGTCAGTGTACAAATACGGGCCTACAACCACGTGGGCCGGCCACGGAGCAAACTGGAATCGTATATGATGAGGGGACATTTACACTGTAGAAAAACGTAATGGGCGGGCCATTAGGTTGCAGGAATTAAGGTGTCTAACAGTTGCGGAATCGGTGGACGTTAATTTTATATTCAAAGTACGACAGGACCAGTTACAATGAAATTATCTAGATATACATTTCCGGGCAAGTACCATGAGTAACGTTAATTCGAATTTTTAATAGTACAGTAATCAATAATACATCAGAACTTAATATCAATATGGATGTCCAAATGTTCAATCAGTACCGGTCCCCGCCCACCATGTGCTCCAAAACTGCATACATATCTCGTGATATCAAGGCTGAGCAACCAGTACACATCAAGGAGTTGCCAACATGTGGGATACATATTATCCAAATAGAAGCAGTTACCTAGAGAATGTTTGTCTGTATGAGGTTCTACAAAATTACATATTCAAGAGGAACATCAAAGAAGATATTGATAAAGGAGTGTATGCTGTAATTGGAAGTGAGGGATGTCTGGTCATTTTGGGGAGGCCGGGCAGGTCCAGAATATAGTCAAAATGTCTCCACCAAGCAGCGGTCGGACCAGAACCCCTTTGAGTAGTCCAAAAAGTTCAGTTAAATGACAATAGAAGGGACAGGCAACAAGAACCATCAGTCAAAGAGGGGAGGGCAAGTTCTTCCCTATCGGGTCACGTTGGGGCTCCACCGGAACTGATTGAATTGGTAGTCTACAGTGTTTCTGGATGTTTCAGACTGAAGCTGGCATCAGCATGAGAGCACCACCATTCCGTGGCTACGTCGTGGCTATTCTGCGAGCAATCATGGCAGTCACTCCTCACCGGAAGCCTGCGGGAGTCAGGGGCCCCGGTGACTCTTGTAGAATCTTCAAGGCTGAGGGGACATTTTCGGGAATGGGGCCCATGCCCTAGCAGTCAAGCGTCCGAGTTCCAGGGTTGCCCAGAGCCATGCTTGCAGGCCAGGCCCAAGTCTGTGGAGGCGACCGCCATTTCGTGAGCTTCGTGGCAGCCACCTGTCGCTGTTCCTCAAGAGTGAGTGCAATTCAGCCGGATGGCGGGTGAGACGCTGTAGCCACAAGTGCGGGCGTAACTCAGCTGGCCGAGCGAGGCACTGTGCCGCAAGAGGGGGCGGAACTCAGCTGGCCGAGCGAGGCACTGTGCCGCAAGAGTGGGCTGAACTCAGCTGGCCGAGCGAGGCACTGTGCCGCAAGAGTGGGCGGAACTCAGCTGGCCGAGTGAGGCACTGTGCCGCAATAGTGGGCGCAACTCAGCTGGCCGAGCGAGGCACTGTGCCGCAACAGTGGGCGCAACTGAGCTGGCCGAGCGAGGCACTGTGCCGCAACAGTGGGCGCAACGCAGCTGGCCGAGCGAGGCAATGTGCCGCAAGAGTGGGCGTAACTCAGGTGGCCGAGCGAGGCACTGTAGGTCTTCCTCTCACAAATATGAAAGTCAGAGTGAGGAAACAAGGAGTGGTTTTCATCATTTGGGACAAAAAAAAAGTTCTAAACCAATGAAAAGTGTTATTTTTAGGTCACATGACCTAGCCTTACATCATTAGGAAACCAAAAGTGAAATGAACCAATGAAAATTTGTATTAACAAGTCACATGACCTGTTATGCTTACGTTCCGCGCTCCGCTCCGCGCCCCGGATCGCTTCTGGGAAGCTGCGCTTCGCGCATCGGGTGCGCTAACGCGGCGCGTCATATGACGCATTACGCGACAACGCGATACTACAATAATTCTGGATGTTACAGACTGAAGCTGGCGTCAGCATGAGAGCAGCTCGTGGCTACGTCGTGACCGTTCCGCGAGCAATCATGGCAGTCGCTCCCCACCGGAAGTCTGCGGGAGTCGGGGGTCCCGGTGACTCTTGTAGAATCTTCAAGGCTGAGGGGACGCTTTTGGGAATGGGGCCCATGCCCTAGCAGTCAAGCGTCCGAGTTCCAGGGTTGCCCAGAGCCATTCTTGCAGGCCAGGCCGAAGTCTGTGGAGCCGATCGCCATTTCGTGAGCTCCGTGGCAGCCGCCTGTTGCTGTACTGCAAGAGTGGGTGCAATTCAGCCGGATGGCGGGTGAGACGTTGTAATAGCAAGAGCAGGCTAAACTCAGCTGGCCGAGAGAGGCACTGTGCCGGAAGAGTGGGCGTAACTTAACTGCCGAGTGAAGCGCTGGGGTGCAGCTGAGAAACCTCCACCTGGGGAGGTGGGGGAGGCTCGTTCGTGCCGCCTCTCCCTTCCGGTGCACCCCACGCCGTCTCCTGGCGCAGGTAGGCACTGTGCCGGAAGAGTGGGCGTAACTCAGCTGCCGAGTTAGGCGCTGGGGTGCAGCTGAGAAACCTCCACCTGGGGAGGTGGGGGAGGCTCGTTCGTGTCGCCTCTTCCTTCCAGTGCACCCCACGCTGTCTCTTGGCGCAGGTATATGTGATGGTCGGACCAGGGCAACGCAGGACGTGTCTTCAGGTCAAATGGATTGTGGGACAAGGTCCAGAATGGAAGAGTCACCAAAAGACAAAAAGTTCCACCGGACCCCGGGAGCCGGCCGCCTATGTCGGGGGCGATCTCAAGCCACACCAGGGCAACAAGACTTGGGGAGGGGGCAGGAGCCAAGCACCCCTTCCGAGTCCGCGCCACCACACCGCCCCTCGGGGGCCTCCGTCAAGCGGCTCAGGGAGGCACCGCAGGCAGCGGTTCTTCAGATCAGTGGTCTCACCGGCAAGGCTCCCCTCCGTCAGCAGCGATCGTTGGCGCTGTGGTTTCGGCCGGAGGCCCCGCATAGTCAACGCCCTGGCCTCTCCATCTCGTAGGCCGCAGAGTAGTCGGGGAGAATTCCCGGGAACGGCGGCATGTATTTGGATCGACGTTGCAGCAGGCTGCCATGTAAATAGTTATTTAATAAAACGTTTTACCCTGTTACTTTGCTGGTGTGTTGTATATATTTATAATATTTGCATAGGGTTTGTTGTTATTTTGGGCGGGGTGGGCGGCGGAGCTGAGCTGTCTTGCAGCCATCATGGCGTTGAGCTCGGTTCCTCTCACTAGTTTCATATTTCTCATGAGGGGTTGTTCCTAATGTTTCTATTTTAGCGAGGTCAAAAAGAGATCCCATTTTGCTTGATTCCTTTTGTTTTTTCTATGGATTTTTCACTATCTGCAAAGACTAAACAGAGTATTGCGACTCTGTGCTTGTTTATAAATAGGGAATGAACCAAAGAGAACCAATTCTAAAACAGTAAATGCTTGGATAACAATCAATCAAATGGAGAGGGAAGCAGGCACGACGGATTACAACGGGGGCAAAGGCCTGCATTACCTACCCTTCACTATCTGCAAAGAGAGAATACTATTTGAGATGTCATCAGTGATGTCATCAGTGATGTCACTGACCATGTCATGAATGATGTAATATGTGACATCATCAGCAGTGGATTGCGGGTGCGCGATATATAGTTAGTGCAACTAACTATATATGGAATTTCAATGGTTTTGTGTGAGTAAAATAAGGTTTTGTAAATGTTAATTCCTAACTATATATGGTCTATAACCCATTTTTTTTCAGTGAATTTTCAAGGTTTTGTAAATGCTAATTCCTAACTATATATGGTCTATAACCTATGGTTTTTTCAGTGAATATATATATACATACATACATATACGTATTGGATGCCGGTGGGCTCCTGAATGCTGATGGTGCCTGGCTAATCATGGGGCTGCAGCACCCATCTTCTGTAAACCACAATCTCCTCACTCTTAAATCAGAAAAAAGCTGACACACTCAGATCGGTTTATTGAACAGAAATTGTTATTGTGGCAGAGAAGGTAGACCCATCTACGTGGTTTGGCTTCTACTGAAAGCATGGTCACATCACTAATACTCCTTCCAAGCCCTCTATAACCCCCTACTTACTTCTCCATAAATCCTTCCAATTTAGAAGTAAGTATGTCCCTTTTGCCAGGCACTTCCCCTGAGGTACTGGGTTTTTCAGAACCGGTACTGAACCGGTAACCCAGCGGTGTCAGGGAACACACCCAGAGACCTCGAGTCCTTTCCTGATTCAGACCACAGAAACTCAGAGTCTTATAGGTGAAGTCAAGGATCGATTTTATTGGCTGCAACCAAGGTAACAAGCGTCCTAGAAGTACAACACACGGGATGTATATTCTCAGGAGACTGCTGCAATTCACAAAGTCAGGCTTCTCCTTTTATACGAAATATTGTGCTTTAGGCAAACATTCTTCACATTTTACTATACTATTGAAGTGTTTCCATTACAAAGAAAAAGCAGAGTCATGATGACAAGGCCATAGTTCAGTTTGTTCAGCCCATGATAAATTACCCGGCAAGGCCCAACATTTTAATCAGATATCGCTGGACCCCCAATAAAAACAGGCACCTCCCCATCATAAAGCAAGTGAGAGAAAAGAGCAGGGACAGTAGTGAGCAAGATTCGTCAGGGTGCGTGTGCGATGAATGGGTTTATGGCCTGTTGAGCCGTGATGCTATCTTGCTCGGCCACTGGGAGAGGAACTTACCATGAGGTAAAACAATCGTATCAAGCTGTGTTTTTAGAGCTTGACTGTATATTGATGGACTTTCACAATAGCCCTGGGCAGCGCGTTTAAAGCGGAAGCTTCGTCCTTCTAAAGTGAAGCCAAAAATATCCCTGCTCTCCTCAGCAATGGGGATGCTGAAGAAAGCATTCTTCACGTCAATCACCGAAAACCATGTTGCAGAAGCTGGAATCATAGTCAATAGGGCAGTAATATCAGGAACAACTGGGAATTGTGGCACAACTATTTTATTCACCTCTCTAAGATCAATCACAAATCTGTAAACAGGTGGCTGAGAGGGATCAGTTCGTTTCAAAACAGGCAGACCAGGACTATTGCAAACGTTGCCTCTTGTTTCTTCAATGACATCTTTTTCAATTAGATCGTAAACGATCGCTAGCAAAGCTTTTTCACCTTCACTAGAAATTCTGTATAGGGGAATTTGTGGCATTTTAACATTGGCTTTCAATGTTACAACATATGGTGGTATTTCTAGAAGACCTACATCACTAGGACCAGTAGCCCAAAGAATATCAGGAAGAAACGACAATTCTGTCGGAAGTTTATCCCTTGACAAATACATTGGAGAAACCACTTTCTTACCTAGAGTAAGTTGTACTCATGAAGGAGAACAATACAAAGTTGCATACAATATTTTTAACAGGTCTAATCCCAACAAGTTTTCACCACAACCTGTTGTCAGAATAAGGGGTGCTTTGAATTCACAAGGACCAACAGAAAGGGACAAAGGGTCAGAAATCGGATTTCTAACTGGGGCGCCAGAAAAACCTACTGATACATTCGTTTCGCCAGACAAAAGTGCGCAAGGGAGTTTGGAGTGCATAATTGAACTCTTTGTAGCACCAGTATCCAACAGAAAAGGTTCTGACACACCTGATGTAATCACCTCAACGTATGGTCCACTCTGATCTACTGGAACTGAAACAACTCCCTCTCTTTGTCTATGGCTGTCCTAGCAATCATTACCTTCCCAATGCTCACCTTCTGTATAGTAATCATCAGCATAGTACTGAGCTGTCCTACCACATGCGTTATTCTGCTGATCAAACCTATTCATAGAATTTTGAGGTGGAATGGGATGAGCGTTCTGGGGGGTGCTTCCACGTCCTCTACCTCTAGGCGCTTGCTGAACACCTCGACCTCTTACACCAGAAGCACCATTTGCGCGCTGTAACAAGATAGGGCAACTATACTTAAAATGACCCTCTTCCTTGCAATATGAACACTGATTGGGGCCTACAGGGACACGTGGTTGAGTATACTCGACTCTTTGCGAGTTCCTCTGATACTGTTGAGGCTGCTGATAATTATTCTGATAGTTACTCTGACCACCATTATTCTGGCCACCACCACAACGTGGCGGATATGCTTGCTCTAACAAAACCTTCGTTTTCAGCTCTTTAGTTTTCTTTTCTGCTCTATCTTTCTCGTCTTTGTCTCGATTTTCGTAATATTGTTCAGTAGCCAATATCTGTGCTGAAGAGGAAACTGCCCATGAGCTCTCTGAATCTTTCAACTTTTTACACAACTCGGGAAGCAGATTGTGCACAAATTTATCGACGAACAATCTCTGACCACCTTCTGTGCTCATTTCTTGACCACTGTGGTCGACAAACGTTTCTTCAAACCTGGTGAAGAAATCTGACACAGTTTCATCTTTCTTCTGCTTACACGCAGACAACTTATCCCAGTTTACGCGCATCGCAGGCATTATAGTTTTCATGTAATTAATAATCCTACCAGGGAGTTCTGCTACTAAAGGCTCAGGCTTAGAACCACCAATTTGTAGGGCATCTGCAGCAGCAATATTAGCCCATGAATCACCTAACTCCTGATCATGATCGGTATGACGAATCTTTCCCCATAAGGGCTGTGGAACAACATTCCCAAATAACATATCGATATCGGCTAAATTCATGATACATGACCCAGCAGTCTGTGACAACTCTTTGTAATACCCTGCAGGATTTTTACGGGGATCAGGCAATGTCTGTTTAAGGGCCAGAACTTCAGCCCGCTTCCATGGCACATGTACCCACACAAGTGTGGCAGAATAGGTGGGTTAGCATTTGCGTCACCCTCTCTCCATTGTGGGGGAACTTCTCCCATGGGGTATTGTCGTGCCTTTTTCCTACTGGATGCGTCACGCTCAAATAGTGATTGAGAAGTGCCTCCCTTACTCCGATATGACAGCAATATCTCAACCGCTTTCTTGACATCGGGACTTACAATCATGCCCTCTGCGAAATCCAACCGCGCACGACACAACTCGGGCGGGTTACATTCCAGGTCATTGTCTTCCAAATCTTCACAGAGAAAAACACACATTTGTTCAAAAACGTATCTCTGCTTCGGTGCTTCCCATTGACGGAAGACTTCCATGACAGACTCTACATCATACCTTACAGTGTCCATAACCCATTTATGCGCTAAATGATTCAGTAAATCTCTCTCTCGATAGTCAGGCAGTTGACTCCGCAACTGTCTTTGTTCTGTGTTAGGGGTCGCATTAGGCGACCCGAGAAAAGGTGAGAAAAGAT
This sequence comes from Lissotriton helveticus, assembly GCF_964261635.1. Taxonomy (NCBI): domain Eukaryota; kingdom Metazoa; phylum Chordata; class Amphibia; order Caudata; family Salamandridae; genus Lissotriton; species Lissotriton helveticus. The sequence continues at coordinate 1,779,413,566 of NC_136059.1, read as the reverse complement.
TAGTAACAGTGTTGGCCATTCTCTGTCGAACGGAAGGAGAAACTGACGGAAGAACGGGCAGAAAAACAGGGTGAGTTAAGGCAGGAGCAGAGGGAATAGCAGAGGGAGCATCAGGAGAAATAGAAGGTGCACTAGGCAAAGTAGTAGAAAGCACAGGTGAAGCAGATGTGATCGGTGGGCCTTGAGGAGGCTGCACCAGAGGGGCAGGAGCCAGCTGAAGAGTAGCTGGTGGGTGCTGTGGAGGAGCAGGAGGCAATGTAATCACAGGTTGCGCAACTAAGGGTTGCGGAGGTGCCGTGGCATTTTGTGCATAGGGCGGTGGCAAACTTAACAAATGCGATATTAGTGGATCTTTTTCAAGCTCTTTTGCTGCATCTTGCTTAAGAGGCGGCAAAACTGGATAGCATTTATCTATCACCATTTTACGTTGCCTGTGCAACTGCTCACTCATCTGTTCTTCTTCATTGTCTTTAAACTGCATAGCAGCTTGCATTACCGAAATACCCCCGTCTCTCTTATTTTTCTTTGCTAATTTAATTTCCTTCTGTTTGGCTTCGTTACGCCATAGGCGGAAAGAGTCAAACATCGCCGGCCGGGCTTTTTTCTTGAAAAGTTTAACTTCGAGATTATCTAGGATTTCCGTCTCAAAGCTACCGTATTGGGGCCATTTTAAAACACCATCTTTTCTGGTGTATTTGATCCACACTTCGTTATATGTGATGGGGCCTACTCCATGTTTCACGTATAATTCATAAGTTGGAGTTCCAACCGGAGGAACCGGACATGAGTCCTCCAATCGGGAGTCCCTATTATTACAACCAAGACAAAACAAATTTCCAAGTCTAAGACCAGGCATCTTCGCTCTCTAGTCTAGCTCCAAACTTCAAAGGATTATCGATTACGATATTGCTCGTGAATACACGAGTCCTTTGGCTTTGGCACTTGCAAGTTCCAAATTAAAGATCCCAAAGGATACCCAAAACTAAGACCAACTAAGGACTGGGAGACGCTCCACTTATACTTAACTGAGATATCGATGACATCACCAGAAGACTCGTCTTAGCGTTTCGCTCTACCAAACTTCAAGGGTCCTAATCAGGGCGATAGCCAGGGCAGCAGTCCTTTGTAGCCGTCGGGAAGCGGGGAACCTCGCAGCAAAGACTTTCGGACCACATCGACATGCAGGGGTCGATGAAGTGGCAGGCCTTCCTCCAGAATTTTTTCACGAAGCTCCTCACGAACCTCTGGCTGAACCGGTACCGCTGGAATCACCCCAAACGTTGGGCGCCAATTGAGGTACTGGGTTTTTCAGAACCGGTACTGAACCGGTGACCCAGCGGTGTCAGGGAACACACCCAGAGACCTCGAGTCCTTTCCTGATTCAGACCACAGAAACTCAGAGTCTTCTAGGTGAAGTCAAGGATCGATTTTATTGGCTGCAACCAAGGTAACAAGCGTCCTAGAAGTACAACACACGGGATGTATATTCTCAGGAGACTGCTGCAATTCACAAAGTCAGGCTTCTCCTTTTATACGAAATATTGTGCTTTAGGCAAACATTCTTCACATTTTACTATACTATTGAAGTGTTTCCATTACAAAGAAAAAGCAGAGTCATGATGACAAGGCCATAGTTCAGTTTGTTCAGCCCACGATAAATTACCCGGCAAGGCCCAACATTTTAATCAGATATCGCTGGACCCCCAATAAAAACAGGCACCTCCCCATCATAAAGCAAGTGAGAGAAAAGAGCAGGGACAGGTGTGAGCAAGATTCGGCAGGGTGCGTGTGCGATGAATGGGTTTATGGCCTGTTGAGCCTTGATGCTATCTTGCTCGGCCACTGGGAGAGGAACTGACCAAACAGGTTCGGCCCGGGGCAATGGTTCCAACTTGCCCAGGTCAGAGAAAAGTCAATCAAGGTGTACGTGTCCTTTGGAGATCACATTTAGCTGTATTATAAGCCTATGTAAAGGGCAACTCATAAAATGGCTGCCATATACAAAATGGAAGCCAAGGGTTCAGAACGAAAATTACGGTTTCGAGGGGAAATCGTCACTTGAAATTGACGAAAATGTTTGTACATAGTGTACTAGCCATTCTCGGTCTTTTGATATAAAAATCGTCATGCTATGATGAAGTTTAATTCTTGAGTCCAAAATTATTTCACGAGTCCAGAATTTTCAGAACTACACCCCGGTCCCTCTAACATTACTACTAAGTAGTAAACTTACATGTGTGAGGAGCTTCCCATGGAAAAGATAGGAGAGTTGAAGTTGGAGATTTACAATCATGGGGTTGTGAATAACATTTTGTAGCACTTTAGAAATACTTACTGTACTAAAGATTTTGCCATTATATAATGGTTGTTTATGTGCAGGAAGGGACACATTTCTGCACATATGTAATCATAAAGGGCATATTGTTCTTTCTATGTGTGCTGCAGAATGTAGCACCCAAAAAAAAAGCAAAAACGTGGAGAAATAAAATAATTTTTCCTTGTTTTGCCATTTTAACCCCTGCTCTTGCATGGCATTAGTTTTTGTAACTGCCTCAGATTTATACCTCCTTGGAAATTTGGGGCAGCATCAAAAGCAATGGGTGTTGTGATGGAACGCTCACTGCAGCACCCATTGCATGCCCCTTTCACGCCAAGTACTTCATGTAAAGGGGCCTTATTTACAAGCAGGCGTTAAGCCACAAAAAATGGCTTGACGCCGCTTTATAAATATGGAGAAGCACATATCCCCACCAGAACATTCTGGGGGTGATATCCCTTTGGAAATATGCCCCTATGTTCCTTTTATACCGACAGTATGGCTATGGTGTAAACAATCTAATGATATATGAACCTTTAAAGTATTTTTTCCCAAATAAGACTTAGAAACATCATCAACTTATTTCTGCTTTTCATGATGCCACTGACAGAACATTCCTCTTGAAAAGTACATCAAAGCACATTTTAACCCCTTCGATGCTCATGACGGAACGGTTCCGTCATGAGCGTCGGTTGAGCTGTGCTCATGACGGAACCGTTTCGTCATGAGCCCGTTGGCTCATTAGAACGCTCAGCACAGCGCGAAAATTCGCGCCGCGCTGAAGCGGTTAAACCAACAAGTTGATCAAAGAGAATTTGTCAGCTTTATGCATTCCCTGGGCATGTGCAATCACCGATAAATTGTTGAAGAAATGTAGTGCTAAATTGTGCTGTGCGCATGCACTGAAACTCCGCAGGGAAAGCCTCCATAGAATAGATTGTGACTCAGCATGAGGAAAACTCACAAGATAGTTATCTTGTTGTTTGAAAGCGTAGTGCAGAAGATGGAGCATAAAATATCTCACAGGAGCAGGAAACTGAAGGTAATCTCAGCAGACAGCCACCTTCACATATTTTGCAACCCTTCGCATCTTGAATTTTGCAAGGTCATAATTAAAAACAAGCATTGTCAGCAAATTGCATCTAAGAAAGGAAGTTCATCCTTAGTACCTTTTATTGACCATGTGCAAAATATTGCATTACCAGAGTTCTGCTTCTGCCAGGGTTTTTCACTTTTCTTTTGCACTGCCTCTGGTTTTCTACATGTTTGTTGTATTTTTGTTTGGTTTCACTTGATCACTTGATCTATTTGCTGCTGACCTTTTCTAATATTAAATATTTTAATTTAATTAGTGCTGTGTTTTTATTTTTTTTGTTTCCTTTTCATATAAGCAGTTATTGCCGATGGAGTTATGGGCAGCAACAGCGGGCCTGCTGCTGCCGTTGCTGCTCCAAGCCTCTCAACATTTTGAAGGGGGAATGTCAACAACATTACTTCATATGTGCAAACATCTCCTCTATATGTTGGAGGCAGACCAGTGAAAGGCAAACTACTACCACAGAGGCCCCATCACTTCCCCAAGTCCAACACTTCTGGGCAGATATCATGTGGTAATTAATGCAGAGCCTCAACGCTGACCCTGTGGACAACTGATGCTTAATATCTCTTAATTTGTAGCAATAATTAATGTAAGGCTACCATTGGAAGACAATATTATGAATACAGATTGTAAAGTTATTCACTACTATTCTGTCATAACAGTAAAAAATAAAAATTGTTTTAAACTGTTGTATTATTGCAAGGGGAAATGCCTACTGTCACTTTCCCTGTATTAACGCACCTTGCACAGGTTTCCAGAGTCAAGCCATTTGTTAGAATGGTGGATAATAGGCCAGGCTATAGGAATACTGCAGACCTGAGGGAGGAGGAGCAATGATGGAGTTACCCTAACACTGCCCAATCCTCCTATCATTTGTGGATTTGAACCAGCCTATGGCTGACAGGAAAATGTAGAAAAGGGAAGTGACAGATGGACATTTTAACAATATTTTGGTGGGGGTTTAGAAAGCTCTACTTAGGATGAATAGATGGGGAGGGTTGCAGCACCACAGGCATTGTTGTTTTTTTCATGGGAATTTGTTCACAAGCACATTGGCTCAGATTCATAAGTAGGGCTAAGAGGGAAGCAGCCCATGCAATCTGGGAGGGCAGTATATGGCTCCCAAGTCACACAACCCCCTGCACAGATGTCCCATGTTTATGAAAGTACATGTTTTGAAACTTTGAAATATATCTTTATGGTGATAATGAGCATGGATGGGGCCAGGAGTTAAAAAATAAGCCTTATTGGACAAATCACTATTGGTAGAATAATTATACTGGAGACAGGGGCTGTATGGAATATTCAGCTATTGATCAAATGGATTAGTGTGACAGTTTTTTTTTTTTTTACATGTGACTTCTTAGGTCACTACTGTTCATTGGTCAGTGGTGGCTACTACTCTAAGGCGGAAGAGCGTCACCCCACTGCTTTTAAGCAGCATAAATAAAGGAAGAATAAAATGATAATAACTCTAAGTTATTAACATTTTATTTTTTCATTGTTGTGGCAGCTTTGCAGGCAGGGGGAGAGGAGGAGTGGTTTCCCTATGTGGGCATGAATATTTGTCTGCCCTTCTAGGGCCGGCCAAACAGCCACTCGCACTTTACATGTTCTTCACGCAGGTTGCCTTACAGTCTGCGTGGAGAACATGCACAGATCCCCAGCTACCATCTGAGCGATGAACCACGGTGCTCAGACCAATCACAACAATGCATTGCAACGCAGTGATTGGCTAAAGGGAGCCTGGGTGCGTCCTGAGTGTTCTGTTTCTGTTCCGGAGATGACGGCGGAGAGAGTGGCGAGATGCAGCGAGACATGACGAGATGGTATGTTTTTATTTTCTTTACTCCCTCTCCCCCTGCCCTCCGCCCTCCCACCCCCGATCTGTGCCAGCCACCACTGTCATTGGTGCCTTACCTCTTTCCTTCTTTCAGGATGACTGCAGGCAGGCATTGGTGGAGAAGAAAGCTTAAGTGCTATAGGAGTGTGTAGTATTCTGGTATCCTATTAATGTATTGCATAGTATCTCCTTCTCTACCCCAGCTTGTGGAATGTTCCAGTTATGATGTATTGTAGAATGTTGGGACTCTGTGGGGCTGTAGATGACAGTTGGCATTGGGCTGAGCATCATGTTAGATGTTCCTGGTGGGGCGTTATTACCATCTTATCTACTTAATTATAAATAAACATCTTTACATCTTCATCCGTGTAGACATCATCACTACATTATTTATGGCGACGAGGACTAGAAGAATCTACGCGTAAATCAAGGTACAAGTGACTTAAGAAACCTCTACATTACATCTAAACAGCAGTTGGCGAAATTTACAGCAACTAGACATGACGCAGTTTTCAGCAAGTAGTCACAACAAGCGTGACCTACATGAACCAAAGGAAGAAACCAAGGAACATAAAGAGCCAAAAACCAAGGAGCCACTAAGGGAAAATCAGCACGCTTTAAAGCCCCACCAGGGTCCCTCAGATCGGACAGCCCTGCCCAAGCGTGTTGTGCACGGCTCACCTGGACACTCTACAAGAGTAAGCATGTTTTTTTTTTGGTTTTTTTTTGTGATTACTATATATCAAAGCAAACCTGCGCAAGGACATTATTTAAAAAGATATTCTGCGTCAGCTGATGCGTGCTGTTCATTGTTTAAACAACTAGATATATTTGCGTGTTTGGAACTGCTATGAGACACTTTTCATGTAGCAAAGAGACACTCTTCGTGTCTGTTAAGCCAAGTTAATTGTTTGACTCTATTTCTCAATGTGTTTGGCTTTTGACAATCTAGCTTCAAACAGACTTTAAAAAAAAAAAACGGTTGATCCTTGTCCGTTTCCCTCATCTTATCTGTTGCTACCGAGACAAGTGAAACCTTATCACTAGATAGAATTGGGAACATGCAGCAGTGATCTTTAAATTAAGGCGGTTTACATCAATGTTCGGGGGCAGTGCGTGGCTCACACAAGTTAAGTGCAAATTGACAAGCATCGTGTTCAGACTCACGTGCTAAACAGACATATTTGAACTTTGTTTTGGATATGTTTATCGTTTTTTTTTATTATAATCCTTCAAGTGTATCGCATTTTCTCAACCGCCACTCTTATATTTAAAAAGGATTGTGCTCGCGCTTACCTGAGAGCATTCCCGCGTCTCGTGCAGACTCTGGAGATTTCTTCTTCTCGACAATCGACTGTGTGACGCATCTGCAATGCTGCCATCAGCCGTCTTGGCGCACGCTGCTGCCTTCAGCCGTCTTGGCGCAAGCTGCTGCCTTGAGCCTACCGGCATTATGTGCACTACGTGCCGCCATTTTTCAATGTGTTTGACTTTTCATGAAGTTCTTCGTTCTAAAAAAAAATTGACGTTTCACAGTGTATGCCGAGGATCAACCTGCTTTGTTACTGAAGCTCATCTACAAGCTTAACGGGCGAAATGTGTGGTTGACTATTCTGTCTATATAGTAGTTATTTTCAGACAAGTTCTTCCCGAACGTTTCGAAGGAAGAAAAAGAAGCCGGAGCACATTTTGGAGTCTTGAGGTACTTTTGAAATTGCCAGAGCACACTTTGGAGGTACTTTTGCTGTTTCAAGACTTTTCTTTCTTGTCCAGTCTTGGCAAAGACATAGTTCGAAAGGTCATCGGAGTACTCTTCATTCAAAGTTTATTTTCAAAGGCTTTTACTAGTGTTTTCTTTACTTCCTCGCAGTGTTTTTACATTCTGCTATTTATGTTCTCCGTTTTAGTATAGAGCATACATTTTATTTTAATTTGGCTGATATAAACACGTTCGATTGATAAGGAAATAGGGTACGCTGCCTTATAGTGGTGTTTTAAGTGAAAAATGTTCATCCTATTTCATTTATTTATGTAAACACTGTGTTTTAATTTTTGCAAAAGAATATCTTACTATTAAGAATATGCTTTTGATGTATGATGGGTTACAGTCCCACAATCCTTAGGGGTGGGTTTTAAGTCCCATATCCTATGTAATTGTTTTTTTTGTCTGTAGGAATGGGTTGCAGTCCCATAGTCCTTAGGGGTGGGTTTTCAGTCCCATATCCTATGTAATTGTTTTTGTCTGTAGGAATGGGTTGCAGTCCCATAGTCCTTAGGGGTGGGTTTTAAGTCCCATATCCTATTTTTATAGTTTGTGGTTTTCCTGACTACAGACTCATACAAATTTTTTTTTTAGGGGGTTTGAGTCCTACCTATACACTACAATGAATTTTATCCTATGTATCCAATGTTTAAGGGGATGTCAGTTCCACCTGTTTAGGGGGTGTTAGTCCCACCTAAGTTTCTAATTTTTACGTCTAAGTCCCATTTTCTTAGAGCAGAGGGACTTTGTTGGGTTTTATTCCCGTATACGTAGTCTACATATTTCTTCTTCATTGTAATTATTTTTCTACATGCTTATATTTAACTTTTTGGTGAGAAAATAGGTAATTTTGTCTTCTTTTGATGTTTCAAATTTTATCTGTTTTCTCTTGTATTTAGATTGTTCTCACTCTCATGTTGAAATTCTTTACCATTTATATTTGAGGGTTGGATTTTTAACGCTATCTTGATTCTTATACATTTGTCTTTCCGTCTTGCATTCCTGTCTGGCCAGTAGGTGTGTTTGCCGGTTAGCCGTTGGTATTTTCAATCTTCATTTTCCTTTCTGTTGTTTTCTTATCTTTCTTATGTTATTGAAGGGAGAATGGATAGGTTCTTATAAGTTTGCTTACTTCTTTTTGTCTTCCTGACGTTTTCTGGTTTCTATTTCAAAGGAGGATGGGTTTTATTCTTCTGTTTTATCTTCTTTGGTTCTTTCTTAACTAAGTTCTTTTTGATTCATGTTCTTTCTCTGTTTGTTTTCTATTCGGACAAAAGGGGAAATGTAGTATTCTGGTATCCTATTAATGTATTGCATAGTATCTCCTTCTCTACCCCAGCTTGTGGAATGTTCCAGTTATGATGTATTGTAGAATGTTGGGACTCTGTGGGGCTGTAGATGACAGTTGGCATTGGGCTGAGCATCATGTTAGATGTTCCTGGTGGGGCGTTATTACCATCTTATCTACTTAATTATAAATAAACATCTTTACATCTTCACCCGTGTGGACATCATCACTACAGAGTGTGTGCTGGAGGGGACGTGATAGTAAATTATAATTATTCTTCTTCATTTCAGAATTATTTGTGACCTGCCTCTTTTACAGCATACTCTTTCCACTGAAGTTGCAAAGCCATGTCATTCACACAGGTGTGGAAGTGGCAAAATCTAATAAGTTTGGGTGCAAGAATGTTTCTTGCTAAAAACACAGACCTGTCTCCCTCAAAGGTTGCTTCCAAATTAGCAGTATGCTTCCAGATTCCACTACACCAAACGAAATTCCAGAACCAGTGATGCAATGTGAAAGAAGTGCGCTACTTGTTTTGCACTAGTTTTGCCAAATGTGCTTCCCTGCTGCTTGCCATTCCGTACCTTCAAAGGGGGTGGTTGGGCCTATCTATTTACGAATTGAATTGGAAATCCTTTTCTCCAAGGACACAATATTGAGGTTCCGTAAAAATTATTACGACGTTTTGGGCATTACCGAATATGGACGAGTTTGGTATCTACGAACCGTAAATGGCAAGTTCGATAAGTGTACGCATTTTCGCTACACTACCTGATAGGGTTTGCCTAATATTACGTGTTTTTCATCTGAACCCTCGGGTTCCATTTTAGATACGGCATCCATTTTGTTTCTTGCCCTCACGTAGTCAGCGAGCAGGTAACTGTTCGCCCCCTGACCTTCTAGTTCCCAAGCCTTGCGGAAGGCGCATATTCCTTTCATGCGTCTTTATGGCCGGAGGAATGACACAGCGAAGGCAGATGGCTCAGCTGGAGGGTAATCTGGCCGTGCCGGTCTATTGTGACAGCCGTGCAGGCGATGGGATCCAGCTCTTTGATCCTACGATCATGCTTCCGATATTACCCCCACACTCTTTTCTCTACACGTGTCTGACTTCCTTGCAGCTGCTCTTGTCTCTTCTTCTTGGTCATTTACAACTCTAATGGGTGTGCCTAATGGTGGGAAGATGTGCTTTTATAGTTGGGAAACGGCATCGCTACTGTAATTATGTTCCGGGGTTCTGAAAACATGAAAGCGACCCTTTTGAAATCAACTGTGGGAACTGGATTGTAACCTTTTGTTCACATGTTGTGCAATGGCAACATTTTGTATAAAAGAGAGCGACCCACATATGCAATTCGAAGCAGACTCGCAGAACCTACATGCCGATGTACTTCTAATGACTCTTGTTTCCCTGCAGTAAATAAACGCTGATCTTTGACGCCGAAGGAAGTGTCCCGTGTCTCTGTCACTTGTGCGCCGAAACAGGTATCCCATGAAGGTTATAGGTGTTGTTCCCTGGCACCGCTGGTTCTGTTAAAAGTCCAGTCCTTCAGTTGGCGCCCAACGTGGGGCGACATCAGCGGTACCGGTCCAAAGCCTGACGATCGTGAGGAACTTCGTGTGAAATCTCCGAGGGAAGGTGCACCCCGCTTCATCAATCCTGTTGTCGAAATAAGTGGCCCGAAGATTTTCCCAGCGAAGATTCCCGCCTCCTGACGGCTACGACGGACCGATGCCCTGACTGTCGACCTGTCTTCGACGCCCGGCGCAGACCTTACGTACAAGCGAGACGATAGACGGGCCTTCCTGGTGACGCCATTGAAGTTCTGAGTTAAGTATTTGTGGGTCGCTCCCAGTCCTTAGTGGTTGTTGTAGCTTCTTGAAGCTTTGTTGTAGCTTAAGCTTTGTTGTAGCTTATTAAAGCTTTGTTGTATTGCATGGTTCCATTGCATTTGTGGTTCTTAGTTGTGGTTCTTAGTATTTATTTGACAGTTGCAATTGCCAAAAACCGAGGGTTTTGTCTTACACGAAGATTTAGCACTTCGGTAACCCTTGAAGTTTGATACTAGGTTAGTGTGCACGATGCCTAGCCATAGTGGTTTGTTTGGTCTCTTCAAATGTTGCGCAATGGATTCCCGGTTGGAGGACTCGTGTCCGATACCTCCAGTTGGAACTCCGATATATGAGCTCTATAGTCGACATGGAGTGGGCCCTATTATATATAATAAATATTGGGTCCGTTACACGAAAAAAGACGGTGTCCTTAGTTGGCCACCGCATGGAAGTTTTGAACTTACGATTTTAGATAATCTTGAAGCTAAATTATTTCAAAAGAAAGCTAGGCCAGCTATGTTTGATTCTTTTCGGCTGTGGCGTAAAGAGGCCAAGCAGAAAGAAATCAAACAGCTTAAAAAGGATCAAAGAGAAGGGTTTGTCCCGATAATGCAAGTTGTACAACAATGTAAACGAGAAAAAGAAGAAAAAGAAATAGAAGTTTCCACTAGACTACATCACATGAGTGTAGATAAATGTTATCCGGTTTTACCGACTGGTCTAGATAAGAAAGAAAAAGATTCGAAGGAGGATTCTTTGTTAGCGTATTTGATGAAATCGCCACCTCCTTATGCACAGGGTGCTACGGCTCCTGTAGCTCCTCCTGTAGTTCCTCCTGTCATTCCAGCGGCTACGGGTCCGCCCGTTGTTAATCCTACGTTTGTCCCACCACTTGTCCCTGTTCCTACTGCCCCTGTACCTGTACCTCCTCAATCTGTTATCCCTGTTACCCCGACTACCTTGTCTGTTTCTACTATGCCTTCCTTCGCTTCTAATGTTGTTGCTCCCGCTCTTCTTTCTTCTTCTCCTTCTGTTCGTAATCGAATTCCTAACACTGTTGCTACCCTGTATTCACCGCTTTCTGGTCAGTTATTCCCATCCGATATTTCTGAAACTCCCCAGAGACGGAGCCAGATCCCTGGTGGAAGGGAAAAAGAGACATTAGTGACTATGGCACATAGATGGATAAGACACCCTGCTAACTACACTCCACGTGTGGTCTTCGACACGTTTTCTCAGTTTAATGAGGCTACGCAGAGATTTGTGTTCGAAGAAATGTGTAACTTTTTGAGGGAAGAATGGTATAACGATGATTTAGATAACGTACCGCCCAATATAACTGAACTCCAGAGTCACTTTTCGAACGGTATGATTGTAGGGGGTGATGTACGACGTGCCTTGGAGCGTGTGTTAGCATTTAGATCCACCGTGCATTCTCGAGTGTCGTTTGAGGATGCCACTGAGAATTGGAAAGCGGCTCCTGGTCAGTACCCTATGCGAGAGGTTCCGCCACTTTGGGTGCCTGGTGACCCACAAGCTCACCCTGCGGTTTTACCGCACTTTCGAAGAGTGTGGATACACCTCCCATGGAAACGATCAGAAGTTTTGCAAGTGAAGCAATCCTTGCCTGATCCACGTAAGAATCCGTCTGGTTATTATAAGGAGCTATCCCAATTAGTGGAAGCTTCTGTTATGAACCTTGCTGACATCGACATGTTGTTTGGCAATGTCGTACCGCAACCAGTTTGGGCGAAAATTCGCCAAGCAAACCACGCAAATGAGTTAGGTGGTGATTGGGCTGCACTAATAGCGGCTGATGCATTACAAGTCGGTGGGGCTAAGCCTGAGCAGTTGATCTTAGATTTACCTCAGAAAATCATTACGCTCATGAAAACTCTCATGCCAGCGATAAAGTTATCAGCCTGTAAACAAAAGAAAGACGAGAGTGTCTCGGATTTCTTCACAAGGTTTGAGGAAGCGTTTGTCGACCACAGCGGTCAGGACATGGGCTCCGAGGGAGGCCAGCGGTTGTTTGTCGACAAATTTGTGTTGAATTTGTTGCCTGAGCTACGCAACAAATTGAAGAATTCAGAAAGTGCATGGGCGGTTTCAACCACTGAACAGATATTAGCAACGGCTCAATACTATGAGAATAGGGAAAAGGAAGAAAGTGATCGTGCAGATAAGAAAACGAAGGAGCTCAAAACGAAGGTTTTGTTGCAGCAAGCATATCCTCCACGATCAAATCAAAATGATTCACAACAGCAGTATCGACCACGAGCACAGCCCGATAGGATGCAGCCGCGCTCTGACAACTTTGACTATAGATCTTCACTTGGGTATAATCAGTGCGCATATTGTAGAAGAGAGGGACACATAAAATACGACTGTCCGGCTTTACGTGACCGTCTAAATGGTGTGTCGACACGAGGAAATCGTGGTGGTGGTCCTCAACAGGCATCACGAGGTAGAGGTCGCGGTGCCCCCCAAAATCAGATTGATCACCCTCAAAATCCATCAGATACGAATAATTGCTTTGACCAGTGAAATACGGGGTCAGTTCGATCTGCACAATATAATGTGGACGATTATTACGTAGAACATGAGACTGTTGCAAACGACCATTACTAGGACAGCCATCGACAAAGAGAGGGAGTAGTATCAGTTCCGGTTGATCAGAGTGGGCCTTACGTTGCAGTGGCTACATCGGGCGTAGTTGAGCCTTTTCTGTTAGACACTGGTGCGACGAAAAGTTCCATCATGCATTCGAAACTCCCTGGCGCACCTTTGTCTGGCTTAACGAATGTTTCCGTTGGATTCTCTGGCGCCCCTGTTAGCAATCCTGTCTCTAGCCCTTTGCCCCTTACGATTGGCCCTCGTGAGCTGGAGGCTCCGCTGATTCTATCTACCGGCTGTGGTGAGAATCTTTTGGGTCTGGATTTGTTGAAACGACTATATGCTACTTTGTATTGCTCTCCCGAAGGAGTGGAGCTTACATTGGGTCGGAGAGTGATCTCTCCTATGTACTTGTCGATCGATAAATTCCCACCGGAATTGAGTTCCCTTCCTGCGTCTCTATGGGCCACAGGTCCCAATGATGTGGGTTTGTTAGACATTCCACCTTATGTGATTCAATTGAAACCAAATGTGCGATTACCACGTTTACCTCAATATCGTATCTCTCTTGATGGTGAGCGAGCGCTGTTAGCAATCGTTCATGATCTAATTAAGAAAGGTGTTGTTGAAGAAACTCGTGGAAACGTGTGCAATAGCCCTGTATTGCCTATTTTGAAACGAACTGATCCATCCAAACCTCCTGTGTATAGTTTCGTAATAGATTTGAGAGAAGTCAATAAAATAGTGATTCCACAATTTCCCGTGGTCCCTGATATCACGGCCTTGCTAACAATGATTCCGGCCTCTGCCTCCTGGTTTACGGTGATCGATCTAAAGAATGCTTTCTTTAGTATCCCGATTGCTGAGGAAAGCAGAGACCTATTCGGATTCGCATTAGGTGGTCGCAGTTTTAGGCTAAAACGCGCTCCACAGGGCTACTGTGAGAGTCCGTCAATATACAGTCAAGCACTTAAAAGTCAGCTTGATGCCTTTGTGTTACCGACAGGTGCGGCTTTGATTCAATACGTTGACGACCTGCTAGTGGCAGCTGATACAGAAGCTATTTGCAAAACAGCTACAGTATCATTATTGCATTATCTACATGATTTACATCACAAAGTATCACCTTCTAAGCTACAATATTGTTGTCAAGAAGTTACCTATTTAGGTCACTTATTGTCAAAAGAAGGGAGAAGGTTGACCCCAGAGAGAATCGCAGCGATTTCCCGAATGACTGTGCCAAAAACCCAGAGAGATGTACGTGCCTTCTTAGGTATTACGTCCTACTGCAGACAATGGATTCCAAATTTTTCATTGTTGGCGAAACCATTGATAGCCCTTACGTGCAAGGATGTTTCATCTCCTTTGCCTTGGACTGAAGAGTGTCAGAAAGGTTTTTCTGAATTGCGTGATGCGTTGTGTTCGGCTCCTGTGTTGGGTACTCCTGATTACAGTAAGCCGTTTACACTATACGTTCACGAGAGGGATGGCTGTGCGTTGAGTGTTCTGACACAACCTTTTGGCGGCAAACAACGTCCATGTGCATATTTTTCCTCGACTTTAGACCCGGTAGCTAGAGCCTTGCCGAGTTGTTTAAGAGCAACAGCGGCAGCTGCGGCGTCCATTCGACAGTCCGCAGGTCTAGTCATGGATAATATGCTTACGGTGATGGTTCCGCATGCAGTTGACACTCTTTTGAACCGAACGAAGACTCAACATTTGACGAGCGCAAGATTGTCTGGATATGAGTTGACGTTACTGGCCAGTCATATACGGATAAAACGATGTAATGTGTTGAATCCAGCAACATTGCTGCCGATCGACACGGAGTCAAGTGGTGAAGCACTACATGACTGTTATCTAAGAACTGAAGAGGAAACAAAGGGTCGTATTGACCTAAAAGACACTCCATTGGTAGATCCCGATGGTACTTTGTATGTGGATGGTTCCTGTTTTAAATTGCCGAATGGTGATGTGACGACGGCGTATGCTGTAGTAACATTGAGTACGGTTGTAGAAAGCGCAAGATTGAGTCAGAATTCGGCTCAGGCTGCTGAGCTGATCGCCTTGACAAGAGCGTGTGTGTTGTCTAAAGATAAACGGGTGAATGTGTTTACAGATAGCCAGTATGCTTTTGGTGTGGCGCACAGTTTTGGGCAATTGTGGAAAGAAAGAGGATTCCTTACGTCGCATGGCACGAAGATTCAGCATGGACAGCTTGTGAATGACCTTTTAGATGCACTCACATTGCCTAAACAGGTGGCCGTAATCAAATGTAGTGCGCATCGGAAAGTGACGGATGATGTGGGTCGTGGTAATGCGTTTGCGGATGAAACGGCTAAAGAGACAGCTAAAGATTTGACAAATCGAATGTATGTTACGAGTCCAGTGAGATGGCCAACGGAGACTAGTATGTGCGAAGACACGATTGAGAGTGTGAAGGGAATACAGAATGAAGCCACTGAGATGGAAAGGACTAAATGGAAAGAGAGCACGGGAAGGCTGGATGAGAATGGATGTTGGGTTGATTTGTCAGAGAAACAGAGATGGATGTTACCGGATGCATATGTGCTCACTGTTGTTACAATGGCCCATGGTGCAGCACACATAAGCACGAAAGGCATATGCAAGTTGTTGTCTCATGTATGGAAGAATGATGGGATTACTAAGTGTGCAGAGAGAGTGGTTAAGAATTGTATGGTGTGTTTGATGCACAATCCTGGTAAGGGCACTCCCACTCCACCTGGCCATTTTGCCCCTCCTACATGCCCTTTCGAAGTTATCCAGTTGGACTTCATCCACATGGAGAGATGTAACAATTTGAAATATGTGTTGGTTGTGGTATGTGCATTCTCCAGATGGATTGAGGCTTACCCCCTTAAGGATAATACTGCTTTATCCACGGCAAAAATTTTGCTCAAAGAGTATTTTCCCCGGTATGGAATGCCTCGAGTTGTATGGTCGGACAACGGAAGTGAGTTCGTGGGAAGTGTGATGAAGAGTGTGTGTCGTGGCCTCGGTATAAATCAAAAATTTCATAGTGCCAATCATCCACAATCAGCGGGCTTGGTGGAAGGATACAATGGCACCCTAAAATTAAAATTGGCTAAAATTCAGGCAACAACTGGTTTATCATGGCCCGACGCTTTGCCTTTAGCTCTCCTATCGACCAGGGCGACTGTACACTCACGAGTAGGGCTTAGCCCATATGAGATTGTGTTCGGCCGTCCTGCTAATATATGGGGAGTCCCAAGGCCTAAAGAGTTTGATAGAATCGAATATCCAATGTTGATTGATTATCTTCATGATCTGACTGCTAAATTGAGTTTGATTCATCAACAGGTCTTTGAGGCTCTGCCGTCACGAACAGAGGGTCCTGGTCATCGGCTACAACCCGGGGACTGGATCCTTGTCCGTAATTTCGGCCGAAAACGGAACCTTGAGCCGAGATTCGTGGGACCTTACCAGGTGCAACTAGCAACGAGGACGGCAGTTCGGCTGGAGGGACGGAAGCACTGGGTACATGCTACCCACACCAAGAAAGTCCCACTTCCTTTGCCGTCGGACACTTGGATGAGAAGAGGTTTTACTTCATCTGAAACCGACACTCCACAACGTTTTGTCCCATTCAGCGAAGCTCAGCTTGTCTCTGACACCCTTGTTGATTCCCCTCAAACAATTTCCTTTCCTTCAACCCTGGAAAATGTGAGTGCTGAACAATCATCTGAACAATCGGACACTCATTTGTCATCCAATCCACTATTTGAAGATCAGACTCGCCCTGGGAGCAGCCGATACTTTCTTCGTCCACGTACAAGAAACTAATAAAAAGATTTTTGTTTTTAGGTTTCACACTTGCCCTGAACATAGTGGACATTGTATATTGTATACCTTTTTCCTTTTCGTACAGCTAAAAATGTTATAATAAATTGAATGTTCAATTTAGCTAGAACCTATCATCCAGGTTGGCCGTAGGGCCGTGCGGGTACTTCCTTCTGTTTAGCAGCTATCGACACTAGGTCGGTTTCTTTTGTCAATTTCTGGGAACTCCTGGGAATTGATAATCGCTACTCAGAACGAAGTGCGTCAAGAACGTCACGGACGGTCGTTAGGGGATGGAATCGTCATTGTCTGAGCTGTCGAAAAGAGAGAAAATGTTGGCGCAAAGATCTGCATTAGATAAGATGTTTCGTACGAAATGGTTTTTGCTACAGGTTTTCATATTGTTCCTGACTGTATCTATGTTACTGGTGGGGGGAGTATATTTTGGGTCCCAATTATTACTGTCTTCTACTATACCTACTCCTCCATCTCATGATCTAAATTTCGTTTCAACTGTCTCTCCACATTCCTTTCCTCTTCTGCCTCAACACGAACAAGCCAGACGTGCGGAATTTAGAAACAACTCCTTTATTCAACTCTTGCATCAGCATCAGTTAGTGGTAAACACTACCAATTGTTGGGTGTGTGGGTTAATGCCACATACCATGGATAAGAGTATTCCGTACTTGGTTCTCCCTTATAGTTCCCAAGGGTCAGCCCGAGCATTCCAAATTATGTTCCGCAGTGCACTAGATTCCTACCCCCATCGAGAACCATGCTCAGCAAACTTTGGTCCTGGCCCGTACCACAAGACTCTGGCGAGAGCTATTGCTGATTTAGATAGAGATATTTTTGACGCATCGCTTATCCCAGAGGAGGAGGTGCGAGCAAATAAGGAACTAAGTGAGACTGAGTATAGTGTATCAGTGGGTGATAGACAGCTTAAAAGCTCATCACCGATATGGATTGTACCTCACCTTGGTCACTTCTGCCTGAAAGGTCTTGGTCGAAATCCGAGAGCTCAGTTTGGGGAGAGTGCGTGTACTGAGATGTATGTCTTACCAACGCTCTCATCCCCTGTCTTCCTAACTGCCAAGGGTACCTATTTTGTATGTTATGATCGAGCCTATACGTGGTTACCTCATGATTTCTCGGGTACCTGCTATATTGCAAGTCTTTTGCCTCCGACTTTCACTGTTGCCTCAAATTATCACAGAACTAGAGTTGTGAGAGGTGTTGTTAACAAAGAAGATACTGCCGGTCAAGAAGCAGGAGACTTCTTTAAGGGTTTCCTACCGTTTTGGGGCCCTATGGTCAATAGCAGGAACCTGAGGCAGTTAACTCGTGTAGTAGAATCAACTGCCAACATAACTGCAAGTGCCCTTGGTAATTTGACAGCCGAGCTTCAGGCGGATAGACTGATGACGTTACAGAACCGTATGGTTCTAGACGTTGTTCTAGCAGATAGAGGTGGTGTGTGTAAGGTCATCCATTCGAGCTGCTGCATATTCATACCTGATAACGCTCCAACGGTTTATCAAGCCATCACTAAGTTGCACAAAATCTCGGAGTCCATACACGTGGACGAAGGAAATTGGACGCTTCTGGGATGGTTTTGGGGCCTGATGTCTACTTGGGGTTGGAAGATTCTGATGATCATAGGGGTTGCTGTGACGTTTCTATTCACATGTTGTCTTTGTGTGCAATGTGGTCCTGCCTTATGTGGCCTTTGTGCCACAACGTGTATAAGACAGCCAGTTGTCACCAAAGAGGCATTGATGGATAGAATAATGTATCAGCAACATCTAAATGATCTGATGAATATCGAAATCGATTATGATTCCGACTAGTGCTTGCCTACATGAGGGCAAAAGGAGCGTCTGAGGTTCCGTAAAAATTATTACGACGTTTTGGGCATTACCGAATATGGACGAGTTTGGTATCTACGAACCGTAAATGGCAAGTTCGATAAGTGTACGCAGTTTCGCTACACTACCTGATAGGGTTTACCTAATATTACGTGTTTTTCATCTGAACCCTCGGGTTCCATTTTAGATACGGCATCCATTTTGTTTCTTGCCCTCACGTAGTCAGCGAGCAGGTAACTGTTCGCCCCCTGACCTTCTAGTTCCCAAGCCTTGCGGAAGGTGCATATTCCTTTCATGCGTCTTTATGGCCGGAGGAATGACACAGCGAAGGCAGATGGCTCAGCTGGAGGGTAATCTGGCCGTGCCGGTCTATTGTGACAGCCGTGCAGGCGATGGGATCCAGCTCTTTGATCCTACGATCATGCTTCCGATATTACCCCCACACTCTTTTCTCTACACGTGTCTGACTTCCTTGCAGCTGCTCTTGTCTCTTCTTCTTGGTCATTTACAACTCTAATGGGTGTGCCTAATGGTGGGAAGATGTGCTTTTACAGTTGGGAACCGGCATCGCTACTGTAATTATGTTCCGGGGTTCTGAAAACATGAAAGCGACCCTTTTGAAATCAACTGTGGGAACTGGATTGTAACCTTTTGTTCACATGTTGTGCAATGGCAACATTTTGTATAAAAGAGAGCGACCCACATATGCAATTCGAAGCAGACTCGCAGAACCTACATGCCGATGTACTTCTAATGACTCTTGTTTCCCTGCAGTAAATAAACGCTGATCTTTGACGCCGAAGGAAGTGTCCCGTGTCTCTGTCACTTGTGCGCCGAAACAGGTATCCCATGAAGGTTATAGGTGTTGTTCCCTGGCACCGCTGGTTCTGTTAAAAGTCCAGTCCTTCAATATGGAGAATGATTACATCTACCCACAAATAGCCAGAGGGAAAAAAGAAATTGCTAACTCACCTTCGGGAATATCTGCTGCTTAAAGAGCATTCAGTGGACTCACCGCAACTCCACTGGGCTGCTGGAAAGTTCTACGTGAGGTATGATGATTCAAGAGGAGACGAAGCTGTGGGAATCTACAAATATATTCATATAAATGAAGAAATGTAGAATGTAAGAGTGTTGCAGAACTTTGATAACCAGTGAGGTGATTCTTTGAGTCCAGTTGCAACCGAGCCTGGATGGGATGCTCACCAATAAACGAAGAGCATGTCAACATCTCCAGAAACATCCATTACTATTTTTATATTTTTTGCATCTTCTTTCAGTTATTGCTATTCCAGTATCTTCAACCTTTTCGAAGAGTCTGCACTTGAATGAGTGTTATTTAAGTCTGTACCAAGGATTTCCAATTGTTGGGGGCACTAGGTTACCATTTTTGGACATTTGTTATGCGTTTCTAACCATCGGGTACCTACAGTTGGAGAGACGGAGTTGAAGTAGCAATTGGAGTGTGGTCACGGCGCAAGCAATTACAGCAGCTGTGCATGTGCTGGATCAGCCATGCAAAAACAGTACCTGTATTGCAGATTCAGCTATTCGACCCTCTCGTGACAGGTTATATGACTTGTGCTCATAATGGCAGGTGAGCGCCATTCTCCCGAACCTACAGCAGCTGAGTTCCATTCCGCACCTTTGTCTTCTGCGTTTCATGAGGCAAAAATTCCTCTACAAACTGACGTTGTGTGCGTGATTTTGCATAGGATTCAGGAAAACAAGGTCTAGTTCCCAGAGTAATGACGTAAACCACGATGCAATCACCATTTTGGGTCAGGAGCTCTGCACAAATGTCAAGTCCTTCAACATTTACTTGCGTTTTGCAATGGAGATAGGCACTTTCAGAGAAGGCCTTTTATCTAATAATGACAGGAACGCTTCCTACAGGTTGCCTTATCTGTTTGCACCAGCACATCACAATGGCAATAAGCACACTGTGCAGTGCCTACTTATCTTCCTCTGCCTGTGCATTACAATGGCCATGGGCACAGATTGTAGTACTTGAGTTGGACTTGGCCCTTTTTGCAGAGTCATTCCTGAACTTTTTGCCTTCCTCCTGTATTTTGTTTGACCTGTTTTTGTTGGTTTTATGTCCCTGGGCACTTTACCACTGCTGATCAGTATTAAAGTGCATATGCTCTCCATTTTTTAAATTGATGTATGGATTAGTGACTCCATGATTGGCTTATGTGGTTTACTTGTCAGACCCTAGTACAGTGCACTGTGTGTGCCCAGGGCTTGTAAATCATATGCTGCGGTGGGCTTGCAGCATTGATGGTGCCACCCAACGGAGCAGCTTGTAAAGTGTTTCTTGGGTCTGCCATTGCAGGGCCTGTGTGCAGTTTGGTAACTGGACCCTGATAATACAGTAACTTTAGTATCATTCATCATTCGTCTTTTAAATAATCTGATAAATGTTTTCTCTTCAATCATTACCACTGTGTATTGTTGTTTGTTTGCTAATTGATCCCCACAACAATTTTTTTATTTTCTGTGCTAGCTTTAAAAGTAAACCCG
Source organism: Lissotriton helveticus (assembly GCF_964261635.1). Lineage (NCBI taxonomy): Eukaryota > Metazoa > Chordata > Amphibia > Caudata > Salamandridae > Lissotriton > Lissotriton helveticus. Next base: position 1,779,392,592 of record NC_136059.1, on the reverse strand, counting down.
GTACAGCATGTAATTTGGGTCTCTCTGAGGGCATACATGCAAGGCACATTTCATATAATACTGCTGCCCTGTTCTGTCTAATTGTGTTGTAGTAGTTAGTAAGTACTACTCATTAACCATCAAGTTATCTTCATCATGCACACATTTCCTTTTTCTCCCTCTATAGATTTATTGGATAGTGGATCATGGTCGCCTTCCAAGATTGTGTTTTACTTTTATTGTGTTCATGCGTCATTTTTTTCTTTGTCAAACCTTTCCCCAAACGCCCTTCTCATCCATTCATCAAACCGTAACCCTCTTCCCCCGGGCTGTGTGATTTATATTGAGGTGTGATGGGACTACATTAAATGTACACCAACAATTGATCACACGCTTGCTGGGGCAGATGTGGTGAAAGCAACACTAATTCAATTTCAAGGCAGGGCGAGGATCTTCTTCTGCTTGCCCACCCATGTTCAGTCTATGTACAATCCAATTTTTTTTCCAAAGGGACCCACCTAATACATCATAATTAATTGCTGGCATTGATTGGATTCATCTTCAAATTCAACATTCTACCACACAGCAGTAAAGTTTATGAATTACGATTGTGGGGGCGTGGCTACGGCGCCAAGGAAGATGGCCGCAATCCCGGACAGCTCCGTCGCGACGTGAGGTGACGGGAGCTTCACCGGGTGACTTCTCTCCTCTTTGCCTGCCGGACCAGCGCTAAAGTGCGTCGGAAGGTACGCGGCGCATTTCCATGTGTCTGCCGGCTCGCGAGCAGCCCTAATTGCCGGCATTTCTCCGTCTACAGTTCCTGACGGCTCGCTCGCCCTGCGGCCGCCATTTTACGAGATGTGCCGCATTTCCGAGGTGACTTCCTCCTATTCTTTGAGATGCTGAATTTTTTTCTGTTCTGCACTGCGTTTTGGACATTTCCTGCTGTTTTTTGAATACTTCTCAGCTTTTGCCCTCTCATGCTGATTTCATAGCATGTTTATTTCTATCCTCAAATTCCGGCCGCCATTTTGTTTGTAATGTTTTCCTCACTGTGCTCTCGAGGGATTATTCTGCTTCTCATGGCCTCTTCCTATTTCCTGTAGCCCTTGGTTTCGCTCCCTGCTGCTGTCATTTGGATCCAGGCGTCCTTGCTGAGTTGCTGCTGAGTTCTCAGGACCTTTTCTTGATATTTCTCCTCATTTTAGCGGCTGCTTGTGCTGGGCTCTCCTTTTTCACGTAGTGCATTTTTTCAATCCAATCTTCACTACAATGGCTACGTCCCGTTCAAACCGCAATGCTCCTCCTCAGCAGCGCTCTCTCTCTCAGGCGCTTTTGGCGGATAATAACCCCTTCAATGTGTTGCAGGACTCATTTGATGATTCACAATCTGATTCTGCTAGCACCAAAAGCTCTACTACTCCTAATTTGCGCTCCATGAAGCCACTTTCCAAAGCTGTCTCTCCATCTTCGAATTCCAACTCAGGAAAGCGGACTAAAGTGAATCCTCCTTCTCCTACAAATATGTCCAACGCAATTTCTATGGAGCTTCTTTTGGAAGAGATTCGAGCCCTCCGGCCATACATGTCAGAGACCAACTCCCGCCTCCAGAGCCTTGAGGATAATTGGTCGCACACATAGCAGAGAGTGGTGGATATTGAAGATTCCCTGGCTTCAGCTCAAACGGTCATTGTCCAGGTTCCTACTATGCAGAAGGAGATTGCTTCTCTCAAGCAGCAGGTTGAGAATTTGGAAAATAGAAATAGGCGCAATAACCTCCGTATTTATGGCCTTGCCGAAAATCTTGAGGGGTCCGCTCCAATTTCATTTTTTCAATCTTTTCTTCCCACTCTTCTCAATATTCCACCTTCGCCTCCTTTGAATATTCAACGTGCTCACCGTCTAGGTCCAGTATCTCCTTCAGCAAATGTATCCACTTCGGTAAAACCTAGAGGTGTTATACTGTACTTTCTAGAATATACTGACCTCCTTCGCGTTCTTCATGCTGCCAGACAAAAAGGAAAAATTTCACACAATGGATCTAACTTGTTCTTTGCTCAGGACTATGCTAAAGCTACTGCAGACCGGCGTAAAAGATTTTTGGACATGAGACCTGCTTTACGGGCCCTCAATGCCCGCTACGGACTCTTTCATCCTTGCATCTTTAGGGTCACTTATAATAACAAGACGACATCTTATGAAGATCCTATTCGCCTGCAGCAGTTCCTGGATTCCTGTCACGCCGAAACAATGGACACCCTGCACCCATGATGATTTTTGTTGCATTTCTTGTTTTTTCCTGTGATGTTCCCTCTATTTCCTAATGTTGGTTGTTCTGTGCAATTGTTCTGTAGCTAATGTGTTTTATCTCCTAATTTGTTCTCATATTTGTTATTTTTTCTCTCCCCTATTCCTTTAGTTGCTGGTCCTGTGGTCCTTACCTTTTGTTCTCCGTTTATTCTCCTCACTTGCCCGGTGGTTCCTCCCCTTGCCGCGTCTCCGTGGAGTCTCCGGTCCATTGTGCTCCCTTCCTTTATGGCTCCTCCACCCCCAGTTCTCTTGTATTTGTACGGTATGTGTTTTATTATCACATTGGTTTTTGTTTTTCTCTTCTTTTTGTATTCACTTTTTCCTCTTTTTTCTCTTTTTCCTCTCCTTCTCCTCCCTTCTCCTCTTTTCTTCTCTTCCTTTTCTTCTTTCTTCTCAGCTTTCAGCAGTTCCTTGCATTGCCTCTCCCTTTTCTTCTTTTGCTACACTGTTACTTTTATGCATGATTCTATATATGTTTCGGATGTTTTTTAAACTTTTCAATGGCAATTAATATTGTCTCTTGGAATGTTAAAGGTTTGGGGTCTCCTATCAAGAGACAACGTGTTCTTGCTCATTTAGCTCATCTGAAAGCAGATATAGTGTTGTTACAAGAAATACATGTTAAAGATGTTGAAGTTTCTAAACTAAGACGTAATTGGGTGGGTCATGTCTTTGCTTCTCCGGGGACGGGAAAACGTAATGGGGTTGCTATTTTGACTCATAAACGTTTGAATGTTCAACTTGTTCAACAAGATAATGATGCGGAGGGCAGATGGGTTGTTGCTTCATTAATGGTCAACAAAATTCCTCTCACCATTTTTAATGTATATGCCCCTACCATTCCTGATAAGTTGTTCTGGCCACAAATTCTCTCCTCCACGATGCAATATACTGATGATTATTTTATTTTTGGTGGGGATTGTAACATGATTATGGATCCTTTCCTGGATCGTAGATCTCACTCCCGATTTTCCCCGTCTCCAATCCATACTCAATTCACCTCTTTTGTTGCCCAACGATCCCTAGTTGATTCATGGCGACTTTGTAACCCCACCCTACAAGAATACACGTATTTTTCTCCAGCCCATTCTTCCCAATCCCGTATAGATTATCTTTTTGTTTCCAAAGCTCTTTCTCAACTCATTACCCACTCAGATATAGGTTCCATTTTAATCTCCGATCATGCCCCAGTCTTCCTTCAGCTTGATTTACTTCCTCCTAATAAGGGGACTAAGCGATGGAGATTCAATAATTCCCTACTCCTCGACACTACATTCTCTACATCCTACCTTCACTTCGCCTCTCTTTTCTTTAAAGAGAATGAATCCCCTCAAACCTCCCCCCAACTAGTATGGGACACATTTAAAGCTGCATCTAGAGATTTCATCATTTCTTATGTTGCCAAGAAGAGGCGTCTACGCGCACAGTCTATCTCTACGCTTACCGCTCGTATTAAACATTTGGAACACGTATATTACTCTTCCAAATCTCAATTTGATCTTAATAATCTTATTTCCGCTAAATTATCCTTCAATAAAGTATCCACCGAATCTGCGAATTTAATTTTACTTAAATCCAGTGCTAAGTACTATTCCTCTCAGAATAAAGCTGGTAACATGTTGGCGAATTATCTTAAAGTTAAGAAAGAACGCACCAAAATTGAATCGATTGTTTCTTCCACTAACACTATTCTTCATAAGGATGAAGATATACTGGGTGAATTTTCTTCTTTTTATCAGAATCTTTACACTCCTGAGTCTCCTCCTACCCCCTCCGTCATTGATCATTACTTATCTTCTATTCCTTCCCCTTCTGTTTCTGATGTAGATTTCTCCTCTCTAGACAAAGACATTACGTCTGTAGATATTTTAGAAGCCATTCGTGTCCTTAAACGGGGGAAAGCTCCAGGTCCAGATGGTTTCTCTATTGAATTTTATTCTCATTTCTCTGCTTTTCTTGTTCCTAAGTTATTTCAATTATTTTCCTTCTTTATTTCTTCCCAACAGTCTGCAGGTTCTTTTCAGAAAGCATTGATTTGCCTTCTCCCCAAGGATAATAAAGATCATACTTTATGTAAAAATTATAGGCCTATTTCTTTGATTAATCTTGATTATAAAATTTTTGCAAAAATTTTAGCTTTACGTTTAGACAAAATTTTACCTCAACTTATTGGTAAGGAGCAGTGTGGCTTTATCAAAGGTCGACATCTTTCAGATAACACTCGTTTATTTTTTGATGTCCTTACTAAATCGCATGCTTCCCCTCATTCTTTGGCTGCTATAGCTTTAGATGCTGAAAAGGCTTTTGACAGAGTTAACTGGCCCTTCCTTTTATCCTCTCTTAAATGGTTTGGTTTTGGGTCGCAGTTTCTTTCTTACGTCTCTTTATTATATTCTTTTCCTCAATCTTTTATTTTTGCTAATGGCCTTGTTTCCTCTTCCTTTCCTTTATTGCGTGGAGTTCGTCAAGGATGTCCTCTTTCACCCCTTCTTTTTATTCTTGCTTTAGAACCTTTCTTAACAAAAATCCGACTCAATGCAAATATTTCTGGTTTCCCGTATGGAGATAAACAAATAAAGTTATCCGCCTATGCTGATGACATTCTTCTTTTTATTTCTAATCCTCAAGTTTCTGTTCCGGCATTCCTCTCTGAAGTCTCCGATTTTGCAACCGTTTCAGGATATAAACTTAATGTCGATAAATGCGAGATTCTTCCCCTTAACAAATTCTGTTTTCATGCGGATTTTTTGATATCTTCTTTTCATTGGAATCCCTCTAAGATTAAATATTTAGGCCTTTGGTTCGCTCCATCCATTAAAGAAACAGTGGCTCTTAATATTAAACATTTACAGACTACTCTCACAGATTCTACATCACGATGGCATCCGCTATTTTTATCTTGGTGGGGAAGGTTAGACTCAATTAACATGATGCTAGTTCCTATTATTTTATTTTTTCTTTCTAATCTTCCTGTTCTTCTTCCCAAATCTTGTTTTAAAACTATTTATTCTATTTTGTCCCGTTTTTTATGGCAAAATAAAAGAGCTAGAATGTCGTTTTCTAAACTTCGTCGCCCCAAACATTTGGGAGGTGTTAATTTTCCCGATTTTTCCTCTTACCATACTTCCTTTTTTCTTTCTCACTCAGTTTCCTTGCTGTCTCCTACTTTATTTGATGATACTTCTCTTCCCTTGTGGGTTGATGTTGAATCCACCTTTTTTCATCCCTTTTCGTTTAAAGAGTTTATTTCTTTGCCCCGTATCCCAAAGCAGCTGTCTCTGCCTACTCTTAAGATTTCCAGGAAACTTTTCCTTCCAGTGTATCAGACTACCCTTGATAGCCATACGAGTTTTTTACAATCTCCTCTTTGGTATAATCCTCTTATTAAGCTCAAAAATAGGACTCTTTTCTGGAAGGCATGGTATGATCACGGGCTTTTTTGGGTGCATCAAGTTTTTCAGCATGGTGCTTGTATTCCTTTCCCTATTCTTCAACATCGTTTCTCTCTTCCTCCTTCCTTCCTCTCTAAATTTACTCTTTTGACTGCTGCGGTTCAACTAGGTTATGACTCCCTTCCCTCCTCTACCTCTTGTTCTTCCTCTTCTTCTCCTCTTACGCTCTCTTTTCTCTTATCCTCATCTTCCGCTTCGCAGATCTATAAAAAATTACATGAAACGTCCCCTACCCGAGATAAATCGACCGTTGAACTAGCATGGGAATCGGACTTAGGGGAAACGTTCTCTACCTCCTTGTGGCAAGACATATGGAATAAAATACGGAAATCCTCTAGAGCAGCCAACACTACCCAAACTTTATTTTTTCTCTATAATCGTCTTATGCTCACCCCTGCACGATTACATAAAGTGAATTCCACTATTCCCTCTACATGCTGGTCTTGTATGGAACCAAGATCGGATCTCAAACACATGCTTTTCCTCTGCCCCCTTGTTCGTGCATTTTGGTCCAAGGTTTGGAAGCAAATTAATAATATTTTTTCTGCTAATTTTCCTTTCTCCTATACAAATGTTTTCCTGGGTAGCCTTTCCGACATATGGTCCTCCTCTCCTTTCAACACCGCCATTATTGATCTCCTTCTAGCGATAGCCTTCCAGCAAATCACCAAAGCGTGGAAAGATACCTCATCCATATCATATCAGGCTTGGTGGTATGGTGTTTGTTTTAACCATAGATTGGATAGAGCTTATGTTTATCCCATCACGATTGCTATCAAACGTGATCTATTGTGGTTGCCTATCACCTCTTTCTTAGACTCCTCAGCTACACCTTCTACACTTCATTCCCCTCGTACTGAGGAAGTGCCCAAACCTCCTTGAAATGTTTTTTGCTTGCTTTTTTCTTATGTTCTCGACTCGTTTCATTATTTCCTATAGTTAAAATGGTTACGCTTATTTTATAGTGATATGCCTTGAATAATGTAACTGTATTTTCTTCTGCTGACTTTTTGCCCTTTCTTTTCCTTTTTTCTTTCCCTTTCTCCCTGCCTTTCTTTCTTTCCCTCTCCCCCCTTTTCTCTCTCTTTCTTTCCTCTTTCTCTCATAAAATTATCTAGCTTGCTTGAGTTGTTTCATATCACAGTTGTTATTTCTTGTACGAGTTGCATTCTTATACCCAATAAAATTGTCTTTAAACTTAAAAAAAATGAATTACGATTGTGTTAAGTCACTCACTCGACGCAACTACAGTTTATTATAACTTCTTAACTTCTTGTACTAGGCTGTCCCCGCCACCATTATGTTTTATTTTACTTTAGCAGTTGCAATATTGTTTGTTTGGCAGTCTTCTTCTGCACTGTACTTTACTTTGTTCTACTACTTCTCTCACAGTCTCTCTCAGGCAGGTGACTGTCTCTTTTTGTTGTTGTTTGCAAATGCTAGTGCCAGTGTCTACTACTACCACCACAACCATGGCATCTTCTCCATTCTCTTGGGAAACCAGGCAGCCATTGCTGTGCCGATCTTAATCATCATCAATCACAGGTAATTTAAGTTTGGTGGGAGGTATATCGGACTAGGAGGAGAGGCTGACAGTACTAGTAGGACAAATATTACTCAGTAAGGGGTACCACATCTATCTGTTTGTGTGTTACAAAATTGGCAGATTATTTAAATCCAACACTGGCTGCTGCCCTGCAGCAGCAAGGAAACCATGTGACGTAAATACATTCGTAAAACAGTAACCCCCCACAAAACATTAACATTGTATGTGTAAGTATAAATAAATATAATTTATTACCCTAACAAAAATAAACTATCCCACACCTGACCCACCCCCCTCCCTAACCCCAACCAATGTCCAAAACGAAAAAAGTCCAAACAATGTCCATAAACCCCAACACCCAATTCCCACTCACCAACAAAAGTAATAAAAAAGGAGCAATGCAACGGGGTCCTTCTAAATTCGGTGGGCTTTATGGTGTTTGTCCAGCATGATCTTAACTCGCTCCTCTAGCTGCTCCTCTAGCTGTGCCACCCGGAGGAGAATTTTGTGTTGAAATGCCCCGCAGTTGCACTTGCATCCAGGGTGGGGGGCAGCCGTGCTTGCAAATATGCGGCAGTGGGCGGTTGCCTGATCGCGGTGCTGTACCACTGGAGGCGGGGCCTGGCTGGGTCCCGGTGCATTGGAGGAGGATGCAGCTGCTGCCACCTTAGCCTCCTCCTCCTCTAACACCATGGCATATGGACTTAGTTCTTAGGTACAAGCTCCTTTGGGCCAGCAAAGCTGGACAACAGCAAATTGCATGTTCCTCAGATTCTGTGGGGTGTTGACACAGACAACAGCCGTTGCCATTAGATGACCAGTTTTTCAAGTGGGCTCTATAGTCTTGTATAGGCAAAGTTAAGAGACTCACTCTCATAACATTTTGAAGGGCTTGCCGTCCAAGACCTACTTTTATATAGGATTCTCTCAAGGACGCCTGCACTCCAGCCGCTGACCTCGGACTTTGGACCTTTGTGACCACAGCTAGCGGAACCCGCTCCGCGGGTCCCGCGTCGCAGAAGGGGGTGAACGGAGGCTGTGCTTCGCTGGGCGGTGAGTGTGTGACAGGGCTGCGAGCAGCAACCCGGACTCAATCTCCCAGGAGTCCAGGGTTGCACAGGCCGTTCCAGCTGGCCCGCTCTCCCTGACCGCCCCGCCCAGCTCCACCTGCCTCTTAATACATCCATAAGAACGAGATCTACACGCTGCGTGGGAGCGCCCGGGTTAAGCCCGGGACAAGGGCGGGACCGTCTGTGGCCATCCGGGGCCGAAGGAGACCGGGCTGGGCCCACTCTTTTTCGCCTTTACCCCCCGAACCCAGCCGAACTGTGCTATAGGACCCCGCTATGTCTACAACGGCCCAAGGAGGAACTCCATCAAGGGCAGGGGGTAGCATTAATGGGCCCCTGGATAATTTCTTTAAACCAGCGAAGGGGGAAGGGGGAAAAGAAATCTCCCTAGAGAAGCGTAGGGGCGAGCGCCGTGGCTCCATTGAGTCTATGAAAAATCGACCTATTAGTGAAATAATCCCCTACCCTATCTCCCAAGATGAAAGTCCCTGTCAGGGCACACCGCTTATATCATACCAAGAGGACGTTCCTTTACTCCTACGGGATTCTGTTCCTAATTCTGCCACACTTCTTGATCAGTCCATGGAAGTTACCCCTCCATCAACTGACAGTAATACAACGGTTGATATGATTATTTTAACATCCCCGGTAGCTAAAATTAAGAAAACCAAGCCCAAGCAGTCCGTGGTGGCAGAGATACATGGCCCTCCACCCAACAAGCGTAGAAGAAAGACAAGGGGTGGGCAGGGGAAAATCAAAACTCCTCACTCTGATTTTGGGAAAAATCATAAACCAGTGCACTCCCCTGATAGGCCCAAAGCGAAGGTACAAGTAGTCGCTCCCCCTAAGAGTAACAATACATCTACTGCCGTTGCTAACAGTGACGTAGGGAACATCCAATCTAATACATCATCTCCTGCTGTATCTCTTGGGAGCATAGAATTTTTACTAAAATCACTTTTGACGCCTATCAGCGAGAGCCTAAAAAAATTAGATACCAGGCTTACTACCCTAGAAGCTACCCTAGTGAGTCTAAATGCTGCGACTAGCAAACAGAATAAAGCGGTAGGGCAAAATCCCTCTGCAAGGTTCCCTCCCCGTTCACTACCATCTAACCCCAATGTGGGCCCTATGCAGGGCTCCCCCATAGTCGCTCCCTTGCCACCACTTATGTCTATTCAACTACCACCCCCATTGAGCAGTCCTAATACTGCCCCTCCTGAGCTAGCAGTAGCAGCCACACATGGACCATCCCTTGGCATAACCCATAGAGCCCAACCCAATGCCAGTTCTCCCCCTCCTCAGGAAGGGAGGCTTGCACCTAGAATTCGGAGACCGGATTTGCCCCCGGAAGCCAATAGCTTTATGGTAGTACTGGCGGGTGCCCCTTCCCTGGAAAGTGGTGAAAAAGAAAATGTTATAACACTCAAGAGGAAAGTCATCAAGTGGCTTAACTGGAATAGGCCCCTACCTCCTCATTTTAATAATGAGATCACCATGGTCAGAAGGGTACCTTGGCTGGGGAGGACGAGGAAATCAATCATGGGGGATTGTATTATGGTCTCCTTCCGTGACCCAGGCACAGTTCTACACATTTGTGCAGGGACGAATAGATCACTGGACTCCACTATTCAGTCCCTGCCAGTCTCCTTTTTCTTTCCCCCTCACCCGTATGTACCATGAGCCAGAACAAGGCAACTGGACAAGGGTAGAGCGGAGACCTAGATATCGGGAACATGCCATACGTCCAGTTAACCAACTGCCGGATACTCCCTTCTTCCACTATAATCGGTTTAACTGTTTGGGGGGGTTGGAAGGGGTTGATTGACTGTTTACAAATAAAGCCCCGGAAACTACGACCACGGAAAATGGCTTTAGTGATTCTCCCGAGCAAGTTGGAGCCATTACAGAAATTGTACCCGTTGTAACTAACTCTGAACAAACTGAGCCGGCTCAATCCAATATTCCCCTTTCCGTGACGCCAGATACAGAGCATCTAAGACTTATCTGCTGGAATGTGGCTGGAATTGTCAACAAGTTGTCTACCCCGGACTGGGTTGCATACATTGAGACAGGGGATGTGTGCATGTTTCAGGAGACCTGGGCTAGGGAGGAACATACCCATCAGGGATACCAGTCCTTTTCTATCCCGGCCAGGTGGGAGGGCAAAGGCCGTCCTTCTGGTGGATTAACAACATGGGTAGCTTCCCACCTGGGCTGTGAGGCTTCACGCTTAGTGGTACCTTCTGACGATATCCTTGTGGTCTTACTATCCTGGCCGAATCAAGTAAAACTTGCCTTTATTAATGTCTATTCTAGGCCAGTGGGTGTAGCCAGGGAGTCACCTACGATTGTTGAGCTTGCAACCTATCTAGCTGAAATACCCGGGGATTTACCCTATATAGTAGGGGGGGACCTAAATTCCCAATTTGAGCCGCTGCCTGGCCTCTTAGAGGGCTTCCAGATGGAGGAAGAGGCCAGGTGGTCAGTACCATCGGTAGAAGCTCCCCCCCCGAAGGCTTGGACACCCTTGGCGTTGCAGATCACAGCCCTAACCCTAAAGTTTGGAATTAGAGCCTGTAATGGGCGAGTTAAATCAGATGTACCTAGTAGAACAACCTTTAACAGAGCGGGAGGAAAATCCCGCTTGGACTATATTCTGGTACAGATAACCAACTGGTCTACCATTAGGGATTTTAGGGTTACCGAACGGCTGGAAAGTGATCACAACGCATTAGAACTGGATTTCACACATCCTGGCCTCCAACAACATATATTAGCGAGTGAGGGAAACCTACCTGAACTGCTTCTGGCCAACAACAAAAGAAGGATCAGGTGGGAAAAAATAGTTGCAAGCCAGGAGAAACTCCCGAATCTTTATGCGGGGCTAATCCCTATCCTAGAGAGTGTAGGAGGGCTGGACATTGAGAGGGGCAATACGGAAACACTTGGTAAATTATACCAGGCCCATGAAGATCTTATAAAGGGTATGAGTCCTTTCCTGTATAGCAATGCACATAATGCAAGTAGGGGGCAAGCGCCAAAAACCATGTGGTATAATGCGGCCTGTAAAAAAGCAAAACAAGAACTTCTAAGAAATATTAAGGAGGGCTCAGGTGGGGAGACGCTAAGAGATAGCAGACGGGCATATAAAAAAGTACTTGCCCATGCTAAAATTGAATGGGAGGAGAGCCAGTGGGAGGAGCTCAACAAATCCCTTGTAACGGGAGACCACAGAATGTTCTGGAGAATAGTGAATGGGGGGTCGGGGAACCTCATTTCAGCTATTGAGCCCAACATTGCAGCTGGGGTCTGGCAGGCTCATTTCCAAACCCTTTATAGCTCGATGGGGGGAGATAGCATGGGTGATATTTGCAGTCCTCAGGGGGCATATGAGGGGGAACTAGTAACAGTGGGAGAGGTTAGGGCAGCAATAGCTGGTTTGGCCTCGGGTAAGGCGCCAGGTCTTGACGGCCTGCCTGGAGATCTTTTTAAGCAGGAACCAGATGTGTGGGCCCCATATCTAGCCGTTTTGTTTAATGGAGTCTTATGCGGCATGGAAGTCCCAAGTACTTGGCTGGGGGCGGAGGTGGTTCCCATATTTAAGAAGGGCTCGCCCCTGCTTCCAGCCAATTACAGACCAATTAGTCTGATTGATGTGCCCCAGAAGCTCCTTGGGAGAGTACTGCTCAATCGGCTCCAGGACTGGGCAGAAGAAACGGAAGTCCTTAGTCCTTACCAGGCTGGATTTAGGAAGGGAGTATCAACGGTGGACCAGGTCTTCCGATTGAACATCATCCACTGGAGGACAGTGGTCTTTGATGGTGGTAGCTTATTCACAATATTTGTGGATTTAAGAGCCGCCTTTGATCTGGTGCCCAGAGGCAAACTTTGGAGGGTCCTGGCCGAGATGGGCGTACCTGCGGACATTTTAATAATCTTGCAGAGGTTACACCACAACAACTATGCCAGGGTGCGGTGTGGAAAGTCGGGGGAGCTGACGGACAGATTCCCCATTGACAGGGGGGTTAGACAGGGCTGTGTGCTCGCACCGACCCTGTTCTGCCTCTTTGTCAACGGGGTAATCGCCCATTTGAACGGCATTGAACACACTGATGCTCCGAAATTGAACGGCAGCAGGGTGCCTGCAATTATGTTTGCAGATGACACCCTGCTGCTGTCCAAAACCCCAATGGGGATCCAGCGGATCCTTGATTCTTTCGTGGCCTTTTGTATGGTTAGGGGCCTAGAAATTAATGCTGGAAAAACAAAATTCATGGTCCTGAACCCAAGTAAAAAACTGCGCCCGAATCCACTGCTGGGAGAGGCACGGTTGGAAAGAGTCTCCACCTTCGATTACTTAGGTGTAACCTTGAATGAGTCTATGTCGTGGGGGGCACACCGGACCAGGGCCAACCTTAAACTGGTACAGACCACTGGGGGCATTACACGGATGTTGAAAAATTCGACTTATCGGCCTCTGGGGCCGCTCATCCAGATTTACAAAGCGCAGGCCAGGGGCGCTACAATGTATGGGGCGGAACTGTGGGGACATACACCAACCTGCAGTCTGTCGGTAACTGAGAATAATTTTATCAGGCAGATAACTGCACTCCCGCCAAGTACCCCGCTCCTTCCCCTGAGGTTGGATCTGGGATTGAGACCAATAGCCGATGAAATAGGACTGAGACCCATAGTCTTCTGGCGAAGACTGTGGAGCAGTGAAGCACTTCTAGCCTATAGGGCCGAATTAGGGGAGCTGATATCCCACCCAAAAGCGCTGCAGATCCCTTGGCTAAAATATATCCAGAATCTATGTACGTCACTGGGGTTTCCTGATCTTTGGTCCGATCCTGCTGAGGCCTCATTGAGCATCTCCCGCAGAAATTTGGTCGATGCCTATCACGCTCATAAACTATCCTCGGCTATGGAAAATCAGCGAGAGGGATCACTGACCTCTGTATTTATGCTAGGTAAAGAAACATACAAGATGGAAAGGGCGTAGGACGCCATGTCCCCCGTGCTGGCCAGGAAGCTGTTTCTGCAATGGAGATACGGCATTCTGCCCTTACGGGCTTTTACGAGCTCTTGGACAAACCCGCCCTCCCCTAAGCAGTGTCCAACATGCTCTTATGCTGAGGAAAGTGACTTCCATGTAGTTCTGTTTTGCCCCACGTACTCGAAAGCGAGGAGATACTGGCTTCTCCCACTTATTAGAAACCTTGGTGGCAGAGAGTATCTCCCAATGTATAGAATTTTAAAAACTGATCTTTCGAGTCCAACTGTGTTTGCATTGGCTAAATTTCTTACCAATGTCTGGCATATTCGCACCAGTTTACTGAAGTCACGGACATTGAGTTAGCTTCAGTCTCCTATATGTAAACCTTTATAGTTTTAACCTACAGATATGAACGATTTTATAATGTACAAGTATGTCTTATTGCTATTGATGATGTTTTATGGTGTATATGTTTTATCTTGTTGTGTATCTTTGATGGCCGAATGGCCGAAATAAAGATTTAATGAAAAAAAAAAAAAATAGGGCTGACATGTAGTGTTTCATGTGAGGTGCTTAGGCCTTCTGCACCTAAGACTGATCTGATTTGTTCAAGATCTTGTTGCCTTGAGATACTATTACCATGCTTTTTTAGCAGGATCTTTAAGCTGTACTTTGTAAGTGGTATGTCTGGGGAAGGTTCGAATTTTAGTCCCAATGTTTGTTTTGCAATCAAGAGATACCTCGCCCAGCGACTGTTGTTTTCTGAGAAGATCACCTGTAGTGCCGCCCTGATTGTGCCCGGGCAAGCATTGTTCACATTATGTTTGAGTTTGACCATGTCTTTTTTGCATTCGATGTCCAGTGCTGTGATGTTAAACTGCAAACAGATCAGTGAACGCCAAGTTGTATAGGGGAGCTTAAAGACTTTTCTGTACGCCATTATACATAGGCCTTCCACTTTTTTAGTCAACAGACCAGGGAAGGCAAGGTGGCCATAGCTCAGTGTAAGCATTAGCTTGGCTTTGATAACACGTCGGATTCCCTCTGTCGAGCGCCTTACAAGCTTGTGGTGTAATTTGCACAGGCCATATGTTAGCTTAGCTGCTTTTGTCTCCAGTACTGTGACCCGCAGTGCTGGTTTGCAGGTGTCTTTAAATTGCACACCTAAGTAAGTATACTTATTGGTCGTGTTTATCCTTAGAGGACCCAGCTGCAATGCCAAAGTATGTTTTTTTGGCTTGTTGCCAAATATCAGTACTCTAGTCTTTGATGCGTTTGCTACAAGCTTGTTTTCAGTGTTATATTTATGTAGCACCTCTAATGCCCTTTTCATGCAAATTCTTGTATGGTCCAGCAAAACAAGATCGTCCACATACTGCATAATTGGCAGTCTGAGGTGACCCAATTTTGGAGGGAAGATGTTGGTTTTTAACAATGCTTCTTCCAAGTCGGCAGTGTATAAGTTAAACAGGGTAGGGGCAAACACGCAGCCCTGTTTGAGCCCCATGTTTGTGAGGATCTTGGGAGTTGCGCGTGTACTAGTAAGCTTTAGACGCACCCACGTACCGGTATAGAGTGCTAGAATTTCCGCCAGGAGTTTCCCTGCTATTCCCCACTTGGCCAGTTTTGCCTACAGGATGTTTCAATCAACTCCATCAAAGGCGGCACTGTAGTCCACAAAGCAAGCATATAGTGGAGGGGTGGTGGGCCCGGTTCCCTTCGTCGTCAAATATGAAAGTGCAATGGCGTTGTCCATAGTAGAAGAATTAGGCCGAAAGCCAGTCCGATAATGTGGGATTACTTGATTTTTTTATTAATATTATATATCTGATCCAATGATCATTGCTTATATATGGAATGATGACATAAGGTCAGTACAGTAGCGGTCAGTGGTGGGAGTTCTTGCGGATGGTGACATGGGGAGGGGGAGGAGCAGGGTGGGGGTAGTGAACTATGGATTGCGGACAATTACTGGTCAGTAAACATATAAATAAATAAAACAAATTTCATTGCGTGCACTGCATCATAATCCATAGTTTACTACCCCCACCCTGCCCCACCCACTCCACAAATCACTGCTCGCCAGCACTCCCACCACCGACCGCTACTGTATAAGGTACTTTGTTGATTGATTGTGTAACCAACAGATTGGCCACCCTTTGCAGACTGGCTGACACAATGAAAAATAAATTAACATAGGTAGGGAGTGGTCCTCAGAGTCAGAGGAAGGCGCTTGATGATATATATATGACGTGCTTGCAAACTACTGAGTCAACTGTATTCTGAAAATACTACTTATATATTCCCCTCTGCTTTGCTACTCTGGCGCAGTTTCTTTTGCATTCTCTTCAAAGTAAGACTCTGTATCCAGTGACAGTCTCCACCTATGCTTTCTATGATGAATACATCCAGGCATGCATCCATTAAAAGTAAATGTCTATCATTCTTTTTTATAGATCTCTTAACAAACGTTAGTTGTTTTCACCAACAACCACCCATGCATCCACTCCTTCCTTGCTTGCCTTGGCTTTGAGTTTGACCCATAAACCCGGCTGATTATTCTAGCTATCTAGTATCCACCCATACTGTGTCGCACACCCACTCAGGAAGGCATCTTCTTTCACCTTCCAGCCATCCTTCAACAGCCCATGCATCTGATCTGATGCCTATCAGCCACCTATGCATGCTTCCAACATATCTTTCTCTGCCAGTCATATCACATCTCGCCCTTTTCTTCCTCTTTCAACCCTTCTTTCCCTTTTTGTTCAACACATCCATCAAAGTCATCTGATCTGACTTTTAGTCTTCTCCATAAAACTTTCACAGAGTTGGAGTCAGATAGAAGAGGCCATTGGTTACTCAACTCACGCTGGTAATGCTATTGCTAATGCTAAGCAAAGGGTGTCTTCTTCAACCGTTGTATTATGTTCACTACAACTCCATATTTAATAAGTCTCACTACAGTGAGTGAAGTTAACACCCTTCCAGCTAGTAATAATGCCAATAAGTAATGAATATAACTTACCACCGCCCGCCACTGCTGATCGCTCCCCCCCTGTAACTCCTGCAGGTGCAGCATCTCCTGCCCTCCTGAATGGCAGCATCGCCATTGCTGCTGGCCCGCCGGCACTGGTGGTTGGTACTGGTAGTACGCCTAGAAAAACAATTACACATTTTTAGATGCCTGTACACCTCCCCCTATTTTATTTGCTTTCAATAGGAAGATTGAAAAAACAATTAATAGCACAACATGTACAACATACTTCATCACTAGTCCAAATCGGGTACTAGAGTTTAGTCAATAGGCAGACATTAGTATTGTTATGGTCCCTAGGGTCATAACCACTTTAGATTCATGTCACTCTTTTGTGCATGTTACCTCGCAGCTTGTTGTGCAGTAAGACACCTTTGAGGCCACATGAGTGTTGCGTACAAGTGAAGAGGTAAAAAAACAGCCCACTTTTTTTATGGAGTTGGGTTAGTCCGTATTGCTAAGCCATAACATTTTATACTTTTTGGCATGACTGCAAAATGCTTGCATAATTACGTTATACTGTCTAACGCGCACCCTTTTTCTCATAATAGGCAGAAGAATCCCTTCTACAAACCAGAGATTTGCAGAGCTAATGATACATATAACCAGTATTTCTACGTTCTACGGTGATGGGTCTCCCAGAATTCACACAGATCTTTTGTCTTCTATCATGCACTTGTAACAAATGTTTACTGTTTTAATCTGATGCATTTTGCTGTTGGAGCTGGCTTTAGTAATTTCATAAAACAACGTACAGAGCTTGGTTTTTGAAAATAAATAAACCTTTTGAACTTACACATAAAATCTGTGGTATTTGGTGTGGTGGGGTGGACTTGCACGGGTGAGTGAGCAAAAGAGTGTTATGTTTGGGTTTTGTAATCATTGGGTATCTTCGTGTGGGGGTTTGGGACCTAATGAGACACTATAGCTACTCGCTCAGGGGATTGTGGGTTCTGACTGAGGTGTGAGTAGGGTACAACCTCCCATCTCCAACATCCTATTTTCTTGTGCATAGTTCTGTATGTGGCTGTGCAGAATCCCCACAACAGTAGTAGTATGTACTATCCTATTAAATAAAAATAGTCAAATATCTGGTTGGGCATTTTGTTGTTGGGAATTGTCAAACCTTCAAGATTAAAGAGGACAACCAAAAGGACAGGACCCAGTGGCTAGAGCTATTGGTCAATCTGAGCATTATTCAAAAGAAAACTTTAAATAAAGAGTGGCCACTGGGGGGGCATAGTTTGGCGCACAATGGAGGCAGACATGACAGGGTAGAGCTCCGATCCGAGCTCCCCTTCCCCGGGCCGATTCTCCGGTCACAGACATCCTGGCAAGGCTGTGACTACAGGCGGAGCCGAAGGTGAAGCTCACCCACCGACACCTAATTTTGGGGCGTATCGCTTGTTGGGCTCCGCACCGGCACTGCTGAGAAGGCTGCGGACGCCCCGGACGCTACTGCCCCGGCGGGCCCGCCTGCGCGAGACCGCGGCTTCAACCAAGCAGCTGGGCCTGAGACGGCGGCCTACACGGCTCCCCGCCGGAACCAGCAGCGGCTGAGGAAGACGATCAGGAGCTCCCCCCCACTCACACACTGTATTGCCAATGGCCCAAGTACTGCTCCCACCACAAGCAGGGCCCCCTCTTGCGAACTATATTCCCGCCATTTGACTTTGGACAGATCTTTTGCCGCTGTTTTGGGCGGGTGGCCGCCTGGCTCCGCCCACCAACTACAGCTTCTCCGCCCGGCCCGGGTGAGGAGAACCTCACTTCATGGACAATATTGTCAACCTGAATTTAGCATCACCAACCAATTGACACCCCCTAGAACTGTGTAGTTCACTTTCGCTCACTTGAGTGTTTGGACGGAGGCATGTTGCGCCACCGACCTTTTGGTATTTACTATTCTGTTGCCTGCATTTTGCTATATGCACCCTTTTTCCTTACCCAGGTACACACTGAGAGAGCAAGGCATGTTGTGTTGGCGGTTGGAGAGGGTCGGGAGGTGGGATTGAGACCGGGATGCCAGGAGAAAACTCCGTCTGCTAAACTGGACACGGCGGGCGGGAGTGGGTTGTGTAGGTACAACGACAATGGCTGAAATCCAAATCTGTACCTGGAATGTCAGGGGCATGCACACACCGGCAAGACGATACCAGATTTACTCCTACCTAAAATGTCACAAGATACACGTGGCACTACTACAGGAAACACACCTGAACCAAGCAGAGGTACGCGCGTTGCACCGCAAATGGCGTGGGCAGCTGTACGCCACAACATACTCTTCCTTTGCGCACGGAGCTCTCCTGTGGGTCTGACCTGGGACCCCCTGAGCAGTCACGGACACACATATATGTAGGAGAGTAGGGTCTGCTATCCTATGGTCACCCCAAATTTTAGCTTTTTGCTTCACTGGTTTATGACTTAATGTGGCTGTGGGCCTGCTAATCAGACCCACAGCCTGCTGTTCTCTCTCTAAATTACAACCCATGCACCTTAGGTGCATAACAAAATTGCAACTGGTTCACCTTATTGGCCCCTGTAACAGTGTACCCAGGTACCCAGGGCATAGGTGCTTCCAAGGCCTACCAGGGGCTGCAGCATGTATTATGCCACCCCTGGCCTGGCCTCCATATTTGACACAACTGGCTGATCACTCAGCTGGGGTAAGTCGGTGTAACCACCCCTTACTTAGGTGTAGTATGCCTATACCTAACCTAAAATGGACACATATATTCCTATCAGCCACTCCCATGGAAGGCCTCATCAATCCTGGAGGCAGAGTGCTTGGAAATATGTGAGATGGTGCTCTGGCATGAGCTGAGCCTGTCTGCAGCTTTCGGAACCATGTCCTTTAGCTGTTTCATGATACTGCCATACCATATACTCTTAAGTGCATTATAATCCTCGCGGTTAAATGCTATCTTAGGTTTGGCTTTATCAAAACATGTCGAGTAAGGTGTCATACGAATTAGAATACTACCCCCTCGCCAGTTCTGGCGACGGGGGTAGCATTCCACCCTTCTAGAGGGACACGACATGTACCTAACCTGAACCCCGGTTAAAGGTAAACAGAGCCTCAGCATCACAAAATGGATGCTGCCACCGCAGACACAAGTCTGCCCTCCTGCTGCTGGGAGTCCTTCCAGCGAGTGCAGCTTAGACAAAGGGTTTCCTGCCTTGGGAGGTGCTAGCACCACCCCAGACAGGATTTTGTGTAT
Organism: Lissotriton helveticus; assembly: GCF_964261635.1. NCBI lineage: Eukaryota > Metazoa > Chordata > Amphibia > Caudata > Salamandridae > Lissotriton > Lissotriton helveticus. The sequence continues at coordinate 1,779,372,981 of NC_136059.1, read as the reverse complement.
TGGGTAGGACAGGGCTGAATAGAATCAGACATGCCTGGGGCACACAAGGTGTCCCTGTGCATAGGCCAGTTCAAACCGGTGCTGGGGCCTTCCAGCCCCAGTCCTGGCGCGAAACTGGACAAAGGAAAGGGGGTGTAACCACTCCCCTTCCTGGTTCCACCCAGAGGAGGGACCTAGTAGGTGATCCGGCCCCCCAGATTCGAATAAGAGTGGGAGCTGTGTCCTGAGACTTCAGATCATCCTGAATCAACTTGAAATACAGAAGAAGACTGGACTTCGACATTCTGCTGCTCAGAAGACGGAAGAGAATCTCCCTTGTGGCCAAGGAGTGACCACCCTGTGAACACAGGCACCAACCAGCAACTCGACTTCTGCTTTGCCGCCGCCTCCCGCCGGAGCCCGAGACCAGAGCTTGACAAGACCCAGACTCCCACACTTCTTACCGCCCGATCCACAGTCCCTGCAAAGAAGGGACCCGTGGAGGCACCGAGAGACGTGGGACCGGACCTCTTGGAAGACCCCCAAAACGCTGACTGCTCAGCATCAGAGGTACCCTCGATGCTGTGCTTTGAGGTTTGAGAAGCCCCAACCTCGAGCAGCCCTTGCACCGAAGATCAGCCCCCCAGCATCTCCACGATCTGCGTGGGGCCCTTTTGCACCGTGCCATTCGACGCGCCTTCCCGTCCACTTGCCACGCGGCTAGTGGCCATCTTGGCGACGAAACCTACAACTTTTACTGCAGGTCTGTTTGCTCCAGACTTGCCCTCACTCCTGTAAAAAGGAGCACCCGCTCTGACCTTGCTGGTCTGAGTGACAAGCCTTTTTCTATTCCTGCGTGGCTTGCATTAGCCAAGGCCTGTTTGCTTCTATCAAGTCGCTGACATGGCCAACAGCGAGAAGCCTACGTGGGACAGCTTGTGACCGACTCCTGGACGTCTTCAACCCCTCGTGTCCACGTGGCTGCAGAGAGAAGCTACACCTCGATGCCTGTTTGCACCCGACATCGCCTGGTTCCAATCTGGTTCCATGGTAGTCACTGGCTAGTGACTTTGAACATTGTCCCCTCTGCTTTCAGGTCTTCAACTCTTCAGATCCACTCTTGGATCTACCGGAACTCTTCACATCGAGCCGCCTGCAGCATCTTCAACTCCAAGCACCATCGACCAGCGTGACGAAACCCGACACTACTTCGACCCTATGCACCCGCTTCCTGTGAGTGAGGTAACTCAGCTCCGCCGGTGTTCCCACACTGGTACACACCTCTAGCGTCTGTGTCTCAAGTTTAATTCCTCTAGGTCACTCGGAAGGTTCCTTTCTAACTAACTTTGTACTTTTTACGCACCATAGACTTTGCATTGGTGAGTGCGTGCACTTTAAACACTGCACCCGAGTCCCGCGGGCCTTTCCCGACTTCATCACTGTTAGTCTTGAACAGCTCCAGCGATTCCCCAGGCCCTAGGCCTCTTCACTTTCCCCATAGTGGTTCTTATACCACTATTTTAGTATATGGTTTAGGTGGCCCCTAGGGCTCATCCATATTGTGCAACTTTTGTCTATTTTAAACTGTGTTTTGTTTTAACGCTTGTGCTTCTGTGCTCATAAAGAGTATCAGGGTTACTTGTAGTAATAAATCCATATATATTTTCAATATATATCTGTGTGGTGTCCTTTCATTTGGTATTCAAGGGATTGTGTATGGTAAAACAGCTTGCTTCACATGCCTTTACAGAGTTTAGCCTAAGACTGCTTAGTCCATGCTACCCCTAGGATAGCTTGTCTATAAGGTTGACTTTACAACCTGCACCATAAGGGTTGCTTGGCATGGTACAAGGTGATCACTAGAACTAGTGAGCATCATATACCAGGCCAACTTCTCACATTGGTGAGCAGCGGATTGGGATTTGAGCTTGCTGTTGTTTTACCATTACAATCTTTGAAAATATCATTTGAAAGATCATACAGGTACCTGATAGGTACACTAAAACAAGACTAGATATACTTAAGTTCTACTGAACTTAGTTGTTGTAGAGGATAGGGAGTAGCACACCCTGACTACAACTACTAGATAGGTTTTGTAGGAAAACACAAGTGTAGGTAGATTGCAACACATCCACCACACTAGAGCAATGTCTGGAGCAGAGGGATCCACAGGACCCACCTCTGTTGAGAGTGACCCTCCAAGGGCACCATCCAAATTTGCTATCTTTCCATTTAAGGAACCGAGGCAACTGTGTTAAATGAGAGGAATCAAAACAGGTCCTACTCCTACAGCAGGACACCTCAGAGAGCTATTAGACCAGTCTGAATCTCTAAAGAACCCCAAACCAGGCCCCTCAGGGACTGGTGAGGAGGTTTCTCCTTCTGAAGATGATAACCCTGATGCCCCTGCCCCTGTCATCCAGATAGATGAGGAAGACCAGACCCCTGGGAATACTCAGCCTGAGGAAGAAGAAGAGGAGGAAGAAACTGATTCTGATGAGGATAGAAATAGCCAGGTGTTAGTCAGCAGGCTTAACCAGGCTAACTTAAGCTTATTTGGGACTGAAGGTGGGTCCAACCTATTCAGACCCCCAAATAGACTTAACCAGGAGCATAGGAGGAGGAGGAATCACTCAGGTGACTCCAATACTTCCCATGTTTCTAGAGGTTCTCATGGAAACTCCAGAAGGGAGTTTACTAGCCCTCAGAGAAGGGAACATGAGGCCAAAATGAGAGAGGCTGAACTTAGGATCCAGAGACAAGAATTAGAAGTTGCCCTGGCCAAAGAGAAACTTGCTAGAGCAAGGCAGCCTAGAGAGAGTGGGTTAGAACCCACTGGTGGCAGCAATCACCCACGTCACTTCCCTCCATGTGGCCTGGGTGTCTGGGCACCCCTCCCACTCCCAAAGAAAGCGTAAAAAGCTTAGGAGTATGGCTGGACAAAAACCTCTCCTTCTCCACCCAGGCTACAAAACTATCCGCCATCTGTTTTGGCTTACTTAGAACTCTAAGGAAAGTCCTCCCCCTCCTCCCAATGGAAGCCAAACAAGTGGCAGTTCAGGGCCTGATTCAGTCCCGGCTGGATTCAAACAACGCCCTGTATGTGGGAGCTCCTGAGACGTCCATGCGAAAGCTACAGGTGGTCCAGAACTGCGCCGCCCGCGCCCTGCTACAGATTCCAAGGACGCAGTCTGCTAAACCCGCACTGAGCAGCCTACACTGGCTCCCAGTGAGACAGAGAGTGGCTTTCAAGGCACTATGTATTGCCCACCGAGCTTTCTGGAAGTCGGGTCCAGCGATCATTAACAAACTGGTCACTCAATACCACCCTAATAGACCCCTTCGGTCCACGGAGGCCTTTCTGGCCGTAGTCCCAAGAGTACGGAGAGCTAGGACCGGAGGAAGGATGTTTTCCTTAAAGGCCGCTAAAATGTGGAACTCACTCCCACTACATATCCGGTCCAACCCTAACCTACTCTCATTCCGCAAACAACTGAAATCCTTTCTGTTTGCCAGGCCCACTTAAATCTCAGTCTCCGCCACCCTCAGCTCTGCTATCCATGCTCTAGCGCTTGGACGCCCATTTGGGCAGCAATCGCGCTTTACAAATCACAATACAATACAATACAATATCCCTAAGGATAAAGACAGGTCCTATGGCAATAGAAACCTGAGTAAGATTGTGCCCCCCTACAAAGTTGGGGATGATATCCACAAGTGGATGACTGCACTTGAGAGAGCTTGCAAAGTACAGCAGGTCCCTGAGGAGCAGTGGGCAGCAATCTTGTGGCTCTCCTTTGAAGGTAGAGGCCGAGACAGACTCCTCACAGTTAGTGATGGGGATTCTAGAAAATACCTGGTCCTGAAGAGTGCTCTGATTGATGGGTTAGGCTTAACCACTGAACAGTACAGGTTAATGTTCAGAGATACCCAGAAGACACAGACTCAGGACTGGTCTGAATTTGTTGAATGTGCCACTAAGGCTCTGGAGGGCTGGTTGCTGGGAAGTAAGGTTACAGACTATGAAGGATTGTACAATTTGCTTATGCGAAAACAGATTTTAAATAACTGTCAGAACCAGCAGTTGCATCAACATTTGGTTGACTCAGATCTAACCTCTCCCCAAGAATTGGGAAAGAGGGAAGACAAATGGGTTAGAACCAGAGTTAAGCAAAAGAACCAGAACCAGAACCAGGGTGGTGACCAAAAGAAAACCGACCAGAAGGGTGGGGAGCAGAAAGCTAAAGACCAGAAGTCTTCAATAGGGCCCCAAACTAATACTGAGGGTGGGTCCCAAACTTCCAAGAAGAAGAAGAAAGAAGGTCAAAGAAAACCCTGGTGTAGCTTTTGCAAAAACACCACTCACTGGACAAGTGATTGTAAAAAGGGTGGAGCCCCCAACACTGCAGCCCCTAAGGCACCTGCACCCACTAGTACAGTTGGCAGTGTTGGTCCACAGACTAAGGGGGTAGTGGGTATCACCTTGGGAACTGATGGAGATTCTGACCTAGTCAGAGTTCCCACACAGGCTGTTCTGATTTGTGATGGGGAGATTGATTTTTCCCATACTATCAGTACCAATAATTTGGGCAAGTACAGACAGACACCTCTAATTAATGAAAAAGTGGCTCAAGCATACAGGGACACATGTGCCAGTGTCACCATGGTGACGCCTAGCTTTGTGGACCCTGGACAATACATACCAGGTGATAATTACCTGGTGACCAACGCCAGCAATGTCACTACTACACATAGTGTGGCAATTGTTAACTTTTCCTGGGGAGGGGTAACTGGCCTAAAAAGAGTTGTGGTTAGTGCTGATCTCCCAGTAGAATGTTTGTTGGGCAATGACCTGGAGAGCTCTCTATGGTCAGAAGTTGAGTACAGGACTCATGCAGAGATGTTAGGGATATCATCACATGTCCTTGCTGTGACCAGGTCACAGGCCAAAAAGTGCCTCTCTGAACCTCAGGTCTTGGATCCTGGAACAATGGACCAAGTACCTCCCAAGACAAGGAACAGGAGGGTAAAGGGTGTGCCTTCCCAAATGGCTACAAGTGAGGATCAGCCTTCACAGGAAGATGATTCTGAGACCCCTAAAGGAACTGTCCCTATAGAGCTTGAACCTGATCAGGTTGAGTTTCTGGGGACAGGGGGGCCTTCTAGGGCAGACTTGGGGCAGGCTCAGTTATCCTGTCCTTCTCTTGAACCCCTCAGACAGCAGGCTGCTGCTGAGGCTGCTGGGAATGCTCAAGGTACCCATAAGGTCAATTGGGATGATGGGCTCCTTTATTCAGAGGGTCGAGACCCCAAGCCTGGTGCAACCAGGAGGTTGGTCATACCTCTGCAATTTAGGGGCTTCCTTCTTACCTTGGCACACGATATTCCCTTAGCAGGACACCTAGGCCAGAACAAAACATGGGACAGACTTGTCTGTCACTTTCACTGGCCTCACATGTCAGAAGATACAAAGGAGTTTTGTCGCTCCTGTGTAACCTGCCAAGCAAGTGGCAAAGCAGGTGGTACCACAAAGGCCCCCCTAATACCACTACCTGTGGTGGGGGTGCCCTTTGAAAGGGTAGGGATTGACATTGTTGGACCAATGGATCCCCCTACAGCATCTGGGCACAGATTCATACTGGTGGTGGTGGACCATGCCACCAGGTACCCAGAGGCAATTCCACTTAGGACCACAACAGCTCCTGTTGTGGCCAGGGCCTTACTTGGAGTTTTCTCCAGAGTGGGGTTTCCTAAGGAGGTAGTATCTGATAGAGGTGCAAACTTCATGTCAGGATACTTGACAGCTATGTGGAAGGAATGTGGTGTCAACTACAAGTTCACCACTCCCTATCATCCACAATGCAATGGGCTTGTTGAAAGATTTAACAAGACCCTAAAGGGCATGATCAAAGGATTACCTGAAAAGCTCAGGCGAAGATGGGATATCCTTCTGCCCTGCCTTCTGTTTGCTTACAGAGAGGTCCCACAAAAGGGGGTTGGCTTCAGCTCCTTTGAATTGTTGTTTGGGCACCCTGTAAGAGGACCCCTATGTCTGGTGAGGGAAGGATGGGAGTTACCTCTCAAAAAGCCCAAGCAAGACATAGTGGACTATGTACTTGGTCTCCGCTTCAGGATGGCCGAGTACATGGAGAAGGCATCCAAAAACCTTGAGGCTAGCCAGGAATTACAGAAAGCCTGGCATGACCAAAAGGCTGTCTTGACTGAGTACCAGCCTGGACAGAAAGTATGGGTGTTGGAGCCAGTGGCCCCAGCAGCACTCCAAGACAAATGGTCTGGACCCCATACAATCATTGAGAAGAAGGGAGAGGTTACCTACCTGGTGGACCTAGGAACTCCCAGGAGCCCCCGCAGGGTGCTCCATGTTAACAGGCTGAAAGCATATGTTGACAGGGCAGACATGGGCTTGCTCATGGCTACAGATGAGGGGCAGGAGGAAGAGAGTGACCCTCTCCCAGGCCTGCTGACTCAGAACCCTGAGGATGGCTCAGTTGATGGTGTGGCCTTAGATGGCAGCCTCACTGAACATCAGCAACATGACTGTCGGCAGGTCCTGCAATCATATCGACATATGTTCTCCCTGACACCCAGTCAGACTAACTGGTGTACCCATATGGTGGACACTGGTGATAGTCTTCCTGTAAAGAACAAAATTTACAGGCAGCCTGACCATGTCAGAGACTGTATCAAGGCTGAGGTGCAAAAGATTCTGGAGTTAGGTGTCATTGAGCCTTCAGAGAGCCCCTGGGCTAGCCCAGTGGTTCTGGTCCCCAAACCTCACACCAAAGATGGAAAAAGAGAGATGAGGTTCTGTGTGGATTACAGAGGACTCAATGCTGTCACCAGGACAGATGCACACCCAATTCCAAGGGCAGATGAGCTCATAGACAAATTGGCTTCTGCCAAGTATTTGAGCACATTTGACTTGACAGCTGGCTACTGGCAAATCAGGTTAGCTGAGGAGTCTAAGGCCAAGACAGCATTTTCTACCCCCAGTGGGCATTACCAGTTTGTGGTGATGCCCTTTGGTTTGAAAAATGCACCTGCCACCTTCCAAAGGTTGGTGAATCAAGTCCTTACTGGGTTGGATGACTTTTGTGCAGCATATCTGGACGATATTGCTGTCTTTAGCTCCACCTGGGAGGATCACCTGGTCCACCTGAAGGAAGTGCTAGAGGCTCTGCAAAAGGCAGGCCTCACTATCAAGGCAACCAAGTGCCAGATAGGGCAGAGTAAGGTTGTGTACTTGGGCCACCTTGTGGGTGGAGGCCAAGTTCAACCACTGGAGAGTAAGATTCAGACCATAAAGTACTGGACTCCACCAACTACCCAGACTCAGGTCAGAGCTTTCTTGGGCCTGACTGGGTGCTACAGGAAGTTTGTTAAGAACTATGGGTCCATTGTGACTCCTCTTAATGATCTGACATCCAAGAAGATGCCCAAAAAGGTTCAGTGGACAGAATACTGTCAAAAGGCATTTGATGACCTGAAGAAGGCCATGTGCTCTGCACCTATCCTGAAGAGTCCTGACTACCCAAGAGAGTTTATTGTCCAAACAGATGCTTCTGAGTTGGGAGTGGGAGCTGTGCTTTCACAACTTAATGTAGATGGTCAAGACCAGCCCATTGCTTTCATTAGCAGAAGGCTGACCCCCAGAGAGAAACGTTGGTCAGCCATTGAGAGGGAGGCCTTTGCTGTGGTATGGGCCCTGAAGAAGTTGAGACCATACTTGTTTGGCACTCACTTCAAGATTCAGACCGACCATAAGCCCCTCTTATGGCTTAATCAGATGAAGGGTGAAAACCCCAAACTGCTCAGGTGGTCCATTTCCCTACAGGGGATGGACTTTATAGTGGAGCACCGCCCAGGGTCTGACCATGGCAACGCAGATGGTCTCTCCAGGTACTTCCACTTAGAACATGAAGACACAACTGGTCAAGGTTAGTCTAATGTCCCTGCGTTTGGGGGGGGGGGTTGTGTAGGAGAGTAGGGTCTGCTATCTTATGGTCACCCCAAATTTTTGCTTTTTGCTTCACTGGTTTATGACTTAATGTGGCTGTGGGCCTGCTAATCAGACCCACAGCCTGCTGTTCTCGCTCTAAATTACAACCCATGCACCTTAGGTGCATAACGAAATTGGAACTGGTTCACCTTATTGGCCCCTGTAACAGTGTACCCAGGTACCCAGGGCATAGGTGCTTCCAAGGCCTACCAGGGGCTGCAGCATGTATTATGCCACCCCTGGCCTGGCCTCCATATTTGACACAACTGGCTGATCACTCAGCTGGGGTAAGTCGGTGTAACCACCCCTTACTTAGGTGTAGTATGCCTATACCTAACCTAAAATGGACACATATATTCCTATCAGCCACTCCCATGGAAGGCCTCATCAATCCTGGAGGCAGAGTGCTTGGAAATATGTGAGATGGTGCTCTGGCATGAGCTGAGCCTGTCTGCAGCTTTCGGAACCATGTCCTTTAGCTTTTTCATGATACTGCCATACCATATACTCTTAAGTGCATTATAATCCTCGCGGTTAAATGCTATCTTAGGTTTGGCTTTATCAAAACATGTCGAGTAAGGTGTCATACGAATTGGAATACTACCCCCTCGCCAGTTCTGGCGACGGGGGTAGCATTCCACCCTTCTAGAGGGACACGACATGTACCTCACCTGAACCCCGGTTAAAGTTAAACAGAGCCTCAGCATCCCAAAATGGATGCTGCAACCGCAGACACAAGTCTGACCTCCTGCTGCTGGGAGTCCTTCCAGCAAGGGCAGCTTGGACAAAGGGTTTCCTGCCTTGGGAGGTGCTAGCACCACCCCAGACAGGATTTTGTGTATTGGGTAGGACAGGGCTGAATAGAATCAGACATGCCTGGGGCACACAAGGTGTCCCTGTGCATAGGCCAGTTCAAACCGGTGCTGGGGCCTTCCAGCCCCAGTCCTGGCACGAAACTGGACAAAGGAAAGGGGGTGTAACCACTCCCCTTCCTGGTTCCACCCAGAGGAGGGACCTAGTAGGTGATCCGGCCCCCCAGATTCGAATAAGAGTGGGAGCTGTGTCCTGAGACTTCAGATCATCCTGAATCAACTTGAAATACAGAAGAAGACTGGACTTCGACATTCTGCTGCTCAGAAGACGGAAGAGAATCTCCCTTGTGGCCAAGGAGTGACCACCCTGTGAACACAAGCACCAACCAGCAACTCGACGTCTGCTTTGCCGCCGCCTCCCGCCGGAGCCCGAGCCCAGAGCTTGACAAGACCCACACTCCCAGACTTCTCACTGCCCGATCCACAGTCCCTGCAAAGAAGGGACCCGTGGAGGCACCGAGAGACGTGGGACCGGACCTCTTGGAAGACCACCGAAACGCTGACTGCTCAGCATCAGAGGTACCCTCGACGCTGTGCTTTGGGGTTTGAGAAGCCCCAACCTCGCGCAGTCCTTGCACCGAAGATCAGCCCCCCAGCATCTCCACGATCTGCGTGGGGCCCTTTTGCACCGTTCCACTCGACACGCCTTCCTGTCCACTTGCCACGCGGCTAGTGGCCATCTTGGCGATGAAACCTACAACTTTCACTGCAGGTCTGGTTGCTCCAGACCTGCCCTCAGTCCTGTAAAAAGGAGCACCCGCTCTGACCTTGCTGGTCTGAGTGACAAGCCTTTTTCTATTCCTGCGTGGCTTGCATTAGCCAAGGCCTGTTTGCTTCTATCAAGTTGCTGACACCGCCAATAGCGAGAAGCCTGCGTGGGACAGCTCGTGACCGACTCCTGGACGTCTTCAACCCCTCGTGTCTACGTGGCTGCAGAGAGAAGCTACACCTCGACGCCTGTTTGCACCCGACATCGCCTGGTTCCAATCTGGTTCCACGGTAGTCACTGGCTAGTGACTTTGAACATTGTCCCCTCTGCTTTCAGGTCTTCAACTCTTCAGATCCACTCTTGGATCCACCGGAACTCTTCACATCGAGCCGCCTGCAGCATCTTCAGCTCCAAGCACCATCGACCAGCGTGACGAAACCCGACACTACTTCGACCCTATGCACCCGCTTCCTGTGGGTGAGGTAACTCAGCTCCGCCAGTGTTCCCACACTGGTACACACCTCGAGGGTCTGTGTCTCAAGTTTCATTCCTCTAGGTCACTCGGAAGGTTCCTTTCTAACTAACTTTGTACTTTTTACGCACCATAGACTTTGCATTGGTGAGTGCGTGCACTTTAAACACTGCACCCGAGTCCCGCGGGCCTTTCCCGACTTCATCACTGTTAGTCTCGAACAGCTCCAGCGATTCCCCAGGCCCTAGGCCTCTTCACTTTCCCTATAGTGGTTCTTATACCACTATTTTAGTATATGGTTTAGGTGGCCCCTAGGGCTCATCCATATTGTGCAACTTTTGTGTATTTTAAACTGTGTTTTGTTTTAACGCTTGTGCTTCTGTGCTCATAAAGAGTATCAGGGTTACTTGTAGTAATAAATCCATATATATTTTCAATATATATCTGTGTGGTGTCCTTTCATTTGGTATTCAAGGGATTGTGTATGGTAAAACAGCTTGCTTCACATGCCTTTACAGAGTTTAGCCTAAGACTGCTTAGTCCATGCTACCCCTAGAATAGCTTGTCTATAAGGTTGACTTTACAACCTGCACCATAAGGGTTGCTTGGCATGGTACAAGGTGATCACTAGAACTAGTGAGCATCATATACCAGGCCAACTTCTCACAATATAGACCCTGGAGGCTGGTATGTGGTAGCACAGGGCGGACTAAATGGACAACAGGTGGTACTGGCTTCCATATACTCCCCAAACACTGACCAGGGTGGTTTCCTCATACACCTCTCCACGACGATGGCGACTTGGCATGCGGCCCGTGGATATTGATAACCCTGGGTGAAGCACTACGCTACGCTTGCATAGTTTGCGAAGTTTGCGCAACTTCGCACTACGCGAGCTGCACGTAGAACAGTGCGAACACGCGTAGTGCAGCGTAGCGTAGTGCAGCGGTCATTTTTTGCTTGTTCGCTGTACTTAATGTCATGTTCGCGACCGCGAGCAAGCAAAATGACATCCTGGCGAGACTCTCAATGCGGGGAGGTCAGGTTTCTCATTGCCAGTGGTCGTGCTTGCTCGCGACCGCTCTCGATGAGAAACTACCAGTGCGCATTGAGAAAGCTGAAGCTCGAGTAAAAATCTACTCGAGCGGCAGAAAACTACAGTTCCCACTGTACAAGATGCCGTTTTCAATGATTGCACAGTGCCGGATGCTTGCTGCACAGTGCGAACATGCTACTACGCAGCTCGCGTAGTGCTACGTGAAGTTCGCGTAGTGCGAAGTGCACTTTGCGTAGCTTTGCGTAGCGCTACTTCGCGAACTTTGGATTGGGAGGTGACTATAATTACATACTTAACGCGACATTGGACCGCTCTTTCCCACCCCAGGATGGCGCGTCGACTCACAGCACCATGAAGGTGTTACACTGCTGGGCTGCGCAGTGGCATCTACATGATGCTTGGCGGACACACAACCCCACGACAAGGGAATATTCCTACTATTCAGGCGCATATGACTTACATGTGCGATTAGACAGATTCATGGTGACCGCCGAACTTCTCCCGCTAGTCACGGCATACGATACATGGGCCGCACGCACTCAGACCATAACCCACATTTCCTGACCATTGCTTGGGAGCGGCCACACCCCCCCCCCATCCCCACCTGGTGGCTACAACCAGCGCTGTTGCTGGACGCGGCCTTTCGAGACTCACTTCTCAGACAGGCAGCCCAATACTTTGAGGAAAATTCTAACACAGCATCCTCTCCCCAGATAGAATGCGACACCTTCAAGGACGTAATTCGCGGATATTGCCTGGGCACACAGGGGCACATGCGGAAACAATTGGAGTGTGACCTGACACGGCTAGAAATCGATCTACTCAGACGGGAGCAGGACGCAATCAATGGCGCTGAAAGCCCATTGGTGAAGGCCCGGGCGGAACACACGTGCCTCCTAGAAAGGTTGCGCAATATCAACTACGCCGCCCACTCAGCGCGAACACACCACCAAAGCGATAGACCCGGCAAATTATTGGCTTATTGGCTTGGCTGATTTCGCGAGAAGATCGCACAACCCCAGTGGCAGCGATACAGGCAGACGGAAGGGGACTGCTGTACTCACAACGCCACATCCATGAAGCGTTCACGGCCCACTACGATGCTCTGTATCGCTCTTGACTCCGCGAACCACTCCCTGACATAGCGGGGTATCTTTCCCCCCTTCCGATGCCACAACTGACCACTGCACAACAGGATGAGCTAGGAGCCCTGCTTCTACCGGAAGAGCTTCGCGAAGCCATCTTCCAGCTGTCCAACGGCAAGGCCCCTGGCCCTGATGGGCTGCCGGCAGAATTTTATACGGCCGGCTCGGACATTCTTATTCCAGAGCTCCTGAAAATGTACACTGCGGCCACAGACGACTCCTCCCTCCCTCCCACACTCAATGAAGCCAACTTAATATCCATACCCAAACCTGGCAGGGATAGCATGAAAGTGGGCTCTTATCACCCCCTAGCCCTCCTGAATACGGACTACAAAATACTCGCCTCTGCGCTGGCGCGGTGACTGGCTCCTATGGTCCCACAACTAGTACATCACGACCAGAATGGCTTCGTCCCAGCACGGCACACCTCTTATAACATCCGTCGTCTGTTCCGTTTGCAGGAATATGCTGTCCAACACTGGCCACGTGCAGAGTGTTTAATGTTGGACCTCGAGAAAGCATTTGATTCGGTGGAGTGGCCGTACCTGAGGGTGGTGATGGAAAAATTCGAGCTGGAAGGTGACTATGAGAGCATGGCAGACCTACTCTACCAAAGACCAACGGTACGTGTCCGCACCGGCGCCCTACTCTCTGACGTTATCCGTATATGGAGAGGCACCAGACAAGGCTGCCCCTTATCCCCCCTGCTGTTTTCCTTGGCTATGAAGCCCCTGCCTAAAATTCTTCGGACACGAGGAGATGAGTGGGGAATCCCATTGGCCGATGGCATCCATACGATCTCACTGTATGCGGATGACCTGCTGTTTATGTCAGGGATTTAACCAACATCCCTGGATCTATAGCGGACATCTTCCGAACTTTTGAGACCATGTCAGGACTGCGAGTCAACTGGTCCAAGTCAGGAGCCTATTCCTTCCACCCGGATACACCTGAAAGCGATATATGTCTTGGAGGTGAGAGGCTGCAGTGGTACTCCACCACATTCCGCTATTTGGGAATCCACATCTATCGAAACCCAACAGATGTCCTGGAGGGGAATCTGATGCGGGCGATAGCCTCTATCCATGCCCAGATTGGCTTTTGGAAGACTCTACCTCTGAATGTCCCTAGTCGTGTGGCACTAACCAAGATGATAGTCCTGCCAAGGCTATTGTATTATTTCGCTAACATTCCGGTGTATGCCCCCAATAGGATATTTCGGGACCTGGAGACCCTACTTCGTGGCCTGATCTGGAACGCAGGCCGGCCTCGCGTGGCGCTAACGAAACTATACATGACCACCGAATCGGGCGGCCTGGCAGTCCCTAACATGGAATTGTATTACTTAGCGGCACAGATGCAGTGGGTGTCGGGATGGCTGTGCGGCAGGAACCTAGACGACACAGCCACGGACACCGCCATCTGGACATAGACACAGGTCTGCACATTGTTCCATCCTCTGACCCACTCCGCCTGTCCTTCTCAGCTGCACCTAGCAGTAGCGCGCAAGTGCTTTCTACGATGTTTGCGACTCACTCGAGCGACGAAGCCATATGCCCCGATAATACCACTACTGGGCACACCCAGAATAACAGGAGCGCTGACAGAGGCCCCACTAGTTGGCTGGACGCAGGCGGGAGTGGAAACGCTGGGAGACCTCTACGAAGACGGGGCCCTGCTTTCCTTTGCAGATCTTACCGCAGGCACCAATTTACCGGCCGGTCAGTTCTTATTACATGCATCCCTCCTACACACATTGTCTGCCAAATGGGGCGATGTGACTGATGAGTTGCCAATGCACCACTTCATGCAGTATCTGCACGTCATGGGCAACGGCTCCCACATAGTATATTGGCTAGCGCAGGCCCTACTGCTCCATACACAACCCACCACCATGCAACTACGAGAGAAATGGGCCGCTGACAGGGGGCGGGACTGGACCGACAAGGAGTGGGCGATGGTGTTGGCTGGACCAATCAATATCCCACGGAACCCCTGCTTCAAAATCATCCAATTTTACATCTTACACCGGGCCTACCTCACACCCGACAAGATCAACAGATATTTCGCCATCACCGACACTGCCTGTCAACGGTGCTCCCTGATAGGAGCTGACATCCTACACATGCTTTGGCAATACCCTAGCATTCAATCATACTGGGGTGAGGTCACATCACTGCTCACACAAAGCACTGACGAACACGTACCACACACATGGGAGGCCTGCATTTTGGGGCTCTACAAACGCACGAAACTGAATAAAGTAAATGCACGGTTCTGGGACATGGGACTGATCACAGCTAAGCGCTTGCTTACCAAACACTGGAAAGCCAGCGCCCCACCACATGTCAGACACTGGTATGCGTCCTTCACTAATTGGGCGCGGGAGGAGAGCACAGTGCTCCTCCGAGAGGAAACAGCGGGCCTCCGGAAATTCCCCATTGTGCAACTCTGGGACGAACTCCTTAAATCCTTCCAACAAACCTGTCTGGAGCAAGGGATAACCTGAGCTGACTCACCCCAAACCCCCACAACGACACTGGACATCGAGAGGCACCGACACACCGACCATCTCCCCGCCCCCCCTTTTCTCCACCTACCCACCACTAGACAACGTCATGCCCACACCACCACTGAAGCTCCCACCATCCCGCAGTGCCACGCCAGCTGGAATCTCAATGCTCCCGCACTGATGATATCGGCCCAGAGGCCCACGCCGCATGCTTGGTTGCCAAGGTCGGACTGATTTCCCTCGCTCGGACCTGCCACACTTTCCGAGCGCAGGGTCCGGGGCGCGCGGCCGGATCGCGACCATTGATCTGGCTGCGGCTTAGGCGGGGCGGCCGCGGACCACGAGTGGGCCCCCATGCTCCCAAACACGACCCTCTGATCCCTCCTTGCCATAGCTGTGGAATATACCCCCCTTGACCCACTGACCGATACTTATGCCTTCGTTCTCTCTCCCTACTGCAGTTCTTCCACTGTTCTGGTTCATATGATTGTTACCCTACTGGTCGAGTTTTTAGACCAGGCCTTTTATGGATGTACCATGTAATGCGTTGTAATGGTATGCGGAGTAAAAGTCGCGTTGTAATGGTAGTGCGGAGTAAAAGATGCGTTGTAACGGGTGTATACTGCCTTTTATTGCCACAGGCTACAACAGTCCACGCACTATCACTACACCGCTGGATACTAAGCACCAGCTGCCACCACACATCCCGCTGCAGAGACATAATGCAACCCCCACCGCCCACGATCTGCGGGGCGTGACAGGGATAAGCACCCTCCTGAACTTAAACGCCCAAACCAGGGCGATGCTTCTTGCCATCGATATTCATACTTCCATAGCTGTTACTGGGGGACTCCACACGAGACGGATCACTAGACATACTAACCATGGGAAAGGCAATCCCCGCTGGACACTGCCGACCCCATGCGCTCATTTTCTTGCCACAGTGAGCTATGCCATCAAATGCCTGTAACCATTATAACGGTACTCCGGATATACGATTGTCAGTTCCTTTGTCGCCAGTTCTGTCGCAGGCCCCGGAGACATACCGGAGCGCCGATTGTACCACAAACGGATTAAAAGATAAAAAAAACATACAGACCTGCTTACTAGATAAACTGATACCACAAGATGTATACAAGCATATACCATACTGCACCGCCGGACCCCAGGGTTGTCGGCCGGAAGGCTGTGTTAACTAAATAGTTTTGCATTTGATTGCCAATCCATGCTGCCGGCCCTCATGGGTTGTAGGCCATAAAAGCTGTGTAACTGTAATCTACTGCAATAAAGGTCTTTAAAAAAAATAAATAAATAAAGAGTTGCCACTGGCCAAACTTAGAATACTGGCTTGCAGGATTCACGGACCGTCTACTTATTTATGAACACTAATCCAATGTTCCATAATCATTCTGATTCCAGAATACTAACGAAGCCTAAGTACCACCTGACCTAGACCACCTATTCCAGACGGGCCAATTGTTCAGTAAGTCTGCATTTCCATTTCATTTTTGCCTTCAAAAATGCATAGATGAGATGGAGGACACATGCATAAATTTCTGCATACACCAAATTGTTGGTTAGTCTGATGTTGTTCTGCTACTGACTGACACTGCTAAGCCTACCACTCACTAAACAATATAAAACGCGTCTAAAACCAGAGTTGGCCACAGCTGCATGTATGTTATGTCTAGAATGTGCGAAGATCAAACCTCACAACAACCACTGTGTTGAAATAACCTTGATGGACTCGGCACTCACTGTACAGACATAGCTTACCAAGCGAAGCTGATACTTTAGCAAAACATATTATTCTCGTGTGAAGCAAAATATTCTACTAGGCTCAAAGCTCTAATAACAATATGTGCCATGTGCAGAAGCAGCAGAAAGGTAAATTGGCATTTAAACTCCTAAGAAGCTCATGCTAACTTAACACAGTGTGAAGGCAAACCGTATCTATATGACACTGCCAAGACAGCCCACCACTCAGCTTCCTCACTTACCACTTCTGGTGGATGCCGGCGAAATGACACTGGGTCCCACCATCGAGCAGGGTTCCTTCTAAACAGGAGCGATCCTATGGAACAGAGTGCAGGTTCTTCAAGCAGTGGCAGTCCTCACCCAGGAACATGATAGAGACAAATCGCGATCTCCCCTGAAACCATTTAGGGCACACATCCCTTTGTGTAGGATCAATATTAACCCTGGGCCTAGTTCGCTACACGAAGCCATGCAAAGATGTTATTGCACTACGCAAGCTATGCGTAGATTCATGGGCGTGCGTATTTACTTGTAGCACCCATTCGCCATGCGTTATTCTTGTTCGGGAGCGTGTTGTGCGTGTTCGGGCGCTGTTTGCATGCTCGGGGGATAGTATCTTGTGAACTTACCCATGCGGTCGCCTATGGGCGCGGCCATCTTGTTTTTCGATTCTCCCGCCTTCTCGCGATGCTTTATTTCCTGTTGCGGGTCACGTATAGTGTGTTCGCGATGCACATGTCATCTTCGGGAATGCGTTTTACTTGTTCGGGACGATTAGCGCGTGCTCGCAGGAAATATTGCGCAAACTTACCCACACGGTCGCGATGGGCACGGCCATCTTATTTTTCACTCTATGCTATTGTCCTAGGCCTCGTTTTCTATCCTCCTTCAATCCTTGCAATCCTTAGTTTTTTTACAACTGTTTTTCTGACTTTTTTTATTTATCATCAATCTCTCTCTGTCCCTAAATTTATATTTCGCATTTTATTTCTACTTTTACTGTGTTTTTTTTTACTTTTCTACTGTTTTATATTACTTCTTTCTTTAAGCTCCTACTTTTCCCCCTAACTTTATTTTTTCCTTCTAAATTTTCTTTTCCGCCTCCTATGTACCCCATAACCATGGCGAAGGGTAGCAGCAGCACTAGCCGTGGCTCCAAGGGCAAGGCGCC
The DNA here is from genome assembly GCF_964261635.1 of Lissotriton helveticus. Lineage (NCBI taxonomy): Eukaryota > Metazoa > Chordata > Amphibia > Caudata > Salamandridae > Lissotriton > Lissotriton helveticus. Next base: position 1,779,355,286 of record NC_136059.1, on the reverse strand, counting down.
TGCACCCAAGAGCCGCCTGCCTTGTGGCAGAATGTGCCCTAGAGGGGTGCAGGACTGGCTGCTTTTTAGCTCGGCGGAGGTGGCCGCCCTTGTTTTTTTTATCCAGTGCCACCTCCCCTTGACCTTGGCAGCAGGCGGCAGGCCAGGCTCCCGGTACCCTACCCAGGAGCATCATCGTTGATGGACAAAGGTGTGCCGGGCAGTGCTTCGCTGCTCAGGGGTCCAGCGCACCCATAACCAGCTGGCCCGCCGGTAGTCAGACATCCTGGACCGGGAGCAGGAACTGTTGGACCTGCTAGGTGTCGAGGTTGTGGGGCTTGGTGAGTAGCTAATATATAGTAGTATAAGTATTGTGTATAATATTTTGACGAATAACAAGATTACTGCTGCTTACATTGCAGGTAAATTATGTTTCAAAATCTGTGATTGTAGGACACAGGTGCTCGGGGCTACTCTTACTTGTTTCAACTTTGCTCTAGCTTGGGCTGTTTAATGTAAGAGTTTACTTTAGAGAAATGAAGTTAGGTAATTCTATTGCTAGAGAGACTCTAGTCCTTCCATTGTCCTCCTGTGAAATAGTGGTGGATGGATACTAGGTTTAGTTAGTATTAGTTCATAATCTTTTTACAGTCTACGTGACGCCTCCTCTGTCACTAAGTGCTGCTTACCCCCAGTCCTCCAAAGAATCTTTTGTAGTTTGTTTAGTGAGTGGTAGGCTTAGCAGTGTCAGTCAGTAGCAGAACAGCATCAGACTAACCAACAATTTGGTGAATGCAGAAATTTATTTAGATTGCTATTCCTGTTCTATACTCTACATACTTTGCAGGTTACTCTCACCCTGTCTTGACCCTCCTGCGAATGCACTGCTAACTTCTAACCTTGTCTGTATGCTACACAGGGCATGCCAGCATTGAGAGGTGACTCCTAAGCATCCTACCCCCAACTCTCTGACCCCCAGAGGCCTAACCCATATTTTACTGACAACATTCTAGGCTGCCCTGACAACTCTTTGTTGTCTGCTACTGGCTGGTCCTTTTCACCTGGCCCTATGTCTACGAGCTCCTGTGGGAGCATGGCACTGGGGAGCCGCTTGCCCCTCCTTCCCCCAGCACCTTAGCTGTATTTCTCCTCCCCACTTTAGAAGATGCCCAGGAACACCCTCTCTTATGCTCCCCCCTCTAAGGACTCTGTGGACACCCTGCCCCCCGGCCATCCATACTCACCTCTGTTTGCTCATCAACTATACTTACCTGCCTCTCCGAAGTGGCCCTCTTGTCTTGCACTCCCGGCAAGCCATCAGGACTCTTCGAAACGCCTATGCCCCTCACCGCCTGCTTCCTGCGACATGAGCAAGCCCGACAATTACTATCTGAGGCCCGCTCAAATGGTCTGTTTTCACATGAGGGCCATGAAATACTCATAGCAACGGACTTCTCCAGGGAAACCAATGACTGCTGCATGGCTTTTCTTTCTCTCTGGCCTGACTTTGTCTACTAGACATTAAATATGGACTCTTCAAACCAGCTTGATTCCGGATCACCAAGAATGGCCCCTTGAAAGAATTCTTCAACCCCGAAGACCTGTGCCTTTTCCTGGAAAGACTCTCTATGCAGGACATGGATACTACTCCTTCTCTGCTGTCGCAGGGATTCTGCTCCTACACAGAACTGTGCATAGAGACTTGGAACCTCAGTGAATTAGGGTGTGCCAAAACTCACCTTAGTACCCAAAATCCCTTCCCAGACTAGCAATCATTGTCTCATTGGTTCTTACAAACTCCCAATGTTTAGACAACCCAGAACACGGACTTAGAACACCTCAGGTAACGTGGAACACATGAACACTCTTTCGGTATACTAACATATCAATCCAGAACTAGGAGTCAATGAAGACATGTGCACGTTTGAAATGTTTATTTCTAATGCAGTGTTCTCAAGCGCAGTATCTTAGCTAATACAAGCAAACATATTATAACAAACAAAGTAACCAGCATAGTTACTAGTCCATAGAATACAAAGGGAGAAAGCATGTTAAAATGCTGGAGGGAAGAAGGCTAAATTACACCTACTTCTTACCCTCCCTTGCTAGTGTGTTATATTATATCTAAAGAAGGTCTCTTTGGGTTTTAGCAGGGCGGCCCCATACCTCTGATCCTAGTGGTAAGGGATCACATCATCTTCCACCAGCTCTCTACATGTGAAGCATAACCAAGTGTGAACATTTTCCCCACTGATGAAAGAGGAATCTAGAAACACGTGTCTGGGGATACACTTGAAAAGAATACTGGTACTGGCACTGGCCAACAAACTGTGAGAACTGTGTGTGAAGCGAGCAACATTGAACCACATTGACCATGATGCATGAGGTAATTCAGCTGTGACGTGTCAGCAGGGTGCTCCAAATCCCTTTGACTGTTTAAGATGGCTCCCGTGGGCCGTGAGCTGACGAGCTCTGTGAGCACCTGCGCTCTGAGAGTGGCACTAACCCTGAGGAAACTGCGGCAGCACGTCCAGCGACCTATGAACATTTTCCCCACTGATGAAAGAGGAATCTAGAAACACGTGTCTGGGGATACACTTGAAAAGAATACTGGTACTGGCACTGGCCAACAAACTGTGAGAACTCTGTGTGAAGCGAGCAACATTGAACCACATAGACCATGATGCATGAGGTAATTCAGCTATGACGTGTCAGCAGGGTGCTTCAAATCCCTTTGACTGTTTAAGATGGCTCCCGTGGGCCGTGAGCTGACGAGCTCTGTGAGCACCTGTGCGCTGAGAGTGGCACTAACCCTGAGGAAACTGCGGCAGCACGTCCAGCGACCTATGAACATTTTCCCCACTGATGAACGAGGAATCTAGAAACACGTGTCTGGGGATACACTTAAAAAGAATACTGGTACTGGCACTGGCAAACAAACTGTGAGAACTGTGTGTGAAGCGAGCAACATTGAACCACATCGACCATGATGCATGAGGTAATTCAGCTGTGACGTGTCAGCAGGGTGCTCCAAATCCCGTTGACTGTTTAAGATGGCTCCCGTGGGCCGTGAGCTGACGAGCTCTGTGAGCACCTGCGCGCTGAGAGTGGCACTAACCCTGAGGAAACTGCAGCAGCACGTCCAGCGACCTATGAACATTTTCCCCACTGATGAAAGAGGAATCTAGAAACACGTGTCTGGGGATACACTTGAAAAGAATACTAGTACTGGCACTGGCCAACAAACTGTGAGAACTGTGAAGTGAGCAACATTGAACCACTTCGACCATGATGCATGAAGTAATTCAGCTGTGACGTGTCAGTAGGGTGCTCCAAATCCCTTTGACTGTTTAAGATGGCTCCCGTGGGCCGTGAGCTGACGAGCTCTGTGAGCACCTGCGCGCTGAGAGTGGCACTAACCCTGAGGAAACAGCGGCAGCACGTCCAGCGACCTATGAACATTTTCCCCACTGATGAAAGAGGAATCTAGAAACACGTGTCTGGGGATACACTTGAAAAGAATACTGGTACTGGCACTGGCCAACAAACTGTGAGAACTGTGTGTGAAGCGAGCAACATTGAACCACATCGACCATGATGCATGAGGTAATTCAGCTGTGACGTGTCAGCAGGGTGCTCCAAATCCCTTTGACTTTTTAAGATGGCTCCCGTGGGCCGTGAGCTGACGAGCTCTGTGAGCACCTGCGCGCTGAGAGTGGCACTAACCCTGAGGAAACTGCAGCAGCACGTCCAGCGACCTATGAACATTTTCCCCACTGATGAACGAGGAATCTAGAAGCACGTGTCTGGGGATACACTTGAAAAGAATACTGGTACTGGCACTGGCCAACAAACTGTGAGAACTGTGTGTGAAGCGAGCAACATTGAACCACATCGACCATGATGCATGAGGTAATTCAGATGTGACGTGTTAGCAGGGTGCTTCAAATCCCTTTGACTGTTTAAGATGGCTCCCGTGGGCCGTGAGCTGACGAGCTCTGTGAGCACCTGCGCGCTGAGAGTGGCACTAACCCTGAGGAAACAGCGGCAGCACGTCCAGCGACCTATGAACATTTTGCCCACTGATGAAAGAGGAATCTAGAAACACGTGTCTGGGGATACACTTGAAAAGAATACTGGTACTGGCACTGGCCAACAAACTGTGAGAACTGTGTGTGAAGCGAGCAACATTGAACCACATCGACCATGATGCATGAGGTAATTCAGCTGTGATGTGTCAGCAGGGTGCTCCAAATCCCTTTGACTGTTTAAGATGGCTCCCGTGGGCCGAGAGCTGACGAGCTCTATGAGCACCTGCGCGCTGGAAGTGGCACTAACCCTGAGGAAACTGCGGCAGCACGTCCAGCAACCTATGAACATTTTCCCCACTGATGAAAGAGGAATGAAGAAACATGTGTCTGGGGATACACTTGAAAAGAATACTGGTACTCTCACTGGCCAACAAACGGTGATAACTGTGTGTGAAGCGAGCAACATTGAACCACATCAACCATGATGCATGAGGTAATTCAGCTGTGATGTGTCAGCAGGGTGCTCCAAATCCCTTTGACTGTTTAAGATGGCTCCCGTGGGCCGTGAGCTGACAAGCTCTGTGAGCACCTGCGCGCTGAGAGTGGCACTAACTCTGAGGAAACTGCGGCAGCACGTCCAGCGACCTATGAACATTTTCCCCACTGATGAAAGAGGAATCTAGAAACACGTGTCTGGGGATACACTTGAAAAGAATACTGGTACTGGCACTGGCCAACAAACTGTGAGAACTGTGTGTGAAGCGAGCAACATTGAACCACATCGACCATGATGCATGAGGTAATTCAGCTGTGACGTGTCAGCAGGGTGCTCCAAATCCCTTTGACTGGTGGTGGCTGTTCTGTGTCAACTTTCACCCGGTGTCAGACAGCGACATGCGTTGGATCACACTATCTAACAAGTGGAAGTCGTGTGAGTGGGTTGAGGGGATAGCACTACAGGATGGCCTGCTGATTGAGGCGGTCTGAGTATGCATGGATCCTGGGCAACCAGGATGTTGGGACTACACCAGAGGGAGGTCCGGAGAGGGCACTGTGGCTCCAAGGGCAGCGTTTGGTCATGTGAACTGCAGCCAGTAGGCCCCAGTCCGAACCAAACAAGGCTATGAAGGGTCAACCAAGCTTTGTTGTTAATCAGTGGGTCTAGGAGCAGCCAAGAGGGCCAGGTCTGTGTCCCCCACTGTGCATACAGGTGAGGTAGTGGAGGTTGAAGGTTGTGCAGGAGCTCTGGAGCGAATGGTCTGGACTTGTTTTGTCAGGCTGTTGTTCTATGAGTGACCCCACACTTTTGGGGGCCGTTGGTGTGCCGTGTGGTGCACAGAAAGACTTTCCTCTCCAGCAGGGAATTAAGCTATGTGGAGGCATTGAAAGAATGAGTGTTCTAGATGCCCCAGGTCTGATGCATTGCCCTCCTTGCAATCAGGATGGAGGGGGGATAGTAGAAGCACCAAGGAGCAGCAGGGGTTGGAGGGGAAGGAGGCCAGAAGGCTGTTCTCATCAGTCAGGGTAACAGAGGCTGCAGCAGGTGCTAGAGGATGTCAAAGCATGGGCGCCCCACTTAGGTGGTGCAGGTCAGGTTTGTAGCAGCGTTGCACACTGGAGCTGCACAGCCACCTCTAGGCCGAGAGACCTTTGTCGTTGCATATAGCGGCTTCCAGTCAGAGAGAACAGGCCACTTCCGGGGGCCAGATGGGTTCAAACAGCAGCTGGTGTGGTCATTGTCCAGCTGGGGCGGCTCACGTAGTAAAACCCACAGTGCTGTGGTCCGAGGCTCTTCTTCTGTCTCTTGACCCATTGGACCCACTCTGATGTGAGCTGGAGCATGAGCAGCAACATTGGTTATCGAGTGTAGTGAGTGGGGCTGGGGAGATTACCAGGCCCACACCAGGTCACAAATACCACGGACCGCAGTGTGGTAGGACATGGGCCTCGCAGTTCTGCAGGTTTGAGTGATATGCTTGAATCTGGGCACGTTGGGGCTCTTCTAATGCATCCCGGGGCTGGCGGTTAGGAGGGGGTGCCGGGTGCAGGTATATGGCCCCTCCAGGAGTGGGACAGACTCTTGAGGCAGCAGGCATGAAGTCTCGTCAAGGAAGGCGACTCACAGCAGCAAAACTGCATTGCTGTGGGCAGTGGTTTCTCTCCGACCTCTAGGCAGAGCAGCCCTGTGCTGGAGTGAGCAAGAGCAGGGTGAGCCAGCTCAACCCCGTGTGTGGTGGTAGCTGCCAGAAGGCCGGGACTGGGTGTTGGGTGCTGTGAGTGTTGTGGGGGATAGGCTATCAAGCCCCTGCTGTGCTGCAAGTGCATGCTTCTGGGGCCATATATTAGTGGAGCTCTGGAATCAAGTGACCATCTCTGCGCATGGCCAGACTACACCCCTCTTGGTGCAGCCTGGATGAAAAATCCTTTTTGCAATTTACAGAGCCACGCAAATGTCTATTTGTGTTGCTTTGTAAAAGTAAAAGATACAAAACACAGTGCTACTTTTTGTAAGTTAGGCTTTCCATATGGGGTGCATGGGTGTTTCTGTGCATCGACTCATGGATTTTGATGTAAACCCATATTTAGAAAGAGTTGCAAACTTGAGTTTTCGCCAAAATAGTGACTGAGGTTTATTTAATGAGGAGAAACATTTTTATTTATCCTCTTTATTTACTCTTTGCATGCGTGTCACATTCTGCAGCACAAACACAAAGGGAAGTGTTTTGTACAGCAAGGTACCTTTTCCTGCGCAAAGCTTATCCTGAGAAGGTACCCCTTCCTGCCAAAACGTATTCTGAACACAACAAAGACACCCTTCCACTTTGGTACTAGGCAGCCCAGCATACGCTAGTGCATGGAGAGAACAGAAATGCACCATTTCTTTCAAGATATGACACAGTTCTGCTGTCTTCAGGCTACACAACTCAGTGCTGCAAAAATACTTGCAAAGGTGCGTTGCAGCACTTCTTTGTAAATATGCCCCATATTGCCGGTTTACCAAAAAAGTAGCACATCTGTATTCATAGAAGTGTGGAGAAGTGTGGCTCACTGGTCAGAGCAGGCAGACCCAGAAGCAGAGAACGGCCTGGGACCAGGGTTCAATTCCCGACGCGGCAGGGTCGTGGACCAGGGTCAGCGGACTCGATAATTCTCACTTCGGTGCCTACTCGAATCTTGGGTACACACTCTGCAACTCTGGGCATTAAGCTTGCTTAATATCCACAACAGCCCTCCCCCCCCCACGGCGGGATGCCTGGCTTTCACCTGGGGGATACCCAGTACGGGTTAACTCACTGGGAAAAGCCAGGACGGGTTCCCAAGGCAAGCGCCGAGATGCCTCATGGTGATTCGAGCGCTATATAAGTAGCCTAATAAAAAAAAATAGTCCTTAAATTGATGTAAATGTAGTACTTTTTGGAATTCACGCACATTGGCAGTAATAGGCTAAGAAAGCTACTCCAGTGTCAGGTTTTCAGACATACTGCTGAAAATCGACACACAAAAGGTTTGCTTGCAAATAGTCTAACCACTGACAATCCCGCAGGATAGCGTTCCAAACTATTGTTTGTCACTCACTGTGCTGCTCCTGACAGAAGGCCCTAATTAGGATTTACAAAGAGAATAAAAACAGATTCTTGGCATTTTCCAGCTGCCTGTCTTTCTAGGCCCTCGCCAATCCAACATTCTGGCCCAGTGCCTAGGGGGACATCATGGATTGATTAAGAAGGGTCCTCCCCTTCACAGAGACTCGCAATGACAGACATCACACCATCCCTGAATAGAAATAAAAAGTTCAAGATACTTTCCTGGAACGTAAATGGTTTGAGGGACAACATAAAGAAGGGACTAGTCCTACAACACCTGAAGCAGCATGCACAGGATGGGGTCCTCTTGCAGGAAACACATATCCAGGGAACACACTATGGAGCACTTAATAAGTGGGGATACAAATTGGTTGCACACTCGGGCTACACTAGGAACTCTAGATGAGTTGGTATTTTGATGCACCATTCCTTCCCCTTTACAGACCTGAAGATTATGCGTAACCTACTGGGATGTCTAATGGCGGTCTTGGGAGGCTGGGAAGGACAACCCTTAATATAATCTTAACCTATACCCCCCCCCCCCCCCCCCAGGCAGCAATTCCTGGTGTTTTCTGAACTAGGAGCATTGATCCTGAATCACCAGGAGGGTAGAGTGGTGATCAGGGGACTGTAATCAGCTCTGTCTCCGATGCATGACTGATGGCCCCCACGACAACAGGACCAAGCAGGTACCACACTAAATGAGTTCTTATCAGCAATGGGCCTATAGGACATTTGGAGAGGCCTTAACCCCATCCCCCCACTTAATACATATCCCTCAGGAGTACATGGCAGTCTGTCATGTATAGATCATCTCTTTACTCTGGCCCATCAAATGCCCTGCTTCTGAGATGCCAATCAACTGGCCCGCAGAATCTCTGATGACTCCCCAGTCTGTGTTTCTTTTAAACTAGACAAGCTATGCCTGCCACATGTGGACAGGATAAGCCCCTGGTATGTTAAAATCCCCCTTATTAGGTCATTAATTCAGGCAGAAACAACTCAGTATATTACCAAAAATACAGGCACTGTAGATTCAGTGTATATTTTCTAAGAGGCGTATAAAACAGTAGTTAGAGGACAGGGAATCTTGGTAATGGCTAGGGAAAAAAATGCAAGCGCTCACTTTTAGATGCATTGGAATGAGATCTCCAGGAACTGGAGATCCTCCTGGTCAATTGCAAAGATGCCGAAGCAAGACAATGTCTGGCACTCAAAAGTGCTTGAGTTTAGGGCGGTGGCTGAGGATACAGTGAAGGCTAGATTCCGGGCGGTACAGCAAAACATTTACAAAGTGGGGGATAGAGCTGGCAAGCTTCTGGCGTGGCTAGATAAAAATACAGTAGCCTCAAGATGGGTACATGAGGTTAATGGGAGAGGCAACATCATAGTTTGAGGAGGGGGACAAATAGCTGGCACATTCGCTGATTACTATGAGCATCTCTACACTTCGGGCTCTGCCTCTTCAATTGCAGAGTCTAGAGAGTTATTGGCCACTCTCCAGATGTCCTGCCTTGATCCAGGAGACAGAGACCTCCTGAAGCAGGACGTGACGGAGGCTGAGATCACTCGAGCGATCAGGTACCTAAGATCCGGCAAGGCTGATGGCCCTAATGGCCTACCAATTTATCTGTACAAATTAACCACTTCTAAAATAGCACCTCTTCTGAAACATATGTTTGATGAAAGTTGTGAAAAAGGAAGGCTCTCAAGAGACCAAAGATAACAAATATTGTGGTGATCCAGATGAAAGGTACCCTCCAGTGAATGCGGTTCTTATAGGCCTATTTCCCTTTTAAATGCGGAAGTAAGAATCCTTGCAAAATTACTTGTAACTCGTTTGACTCCAGTAATCCAATCCCTAGTCCACCCTGACCAGTTGGGCTTTATGCCGTGGGGAAACACAGCACTTAATCTCAGGTGGTTACAAGGAGTTATAGGCAGAGCAGCAGCAATCAGAGAGGAGGCGTTGGTGGTGTCGCTAGACGCTCGCATGGCGTTTGATAAGGTGGAGTGGCCATTTCTGTATGCGGCATTGGAGAGACTGGGTCTTGGACCTCAGTTCCTAAAATAGATTAAGCTTCTATACTTGAGGCCCTTGACACAAGTCTCAGTAAACAGGAATAATGTCCAGGACCTTCATGCTATAGAGATGGATCAGACAGGGATGTCCTTTATCCCCCCTACTATTTGCATTGGTGTTGGAGCCCCTGGCAGTATGGATCCGGGAAGATCCCATGATCTGGGGATTGAGATGGACATCAGAGTGGGAAGATAAAATCTCCATCTACGCTGACAACATTCTAATTTAAGTGGTGAATCCCATGGTCACTATCCACAGAATGCCGCACATATTTTCTACCATTCCAACTTGGAGCTCACCCTGGATCAGCTGGCACCTCTGAAACTAAATAAACCCAGAAGCATCCCCTCTAGGTCTTTGTTCTTCATGGATAATAATGAGGAAAGAAGACACCTCAGATTCCTGGAAAGAACTTGGCGGAACAAACCACCTCCCTCCACCGGGATCAACTCAAAACAGCACGCAAAAACTACTACAATCATATCAAGAGCAAAACGTCATCCTTCTTCTGTTCTGCTTTAGAGAATGCTAAAAACCGCCCCAAAGAACTCTTCAACATCATCAGGAACCAAACCTCCAATCCAGGGACAGCCAACCTGGCGGCGTCCAAAACCCATTGTGACAACTTTGCAAGCTTTTTCAATGAATAAATTGCCAAAATTGATCGATCATTCAGCTTAAAGCCCCCGCACAGAGTCCCGGACTCCTGCAAATAACCACAACACCCCAGTGACCTCGTCTATCCGCTGGTCATCCTTCAGGCATGTGCAGGATGAAGTGATAGGCAATCTTATCGCCTCCGCTAAACCCTCGTCACACTCCCTCGATCAGCTGCCCTCGAGTCTGACCAAAGTGCTGAAACTTACTCTAGCCCCAATCTGGGGCAAGATCATCAACAGCTCGTTGAGCGAGGGTTCCATTCCTGACTGCCTCAAATTATGTCACGTCACGCCACTTCTAAAAAACCTGGCCTGGACCCCAAGGACATGAACAACTTCAGACCGGTCTCAAACCTCCGGCTCTTATCCAAAATTCTTGAGAGATGTGTCATGTCACAGTTAAACCAACACCTAGAGAACACCAATCTACTTGACCCACACTAATCAGGGTTCAGAAAGGGCTGCAGCACTGAAACTGCAATCCTAAATGTCCTAGATGATCTGCACATGTCACTCGACTTCAACCAATGTAGCCTTCTCATCCTCTTAGACCTCTCAACTGCGTTCAACACAGTTGATCATACCCTGATCCTCAATGTCCTCCAGGAGAGAGCGGGCATTGAAAAGACGGTTCTAAAATGGTTCTCCTCTTTTCTCTAGAGGAGTTCCACAAGGGTCAGTACTCTCCCCGCAACTTTTCAACATCTACATGGAACCCCTCACCTCACTTTTAAGGAACTCCAACATCCCCTTCCACCTCTACGCGGATGACACACAACTCTATCTGGAAACCACATCGATCGCAGACATTCACAGACTGAACGGTACTCTCATGGAGGTCCAACATTGGCTCTCATCCAACCACGTCAAACTCAATGAAGAGAAAACAGAAGTGTTCCTCATCTCGATTAAAGATGAAAACCCCAAATAGTAGAATGGCTCAAAGCCTTAAACACCCTCAATGTTTCTCTTGCGCCAGCAGACTCTGTAACATCCCTAGGGATTACTCTTGACCCCAAACTGGACATGAAAAAACACATCTCAAAAACCGCCAAAAGTGCGTTCCTTAACCTGAAACTTCTATACAAAATAAAACCCTTCCTCCCCCCCAAAAGATCTAAAATAGGCCACTCAGGCACTGGTGCTCTCCGGAATTGACTATGGTATCGCAGCTCTGACTGGAACAGCCAAATCTCACCTAGGACCTCTTACCACTACCCACAACGCCGCAGCAAGAAGGGTCACTGGAACAAAGTAGTATGAGCACATCTCACCGGCACTCAAGGAACTGAAGTGGCTCCCTAAAGACCTACAAGCCAGCTTCCGTACAGCTTGCTCACGCATAAAGCCCTGCATAGAGGCACACCAGAATATCTGGCCACTAAAACTCAAAAGGGACGGTCAGTCTAGGAACCTCAGAAGTTCCAACACGCTCCTACTCATCCCTCTGAAATCACAGAAACAAAAAACCTCAAATAAATCTTTTGCGGGTAAGGTAATGTCCCAGGATCTAGAACTCCATATCCCCCATATCAGAATGACCGCCTCCTTCCCGAAATTCAAGATGCTACTCAAACCCCTCTTCCTTGAGCGCTCTGGATCGTAATGAGAACCCCACGTCTGACTGTGAAAGACCGCTATCTCTTTGATGCCAGAGCCGGACGATTCGCTCCTGATCTACGTCCCGTAGTATGCTCAAGTTGATGTTGTGCAGACTCTTACTTCCCGTCTGTGTTCCTTGTTCTTGTTTTCCGTCCTTTTGGTGCATAGCTGTATTTGCTGTGAAGCGCTCTGATGCCCTCCGGTCCAGTTAGCGCTATACAAAACTTCACTAAATAAATAAATAAAAACTGGGAGAAATCAGTGATGTACGTTCTAGCAGGAGACCTACCCAGATTTCCTAAGCAGTATAAAATCTATATAGACACAAACAGGCTCCGGTACTTGGGGATATATATCACTAGGGATCCCACAAGTTTCTACAAACATAATCTGGCGCCCCCACTAGATCCTGAAAAAACAACATCCGGCATGGGCGTTCACTATCGCTGTCCCTTTTGGGCAGAGGAGTGCTGCTCAAAATTATGGCACTGCTTAGATTTTTGTATGTACTTAACAACACACCCTACATGGTGCCCCATCCTACTTCAAGCCCATAGACGCTGCAGTAGGACACCTATTATGGGAGGGAGGTGCACCACAAATTTCCCTAGCAAAATTAATCTGGGGATGGTACAATGATGGGATTGCACTCCCCTCCCTTCGCAGTTCCTAATGGGTGGCCAAGCACATTGTAATTATTCACTGGTTACATAGACCCCTGGACGATCCGGCATACGTAATGGATCGTCAAAATATGCAACCAGATGGCCCTCTTAGAGCACTCTATGGGGCAAAATCGACGAAAGCCTTTCACACCTCGACCTCAACCACACTCCAGATATGGCAGGAGGGAACAAAGGCATTGGGTTGGCAAGACAAAATCACCCAAATGACCCCACTGTGGGACTCCAATAAGCTGGTTCTGATGGTGGCGTGACGCGTAGGCTTTGATGGGTGCGACGATATATATTATTTTTAACTTTCTTTTTCCATAATACAAATAGTCACAGCATTCTCATATGTAGTACACTGCCGCACCGCAGTAGGTAACTCCATGTTGAATCATACAATGAACATTGAATACATTTACCGAGATTGTCTCCCCCACCCTCCAACCGGCTTTGCATCTGTAACTGCCTATCTATGTAACCAGACACCCAGACAATGCTTTCCAACCCCACAGCAATCATCTGAAATCTGAGACGGTCGAGTTCCCCACCCAAGATGAAATATACATAACAATGGGTGCATCTGAGAGGTGTATGCCCGCCCTCTAGTGTGTCACCCCATTTCTGTGGGGACCAGCCCGTCTGGTGTTGTGAAGTGGAGGTGGTGTTCATGTCCACGAAATAGGCTTTGAAGGGTCCCCAAATAGCCTTTGGATGCGACGCTGCAGGTGTGGTGTCCGCGTACACATCAGAATTCATTTTACAGGTTGCTAAACTCTGGAGCCAGGCCTTGGTCTTGGGAGGGGACTTGCAGCCCCATTTGAGGGCAAGCAGTAGGCAATTGCAGTAAATTTATGAACAGGCTTAGGGAAGCTTAGTACACAACCCAATAATGCAGACTCCGGTGGGAGAGCCACATCCCCATCAATCATCTTAGCTATTTCAACGCAAATCGAATCCCAATATGCCCCAATCTTCGCGCAGTTCCAAATAAAGTGTGCAAAGTCTATGTGTGTGGTGCGCCACACTTTAAACATATGTATGGCTTGCTAGCATTGATGGTGTGTGTTTTTCTGGGGACAAGTGGCCCTTCCATAAGATTTTAAAGTGCAATAACCGGTGTCTGCAGTTTAAGGAAACTTCTTTAATTTGTGCACAGCTAAAGTCCCAGTGTGTGTCTGGAATAGGATCCCAAAATCCCTTTCCCAAGCCTCCCTGATCTTGGTGTCCTTTCCAGGAACTAGTGTCATGCATGAACTATACATTTTTTAAACCAGTCGGGCACTACCGGGAAGAAATTACAGTGGTTAACGGGCCGAAGTCGGCTGGTGCCAATGGAAATTCAGTAAATGTAGCCCTAAGCATGCTTCGCACCCGTTGAAAGATGAATTTGTCCATAAATGTAGCACCACTAAATCTATCCTCCTCCTCTCCATCAAAGACATGGCTGTCTGGGAATAGGTCACCGATCTTGCTGATTGTAAATTAGGTTGGAGTGTGCTGCAGCATTTTTTCACTCATGATGGGCATCCACGCATTATTCAAAACCGGAATTAGAGGAATATAGTGTATTCTTGGTTGGGATTCCAACCGATTTCCACCAGGCCTAGCAGGCTGTGGAAACAATTTGAATGTCTCTAGGGTCTCTTGGAAGCCCCTAAAGGAATACTTTGTGGAATTTCGCAGGCAACAGCAGATCAGCCTCAGGTATAGGTGGGACATGATTGGGATCTCCAAGGTTGGTGACCTCTGGGAGGGAGAAGACGTCAAGGGCCAGATGTTCGACCCTGTGCCATGCACAATTCCTAAATAGTGAGTCACATTTTATTTGCGACTTGTTATTTAGGAATTGAGAATTGCTATTAGGAAGGGGCCTTCCCTTCCTAATAGCGTCCGCAATCCAATGTATGAATGTTTTGTGACCCAAATTGCAGTCTCGAAACACTCGCAAATTAGACCCCTCTTCAAGAGGGTGGTAATGTAGTCACAATTTGGAAGGGGTCCCCAGAGGACCCCTTCCACTTTGTGACTGTCTCTGAAAATATTTTTTAAGGGCAGGCGGTGGTCCCAGGGACCACTACCTGCCCTTACAAAATGAAATGAGCCTAGCAGGCTCATTAATATTAATAAGCCTCGCAATTTGCCACCCAATTGGGAATCGCATACAGTGTGTTCCGCACTGTTGTACATAGCCATGCAAATTGTGAGTTGCAAAAGACACATTTTGCGAGTCACAATTTTGCGCATCATACATCTGGCCCCAAATCTATTCCAGCCCTGCAGAGGAACTACCAGATGTCGTGGTCAGAGACCTTTTGATATCTCCAGATTACCCATGTTCTGAAAGCAGCGATGCATATGGGGACGGTGCTGCCCGAAGCTTCTCCACTGGAGGACAGAATGCTAGATGAATACTTAGATAAAAAAGCATTCTCCCTAGTGTACTGCCAACTTATAAACAATGTCCCGGATCCTCTCTCAATTCTTAGGACTCAATGGGAGGGAAGACCTGGGGACTCTTGAAGATGAGGAATGGCTGGACGCTACAGCCTCTCCCAGGAAGGTGCCCATACTCCTGCGCTTTAGAATGGTGCAGCTTCAGATCAAACATATAAGCTACTACGCATGTACCACTTTGGGAAAAATGGGAATAACAGCCTCGCCACTGTGCTCCAGAGAATGTGGGCCAGAGGGTACTTTCTTGCACATACTATGTGATGGCCCAGCCCGGAGAATTGTGTAGCAATATGGACGAGGATGAGAGAAGTATATACGGTAGAGGAAACCACATCACAGAGATGGTGCCTTCTAAATGTATGGGGAGATTCAGACCTCACAAGCAGCAAGCGTTTGTGGGTGACATTGGAATTCATGGTTGCCAAACCTAACATCGCTTGAAAAAGGAGGGCAGTGATGACCCTGAATTTAAGTGAGTGGAAGGCAGCTATGGACTTGGTGCAGCTTGCTGAGAGAGCAGTCTAGGAGAGTAAGGGCTACCTGCAAAAATGGACTAAGATTTGGGGGACTTGGAACGAATATCAAGGAATGTTGTGAAGACCAGTTGATAGACTTAGTACGACCGAGAAGCAACAAAATCGGATGATCGAGGGGAGGGGATGGGAGGGGTGGACTTGAGGGAAATCAGCCATAGCATGTAATAAGAACATTATTCATCGGGTATACTAATGTCTTATCGAGCTATTGTGATATAACTTTTCCCAATGTAAGTGGCAAATTGTTACATTAAATACATTGAGTGGATACAGATTTGTTAAATGTAAAGAAGGCATGATTTGTAAGGCACCTTGATATCCAAGTCGTCCCAGTATTAGCAAAATGCTAAGAGCTTCGATGCAATAAAGGTTAAAAATATAAAACGGCACTACGCATAATGCACAAAGGTGCTGACTTAATAGAGGTGATGTATAATTTCTGAGATGCACTGCAATATTAAGTGCTTCTTGAATGGAAAAAGTAATTATTAGTTACTACATAAAGGGCATATTGCAATGCTTTTTACAAAAAAGCTTCAACTTGAAGTCTTTTTTCTGTATGAGCAAAATATTAATCATCATATACAATTGCCTGCAGTATTAGTACAATGCTGTTTGCCTTTCATGAATGAGTCTGTAGATTCAAAGTTAAGTACTTTTAAAGCTTTGTTGGAACCTCCTTAAGTGTTTTTACCAATAGTAGCAGGAGGTTATTCTCTTCTTACGCCAAACACTCTAATTAAAATATTTGTGAAAAATAGCTTGCGTGTGTGGAGGATTGCTTGACTGGCTTATCTGGAATGTGTTTTCAATGAAATAAGGCACTTTGATAGATGTTAGAGATTTTAATTTAGTGTTTTTTACCATTTGCTTGATCGGTGGCCATTTTGGGATGTTCTTGGCTGTAATATAAAACGTTGCAGGGCAATATTGCGGTGCAATATTGCTGTGAGATATGTTTAATGTCCCCCATTACATCATAGAAGAATACCACAGTGTTCAAAAGTATCAATAATGATTCTTTTCTCGGTACTATAGAATTCGATTAGTGCTGTGTTTTAATGATGCGAAAAACAGTTCCATTGGGAGTTTATGGCTCTATTCATGAGACACGATTCACTACAATTTGAGGCTGGTAAAGGTCCTTTCAAACTTGACAAGGGCGCCATTCTAATGTAAGCATAATTTTTACTACTACTGCAGAAATATGCTCTCCTTCCTTTGTAACTAACCACATCTATCAACTCTTTTACGAAAATGGTCAGTGCTGAAAGATCTCAGGTTTACCGTCGATTAAAATCAATTCAGTTTTACTTCCAGTAAAATGACAGCAACCAGGGCCAGACTGGCTTCCGGGCGTTTTGGCATGCTGCCGAACTGGGGGCTGATGTTACTGTGGTGGGGGCCTAATTTCGTTGATGGAGACCTGTGTGTGCTTCGAAATAAACAAAGCAAAACACATTTTGTTCAGCACACGCAGGTCCCCATCAAATAAATCAGCCGCCAGCTCGGCAGCATGCCAAAACGGCCAGTAGCCAGTTCGGCCCTGACAACAACACACTTGCAATATCATATGTCAGCAATGGCTTAATTTACACAAACATACACAATCAGTCCGCATCAGTCTTTGTAGTGTATTTGTATCATACTATATGTTATAAATATGCTCTAATTACTTTTCCAAGGTCCAAACAGTACAAACACACCAAGAGCCTAATTTGGATGTCGGTCAGTAAGCCTCTGAGGCTTACCAACGAACATCCTTGGTTTAAACTACGACCGCTGTATTTCAACGATGGCTGGTCAATCCTGATTACATCAACTTTACTCCTTGCCTTCCCTACTAAATTCAAGGCAGTTGGTCTTTTATAGCCTGCTAAAAGTGGTTGAGGGGAGTAGAACAATTCAAGATTATACTTTCAATTTAGCCATGCTGAAAGGATCACAGACTTTGAATTCCATTTTTTAAATGTATTATAAGGCCAAAAAGAATTGAATATAAACACACCTCAGTATCAGAGTACATAGGTACATAAAAATCAATACAGAGCCGAGTCTATGAATATAATTCATTCGGCACAAAAGGCATAATATGATGAACTCCAAAATTAAAATTCAACAAAGGATAGACTCTGAGTCCAATTCTCTTATCATTTGAGGGAAAACAAAATGTATCTTTCCCTTCTCTGCTCTAAATGAAAGTCCTACCTATTTTCCCGATACACTATCCCAAATGTGTCTGGACGTGCTGAGTTCCTAAGAAGTACTCACGTCAAATGGGTCTGATAGCTTAAAGCTATGGACCTCGCTCCTAGATGCTCCTTCTCCTCCGAAAAATAGGCATAAGTCTCCCGAATCTGTCCCTCGGCATAATACAAAAAGACAATGTTCAACCCACAATACGTCACATGGTAAACTTTTCCATTTGCAGCATCTTTCAGTACGTTTCCACAGAAGCCTTAATTAGTTTTTTGTTCCAGTGGCCTTGGTTCTCAGATAGGCCAGACACGAAAGGCGTCCTCCCCGAATTCCTGCACCTGCAGTAGGATGAGAACATACTGTCTTCGAGCACAAAAGGATTAATTTAGTTTAATTCTTGAGCAACCAAGGAGAAACGAAACTCAAAACAATCTGCAGTTTGGGCCTAAA
Organism: Lissotriton helveticus; assembly: GCF_964261635.1. Lineage (NCBI taxonomy): Eukaryota > Metazoa > Chordata > Amphibia > Caudata > Salamandridae > Lissotriton > Lissotriton helveticus. The sequence goes on along the minus strand of NC_136059.1, from coordinate 1,779,337,038 downwards.
AGTCAGGCAACTTAAACCAAACACAAGTTACATTGCATGAGTAATATTTCATCCTGCACATTATTCATACAGGAATTATATATTTCTTTAATACATATAAAGGCCCACTTAAATGTGCACACTTACATTTTTAAGCAAATCTAACTTGAATAAATGCATCTTAATAATCATGAAACACTGCAAACAATGAAATACATGTGAGTGGGTTTAAATCATGAGTACAGTACACCCATACAAGTTAGAGTGCTATAAGCGCTCTATCAGTTCCCCCTCTTATGACTAGTGTCATAATGCCAACACTTTACCCTCTCACATTTACTCCTTATAGAAAAGACCGATCTAAACAGAAGTTGTAGCTTGCTGTCCCTGTCTGAATCTTTCTAACCCTTTAAGGTGGTGATAATGACTTGTTTCTTCAAAGAATTTTCATTCTGACGTGCTCTTTGCCATTTGTAGACTTTGATTGCACCCAATAATACTATTACACAATTGACAGCTATTATGATGGGTTTCAAGTTGTATACCATTATTCCTTGTCCCAGGCTTCCAAACCAGCTCCCAACCAATCCAAATCCCTTACCAATTTGTTCCCAAAGTCCCTCAGCAGCCAGATCACATAAATCTTGATGTATCTCCGAAATGTTACTAATGTACTTCCTTATATCCCAACTATTATCAGGAATATAAGTACAGCACTGTTGAACTTTCGAAAATTTACAGACTCCTCCGGCTTTTGCTAATAACACTTCTAATGCAAAATGATTTTGAAGAACCATAACGCTTATTGAAACCATCTCCCCATCAATGAGTAATACGATTTTGGCCGTATTCACAGAGAGCTTATCCACCAAAGTTGCAACTTTCTAATTTTCAAATCAATAAAAATCACACCCAAGCTAGGTATCATAGCGCCAAACACATCCCCAACAATTTCTTGCACCACATTTTCCTCTGTGAGATCTTTTTCCCTCCAAAGGCCATAAATCATCTACATGGAAGATTTTAGGAAATACCACAGCCAAATAACATGTACCATACCAATTTTTAGGCAATTTCACGTAAGCACTTTTTCCACACACAAAGTACACATTAGGCACTATGGTGAATGTATCCAATAGCGCTTTCCTTATTGCATCCTCAATCAAAACATTTGTTCACAATCACTCTTACCCACAAATATCTTGTTATAGTATGTTGACGGGTGTCTAATGCAGTTTCCCTTTTCGCTGGAAATCTAAAGCTATTGAACCAGAACTTCCCTTTGCCTTATGATCTAATTCTTCATGGGTCCTTGGAACAACTTTATGCTTTGGATCTGGTCTAAATAAAGTCTGCCTATGCCGATCTTCTATCTGATCCACAAACTTCTTTTCGACGTCAGATAACATGCATGCCAAATTGTTTCTAAGGGAATACACTTTAAAGCAAACTTATCTTATTGCGCCACATCTTCCCGATTCTGGCTTCATTTTTGTAAACTGCGCATGCGCGGGACTGCACATGTGCAGGCTCCCGCGCATGCACAGTTTACAAAAATGAAGCCGGGATCGGGAAGATGCGGCGCAATAAGGTAAGTTTGCTTTAAAGTTTTATTTAGCCTTTTAATTTAATTTAATAATGCGGGCAGGAGGCGGGCGGCAGGCGGGAGGCAGGCGGGTGGAAGCTGGAGGTGGGCAGCCTTCGCGAAATGGAAATATCGCAGAGAGGCACAGAGATTGCTTCAATCTCCGTGCCTCTCTGCAAAAGTCCTTTCCGCGACTTCTGCCCACCCCTAGTTCTGTGCGAGTCAGTAGCCCGGGCGGGCTACAGCGTTGTTGAAATAACACAGGGTCTAGCAAATCCAGTAGACCAATTCGGTACGGGTCCACCCAAATGTCGACAGACTCAGTCACAGTACCTTTTACTTGAGGCAGCCGTCACGGATGTGCGGGCGGATTCCGGTGTTCATCGCGGTGCAGAAAGGAAGCGATGCAGGAAACGGTGTCCCTGGATGCGGTGGATCCAAGGCGTGCGTTGCAGGGCAAGACGGTGCTTCAATGCGGTGCGGCGACAGAGCCGGAGTTCGGGAGCTGGCGTCAATCAGTCCAGATAGCGGTGCGGGTTGGGCGGTGCGTCACAATGCATGCGAGGTGGTGCCCAACTCCAGTGCGTTTACGGGACTCGAAGTCAGCAGCCGTGACCGCGTTGGTCAGACCAGTACGAGTCGGTGTAGCGAGGCATTGCGCTTCGCGGTGTCCACCAGTCGCGGTGCAGGCAACTGCTCGGTGATGGCGTCAGGACGGAGTCAGTGAGCTCAGAGCTTGGGTTGTTCGAGGTGGACGTTGCTTGATGCAGTGCGTATAGGACACCCGGCCAGTTGTGAGAGTCGGTCACAGCTCCCTGCCTCTGTAGCCACTGAAACAGCGTTTCCAGCAGCAATTCACAAAGGCTGGTGAAGTCCACTGGTCCTGGGACTTCGTTCAGGGGGCAAGCTCTCTTCCAAGCCCTTGGAGATCTTTTGCACAAGTTATAAGTAAAGTTCACAAAGTTCTTTCTCCTCTCTTTGGCAGTCAAGCAACCACTGCAGGCCAATCCCCCAAGCAGCACTTCAGCTTGGGAATAGTCTCTCCTCAGTTTCTTCAGGTTCCTCTCCTCAGCAGAGGTTTTGTCTTGTAAGTCCAGAGTGATCTAATTTCTTGGGATCAGGGTCCCAATACTCATACCCCAAAATCCTTTGTTCTCTGAGGAGAGAGGGGCCTGTGTCCAGTCAAAACCAGTTCTGAAGCACTCTGTTTACCAGACTTCTCCTTTCCTTTCACAGCGCAGGGCAGACACATCAGACGCACCACAGGGGGTGGAGCCAGCACTGTGGAGGACGGGCACAGTCCTATTCAGGTCCCAGGTGCAACTCCTCCCTCCCATCTAGATGCCGATCTCTCTACTCACCACTGGGCTGACTCATTCTGTCTCCGGGAGTCAAACTCCACACAAGGAATACACAACCTTGCTGAAGCAGGCTTAAATGGTTAGGCAAGCAAATTCCTACTTTCTAAAAGTGGTATTTGCAAACACAGAATATTAAAATAAAGTTCACTAAAATATGTATTTTATTATTCCAGGCATACTAAACTCGAATTTCCACCATATTCTCTGAGTCTGCTAGGATTATAAACATGTAATAATCTAGCAGCCTATTCTGGCCTACCTATGGAGAACAGGTAGCCCTGCAATAGTGAAAAAAAAAGAAAATGGCTGTAATTCACTAATAGGACATGCCACACACATTAGGGCTTTTCCTACCTTATACTATGCACCCTGCCCGTGGGCCTACCATAGGGGTGACTAATAGGGAGAAAAGGGAAGATTTAGGGACTGGCAAGTGGGTGCACTTGCCCAGTCAGCATGACAGTTCCAGACTGCACGCAGGCTCTGCAATGGCAGACCTTATACACATTTTACAAGGCTGCTTCTGTGGGTGGCACAGCCAGTGCTGCAAGCCCGCTAGCAGTATTTGGAATTACACGCCGTGGGCACACTCAGTGCACTGTACTAGAGTCTGAGAAGTAAACCAAATAGTCAATCATGGAATCACCAATTAATATATTCATTTACAATAGGGAGAGCATATGCACTATAGCACTGAACAGCACTGGTAAAGTGCCTAGAGTCATAAAATAGTCAACAACAGGTCAGAAAAAATATAGGAGGAAGGCAAAAAGCATAGGGATGACACTGCAAAAAGGGCCAAGTCCAACAGTAATCAAATGTATTCATGTATTTGAGAACTGGAACTTCAGAGAGTGCCAAATCATAATTGGAGAAGTAGTACTAAAAATGTGCCTTACTATGAAACATGCTTAATAACACACTACATGTGATGTCTTATGTTAAAAGTAAATGATAGTATTGAATGCCTTCTTCAACTGATGCTGGCAATTGCATAAACACATAGCAGTCTTTCGCTTCCATTGTATCAACATACTCATACAACAAACGAGCATATGCATTTAACATGAAATAACCTTTCGACAAATCTATGTGTAACATCCGACTAGTTCCCCTGATCATATCTCTACCTACCTCTGATGCAGGTGGGGTAAGTGTTGCCTGTTCCCCATTTTTTTCAACATCGTAAGACCCAACCAATGATGCAACAATCACCACAGTTATGACAACAAGCACCACAACAATAAGGGTACCAATTATGTACTTCTGCTTGCGTCCTGAACTTTCAGTCTCCATTTTGGACCACTGTGTCTTCTGTAGCATAAATGAACTCAATAAAGTCTCTTTTCTTCTTTTCTTGCCTTATCCTGTTATTTAGACTGTCTTTTATTTTCTGTTTTCCATTAGATTATTGCAATTTTCAGTCCAATAACACTTACCTATTGAAGAGATGTAGTCAGCCCTAGCCCTCAATTCTTCTTCTATTGAAAGTCCCTAATTGTATATCTTCTTTCTCTTGGGCCTAGGTTATCTTTAACCCTGGGCGGGCAACTTCGCTATGCCCAAGAAGTGGGCGTAGTGTTGCCTACTTCGCCCTTTGCAAAGTAGGCGAAGCAGGCACCCACCTCCATCCCGCCCTCCCTAAATGCTTAAATGACATTATAAATGAATTATAAAACCACTTACCTTGTCCGCCGCGTCCCCGGGGCTCCCTGTCGTCATCGCGCCGCCGGGGCCGCTGTTTTAGATACTAATGCGCATGAGAATTGCGCGGGCGGCCGCACATGCGCATTAGTATCCAAGACGCGCGCGCCGGCGGCGCGATGACTAGAGGGAGCCCCGGGGACGCGGCGGACAAGCTAAGTGGTTTTATAATTCCTTTATAATGTCATTTAAGCATTTAGGGAGGGCGGGAGGGAGGCGGGTGGCGCGTAGTGGGGCTACGCGAAGTGCGTGGGTGGGCGTAGTTTTTTACCCACTTCGCGTAGCTTCGCGAAGCACCACTACGCCCACTACGCCTTTCCAAAAGCTAATAAGTTCTTCTTTCACAGCTCAAGCTTCTTCGTTAATGATATTAGATTCAAGCATAGTAATAACAAGCAGCAGAATCTCTGCACGGATTTCTCCCATTTCCTGTGCAGTAGGTGTGAGAAGTTGGCCTGGTATATGATGCTCACTAGTTCTAGTGATCACCTTGTACCATGCCAAGCAACCCTTATGGTGCAGGTTGTAAAGTCAACCTTATAGACAAGCTATCCTAGGGGTAGCATGGACTAAGCAGTCTTAGGCTAAACTCTGTAAAGGCATGTGAAGCAAGCTGTTTTACCATACACAATCCCTTGAATACCAAATGAAAGGACACCACACAGATATATATTGAAAATATATATGGATTTATTACTACAAGTAACCCTGATACTCTTTATGAGCACAGAAGCACAAGCGTTGAAACAAAACACAGTTAAAATACACGAAAGTTTCACGAATATGGATAAGCCCTAGGGGCCACCTAAAGCATATACTAAAATAGTGGTATAAGAACCACTATGGGGAAAGTGAAGAGGCCTAGGGCCTGGGGAATCGCTGGAGCTGTTCGAGACTAACAGTGATGAAGTCGGGAAAGGCCCGCGGGACTCGGGTGCAGTGTTTAAAGTGCACGCACTCACCAATGCAAGGTCTATGGTGCGTAAAAAGTACAAAGTTAGTTAGAAAGGAACCTTCCGAGTGACCTAGATGGATGAAACTTGAGACACAGGCCCTAGAGATGTGTCCCAGTGTAGGAACACCGGCGGAGCTGAGTTACCTCACCCACAGGAAGCGGGTGCACAGGGTCGAAGTAGTGTCGGGTTTCGTCACGCTGGTCATTGGTGCTTGGAGCTGAAGATGCTGCAGGCGGCTCGAGGTGAAGAGTTCCGGTGGATCCAAGGGTGGATATGAAGAGTTGAAGACCTGAAAGCAGAGGGGACAATGTTCAAAGTCACTAGCCAGTGACTACCGTGGAACCAGATTGGAACCAGGCGATGTCGGGTGCAAACAGGCGTCGAGGTGTAGCTTCTCTCTGCAGCCACGTGGACACGAGGGGTCAAAGACGTCCAGGAGTCGGTCACGAGCTGTCCCACGCAGGCTTCTCGCTGTTGGCGGTGTCGGCGACTTGATAGAATCAAACTGGCCTTGGCTAATGCAAGCCACACAGGAAGTGAAAAAGGCTTGTTACTCGGACCAGCAAGGTCAGAGCAGGGGCTCCTTTTTACAGGAGCAAGGGCAAGTCTGGAGCAACCAGACCTGCAGTGAAAGTTGTAGGTTTTGTCGCCAAGATGGCCACTAGCCGCATGGCAAGTGGACGGTTAGGCGCGTCGAGTGGCACAGTGCAAAAGGGCCCCACGCAGATCGTGGAGAAGCTGGGGGGCTGACCTTCGGTGCAACGGTTGCTCGAGGTTGGGGCTTCTCAAACCCCAAAGCACAGCGTCGAGGGTACCTCTGATGCTGAGCAGTCAGCGTTTCGGGGGTCTTCCAAGAGGTCCGGTCCCACGTCTCTTGGTGCCTCCACGGGTCCCTTCTTCGCAGGGACTGTGGATCGGGCGGTGAGAAGTCTGGGAGTCTGGGTCTTGTCAGGCTCTGGGCTCGGGCTCCGGCGGGAGGCGGAGGCAAAGCAGACGTCGCGTTGCTGGTTGGTGCATGTGTGAACAGGGTGGTCACTCCTTGGCCACAAGGGAGATTCTCTTCCGTCTTCTGTGCAGCAGAATGTCGAAGTCCAGTCTTCTTCTGTATTTCAAGTTGATTCAGGATGATCTGAAGTCTCAGGACACAGCTCCCACTCTTATTCGAATCTGGGGGGCCGGATCACCTACTAGGTCCCTCCTCTGGGTGGGACCAGGAAGGGGGGTGGCTACACCCCCTTTCCTTTGTCCAGTTTCGCGCCAGGACTGGGGCTGGAAAGCCCCAGCACCGGTTTGAACTGGCCTATGCACAGGGACACCTTGTGTGCCCCAGGCATGTCTGATTCTATTCAGCCCTGTCCTACCCAATACACAAAATCCTGTCTGGGGTGGTGCTAGCACCCATTTGTTCTCCTAGGTGCTCACTGTCATTGTTTTTAACTGTCCTGAGGAAGACCCCGAACTGAGGATCTACTTACCCTGGATTTTGGGGGTCGAAACGTCGACATTATGACCTACACATACACACTTATCTGGGAAATGAACCATGTTTAAATAATGTGTATAGTGTATATTGTGGCATCAAATTGTATTTTACCACATGATTTGAAAAGTTTCGGTGAATATGAATGAAGTGTTCAAAGGACATTACTTTTTCTTTGTCCCCTATTCTTTTCCACACACAACCTACCCCTCTTAGAATCCCTTTCTTTACCTGACGATCACGGAGCACGAATTAATGAACTAATTTAAATTTCATGTATTGTATGAATGTGTAATATAATACATGCATAAATGCAGTAGACCACTGTTAACGGCTTGATTAAAGGCAATATAAATGAAATCTAGTCAATTGATGTACCTTTCTGCATTTATAATGAGATGTTCAACAGTTTTGTAGTCGACCACCCTTTTGCATATAACATTGTACTGACCCAGGTCGATGAGGTAAGGGTTAACCCCATTATTACCTAACACAGCACATACCAAGGCAGGAAACCCTTTGTCCAAGCCGCCCTCGCTGGAAGGACTCCCAGCAACAGGAGGTCAGACTTGTGTCTGCGGTGGCAGCATCCATTTTGTGATGCTAAGGCTCTGTTTAACTTTAACCGGGGTTCAGGTTAGGTACATGTCGTGTCCCTCTAGAAGGGTGGAATGCTACCCCCGTCACCAGAATTGGCGAGGGGGTAGTATTCCAATTCGTATGACACCTTACTCGACATGTTTTGATAAAGCCACACCTAAGATAGCATTTAACCGCGAGGATTATAATGCACTTAAGAGTATATGGTATGGCAGTATCATGAAACAGCTAAAGGACATGGTTCCGAAAGCTTCAGACAGGCTCAGCTCATGCCAGAGCACTATCTCACATATTTCCAAGCACTCTGCCTCCAGGATTGATGAGGCCTTCCATAGGAGTGGCTGATAGGAATATATGTGTCCATTTTAGGTTAGGGATAGGCATACTACACCTAAGTAAGGGGTGGTTACACCGACTTACCCCAGCTGAGTGATCAGCCAGTTGTGTCAAATATTGAGGCCAGGCCAGGGGTGGCATAATACATGCTGCAGCCCCTGGTAGGCCTTGGAAGCACCTATGCCCTGGGTACCTGGGAACACTGTTACAGGGGCCAATAAGGTGAACCAGTTCCAATGTCGTTATGCACCTAAAGTGCGTGGGTTACAATTTAGAGAGAGAACAGCAGGCTGTGGGTCTGATTAGCAGGCCCACAGCCACATTAAGTCATAAACCAGTGAAGCAAAAAGCAAAAATTTGGGGTGACCGTAGGATAGCAGACCCTACTCTCCTACACAACCCCCCCCAAACGCAGGGACATTAGACTAACCTTGACCAGTTGTGTCTTCATGTTCTAAGTGGAAGTACCCGGAGAGACCATCTGCGTTGCCATGGTCAGTCCCTGGGCGGTGCTCCACTGTGAAGTCCATCCCCTGTAGGGAAATGGACCACCTGAGCAGTTTGGAGTTTTCACCCTTCATCTGATTAAGCCATAAGAGGGGCTTATGGTTGGTCTGAATCTTGAAGTGAGTGCCAAACAAGTATGGTCTCAACTTCTTCAGGGCCCACACCACAGCAAAGGCCTCCCTCTCAATGGCTGACCAACGTTTCTCTCTGGTCAGCCTTCTGCTAATGAAAGCAATGGGCTGGTCTTGACCATCTACATTAAGTTGTGAAAGCACAGCTCCCACTCCCAACTCAGAAGCATCTGTTTGGACAATAAACTCTTTTGAGTAGTCAGGACTCTTCAGGATAGGTGCAGAGCACATGGCCTTCTTCAGGTCATCAAATGCCTTTTGACAGTTTACTGTCCACTGAATCTTTTTGGGCATCTTCTTGGATGTCAGATCATTAAGAGGAGTCACAATGGACCCATAGTTCTTAACAAACTTCCTGTAGTACCCAGTCAGGCCCAAGAAAGCTCTGACCTGAGTCTGGGTAGTTGGAGGAGTCCAGTCCTTTATGGTCTGAATCTTACTCTCCAGAGGTTGAACTTGGCCTCCACCCACAAGGTGGCCCAAGTACACAACCTTACTCTGCCCTATCTGGCATTTGGTTGCCTTGATAGTGAGGCCTGCCTTTTGCAGAGCCTCTAGCACTTCCTTCAGGTGGACCAGGTGATCCTCCCAGGTGGAGCTAAAGACAGCAATATCGTCCAGATATGCTGCACAAAAGTCATCCAACCCAGTAAGGACTTGATTCACCAACCTTTGGAAGGTGGCAGGTGCATTTTTCAAACCAAAGGGCATCACCACAAACTGATAATGCCCACTGGGGGTAGAAAATGCTGTCTTGGCTTTAGACTCCTCAGCTAACCTGATTTGCCAGTAGCCAGCTGTCAAGTCAAATGTGCTCAAATACTTGGCAGAAGCCAATTTGTCTATGAGCTCATCTGCCCTTGGAATTGGGTGTGCATCTGTCCTGGTGACAGTATTGAGTCCTCTGTAATCCACACAGAACCTCATCTCTCTCTTCCCATCTTTGGTGTGAGGTTTGGGGACCAGAACCACTGGGCTAGCCCAGGGGCTCTCTGAAGGCTCAATGACAGCTAACTCCAGCATCTTTTCTACCTCAGCCTTGATACAGTCTCTGACATGGTCAGGCTGCCTGTAAATTTTGTTCTTTACAGGAAGACTATCACCAGTGTCCACCACATGGGTACACCAGTTAGTCTGACTGGGTGGCAGGGAGAACATATGTCGATATGACTGCAGGACCTGCCTACAGTCATGTTGCTGATGTTCAGTGAGGCTGCCATCTAAGGCCACACCATCAACTGAGCCATCCTCAGGGTTCTGAGTCAGCAGGTCTGGGAGAGGGTCACTCTCTTCCTCCTGCCCCTCATCTGTAGCCATGAGCGAGCCCATGTCTGCCCTGTCAACATATGCTTTCAGCCTGTTAACATGGAGCACCCTGTGTGGGCTTCTGGGAGTTCCAAGGTCCACCAAGTAGGTAACCTCTCCCTTTTTCTCCATGATTGTATGGGGTCCAGACCATCTGTCTTGGAGTGCTGCTGGGGCCACTGGCTCCAGCACCCATACCTTCTGTCCAGGCTGGTACTCAGTCAGGACAGCCTTTTGGTCATGCCAGGCTTTCTGCAAGGCCTGGCTAGCCTCAAGGTTTTTGGAGGCCTTCTCCATATACCCAGCCATCCTGGAGCGGAGACCAAGTACATAGTCCACTATGTCTTGCTTGGGCTTTTTGAGAGGTAACTCCCATCCTTCCCTCACCAGACATAGGGGTCCTCTTACAGGATGTCCAAACAACAATTCAAAGGGGCTGAAGCCAACACCTTTTTGTGGGACCTCTCTGTAAGCAAACAGAAGGCAGGGCAGAAGGATATCCCATCTTCGCCTGAGCTTCTCAGGTAATCCTTTGATCATGCCCTTTAGGGTCTTGTTGAATCTCTCAACAAGCCCATTGCATTGTGGATGATAGGCAGTGGTGAACTTATAATTGACACCACCCTCTTTCCACATAGCTGTCAAGTAACCTGACATGAGGTTTGCACCTCTATCAGATACTACCTCCTTAGGAAACCCCACTCTGGAGAAAACTCCAAGTAAGGCCCTGGCCACAACAGGAGCTGTTGTGGTCCTAAGTGGAATTGCCTCTGGGTACCTGGTGGCATGGTCCACCACCACCAGTATGAATCTGTGCCCAGATGCTGTAGGGGGATCCATTGGTCCAACAATGTCAATCCCTACCCTTTCAAAGGGCACCCCCACCACAGGTAGTGGTATTAGGGGGGCCTTTGTGGTACCACCTGCTTTACCACTTGCTTGGCAGGTTACACAGGAGCGACAAAACTCCTTTGTATCTTCTGACATGTGAGGCCAGTGAAAGTGACAGACAAGTCTGTCCCATGTTTTGTTCTGGCCTAGGTGTCCTGCTAAGGGAATATCGTGTGCCAAGGTAAGGAGGAGCCCCTAAATTGCAGAGGTATGACCAACCTCCTGGTTGCACCAGGCTTGGGGTCTCGACCCTCTGTATAAAGGAGCCCATCATCCCATTAGACCTTATGGGTACCTTGAGCATTCCCAGCAGCCTCAGCAGCAGCCTGCTGTCTGAGGGGTTCAAGAGAAGGACAGGATAACTGAGCCTGCCCCAAGTCTGCCCTAGAAGGTCCCCCTGTCCCCAGAAACTCAACCTGATCAGGTTCAAGCTCTATAGGGAAAGTTCCTTCAGGGGTCTCAGAATCATCTTCCTGTGAAGGCTGATCCTCACTTGTAGGCATTTGGGAAGGCACAGCCTTTACCCTCCTGTTCCTTGTCTTGGGAGGTACTTGGTCCATTGTTCCAGGATCCAAGACCTGAGGTTCAGAGAGGCACTTTTTGGCCTGTGACCTGGTCACAGCAAGGACATGTGATGATATCCCTAACATCTCTGCATGAGTCCTGTACTCAACTTCTGACCATAGAGAGCTCTCCAGGTCATTGCCCAACAAACATTCTACTGGGAGATCAGCACTAACCACAACTCTTTTTAGGCCAGTTACCCCCCCCAGGAAAAGTTAACAATTGCCACACTATGGGTAGTAGTGACATTGCTGGCGTTGGTCACCAGGTAATTATCACCTGGTATGTATTGTCCAGGGTCCACAAAGCTAGGCGTCACCATGGTGACACTGGCACATGTGTCCCTGTATGCTTGAGCCACTTTTTCATTAATTAGAGGTGTCTGTCTGTACTTGCCCAAGTTATTGGGACTTATAGTAGGGGAAACATCAATCTCCCCATCACAAATCAGAACAGCCTGTGTGGGGACTCTGACTAGGTCAGAATCTCCATCAGTTCCCAAGGTGATACCCACTACCCCCTTAGTCTGTGGACCAACACTGCCAACTGTACTAGTGGGTGCAGGTGCCTTAGGGGCTGCAGTGTTGGGGGCTCCACCCTTTTTACAATCACTTGACCAGTGAGTGGTGTTTTTGCAAAAGCTACACCAGGGTTTTCTTTGACCTTCTTTCTTCTTCTTCTTGGAAGTTTGGGACCCACCCTCAGTATTAGTTTGGGGCCCTGTTGAAGACTTCTGGTCTTTAGCTTTCTGCTCCCCACCCTTCTGGTCTGTTTTCTTTTGGTCACCACCCTGGTTCTGGTTCTGGTTCTTTTGCTTAACTCTGGTTCTAACCCATTTGTCTGCCCTCTTTCCCAATTCTTGGGGAGAGGTTAGATCTGAGTCAACCAAATGTTGATGCAACTGCTGGTTCTGACAGTTATTTAAAATCTGTTCTCTCATAAGCAAATTGTACAATCCTTCATAGTCTGTAACCTTACTTCCCAGCAACCAGCCCTCCAGAGCCTTAGTGGCACATTCAACAAATTCAGACCAGTCCTGAGTCTGTGTCTTCTGGGTATCTCTGAACATTAACCTGTACTGTTCAGTGGTTAAGCCTGACCCATCAATCAGAGCACTCTTCAGGACCAGGTAGTTTCTAGAATCCCCATCACTAACTGTGAGGAGTCTGTCTCGGCCTCTACCTTCAAAGGAGAGCCACAAGATTGCTGCCCACTGCTCCTGAGGGACCTGCTGCACTTTGCAAGCTCTCTCAAGTGCAGTCATCCACTTGTGGATATCATCCCCTACCTTGTAGGGGGGCACAATCTTACTCAGGTTTCTATTGTCATAGGACCTGTCTTTATCCTTAGGGATATTGCTGCCACCAGTGGGTTCTAACCCACTCTCTCTAGGCTGCCTTGCTCTAGCAAGTTTCTCTTTGGCCAGGGCAACTTCTAATTCTTGTCTCTGGATCCTAAGTTCAGCCTCTCTCATTTTGGCCTCATGTTCCCTTCTCTCAGGGCTAGTAAACTCCCTTCTGGAGTTTCCATGAGAACCTCTAGAAACATGGGAAGTATTGGATTCACCTGAGTGATTCCTCCTCCTCCTATGCTCCTGATTAAGTCAATTTGGGGGTCTGAATGGGTTGGACCCACTGTCAGTCCCAAATAAGCTTAAGTTAGCCTGGTTAAGCCTGCTGACTAACACCTGGCTATTTCTATCCTCATCAGAATCAGTTTCTTCCTCCTCCTCCTCCTCTTCTTCTTCCTCAAGATGAGTTTTCCCAGTGGTTTGGCTATCCTCATCTATCTGGATGACAGGTGCAGGGGCATCAGGGTTATCGTCTTCAGAAGGAGAAACCTCCTCACCAGTCCCTGAGGGGCCTGGTTTGGGGTTCTTTAGAGCTTCAGACTGGTCTAATAGCTCTCTAAGGTGTCCTGCTGTAGGAGTAGGACCTGTTTTGATTCCTCTCATGGAGCACAGTTGCCTCAGTTCCTTAAATGGAAAGATAGCAAATTTGGATGGTGCCTTTGGAGGGTCACTCTCAACAGAGGTGGGTCCAGTGGATCCCTCTGCCCCAGACATTGCTCTAGTGTGGTGGATGTGTTGCAATCTACCTACACTTGTGTTTTCCTACAAAACCTATCTAGTAGTTGTAGTCAGGGTGTGCTACTCCCTATCCTCTACAACAACTAAGTTCAGTAGAACTTAAGTATATCTAGTCTTGTTTTAGTGTACCTATCAGGTACCTGTATGATCTTTCAAATGATATTTTCAAAGATTGTAATGGTAAAACAACAGCAAGCTCAAATCCCAATCCGCTGCTCACCAATGTGAGAAGTTGGCCTGGTATATGATGCTCACTAGTTCTAGTGATCACCTTGTACCATGCCAAGCAACCCTTATGGTGCAGGTTGTAAAGTCAACCTTATAGACAAGCTATCCTAGGGGTAGCATGGACTAAGCAGTCTTAGGCTAAACTCTGTAAAGGCATGTGAAGCAAGCTGTTTTACCATACACAATCCCTTGAATACCAATTGAAAGGACACCACACAGATATATATTGAAAATATATATGGATTTATTACTACAAGTAACCCTGATACTCTTTATGAGCACAGAAGCACAAGCGTTAAAACAAAACACAGTTAAAATACACAAAAGTTGCACGAATATGGATGAGCCCTAGGAGCCACCTAAACCATATACTAAAATAGTGGGATAAGAACCACTATGGGGAAAGTGAAGAGGCCTAGGGCCTGGGGAATCGCTGGAGCTGTTCGAGACTAACAGTGATGAAGTCGGGAAAGGCCCGCGGGACTCGGGTGCAGTGTTTAAAGTGCACGCACTCACCAATGCAAAGTCTATGGTGCGTAAAAAGTACAAAGTTAGTTAGAAAGGAACCTTCCGAGTGACCTAGAAGGATGAAACTTGAGACACAGGCCCTAGATATGTGTACCAGTGTAGGAACACCGGCGGAGCTGAGTTACCTCACCCACAGGAAGCTAGGGAAAGCAACCTGGTTAAGGATCAGAAATCGCAAACCACTCAGCCTTGGTGGACCGGTCACTGTCAGCGTCAGAATTCCAAAAGCATTAACTCCAGGGACCAGTAACTGAATATCAATTGCCAGAGGGCTCTCACTCTCACTGTACCGGTCCCCAGACTCCCAGATCTCCCCAGTCTCTGCAACTGCAGCCAGGTACCTCCACTCAGGAGATGCGTACTTTTGAGACGGTACCCTCTCTCTTCCGGATTGTCTTAGACCATCCATTGGTTTCACTTTGATCTGACTCAGACTTTTCAAGGAATCGGAGCTAGATTTTTCTCAAATGCCTTATATTCAGCATCTCTTTTCTTGCTGGCAAAATCTCTGCTTCAACGCCTGCTCTCCATTCTTCCTCTCGATCTGAACCTTCTTCAATAGGCTGTTTGCTCTGACCTGTTTCAAAGTTCACTTCTGCAATCTCATCTAGTTCATAATCTGAACTTAACTCTGAAGCAGCTTGATCTCTTGTTCCTTGTTCAATTGATTGTCCAGCCTTACCAAGAGTTCTTACAACCTGACCTGTTCCTTCCTTTACTGCTGCATTTTCAGTTGTACTTCTCAGAACAAGGGAAGCTGTTTCCTCCAGAGGCTGTGGAACTCGCCGGGTATGCGAAGGGTGGATCCAGTTTAGCATCCCTCCACACTTAACCGCTGTACTCATGACCAAAATCACCTGGTAGGGTCCTCGCCAGTGACCATCAAGGCAGGTGTTTTTCGTGCTTTCTGACAAGCACCCAGTCACCAGGGTTAAGGTCATGCAGCAGGTCTCTCTAGGTTGATGCAGTAGCAGCCTCAACATGGTGGGACACAGAATTAACCACATAAGCCAGTCCCCTACAATAATCCAAAACCAAATCATCTGTGATGTTTATCAATGCTGTAGCTGGCACTGTATGCAATTGCATAGCTCTTCCCATCAATATTTCATGGGGAGAAAGCCCTGTCCTTCTATAAGGTGTGCTGCGCAGACTCATCAATACCAATGGTAACGCATCAGGCCATTTCGAGGAAGTTGATGAACAAACCTTTGATACCCTCATCTTGATCATATAATTTATTTGCTCCACAAGACCAGATGCCTCAGGCCTGTAGCTACAGTGCAATCTCTGATCAATTTTCAAAGCAGTACACAACAATGTCATTATTTCGCTATGGAAGTGTGTTCCTCTATCTGTCTCCACCGATGTTGGAAATCGGTATCTCGGTATCAGTTCCCTTATTAGTAGTTTTGCCACTGTGAAACTGTCACATCGTCTAGTTGGATATGCCTCAACCCAACATGAAAAGATACACATCACCACTAAGACATATCTCAGCTTAGTGTACCTCGGCATTTCATTAAACTCCAATTGTATCCTATTGAAAGGACTTCCTGATCTTCCAATGTGACTCATTTTAACCACAGTTCTCTTTCCAACATTAATTTGTTGACACGTAACACACCTGTGGCACACTGCTTCAGCACACACATGAAAAAGTGCGTTAAACCAAGTTTGCCTAAACACTCGCACCATTGCATCTCTCCCAAGATGAACTGCTCCATGAATCAGTCAACAGTTAGGTAATACGGCTCTGTCATCTGTCGACACCCAGATGCCAGCTTCTCTCTTTTCACAGCCTGCTCTAACCCATGATGCAGCTTCCTCCCCTGGGATATCATCCTGCAGCTGCTTCACCTCATCCCAAGTATCGGCTACAGCTAACATCATGCTGAGCTCGGTCTCTACTGTGCTCTCTCCCACATATTCTACATTGAAAACACAAGCATGTATAGCCAAAAATTAGCTACTTCATCAACGTATTTGTTTCCTTTTGTAACAAAGACCTTCTCCCTTACCACAGGCTGCATATTTTACCACTGCAATCTCCTTAGGTTTCTGCAAGGCATCCAATAATTGGTGCTCAAATTCTCCACTACAAATAGGCGATCCTGAAGACGTCAAACATCCCCTCTGTGACCATAACTGCTCGAAATCATGAACCACTCCAAACCCATATTGGCTGTTCATATAGATAATCACTCTGGTACATGCACATATCAGAGCAATAACCGCGGCCACCTGAACAGAGTATACTCTTGTCAAACAGGCAGCTTCCACCACCCCCAAGATGGTGCACACAGCAAACGCTGCTATTAAACACCCTTCATTGTCTCTTAGGCATTAACCATCAACAAAAAGGACCAAATCAGATCCCAGCAGTGGTTAATCAACAATGTCAGGTCTGGGTTTGGTAGATAACTCAGTAACATCTAGGCAGTCAAGCTCCTCACAAACTTCTCCTTACTCTTGCCGAAAGGGCAACAATGTGGCAGGTTTTAAGGTGGTACAGCTTTTCAAAGTGACATTTTCAGAAACCAATATAACTTGCTCATATTTTGTAAGTCTGTTATTCGTTAAATACTGTGTCTGGGTTCTTATCATCAACAGCTCGACTGAAAGTGGCACATAAACAATAAGTGAATGACCCATCACTATGCTTTCACATCTCCCAAAGCTGACACCTGTTGCAGCAACTGATTTGAGACATCTAGGCAACACAGAAGCTACTGGATCTAATGTAGCCGAAAAGTAAGCCACTGGTCTCCATGTGTCTGTACAAGGACTGCTAACGCACATCTCTCCTTCTCACAGCAGAATAGCAAAAACGCTTTCTTATAGTCTGGCATTCCCAGATTTAGAGCGCAACATAAGCTCTCTCTCAGCTCATGGAAGGCTCTCAAACAATCATCATCCCATGGTACCAGATCATTAATGTCCTTTCGAGTCAACTTCAATAGTGGCTTTGCTCGTAGGAAAAAATTTGGGATCCACTGTCGACAATAGCTGACCATTTCCAAAAACATGCAGACTTCTTTCTGTGTTTTTGGAGTTCCCATATGCAGAATTGCCTTTATGTGATCTGGTGACACTTTGTTTTCCCTTCTCAATCCAATAACCTAGATACTCCTGCCGGGTAAGAGCCCCGTCCACTGGGGTCCACACTTCTGGCCGGCAGAGCTTGGCTCCCCCCCCACCCCGGTAGCCTCGGTGAAAAGCCTCGGGGTCACCATTGACGCTGGGCTCTCTCTCAGGCAGCAGGTGGGGACGGTGGTTTCCTCCTGCATGTTCCAGCTACGCAGGATTAGGAAGGTGGCTTACCTCCTTACCCCCGATGCCCTGCTACAAGTCATTATGGCCCTCGTCCTCTCCCGCCTGGATTTTTCGAACTCCATCCATCATGGTTTGCCCAAATGTTCCATCTACAGGCTGCAAATCATTCAAAACCAGGCGGCGAGATTGGCCCTCAGGATACCGAAGTGGCAGTCTGCCAAACCCCTCCTTGCCAAGCTGCATTGGCTCCCTGTCAGCCTAAGGGCCGCCTTTAAGCTTGGCTGTCTCGTTTTTAAGTCTCTCTCTGGTTCTTGTCCCGCTTTCCTGAAATCTCTTATTCGACCCTACTGTCCTTCACGTAACCTCAGATCCCTTCACCTACATCTCTTGGTGGTCCCTTCCTTTAAACTCTGTAGATCTGGTGGTCGAAGATTTGCCTTCCTCGGCCCCAAACTCTGGAACTCCCTCCCTCTCCCAGTTAGGATTTCTGGTTCTCATCCAATTTCGCAAATCTCTAAAAACCTGGCTCTTCCCACAACCTAGCTAAATTCCTTCTGTTCCTCCTCATGTACCCTTTAAGCGCCATGATACCCACGGTGATAGTGCGCTCTATAAATACCCCCTTAACATAACATAACATAACATAACATAACATACTGAACTTCAGTTTGACAATACTGAAGTTTATTTGGGGCAACTTTGTGTCCAGTCTCTGCCAAATGATTCAGCAAAGCCACAGTGTCAATCCTGCAAGCATCCTCAGTTTCTGAAGCAACCAAAAGGTTGTTGATATATTTAACCAGAACTGAGCTCTGGGGCATCACAAACCCTTCAAGAAGCTTTTTTAGACTCTGACTAAAGATACAGGGGCTTGCTGTATAGCCCTGAGAGATACGACACCATGTTAACACACTGTCTTCCATCCTAAATGCAAACAAAAATCTGCTATTTTCACGCAATGGTATTGGGAAAAATGTGTGACATAAATCTATGACTGTAAACCATTCTGCCTCACATGGTATCTGAAATATTATGATATCTGGATTCGGTACCACAGGACAACATGGAATTAGGATTTCATTAACCCTGCGTCATTCCTGCACTATTCTGTATTTGCCACTAGGCTTCTGCAGTCCCATAATAAGTGAATTGCAGGAATTTCCTCTCATCTCCTTTAGAATGCCTTTTGCAATCATAGACTCGATTACAGGTCTTATTCCAGCTACAGTTTCTGGAGTCAATTTCACTGTGGGGTTCGTGGAAATACAGCATTTGGTTTAACCTGTATCTAAACAAGTTCAAGCCTTCAAATCAATCCTATCTCCTCACCCGTGAATTCCCACACTTTCGGAGAAACTGAGTCCCTCAAATCATGTGGCAAATCCTCTATCGCGAGAACCACAAACATTTCTGCGCATATTCTGATTTGGCCATTTTGAAATCACCATCATCATCACAGGTTTGCAGCTCTACTTCCTTCGGAGTGTAAGATATAGCACAATTTAATTTAATTTAAGGTCTCGTTCCAATAAACAGACTGGACTCAAATTGCACACTACAAATTGACGTCTGTATTGAAATGGTCCTATTCTCCCGGGTAACTCATCTGATAATGGGTTAGTCATTTTCTGATTGGTAATTCCTACCACTTGAATTGATTGTCCTGAAAGGGATACATTTGGGACCTCTTCTGTCCTTACTGTGGAGTGCGCAGCTCCAGTGTCTAACAGAAATGTAACAGGATGTCTATTTACCTCTGCATCTACAAATGGTCCACTCTGATCTACTTCTAGGACCACACCAAAAGTGCATTCATCCTGCAACCCCCACTGACACTCATGAGGATCTTGAGTTTGGTCGAATCTGTATTGTATTTCAAAATAAGGCATCTGATGGTACGCCTGATTACTTATTGGTATTCTCAGAGGCTGAGGTATATGCATTTGTGACTGACAACCTCCACCATACATGTACCTAGGTATAGTCACGATGTTCAAACCCTCGGCCATCTGTCCCTCTCCCTCATATTGCATTTGAGGTGCTAGATTTAAACACACACTCTTCCAATGCCCAATTTTGTGACAATATTGACAAGTAATCACCTTCTTTTCATCCGCCACCCACTCACTTCCTGTACCTGCATCCATTCCCCTTCCTCTTCCCTGTCCTGGTTGGGTTTCCATATGTTGACCCATTCCCCTGCCACTTCCTCTTCCTCGACCTATCGTTCCTCCAACCACTTGAATCAGATCAGGCCTTTCGGCATCCTTCAACTGCACCAAGATCAACTTGTCTTTCATGTTCTTTTGCGTCGCCTCCACCTGCTCAGTGCAGTATTTTGCATAACGTAGAATTTCGGCCACCGACTTATTCTGCCAACATATCAAGTGATGCTGTATCATTAGACTGATATCAGATTTCAACCCCAAACAAAATTCGAAACAAACTGTCCCATATCCTTTTGCTCAATAGTGTCCAATCCACGATGCTGTTTAAAAGCCACTAAAAGTCTCTCATAAAAGTCATGCACCAACTCCTTAGGATCTTGAGTAATACAATCGACTTTAAGCCAATCAACAGTTTGAGGAGCTACTTTTGATTTTAAACATGTAATCACTTGCTCATATTTCTTCATTACCTCAGGTGAAGGACCATGATTCACCGGATCTCTAGCTGGTTCTGCAGTGAGCTAATCAATTGCAACTTTACATGCTGCCCACAAATCTCCTGGGACTACTATATCAAACAAGATATTGAAATCAATCCATAATACCTTCACAATCTTAATAAACCGATGCAATTGTTTAAACCACTCAGCAGGTTTTTCCCTCAGCCGAGGAAAATCATTAGTAAATGCTGCAAAATCATCCTTGCTCCATGGCACATGTACATATCCCCTGTTTGTACTTCTCACAGAGGGCAATGTCCTACTTGTCCCGTCCCTCCACCCAGAGGCGGAGTATCACCTATCCCTTTCTTGGCACTTTTCTTTTTGGCCCACCTCTCTTCCCATTTGTCTAATTCTCTCCACGGTCACGTCTCTATCACCAATTCTCTGATTTGTGCCTTTAATCCTGTTGTTCGCTTTTCTTCCAATTCTTTATCAGTATAGTTCAATCTGCAGATTTCCTGCATCATTTTAGTCTTTGTCAACTCCACTTCATACCTTTGTGCAAACTGTGACAATGCCTCATGAGTTCGCTTTGCCTTCCTAGTAACATCTTTGGCTACAAATAACAATTCGCTTAGGTCATATGTCTTAATTGTATCCAATGGCAGATTCCCTTTAATCACCTCATCCATTTCTGCTTTTAATGTTACTACATCTAACAATGGTGCCTGCATTGTAACTTGTAAAATTCTCTGGCCTCTTTCATATCTCACTTCCTCCCTATCACAACTTTGTGTTTTCCTTTGACCTGCACTCTCTTCTGTTCTCAAAACTGAACGCCTTTCTCTCTCACAACTTCGACTTCTCCAATGGTTACCCTTACACAAATTATGTGGTTCGAACAGTACCCTAGGTGCTTCTCTCCTCATCCCCATTTCCTCTCTCTGTATCATTGACTCCCTCACCGGTGGAACCCACATTCTGATGTCTGACATAGAATTTGCCAAAGCCCCTGTTCATATTGGTTCTGGCTAGCTGTCCATTCTGTACGGATCAGCTGTAGCTGGCAGCCGAGTACTAGCTTCCACTGGTATCTGAGCCAGAGCCGTTCCACTCATTGTAAGACTTCCTCCAGATATAGCCTCTTCCCCTTCTCCTGTTTGCTGTTGACTTCCACCTGTTCTTTCTTTAAGGCTATTTCTCGAAACCACAGGTCGAATGTTAACTGGTACCATAAGAGATTCTGGTAACCACATGGTAAATGCAGCTTCCCCTGCTCTGGATCTGCATATCCTGGCCCTCTGGACCCTCCTGGAATTCTTATTCCCACTGAAATCCTCCCTCTTACTCCTGTTGTCTGGTACTCTGAACCCATTCGTCCCACTCCTAAAGTTTTCTCTGTTTGCTGCATCCTCCCCGTCTCCAACCTAGAGTCACAAGGTGGAGGACGTTCTGCTAACAGTCTTTCAAGAAAACTGTCATCTGTAACACTTTCCTCATCTGTCTTACTCTTTTCTCCAGACCCTGGTTCTAGCAACCGAAATGGATACTGTTGTTCTCCCTCTATAGTGTCTACTCTCCATCACTTTAGCTGGGCATCCCACCTGGCATCTTTATATGCCTTCATTGCTTTCTTCATCCTTCCCTGTGAAGCTTCTCTTCTCTTCGCTATTGCTGTTCTTATCCATGCATCTAATGCCTGAAATTGTGTTGGTCTGGGCGGAGGTTTGAGAGAAGACATCACTCCCCTCAGCTGGTATAGCACCTCCATACGAAATGATACATAACGAGGCAAAGCAAATTCTCTCTCGTTCGCTGTAATTTTATGCCAATTGTGAAGCCACATTATGGTATGGAGTCCTACATTCATTGCCATTTAATGTGCCGGGTTATCCTCTGGTGGTGCTTCTTTTCCTACCCGAGTCACCACCCCTGTGTCACCTCTACACAAATCTCGCAACATTGTTAAAGTCAATTATTTGCAACCCAAATTTCACTATTCAACTCCGGATGAACTTCCACCAATCCCAGCGCGGCATTACACCAACCAACCTATCCCAGCGCGGCGCGCGCTGACGTCACTGCTTCCTCTTTGCAGCGGCTCACCCTCCTTTACAATTTCATCAAATACACTCACTCACACATTCGTACTAACAAGTAACTGTATATCCAAAAGCTATTAAGCCAAGTAACAGCTCCTAACACAGTCACAATAACTTACACAGTTAAATAAAACAAGTAATTGAGCGTCACTATCCCGGGATCTTGGACTTCTCTTGAGTCCGCTCACCAAAATTCCTGATCCGCACGTCCAGACCAGTAAACCGATAAACCCACACCAACTCAACTTGCATCCCAACTTCGCAAGGCATCACACCATCAATTAATCACCGCAATCTAACACACCACACAGTTTCCTACTCACGCTACCACTGTCTATATAGGTACATAAAAATCTATACAGAGCCAAGTCTACGAATATAATTCATTCAGCGTTAAAGGCAATATATGATGAACTCCAAAATTAAAATGTAATAAAGGATAGAAGCTGAGTCCAATTCTTTTTTCATTTGAAGGAAAACAAAGCGTATCTTTCCCTACTCTGCTCTAAATGAAAGTCCTACCTATTACCCGATATACTATCTCAAAGGTGTCAGCACGTGTTGACTTCCTAAGAAGTACTCACATGGGTCTGATAACTTAAAGCTATGGAACTCGCTCCTCCTCCGAAAAATAAGCACAATTCTCCTGAATCTGTCCCTACGCATAATACAAAAAGAAAATGTTCAACCCATGGTATATCACATGGTAAACTTTTCCATTTGCACCATCTTTCAGTAAGTTTCCACAGAAGCCTTAATTAGTTATTTTCTTCCAGTGGCCTTGGTTCTCAGATAGGCCAGACACGAAAGGTGTCCTCCCTTTTCGCCTTTCAGACTTCTACAAAGACATGCTGGGTATCTCCTTAAATCTAAGAATAAAGAGATTCAATTCCTGATTCTGCAGTAGGATGAAAACATACTGTCTTCGAGCACAAAAGGATTCATTTAAATTTAATTCTCGAGCAAGCAAGGAGAAACAAAACTAAAAATATCCTGCAGTTTGGGCCTACAAGTCAGGCAACTTAAACTAAACACAAATTACATTGCACAAATAATATTTCATTGTGCACATTATTCATACAGGAATTATAGATTTCTTTAATACCCCACTTACATTTTAAAGTGAATCTAACTCGAATAAATGCATCTTGATAATCATGAAACACTGCAAACAATGAAATTACTTGTGAGTGCATTTGAATCATGAGTACAGTGCACCCATACAATTTAGTGTGCTATAAGCGCTCTATCAATCCGATTGGCTTCCGACGGACTCAAGGAATTAATCGGCCAGTCAGAAACTGCACAAAATCCCTTTATAATGGTGCTTCTGCCGTTAGGATTATGATGTCGGTTTCCAACAGCCTTTCTATGCCAGCCTTTCCAACATGTAAAGGCTGTTGCAAAAGAGACTTTAGGTGCCCTTAGCATGGCCCGTCCCTCTGTTGCCTCCAGTTGAGGGCCTGGGGGGCACCTATGATGCCCCCTGAAATTCCCTGTACCGTGTGGCAGGCACCATGAGGTGCCTGCCGCATGATCCGGGGATTTACAGTAACTCCCATTTCTCTATGGGAGCTTGTGCATCGGCCAGTTTCCGACCGCTTGAAATGGTCCCATAGAGAAATGGGAGTTTGCAACCCCACCGTGTGTGGTCGCAAGGGAAACTTATTATGAGTGGTGTTTTGGTGGAATTCACTGACTGAGCATACCTCAGCAATCACATCTAGCTTCACAAACCTTTGAGACAAATCGGCTTGTCCAGACACCTACTTGCACACATCCCACACATATAACAAACAGATCCAGCGGTCATGTCTTCTCCCACATTACTGTTAAAGCCGCTTCCCATAAGAGCCTCCTCCTCACTTCTTGAATTCCTCTAGAAGCTGAAGCCCTGGCTTTTTGAGCAGTCCCACTAAACCCTACGTGTGGCGAGACTTGCACCTGATCAGTGCCAGGAAACCCTCTTGGGTGACAGTGCACTCAACAAATCTGAGTAAGATAACATAACATAACATACAAGACAATTTAGACAGAGTGGTCACTTCAATGCGGTCTTCACTGAATTTCTGGTGGCTTTCTTCAAGAAGCTGAATGGCTATTTGTCGGATTTAATCTGGGCTAACATACAGAAGAGTTTGGTGGTGGAGAACATCATGTTGCCATTGAGTTTTTGAGGCACAGGTTTGCTTTTTTGGGGAAATGAATCATCTTTCAGCACATTTGGTTTGGTTGGCTTAATGGATTGGGGCATCAAACAAGTTGAATACACATGTGATCATTGAATTCCTCTGTGGTTCCTCTTTTATTCTAATGGTGTTAGAAACTGCACCACCTTTGAGAGAACACCAAGGGTGATCCAAGTGGTTAAGCATTGCTTACTTCAATACAAACATCACATAGGTGGAACTAATCCTACATCCCTGAGGCACCCCTGTGGAGTTCCCCAAAGTTTGGCTTGTTCAGGTTTTTGATAGATGGTTATGGTTGGAGGTAGGGATGTATACTGTGGGGATTTTTTTTAATGATATGTACATACTCTTGGATGTTCTTCGAGCTCAATTTTATCTTGGCACAAGGTCATTGTTGCTCATTCAATCAATCAATCAGGGATTAGTAGAGTGCAGCTACTCACCAGAAAGGGTCTCAAGGCGCTGAGGGAGTGGGAGGGTGAGGCGTGCAGCTTCTAGGATGTTACTGTGATTCATTGATGAGCCAGATCTTAATGTGGTTCAGGAACTTGGGGAGTGTTGGTGTCTGTCAGCGGTGGAGAGGGAGCGTGTTCCATGCCTGGGCCGTGAGGAAGAAGAAGGAACACCCTGCTGTTCTGGACTTCTTGAATCGTGGTACTGTCACAAGAGAGAGCTGGGCTGAGTAGAGGGATCTTTGGGGTACGTGTAACAAGAGGCGGTGGTTCATGTAGATGAGTCCTGTGTTGTGGAGGGCTTTTTGGGCATGGGTGAGAAGCTTGAAGGTGATTCTCTTATGAATGGGGGGCCAGTGTCCATAGGTGTTGGCTGATATGGCAGGGGCGTGGTAGGTTGAGGACTAGTCTGGTGGCGAAGTTCTGGATGTTCTGGAGTTTGTGGGTAAGGTTCTTGTTGAACCCAGCGTAGAGCGCGTTGCCACTGTCTGCCTCAGTCTGCTGCTGATGAGGGCGTGGGTGACAGTTTTCCTGTGTTTGAGGGGAATTCACTTAAAGGTCTTTCAGCGGAGTCGGAGGGTGTGGTAACAGGAAGAGGTGACAACGTTGATCTGCCGGTCCTTTTTGAATTCAGAGTCAAGGATGATTCTGAGGTTGCGTGCGTGTCCTGAGGGGGGGGGGGGGGTTCCTGAGAAGGGCCTCCAGGTGTTATTCCAGGCAACAGGGTGCGGACCCACGATGAGTCCTTCAGTTTGTCTATTTTGAGTTGTAGTCAGCTGTTCTTAATCCACCTGGCGACTGCTTCCATTCCTTCTTGAAAGTTGTGTTTAGAGATGTTGGGTTCATTGGATAGATAGAGAATGAGTTGGGTGTAGTCAGCGTATGATACAATGTTAAGTCCAAGTGATCTGACGATGGAAGCGAGCAGGCCATGAAGACGTTGAATAGGATAAGGCTGATGGTGGATCCTTGGGGGACTCTGTAGGTGGTCGGTGTGGGTTTTGAGACAAAAGGAGTGAGTCTGACCCGCTGCGTTCTGCCAGTGAGAAATTAACATATCCAGTCGAGCCCCTTGTTCCAGATTCCTGCGTTG
This sequence comes from Lissotriton helveticus, assembly GCF_964261635.1. NCBI lineage: Eukaryota > Metazoa > Chordata > Amphibia > Caudata > Salamandridae > Lissotriton > Lissotriton helveticus. The sequence goes on along the minus strand of NC_136059.1, from coordinate 1,779,311,068 downwards.
TAGGTGTCTGCTGGCTAGGGTGCAGTATGAGACTGTGTTGAAGGCTGCGGAGAGGTCCGGGAAGGAGAGGGCCACAAACTCTCCTCTATCAAGGAGGGAGCGGATGTCGTCTGTTGCAGCGAGAAGGGTGGTTTCGGTGCTATGATACTTCCTGAAGCCTGTTTGGGAGGGGTCGAGAATGTTGTTTTCTTCTATGAAGGAGGCGAGTTGGCTGTTGACAGCTATTTCCATGACTTTCGTGGGATACGGGAGTAAGGCAATAGGTCTGAAAATCTTGAGGCCGGTGGGGTCCCCCAAGGGTGTTTTCAGGAGAGGGTTGATCTCTGAATGTTTCCGGTCTTAGAGAGAAGGGCGATCTCGAAGGATCAGTTAATGATTCGTTGAAGCTTGAGGGCGATGATGTCTGTGGCTCTGTGGTAAATGTGGTGGGGGTAGGGGTACAAGGGGGGCCCTGGAATGGGTTGGCATCATGGTCTTCAGGGTGTCTTCAATGCTGAGGGCAGTCCAGCTGTTAAATGTTGGCTGCGTGGTGTAGGGAGCAGCAGGTGTGGGTATCACATGAAGGTTGTTGTCGTCGAAGTTGTCATAGATGGTCTTGCTTTTGTGATGGAAGAAGGAGCTGAGTCTGTCGCAGAGGTCCTGGGATGGTGGGATGTCGGTATTCTCACTGTTGGGTTGGGCGCACTCTTTGATGATGCAGAAGAGTTACTTGCTGCTGTATGCGTGAGTGGCGATCCTGTCCTGGAGTGCTTTCTTCCTTGAGTCTCTAATGAATTTGTGGTGGGCAGTGGTGGCTGCTTTGAAGTAGTCGAAGTCTGCTGTGATTGTGGAGTTCCTCCATCACTTTTCGAGGCATCTGCAGGTTTGTCTAGATTCTCTGAGTTCCATGGAGAACCAGATGGCTTTCTTGCCGTGTGGGTGCATTGTGCATTGTTTAGGGCTGTTAAATTGACCTGGCCCTGTGTAACAAAAGATCCGGCTCGATCAGTTTTGTTATCCAAGTTACTCACACTGGGTTCTAGTTCACATGCAGAGTTCATTAAATGTGCATCACTATCTATAACTTTCCAGTATAGCACAATTTAGGCCAGATGGATTTGGGAGGAATCCATGGGAGTGGAGATGTCCGAGGCACACTGGATAAAGACCTTGAGTATGCCAAATCTGTTAATAGAAGTGCCAGGTTTAGTTTTGCCTAGATCAACTATAGCCATCAACTATAGCCATCAGGCATATTTGTCTCCTCATAGAAATTCACAGATGTATAAGAGGGTGAATGACTCCTGTCCACGCTGTTGGCAGGCGGCTGCTAGATTCTATCATATGGTCTGGGAATGCTGTCACATTCATGTGTACTGGCAAAACATTGGGAGTAATATTTATGAAGTTACAGATTTGGAAATCTTCTAGCCACCTCAACAATGTTGGATGTATCTGATCCATAGAACTTAACCTCAACTTAGGTTAGTGTGCATTTCTGATATGAACTGGGATTTCATCCTAGAGTTTTGGGACATGCCCTTTGAAGGCATTGAACACAGCAGGTTTTTTTTTACAAGTGGAGTTTGAGTTCGGCCATTAGCTCCATTGAAGTTCTACAAATAGGTAGAAGATTATGAATTTTCAGATAAGACATTAGCTCGACCATAGGTTCAATTTGCATGTAAAGACTGTGGGTTATAAGACGGCTTCTTGTGGAACAATACTAGGCATTTGAATAGTATCAGGCAAAGTGTTTACATTTTTTAATTTTGGGTGCAATCCTACAAAAAGAAAGGAGTTGATCCATTTGAATATAATTCAGTTGATTCCCACTGTGCTTTTGAGTGCTTCTGTGAGATTATGTGTATATTGTTGTCGGCATGCACACTCTGCAGCATTCACTACAAACTTGCAATGGGTGTTGGTGTCAGGTGCACTGGACTTTGGAAGACAGGGTACATAGGGCACATTGTATCATCTGTGTTCAATAAAGTATCAGTGGGCACAGGTTTGAGTTCCATCCATGCTTTTGGTGGCTGTGGGGGCTAGGGCCTCATAGCATTTGGTTTCCAGCAAATTTGTGACCCATTCCCAACCAAGATGGCAGCTGAACAAACACACCCCACAGCTTTGTGCCCTGCTCAAGAAGGCCGCCATATTTCCTCTTCTGGCTCAGAAGTGCCTGGGTCCAAATAAAGTCAACAAGAGCCTTCATATCAGTGCCTGACAACATAATCTTGGGAAGGCTCTTGCTTTCATGAAGGGACGCACCAGCTTGTACCTTAACCATTTTAATATTTGTTCATCTGGTCTTTCTGACGTTTCCCTTAGGTCTTTACCTTTTTGATGAGCTTTTTCCACCTGTTTTTGCTGTGGTTCTCTTCTTTCCCTAATTTCCTTGCAGATGGTTCTGCAGGTAAAGTATTCACTAAGTCTAGATAGAACCTCAGAAATGGTCCTCAGCCCATAAGCCTCAATTGTTGTGTCTATACTTTCTGATACCTTTATATATCTTGTCTTAAAATATATGCAAAGTACTGCCACTTCTGTTCAGTACTACATGTTTCATTCATGACGAAATGCGGGTGTGAGTTATTTCTCTATTTCTACATGTTAATATGCGATTCTAGATGTGGCCCTTCAGTTGTGAAGCAACATATTTGTTTTAAAATGTTTTTATGAGTGGTTATTTTGCCAGTACTAAACTGATGAGGGGCAGTGGTGAGCACCAACTACAGTTATTTATAGGGACTGAGATTCCTACAGTCACTGCTGTAGGCAGCTACCTGCATGCCGATTGAAATAACTCTTGGCCTTCTCCAGCTGCCTGTCTTTCCAGGCACTCACCATCCAACATTCCTGTTATGTTCTTTATACTATGGGCGAGAGTGGTGACATCATATTATCCCAGAAATGCCAATTTCCAATGATTATTCTTTCTAAGGGTCAGGCTGCGGGAATCACTCGTCAATCACCTCAGTTGTCTCCCAATGGTTGCAACTGCCTAGAATGTCTCTGCTAGTGTGGGGATGGCCATAATATGAGCAGCCACATGCTGTATTTAGCATGGCCTTCCAGAGAACTGCTAGTGCCATGCATACCCACACAGGTCCTAGTGATCCACCCAGCTGAGGAGCAGGTAAATGGGGAGCTTTCACTCTGAGCCAGGCTGTCTTGTGCTGTGGGTGTGTACCAGGACCTTCTGATTTCCCCTCTTCCTCGACTCTGCAGTGGTAGCTAAAGCTCCTCCCCCACTTGTGTAACTTGTGCTGAGTGATGCAATCTGAACCCCCAGCAGCTTCCTCCAACCAGCACATCCTCTCATATTGCCCTCCTAATAAGAGCATCTGGCTGCAATGTGTGATGCACTGCACTCTTAGCACAGCCTGGCATGCACTCTCATCTGAAACGCCTGGGCTGACCAACCCAGTCAACGAAATCTGGGCCTCATGTACAAAGTATTTTAATTCTAGGGAGCCTGTGTAGACGCAAGTCAGCACTTTGTGCACCAGCACAGGCAGAGATCAGGGATGCATCATTTTGTGATAGATAAGGCACATTCCTGCATTCTCCCTTTCACATAGAGCAGAGTAGAATGGGTGGAGTTATGGGGCTGGAGGAAGAGGAGGAGTCCGGGCAGGAAAGGGACAGATAGAGTAGGGACAGGCACGAAGAAGGAAGCAAGGAATAAAGCTCCTTTAAAGATAATCATTTGTCTGTCATTATTCAAGTCACGACATGACAGCTGGCGACGAGGGTGGGATTGGTGTGTCTACCACCCACTGAACCCTGCAGGAGCGTCCTGTCCCGAGCAGCATCAGGAAAAGAAAAGTACTGCTGTGAAGAGTGAGGCTGCCGCCCGAATCGAGGGGCCAGCAGCAGGTGACCCCATTCCCCAGTCTGGCGACTCTGTGGAGCCCAAGAGGAGCCGAAACAACAAGCGCCGGGGCGCTTGAGAAGAGAAGCGCTCGATCGTGCCAAAAACGCGACTCACGCCTGATGCGTGCAAGTTGGCACGCGCTGAAAGAGCAGAGGTCGGGAGCTCACCCCGACTCTGCCTGCCACCACAAGTCACGAAGGAGTGCCCCCTGATGTTGTTTGGTGCCCCCAGGAAGGCCCCACTGACCAGCACTATCGAGCGCCCGAAAGACTGAGCTCGAACGTTTCACGACATCGGGATCTCACCCACGATGTGTGAGATTTGGCAAGGTGCCGCCGAGTGAGCGCGGGACCCAGAGAAGCAAGGTGGGAGCCCACCCCAACCTTACCTGAACGTGGCAGCTGTGGAAAAGGTGTGGAGACCTGGAAAGTGTTGCCTCTGAGACCGGCTGCCGGTGAGTGCTGTTTGAATCGGCCCTGGTTAGAATAAACAGAGAGGAAGTCTCGTGTGAATTGAGATTTCAGTGACGGCGGCCATCTTGAAGTCAGGCAGCCATAAGGGCAGATTCCATGTGGAAATTATAAGCGGGCATTTTGAGGTCAGGCAGTATCAGACATTAATAAAGAAACATTGGTACATGCAAAAACAAGCATTGATACCTACAAAGCAAGCATTGGTGAAGACAATAGACAAGCAAACAAGCATTGGCAAAGGCAAGCAGCAAACGAACAAGCATTGGCAAAGACCAAACAAGCATTGGCGAAGACCAAACAAACATTGGCGAAGACCAAACAAGCATTGGCGAAGACCAAACAAGCATTGGCGAAGCCAATAGACAAGCAGACAAGCACATGCAAATAGAAGTGGTGCAAGAAAACAAGCACTGGCCGATATAAGAATTGTGATGAAACAAGCCTAAGCAGATGTAAGAAATGTAGTCAAACAAACATAAGCAAACGCAAGAGGCGTAAGAGACCAAGCACAAACCAATGCAAGAGACGGATAAAGACAACGGTGAGCACAAACCGAAGAGTGCGGAATTGCAGAAGAACCCGAAGAGGGCAGAACGGCAGAAGACCCCGAAGAGGGCAGAATTGCAGAAGACCCCGAAGAGGGCAGAACGTCAGAAGACCCTGAAGAGGGCAGTCCTGCAGAAGACCCCGAAGAGGGCAGAATTGCAGAAGACCCAGAAGAAGGCAGTACCAGAAAAAAGCGAAGATCGCACTGAATGTAAACAAGCACGAGTATAAGAAACATGAAGTGAAAGGAACAAAGGGCCAATGAACACAGCAAACACTGGCAAGTGCAAGGTATGCACTGAAAACAAGCACAAGCCCGGACAATTCTCGAATGCGACAAACACAAGCAAAGGCAAGTACCAAAGTAAACGTTCAGCACCACGTGAAGACAAATAATTCTAAAGTAACAGAGGCTAATAAAATAAATGATCCAGAAGTATGAGTAGATGAATGTCGAGGAAGCCTTCCCTCACCAACGAAGCGATTGAAGGACCGGTACTAGTCCAGAAGAGACGCATGAACGAACCAGATGTCAAATATGTCAGGCACCATCGCGGAAGAACCATCGACCACCTGCAGCTAGCATGCGACTCTAAGGAAAGGGAGCCACGAGCTACACATAGTGTAGCTGAGAGGTGGCCAATCTAAACTCAAGAAATCCAAGTTCACTCACTGGCGCATACTGAGAGAGTTGCGAAGCGTACCAACCTCAAAGCAAACGACCAGACCGAGGATCTTGGCTGAAGAGAGTCAGCCAAGAAGACGGGAAGCAAAGTGAACAGTCCCATGCCTGTGGTAGATCAGAATCTTCCTCTCTCATGGCGGTGGGAGAAGAAACACAACGGTCCAATCCCTGCATTGAAGTGCCGCCCCGAGTGACACAGACTGACACTCGGAGTTTGGGTCTCAAATGGAACCGGTGGCTGAAATCACTGGACGATTTTCTTGAAGCAATTGGTGAGCGAAGAGATAGAAAATGCCTGAAACTACTCCTCCAGCTGGTAGGTCATGAGGGCCGGCGTTTGATTAGAACATTTCCTGAAAAGGACACAGAGACCTACGAAAGACTCCAAAGAAGCTACGTGCCCATTTCCACGCACAGGTAGACGTGGACTATGATCGCATCGCTTTCAACACAGCACGGCAGGAACCAGGAGAATCATTGCCAAAATTCATCACCCGGTTGCAAAGTTTGGTACCATGCTGCCATTTCAATACATTTACAAATGAGGAAGCAGTTCGGCTTAGGATAATCGAAGGCTGCTCAAACTCTAACACGAAGCGCAAGATCCTTCGAGGGCGGTGGTCGCTAAAGGAAATCATCAGAAAGGCCGAAGTTGGAGTGCGGGTCAAAGCAAGAGACATATCAAAAGAATTGCACCCGAATGCAAGACACAAAGATACCAGGAAAGAGACATCCCTCATGTCTGGGAACAAAACCCAAGAAACAAACAATACCAGAAAGAGGGAGGGTGAAGGCAGACCAGAGATAAGACAGCGGGAGAGACAAAGGGACATAGAATACTCCGAGTCAACAATACAAAAGACTAGGACAATCCAGGATTGTGACAGTCTCACTGACACAACCTCAAGGAGTCATTCAAAGCATGGCACAAACTATTCTGAAGAGGATGAAGCGTCAAGTGGGACAGATCGCACCCATGGACAAGATGGCAGTCTGCCCAACAAGCGGGCAGGAAAAACAAACTACAGAAGATGGGAACCATCACGTCAACACTGGAAATCGGCACACGAGCACCCCCGAGCATCCCGCTATTGGCCTAATTCTGTAGATACGTCCGAGGAAGCATCAAGCAGTAGAACACATCACACCCATAGCACAGATGTCAGTGCACAAAGCAAGAGGGAAGAAGAAGCCAACCGCATAAGATGGACTGATTCACTTAGACATCGGAAAGGGGAAGACAAACGCATCCATGACATCCGAGATAACGAGGAAACTGAGAGGAGGTCACTACCATCATGTGAGAGAGGCAAATATGAAGCACCCTGGGATCAAACACAAGACATAAACATGTGGTTATCAAACAACCTCTCCAGTGAGATGACACTGAAGCCAATTCGAGAAAGATCTCCAGAGAAATATCCCAAAGAAACTTCTGACTCTAGGAGCAGCCCGTCACGGTCTATCTATTTCAGACACTCAAAAGAACGTTCTCAAAGGAAAGCAACAAAAGACTCTTCCGACTCAGACAGCATGTCTGCTCGATCCCTCGAGTCGATCGAGTCATGGTCCCGACAACGGCCAGGGCGTCAACCACCCGCACACACCATAGAACCAAGGGACACTCTTCCCATCAAGAGCGACATGTCTCACACCAATGTCTCTGAATACTCAATCGCTTCACAAGACAACCTGTCATGCCAGTCACAGGTACATCAAGACATAAATAATGCACCGTCGCCCCTGATGGGGTCAGCGAGGCTCAAAGGGCCTACAAAAGGAAAACAGAAATAATGGACATTATTCACCAGAGGGAAAAGGACCAGACAGTCAATCTGCAAGGGTAGCCCGACACATCAATAGAGATAGGTCATCATCGGATGAGGGAGAAACATACACATACCCAGACGGTCCCAGGGTTCACCAGTCCCAAACGCGAACGGGAGTGGATGAGACAACCAGAGACAGCAAATAAGTCCCCAAGCCACACCAAGACGATCTTTTCAGATAGTACCTTACCATCTGGCATTCAGGACTCTGAACAGGAGGACAGTGTTGCCTTCAACCGGACAAAACAAAAAGAAGTAAAAGTACATGTGGATGCTCGGAAGAGAACCAGAACAATACCCCCTCAGAAAAGAAATCGAGCGTAAATCGAACAAGAGTCGCAAAGGAAGACAGACTACCGATATCAAGCTGAGCCCTTCACAGTCCCCTCAGACACTGAAGGTGAGTGGATCACGCCGAAGCCGATTGAAAACCACCACGAATCTGAGCACACGCAGATCACACGAGACGGTGCACAATTGCAAAGATGCACTTTTGTAGTAACAGATGCTCTCGTCAAGGTGACAGAAAGCCACACAACGGAAACGGAGATGCGTCTCCATAGTTCAAATGAATGGCCCATGGACCCGTGAGGCTGATCGAGGAACGATGAATATGTTGGACACCAAGTAGACTTGACATTCAGATCAAAGCTGCGTCTGAAGGTGAAGGCATGAGTCTCCGACCTCAAAGGAAGCTTCAAAGGCCCCAGAGACTCATTGAAGATTCTAATCAAGTCAGTTTCGTTCTTTTGTTAACAAAGGGGGAGATGTAATATTGTGAGCAGTCTAGTAGTTGGGTGTGGGTGGAGTTATGGGGCTGGAGGAAGAGGAGGAGTCCGGGCAGGAAAGGGACAGATAGAGTAGAGACAGGCACGAAGAAGGACGCAAGGAATAAGGCTCCTTTAAAGATAATCATTTGTCTGTCATTATTCAAGTCACGACATGACAGCATCTTACTGTTTTGTGTTGTGTGAAATAATTATAGATATCTCACGGCTGGACTGGGAACTTGAGCCAGCCCTGGCAGCTTCTCTGCTTGACCCGCCCCTATGGGCTAAGGAGAACCTCTGGCCCTCCTTTACACCACTGCCACTTTTCCTACAGAGGGCCGATATTGCATCAATGCTGCAAAACCGGCACTCAGTAACAAAAACGGGCCCCGCAGGCCAAAATCGAGCCCCCACCCTTCTGGCCCACTGGGGAAGCGCCCAGTGACCGCTACTGCGAGTCTGGCGCACTAAATATGGCACCAATGTTTTAGCTCTAACCCAATCTTTAAGGACCCGCTTTGCTTCCTCTCCTATCAAACCTCCCCCGCCGCAAAATGTGTCCCTATCCTCACTCCGGAGCAGTACAGTGGCTACACTGAAGATTAAGCGTAGTTATGGTTGTGTGAAATCACAAGGTTTTATGAAAAAATTATGCAAAATTACCCAATATTTGACAAAATGCACTTGCAAGTATCCCATGCAAATCGAATGCAAGGTCATACCTGTAGAGAGCCACCCGGGCTCTCCCCTACAGTGTAGCCACATTCACGCATGCATACACCCCTCGGGTGGGCTTGACCAGAGGGGATAAATAAATGGCTGGAGACCGCTCTGGGTCTTCCGGCAAGAAAGTAAAAGTAACTTGTCGTTCCTTTTCTTGAAGCGCTGCTGCGGCCTAACCTCCACGAGACCGCGCCGCTCTACAATACTTTGCGTTCAGAAGTAACATTAGATAACAGAAGCAGACTGGTTTGTAAAGAAAATGCCTCTCTGAAACTTGGTCATTTTCAAATTTTTCTACTTTTGCGGCAAAAAATAAAGAAATTTGCCCAGGCTAGGGAATATCTGGATGCATAGTATTTGTGTGAATTGTCTTGTGAACAGCTAGTTTAAGGATGCAATTTCTATTTTGCTTTACATTCACATGCGACATTGAAATATTAAGGGCTATTGAGTGGATACAGATTTGTTGATTTGAATTGCACCTTGATATCCAAGTCTTCTCTGTATTAGTGAAATGTTAAGAGCGCTGTTCGAGGCAATAAAGGTTCACAATATTCATAGAACGGCACTACGCATAATGCACAAAGGTGTTGACTTAATAGAGGTGAGGTATAATTTCCCAGTAGCACTGCGATATTAAGTGCTTCTCGAATGGGTGAAGTAATTATTAGTTACTACATAAAGGGCATGTTGCAATACTTTTTACAAACACGCCATAACTTTGAATTCTTTTTTTCTGTATGAGCAAAATATTAATCATTATATACAATTTCCTGCAGTATTAGTACAATGCTTTTTGCATTTCATGAGTGAGTCTGAAGAGTCAAAGTTAAGTACATTTGAAGCTTTGTTGGAACCTCCTCATGTGTTTTTGTCAATATTAGCAGGAGGTTTTTCTCTTTTTAAGCCAAACGCTCTAATTAAAATATTTATAGAAAATAGCTTGCATGTGTGGAGGATTACTTGACTGGGTTATCTGGAACGTGTTTCAAATGAAATAACACACTTTTATAGAGGTTAGTCGTTTTAGTTCAGTGTTTTTTGCCAATTTTCTTTAAGGGTGGCCATTTTGGGATGTTCTTAGTTGTTATATAGAACTTTGGAGTGTGATATTGCAGTGAGATATTTCTAATGTCCCTTATTATATCGCTGAAGAATACCACAGTATTCAAAAGTATCAATAGGATATGTTGATGGCCTGTTTTAAAAGGCAGACACTGGCGGCAAGTCCCCTTAATCTTTTTTAACATAGTTTACACAGTGGCGTAGGAAGGGGAGTGCGGTGGGTGCGGGTCCCCCCGGGTGTCATCACTGAGGGGAGTGACAAAATGGCAAAAATTCCATTCCCCAGGTTTCACCTGCCATCTTCAGTGTGGCACCGTCGCGGCGCAGCAATCCGTGGATTTTCCAGGATCCCCTGCCCTTCAAGAAGTCCCGCCGCGGGGCGGCAAACAAAGGAACCACCCCGGGCTGTCTCAGGTCTAGCTACGGCACTGAGTTTACACTGAATGAGACTCGCTCACAATAACAGTCGAAAAATAAAAGTAGTCTAAGAGGCGAAAACTTCATGGGTTAAGTGAGCAGAAACTATGTCTTACAGATGAATAAACATGAATGAAGAGGTGGTAGGGAACTCCAGCTTAGATGCAAGGAGTTTTCAATCATAATGTTTATTGATTAAGAGAGTAGGCATGAAACCCAAATGTCTACAAATATCTTGTACATTGTTCCTTTTAAACTTGGCCCAACGTTAAGAAGAGAAAATGCACTAGAAATCCACATATAGTAAATTAAATCCGCAAATAAATGTATTAAGTAGCATATATACCATTTCTTGGCTCATGAATTTCATCTCTTGATTTCATTAATATAATTCATTCGATGATGTCCATTCACTGTTGGAGTTGGTTGTTTTTTCTCCCCTCACTTTTTTTGCAGATGATTTTTATGAGACATTGACGACGATTTATTTACTCAGCCAACTCGTTTTGCAACATTTTAACTAGTAAGCTCAGGGATTTTTTCAGGCATCAAGTTGAAGAATCTTGGCCTTCAGATGCAGTGTGTATCTCGACACTGTGTCCCATAAAGAGAGGGGAATCTTCTCATACACAAAAATAATGCTAAGGTGCATGATTAATTGTTAAGGAGGTGGACTGGCTGGATAGCTCACTCGATTTTATATTCCAGGCCACCAAAACCTCATCCACCTGTTATGGTCTGATGAGAATGCTCCGGAAGGTTCTCCCCCTGCTTCCGTTCCAGGCGAGAAGAATCATGGTTCAGGCTCTGATACTTTCTCGCCTGGATTACGGTAATGCTCTCTACCTGGGAGCTCCGACGGCTGTGATTAATAAGCTTCAGGTCACCCAAAACTCTGTTGCTCGACTGCTTTTTCAAATTCCACGTTGGCAGTCGGCCAAACCAGCTCTGAGGAAACTGCACTGGCTTCCTGTGGCAGCCAGGATACAGTTTAAAGCCATGTGTTTGACCCAGAAAGCTATACGGAGAATGGGCCCAGCTATAATGCATTTTCTAGTCACCCCATACTTTCCCCACAGAGCTCTTTGCTCTAGTTCATTATATCTGGCCACCACTACTAAGATAAATAAGGCCCGTTAGGGTGGCTGCTCATTCTCACATAACGCCGCAAGAATATGGAATTACCTCCCTCTTGCTCTCAGAGAGAACAACAATCTGCTGGCATTTAGAAAGCTTTTTAAAACTTATTTGTTTGGAATAATCTGTTAGCGCTCTGCCCGGTCACCTCTTGATTCTAGCCAAAGCGCTGCGAGGCCTCAGGGTAGATTATGCGCTATGTAAATGTCATTTTCAATCATTCAATCAATCAGGGGAATTGTAAGCCCACGACTTACATGTGAGGGTCTCAAGGCGCTGGGGGGACAGTGGGGGGGGGGTAAACAGCTCCATGCAGTCGATAAGCCAGGTCTTGAGTTCTTCCTGAAGATGTTTAGGGAGGGGGTGTGTCAGATGTTGTTCCCGAGCTTATTCCAGGTCTTGGCCACGATGTAGGAGAAGGCTCTTCCACCGGTTCTGTCTCTATAGATTGCAAGAGATTCCGGATAGGGCGAGGTCAGTGGATCAGATGTTTCTTTTGGGTAGGTGGAAGGAGATTCTTTTGTTGAGGTATTGGGGTCCAGTGTTGGGGAGGCATTTGTAGGCGTTTTGATTATAGAACCAGAAGGAATATCAATGTTCTCACTCTCTGTGCAAATCAACTAATGTTTGTGGTAATTAGAACAAGAATGAATTATTCTGGCCTTTCTGGGATAGTACTAAACTAGCATTTTCTCATCGTAGTTTTATTAGGAGTATTTGATAGAGTGAAAATGTTGGAACATTTTCCCCATTGTTGATAGAAGATACTTCCTCTGGCTCTTGCACCTGTGAACAGTGAGAAGGAAACTAATCCAGGGTGATGGACACCAGATAATGTGTAGCTGCCCAAATCAATGGCCAATGTAGCTGAAATAGGAGGCACTGAAGTTGACAATCCAAGACAACACATTCATCTTCTGTGAGGTGTAATTTTTCACGAAAATGCAATGTTCTTTACTCTTCTGTGCAGGTGACTGATTTTTCGAGCCATTTGGCTAGCATACTTAATCTAATTTCGGTCAAGGATGACCACAAGCAAGCAGGAAAGCGCTCTCCTATATTGCCCTGAACATTGCACTTGATGTATGTTTGCTGAAAACTAAACTGCATTTCAACTGCCACAAGGACATGACAAATGACTCCACTTAGGAAAGTGATGTTAAGTGCAAAACCTGGGTACCTTTGTGTGCTCAAGAACATCTAAAACGACCTCGAGGAAAGACACGAAATGATGATCTTTAAAACATTTAACAAACTATCTGTTCAGCGAGATTGCGAAGAACATCGCAAGGTGTTTCTCAGAAATTCCCTTGTGCTCGACCCTGAATCACTGCCCACACGCTGAAAAGCGCATTAGAAGTTTCGACATAATGCTAATTTCTATTAAAAATATTTCTTTTTTATTTCTAAACTTTTGCTTGTGTATTTGAAGAAACCGAAGAAATCGAATGAAAGGGGATAGAAAAAACAAGGAAATAAAGCACTACGTACTGCAATTTCAACGCATCCCCTTTGTTAAAACTGTAGTAAGACGGCATTAAAAAGTGTTTTACAAAGGAGAATTTTTAGCTAAAATCGTGTATTTTGGTATAAAAGAGATAAAATATTAAAGCAAATATAGTATGAAGCAGATAGGATATTATTTCAAATTACCCAGTAAAATTGCTAAACCAAGGGCATCCCAACTGTGCCCCATAATTGTTATCCTGCCATGGTCTTATCAGTCCAAAATAAATCAACAACAACTTTGCTATAATTCATTTGCGTGCACTTAATAACATGATTACTTAGTCAGATGTAGGTGACGTCAGTCCTTGTGCTTTACTTTTAAAGCTTAATATAAATGCTTATTAAATCCATAAGTACGCTTATATGTCCAAGGTCTCAGTACTTTCGTTAAACTCTTTGTTGTAATGTCGCATAAATAGTTGGGTTATATCTTCCTATCAAATACATATTAATCAAAACGTCTTTATTTTGGCGAACTTTGATTCTATAAGACGTTTTGGGTAGCATGTCACTTTCACCGGGAAAATATAGTATTGTCAGGTAATTCCTCAACAAATGCTTGGGCCAGACTATGCCCCATATATACTAGTGTGGGTGTGTCAGAGAGACATGAGCTTGTTTTGGGTCCTAATATAAACCATGACGAATTAGTTCTTACCTCATTTCCTTATTGTGTAATATATCGACATATTTACCTCCAGACCACTTTCTTTCTGACAAAGGCACTGAGTTGTATCAAATTTGTTCCCTTGCTGTAGAATGAAATAATGGAACATACTTTGACTATAATAATGCAGTCATCTTTCAATGAAACATATTAGTAAGGTGCACTCAAGTGAGGGTGAACATTTATAGCCCAAAATATGACCAAAAAAAGGGCAGGTTTGAGGGTGCTGCAGTTTATGTTTTACCGCCTAGACATGTTCAGGGAGACCATATACGTAGGTTCCATCCTTACCAATTATGCGAAGAGCACCAGACAGTACTGCATTGAACCGCAGTTTTCATACTCATGTTCTGCTCTCCTCCCAATAGCTCCAACTTTGTCCATTCTGTGCTCCCATTCACTCCCGCGTGCTCCATTCTTGAGCACTTCCGCTTTTATCACCCCAGCCACCTGAGTAGATTCCATCCACCATTCTGAACGCGGAGGACCGCAGATCAGGAGCTTCAGGTGACCAGAGTGAGGAGAGAACAGGCAACCTGGATCTTTAGAAATATTAATACTGTGTATTTGGATCTGAGAGCAAGACTAGGTATGTGTGTTTATTTGTGTCTGCGTGTGTTTATGAGTGTGAAGTCACAACAGAGTGTGTGTGTGTGCTTGTGAGAGTAGTGTGTGGGTGTTGTGCCCACTACCCAATCCACGGGATGACGTAATCAGCAATCCTAGTTTAATACTTGCTCTGTCATATTGGGATAATAGTTGTAATTCACGTCTGGTTGCTGAATTTCATGGCAAGCTTCTCATTTCTATTAAGGTGAGGTAAAAAACTGGCCCTGGCACAATGATGTTAATACTTGCAAAGTTGGAGCATCACCTTTGCCCATCCCAGATAAAATAATAGCCCTTACATAATTGTGATATTTCTTGGCAATTTGTTGGCATCCGTGGCATGATCCTCAACTCTGTTAAAATACTTTCCCTCCCACACAGGAAGGAATTCTGGGCACCCATTGGATGTTTTCTACCCCCATTAAATGTTGTCTATGGAATAATTGTGGTAATTGCTAGCATATTGTGAGCATCCAAGGCATGCAAGTGCCTATTTTTTTAACCTCCGTCTGGTCTTAGGTTGGTTCTGCACAAACCATGTTGTTGTCTGTGAGCGCACAACTTTGATAAATGGACCTTTGACATGATGCTTCTTCTCATGTACAGATGTTGTATTTCAGCTCTCCTTTTTACAGCCCACAAAGGGCATAGTCAAAAGTATGTTTTTATGTGAAACTACCACTCATATATATTCGCAATACTATAATATGGAAAATTAAACACAAAGCCACAAATAGCTAAATATTTCCAGGAAGCTGGTCACAATAAGGCCACTTGTGATATAAGATGATTGAACAAATCGCCAAGACATGGTCCAGGGACAATAATCAATCTTGCGCCAGGGACTGAATGATTGCATTGTAGTTACGTTTTATGGACTTTTTATGATATACTTATACTGTGTGATTAACAAGGATTTTGTTTATTTGATATACCTAATCGTACATTTATTTCACCTCACAAATAAATTGCAAGATCATGGGAGCCTCATCTGCTTTTACATTATAGAAAACTAGGTTCGAGTCATTCATCTTCCAGTAGTCATTCACTTCTACCATGTTGAATACAGTTAGGGGTCGATTACAATGCTGTCAGAAAAGGCTCCAACCGTCGGTCTCAGCCTTTCCTACAGCATCATAATGTGCCAGTCGGATTCCTTCCGCCCACCTCATTACAATAGAGGCGGTCGGGAAGGAATCTGACTGGTCATCCTGACTGGTGTCTGCCAATTGGAATGCTGTCAGTAATCCCAAGGGTGACTCTTTCCGCCCAAGGGATTACGATGTCCGATTTGGACAGCCTTTCTGTGCCAGCCATTCTCGACAGCATGGCCCCCATGGGTGCATGGCCTCCTGTTGTAGGCCGAGGGGGCACCTATGTTGCACCCCCAGCCCCTGTTAATCCCTGCACCCCGTGGCAGGCACCTTTAGGTGCCTGTTACAAGGTGCAGGGTTGAACTGCACCTCCTATTTTACAATGGGAGAATGTATTCCAGCCAGATTATATGCTCTCATTATGAAGTTTAGGCATGCAACCGATCAGCCTTCGGTCGCATCCTAATTGGTCGGTCAAGTCACCGACCGGGTGCTAGTCGTTCTCATGAGGAAACGATGTCCGGCGGAGGAAACTCCGCCCGACATCTTAATAGGGCCCATAGTGTTCCATTCACCATCTGACCCATTTATTCCACCATCACTTACAAGATGGGGAGCGCTGAGAGAGGACGGGGCAGGATTACAAGCCCCAGGCCGACCTGCACACATGCCTCATCATTGTTTCTGCACCCGGAGGCGCTCATGAGGGCAGACAGGCTCCTGCAGTGTGGGACATGAACAGACGCATGCCTGAACAAAGACCAGGCGAAGAGCGAGCCCATCTGCGCCCATCTACGCTTGTCCGAAGCTGGGCTGGGCCACCACTCTTTTGTTAGGCATCAGAGACACCTGAGGTCATCGTCTGGCCTGGCAAAAAAAAAAAAAAAAAAAAAAGAAGAGCGAGCCCATCTGCGCCCATCCACGCTTGTCCAAAGCTGGGCTGGGCCACCACTCTTTTGTTAGGCATCAGAGACACCTGAGGTCATCGTCTGGCCTGGCAGGGTGAGTAGGCTCTTTATGCCTTGTTCCTCTACATTCAATCTGCGTGACCTGCCTTAGGAATTTATCTTGGTCAGATTCTGGTCTGCATTTCAACTACGGATCATGGGAAAACGAAGTGCACGGGGGGGCTCAAGTTTCGCAAACAAGTCTACAAGCACAGCCAACTTCGATAGATTGACCGTTCCAGAGAGCAATTGGAGTAGTTGCCGCAGAGATTAAATTTACATGGAGGAGACTATCCCTGGGGGCCCCCCAGAAATTTAGATATTCCACATAGACTTATGCCCTTCGATTTCAAAGCTGTCCTGGGTCAAAGGCCATTAATTCGAACTGCAGCAGACTTTGCCACTGGGGGATAACAGAAGGAGATCTAAAGCAGTACAAAGTGCAAGTCAATCTGAAGGGGCTAGCCACAAAAAACCTCACCAAGTTGCCAAGAAGGATACATGTGTGGTTAAAGGCAAAACAAACGCCCTCGGCCCCCTCACTAGTGTTCTCTGCCCAGTCCACAGAGCATGCCAGCCAGTTCACTGGCAGTGGGGATCAGGACGGAAATGTAAAATCTGCCAAACCCTGCTGAGTGAATGAACTCGTGGGAGACCTGCTTAGGAAAACTAAAATAGTGATAACGGAGGAATTTTCCCCAATATTGTCCAGACTAACCCAGGTTGAGCTGTTAATAAAATCGCATATCAAACAGCTTCCTTCAGTGGAGCAGCTGAGCAAAATAGGTGCAGGCACAGAGCTTACAACAAACCAAAATCCAACATCAGCACAACAACATTCTAGAACAAGGAGAGGTCCCCCATTCATACCAGCAGAAGGAAATGTCTCAGTCAGCCCTACTGTGATAGTACCTGACTCTGCCCAGCAGCGTAGCCAAAACACAGTGAAACAGAACTGTCAGGACAACAAGAAGAAGAACTTAGCACTCAACGAAATGAGGAATCTACCAGTGATTGGTCTGCCCTCTGAAGCCACTCCCTATGTGGTAGTGATGGCTGGTGTCCCAAGCCTCAGGACCGACCAAATGGAAGCATTCCCTGATCTTAAAAATAAGTGTATTAACTGGTTGGGAATGCATAGGAATGTTCCCATGTCATTGGCTGATAATATTCTCTTTATCCAAAAAGAGATCTGGATAGGGAAGGGGATGAAAGATAAAGAGGGAGACTGTATCATCATCAACTTTAGATCGCTGGGGCAGTTAGTAATCTGTTACAAAACAACATATACGGATGCCCAGAGGGTTTGGGGTCTCCTAGAATAACATAACTCTCCTCCCTTTGGGGTACTTTAAAATTCATTGATGGAGCCACCAAGACCAATATCTTTAGTAATTTGTCACAAGATTTTGGCAGGACCAAACTTACGATATATTCAATGTTTCTGTTCATAACAGCTTTGGGCCCCTTGACCAAGTTGATTCACCAATGGGGAAGGGAGAGCCCAAATTATACTCCATTTACCTAAGGAGGACAATTTTATCGGGCCAAGCTGAATCCAAAGGAAAAAATGCTCTACTTTGTCTGTAGGGAATCAACTGTCTGATGGCTTAGGAAATGACATGGATCTGGAAAGTCATCATTTTTCTCTTTCTATATCATCATCTTTTTCTAACTGCCCTAGGTCAAAGAGGATTGAATACAAAAATGGATGCTTTAGTAGATGGTACGGATGAGTGCAATGTTACTAAGCCTATTGGGAGAAAACGCACCCTGAGGGAAGTTTCATGGAATATCGTGGGAATTAGATCCAAGCTTGGGAATCATTCATTGATCAGTACGACATATGTGTCCGGCCGAGGAATGTCTATTATGGCAGAGAAGCCATAACAGGGGCTCGAGGCAGACCTTCAGGGGGCTTGTTGATTAGAGTAGTGATACATGTTGCTTGCACAGTGCTGAGTCCAGAGGATTTATCCAATGATATTGTGTGTGCTATTATAAAATTCCCTTCCGGCCTTCCCTTTAACATATATTATGTATTTCTGAGACCCTCAGCTAGTAAACTGGTATCCTCCCTATTGAGTCTTCTCGCATCCCACAAAACCAACTTCTTCCCCGTAGTTGTTAAATTTGTAGGTGGTGATTTTAATTGCCAGTATGAGCCACTAGATTATTAATGCTATGCTTACCTCTCGGAAGAATACAGACATTGGGCTTTCCCAAATTTTAATCTCTAACCTATTAAAAAATGGTCTTCTCTAGCAATCCAAATTAATGTGTTATCTTTTAATCAAGGCATTCAGGCTTGCAATGGCAGGACAACCTCAGACAATCATGGAATCCCACCTTTAAAAGAGTAACCAGCCCTAGTTTAATAGATCACATCTTGGTGGATGTTAGATTATAGTCCTGTATTTTGGACATTATGGTTACTAGAAGAATATACAGTGACCACAATGCATTAGATCTTTCACTGGGCTTAACAATGAGTAAAGCCGAAGTTAAAATTTCTCATCCCCTAGATAATAGATGCCAGTTATTAAATAACAAGCGAAGAGGCACATATACAGCTTAGTCGCAAGAGACCTGGGAGTCTATTTCAACTACGATCTTGATTTAAAATATTCAGTTTCTTTAACTGCAATATGGGAGATTTCTAAAACGTTTTTCATACAGAAGTGGGGAATCAGGATAAAACAATAGAAGCACCCACTTGGTAAAACAAGCAATGCTGATTGGCCATAAAAGCCTTGATAACTGCCTTAAAAACCAAGGATAGAGGAGAGATCCAAGAAAGTAGAGCTGGTTATAATAAAATATAAAAGCTCTCCAAAAAAGAATGGGATCATGGTGAATGGGAGTTGCTCGTGACAGCAACAAGAGAAAACATTCACGAAACCCTTTGGAACTTGGTTGCCAAGGGTAATATAGAAAGAACTGCCAAAATAGACGATAATATAGCAGCAGAGGTATGTATTTCTCATTTTTCAAGTTTATACTCTTCCCCGCAAGGCACTTGACCCCTTTATGTGAGCCCATGGGATCCTACAATTATTAATATAACTAATTTGAATAGTTATGATGTCATTCCTTCTATCACATGTGAAGAAGTTGAACATGCCATCAGGATGGTAGTTTCCCACAAAGCCCCAGGTATAGACACAATCCTGTTAGATATATTTATGTCAGAGGTAAAAATATGGGGCCCTTATCTTACCTTGATATTTAATGCTATACTTAAGGGTCTATATGTTCCACACTCTTGGGCTGGAGCAGAAATCTTTCTAGTGTATAACAAGGGTTCTCCTTTTAACCCTGGAAATTATAGGCAAATTAGCCTAATAGACACTACCCAGACACATTTTAGTAGGGTCTTTCTTTTATGGCTCCAGCAATGGCTAGATGAGCATGAAGCTCTATGTTCTTTTCAGGTGGGTTTTCCCACCAGTACGTCGACTAATGACCAAAGCTCCAGGTAATATATTGGAAGAGTGTTACAATTGGTGAGGGCAGACTCTGCGCCATATTTGTGGATCTCAGAGCAGCCTTTGATTTGGTGCTTAGGGCTCCCCACTGGGAGGTGCTAGCCGAGATGGGCTTTCCTGATTATTTATGTAGAATTATAGAGAGACTGCTTGAGTCTAACTTCGCCCAGGTCCAATGTGGCAAACTAGTTGGAGTACCTGAACGTTTCCCTGTAAACGAGGGTGTACAACAGAGTTGTGTGTTGGCCCTATCCCTCTTTACGTTATCCATTAATGGTCTGGTTAGTTACCTAAATAAATGTGATAATCTTGCTCGCAAATGAGCAAACATGAGGGTTTCTACCCTAACGTTTGAAGACAACACTCTTCTTTTTGTTTTGCTTGGATATGAGGTTGGCAATTAACATGTCTATGACCAAATACATGGTTTTCATCCCATTTCATTCGACCTGACCGAACCCAAAGCTGAACGAGGTACCTCTAGAACAAGTCCATTTGTTTCAATATTTGGGTATCACTTTAAGTGGAACGATTGACCGGTCCCACCATTTCTACAAATGAAGGATTAAACTTGAGCAAAAGATAGGAGCAAAGGTAAAGTTATATTGGGGCTTCATTTCGAGCCATATTCTCTGGTTGCCCAGATTTATTCTTGTCAGGCTAGGGTGCCTTTTATGGAGCAAAGCTATAAGAACTTAAAAATCTAAAAACCCCAAACTGGTGGAAAATATGTTTTTGAGGCAGGTGATAAATATTCTGGTTAGTTTCTAATAATGGATGCCGGCCTTAGACCAATCACGGAAAAAGCCAGCAGTTAAAGCTTTAACATTTTGGAGAAGATTATGTGCTACCACTGAATTGATATTCTGTCATAATGGGTTTGAGGAATTTATCAGATATCCTGCTGCTGTTCATCTTCCATAGATAAAATATATCCGGGGATCGGCAGTTGTACTTTCTCAGATAAGGAACTAAAAAACCCGGTTTAGCTCAAACAGGTTGAATAAGCTCTTAACTTCATCGACATTGGGCAATTTAACCCCTTTAAAGCTAGTAAACAAACCTCCCCAGTGCTGCGCTGTCCATTATCCGGTGCTGAACTGGACGTCCAGCGGTCGCACGCAGCACTGGGGAGGTAGTGCCCGTGACGACCGTTGGCCGACGGCAGCACTTAAGGGGTTAACAGGCACTTTTATAATGATAAAGTATACTGTTAGCACAGAATCCTTTTTAGGCAATATTGAGCCGATCCTGGGCAGGAATTTTTTTTGCACTTTCACATTCACCTCAAGATGGGCAAATCCAATAGATTTAGCTACAAAGGGATGCCCAACTTGTGGACATGAAAAGGAAGCCACTGCTCATATGCTGTTATTCTGCCCAACCTATGGTAGGGGTAGGTGGATAATTCCAGTATGTAGAAGTTTTACGAGTTACTAGAATTTTGCAGGCTGATTTGACGCCCCCTATAGTGTTTGCCGTTTCCAGATTTTTATTGAGTATGCAGTTTGCTAGGAAGAAATATGATGTAGCTCCCAAGATCATGTAAATCAGTGCCCTAATTTCTAACTTTTAAAAATTATTGATTTTAAAGCTCATTGTATTTATATTACGTAACTGAGCATTCTGTTTTTAAATAATTATTTTCTTTATTTAAATAAGGATTATCTTTTCTTTTTCAAAAAAAGTTTTTTTGTAGTGCTTATTGCCTTAAATTTGAACGTATTTGTCCCTTTTATGTTTTTTTACTGATGGCACAGAAAAGTTGGCACTCCATGACATCCTAAAAAATTAAAAGATACAAGGAATCTCCTACCCCATTCCAATCATTCAGAAACTCCATTCTGTACTAATTCCAAATTCACCCTGCCAAAGGCAAGAGGATCCAACTATGCCATCCCATTTATCTCATTCCTCCATAACAGAACCCAAAGAGTCAAGGCCAACCAATCCCTGTCCAAGACCATTGCAGTCACCCTGTGGTCCCGCAAGGATCTGCTTTCTCACCCATTCTCTTCAACATATGCTTACAAACTCTAGCAGATGCCTTGACTGCTTTTACAATTCATTATCACTTGTAATCAGACGACACCCAATTTTATCTGAAAATCTCCTCCTAAGATGAAATCATGTCCCTTAACACTGTTCTAAATAATACTCAGAATTGGCTTACTGGCAACCTTCTCAAACTCAATGCTGCCAACATTGAATTCCTTCTCATTACCCCACGAACCCCAATCTCAAGGTCAATCAATGGATGAAGCAGCTAATGGTCCTCAACTGCTCCCCTCACATCATAGACTCTGCAAGATCCTTGGCAATTACCTTGGAAAAACACCTGAACCTGCAGATTCACATCAGTTCTGCCTCCAAAGAAGCAAATGAGCATTTTAAGGAAATTAAAACCCATCCTCTCGTAGGACAACTTTACATCTGTAGTACAAGCTCTCGTTGCCCATATTGGACTATGGAAGTGCTACACTTGTGGGCTTGCCTAGGTACAAGCTGACCCCTCTAAGGGCCTCCCTTAACTCCGCTGCCAGACTCATCACCAGAACAAAAAGAAATAAGCACATTCTTGGAACTAAAATCCCTGATTAAGTTCCCTAAGAGGCAAGAACACAAAACAAAATTGTATGCATGACTCATAAAGCCTTACATTTCATCACCCCTAGTTATTTGGCACAAAAGCTAGAGCTATTGGGCGGCTGCAGAGCATCAGGAAGTTCCAACTCTCTGCTGCTGAAACCACAGATTTTTCATAAAATAATACATGAAATAGCCTTCTCGGGTATTTCCCTAAAAATCTGTAACTCTCTTCCGCAGGAAATCTGCGTGACTCTGTCCAATGCCTGTTTAAAAAAAGAAGTGAAAACTCTATTGATGAATACATTTTTACTTAAAGAGCACTCCTGTTGTTTCGTGATCTATTTTGGCGGCTATAACTTATTTGCTGACCACGACCTCTGTATTGCTGATATCCTATGGAGATTAAACTTATCTTCTTTGCTTGAACCTATCCCATATTTGTGACTGTTTCTCTTGGCTCCCATTTATCTCATAGTCCCCAAATGCAAAGTGCTCTGATACCCTCACAGGTCATCTTTGCGCTACAGAAAACGTTATTCATTAAAAAACCTTTTGCCGCGCACAGCCTTAAGCAATGCACATTGGGGGGATTGACAATAGTACATTTTGTTCTTTTCTTTTTTTTTCAACTTTATTTAAACTTTTTAAATTACTTCCTTTATTTTTTACACAAGTCTCTGTGTTCTATTTTCAGGTGCTGTTCATTGTTCTTATAAACATTCTTCACTTTACTTCACCCCAGACGAACCCTTTATTTATGTGTCTGTTTGAAGAACATCCTGAAATACTGCATGTTGCGATAATTTTCTTTCACTTCTTGTTGCAGCACTTTCTCTGGAGCAGTTGATTGTCTTTCTACCACTCATTTCTTTTGTAACTCTGCATGAACTATGGTGTTTTGATGCATAACCCACGGGTACTTCAACACTCCAGTGGTTCCCTTAAAACACTGGCCAGCCTTCCCGCTGTGAAGCATCTCCTGACACAAAGCAAACATTGCCTTTTGCACACTCATTTTGTTTTCACCAGCTAGATGGTCAGAAATGTTCCACTCCAGTGATTCCTTTGCTGGCTTTGCTGTTTGTGGACCTGCAGAAGTGCATGGCAGCTCAATGACGTCATCATCTTCTGATCGTGTACCTTGCAGAGGCCTAGTGGATGATGGACTTGGTGTTTGCTGGTCTCCAGTTTTGTCTCAGGGTATGATGGCTTTGGATTGTATCCAGCCCGCTAATGCACTGTAATGCGGGGACCATGCACCCCCCCCTACAGCGTGGGGACCACAACCTCCCTGGGGCACAAATTAAGTAAAGACAGGGGTTAGTTGCAAACCCCCGTGAACACCACCTCCCCGGGGCAATAAAGTAGATGGAAGGGGGGCTGCGTGTCCCCCCTCCAGGAGCCCTCTATGGCCCTGGGACTGCAAACCCCAGGCCCGGCTTCAGCAATGTCCTGGGGTGCCCACCCATGGGACATTGCCGGTTGCTATTGCTTGGCGAGAGCAAGCAATAGCAAACTCTGCTCTTGTTCATGGGAGCTAGAGCAGGAAAAATGTTGTCTCTTCCATGAAGCAGAGCTGAATTTCTCATAGGAAAAGGGAGCTACATGTTAGCAGCTCCCTCTTCCTAAAAGCTCAGTGATGTCATCAGTGATATCACTGACCATGTCATGAGTGACGTAATATATGAGGCCATAAGCAGAGCATTGAGTTGCCGTTAGTTATAATTAACTCAGGTAACTATAACAGCTGAATTTCACTCGTTTAAAATCTGACCCTAACTATAACGTCCCTGTAACCTTTGTTTATTTTTTGTGGATTCCTAAGGTTTATTTAATTCTATTTACTAACTATGATGTGCTTGTCACCTTTGTTTTTTTCAGTGAATATATATTAACCCTGGGCATAGTTCGCGTAGTAGCGCTACGCGTAGCTACGCGAAGTGCACTTCGCACTACACGAGCTATGTGTAGCAACGCGAACTGCATAGTGCACTGTGCAAAATGCTGTTCGACCACTCACAATGAGAAACCTGACTTCCCCGTGTTGAGAATCTCGCCGGGAGGTTTATTTTCCACGCTCGTGGTCGGCTACTTGATGTTGCTGATCGCGAACGAGGAAAAAGTCTTGCAGGGATGTCATTTTGCTCGGTCGAGGTCGCCAACTTGATGTTCGGGACCGCGAGCAAGCAAACAATGACCGCTAAGCTATGCTACGCTATGCCTGTTTGCAGTGTGCTACGTGCAATTCATGTAGTGCAAAGTAGCGCAAACTTCGCAAACTACGCGAGCGTAGTGTAGTACTTTGCCCACTGTTAATATATATACATATATCTTCACTGAAAAAAACAAGAGAAACTTAAGGTGAAAACTATTTATATAGATAAACATACACATTCAAATTTCTTCAATCACTTTTCTTGGTGCTTTAAATGTTCGACCTGATCTTGTTCTGGGAAACTGGGAGGTGTCATCGCTATTGTCCAGAATCTGTGTCATTGGTGTGGAAGCAACAGCAGTTGCTGATGTTTCAGACCCAGTCTCTCTATCAACTTGTAAACTAATAGATAAATATGAAGAATAATTAGTCAAGTGCTTGAAATGAACAGATAATAGACTTCCACGGCGCTGGGCAGTCACCATGTGTCCTTAATAGATACCACTTGGAAAGGTTCTGCATCAAAACTAGTATCAGATTTTCTTTTCTGCGATTGTCGTACAAGCACTGGATCTCCTCTCCTTTGCATGCAGTCTTTTGTCAGCATATATTTTCATATATTGTTTGTTAACCAAGTCATTCTCATGAGTTGCCACTTCATCTTTCTTTTTCTAATTGCTCCATTGAGGTAACTTGTTATTCTTTGTTCTCCTGAATATCAAAATGACAGGACTTTCACCTGTGGTCGTGTAGGATTTTGAACAATAAGCTCTCATGGAATGATTCAATACAGTTTTCAACTTGAGCTTCTCTAGAGTGGTAAGCTGCACTGTTTTCTTTAGTTTACTCATAAAATGCTCAACAAGTCTATTTGCTTTGTGGCTAGAGAGATGTGCTATATTGATGCTTTATTTACAAATGCTCCAAGAAATATCTGAACTCTCGAATATTGAAAGACAGGCCATTGTGAGACTTCACTATGGTTGGAACACACCATGACGCAAAGATGCAGACAAGTTTTTTAATTATGCATTCTTGAGTTGTAGATGAAAGATCTTTAATTGGTGGAAACCGTGAGCATTCATCCATAAGCATCAATAGAGGATGGAGCTTGTCAGTTCTGACACGCTCAATATGTGGTGAGAAGTTTTGTAAAAAGGCAGTTGCATAAATGTCAGGCCTTTAATTCATTTTCAACCATGTCATCAAGATAAAATGCTAATCAGTAAAAGGGTTGATGACTTTATTAAAGAACTACAAGCTGGTTGTCTGAAACCTTAAAGGACCTTGAGTATGTGAGAGAATACTTCATTAAAAGGGTTTAATATATTGAAAATGTTGGTTGTGAGAAGCGAGATCACTCCTAGGGCCCTTTTAATGATTCTGATGAACTAATTTTAAAATAATCTATACCACGCTCAGATATGAAAAAGAATATTTAGCGAAAGTACGCTCTGAGGGGTAACCCATATCAATCAATCAATCAATAATTTGTAAAGCACACTACATACCCGCGAGAGTCTCAAGGCTCTGGGGGGGGAGTGGGCCGCTACTGATCGAACAGCCAGGTCTTGAGTATCCTCCTGAAGGTCAGCAGGTCTTGGGTCTGTCGTAGGCTCAGTGGGAGGGTGTTACATGTCTTGGCGGAGAGGTGGGAGAAGGATCTCCCACCGGTTGTTGTTCTTCGGATGCGCAGGACGGTGGCGAGTGAGAGGTCGGAGGAGCGTAGCTGGCGGTTGGGGATGTAGGAGAGCCATCTGTTGAGGTAGGCTGGGCTGGTCTTGTGGAGTGACTTGTGTGTGTGGGTGAGGAGCTTGAACGTTATCCTCTTGTTGACGGGAAGCCAGTGTAGGTTTCTCAGGTGGGGGGTGATGTGATTATGTTGAGGTCGTGCTGTTGAGCTATGTGTGCGAGCGGGCCATGTAAATGTTGAACAGCGCCGGGCTGATGGAGGTTTCCTGGGGTACGCTGCAGATGATCTTGAAGGCTTTGGGACAGAATGGGGGGAGGCAGATGCTCTGGGTTCTGCCGGAGAGGAAGGAGGTGGTCCAATCCAGAGCCTTGACACAGATCCCTGCGGCGTGGAGGCATGCACATAGTGTGCGGTGGCAGATGGTGTCGAAGGCAGCGGAGAGGTCTTAGAGGATGAGTGCTGCGGTCTCGCCATTGTCCAGCAGGGTCCTGATGTCATCAGTGGTGGCGATGAGAGCAGTTTCGGTACTGTGGTTGCTGCGGAACCCTGACTGGGAAGGATTCTCTTTTCGTGGGGTATCAGGTTAGCTGTCTGTTGACGGTTTTCTTGATGACGTTGGCTGGGAAGGGGAGCAGAGAGATAGGCCGGACGTTCTTGAGGTCTCTTGGGTCTGCATTAGGTTTTTTGAGTAGGGCGTTGATCTTGGCGTGTTTCCAGATCTCTGGGAAGGTCGCGGTCTCGAGGGAGAGATTGATGATGTTGCGCAGGTGGGGTGCGATGGAGCTGCTTAATCTGTTGGCTTTTAGCCTTGGGGAAGTTAGGGAAGGGTTGTCCATGGGGGGAGCAGTGGGAGAAAAGAAAAGAAAATTGTTCCTCTGAAGCCTCTTTGATGTTTGTAGGGTGTTTATCCCTTTTAGATGGTATCAGGGTTTAGATGTTATCAGTGTTTAGTGAAAAGAAGGAGAGTATCATTAAAATCCTCTTGTGGAATCTAAATGGCCTTAGGGTATGCGGGAGACAAGCAAGAATATTGCAATACTTAAAGGACTGCCCAGCCCAGATTATAGTGATACAGGAAACGTATTTAACAGAGAAGGTAGGTATGGAACTTTTCAAGTCAAAGAAATGGATTGCCCAAGTGGCATGTACAGCTCAATCAGCTGTAACTAAAGGGGTAGCAATATTATTTACGAGTAGCGCAAGTGAACTTGGAGTCTTATGTTTCGGATAAAGCCAGAAGATGGTTAGCATTAAGGTGAGGTGCTTGGCCCATTTTTTTACCCTGGCGGGTTATTACGGACCAAACCAGGATGATATTATCCCTTGGGTGAATTGATGGCTGAGCTCTTAAACTCCTCAGACCCAATTATATTGGCTGGAGATTTCAATGCAGTTTTAAACTATTCCTTAGATAGATCCTCGCACAGCAGGGCATTGGTAAACCTGAATACTTTGGGGCTGATAAAACAAACGATGGAGCAACTGGGTTTGTGCGATGTATGGCGTCAAAGAGCAGGACCACAAAAAGGCTTTACCTTCTATAACAATAAATATAGACACCAGTTGAGGCGGCTAGACTATTTCTTCATTGATAGTAATGTAAAAGACCAGGATGACCGAATTGATCATGTGGAAGACCACTTGTCTGACCATTCAGCAGTGACTCTCCAATTGAAGATCAGTAAGGAGGTAGCACAATCCAGGTTGACCTTAGATCGTACGATTCTGCAGGATGAGGGAGTTATAGAAATGCTGAGCAGAGAGATTGAAGAGTGTATCAAGAACAACAGGGGCTCATCTGCTTCGGATGTGTCCCGGGATGCTTATAAACCTTTTTAAGGGGAAGACTAGGAGCATTGGCTGCAGGGAACAAGAGGAGATACTATGAAGAGGTGTCAGTTCAGGAGGAACAGGTTTGCTCCTTAGAAAGAGATTTAATTGACCAAGGAATATAGGAGGGGGTTAGGGTAGGGGTGCTACAGAAAATAATGCAAGTAAAGTCCAACCTAGCAATAGTTCTACAAGACAGAGAAAGGAAAAGGTGGGAGACAAGCCAATTAGTAAATTTTTAATATAGTGAAGGATGTAGGCTGCTGGCTTGGAAGGCAAAAAAAGAGCAAGTGAGGAACAGAATAGAACAGGTCATAGGTGAACAAACTGGGGCCCTAATTGGAGATAAGGGAGGGAGTGTGCAAACCTTTCATAGCTACTTTAGTGAAATGTATTGGGAAGATCTAGAACCAACGGAAGAAGAAATAAAAATATGGTTAGGACAAGACTATGTCAACCCCCTTTCACCTGAAAAAGTTGGACAATTAAACAAGGAAATAGATATCAGTGAAATAGGGATGGTAATTAGACAGCTCAAGAAGGGGAAGGCTCTTGGGTCTGATGGTTTGCCTCAAGAAGTTTACAAAGCCCTGGGTGATAAACTAACTCCCATTTTAGTAAGGGTCTTCAATGATCTGTTCATCGGAGGGTCCGGTATGCCAGCCTCTTGGACGAATGCTAATGTCTCATTAATTTTCAAGCCAGGAAAATTCCCTAGGAACTGAAATTCCTATCGACCAAGTTCGTTATTAAATAGTGATTATAAGATCTATGCTAAGATCTTGGCTGATAGGCTAAATGGGTTAATGGCTGGGATGGTGCATGATGATCAGAAGAGGTTTATTTGGGGAAGATCTCTGAAAGACTTAACGTATGCACTGGTTGGCTCAATAGATCTGACCACATCGTATAAGCTCCCTGTGGCCGTAGTGGCTTTGGATGCCACAAAGGTGTTTGATCGGGAAAACCGGGCTTACCTAAAAGCTGTGGAAAAATCTTTGAATCTGGGTTACATTTTTGTAAGGCCATGGCAGATATCTATGAAGCTCCAGAAGCCAGAGTTTTGCTTAATGGCTCTCTAACTGATCCTGTACGTATCACCAGGGGCACGAGGCATGGTTGCCCTTTGTCACTGCTTCTTTTTAATCTTTATATATACCCTTTAGCCAGGAAAATCGGGGAAGATTCTGATATTTTACCTTTTAAGTATAACGATTGGACTAAAAATCTGCGCCTAAATGCGGATGATATTCTTATTTATACTACTAACTTACAAAGCACTCTATCTCGCCTTATGACTCTGACTACTGATTTTTGAAAGATCTCGGGCTACGAGATTAATAGGGCAAGACGGAGATCATGACCTGGAATTTAGATGCAGGAGATGTTGTCAGCAAAGGAGAAATGGGATATTTGGGAGTTATGATATCACAGGACATCAAAAAAAATAACTAAAGTTAACTTTGAGAAAGTTAAGACTCCTGAAGATGTGGTCCCACCTTCAGTTATCTCTTCTGGGACGGTTACATTTGATTAAAATGATAACCCTCTCGAAGCTCACTCTTCTTTTTGACCCGATACCCCTGCCTTTCGAGAAGGAATGGCTAAAAAGTTGCAAAGCCAGGTTAGTACTTTTATTTGGTCAAGCAAAGGTCCCAGAATAGCATAGACAAAATTGAAGAGGAGGGTGGAGAAAGGAGGCCTGGAATTACCAGTTCAGCTTTTCCATTCTTGGGCCTTTCCATTAAAGAATGGGAGAAGTTTGTTTGGTTTATCAAGCTCAACTAAGACGGGGGCATGTGGGTCATGATGTTTAAGTCTGGAGGCAGGAGGCAAACAAGGGTTTCTGTTGAAATATGCAGACCTAAAGTATTTTAAAAAAGGTAGGTTAAAATTTTTAAAGAGATTAACTAAGACATGATAGAAGATCAGGAAAGTTTTGAAAATACCATACCATAGCTTACTGGCTCCTATCTGGGACTCACCGGGCTCTCCGGAATGGACAAAAGATGCTCTTGCAAGACCACTTTTAAAGGCAGGTTTTACCCGCTGGGAGTATATAATCTTGGATGGGGAACTGATCACATCAGAAATGTTTAATAAACAAACAGATCATCAACTATCCAGATTTAAATATCTTCAAATGCGAAGCTGGTATTAAGTCTTGGAAACAAAAATTTGAGAACCAAATGATCTGGAAGCTCGATTGACGCAAGAAACAGTACTCAAAAAGGAGCTGGCTGCTATCTTTTGGTTGATGATCAATCTGGAGGATGGAGTTTTCACCTTGCCAACGGAATTGTGGGGAAAATACTTGTCAGAGGCATCACTGGAACATCAATGGCAAGTATCTATGACCATGCTATTTAAAATAGTAAAGTTTGCATTCCGTTGAAGAAACCATCTTTGTTCCATCCACAGAGCTTATTGGTCCCCCCCAGAGATTATCAAGGTTTGGGAGATGAGGTGAAGTCGCCTGCCCGAAATGCGGTAGTATGAAAGAGGACGATGTTCATATGTTTGTGGCCTGTTCAGAAATCCATATTTTATGAAATGAAATGAAATGAAATGATTACGCACTTGTATAGCGCACAACTACGCATAGGCATCTCGGTGCTTGTACGAATACCGCCGAGGAACCCTTCCTGGCCTTTCCCTGTGAGGAGCCCACTCCTGGGTACCCCCAAGGTGAAGTCAGGCATCCTCAGCGTTGTTGGGGCCGTTGTAGAGATTAAGCAAGCTATTGCCCAGAGGTGCAGAGTGGGACTCATAATTAGAATAGGCACCGAAGCGAGAATTATCAGGTCAGAGGAAATTGAGCCCGAGACCCACCAAGGCTGGAATTGAACCCTGGTCCCGGCCAGACTACTGCATCAGGGTCTGCCGCTCTAACCATTGAGCCACACTTCTCTATGGAGAGACGAGAGTAGGGCTCTGTCTGAATATTTGGAGATTAACATTGAGGTAAGCATTATGCTTGTTATTTTTGGGCATCTGGAATCATTGGATAAGATTACAAAAAAACAGGCAAGGCTAATCTTTTACTGTGTACTACAGGCAGATAGGGAGATTTGCAAACAATGGGTGGCCACAACTCCTCCTAGCTTTGATAATTGGGTGTGTTATGTTAAGCATATACCCTCCCTAGACAGGTTATGTTTTAGAAATCATGATTTTTGGCTCCTGATGCTTGAATGGTGTGACAAGTAAGTGCTAGTATACAAAAACAGGGTTTCAATGATTAAGCCTTCTCTGCCTCAACTGGTATTCTCTCCCCTCCTGGCTGGGAGTGGGTTGATAGTGATAAGAGGTAAAATATGGAAGATGAAGGTTAAACCTGAGGGCGGAACAGACTATAATCTCCAATTTTTTTCCTTCCTGTTTCCAGCACATGGGGTCAGGATACTCCATTCAAATGTTCAAAAGGAAGATAGTAGAATTTCTCTCCAAAGAGGCAAATGAGGAGAAAAAAAAAAAGAAACCATGTCATCAAGATAAGGAAACCAAACTCGGTTTGGGAGAGCTTGTTTTGTGGCAACAATTTCACGATGTCCTTCATGGGCTACCTCAAATATTTTCTGTCTCAGATTTTCTGGAATCAGGATTCTCGAACCTCGTAATATAACTCCTTCCTGAGTTATGGACAATTCATCTTTGAATGTTTTGTACTTTTGATATTCACGATTACTGGTGTGTAGCCAAGTGTGTTGGTTCCATGACTGATGTGTAATTATATCTTTCAGCTTTAACATGTCAATCTCATGGCTCATGGCAGTGATAATCTGAGCTAACAAAATGGCAGCAGGTGCGTTGGAGTTTACAATGAAGTTGATATAGGCCTCAGCTGTCTTGAATAGAATACCATGACCTTGTATAGGCACTCTGGAAAAGTACTCAGCAGGGTTTCTTATCTTTCCCTCGATGATGCACAATGGTATAATCATACTCTTGCAATCCTAGTCCCAATCATACAATGCAAGGAAGCATTTTGGCCTTCGGACTACCAAATATAGTCAATAAAGCTAGATGATCAGCTACCATTGTAAAAGTTTTTCCATACAAGAACACAGGAAACTTTTCACAAGTCCATACCACAGATAAGCTTTCTTTCTCAGGTTGTGAATAAGCATGGTCCGCTTGGGACAAACCTCTACTTGCATATGCCACAATATGTCTTTGAAGATTTGTGTGCCCACTGTGCAGTGCCAAGATAGCATATAGTGTTACTGGGCTAGCGTTAACAATAATTCCTGTATGAAGCATCAGATTGAAAAATGCAGTTTTAATGGCATTCTCCATGGCTTTTTTAAGTTTCTTGAAACTTTTCGAACAGTCATGTAACCAAGGGAATGAAACATATTTTCTCTTCAAATCTCTCAACAGAGCGCTGACATTGGCAATGTTTTGAATTTATTTGGAATGGCAACTGGCCATGCCAAGAAAAATACCGCAACATGGAAACAGCTTACTGGGGGTCAGCATTTGAAAGCACTTGCACTTTAGCAGGCTCTGGTGTCATACCCCCATCAGAAAAGATATAGCCAAAAATGTATCTTTGTCTTATGAAACTCACACTTGCCTGCATTCAAAGCCAAACCTGTTTTGGCAAGTAAATTACATACTTGAGAAATAACTTTATCATGTTCTTTTTGTGTAGCTCTGGATACCAATATGTCATCACTGTAATTAAACACATTCATTACAGGCAGTATGACAAGTCGAATTGAAACAGTTCTGCAGTGGATGACAAACCAAAACTTAGGGCCTGATTTAGTTCTTGGTGGACAGGTTAATCTGTCACAATGGTGACAGATAGTTCATCCGCTGAAATATAAATCCAATTACATAATCAATATTTTGGCAGACGGGATATCCTTCACTGTTGCGACAGACTAACCCATCCGCCAAGATCTAAATCAGGCCCTTAGTCTTTTATATTGAAACAGATCAACGTGTAAAGAAAAGGTTCTAATGTACCTCCGAACTTTTTCAAGTTCTAACTGATGATAACCGTTATTTAAATCAAGCAGAGAGAAGAACTTTACATAATTTAATTGCGTTATCATGTTATCAATGTGTGAACCTGGATGTCGTTCTCGTTCAATTGCCTTGTTAGCTTGACACATGTGCACTAAGACTGTGGGAGAAACCCATTGCACTGAACCAGTGGAATGTCCAATAATATCATGCTTAATTATCAATTCTTGTTCTTTCTCAACAGCTTCTTGCAAATGAAAAGCAGTTTATCTATGTCTATGTGCAACAGGACGGATGTCCTCATTAATATGCAACTTCACTTTCATAGTCTTAAATTTTCACAGACAATGAAATAAAAAAGGGAACTGTCTTACTATTTTTCAGAGAGCATTGCTTGTGTAATTCAAAGAAATCAGTCCCATATCAACGGCTGTGCTTGAAGCGCAGGTATTGGTTCTTGTACCTTTTTATTTCGTGTTTCATTGTTGCTACAAATGAACCATGCCTAATTAAGGAAGTCAATGCAGTCCATGTATTCTCTTTGGTTTTGGATGGCATAAGTGTGCGGCAATGGAGAAAATTCATTGTATTTCTCCTATGGCATAATGCTTATCACTGCACCACTGTTCATAATGCAAGGTATCGAACAACCATTTACTTTCAGTGTAATTTTGGGTCACTGTGTGAATTACTTCAGGGCTTTGACATGTCGTTCTTTGTTTGACTGACATTTTTCTTCACAAGCAGCCAAACCAACATGAACAAGCTTTTCTGAGGTAAACATCGACATGGTGTAATCATGTTCTTCGCTTTCACTGTATTCTAATACAGAAGAACTGCATTACAATGATGTAGATGACAAAAGGCATTGTTCAATGTCAATTTGTCTTAACTGATGTCGCTGCTTTGAGTTATTGGTGTGCATCAAACGTTGCTTCTGAAAAGTTCTGGAGCTATTTTGTCTGCGAGCCGTGATGTACTTACTTTTTCCTTCTCTTTACAAACTGTCACAAAATGCTTCTCCTTCCCACAACCTTTACAATTCTGCCCCAGAGCAGGACATTTACCTTTGTGTGGAAATGAAAATCCACATCTAAAACACAACTTCTTTTTACAGGCAGACATCACCTTATGTCCTTCAGTCTTTGACTTTGGATTACTTTTCACTTTCATGACTGATTCATTCTGGGCACCTCCGGCCTCCTTGTCAGCAGCATGCCTATTGTGCTCTTGCAGCCATTAACACTCACTCCAGACTATGAGTTTCTCTGAGTATTCGTCGTATGAATTAATCTGACAAGCATTCATCAATAAATTTCAGATACATAGCTTTGTCTGCATTAAATGATTTGAACTTACAATATCTGATGAGTGTGTCGAGTGTCTCCACAATTTCCTCAATGGTTTCACCAGCTTTCTGTCGTTACTGGTTGAAGTTGTATATTTTTTAATCAACATTAAGCATTGTATTAAAATTGAGATTCAAAAATTGTTTAACGTTTCAATATGTGACTTCTTCGGTCATGTCATTCTATTCATGACTTCTTCACACCATCACCAGTAAGATTTTTTAGATACTTGATAATCTTTTTGTTATCAGTCTCTTCAAGTGCATCAATGCAATCATCAAATGTCTCTATCCAAGCAGTCAATCTTTCTCTAATATTTCGCTTTTTTGCGGTTTTGAATGGTGGTGGTAGTTTCAGAAAAGCAGCAGCATTTTAGACCAGTGTGGAACTTTTTTTTTTTAATGTATTTATTGATTTTTAAAGCAAGGCAGACAATCAATGGTACAGAATCATTGAAAGCAAGAAAACGCATAAAACCTACCACATCCCTTCGCCCCTCCCCCTCACCCCCCAAGTGGAACAGTAGTACAGTTACAGTACAACGCTGCATTTGGTAGCATATAATAATAAAGAACATTTTTGGGCAAAGACCATCCTTTAGGTCCGCGCAGATGTTAGCAGGAGGTCCACATCCATTTAAAGGTATCTAGTGTGATCTGCTAATGGGCTCATACCAGGGCAGGATGGGACAGCAGATACTCAGTCAGGGGGGCCCAGTAATCATTGGGGTGAGAGGATTCCGGCAGCTCCTCCTCATATGTCTGTAGCTGAGTATTACAATACACCAGGTCTCTGAGCCACTTCTTCACAGTGGGTGATGTTTTGGCTCCCCAGCATTGTGCCACCGCCCTTTTTGCAAACAAAGTGGAAACTGTGACAATTCTCCTGTTACTGGTCTTAAGGCGCTTGACATACCCCAGTAGGCAAAGCTCAGGAGAGCAATGCACAGGGTCCAGCACAACATCAGATAGAATGGCCACCACTTTCATCCAAAAAGCAAACAAACTCCCACACATCCAGGCAACATGGATGAAATCTGCATCCGCCGCTCCACATCTCACACAGTTAAAGGTTTCCTTCAGGCCGTAATTATATAGCTGCAAGGGGGAATAATATACCTAATGTAGGAACTTAAAATGTATAATTCGCAGATTACAATTAGCCGTGAGGCAACCAGTAAGCTGACAACACGCAGTCCAGACCTCCGGCGTGATAAGAGTACCCAGCGTCATCTGACAGCGCAAGCAAGAGGGGTGTACTTCTATGTCATGTTCGCGCAGAGAGACATTGTAAAGTTTTGTAACTAATTTCTTTCGACTCTCTCCAGTCAGCAGCACCTGCAGGGCTCGCAAAGTGGTGGGTAAAGCAGGATAACCCGGATACACCATGCAGATAGCTTGACAAACCGCAACAAAAGTAAAGTTAAACATGAAACCCTGCTCGGGCCTCTCTTCACCTCTTTTAACATTTTAAATCTACCTTCCACATATAGATCACCCAGCCGGTGGATGCCAGCCGCAGCTAATTCTCGCAAAGCAGGCGCCTCCTGAGCCGCCGAGATTCCAGGGTGGGAAAGTACCAGCAATAGTGGCACATACAGATTGGAATGCAGCGCCTTAGTCGCCAGCATTCACCAGGCCCACGCCGTGCACTGCGTGGGGTTAATCTCGGTCCACGGGCCACCCGATCCCCCTTTAAGTGTCACCACCTGCAGTGGCACAGGGAGCACATCATCTGCCTCTATAGCCACATGTGGCTGATACCACGGCGGGAAGTGTCAGTAATGCGCGAACTGCACCTGGGCGCACAGGTAGCAGAGGCGGAGGTCTGGAGCCTCAAAATCTCCTCTTTCAAAGGGCTGCACCAATAGGTCCCAGCGACACTCATGGGAGTTCCTTTTGCTTTTATTTATTTGGAACAACTCAATAGTGTTCCCCATCACTTCTTTTGAATGAAGTAGATGCACACTGTAATGTTCGTAGATTTCTTCACATCTTAACATATCCACTTTTTCAATTTGTCCACTTGACGTTTCAGTATCTTCTGCTAAAACTATTTCTTCTACTCCCATATAATCATTCTTATAGTATGTATTGCTTTTTTATCAAATACAATGTTGCCTTTTGCACTTTCCAAGTATCCACTAACCCCTGTCAGATTTTCCTATTCTTAGTCGGCACGCCATTAACAAGAACAACTAGTGGTTAATTTTCTACACTCTCTACACCAATAGTTTCAATATTTTTCTTTAAATCTAACGGTAAATACACAACTCTTCCTTTTAATCCTCTTTGTAAATCTGAAGGAGGCAATTTACCTGTTTTAGGCTCCATACAAACAATAGAACAGTAAGAGCAAAAGTACCCTGCCTATAAACTTTAAATGAGGTCCAACACGTGGATCCTACCATATCCCGGGAGCCAGGAGCATATCTTTTAGAGCCCAATATCAAGACAGTCCATCATAGTTTTTATTTTGAGAACATTTATTCTTATTATTTTCTATTTTAAAGATCAAAATTTCAGAGATAAACATTGCAAAATACAAATAAATGTAAATTTGTCATTCAATTATAAGTAAAAACATACATAATACAGTGCCATATAGGCTGTCCCACACAACCCAGGGTAACTCTCATATTTACACATCCATATACTCCATACATAATCATACAAACATCCTTTCACACATCAACAAGTCAACACATAAATACTTCCGCTAATAATGAGCCTGCAACTAGGTGAACCGAAGCCTGGCTGAACTGCATGGAGGCGTGTCTGCCGATTAGAATCACTGGATTTTTGTACGTGAGAGCATTATGTTTAAAGTATTCTGGGTGAAAAACTGAAAGGAGCTGTAACCGTGGCGAGCCCAGAGGTTGAGGCTGAGAGCAAAGCACCTGGGAGGTATATCAGCTGGTGGTCAGCTGGTCAGAACTACTGGAGTCGACTGAGGACGCCGTGGCAGGCTGTTTCTTGGTGTATCAAAGCTCTTAGCTGGGTGAAGGAGCAAAGCAGGGTTTGCTGCTTTTACAAGTAAGGACTGCAGAGCTGAGAAGCTAAAAGGTTCTGTGGAGAATGAAAGGAAGGAAGGGTGAGTGCACAGGTGTTGTGCAGTCTTTACTATATGCAAGCTGCGACTGACGCCGCCATTAAGTAAAAACACTGCTACAAATATAAAGCGGCGCACATAATAGACTTTAAAGCCTCAACCGGGTTTCTTTGCTTTCTGCGGGCTGTTCGAGGCGGAGAAGAGCGCACGACCTTAAGATCCAGGGGGTTGCTTGCTGACAACGACCCGATCCCTACAGCGCCTATACCCGGGGACAGGACTACACTCCCCAGGGTGCACTTGCGCTCACACACCTGCACAGACTCAGGGGGAGGCGTGGACATCGCGTACAAAAGCTACTCCCCAGCGCACGAGGTGTTGTGGTGTGCTTCCTGCTCTAATTGCCCTGACCTTTCCCGCTGGTGAAGGAATTCGCGGGAGGCTTTTGTTATCTTTTGTGCCCTGACCCAGAGAGGCGCTGCTTTGTTACTCTCACCTCGTCTCAAGTGCTGGAAGTTTGGAGGGACTGCAAGCCCCAGGACGCTTTGCTGCACACACCTGGGCCGGAGACCAGACACGCCCACAGCCTCAGGCGAGATATAACCAAGTACCCATTCCCGTAGCCCGTGAGAAGCCTGGGACAAGGGCAGGACCGTTGTTGGCCGTTCGTAGCCGGTAGAGGCTGGGCTGGGCCACCCCCCTTGGGCCCCCCATTCACTCACTTGTGTGCTGGGCCTGTCTTGCTGGGGTCCTATACTAGAGGTCCAATTGTAATTTGTTGCACTGTATTTATTTTGCTGTTATCCCTCTATTTGTGTCTCGTTTGGTGTTTGTTGGAGCTAAGTATGGGGAAGCGTAACACCGGGTCACTTGCTCCAGTAGCCGAGGCAACGAAAGTCCAGATCCCTACATTAACGGCTTTTGACCGCATGCTTCAAAAGACAATTGGAGCTGTGGCCAATGCCATAGAAAACACCGAGCTACGCCTCTCGTTCCCTGCGGGCTCCATCCCCCCTTACTATCTTCCAACATGTCTATTCTGTCTATTAATTCACAAGATTCGATACTCGCACCATCATTTGTTGCCCTCCCCCATGGTGGTCCTCTAGGGTACCAGTTGAACACAGTACCCTCGCCCAACGACCCCTCCCCCAGTATCACTCGTAGGTTGTCATTGACCCCTCCCATTTTTGACTCCCAGATCTCTGTCTGTCAAATTCCCCATGATGTAGGCAATGATGATATTTCGTTAACCAACTCCCTCAGTGCCAATAACTCACCTTCTGACTATGATTCTGATCCTGACTCAAGCACGAAGAGTGTGACTCCTAGCCCTAGTGTAAAAACTAGAGGTCAGCTGGCTAGGCGTCAGTTGAAAAATCTTGATAAAGATCACCCAACACCTAGAAGTGGGACTAGACTAAATGAAGGTTCAAAGCAAAGAAAAGTGCCTGTCAGACATTGTGCACCCAAAGGGAAGAGCACTCGGATCAATATAGCTGGGAATGCCCCTGCTATTAACGAGGATTTGGCCCTACCTCTTGATCTACGCTCCCTAGATAGGCAAGGAACCCTATCAGGTGAAGCTCCAGCCATGCAGGAAAACAATGATCCTGGTAGGAAAGACACAAATCTAGCTTCTAATATTGACCTAAGAGCAGCGATTCCCCCCACTGTTGAATGTGATATGCCCCAAATTAACAGTATCGAGCATATCCCAAGGTCCCTTACTCTACCAGTAAGAAAGAGGCTCGAAGAGCTATCAGCAAGGCTGGATCGTTTCGAGCAGGGAACTTTGGACAACTTCTTTTCTGTAAAGACTCTCATAAAGACACAATCTAAGACTAGCTCTGTAATAGTTCCCCAGAAAGAGATACCACCGGTACCTCCCGCCAAACCAACCAAACCTATACACTCAAATAAGCGAGATAACCAAGGGACCTCCAGTTCTGCAAATACCGTGTCAAGAACGGCACCAATGTCTAAAACTCCAGTGGTAGCCGTCCTAAATAAAAAGGCAAGTAAGCCATTAGCTCACTCTCCATCTGTTGAAGACAAGGGGGGATCCGACTCCACACCAACACAGGCCCCGAAAGGTAAGCCTAACCCCGGCATCTTAGAGGGAAAGAATAAAAAACCTTTACTAATTCCCGATCTAGCTAACAAAAACTAAGAAAACTCCCCCTGTATTAATCTGCCTCCAGCTTCCATGGCTTACGTTGTTGTTCTGGCAGGAGTCCCCTGCCTTAAGCATGGTAAGGCAGAGTCTTACGTCGAACTCAGAAATAAAACATCATTCTGGCTAACAAGCAATAGACCCCTTCCAAGCGACCTAGACGCCCAGATTCTTCGAGTAAGACGAGTCGGTTGGTTGGGTAAAAGACCGAAGGACATCCAAGGAGATTGCTTATAGTTAACTTTAAGGATACCAGAGTGGCAGGGTTTATTTGTAGTCAGCAGGACGCGCGTGCCGATGATGGCATTAGATCCCTTGACTTGAGGTATTTCTATCCACAGCATCCTAGCTGGTGGCAGAGGCAGGCCCAGGGCATTCCTTCCCGGGGATGGCAAGCTGTTAATTGTAACTCCTATGATACACCTGCCATTGACAGAACTGACAACCTGTATGGGGGCCAAATTAACAACCAAAACTTTCACCCAATGTATACGCATTCTATGGGCAATTCTTACCGGGGAGGGGGAGTATTCCACCACCACCCTTACACAAACTATGCGTCTGGTAGAGGCGATAGATATGGTGAAGGCTTCAATGATTATTCCAGCTATTACCCAGACTTTCAGCCTCCAAAGGGGACAACTTCTATCGAAACAACTATGGGTATTGACGTAGTAACCACCCTTTTTCAACTTCTTTTTTGTTTTCTGAGGCGTATAGACAGCTTAATGGAAGTAGGCCTCCATCTTCCCCTCCCTTTATTCCAAGCCAAACCCAAATTGTAGAACCTGCAGAGGGAGCCTATGAAGCAAGGTTGGCCGTGCCATCACCACAGACGGAGAAGATCATTAAGCATTCGAGTAATCTGGAAGATTGTGGCACGATCTGCCAGTATGGAAGAGGATCCCCCTCTAGTAATAATATGGCAATCACTTTACCTGGGGCTGCCACTTTCCCGGTGACCTCACCAGCCCAGACTCGCATGCCATCCTCCACACATGTTCCAACGATAACATCTCTGACAGACATGGGGGAGGAACTCCATCTACCACCTTGCATAAACTATCCTACCCAATCTCTGGGCACAGATGTGGACAATGGGCCTATCCTGGGGGTTATGAGCTGGAATATAGCGGGTATTGCTAGGAACTTAGATCTTCCTGAATGGCACTCGCAAGTAGAACAGCATTCCATTTGCATATTCCAGGAAACTTGGAGCCTTGAACCTGTTCACAAAGCTGGCTATTCTACATATTTCTTGCCCGCTCTGTTGTCGCTCTCAGGGAGGGGCCGGCCCTCGGGGGGACTTCTCATATGGGTGGACATTTCCCTGGGGTGTAGCATTACCCAGAAGCATAGTGCTTCACTGGATATCCTCAGAATATCACTGAAAGGCCCAGGTAGCGGGCGGCCCCTCGAAATTCAAAATTTGTATGCTAGAGGCACTAGAGGTAGCTCCCTTTCCCCCACTGTAGCCATGCTCGAGAGAATCTTAGACGATTGTGGCGAGGGTGCACAATTATGATTGCAGGGGATTTTAACTGCACATTTGAACCCTTAGCGGTAGAGGATATTCTGGGTGTTTCTGAGGATGATCTGATGAGGGGTATACCAATTCTGGCTGTTGAGCCAATAAAGAGATGGTCCCAGAGGGTGATCCAATTAAATGCTATGACTTTGGCATATCGCCTGCGAGCCGTAAATGGAAGAACCATGTCTGACCCCTCGGACACTCATACATATAACAGGGTAAATCATACCTCCAGGATTGATTACATCCTCCTCGATCTAAATCTCTGGCAGTATGTCATGGATATGGTCGTAACACCCACCACAGATAGTGATCACAACTTCCTCTCACTAAGTCTAAAGCACCTATGGCTAAGTACCCCAACATTACCGACTGGTAATAGGACAACTTCGAGTATTACCCTGTCTAACTGTGGTAGGCGTCTTAAATGGCGGAAAGTGGCCCTAGATGAATTAAAACTTCAGGCCATAGATCAACTCCTGGAAGCCTCTTTAAGTGAGATGGCAACATTCTCCTTAGAAGATTCTGGTATATCCAGAACTACGCCATTGTTTCAGGAGACTATAAACTCGATAGGTAATTTGTTTATGGTACAAATGCATGGAGGTAGGCCAGCTGGTCACCAGAAGCCAAAAGCTAAGCGGGGGTGGTATACACCTAAATGTAGAGAGAAGAAAGCGTGTCTTATTAAAGCTGTTAAGGCAAAGTCACAGCCCCTTGTTCTACAAGCCAGAGCAGAATATAAACAAGTGATTAAAAGTGCTAAAAGGGAGTGGGAGGATGCCTATTGGCAAACTCTGAGAGAGGCAACTGCTGGGCGGGATGCAGCCCGCTTTTGGAGCACCATAAGGGCAAGGAACAGGCCTGACAGCGAACTTATAACCTGTAACATAACTGGGCAGGCCTGGTTCGAGCATTTCTCTAATCTATACTCATGCCAACAAAGGGCCCTTGCCGCTCCTGCGCCCTATAGATCTTCAGTATCCACTGAAGATGAAACATTGGCCCCATTTACACTTAAGGAGGTGGAAT
This sequence comes from Lissotriton helveticus, assembly GCF_964261635.1. NCBI lineage: Eukaryota > Metazoa > Chordata > Amphibia > Caudata > Salamandridae > Lissotriton > Lissotriton helveticus. The sequence continues at coordinate 1,779,268,864 of NC_136059.1, read as the reverse complement.
ATGCTATCGGTTGCATTGTGCCCCAGAAGGCAGCTGGTCCCGACGGAATTCCGGGGGATTTGCTCCGTTCCAACCTACAGAAATGGGGGAAGTTTATCCACACTTTACTCACTGCGATTGACAAAGGTGCCGCCATCCCCGACTCTTGGAAGGGGGCAGAGGTTGTCCCTATTTTTAAAAAAGGCCGGAGGGAAGACCCTGCCAACTACCGACCAATAAGCTTACTGGACTCAACCCAGAAGGTCGTGGGTAAGGTGGTGCTGGAAAGAATCCTCCAATGGGCAAATGAAAATGAGATCCTTTCAGATTACCAGGCTGGCTTTAGGGCTGGCACTGGCACGACAGAGCAGGTCATTAGGCTCCTATTATTATATTGGAAGGTGGTAGTTATAGGCAGAGGCAGCCTTTATTTGGCATTTATTGACCTGAAGACTGCCTTTGACCTTGTGCCCAGAGACCAATTATGGGGCGTGTTGGCAGATATGGGGATCCCCCAAATATTCTGTCGATCCTAGTGCGATTGCATGATGGTAATTTCGCACAGGTGCGATGGGGCACTGATGGGCAGAAAACTAGTAGGATACCGGTGGGGAAAGGGGTACGCCAGGGATGCGTTCTCGCCCCCTCCCTTTTTTCACTTTATGTGAATGGGGTTGTGGAGCACTTACTTAAACATCCTTCAGATGCACAGTCCCTGGCAGGGGAGAAAATTCCCACTCTTCTTTTTGCAGATGACACGCTATTAATTTCAAAAACTTTGGCGGGTCTTCAGGGCCTCTTAGTTAATTTTCAGACCTTTTGTGACCAACGGGGCCTAGTAATCAACACAAACAAAACGAAGTATTTGGTTTTAAATCTCCCCAAAAAACTAGGTCGTCCACCTGTACTTAATAAAACCCCTTTGGAAAGGGTCACCGTTTTTGATTACTTAGGCATCCGAATTACGGATGCTATGCAGTGGACTCCCCATCTGCTGAAAATGTTGCTCAATCATAAAAGGGTCACAGGGGCACTTGCTAAAGAACAGCGATCTTCTTCAACTAAGCCCATCGCCCCTGTCATGGACATTTACAAGGCGAAGGGTGTTAGTTCCACCTTGTATGGCGCAAAACTTTGGGGTACTTTTAACACCGATCTTCTAACTAGGTCTGAGAATAAGTTCCTGAAAGGTATTATGTCCCTCCCACAGAGCACACCTACGCTACCCCTCTTGCTGGACTTTGGATGCCAACAAATTAGCGATGTTGCAAGACTATGACCATTACTTCTATGGGCTAGGATGTGGCGTGTCCCTGAACTTGCAAAATACGCTAAAGGCCTAGCGGAGGTGATGTCACTGGTGGTGTGGCACAGGATAAGATGGCTAACCGATGTTAAGGCTTTGCTTGGTAAATTGGGACTCAGCGACGCCTGGGAAAGTCGGTCCTCTCCCCCCGAAACCTGTCTTAAAAACTTTGTATTGGAATTGGGTCAGCAACAGAACTTCTACGGACCCATCTTTTGGTAGGCTCACAGAGGAATTTTTAATTCACAAGGACTCACCTTATCGGGAGCCTTATCTGGATATGGTTTGGAAACCCTATGATAGGGCCCTGTATTTTAGATTTAGAGCGGGGTCTCTTCCTGTACGTGCCCTAACAGCTCATTGGAACCCACCGTATCAGTCAATTGCATCTTGTCCCTTCTGCGACACCATTACGGAGTCAGTAGAACACTTTTTGTTTGTTTGCCTGTCCTATGCACGCACGAGGCAACTGTGGCTCAAACCTGTATGTAGGGCCATGGATACTAGACACTCTTCCGTGGCATTCCGAATTTTAATATCAGACACTCGTCCCATGTATGTCTTCGGCCTTGCAAAATCTTTGTCATGGGCATGGTCCATTAGGACAAAATGGCTATTAATTACTGTTTAATTGATTCATTTTTAATCCTATGACCGATTGATAAATGGTTACCTCTTTTAAAGTTTATTGGGATCCTGTTTTTATGCTATCGAATTTGGCCATTTTTAAACTCATATTTGTTATGTTTTTTAATGAATGTACATTTTTTTCTAAATGGACCCATGTTGCATTTTTCATGTGCTGCTTTTATGATGTAACAATCGAAAATAAAGCCGTTGAACTGAACTGAACTTCCGCTAATATATTGCCGTCACTATGAATTGATGAAGATGTAATGCAATTCATTAAACAAAGGAATATGGGCAAAGACACAAGTAGGAGGATTAATGATGGATTAAATAATCCTCATTGCCCATATGTACCACGCCGACGCGCATTTCGGTGTTCCAACCCGGATGGGTCACACCTTCGTGAGGGCGACAGACAACCAAGGGGGGGGTACTAGTGCAGTGGTGTTTGTGTAGTGTGGGGGGTCGTGCTGGGGTAGTGTTGTAGGATAGTGCAGTGGTGTTTGGATAGTGTAGGAGGTTTTGCTGGAGTAGATTTAAGGTTTAGGGTAATGCAATGGTGTTTGGGTAGTGTAGGGGGTTGTGCAGGGGTAGTGTTTTAGTGTTTAGGATAGTGCAGTGGTGTTTATGTAGTGTAGGAGGTCGTACTGGGGGTAGATTTAGAGTTTAGGATAGTGCACTGGTATTTGTTTAGTGTAGAGGGTTGTGCTGTGGTACTGTTTTAGGGTAGTGCAGTAGTGTTTGGGTTGTGTAGGGAGTCATGCTGAGGTAGATTTAAGGTTAAGGGTAGTGCAATGGTGTTTGGGTAGTGTAGTGGGTCATGCTGGTGTACTGTTTTAGAGTTTAGGGTATTGCAGTGGTGTTTATGTAGTGTAGGGGATCATGTTGAATTACTCTTTTAGGGTGGTAAAGTGGTGTTTGGGTAGTGTAAGGGGTCGTGCTGGGGTAGGTTTAACGTTTAGGGTAGTGCAAAGGTATTTGAGTAGTGTAGCGGGTGTGCAGGGGTAGTGTTTTAAGGATTTAGGGTAGTGCAGTGTTGTTTGTGTAGTGTAGGGGGTTGTGCTGTCATAGTGTTTTACGGTAGTGCAGTAGTGTTTGAGTAGTGTAGGGTATCATACTGGGGTAGATTTAAGGTTTAGGGTAGTGCAATGGTGTTCGGGTAGTGTAGGGGGTCATTCTGGGGTAGTGTTTTAGGGTTTTGGGTAGTGCAGTGGTGAATGGGTAGTGTAGGGGGTCGTGCTGGGAGTAGATTTAGAGTTTATGGTAGTGCAGTGGTGTTTGTGTAGTGTAGGGGGTCGTGCTGTCATAGTGTTTTAGTGTAGTGCAGTAGTGTTTGAGTAGTGTAGGGTATAATGCTGGTGTAGATTTAAGGTTTAGGGTAGTCTAATGGTGTTTGGGTAGTGTAGGGGCTCATTCTGGGGTAGTGTTTTAGGGTTTAGTGTAGTGCAGTGGTAAATGGGTAGTGTAGGGGGTCATGCAGTGGGTAGATTTAGGGTTTAGGGTAGTGCAGTGGTGTTTATATACTGTAAGGGATCGTGTGAATTACACTTTTAGGGTAGAACACTGGTGTTTAGGTAGTGTAAGGGGTCGTGCTGGGGTAGGTTTAAGGTTTAGGGTAGTGCAATGGTATTTGGGTAGTGTGTGGGGTCGTGCTGGGGTAGTGTTTTAGGGTAGTGCAGTAGTGTTTGAGTAGTGTAGGGTGTCATGCTGGGGTAGATTTAAGGTTTAGGGTAGTGCAATGGTGTTTGAGTAGTGTAGGGGGTCGTGCCGGGGTAGTGTTTTAGGGTTTAGGGCAGTGCAGTGGTATTTGGGTAGTGTAAGGGGTCATGCTGGAGGAAGTGTCACTGCAAGAGTACATGTACTTATATGTCTGCAAATATATCAACCAACCAAATGATTCTATCTCAATTTTCCCAAATGGACACTGACTCACAGTATGATTCCAGACAAATAACAGTATATCTTATAAATGGAATATATAGATACTGACTGGGGAAATGTAGGCATGAAACACAAGTGTGAAAGCGATTACACTACTACTTGCATAGTGCATAGGAGTTTCAAGCACTGCATGCCCTAAAGCCTGGCTCACTGCAAGAGTACATGTGCTTATATGTCTGCAAACACATCAACCAACCAAATCATTCTCACTCAATTTTCCCAAATGGACACTGACTCACAGTGTGATTCTATACAAATAACAGTATTTCTTGTACATGAAGAGTATATAGAAACTGACCGGGGAAATGTAGGTCTGAAACACAAGTGTGAAGGTGATTACAATGCTACTTGCATAGTGCATAACAGTTTCAAGCACTGCCTGCCCTAAAGCCTGGTTCACTGCAACAGTAGATGTACTTATATGTCTGCAAACAGATCAACCAACCAAATTACTCTGTCTCAATTTTCCCAAATGGACACTGACTCACAGTGTGATTCTAGACAAATAACAATATTTCTTATAAATGGAGTGTGTAGATACTGACTGGGGAAATGTAGGCCTGAAACACAAGTGTGAAGGTGATTACACTACTACTTGCATAGTGCATAGGAGTTTCAAGCACCGTGTGCCCTAAAGCCTGGCCGCTGCAAAAGTACATGTACGTATAAGTCTGCAAAGACATCAACCAACCAAACCATTCTCTCTCAATTTTCCCAAATAGACACTGACTCACAGTGTGATTCTAGACAAATAACAGTATTTCTTATAAATAGAGTATATAGATACTGACTGAGGAAATGTAGGCCTTAAACATCTGTGATGGTGATTACATTACTACTTGCATAGTGCAAAACAATTTCAAGGACTGCCTGCCCTAAAGCCTGGCTCACTGCGACAGTACATGTACTTATCTATCTGCAAACAGATCAACCAACCAAATTATTCTGTCTCAATTTTCCCAAATGGACACTGACTCACAGTGTGATTCTAGACAAATAACAATATTTCTTATAAATGGAGTAGTAGGGTAGTACAATGGTTTTTGGGTAGTGTAAGGGGTTGTACTGGGGTAGGTTTAAGGTTTAGGGTAGTGCAATGGTGTTTGTGTAGTGTAGGAGGTTGTGTTGGAATAGTGTAGCGATTCTGCCGCTGACTCCCCTGGTGTGACCCCCCTCCAATCCCCGCTTCCCGCCGCTGCTCCATTGCGGTCTCGCCCCCTTTTTCTCCTGTGTCCCCACTGGCCGCCCCGCTCCCGTCTCCCAGCTGATCCTCCCTCCCACTTCGCCTTAAGAGACAGCGTGGACGCGCACGCAGCGTTCACGCCCAGCGGGCGCGCCGATTGTGCACCGAAGGTGCGCCAAAGGCAAGCCCGTCTGCGCCCACCCGCGCCTGGACCGCGCCCAGTGCCAGAACCCCTGGCCCCTGCCGTTGCCAGCCCACCCGACGGACCTACCACACCGCCGCCCTCAATGCACTCAATGACGGCCGGATCCCCGCCTTCCACCGAGCCACCCCGAAACGCACCCACGGACCCTTCACCTGCCATGCCTGCCGATTCACCTGCCTGCGGACCTGCACCGCTCCCGCAAAGCCGAGCACCAGCAGCAACCACCTCAAGTGCATCCTGCTCAACACCCGCTCCATCCACAGACACACCGTGGAACTCTGGAATCTGCTCGACACAACATCACCGGACGTCGCCTTCCTTACGGAAACCTGGATGAACGCCTCCTCAGCGCCCGACATCGCCATGACCATCCTGGATGGCTACAAGATCGCCAGGAAGGACCGCATCAACCAGACTGGAGGAGGCATCACCATCGTACACAAGAACAACATCCGTATCATGATCAACTCCGACAACACCCTCACCGCTGCCGAACACCTCCACTTCCAGATACACACCGACCCCGAAACCACCCTCAGAGGCACCCTCATCTACAGACCCCCGGGACCACGCACACAATTCAGCAAAGCCATCGCAGACTTCATCAGCCCGCACGCCCTCACCTCCTCTGACTACATCCTCCTTTTCGGACCTCAACTTCCACCTGGAGAACAAAAAGGACAGCAACACCACCACCCTGCTGGACAACCTCGCCAACCTCGGACTCAAGCAACTGGTGAACACCCCCACCCACTACGCCGGTCACACGCTTGACCCAGTCTTCTCCTCCACCAAATACATCTCCTTCAGCCACTCCACCGAACTTCATTGGACTGACCACAGCTGCGTCCACTTCAGCTTCAGAAGAACTACGAGCCTCCACCACCCGCAACAGGTTCCTCGCAGGAGTTGGAACAAGATCACCGCCGACCAGCTCACCACCTCCCTCTGCCTGAACCCTCCAGCCAGCACAACGGACCCCAACGAAGCAGCCAGCAACCTCACACAGTGGATCACCAACTGCGCAGACGACCTCGCACCACTGAAGACCCCTCCCAGCAGACCCGGCAACAAGAAAGCCTCTTGGTTCACCGACGAACTTAATAACTCCAAGAAGAACTGCCGCACCCTCAAGAAAGCCTGGCGCAACGACCAAACCACAGACAACATGACTGCCCTCAAGCACGCCACCCGCAAACACCACCAGCTGATCCGCACCACCAAGAAGACAGCATTCAAAGAACGACTGGACAACAACGCCCACAACAGCAAGGAACTCTTCAGCATCATCAAAGAGCTCTCCAACCCCAGCGCCGGAAACAACGACATCACTCCCTCGCAAGACCTCTGCGACTCACTCGCCACCTTCTTCCACCGCAAGATCGCTGACATACACAACAGCTGCGGCGCACAAACAACGCACCCAACCACCGAACCAACACCCCCCACCACCACCCTCCGCGCCTGGGCCCCGGTCAGCACCGAAGACACCACCCGCACGATGAACACCATCCACTCCGGATCATCAACCGACCCCTGCCCCCACCACGTCTTCAACAAAGCCGACTCCATAATCGCACCCCAACTCCGAGACATCATCAACACCTCCATCGACTCCGCCACCTTCCCCGAGAGCTGGAAGCACGCCGAGATCAGCGCCCTCCTGAAGAAACCAACAGCGGACCCCACCGACCTCAAGAACTACCGCACCATCTTGCTCCTCCCTTTTCCTGCCAAAGTCATCGAGAAGACCGAATGTATGACATAATATCGACAGACAGAATATCTACCTACAAAAATATCGATACAAAAATATCGAAGTCAAAAATATCGGAGTTATATCTTCATAAAGGTAAGTACAAAAATATCTAAATTTTAATATCGTAGTACAAAAATATAGAAAGTAAAAATATCGTTTTTTTAAATGTATTAATAACAAATATTAAATAAAAACATTAAAACATATTTAGAAAATTATAACTAATACATATACATTTAAAATAAATGAAAAACTAGGGAAAGCGTTGGATAGCGTAGGGGTAAAAATTACTATTCCCACTCCAGAGGGTGCAACAGTAGGGAAAGCGTTGGATAGCGTAGGAGTAAAAATTACTATTCCAACTCCAGAGGGTGCAACAGTAGGGAAAGCGTTGGATAGCGTAGGGGTAAAAATTACTATTCCCACTCCAGAGGGTGCAACAGTAGGGAAAGTGTTGGATAGTGTAGGGGTAAGAATTTCGATATTTTCGATATTACTAACATACATACCTTGAAAAAAAAGATATTCTGTCTGTCGATATTCTGGACATCGATATTCTATACCATCGAAATTAAAACATCGATAATATTGTATATCGATATTTTAATTTCGATATTTTGTCTCACTACCGAGAAGACCGTCAACAGACAGCTTGCCGCCTTCCTCAAGACAAATGCATCCCTCGACCCCTCGCAGTCCGGTTTCCGAGCCAACCACAGCACCGAGACCGCCCTCATCGCAGCCACTGATGACATCCGATCCCTGCTCGACAATGGGGAAACAGCGCCCCTCATCCTCATGGACCTCTCCGCAGCGTTCGACACAGTCTGCCACCGCACCCTAGTGCAGCACCTCAGCAACACCTGAATCCAAGAGAAGGCACAGGAGTGGATCATCTCGTTCCTAGCTGGAATAACCCAGAGAGTCCACCTTCCCCCGTTCATATCCGCGGCCACTGATGTCATCTGCGGCGTACCACAAGGATCATCACTCAGCCCCACCCTCTTCAACGTCTACATGAGCTCCCTCGCAGCCATCGCACACCAACACAACCTCAACATCATCTCCTACTCTGACGACACCCAGCTGATCCTCTCCCTCACCAACGACCCCGCCGCCGCCAGAACCAGCCTACACGAAGGGATGAAAGACATCGCCGAGTGGATGAAGAACAGCCATCTGAAACTGAACACAGATAAGACCGAAGTTCTCATTCTGGGATCATCGCCCTCTGCCTGGGATGACTCCTGGTAGCCCCCTGCCCTGGGTACCACTCCCAAGCCAACGGACCAAGCACGCAACCTGGGCTTCATCCTGGACTCCTCCCTCTCGATGACCAGACAAGTCAACGCCATCTCATCATCATGCTTCAACACCCTGCTCATACTCCGAAAGATCTTCCGATGGATCCCCCCCCGAAACCAGGAAGACGGTCACCCAGGCCCTCGTCACCAGCCGTCTGGACTACGGGAACATCCTCTACGCCGGAACCACAGCCAAACTCCAGAAAAGACTCCAGCGCATCCAGAACGCCTCAGCCCGACTCATCCTGGATGTTCCGTGCCGCAGCAACATCTCTGCCCACCTGAAAGACCTGCACTGGCTCCCCATCAACAAGAGGATCACGTTCAGATTCCTCACCCATGCACACAAGGCTCTCCACGACATGGGCCCGAAGTACCTCAACTGCCGCCTCACCTTCTACACACCCACCCGCCAGCTCCGATCCACCAGCCTCGCCCTGGCCTCCGTCCCAAGAATTCGGAAATCCACCATCGGAGGAAGATCCTTCTCCTACCTGGCAGCCAAGACATGGAACTCGCTCCCCACTCACCTACAGCTGACCCAGGATCACCTCTCCTTCAGGAAACAACTCAAGACCTGGCTGTTCGAACAGTAGCAACCCCCCCCTCAGCGCCTTGAGACCCTTACAGGTGAGTAGCGCGCTATACAAATTTTGCTGATTGATTGATTGTTCTAGGGTAGTACAGTGGTATTTGGGTAGTGTAAGAGGTCGTGCTGTGGGAGATTTGAGGTTTAGGGTAGTGCAATGGTTTTTAGGTAGTGTAGGGGGTCGTGCTGGGGTAGTGTTCTAGGGTTGTGCAGTGGTGTTTATGTAGTATAGGGGGTAATGCTAGGGATAGCGTTTTAGAGTTTAGGGTAGTGCAGTGGTGTTTGTGTAGTATAGGGGGTTGTGCTAGGGTAGTGCTCTAGGGAAGGGCAGTGGTGTTTGGATAGTGTAGGAGGTTGCGCTGGGGTAGATTTAAGGTTTAAGGTAGTGCAATGGTGTTTGAATACTGTAGGGGGTCGTTCTGGGGTACTTTTTTAGGGTTTAAGGTAGTGCAGTGGTGAATGGGTAGTGTAGGTTGTCTTGCTGGAGGTAGATTGAGGGTTTAGGGTAGTGCAGTGTATCTGTGTAGTGTAGGGGATCATGCTGGGGGTAGTGTCACTGCAAGAGTACATGTACTTATATGTCTACAAACACATCAACCAACCAAATCATTCTCTCTCAATTTTCCCAAATGGACACTGACTCACAGTGTGATTCTAGACAAATAACAGTATGTCTTATAAATGTAGTGTACTGGTACTGACTCCGGAAATGTAGGCCTGAAACACAAGTGTGAAGGTGGTTAGACTACAACATGCATAGTGCATAGGAGTTTCAAGCACTTATGCCCTAAAGCCTGTCTCACTGCAACAATACATGTACTTATTTGTTTACAAAGAGATAAAGCATCCATTTCACTTATTTCATAACTGCATTTTACTATTAAAGCTAAACTCATTTTGGAAACACATAACCAACGACTATTTTCAAATTCTACTTCTAATTCTAATTCTAATTCAATATGTTTTCATTCAATTACATCTCAGGAAACACATGAAGTACATAAATGCTTCTCTCAGAGTGATTCCTAAATGCACACAGACTCACTTTGTGATTCTAGACAAGCAACTCTATCCCTTGCATTTTACCAAAACACATTTACTAGTCTACAAGACTTAAGGTGACTGTACACATTGCACAACATTTTCTACTACACATTAGTATAGAGTGCTTCTATCAGAATGATTCCTAAATGCACACAAGACTCACTATGTGATTCTAGACAAACAATACTATCCCTTGCATTTTACCAAAACACATTTCATGGTCTACAAGGAGTACTGCATTTTAATGTGGAAACTTGACTCATTTAACAAGTAAATTAAAAAATGACTGGTTTCTAATTGTACCAAAACATGAGAACAGCACTGTTATCTGTCTGAAAACACATGAAATACACAAATGCTTATCTCAGAATGGCTTCTAAATGTACACACACTCACAATAAAATTCTAGAGAAAAAAAGTATTCCCTGCACTTTAGCAGGAGAAACACATTAGTCTGATTAAAATCAAAATGAATGCACCACATACATCCTCCCAAAAATTAATAACTCTCCTTTCAAATTGTTTTGTAGATTAAGAAGTATGTCAGTCACACACCAGATTTTCTTATACAGAATCTCTGTTCTGTACACCTCTCACCAGAACCAAAGAATGGCAAAGTTCCACTCTCATTTTGAACACATATACACCTAAACATCAAATCACATTGCTTCCCACATTAATTCAAAAGCAAACACACATTTCTATTGGTTACACATTTGAACCCTTTCCAATTGACATAAATTTGAACCCTACCTCCAATCTGCCTTCTGCCTGTTACCATAGAAACAGTTCATGGAACACTTAACTGAGCACACAGGTCAAATGTTCATCACACAATGTTGCTAATCAAAACAGCAAGTGTGCTTGACTTTTCAACATATCAGCTTCTCCTGTGTAATGTTCCTTTCAATCAGATGTTGTTAACCAATAAGTATCATGCTTTTAAAAAACAGAAACATGCACCCTAGTTTTCAGTGTAGAATGTTGTCAAACAACCAATCATTTCTTTTCTTTTTTCAAAATTGCATCTTATCCACCATTCTAGAAAAATCTTAGTTTTCAAACTGCCATTTCATTTACAGAGACCATCTCAGTGCATCCAGACCTCCCTTCAAGATGCTTAGAGTGTGGATTGTGGGAAACAGCTATATTTTCTGGAGCCAAAGTTATGCAGAAAACAAGGGAATTCACAAAGACCTAGGTTTACCAAATGTAGATATTAAATGGATTGGACAGAGAGGGTTAAAGTGGCACCAATTGATGCGATTGGTTAAATCCTTTTTGCATCTCCAACACTCTGACCTCATAATTGTGCACTGTGGTGTCAATGACTTAGGTACTTTGACTGGGATAGGTCTGGAAATGCTTATGAAGGAAACCTTAGGAGAATTTATGTCACTTTTCCCCAAAACCGCCTTTGTCGATTCTAACATATGCCAAAGGCAGAAATGGTACTGGTCCAATCAATTTTGTCCACAGATTGAGAAAGCTAGGAAACATGTGAATAAATCTGTTTCTGCTTTTTTCCAGGACTATAGAATGGGGTCCATTTACCACAACAATCTGCGTTTCAATATGTATGGCATCCATAGGAGAGATGGTGTACATTTTACAGATGAGGGAAACAGAGTCTTCCTCTTGAACTTTAGACTCTGCATAGGTACTTACTTGTAGGTACTAAAATCTCTCAATAAACACAAGGGCTCTTTTTAGAGCCATCTAAGAACTAAACACGTAAACTTGAAGTATATCTGAAAAAAATATTTTTGTTTTGCTTGGAGTCACGCACCCAACGCGTTAGAGTCGTACACCCAACGCGTAGAAGTTGTGCACCAAACGTGTTGGAGTTGTGCACCCTACATGTTAGTAGTCGTGAATTCAATGTGTGCATACCAGGAGGCCGCACTTAGCGCCGTACTAGGTGCATGACTCCTAACTGTACAGTAAAAAAAAATAGCCCCTATCACAAATTACTATCATCCCTCGGGACCCCATCCCTCGTGGCTTATAAATAATGTTTGGGACCGTGGGGCGAGCCCCAATGCCCTCACGGTCCCAGCCGGCTTCCCGCATCCTACGGGAGCCGCCGTTGCTTTTCCACACCAGGAGCTGGTAACATGCAGCTCTCCATGTGGAAAAGCAATAGGGTTTGGATTTTGAAAGAGACAGCAGGTTTCCCTGCTCTCTCTTTCAAAATCCAAACCAAGTTTGCTATGGGAGGGCGGGAGACTCCGGCCCTCTCATAGCAAACAACAATGTCCTGGGGGTGGGCACCCACAGGACACTGCAGGAGCTGGCCCAGGGGTGTAGCGGTCCCCAGGGCCCTCGTGGACTACAGGAGGGGGCCATGCACCCCCTCCCACATTACAGAAAGCCCCAGGGGATTGTGGTCCCCATGGCTTGGGGGCCGTTGAGCCCCCCCCCCACAAATTATACTGGGAGAGGCTTTTAAGCCCCTCCCAACAATTTAATTTATATCCCTGGGGGGTGGCATCCCCTCGGCTGGGGGCCCCTCTGGTGCCCCTTTAAATGTATTAATTTTGCCTCTGGGATATGGCCCCCTGGGGGCTAATTATAAAATAAGCTCTAATCTATTTATACATTTTTTTACGGCAGGATCAGCTCTCCCTGCGCGCACTTAGCGAGGTTAAAAAAGAATTGGGGTATTTCTACCCTGCCCCCTTTATACATTTTGCACACATATTCCACTGACTTCTGCAGCCTCGCTTCTACCGAGGCACAAAATGGCTGCCAACAGTTCCTAGTTTTGAATGTTGACAACCACTTGACAGCCAATTAGCATTCAGCGCGTGATCGGGAGGGTGCACTCAGGGTGCGCGCAGGATGCCCGGATCCACCGCTCCCATAGATATATATATATGCTTTTAACTGTTTTTTTTCTCAGTAACTACTGAACAGATTGACACCATTTCAGCAAAAGGCACGAGTCTGAACTGAGGACTACCTGTTTGCCAAATTTGGCGTAATTCCGTTTAGCAGTTCGGGCTGTAGCTGCGGCTAAATGTCCTATAGGAAATTGCATGGGGAAACACATTTTGGAACCCCCTTTTTTCTCGGCCCCCGCTTGACGAACCATCCCAAGACTTTCAGGATAGGAGCAGACCGGAGTTGGTCAAAAGTTCGGAAACTTTCGCAAAAGATTCATCAATCGGCGCCAAAGTTATTGGGACTAGAATGTTGCGGATTTCCTATGGATAATAAGTCCTAACTATAACTACCTACTGGCGACCGCCAGTAGGTAATATATATATATATATATATATATATATATATATATATATATATATATATATATATATATATATATATATCAGAAGAGGACCTCATCCCCCTCATCCCCCAACCAGCCGCATTTGCAGGGTGGTAAAAAAAGGCGCATGGCCTTGGACCACCGGTCTGCAAACGCAGCTCTGTGGCGCTTACTGGAGGTACCTGGTGGGCTAGTTGGCCCCCAGGGACCCTCAGGATTGAAGGGGACTCAATCCCCAAATTTACAATGCGCCAGGGGGCACATTTGCACACTTGTTATTTCAGGCCCCGCTCCCTCCGTACACCACTGTGCAAACGTGCCGCCTGGCACATTGTGAGTTGGGGGATTAAGTCCCCTGGAATCCTGAGGGTCCCTGGGGGCATACTAGCCCACCAGGTACCTCTAGTAAGCGCTGCGTTGTAGAGAGGTGTAAAAAGGGGGTGGCCACAGACCACCTCTCTGCAGTGCAGCTCTGTGGCACTTACTGAAGGTACCTGGTGGGCTAGTTGGACCCCAGGGACCCTCAGTATTCAAGGAGACTTAATAGGGCCTTTATAGTTAGAAATGAGCATTTAGAAAATCTTAGAAATTCACTGAAAAAACCATAGGTTTTAGGGACATTATAATTAACCATAGAATAACCTTAGGTTTCAGGGACTTAAATCCCCAACCTATGCACTGCTGGTGATGAGTTCCTCTTGTGTCTTGAGGACCTCAGGACATAAGTGGACTTCATCCTCCAAGGAGCAATATGCCAAAAGCTGCATTTGTAGCGTAGTGTAAAAAGGGGCATGGCCTTGGAACACCTCTCTGCAACCCAGCTCTGTGGCACTTACTGGAGGTACTTGATGGGCTAGTTGACCCCCAGGGACCCTCAGGATTCAAGGGGACTTAATATGAAAAGTATAGTTAGAAATTAGCATTTAAAAAAACCTTAGAAATTCACTGAAAAAACCATAGGGCTCAGGAAAGTTATAGTTAGAAATTAGCAATAAAAAAAACTTTGAAATTCACTGAAAAAACTGAATTTCAGGCACGTTATAGTTCATGAAACCTATGTTTTTTTTTCAGTAAAAAAAAAATATATTTATATATATATATATATATACATATATATATATTGATAACACACGCTCGCTTCTTTTCGCGAAAGTAGACGGCACTCCGAGCTTTGATTTTAAAAAATGTGATTTATTGGCAGACCCCCTGCCCCCAAGACGACAGATGCATTTCACCGTTAAGGCTTCCTCAGTGTCAATCAGTGCATTGGGATAGACGCCATTTTATCTCCACCCCTCTCTAATCATAGAGAGAGAACTAAGGCGCCAAGTTCTTTATGGCGGCCATCTTACAGTGTACTTTGTTATAAATACATTGCAAAAAACATTAAAAATGATTATACAAGGAGATTGGTGTCTGTAAAGTGCTTGTGCAATTAAAAACAATGTGGTACCAACCACATTAAATTCATTATACATTACATTGTATTGCATATCAAACATCAGTCATTTTAAGGGGACAAATAATGAATTACTTTCAAATTCAAAGGAACTACACCTTTGTAACCCCAGATTGCCAAATTCCATATACATTGTACAATGACGATCACATAGTTATTTTACTTGCTGGGGTACAAGGTGTTTTTGTTAATGATGGTCCCATTTTGAATTATAAATTTCTCAATTAACAACATATTTGTGAATTTCCCCTTCTCATGTTCTCCATGTGTTTTGATATGCAGTTGTTCTCCCGCCCTGAGAGGGCATTTATAGTTATTTACATAGTCTCTCCTCCTCTTGAATGGGCCTAGATGTCAGTGTGATTGCGTGTTTAATTCTGAGAGTATTGGGAGAGTGAGATGTATTAAGATGATGTCCTATTGCCTGCATTTCTATGTTATGTTCAGATTTTTTGTTCAGATTTTATCTAGAGGAACCCATTTAACTTTAACATCTATAATTCAGATATCATTTTGAATAAACAGACGGTTGATCTACTCTAGGTATACCCAAAGTTCCTTGTCGTTGTTTAACCCCCTAGGTTGCATGCTCTGGAGATCAATAATGTATTTGGATTCTAATGCCCTCAATGATCTTATCTTGTCTCCACCTCGTTCTTTCCTCTCTAGCTGATCTATGAGGAAGAAAGTCAATAGATCCCTATTGCTATTATGGTGGGTTAGAAAAGTGGCATGCCACAGGATAGCTCTTGTCTCTGTTTGTGATGGCACGCATGTGCTCTAAGATGCGTTTCTTCGCCGGGTTGATGGTACTCCCGATGTACCTCTTAGAGCATGGGCAAACCAGGCAATAAATTACAAATTCTGAATTACAATTTAGAAATTTAGTAATTGTTCTGGTGGGTCGTGGGTCGTTGGGTCTCCCCTCGTATTTGGTCCGCTTCTTACTATACTTGCAAGCGTTACAGTGCATGCAAGGGAAAAAGCCTTGAATCGATTTCATTTTTGATGGTTTTGGGGGGTCCTCAAAGTGACTTCTAGTCAGATGATCGCTGAGGGACTGATATTGTCTATAAGTTACAGATGGTTTAGGGGGTAACTTATTTTTCAGGACTATATCCGTTTTAAGGATATGCCAGTTTTTGTTGAAGATTTGGACCATCTCGTTAGATCTCATACTGTAAGTGGTAATCATTCTTGTCACTGTCTCAGATTCAGTTATTTTAATCTTGTTTCTCAAGAGGTCCCTTCTGTCTGTGAGCTCTACTCTGTTCGAGGCATCTGTTAATAATGAAAAAATATATATATATGTCTTCTATGTCTATCATTTCATAATGAAAACATGTGATTTTGGCAGCCAATCACGGCTTAAAATACCTTGCACTTGCACTTTAAATTTTGCCTTCCCTCCCCCCTGTGTCATGTGACCAAGGCCTCTGTGTAGGCTGAAACGTTATGTCGAGGTGGGCCTTCCACGTTATTGAATAAAAACCACTGCTCACCTGCACTGTGGGTCTCCCTCTCTTCTTCTGTGCCGCTGTTATCCAGAGATTGGGCTCCTGGCGAGAGATACTGAGATTGTGCTTATCTCTACAACCGGCTGTGTGCTTCTCCGGTTTTGGATGACCCCTTCCTTCACAAGTGGCGGAGCAGCAGGAAGCCGAGACCTCTGGTGACCCAGAAGTCGATTAGGTTCTCCCGTTGGGGAGAAAGTGCTCGAGCCCCCGGAAACTGTGTACTGTGACGGCAACACGAGCTGGACGAGGAGCTTGGGGACGGCCGTCTCCTACTGCACCGGAAGCCTGTTTCGAGTAGCCTTCACGTCGAAAGATAAATCCGGAGAGGAAGTGAGTGCCAAGTCGAAAAGTGGACAGCATTTGACCAAACCGCTTTTCTTTTTTTTTTGGCTGTGAGTACGCATTGTGCTCGTCGAAAACACCTGGGAAGTGCCATGTCGGCGGACGCAATTCGTGGGAGGGAACAGCTAGCCCTTAATGCATGCGATGACTCCCCGGCTGGGGAGGTGACTGTGTCGGCTATGCATCAAACGCCAGATGATGAAAATGTCAATATCCGCGACAAATTCAAAAGATTAGAAAAGCTAATGCGGCGTGAACAGTCAAAGTGGTGGGAGCATCGCTCCCTCAGCCGCTATCTGGAGGTCAACAGGATACCAAGGGGGCTGCGAGTGATGCTTGCCCCCACCTATGAAGATCCAGACCCAGATATGCTAAAGGACTGGGCAGAGTGCAATCTAGACTCCTCACGTCGTTTGGTGCAAATATTAGTGCGATATGAGGATAGTGACCGTTTCAAAACTCAGGTCAAAATAGAGGAACTTAATGCTGAAATTGAAGCTGTGGGCAGCGAGGAAACAGCGGAATGTATCAAGCTGAGAGGTGATATGATGGTACGATTACAGAAAGAGGAGGAGAAAATCAGGAAAAGGAAAACCTTTAAGTTCCAACGGGACAAGGCGGACTATGCTGAGGGACGAATTTTTACATTCGCCAAAAAGTATGAGATCATAAAAGCCGGCAAAACCTTCAAGTCTGTTTCCCTGCCTCAACCATCAACATCTAACCCGATGACGGGTTCCATGCAAGCTGATAACACCTCTGAGTCTAATCTCAGCTCCAGTATCAACAGTGATACAGACTCCAATACTTCACAGAATGAACCTCGGTTGAGGTTTACCAAACTTACACTGGCCCAGGAATTGGAGTGTCTGCGGAAAGACAGACGCGATACCCTGCGCCCCAGGACCACAGTGTCTGCAAAATCAAAATCTGCAACGCCAAACGCTACCAACGCCGAAGGGCCAACTCAAGGAATAAAAGCAACAAAAAAGAAAAATTACAACAGGCGGTGGAACAAGAAGTAAGTGATTCATCGGAATTGGTGGATGTTGCCCTCTCTGTGCTTAATCTCACTGACACTGTATTTTCTGCATCTGAATTAAGTATCCTATCGAAGGGACTAACCTTTTGCCCTCCCAGCGATTTCAATTATGCAAGTACGAGGATAGACTTGTATAAGTTTGTCCGTAAATTGAAACTACAGAAACATTTTGCTGGCAACAAAATTAAGGCAAATTATGCACGTCCCATAACAGGCAACCAAGGGCTCTTGGCAAGAGACGCTCCATTATTAAATGATATGGAGTCTCTCAGATCAGAACACGCAGTATCACAGAGTTCACCTGCACAATCCAACATCAACGTGGGGGGCTTAACAAACTTCAAAGTTCGATCTACATACACCCCTGTGATGCTTTATGATAATATAGACATCTTCCATGAGCAGGCTACTAAAGAGATCAAGGGGCTATACACCAAAATACTAAGAACCAAGCAACACAAATACCAACAAAACGACCAATACCAAAAATTAGTTAGTAAGATTCAGCAAAATTATAACATCATTGTCAGGCAGTCAGATAAGGGGGGCAATATAGTATTGTGTCCTTAACAACTATATTTGGAAGAAGCCCTCTCCCAACTGAACGATCTAGACTGCTATAGACATTGTGATATTGGTGCGGTGAGGAAAGCCCAGACAGACTTTTATTCTTTGTTGATGGGATGGCGGTCATTTGGACTCATCAGTATGGATGAACTGAAATTTCTGAAAAATGACAACCCCATCATGCCAGTTCTATATCTGATCCCAAAAATTGATAAAAATCCGGCTAAGCCCCCAGGAAGACCCATTATTGCAGCATGTGGGGGGTTACTGGAAAACACAACTATCTATGTCAACTCGTTTTTGCAAGAACATGTGCAAAATTTACCATCCTTTGTTCAGGATTCGAATGATTTCCTTCGAAAAATTAATGACATAGAGTGGGATCCAAATTGGTGGTTAATCACACTTGATGTAACATCTTTGTACACCAGCATCATTCATCTAGATGGTATTAGAGCTGTTGATTTTTTTTTGGGTCAGAGACCATTGTTGATGGCAGAGCACAATCGTATGGTTTTGTCCATGATTTCCTTCTGTCTGAATCATAACTTTTTCATGTTTAACAACAGGTATTACCAGCAGGTCAGGGGTTTTGCCATGGGGGCTTGTTTCTCTCCCAGTTACGCCTGTTTGCATATGGGCTACTGGGAGAGACAGGTCCTCTAAGGTGAGCACTCTGATATCGCTGCAAGGTCAATTGTCCGTTGGTATCGTTATATCGACGATGTGTTTTTAATTTGGTGTGGTACTCGTCCAGAGGCGGAGCAATTTATAAATACTCTCAATTGCAACAATTTCAATCTGGCGTTCACATCAGATATCAGCCAAGATCAGGTACACTTTCTAGACATCACTATTGAGTCTTGTCAGGGGAAACTACAGACTAAACTTTTCAGGAAGCCTACGGCTGGAAACACGGTGCTCCATGCCGACAGCCATCACCCTGCCCACCTTATTCGCAGCATCCCCTATAGGGAGATGCTGCGAATAAGAAGACTATGTAGCACTGATGTCCAATGTAACCTAGCACAGGAGTCCAGCAAGATCAGGTTCCTGGCTAGGGGCTATAAGAGAATTGAGATTGACAGGGCAATGCACAAGGCCAATGCCTTCCCCCGTAATCAAATGTTGGAACGGAACCAAAAACCCATTTCTACAGGAATTAAAGAACAACCAGGGCGACTTATCTGGGCTTACAACAGGCAACATGGTGTACTAAGAAAAATTGTTACCAAGTATTGGGACCTCATCAAATGTGACCCCATTATTGGAGGCAAAATGCTGGCCAAGCCCCTAATCACCTTCAGGAAAGCATACTCTATGCAGAACTCCTTGGTTAAGCCAAGTCCTGAGGTGACTACTCGAAAAAACTGGCTGGATAAAAGCAAGGGTTTTAAAAAATGCTCCAGCTGCAAGGCCTGCCTCCATGGTGTGAATAAATCGGAATACACTGTTCCCTTTTCTGCCACCACACGCAAGATCAATAAACAACTGACTTGCAAAAATGATTACGTGGTTTATGTGCTGGAGTGTCCCTGTGGCCTGCGGTATGTTGGTAGTACCAAGCTGCAGGTACATAAGAGGATACTCCAGCACATTCGTGCTATCAATACCAATGATTCTGCGTATCCAGTAGCACGCCATTTCAAAGAGTGTCACAATAACAACAGTGCACTTTTGAAATACTGCGCCATTGACTCGGTTGGTCCCCTGAGAAGAGGAGGAGATAGAGAGGGGTTACTAAGAAAGTTGGAGACCAGGTATATCTTGGAAATGGACAGCAAAGCCCCAGGAGGTCTTAACTCCACGGAGGATTTTTATACATGCCTATGAACTCCACTCTCCCTCCTGACTACCTGGGTGCTCAATGTTACTTGCTCCTTATCCATGTTCTGTATTCCTATTGCTTGTACTCATAACATTAATTGTACCGGTAGGACTTTAAACTGGTTGAATATCGATGGTCCTACATCTGGCCAGCCTAGTTGACGACACAGCCAAATATCATAGTCTAGGAATAGACTATGGAGTGTAAATATAAAACAAACAGTAACAGGAAAAGTAAAGAAATTTAAAAAAAACAATGATGTGTTAATAATAACTATCTCACTGTCACTTCTGGCTGCACTATCACATGCTGTATGAGTACACTGGTTAGGTTACTCAATTATCATCCCTGTTATGATCTTGGAGGCTGCGATAATGTATTTGAGCAGCTATTATCTCCTCCAAGACCAAAATTAGAATCTCATGTGCACTTTATATTTATATTCATGCATATTCAATTGCTTCTCATTTCATTGGTTTACCTGCATTTACGCATTTTAAATTTTTGTATGGCCATTTTATCCAGCTTGTATATATTTGGGAAATTTATTAAGTATATATTTATTGCGGATTTATTGTGATGTACTTTTCAAAATGTATTTGATTCACGGAACAATATTAATTCTGTGCAATTGATACTATTAACTGTTTGTACATACATACATAAAAAACTTAATGTTGAGACATGATTATTTGCACATGTACAGGTTTTGTAACATTTTTTCCAATGGGGATTATCCCGTAATGTAACTAGCAGCCTAGCAATATGTCTTCTATGTCTATCGCTTCATAATGAAAACATGTGATTTTGGCAGCCAATCACGGCTTAAAATACCTTGCACTTGCACTTTAAATTTTGCCTTCCCTCCCCCCTGCGTCATGTGACCAAGGCCTCTGTGTAGGCTGAAACGTTATGTCGAGGTGGGCCTTCCATGTTGTTGAATAAAAACCACTGCTCACCGGCACTGTGGGTCTCCCGCTCTTCTTCTGCGCCGCTGGTATCCAGAGATTGGGCTCCTGGCGAGAGATACTGAGATTGTGCTTGTATATATATATATATATATATATATATATAAATATATATATTACCTACTGGCGGTCACCAGTAGGTAGATATAGTTAGGACCTAGTTTCTATAGGAAATCCGCAATATTCTATTGGGAATAACTTTGGGGCGGTTGATGAATCTTCGCGAATTTCTCAAAAAAGATGGCCCTCTATGCTCCGCTCCTTCCCTAAAAGTTTTGGGGGGATTCGTCAAGTGGGGGCTGAGAAAAAAGTGGTCCCAAAACGTGTTTTCCCCATGTTATTTTCCATAGGATCTTTAGACACGGCTACAGCCCGAACGGCTGAACGGAATTACAAGAAATTTGGCAAAATGGTAGAGTCTGATTCGCAGAACACGCTTTTGCTTAAATGGTGTAAATCCCTCCAGTAGTTCCTGAGGAAATCCAAAGAGAAAAGAAAATATATCTATAAGCGCGCACCGTACGCGTACGGTACGCGTACCTTCGCATGCACGAGGTGCATGCTGATTGGCTGCCACTGTCTGTCAACACTCCAAAACAGAAATTGTTGGCAGCCATCTTGTGCCTTGGTAGACTGAGGCACAAGAAAGCAGAAAAACAAATGTGTAGAACTCAAAAAAGGGGCATGGTAGAAGCACCCTGACCCCCTAGGCCTGCTCAGGTGGACCCACTAGAAACCCCAAGGCCCAAAAAATGTTTTTTAAAAACTTGGTCTGTTTTTTTTCAAATTACCCCCCGGAGGGACCAAATCGTGGGAGCATAGTGATAAATAGGTGTGGGGGGGCCCAATCCCCCCACACTGCCCCGGGGACCGCCACCCCCCCTTGGTAAAGCAATGCAGCCCCCTGGCGCATACTGGAGGCTCCTGGTGGGCTAGTTGGCCCCCAGGGACCCCCAGTATACAAGGGGAATTAGTTCCCCCTCTGCAAACGCACCAGGGGGCTGCGTTGCAGAGAGGTATAAAAAGGGGCATAGCCTCATTACAACTCTCTGCAATGCACCCCCCTGTTGCATACTGGAGGCTCCTGGTGGGCTAGTTGGCCCCCAGGGACTCCCAGTATGCTAGGGGAATTAGTTCCCCCTCTGCAAACGTGCCAGGGGGCTGTGTTGCAGAGAGGTGTAAAAAAGGGTGTGGCCTCATTACACCTCTACGCAATGCAGCCCCCTGGCGCATACTGGAGGTTCCAGGTTGGCTAGATGGCCCCCAGGGACCCCTAGTATGCAAGGGGAATTAATTTCCCTTCTGCAAACGCGCCAGGGTGCTGCGTTGCAGAGAGGTGTAAAAAGGGGCATTGCCTCATTACACCTCTCTGCAATGCAGCCCCCTGGCGCATACTGGAGGTTCTAGGTGGGCTAGGTGGCCCAAAGGGACCCCCTGTATGCAAGGGGAATTAGTTCCCTCTCTGCAAACGGACCAGGGGGCTGCGTTGCAGAGAGGTGTTAAAAGGGGCATAGCCTCATTACACCTCTCTGCAATGCAGCCCCCTGGCGCATACAGGAGGTTCCAGGTGGGCTAGTTGGCCCCCAGGGACCCCTAGTATGCAAGGGGAATTAGTTCCCCCTCTGCAAACGCGCCAGGGGGATGCGTTGCAGAGAGGCGTAAAAACATTTTTTTTTCAATTTATATTAAAAATATGTAATGTAATTTAAAAAAATAAAATATCTAAAAATAAATCATTTTAAATAATGTAGTAAATCAGTATAAAAATATAACAATTAATACATTTAAAGATTATCATTTACAAAACCATTGAAATTAATTGAAAAAAACATAGGTTTCAGCCACGTTATAGTTAGGAATTACCATTTAAAAAACCTTTGAAATTCACTGAAAACACCATAGGTTTCAGCCACGTTATAGTTAGGAATTAGCATTTAAAAAACCTTGCAAATTCACTGGAAAAAAATGGGTTTCAGGCCTGATATAGTTAGGAATTAGCATTTAAAAAACATTTGAAATTCACTGAAAAAACCATAGGTTTCAGGCCTGATATTGTTAGAAATTAGCATTTAAGAAAAACTTCGAAATTCACTGAAAAAACTGTAGATTTTAGGGGTGTTATAGTTAGCTGGACATTTCACTCATACAAAACCGTTGAAATTCCTCGCGCGCCCGCAATCCACTGCTGATGATGTCACATATTACATCATTCATGACATGGTCAGTGACATCACTGATGACATCTCAAATGAGATCACTGATGACATCCTCCAGTGAATGTGGTTTGCTTTGTTATTTAAATATGTATTATATATATAGCAATTTGCATTGAAGAATGAGTGGATATATAAATATAAATATCTGGATGGAGGATTTAGTAGCAGTGTGATTGACTGTTTACTTGACTAATTTAAAGTGTCTCTCTACATATATTGGATAGTGACTAGACTGTGTGAACATCTGCATCACTTTGTCAGTTGTTGTAAAAACTACTTCTCCAGTTGGTTACTAGCTATTTGAAAGTCTATATTAGTTATTGATTAGTTAACTGAGTATTTGTATGGGAGAGTGAATGTGTGTGTGGTTCGGTGGGAGGTCTGTGACTGCCCAAAGATGTGTGAATAGTTGATTTAGTAGGTATATGACGTTAAGAGTACATGTTATAACAGTTGTTTGGGTGAGTGAATATCTTTATGGGTGTGGTGATGAGAAAATATCTCGCTTAATGGTACATGTCCAACAAAGTAGAAAAATAAAAGACAATGTATGTGTCAGTTGTTGTTTATAAATAAGTATATATAAGACTCAGTGATTGTATGCGTGACTGTATAGATAACTGTATACTTGTAATAGTGATTTTATAAAACACTTAGTATAATTTACTATCTATATGAATAGATAAAGTGGTGTTTGTATAAGTGTATAGCTAAGTAAATGTAAGCATGATCCATTATTTGCATAAGTGAATAGGATGACTTTATAAGTGAATAGGATGTGTGCTGGTGTGTAATATCGATATAGGTGTATAAGTATACTTGATAGTGTTCTATTGATCATTGACTGCATGTATGAGTGAATCTGTAGGTAAGTGATTAGATGTGTGTATAGATCTAGGAATTACTGAGTGGATTTGTAGAAACTTGTATCGGTGTGTCAATGGATTTAAATATGGTACTCTGTATTTTACAGTGAGTGACGAAAGGTTATACTAATGTATGATGAGGTGTATCGTCACGTGGATGATGTCATCAGTGATGTCATTTGAGATGTCATCAGTGATGTCACTGACCATGTCATGAATGATGTAATATGTGACATCATCAGCAGTGGATTAACTATATCAGGCCTGAAACCTATTGTTTTTTCACTGAATATATATATATATATATATATATATATATATCTTTTTCTCTCTCTCTCCCATTATTTGCCTTCCCCCTTTGCCATAACCCCACCCTAAGTCCCAGATGTACTATTATTTGGCAAAATGCAACATAAAGCTGCAAGACAATTTGATGCGCTGTTCTGCATTAAATGGAGAGAGCATGAATCTGCCATATTTAATAATAAATGGTGCATTCCTGCTCCCTCTCTGTGCTGACGCACACGGTGCAACATCTCACCAATGCAGGCACTTTTGCAATATGGTGCAAGTGTGCCTGCGTTACAGGCAGGATTGTTTATTTGCAGGAGGAGACACCCATCCCACACCAAAACAATCCTTAGGCACAGAATGCAGCAAACATAGAAAGAGGAAATATCAAGGAGAAATAAACACATTTCCCCTCATCCAGCCTCTCTTGGAAGGAAGTAGCATTCTGACACATTCCGAGGTTAATTAGTCTTAGTAAATCTGGGAATGTGACAAATCCATAGGTGTATGTGTGGGAAGCCCTACACTCCACCCATGAAATGCCTTCCCAGGGTAGAGTAGCACAAGACAATGGCTGTATTGCGTTGCATGACTCTGGACTTTATAAGCCATGCAGAACAACATTAGGTGGCTTTGCATGTCTTAATAAAACTCACTGAAGCCCTGCCTAATGTGATGCAATGGCAAAGCACAGGGTTCATAAATCTTGGCCTTTATCTGCAGTGGAGCCATGGTATAAATAACAGAGAGCTCAGATGAACAGGAAAGGATGTTCATACGTTTAGAACCTTTAACAGGTAAATCCGGTTTATAAGTCTTCCCTGGATCTAAAAACCAAACAGCAAGAGGTTCTTTAGAAATGTCAGTGTAGTCTACTGACTTCGCAAAGTAATGAATATTCAATGCTAATAGTTTACTAGGAAGAAAGCCCACTTGAATTGAAGTAACTAATCTGTGACTCAATGAATTGCAGAAAAATGTTGTAGTCTATGCAAAGCGATGCTATGGGCCTACACAGACACATTCCTTGCCATTTAGACTATGTTGCCAAGCGCTCTGCACTACTCAACTCATTGCTCCAGGCTCCACTGCACCTTTAATGATATGATAGCCATTATTTGGAGTTTTTTTAGTAAGAAATAGTCCTTTAGGCATTAATAACATACGTCACATGTTCTGCAAAATGAACAATTTCAGAAAAGGTAATAGCAGTGTATGTTTTCGTGACACATAAAGGACAGGTAAAACATGACCCGCCACAGTACAAGTTTGCGTGGCGGAAATAAGCCTTACTTCTGGTACCCATTTTTTTCATTGTCAGTGCTATGTAGAATTCATGCTATGAACATTGGGCCTGATTCACAAAGGTAAACTTAGATCAAAAGTCTAGGTTTAGACCTGAAGTCTAATTTTAGACCTAAAGTCTAACTTTACTATTTGTAAACTTAGACTTTTGGTCTAAGTTTGGACCAAAAGTATAACTTAGACCAAAGGTCTAACTTTAGTAGTAGTAAAGTTAGCCTTTCTGTATAAACTTAGACTTTTGGTCTAAGTTTACTTTTGTGAATCAGGCCCTTTGTTTTAAAATACAAAAGCCAAAATGGCCCGCCAGAGTCAGGGCTTATTTTTGCACGTTTTGACGTGCAACACAAGAATTGATTGGAAGGATGTTTGGATATGAGTGACATGCACAAAGCTGTGAGCTAATGGTGTTCATTGATATGTCCATTGTTTTCCATTTTTCCTTCACTCTGCCTGGGTGTGTTTCCTATGTCAGTACCCTGCAGTGCTATACAGGGGAAATGTACTTGTGTTTTGGTCTTTGAGGAAGTATGAAATACAATTTGTTTTATCTGGTACCTGTCTGCGGTGTTACTGTCGATCACTCAATAACAGTATGCATAATGGCCAGAGCAGTTATCAGTCAGTGGACCAGATTGATTCAGCCATTTCTCCTTGTTTTTCCTATTTAGGTCTCGCTGAGTCAGCGCGCATGCGCTGCCCGGAGAAACATTTAGTAGTGGCTTTTGGAAGTGCTCCTAAAGCGGCCACCAGCTTGCGCTCATGCGCACAAGCAAGCGCGCTGCTGCACGCGCATCCCTTGCTGCGTGCTTCACGTCATCGTGATCACTTTCGCAGCGAACGTGATTGCGATGACTTTCTCTTTCACGGCCGTGCGGCGTTACTATTACTGCCGCGCGGCCAATTTAATATTCACTTCACCCACATGCCTCTCCTCAACACTACTTCTTCCCCCACCCCTGTCCAGCTTCCCCCCACCCCTTTGCATCTCCTCCCCAACATGTTTCTGCACCCTGCTTTCCTCCAACACCTTTGGTCTAGACCCCTACCAACATTCCCCTACTACTTTTTATGTTGTTGTTCCGTACTACATACATCTTCTTCGGCTCAACATACACCGACCACCTATCCTATCTCCAAAGTCTTCTACGCACACCTACTCTCGTTTCACTATCTCTTCCCAATCCTGAGGCTTTTTCTTGTTGTTGTGTGCAGTGCAAAAGTCAAGGCGGCCTATGGTGCTCAATATCCTGTTCTATTCTAATGCAAACAGTTGTGAGCCGAGAACAAGTTGCGTTTCTTGTATCTTTATATTTTGACGCATATTTCTCTTATGAATTTGCACCTCTGCCATCCTTCTGCCCATAGCCCATCTAAATGCAAATATTTCCTGCTGAGTTTAAGCCTGTGTCATGCTGGATACACAATAAGGTCCTAATAGCTTTGACACTGGCCTGCTTTCAGATGCATGCACACGCTACATATAAGGCAACAGAGCAGCGCTCCTTTGTGCATCTCATTAGCTCAGGTGCTCTGCCTTAAACTGTCTGAGTCAAGGCCATGTTTTAATGCCATAGACGCGCTATACAGACACCAGAATGACCACATTTTAAAAGCAGCCGCGGTCGGTAGGGGAGTACCTGCCGGGGTGGTGACGTGGGGAGGGGGAGGGGCAGGGTGGGGGTTAGTAATGTATGGATAGTGGAGGTTTGCAGGTAAGTAAACATTTAAATGAATCAAATGAATTTCGTTGCACGCACTGCATCCCTAAATGCAATGCAGTATGCGCAACGAAATTCGTTTGATTTATTTAAATGTTTACTTACCTGCAAACCTCCATTATCCATACATTACTAACCCCCACCCTGCCCCTCCCCCTCGCCACGTCACAGCCCCGGCAGGTACTCCCCTACCGACCACGGCTGTTTAAAAGCCACCCTGTACCACTTCATTGCAGCAGATGTCCTTTACATCTGGCAAGGACTGTTTCTCTGCATGTCAACAGTAATTCAGGCTAACAGCTGTCTCTTTGACAAGCTTAGTGTCTGATTCCGAAATGACAGGGTGACAGTTTTCCCTTTCTTTTGCAGAACTTAGTGCAAATTAACCATTTGAATACAGGATTACTGAATGAATTTAGAACAACACATTTTTTTTCTTGCGAGCTGAATAGGGTTTGGAACTTGTTTGTATTGTAACTCGGAAGGCGCTGGACTGCATCAATGCCCGGCACAGTAGGCATTGTGGAGCTCTGTTCCCACCATCCTCGCAACCACGGCCCTGAAAGGATTTAGACTGAGTTCAAATACACACACGCACGAAGGGCATATGGCCGGTTCAATAAATTATAGCCCATGGCTTGAAGGGCATGAATATTCATGGAGCCGCCATATTTACCTGTGCAGCGTGATTGCGAGGAGCTCAGCACAGAGGGAGGAGAGGGGCTGATCTCAGAGCCCCCTGACAACCGAGTGAGCGCGTGCACAGCCATGTCTGATTGCCACTGGAAGGCCCCTTTATGCATGCAGGTGTTTGTGCGAGCACGTGAACATAATAGTTGAGAGAAAGCTAACAAGCATTGGCATAGCCAACAGGTCTCGCCTTTGGGATCTTATTAGTGTTCAGCCATGCAACATTTAATGTTGTTGCACGAAGGAGATTGTGCTGCATAATTAAATACTTATAAGGTCCCAAAGGCAAGACCTAGTGGCTATGCCAATGCATGTTCTATGTGTGCGCTGCATAAAGAGGGAAAGAAGGTTTCCCTTCCTCTACAAAAATAATCACCCCTGCAACGCAGACACCTTTGCGCCATTGTGGCGCAGGCAGCCCATTGTGCACTGGTCCAGGGGGAAAGGAAAGGAATGCGCTGTATCATATAGATACAGCGCATTCCTGCCCTTTTCTTTTGCCGTAGGGAAGTGCAGCAGGAAGGCCTGCTGCGCTTCCCTACGGCAAAACCTCATAAAGGAGGCCCCAAGTGTTTTCGCTTTTTCAAAGAGTATTAATTCTTCTTTTATTTTTCACAGTACCTCTCTGACTGGAAGTGGTAATGTTGGTATGGCAATGTTGATAAAAGGGGCCCTATTACGAGTAATACAGTTACTGGGGGTCAGAGAGGGCACCGTCTGAATGCCTCCATTCGTCCAATAATTCCTCCCAAACTCCACACTATGTCGAATTTTCCAAGCAGAAATGTGGAGTAAGTAACATGAGAGATTTACCTAGTCATTTCCTCCAATTGTTCCTATTTCGGCCCTGGTTCTTCAGAAGAAATGTCTGGCGGAAAGACTGTGAGTGACACCAGCTGTGGGTTCGCACACGTGCAGCTCACACGTGGGTGACGTGGACGGAATCTTCCACAGAAATACCCAGTGCTTAATTTGTAAAAAAAGAAGTGCAGGTGCTGAAAATTTTGCCAAGGAGGCCACAGCTCACTTCTTCCACTGGTGAGCCCCACTTTCAACACTCTCACTGCCTCAGTCTCGATCTTCTAACATTGATCTGTTGTCTGTCCCCTACGTCTTTGCTCTTAGAGTCTATCTTTTCACCTCTTTAAGTGTTTTCTATCATCTTTGTCACACCTGGTGTGTTACCTTATTCCCTTCATTTCTGATTTGCCCTCTATTCATTCTACCCCTGCCCTTTTTCCTCTTCACTTTTATCCATGCTCTGCTCTCTCTCCCCTCGATCTTGGCTCTTTACGATCACTCTTCTAGCAGTGATTAGCTGTGTCTCCGTTTTATCATTTGTCTGCTTTTTTCCTCTGTCCTGTCCTCTACATCCTTTCATTCTATCTTCTCTCTTCTTAATCCTCTCTTCTTCACATCATGGCTGCTTTCTCTTTGTATCTGATTTGCTCTCCTTTTCTTCTACTTAGCTCTGTCTTATCTCTCTCCTCTCCTGTTGTTTCTTTCTCCTCTTTACTCCCGTTCTCTCTCTCATCTATAACACTGCTGCTGCCTGTGACCCCTGTCGTCAGCCTGTACATGTCCCTGCTATTTTGAACTCTGCGTTTTCCTGTTGTCTTTCCTAAAGAAGAGGAAGATGGCATGTGTTTTACTTTCCTACCTACACAGAGTGCAAAAACAAAATGTACACCAAATGAAAATTCTTTTTTTGAATATATTATTCAGTGCAGTATAACTGGGTTATTTGCAGAAAAGGTAGCTGCTCGAGCACAGCAGGCGATGTCACTACTAGTGTTGCCTGTAATTAGTAGGTCCAGGGATCGCGACGGCATTGGCATTCACTGCTCAGCTTGCTTTGACCCTGCCTGCTACAGAACAGGCATTGTCCCCAGCTGTAATGCTGCCAATTCCGGTAAGTATGGCTGGGGTGCCTACTGGACTCACATACGCTCAGCAATTACCTTGCTGGGGTGCAACGCACAGATTCTACAGGTGACGCCATGGCGCACAAAAGTTGTGTTAGGCCACAGCCGCATCGAGCACGTTGAGTATAGCAGCAATGCAGGGCTGCAGGATATGCTACTCTGGCTACACAGCAAGTGGAAAGTCCACGCTTACTTTAGTTTATTCTGCCTTAAGAGCCCTCACTCCCAAGTTCCAAATGCGCTTTCGCAGCTTCCTTGCCTCAACTCAGTCTTGAGCCAGCCCCCAGCTACCATTATCCAATGGGAGGCTTAGGCTCAGGCAGTGGCATGGTGCAGCAGACTCTGGGAATAGAATGCAAGACATAGTTTGTCGATGACTTCTTGGATTTGTGATCGGCGAGATGACATCATCACTAACTTGGTGATACACAATCATGCCTGCCTGGACAGGCGTATGCTGGCCTGTCTATGAACATTTACCAGCCAGAAACTATGCAATGTATGTTATTCTTTTTATTTTGAATTTGAACAATTAATATTGAGACCACCACCTGCAGGGCCAGAAATTGTAGCCCTGGCCCTGTGAAAGAAGTGCAGGTGCTGAGCACCTGAAAGCTCCTGCTCAAATTAAGCACTGGAAATACCGCTCTTTCCTGAGCATAATCAGACCTGTAGCGTTGCATTTGTCTCTGTGATCATTCGTGTGTTCATCTAAGAGACTACCGGTTGGTTCTGAATACAATATTTTGGTAAGTTCCTTCGGAGTCCTCCTGGTTTCATAGGGAAAAGTAGCCTAAATCACTTTGCGATTGTGTGAAGTAAAACGCATATGCTTTCGAAACATGAAAGGAAAAGTATGTGTGTATCTTATTGCTGCTTTCAGCTGTCATTTGAAACAAGGCAGGATGAATGGTATGCTGATGGGGCTATTGAGAACATCTGTACATTATAATTCAGAAAATCCTTTTATGAAGTACGAAAAAACAGCACCATGAGATGATTTTTAATAGTTAGGAACAAGATGTGTCCGTAATAGGATATGGATGATGGGAGATGTGACTCCTTGCTCATTCTATCGATTTTGATTGACGCAAAACGAGAGAGGGGCTACCGTTTTTTTCGTTCTCTACTGGCAAACTAATCCCTTTTCTATTTTTACCTCAGTTCATTCATTTTCAAGCTTTGCATCCAGATGTCTCTTATTTAACAGTGTCACATCCTTATTTTCTCTGCTATGTTCAGGGCCGGAAGCATTTCAAGCAATGGCACAGCAGTCATTTTGTTTCTTTGTTGTGAAATTGCATACAATCCGTTAAAATGCCATCCAAGTTTGTTTAGTAGTAAGAATTAGTCGGCTCATCCCAATTAGTTTTAATAATACTACGAGCGAAGTTTTGGAATAGATTATCCCTTTAAATAAAAAATAAATTGCACATAAAACCAAGCAGAACCAATGGCACAGTGCAAATTACACTATCATAAAATTTAACTTTGAGAAATAAAATTTCTTTTCCATATTAGTTGATAACACAGACATAAACATTATTGCCAAAGCAAACAAAAGACCACAAGCATGGGTTGACCACCCTGAAGACGTATCTGAACACAGATGGAACATATACACGTCTTACCAGAGAAACATTTTGTGAAAACAAAAAAAAGTGAAGTAATTAATCCGTAAGGTCTGTAGTATGTCGCTTCCACAAACAAAGAGAATGTAGATAAACCAGATGACATATCAGAAGTAGGAGCAGTAGTATGAAGACAATATACAAATAACAAAATTCCCACACACTTCGATTTTAGTGGAACTTTACGACCAATCATTACATCTAGATTTCACTTATACCCCTGTTCCTTAAGACTGCTCAAAGAGCTAGAACATTACCTCATTCTCTGCCTACATGCGAGATGTAGCATGTCTGTAAAACACCCCGGCCTTCGAATGTCTGCCTACATGCCAGATCTATCATGTCTGATAAACACCCTGCCTTCCAATAACAAATGCCCAAAGTTCATGTAAGCACATCAATGAAAAAGGCTGCTTCCATTGCCCTACCACAGTTGAACGCTGTTGTCATATATGGGACTTTTAGGTTGAAATGTACCTCATTGGCGTATTAAATGCAGGACCCCTTGTACTCCATAAGGTCTTAAGAAGAAAAACCTCAGAGTGTTAACATTTGGCACCTCAATGTATCTGATATATTAGTACAAACGCTACTTAATTTGTCAAAATCACCAAAACACATTCGTAGTTAAATAAAGAAAACACAATAAATTTGAAATTTAAAAAGCTGTTGATATTTTATTGCATTTTAGATGTGTCTTACTACCTTTGCTTGACTAGTCTACCTTTGAGCCTACAGTACTCAGACCCTGGGATTATTATTAGAGAATCTAGCTTTCATTTTCAACCAATATTAGACACAAGCTTAGATTTAGTCACCAGCTGAACATCATGTAGATAACTCTTACACAGTCTAGGGCAGAAGTCTTCAAACTTTTTGATGCCAAGACCCCCCTGTCAAACATTCTTAGGCGCAAGGACCCCCTCCTGACAAACATTTCAAGAACTTGGTACTCCTCATCATCGAGGACTATTGACAACCATAAACGCCCTCAATTCCTACAGCAAATCATTTTTACATTAGGGAAATTCATTAAACAGTATTTAGAAAACCAAAGGTCAGTGAGCATGGGGGCATGGTCATAAGTGTGGCTAAAAACAAAGGGCCTCATTTATGAGGCATTGGAGTAGGGCAGCACCACAATGATTCTTGCTGCGCTGCCCTACGCCACTGTGAAAGGGCTGGAATAAACCTTATTTATGAAATATGTCCTTTCCCTCCTGCCTTGGCACACAAATTGCTGCCTAGCACCAACATAGGCAGGATTGTTTTTGTGCAGAAAGTCTCCCCTTCCCGCACAAAAGCAATCCTGAGAGGTGCTTTCCTCTTTCTATGTATGTTGCAAAATGCAGCACACATGGTAAGAGGAAAAAACGAGGAGAAATTAAATAATTTCTCCTCGTTACGCCTGCTCTGGGGAGGCTTAAGGTTTTGGTGCTGCACAGGTTGACATAGTTTTGTTAATCTGGGGCAGTCTCAAAATACATGGGTGTTGCGTAGGAACACCAACCGAACGCACAGGGAACGCCTCCTTGATGTAAGGCCTCCAGAGTAAGGCAACGCAGTGACTTGCCCTGCCTTGCATTTTTTTGGTCTTTCACCATCAGGAAGCTAGATATAAATATAAGTTTTTAATTCTATTAAGTACACGAAGGTGAGGATTATGCTTTCTTTGCCTTTACTGAAATAAAACACAGCAGCCAATGAAAACTTTACACACAACAAAACTACATTTCCCATTACCATCTTCAACCACTTTGTCATAGGTACATTAACTAATCAGGTCCCACAGGGCCCCTTAAGTCTGACAGTAACCAAGTATCATCTTTTTTTTTTGGAAACATAACTACTAAAGAAGAGTCAAAAGTCTCACTGTGAACAATTTCCAACGGATGTATGACATTACAACGCATACTTTTACATCGCATGCTTTAACAACGCGGTTTTTACAACACATACCATTACAACGCATAGTGCTTTTAGGCGCTGGATAGTGAATTGTTTAACCCCTTTACTGCGGCGGCTATTCCGCCGCAGTGCTAAGGGGGCGCGGCGGCCGCGCGGCGGCCGCATGCTGGTGACGGAACCGCTCCGTCACCAGCGTCGGTTGAGCTGTGCTCGTGACGGAGCGGTTCCGTCACGGCCCGCCCCGCTCAATAGAACGCTCAGCGCAGGTGCGGAATTCGCGCCGCGCATGAGCATTCTATGGAGCTGGGCGGGCCATGACGGAACTGCACCGTCATCAGCACAGCGCACCCGTAGCTGATGACGGAGCGGTTCCGTCATCAGCATGGAACGGGTTAATTTACTATTCCAACTCCAGTCCCCGTGGATAGTAGGGAAGGTGTTGGATAGTACATTAAACATATTCCCTATCCTAGAGCGCCCCCCAGCGCAATGCGTTGTAATTGTTTGCGTTGTAAAAGTTGCGTTGTAAAGGCACTGCGTGGTAAAAGTTGCGTTGTAAAGGTTGTTTACCATTTCCAACAGGACATCCAAAATGTAGCAGGAATCTTTTGACCGAAGATTCGATCTACATCAATTCATAGACATCAAACATAATGAAAATCACTATATTCAATGAGTGTCCATCATCAAAACATTCAGTCTCGCTTGTATTCATCAACTGATTTAGAAAAGGAAACCCAGAATTAACTATAGGTATGAACCAAATGATAAACCACAACATGGGGGTACAGTACACAAAATATCAAATAGTATATAGCATTAACGCAAAAATCACAAAGCCATCAAATGGGTGGGATAATTCACACCTCAATGTCTTTAATAGAATTAAGAATTCTTAATTTGATAGCTAGAAAACGTTTTATTCTGGGCCTCTGGGTCTCTATATGAGGGCCAGAGGCTCGAATTATGCTTGTTTAAAGCTGTCTCATAACAACAGAATCAATGCAATTGATTGATGATAGCATTTTCTAAAAGTACATTCTGCAGACCAAATAGCTGCTTTCATGATATCCCCCAACTTAGAACCCAGAGAATAGGCTTTAGAGGCCATGACCCCTCTTGTTGCTTGAGCTCTAAAATGTAGCACATCAAAAGCTGGCTCTGATAATAGCCAGCAAACCTACTCATTTGGTGTGGCTGACGAGACAAGCCTATAAGGTTTTTGCAAGGTAGTAAGCACTTGACCAGTGCCATCCTATCGCAGATATCTGATACATGCCTCAAAAACCTTTCAACAGCAACAACACACAACTTATGCTTTTCAGGAAAAGCAGGGTAAGAAATACAGTGAGAATCTGTTGTATTACACTTTGAAAATGTAAAAGAAACACCAGTAGGAAAAAATATCCTACCTATTAATTCTAGTACTCAATTTATCCATTTGGCCAACACATGCTTCCTGGATAAATCCTCATTATCTGTCCAATTCTTCAGAAATCGCAGGACTATACTGTCATCCTATAGAACAATATTTCGAGATATTAAGGGATTAAAAAATTGAATACTCCTCATCAATTTGCCCTCCAGAGGGGGTTTGTCAACAGCTGTACCCTCAACTGCTCTTCCCTCTATCCCAAAATGAAAATTGTTTACTGACCTATAAGCCCGCCCACTCACTGACAATTATGATAAAAAATAATTGCCACCATTGACAAGGTAGTCTTCAGGAAATCCACAACCTGCTCATTGCATCAACCAATCCATTTCCTCCGGGCCGAAAAATATCTTTTATGGGTCTAGGTAGTTAACACTGCTGGATGTAGAATTTAGCCAGTGGCGAACTACCCAGCACATTCCAGCATCTCCTAAATCCCTCCAGGCCATAACAGAGAGTTGTCCTGATAGGATCAAGGGATGAGGAAGACCCAATCAATCGATCAGAAGATCCTGGAAAGGTGGGAGCTTCATCGGGCCAAATCAATAGAAGTCCAACGGGAAAGGGAATTAAGGTAGTGCTCTCTAAATGGGAGTCACTCGAATCAATTTCATCTCTGGTGACTTACTTGGGACAACAAATTTGCGATCCTCACAAATGGGGTAAATGCATAATGCAGACTCCCTGCCCAGTCCAGGAGAAAGGCATCAGTTGCATGGGCTATCGTCTCTGGTCTCCAACTGGAGAACATACTATTCTGAGCTTTCAGTTGACTGTCAGCTACCCTTGAGGCGGAAGCCGGGGGTGTCGCTCCTTTTTTAATAATAGCGTACTTTGCACATTTCTGTTGATTTTAAGAACAATCTGTGTTTTCATTGTGTTGCTCATTTTAATCTAATTGTAACTGGGCTCTTGATGACACTTTCCTGCACAGCGGAGCCAGCGCAGCTGTAGGAAGGGCCAAATATCCGACGCCATCACTCCCCACGAGACACTGGGCCACGCCCCTTACAACTAGCCACGCCCCCTCCCTGATGCTAAAACGCCGTGCTGAAATACAAGTCGATGTTGACTGTCAGCTACCCTTGAGGCGGAAGCCGGGGGTGTCGCTCCTTTTTTAATAATAGCGTACTTTGCACATTTCTGTTGATTTTAAGAACAATCTGTGTTTTCATTGTGTTGCTCATTTTAATCTAATTGTGACTGGGCTCTTGATGACAACTTTCCTGCACAGCGGAGCCAGCGCTGCTGTAGGAAGGGCCAAATCTCCGACGCCATCACTACCCACGAGACACTGGGCCACGCCCCTTCCTCCTACCCATAACTATGCACACTCCCCGGAGGCACAGCGGACAAGCGCAGCGGGCACGCCCTCAGCACGCCGAAGACACGCCAAAGACTAGCCCGTCTGTGCCCGTCCGGGTCAGGACGGGGCACGGTGCCGAACACTATGTTCCCCCTCTCTCACGAAAGGCTGGTAAGATCTCCTACGCAACTAAGAGCGCTACTCCCTATCACAAACATGAGGTGCACAACACTCAATCTCCACAAAACAGGAGTCATCTCCTGCACAAACTGCAAACTTACCACTACCATCCACCAACCCCATCCTGACGCTTCAAGAAGGCACAGGAAACGCAAACAGCCTTGCAACGTGGAGGCTCAAAAATACGTGTTTTACAGTACTAACTGCCGCTCACTACCGAAACACAAATTTGACATCTTCAGCCACCTATTGGAGGATAATCCTAGCGTCCTCTTCCTGACAGAGACGTGGCTACACGAGAGTGCTGGCCTGGACGTTGCTACTGCCCTCCCCGCCAATTAAGCAAACACTAGGAGAAATAGAAATAAACAGCTATGTGGTGGAATTGCAATCATCTTTAGCAGAGATTTGAAATGCACGTTGGAACCAGCAGTCAACCCTGACTGTGAAGCCGGCTTCTTCAAAATCTCTTTGAACCCGAACTTCACGATGTCAGGCTTATTGATATACCGGCCCCCCGGCAATTCCTCCAAATGGGCATCAAACTTAGCCAACCTTATCACCCCATACTACATTGCCTCAAATAACTTTTCTCTTATTGGTGATTTAAACTTACATCTTGATGACCCTTCCATCCCCTTTTGCTCTAATCTGTTAGACGATCTGAAGGCCCTAAATTTGACCATAGTCAATAATGGACCAACACACAAAGCGAGCCATCTGCTCGACCCCATATTCTCCAATATCAACTAACTAAAATGGCACAACACCACCCCTATTTGTTGCTCTGACCATCATTTAACAAAATTCAGCATAAATCTCCCACCTGCCTCCACCATGCAATCTGACTGTCTAGCCACGTCCAGAAAAAACTGGAAGATACTGGACATGGCAAAACTCAACTCAGCACTCCTTGTTAACCCGCCTAGAAATGGTCACAACATGTATAGCCTAGCGGTAGCTACGCAAAAATGGCTCAGTGACGCCGCGGATCACTGCTTACCCACCCCTCATATCAAAGGCAATAGACACCGCCACCCCGCCCCATGGTTTAATGACACCTTAAAAACGGAAAAATCAAAATGTAAAGCATTCAAGCGTCAATGGCGAAAAGATTACGCCCCCGACGCAAAAAAGATCTATCATGAAGCCAGGAATTTATACCATACTGCCTGTGCAAAAGCACGAGCCACATTCGTCTCTAACACTATCACGGAAGCAACTAATAAGCCGAAAACGTTGTTTAATAAAGTCAAAGAACTGCAGGCGCACAAACCACCGCCTCGGCTCTTCCACTGAATACTCAACAATGCCAAGATCTAGCATGCTTCTTTTCTGAAAAGATCGAAAAAATCATCATGGACATTAACACCAACATCAATGAATCACCCCTCCTTCTGACTTGGAACATGCTCCCTCTTGTGAAAATACCCTGGCATCCTGGCCTCCCATCTCGGTAGATAGACTGAAAACCATTTTCAAGAACATCAAGTCCGGCTCCCCCAGGGATCCAATCCCGATCAAAGTAATCAAACAACTGGACGATCGCTCCCTGGAAATCATCATAGACTCTCTTAACTCCTCGTTTGAACTTTCCACAGTTCCGGCCCTGTGGAAACATGCCATGATAACACCACTGCTAAAAAAGCCCACAGCAAATCCGGAAAATCTAGCCAACTACAGACCCATATCCCTGCTCCCTGCCTTTTCCAAATGCTTGGAAAGACACGTCCACTCGGTCTTATCCACTTTTGCGGAAGAAAACTCGCTTTTGCACCCCTCCCAATCGGGTTTTCGGGCTGGTTTCTCGATTGAAACCACCCTCCTAGGAGTTACGGAACACATCCGGAATCTCCGTGATAATGGTCAGACGGTCGCGCTCGTGCTTTTAGATCTGAGCGCGGCCTTTGACACCATATCCCACGAAACTCTCGTTAAGGTGTTATACAGAAATGGTGTCCGTGGAAAAGCCCTTGACTGGATTCGTTCCTTCCTGGCGAAACGAACTTTCCAAATAACATCCTAATTGGCCTGTTCAGATACCTTCAATGCCCCCCACGGAGTGCCACAGGGATCAATATTGAGTCCCCTGTTTTTTAACCTTTATCTCAGACCCCTAGCCGACCTAGCCGAAAAATCTGGACTTACCCTCATGACCTACGCCGACGATTCCTAAATTATGTTCTCCCTATCTGAATCCTGTCCGACATCCCCATCTCTCCTCAAATCGGGGCTCCAAAACATCTTTAACTGGATGACAAGAAACCAATTAAAGCTCAATGGAGACAAGACTGAGATTCTTCTCTTAGGAAAACGTCAAGACCTTTGGAATCCTTCACACTGGCCAAATCAGATGGGTAATTTCCCTACCCCAGTGACTCAAGTTCGCAATCTGGGAGTCATCATGGATAGCTCCCTCTCCATGAGCCAACAGGCCTGCAAAGTTGTCGGCCTATGCCTCACCTTCATTAAATGGTTGAGGAAAATCCTTTGGATGCTGCCCTCTTCCACCCAAAAGACCGTAGTCAATGCCCTCATAACATCACAGCTTGACTACGGCAACATTCTGTACCTTGGCTCCAACAAAGCGGTAGTCAGTCGACTACAACTTGTCCAGAACGCAGCAATCCGACTACTGTGCAGAATCCCAAAAAATTCTGGAGTCTCGAGCTACCGCCGGGAACTCCACTGGCTCAAGGTAGAAAGCAGAATCCGTTTTAAAGCCCTGAACTACATGTTCAGAATTAAAGCGGGTACTGCACCCAAATACCTTTTAGCTCTGGCTCTCCCCTACACTCCCAAGCGAAATCTTCGCATCAATCAGCTGCCAACTTCTGTGTCCCAAGATTTAAATTGGCAAGAATGGGAGGTAGATCTTTTTCCCATCTTGGACCATCCCTCTGGAACGCACTCCCTCCCTTCATTCGACAGGAGGAAAACCATGTCAGGTTCAGAGGCACGTCAAGACCTGGCTATTCGAACAATAACAAGAATAGCCAGAAAATACTCCTGACTTCTTCAAGCTGTGTCTCGGAACTTGGAAACCCTTTTTGGGTAGCTGTAGCGCCTTACAAATTTAAAAAATTAAATAAAATAAATAAACAATGAGACCCATCAGCCATGGGTGCCTAATGAGATACTAACGGGGCTGAGGATGGAAGTAGGTTACCGGCCAGAGACCTCGCAGCTTAACTAATACGTTTCAATGCGAGGGTAACCTCCCCTGCCCTATGAAGTCTACAATCGCTCCATTGAGAGTATTTTGATTTTTGGAGCTCACCCACTGAGGTGCTAGCTGATACCACGGGCACACTTTTGCCACCCAGTGGTCCCAGAGTGTAGGATTGGGTGCGTCTTTTAGGGGACGTAGACCGTCCACCCTCCTGGTTTTGTGGTCCTGAAGAAAACCTGGTTAATTATAACCTTCATGGTTGAAACATGTAGACCAAACACATACAGAGATACACGGGCTCATTGCTGCCCTCACTTTATCTCGCCACGATTTTAACATTGTCCAGTTGCTTGCTAATAAAAGTTTTATTTTCCTCAAGTTCAAACCAGGACAATTTTTAACACACTTACTTTTTTTCTTTTTTCACGCACCTTCACTCACAACCTGCTCCACTGTAATCAGGTGTTGTAGCACACCCTGATGACGCTAGGTCATTAAGGTGGTCCCCGATGATGAAGCATGTCATCACTAGGTGATGAGTGAGGGGTTTTTAACAAAAGGAGACCTTTTGCCTTTTGTCTAAACCATCCACCCCAATAGGAATCTGTGATTTCTTGCTGGTGGTACTCCTTCTTTTGTTTTTCTACAGTTACACCGAGGGGTACAGGAGTACTCCCCATTCACCTCGGTGAACATAACCCTTGCTCTCCTTTTTGTTCCTTTATGTCTAATGAGATACAGCATTCCGAAAACCTGGGGAGATAATCTCCAGTTGCTGTTGTCTTTCAGAAACCTTGAGTTCCAATCTGTGACCACAATCTGTGACCACATTCTTTGGGCTGAGAATGCACTCCACCATGACCAATATTTGGTGTCACTATCTGGTGTAGCTATTTCTTCTAACAACCGGAATATCATGAACATTTGGCCCATGGATGAGTCAAACTTCTCTTTTGAATCTCTTGTGTAGTCTCGATTGGCCATAATAATTAGCCAACTCTGGTCAAAAAAATGTATGTTCACCTATACCTTTGTTTAAGGAAATGAATCCTGCTTTTTAACTCCCCATGCTGTCTATCTGCTGATCTCTTTTCCTGGACTTCATGAAATTCAGCACGTAGAGTCACTTAAAAGAAACCCAATTTTCTATATGTAATCCACGTTTAAAAATAAATTCTGACAAATACATATTGTTTTCTATCTGTATTTATCAGTGAAAATGGAAAACTGAAAGATGTATTCATGATTCATCATGAGCACAGTTGAATCTATTTTGAAATTCCTCGGAAAATGGGCTGACAAAAATGTAGGTTTGAGGTAGCCTGGCAGATTAGCATTTTGTATTGCTTGCATTCATGAACCCTTTGAGAATAATTAAACCCCAAGGTGTGGGAGATATGGACAAAGTGGGTCCTTTGCACGTGCAAAGGGGCAGTTTTGCTGTGTTCTCGCCATTTCTACTTTTCAGTTTTACCCCTTTAAGATTCATGGAGATTGTGGGGAATCTGGAAACAATTCTTACCTTAAAAGTATAAGAATAACCTTTTGACAGGGTAGGCCTTTTTGTGCTCCTGCTGTTCCTGCTCCTGGAAGGTTGATAGGTGTAAGGTGTGAAAGCGTACTTCCTCATTGTGTCCTTGTATGGGGTCACCCAGTGAACACTACCAGTCTTAATTTCTTCTAGCTACAATGACCCCAAAGACAGAGCATGGATTACCTGTCTGAGAATGGATAAAAAAAAACACCTTTATCCAGCAGTAGGGCTACAGCCATGAAGTGTGTCTGCTCTCTCTACAAGGAAGAGGTGTGGCGCTGCGGCCAGGGCGACTGACTCCGGAATCTGGGGATCACGGTTCGATGCCCAGCACCATATGACTCTGGGCAATAGCTTGCTTAATCTTCCCGACGGCCCCTAGAGACCCTTACGGGTGATTGTTCGCGCTTTAGAAATGTGGATTATTATTATTACAATATGAGTGTAAAAGAAAGACTGAAACTGCTGATCAGAGTTCCAGAAATTCTAACTTACCTGTGTAAACACCACTTCACAGGGTGGTAGAGAAAATTCTATATTCCACTGCTCATATTTTTACAGTCTGTTCCCCATTCAGGTAAGAGTTCACCACATAAGTAAGTGTTTAACTATACGTTAAATTAGCCTGTGGAGGGAAAAGTGCTGATATTCTCCTTGTAGGAGGAATCTGTCTGTTCATTGGAGAAGCCTAACTGTAAAAGTAAGATGGAAGAGCCTAGTAGCTGAGGAAAGAACTATCCCCCAGATGCATCAAAGTTATGTTTTGCGAGTCCTTAATAGCGAATTTTAAGAATTCGCTATTAAAGACTCGCAAAACGGGATGCATGTAGGAATCGCAATATTATTTGCGATTTCTACTGATTCCTTATTTGCAATTCGCTAATTGAGAATCGCAAATAAGGAATGGCTTTCCCATTCATTCCTAAGGGGCTAAAGGCCCATAGGAATGAATGGGGAGTCATTCCTTATTTGCTATTAGCAATTAGCGAATCGCAAATAAGGAAGCAATTTCAAGGGTGCCAGGGTGTCCAAAGGACACCCTGTTGCACCCCTGAAATGGTAATGTTCACTGGTGTTGCGCACACACATGTCCCAAGGACATGTGTGTGTGTAACATACAACTTCGAAAAATGCATATTTCTAAGTTTCTGCTATTTACCACGTAGTTTGACTTCGCGGTAAATAGCAGGCCGCAGATTGCGAATTCGCAATCTTAGAATGGTTCATGCATTGCATTTAAGGAATCGCAAATTGCGATTCCTTAAATGCAATCGCAATTTGAGAACTCGCAATTATTTGCGAATTGTTAAATTGCGAGTGCAGGAACCCTTGATGCATCTCAAATGCCATTTTTTTAGGGAGAAAATGGCCGAATTTTGCGATTCGCACCATTTGCGCTCGCAAAAATGCTTGATGCATCTACCTGTTAATCACAAGCAAAAAGGTAGAACAGCACTAAAGTAGACTCTGGTGAGCTCTTACCACTTGGTGCATGCCACTGTTCCCCCATAGCTGGGACCTGATGTTTCCTCAACTCTCTAAGGGGCATATTAGCAAGGCGGCATTATAAAATTATCGCCACTTTTGCATCCTTTTTCGTCCGAAAAGCTGCGATAATTATGTCGCCTTATCAGCAAGGTCACGCTATCGCGTGAATCCTTGCCTTACTGCCCTTACTCATAACGCCCAGCTTTGCATCGCTAATGAGATGCAAAGTGGGCGTACCTTCCCAAAGTTCAGTGGAGAATGTCGCTAAACGACATTACTGTAATTAGCAAGCAAATCGCTAACCTGCTTAGCGATATTAAAAGAAGCGCTAACCGCGCTTAACGTAGGTTTCGGTACGCCTGCTTTTCATCTGACTTAGCCATGTAATCCAATGGGAGGTGGATTACATGGCTAAATCCACCCTGGCCTATCAGCAAGGTTTCTCCTGTCACAGTGCGATTATCACCGGTTTTCCAGCGATAAGCTCACTGTTTTGAAGCTAATGCTTTGATTTCTATCGCTTTGGAGATATCTGTTGCCGATAGCACGCTACCTCTGCGATTGAAACTAGCGATAGCCGGCGATAATTATCCTAGCGCTAACTGCGCTTAGCGATAATTATCCCCGGTTGTTGCTGATATGCCCCTTAGTCTGGGACAGTTGTCTGGGGTTACTGACATAGAATGCAAAGTCCCATAGTTATAAGGTCTCAATTGTGATCCTCCTAAGACCTGGTGTGGCCCCTGCTTCTCCAAAGAAAACTAAACTACAATCTATGGATGGTGCTCTTGTTCAAACTGTTCCCTAGACAAAAGACCATTCATCCCTATAGACATAACCTTTGGAATCGTATAGCATGAGCTCTAGAGGCTGTTTGGACATATTTTGGAAATAAAATATTGTGATATAGAAATATTGTGTCAAGAATATCAGGATGTCAAAATTATTGATGACAGTATTTTGAGGTAAAAATATCATTTTGTGCTGTTTTTAATATTGTTGTAAAAAATACATAGGTAGGAAATATTACTGTATGTAATATCTCCAATGAGTGTTAGTATACATTTATTGTAGTGTGTTTGAATCTATATGGTTATTTGTGTCTTAGTAAGATAATTTATTCGAAATTGTTGAAAATTGTATTTTCAGTTGTATTACTGTATATAAATAATGTGTTTACTTTTTTTACTAGTGAGATATTGAGTGTTTAGGAGATAAGGGTGGGGGGATATTTAATAAGTCCATATTTTAAAGTACATTTTGTATTAATTATTTTAATTATAAAGCTATAAATGAATGGTATTAAATTCAAACAGCAATTTCTTTAAATATTTGAAAAAGTATTTGAATATTAAAAATATTTGTCAAATTAAAAATACATAAAATGTATTTCAATAAAGTAAAATACTTATAATTTCTACATAAAAATTTGTAATTAAAATGTAATAATTTTTTTGTTTAAAAATTATAAATGTATAATAAAAATATGTTGGTACAAAAGGAGGTGGTGATGGACGGAGCATCTGAACTAATCAAACACTCACACCCAGTCAACAGATCTGGGTTTAATCCATCACCGTTCTTTAGCCCACTCTGCCAACCCAGTTTAGACATGGCCATATGCAAATCAGTCTGACCTTGTGCCTCATGGGAACAGTCCAGCCCGAACTGCCAAGCCATGCCTTCCCTGGACCGGAAACAAGCTTCCTAGAACCGGGTTCTGGCATTTCAGGTGTCTTCAGCCAGGCTTGCATGAATCCAGTGGCAAAGTGAGCAAGGGACTCACGTCTGAGCATACCCTGCCAACTTATGGTGAACAAAGCGGTACAAAGGGGGGTGGTGATGGACGGAGCATCTGAACCAATCAAACACTCAAACCCAGTCAACAGATCTGGGTTTAATCCATCACCGTTCTTTAGCCCACTCTGCCACCCCAGTTCAGACCTGGCCAAATGCAAATCAGTCTGACCCTGTGCCTCATGGGAACAGTCCAGCCCGACCTGCCAGCCTTGCCTTCCCTGGACCGGAAACAAGCTTCTGAGGACCGGTTTCTGGCATCTCAGCCATCTTCAGCCCGGCTTGCTTGAATCCAGTTGCAAAGTAAGCAAGGGACTCACATCTGAGCATACCCTGCCACACTAATGGTGGCCAAAAGTAGGGCAT
This sequence comes from Lissotriton helveticus, assembly GCF_964261635.1. NCBI lineage: Eukaryota > Metazoa > Chordata > Amphibia > Caudata > Salamandridae > Lissotriton > Lissotriton helveticus. The sequence goes on along the minus strand of NC_136059.1, from coordinate 1,779,224,102 downwards.
CTCTATTATAATATTTAGCCCTCTTGTAGGCATGTCGGACTAGCCGATTTGGATAACCTCTAGTTAGTAGTCTAAGTTTTAGAGCATCTCCATGTTTGTGAAATTCAGACATGGTACTGCAATTTCTTCGAATTCGAAGAAATTCTCCAAAAGGGATTGAATCTTTTTGTATACCAGGATGATAGCTTTGGTATTGGAGAATCGTATTTTTGGCAGTTGGCTTACGAAACAGACTGACTTCAAGAACCAAATTGGTCCCAGATATACAGATATCCAAGAATTCCACACTTTGAGGGCTATAATTAGCGGTAAAGGTTAGATTACAATCGCTAGCATTACCTCTCCAGATCAGAAAGATGTCGTCAATGAAGCGCCTCCACGTGACAACATTGTTGAGAAAAAATTTGAACTTAAGGACTTCATGAATTGTAGAAGCAAGAATATAATGTATTGTATTTCTTGCCCCTGAAATATGGTTTATATTGGAGAATCTGGACGTGAATTCCGTGTGCGCCTGAGCGAACACAAATCCTCCATGCGAAACCATCGTATGGAGGCACCTTTGGTCAGACACTTTCTGGAAAAATCCATTCTGCAACCGACGTTCGTTGGTGCATTCTAGAAAAGGTAAAGGGGAGTGTTGGTACCCCCATGGACATCTCACGTAAACGACGTGAGTGTTTTTGGATATTCTACTTAGACTCTGTGAAACAGGGGTTGAATGAAGAAATTTAATGGATCATTACTAAACCCTGGTAGATCCAAACATAAAACGTTAGGTGACGTTTCCGACGTACTATGGGCAGAAATAAGATACTGTGTGGACAGCTGTGCCCATTTGTACGGTATGTCACCTAGTAGTGGGTCAGATTGGGTTACCTGCATTGATACTCAGTGTTTATTGTATACATGTCAATCATTGTTATTGATTGTCTTGTATTGGAATGAATAAGAGTTCTCCTGTGCTAGAGGTTTGTGAGAACAATCGACGTTCAAAATGATGAAGAACAGGTAAATAGACTGATAACACAGTCTTTATTAAAGTATCTGGTTAATGGGGTCTACCGTAATCATATTGTTTCACCAAATTTTTTTTCTCCATATGTCCAACTAATAAAAAATGTTTTTCCAACATATGAGAATGACTGATTCACTTGGGACAGTGTCTCGGTATTCCGATGATTACTGATGGCCATAGAACAATCGACAGGCTTTCTCCCTGTGTTGAGACAACCTTAAGATGGCGAAATTCAGGTTAGTCCTTTATTTAGTTCTTTGCCTTAAAAACTTGTGACAGTCTCTAGATGCTCCGATGATTGCTGAAGGCCATTTAACAAACCGATAGGCTTCTTTCGTGCATTGAGACAACCTTAAGATGGCGACATTCATTTGAGTCCGTCATTTAGTTTCTTGCCTCAAGACAGTCGCCCGTGACGTAGATAGTACGGAACGATGCAATCACAGCTGCAACAGCTTACCAATTGACTCGCGGGTTTTTTAAAGCGAGGCTCGTTCGTGACTCTGCAATACTGAAGAGATTGAGGACGATGGCGGCGGCGGTGGCAGCTTGCGAAGGGGATTAGACATTGTTAATGCTCAAAACGTAAGTGCCTGTAGGGTTTTGTCCGTAAATACATCCCTCCCAAGGCTAATATACGCTAACACGCCCTTCCTATGGCATAGAGCCACCCAACTAAAGTATAAACTGTAGGATGGTGTAGCGTTGTGATTTTTAAACTCGTTTAGACAGCGCGGTAATTGACTCATTAATACCTGTGGGGCGGACTCATCTATTTAACTTAAGGGATAACTGGGAAATTGCGTAAATATAGTCCTTGTGCGCTGCATACCAACTACAACCAACTGCGATTATACGGCCATTAACGGGTTGATGTTAAATTTGCATATAAGTGCGATCGTTCGGATAGCCGGACAATTGGATGTGCCTCGTGTTAAAAAGTGTAGGTTATGAGATTTTTCGGCGTGCTCACTAAATCATAATACCACTAGTTAGTGACAGGATCTTTTTTGGGATGTTGCACCAAAGTATGCACTCGGAGGCTGCACTGATGTCCCGTCTTACATTTGGCTAATCTGGCAGTTAATGGACGATATAAGTTCTATCAACTACGGTATCTAGACGTTGGTTACCTGCCGTATTTCTACAATTATGTGAATATAAGGCTGGACAAATATAGGAGACATTTCACTGTTCCCAATTTTCATATGCCTCTTTTTTCTCAGGCACTGGAATACCCTTATGACGACCAGGAGACTCAAAACTGCAAGTGCTTGTTATAGAAAAGTAAGTTGGCAAATATGTGCTGTACACTTAGATATTACTCCTAATTTTGGTAAGATGCTTATGTGAGGCACCTCTGATTAATTCTTTATAGAGGTGGCGTCCCCTCTTCACCGTTGAAAAAAGAAAAAGCACCAATTTGATTGACTACTAATAGCCGCCCCCTGCCGTGGTCAGCTATTTTTCCATATTAAAAAGGTAAAAAGCATGTTGGGTAGTCAAATAACTATTTTTTACAAACTAAATCATAGTAAGGTTGTACAATAAAAAGTTCTCCCATGATATATCTTTTCAGCTATTGGCTGCTTGTTTTACTCAGACTAAAAAGGATTCCTATCTGACTGCGCCTAACCGTCAGGTAATAAAGGTGGATTATGTTGTACTGAATGATGAGCAAATTTTAGGATCATTTTCTACACACAGTAAGGACCAGCAAGGAGTAATTTCTATGTCCTTCTTTACCTAGATGACGTGTTAGAGTATTATCATCCCTAAAAAAACATCTCTACATATATGTTCGTTTTTTACAGAGGTATTTATCAAATACATGTTCTAAAATAGATCCGTCTTTGTATTCTCAAAAACTAGGTATCACACTTTTCTGAAAGGGTTATAAGGTTCACTGGGTGATGAGAACTTGTGAGAATTGAAGTGTGGGTCCGGTTCCAGTTTGTTGTTTCAAATATAACTAAGTACTTACTGAGCTTTACAGGGCATACGTGGATGAAAAACTAAAAGTAATTTTTGTGTATATTGTTTCAGACTTACATCCCAGGTTTAGAGGTCCTATATCGCACTGTATCTGTCTTGGTCCTGAAGAAGGTGGTCCGTACTCTTGTTAATTCCACCGAAACGCGTCAACCTTCTCCTTTCCTTTTTAAAATCACATGACTTGGGTCATGTAGAGGACACCAGCTTCTATGCTATAGGACATCATTGTTGTTGTTTATGTGATAGGATGGATGTTTAGTTAGTATATATGTGGTGTGCGTGTGTGGCTCTTTACCTGTGTTGTATATATTCAATTATGTTTTTATGAATTGAAATAGACATATATGCATAGCTTTGACATGGTGAAGAATAATCTTTCTGAAGCTTTATTGTAATTGTATATGTATATATTTTTATATTTGTCACATTTGAAAATTATGATAAAATGAATAAAATGAAAAAAGTGATTTTTGTACTGAAAATGGAATAAAATGAAAAATAATTCACATTTGGTGTAGATATCGTTGGTATATGCCCTGTGTTTGAGAGACCACTCCAATGAAAAATGTATTTATAGGTCAAGAGGGAGCTATTTCAGTGGCCTTTTGTTCTTTTCCCCTCTACTCCCTGACCTGAAAGTACATTCTAGAGGGGGTCCCCCTTCCTTCACTATTTTGAATTGCTATTTTGACCTCAACCACTGTCATTAAATCTTTAAGCTCCACAGTAGTGAAGGTGGGTAGGTACAAGTGCTCCAAAAATGCCTCCACCTTGTTGGCCATGTGGCTGGGGGCCCCTTGTAGAGGGCAGAGTAGTAATTGTAGAATGTTTGTGGAATGGCAAGCTGCAAATGTACAGGGATGTAGGATGGTTTAGGGCCTCTTTTTGCGTGCATGTTATGTTAGCATGGCTTATTAGAAGTTTAAACGCCATTTTACCTTTTGCTGCTTTTTGCACAAGACACTGCATATATGTTTTTGCAAGTTAGCTTTCACGAAGGTCTATACATGAGAAAAGGTTTGTTTTTCGACATCTCTAGACATACATCGTGCCCTCAGTCTGTACAGTGAGTGCTGAGCCATCAAGGTTATCAGAACATGTGAGCCTGTTTATCGGCATGTCCGTGTAACACATTCTAGACACAACATTTTGCCAGCTGCGAGCCAAGCAAGATTCTGGTGCCTTTGTCATAGCACACTTGCCATAATTTCACACACCAGGAAGATTCCAGGGATGCAGAGAGCCTTGCTGATCCAGATGTAATTTACACTTACTGAGCTGAAAGGTAATGGGGTCCCCCAAAACAAGCTCAAGAGACCTTCTTTAGTTTATAATACATAGTTCCTATGTAGGGAGGGTGTTAAAATGAGGCGCTATATCACCTGTTTGCACTATCATTGTAATATGATTCCTCCTTTTGTATTTTATGGAATTGTAACCATGCTGACCATATTATTCTTAATCATATGTCTGCTTATGTTGACTCAAATAGTGCGCATGAGATCACGTCGTTAAAATGAATATTTTAAACTTACCGTGTCTCTTTTTTACTCCTGTTGTGGACTGGTATAAGAGTTTAACAAAAGAGTGTTCTCACTTCCCACCATACCTGAGATGGTCCTAATTCGCATGTTCTAGGTTGTCTAATCATTGGTTACTTTGCTAAAGGACGAAGAGCTAATGTGACACTGATTGCAAGCTGGTTGGGGTTTCTACGTACTGAGGTGAGTTTCTGGCACACCACAATTCACTAATGTCCTAGGACTCTGTGTACAGTTCTGTGTATGAGCAAAAATCCTTGCATCAGGGGTGCAGTGTGATGCTATTTCAATTCAATTCAAAAATACTTTATTGCAGTCAATAGACCATAAAAGGGCAAGTGCAATAAACTAACAATGAAGAAAAACATTATCTTGTACATGAACTCAAAGCCCCAGAAGTTACAATGACAAATTGTTACTATTATCCCACCCCCCATAAAAGTACATAGCAGCATATTTATGAGACCAAGTTAATAAAAGATGTAAAGTTATTGGGCAGATGGAAATAATACATTTCATAGGAATACAATACTAAAAACCACTCTATAAAGTCATATTTAAAATGAATAGTTGGAAAAATGGAACCAGCCTAGTTATAAAATAAAAGTGCTTTGTCAGCTATGTCCCATATAATGATTTTCAGAAGTGACCTGGCACACACCACATGGAAAGTAGGAAGCGTGACACCGCAAATACAATTGGGGATAAAGTATTGTATTTCAGCAACCTAAATGCCTCTACACAATGTTTAGTCCCCAGATTTCTACATAGCTGAATCAATCTGTGGAATTTCTATAGCCGGGGCGATGCTATTTCAATAATGGGGCTGCGCTGGACTCCTAGCACTCTAGCCACACCAGGAAGTGGCCAGATTTGTCTCCAGTGGAGTGTACTCGGGCCGTGTATTCAGAGAAGTTGCAACACTGTAGGCACTGTAGTATCGTAGCGTTGCACATGTTGTGGCGTCTTGTGGGGCTTGCTGCATGAGGTTTTCCAGTTTTGTCTCAGCAGCTTTAAGATCTCTGCCCAGCTCTCGCAGGACTCCCACCACATTCTGAATGCTCAAATCACTGATGATCACCTAAAAGGTGCCACATTCAACAGCACGCACAGTGACTTTATCATGATTGTCCACAAAGAAGAGTTCTATATATGCAAGCTGGAAATCCTGGAAGATTAGGTCATCCAGAATGTCTCACAGTAGGCACCATGTAGGGACCAGTAGAGTTGGCACTTTCCAGTCCATGTTGATTATGTGTGGTGCATAGTCAGATATGACATGGCCAAAATAGTTTGTATGATCTAGCTGTGGGAATAGGGTTGTGCAGCTCATGAAACAGTCCGAGCGGACATTTAAGTTATGAGAGCCAAGAGTTGTGAATATTACTTGGTGTTTGATTTTTTTGCCCTCCAGGCCTCTGAAAGGGACATTTGTGTCGCTCAATGCTGGCACAGGCACACAGACTGTCTCTTTTGCAGCACAGGGATCCCAGGGGGCTGCCTGTAGAGCCGAATAGGAGTCCAAGTGGGACATATCTTTCAATCTCAGTCACAAACAACGGTGGTCCGCTGCCCACCATCTCCACTGCTAATGCCTATGTTGCTCTTTTCGTACATAGAGGGCTCACCCAGGGTTAGGTTGCCTCTCGGCTTCATGGATCCCTTACCCACGAGCCTGAGCATGGTGGGTTGGGTCTTGGTGAGCCAGGGGTTTCCCCACCCCCCTCTCCGTGCATTCAGGGACCACTCAACACATGTTCAGACTCCAGGGGAGGCTTGGGTTTGGGTGAGCCATGGGCTGGGAGCTCCACGGATCAACCCTCCTGGTTGAGGCAGTTCACAAGGGGGAGATGCATCCGTGCAGGGCCTGATGGCCCTCCGTAGGAACTGCTACCTCACTCCGCTCCTCGCCATCAGCTAGCATCAGAGTAGGGCCTGTTCGCAGTGGCCCATCAGCTGGTTGCATTTCTTGGGGATAGTGCCTGGAGGCTTGAGTGGGAAAAGAAGGGCCCCTTGCTCTGGGGTCCTTGCCTGGGCCACTGCTCATGAGGCCTGCAAGGCTGTCCAATGCCCAAGGATCTGGCAGAATGGCGGGTGGCATCTTGGCATAAGCTCAATATCGTGTGATTCTGGGCATATCAATTAATCTCCTCGTGCCTACCAAAAATGAATGTGTCCTTGTGTAATGTAACTGGTGCTCATGTAAAGTGCTCAATACCTTTGGGCAGAGTTCACACTATATCAAACAGCAAAAAAAAAAGAAGAGGGGCCCCTCTGCCTACGCCCACTTGCACAATTGTTGGTTGGTGTTGAAGCGGCAGTAAAGGTCGCTGCCCACAACATACGAGGTTAGCAGGGCCCAGGCATGTCAACCCGTGGGTTTTCGGTTTCAGGGAGGCCCACCTCCCTCCTTTCACCAGATCACTCCCGCGACGAATCTGCAGCCACTGTCTATACTCCCAACTGCACCCATTCAGCAGAGGCTCACCAACCCGTATTCTGGTAGCTCAGGCCCGGGTCGTCAGGATATGTCTGGATTATTCTGCCTCCTTGACCCAGAGCTCAGGTAGAAGTGAGCCGCCATCTTAGGTGGCTTAGCCACACCCCTGGTTAATGCGCTTTTATATTACATTTTAGTTTATTTTATAGTTAAACAATGTTTGTGAATATGGAGTATTGATTGTGTATATACATTTTTTTATTTCTATTACCTTCCATAAAATGGTTTAGACTGGAGTGGAAATAGTAGATTTCACCTCATTAGCACCGAACACATTCTTCAAATACGCTTAGTTTGGAGTGGGGATGGTAAATGTAACACCTGTTGTGTCCAATCCCTCCCCCTGATATGGTTAGATTGGAGTGGGAATTGTAAGTCACCTCTTTAGGGTCCAACACCTTCCACCAATACAGTTAGATTGGAGTGGGAATAGCAAATTACATCTTTTTAGTGTCTAACATCTTCCTCCAATATAGTAAATTGGAGTGGGAATAGTAAATGTCACCTCACTAGTGTCAGATACCTTTCCCCAATATGATTAGATTAGAGTGGGAATAGTACATGTCACCCCTTTAGTGTCCACCACATTCCTCCAATATGGTTAGATAGAAGTGGGTCTATTAAATGTCATACTTTTAGTGTCCAACACCTTCCCCTATATGGTTATATTGGATTAGTAAGAGTAAATGTCCCCAATTTAGTGTTCAATGCCTCCCCCCAGTATGGTTAAATTTTTGTGGGACTAGCAAATGCCACCCATTTAGTGTCCAACACCTTCCCTAAATTGAGTTACATTGGAAACGGAATAGTACATGTCATTCCTTTGCTGTCCAACACATTCCACAAAGTTTTTTATATTGGAGTGGGAATAGTAAATTACACCCTTTAAGTATCCAGCACCTTCCTCGAATTGGTAAATGTTTCAATCAAAATAGTAAATGACTCAGTGCTAGGGTCCAACATCTTCCCCATATTGGTTTAGATTGGAGTGGAAATAGTAAATGTCACCCTTTTAGTGGCCAACACCATCCATGAATTGGTTTAGATGGGAGTGGTAAAAGTATTTTTCACCCCTTTAGTGTCCAACACCTTCTTCAAATTGGTACACATTGGAGTGTGAATAGTAAATGCTACCCTTTTAGTTTCGAACGTGTTCCCCAAATTAGTATAGGTTGGACAAAGAATAAAAAATGTGACCTCTTTAATGTCCAACACTGTGCCCTAACTAGTTTAGATTGTAGTGGGTATAGTATTTTTATGTTTAGATTTCTTTATTGCTTTCAAGACTAAACAACAACATACAGTGCCATCAAGTATTATACGCATCAAGGTTTCATACGGAAGCCGTATCGCGGTTATGGCAGAGAATACAAAAGCCCGACAACCCAAAATTAAAACAGAAACGTCATCCCTCCCTCCCCTTTCCTCCTCCAGAAGAGAAAATAGAATAATTTGCGCAAAACTTTTCTGCCCCCACTGGAAGCGGGCGAAGAGGAATTTATGTTGCAAAATGAGCACAGTAGGACACCTGTGCAGGTGGATCTGCAAGTCTCAGAACTCTCAAATATTTGGGACAAGTGAGTTCTCTAAAGTCAGTAAATAACATGGTAAGGAGAGGCTCCCAAAGGTCATGAAAAGAGACGCCATGGCGGGTGAGGGATAACAAAATCTTCTCCATCCCCAGAGTACCCCAAAGCCGATGGAGCCAACCCAGACAGGTAGGGATTGTCGGAGTGCCCCAATGAGAAAGAATATTTTGCAAAGCCACCCCTAAAACCAAGGCCATCTGTTTACCACTCCTAGACTTAATGAGAAAGATTAGCCAGTTCGGGAGACCCAGGAGAACGTACGCAGGGAAGCGAGGAATTTAGGTTGCAAAGTGACAATCAATGTCATCTAAGATCTGTGTTCAATAACCTGCTAAGGAGGAGCAGTCCCATAATAGATGGGTGAGAGTACACAATGAGCCACAGGCTCTCCAGTAGTGGGGACTACGAGAGGGATCCACTTCTGTGGAGCTGGGGAGGAGTTAGATAGCAATAGGTAACTATTTTTGTGGCTGTCTAAATGGAGGCTACATTACGCGCTGAGTGTCGGGCCCTAAAGAAAACATCAGCCCACTCTTTCTGCGAAAGTGATTGGCCCATTTCCCTTTCCCACCTGATCTGAACCAGAGCCTGCTCAGTGGCAGGAATGCGATTGGAAAATGTATACAAATCTGAAGTTAAGTGGAAGTCAGTGCTCCGAGTGAGCAGCCATTTCTCAAATTTTGTAAGGTGTCTCTCAGTACCCTGCCGCACCCCAGTGTTCAGTACCCAATGGCTGACCTGTACGTAATGATACTTTTCGGCCTCCTTGAGGTCCTGGTCTTCAAGGAAGTTGGAGAAGGTTCGGGGTTCTGTAATGTCAAAGCAATGCCCTATGGATTGACGACCCTCAAAGGTCCAGTGCTTGAACACCACCTAATCCAACCCTGGGGCAAAGTCCGGGTAGTTAACTATAGGCGTAATCAGGGAAGGCAATGTCGTAAGCTCCCGCAAGCTATCAATCAATCAATCAATCAGTGAACTTGGAAAGCATGCTACTTACCCGTGAGGGTCTCAAGGCGCTGAGGGGAGGGGGGTGCTGCTACTGCTCGAAGAGCCAGGTCTTGAGGAGCCTTCTGAAAGTGAGCAGGTCTTGGGTTTGCCGCAGATGGGTGGAGAGGCTGTTCCAGGTCTTGGCGGTGAGGAAGGAGAAGCATCTGCCACCGAAGATTGTTCGTGGGATGCGCTGGACGGCAGCAAGGGCAAGGCTGGCGGACCGGAGCTGGTGGGCAGAGGTGTAAAAGCTGAGTCTGTTGTTCAGGTAGGCTGGTCTGGTGTCATGAAGTGCTCTTGTGTGTGGGTGAGGAGCTTGAAGATGATCCTCTTGTTGATGGGGAGCCAGTGCAGGTCTCTTAGGTGGGGGGTGATGTGCCTGCGGCCGGGGATGTTGAGGATCAGTCGGGCGGATGCGTTTCGGATGCGTTGAAGTCGTTGCAGGTGTTTGGCCGGGATTCCTGCATAGAGTGCGTTGCCGTAGTCCAGCCTGCTGCTGACAAGGGTTTGGGTCACCGTTCTTCTTGTTTTGGTCGGGATCCACTTGTAGATCCTTCGAAGCATGCAGAGGGTGTTGTAGCAGGAGGAGGAGATGGCGCTGACTTGCCTGGACATAGAGAGGGAGGAGTTAAGGATAAGCTAGCAACCTTATCCCAGGCTAAGAGGGTATGATGAGTAATCTTGGACCGGTAAAAGTTCCGGGGGCGTGCATTCTGAGAGAGGAACGGGACACCACACAGCGACTGTCCAGCAAGTGACCAATCCATAAAAAGCCAATGCTTTTTGGACTCAGGGTGGGACCATTCGACCAAAGCTCTCAATTGTGTTGCTCACCAGTAAACCTGTAAGTTTGGGATCCCCAATCCACCCTCAAGCGGGCTCCTGTATGCGAAGTCCCTGCACAGGTGAGCTCTCTGGTCTTTCCAAATGAATTGTTCTATATCTCTTTGTAGTGAAAGTATGACGCCCTTCGGAGGCACTATGGGGAGTGTTTGGAACAGATAAATAATCTTGGGGAATAGTATTTTTCACCCCTTTAGTGCTGAACACATTCTTCAAGTTTGTATAGATTGGGGAGGGAATAGTAAATGTTACACTTTTAGTGTTCAACACCTTTCCCAAACTGTCATATGTTGCAATCGAAACAGTAAAAGACACGCTTTTAGTGTCCAATACTTTCCTCAAATTAGTTTAGATTGCAGTGGGAATAATAGATGTGACACCTTAATTCTCCAACGGTATGCCCAATCTGCTTTAAAGTTGAGTGGGAATAGTATATATCACCACTTAAGTGTCCAACACTTTCTTGAAAATGATTCATGTTAGAGTGTGATTATTTAATTTTATAATTTTAATGTGAAATCCTTAGTTTTTTTGTTTTAATGTTGTCAATAGTAGAAATGGTTTTTGATTTTCATCAATATTGTTGATGTTCAAAAATGTAATAAAAAAACTGTTGTATGTTTGTAAGCAATAATATCATTAATTACATTTTTGGTCACAGAATAAAGCCGTGTAACACATTTCTCTCATTTTATATGTTTTCAAAGTTTATTTAATGTACATTTTTACATTTGAAAACACATTTCAAATAAAAAATATGCATTTATAAATATCGAAATAAATAAAACATTTTACAATGATGCTTTAATATTAAACAAAAAATGTAAATTGTATTCAAATTCTTTTGTATAGTTACATGTTCTACTTTTTTCCATTGTTTAGTACTTTTTAAACATTTCTTAAATGGTATACATTGTAAACATCAGTTTATTTTCAATATATGTTAAACAATTGTACATATGTTCTATTGTTATTTCATTTATACTTTACAATATTTTAACATCTTTTCAAGACATTTATTTTTACATTTATACATGTTTGATAATTGTTTTAATTTTTTCATACATTTATTCAGCGTTTTTTCAATATTTCCTATACATTCCCATGGGGAGATAGTCTTTGTTTAGTCTATTTATCTTATAATATGCCCTTGGCCCTCATTTCCAAGTAATCTACTTATCTGATATTTATGAAGAGTTTGGCTTTATATTGTAGTATGCCATACATTATTTTGTTTTGTTTGCCCAAGTTTAGGAACAATTTCGCTAACAGATTGCTTCATCCGTAATTGTTCCTAGTTTTGCTCTTTTTATGATACTTTCATAAATGTATGAAGTGTAGTTTGAAATCTGTGCATTGGAAGGCATTGTGCCTATTCTTCAACTGCATTGTTTGCTTTGGTTTCCTGCGCAAAGGTGCTGCCATAGACATTCAATCATGGCATTTGAAGTCTGTTTTGCTGTCTGTGACCGAAGCAATTTAGTTTGCCAGCCCAGGCGTATTCTACATAATTAATTAGGGGACTTACAGCCTGATTCATCAAGCTAAATTGCACTCGCAAAGGGCAAGATTCTCAGAATCTTGCCTTTTGCGAGTGCAATTTTTGCATTTGGGATTCATCATCCCAAATGCAAAAATCGCTATTTAAGAATTCGCATATTTCCGAGGAATTGGATTTAAGGAATCTCTAATAGAGATTCCTTAAATGCAATTCATCAACCAAATAGAAATAGCGAAATCGCAATATTTGGTCTCAATTTACCACCAGGTCTGACTTGGTGGTAAATTGCGTAAATAGTGTAAAAAGCACTTTAGTGCATTTTTTTCTTTTGCATGTTTCACACGACACATGTCCTTTGGACATGTGTGTGCGCAACACCTGTTCAAATGTGCATTTTAGGGGTGCTACAGGGTGTCCTTTGGACACCCCTGGCACCCTTAAAATCGCTATCTGATTTGCGAGTAGCAAATTGCTACTCGCAAATAAGGGATACTCCCCATTCATTCCTATGGGCCTTTTGGCCCATAGGAATGAATGGGGAGTTATTCCTTTTTTTGCGAGTAGCAAATTGCTACTCGCAAATAGAGAACATGTAGGAATCGCTATTTATTTAGCAATTCCTACATGAATACCGTTTTGCGTGTCCTCAATAGCGAGTCGCTATGATTCGCTATTAGGGCCACGCAAAACGGCCCCTTGATGAATCAGGCTGTATGTTCATCTTTGTTTTATAGGTAGAAATGGCTTTTTATTAGTCATTTATAGTGGTTAGCCTCCTCTGCAACAAAGGCATAGGCTAGTGCTATCATTTTATTTATTTCAAAGGTAAATTGGCTGTTTGTAGAATATTGACTTTTTGGCGCAACAGTGGTATGGCAGTGCAAACCACTGCACTTCCGCTCTGCCAAAGGTCATGCCACCTGCCTTCCAGATAACAACATTTTAGTAGTCCGGCAAGCAGGCAGCGTGGTGGTCCCATTGCGGTGCCTCTTTTAAAGCCATTGCAATGGTACCGCTTTAAAAGGTTCCTGCATTGCATGAACTCGAAAGTCCATGCCGTGCAGGAACCTATGTGCGTACACAAAGGGAGGTAGATGTTATGCCTCCCGTATGAGTGCACATGCACAACTGAGACTATTTAGAGGTCAAATGACCTGAGATTGAAAGCAGATCAATCTGAGGGGCCATGGGTCATCATTATTTTGTTAATCCTTTGGAAGTTTAGGCGTATTCGGGGTTTTACATTGATAATATTGTTAACTGAGCTGTTGTGCAGGTTGCAGGCTTAATTTCTGCTGAAAATTACAAAGGACTGATTTTTTTCTATTCCTGTGTTATCTAGGGATATTAGGAGGCGAAGTGAAGGAGTTAAACAGATTAGTATCGAGAGTTCTTTTTGACTAGTGTCATAGTGGCTTCTGGAGTATTTAGTTTCTGTAAGGTCATTTTGGTTTGGCTAAGGATTTTATTAGATGTTTATGACCTCCATGGAGATCAAAAGGGTCCAATCTGCCTTGGCTAAATGGGTTTGTGATTTTGTGGAAAATAATTTCGAACCAATTCCTTCTCTTACAGGTTAATGTTTATATTTTTATTGGACTTGTTTCCTAAGGGTCTTTCCTATGGAATAATTAAACATTAGTGATGTTGTCATCCATGAGATGGAAGGTGAACGTTTAGTTTGTTGTAAAAGTGGAATGTTAATCATACATTAGATTTCAAGAGGCTGGCTGTTTTTTGTTTCTGGTGGTTAACAAAACGGCATTGAGTGTAAAAAGGTACTAGATGAATCAAGTACGAATTTGAAACTAAAGAGCGAGGTCCTTCATGCTGCGCTGCCATACGGCAAAAGAAAATGGCAGGAATGCATTGTATCTATCAGACACTGTGCATTCCTTTCCTTTCCCCCTGAGCCGTCACACAGTGGGCTGCTGTGCGCCATTGAAGGCACCTTTGCACCATGGTGTAAGGGTGCCTGCATTGCGGGGATGATTATTGCAGGGATGATTATTTTTGTGCAAAAAGGGATACCTCCCTGCACAAAAACAATCACAAGAGGCTGATAGTGCGTGGCACAGTGGGAAAAAGGGTTTCCGGTAACCAAAGCAGAGCATATAAACATTTATACCACGCGCTAAAGACAGCTTATGATTTTCTTCTTCTGGAAAGTAAATCTATTATACAACACATTTTTGGCCCATATTACATCAGGTCCTCCGACAGATCAGAGAGTTTGACAGGGATTTGCCAAAAGATTTAGATGAACTATTCCCCTTATGAGGAATAAGCCTGGGCATAGTTTGCGTAGCAGCACTACACATAGCTTCACGTAGTATACTTTAAACTTCACGTAGTACACGTAGTCTGCGTAGCGTAGCTGATGACACTGTATACTTGTCTGTACTGTGCAAAAATTGCAAAATATTTGCAATAAGCTTCCTGGACATGACCAGATATGATAAAATAAGTAATTCTATCTTTATATGCTAAATTGCATATAGTACTTTCACAATGGTGAAACTGAAAAATTAGCAAGCAGTGGGAGATGTGATGATTTTGGGATCCTCCCTAACCTAGGGAGAGTACCAAACAGATGCCTTGAAAACAAAAAAAGCACAACTTATTGAACGATTTAGTTGTGGTCCCATCCTCTTAGGACAAACCCAAACATAGTTATTGGCAAAAAAACATTCCCAACCAAAGGCCCTGCAAAGCATTATGGGATGAGATTAGCAGTGGGCAGTGAATATTATATAGTATACAATATCAAAAGAATTCTACAAAGAGCTGCAGTTCAACTGGTGGTTACTAGATGTCCCTCATGAGTTGAGTGGATAGTGTAAAAGACAGAAAAGCATCTCATAAAGATCAACACAAATACAGAATTTCATACGAACCTAGGAGACTATAGCACAGCATGCTAATAGCTGAAATGCTAACCCTCTGGCTTGAAGGGAAAGCTGGCGCTATCCTTATAAGGTATTAGGAGAAAAGTTAAGGAGTCAGCTGAGAGACAGCATCAGCCTAGGAAATCTGAAAGAAAAAGCTCACACGAACACCTCAGATAGATCTAGCACACTGTAGTATTCTCATGTCATGGTATTTCTTATATGTTACTCTTTCCCTAGCTGCTCAGCCTGTGTGTGTGTGTGTTCTAACTTCTGGGTAGAATGTTGGTGTGTGGGCCTTGTGTAGAATGCCTGGGTGACTGGATGAAGAATGACGGTTGGTGAGAGGGGCTGAGCAGCTAGCAGGCTGCTCCTGGTGGGGCTGTGATTTACCACTTGTTATGATTACTTGATGAAGCCTTTTACTACCCGTTAACCAACCTGTGAATAAACCTACTTGGTTTATGTTATACATTGATTCTTCATGTAATATGGTTGTCTTTTGTCTTAGTCCTTTCTTTGTGTTTTCTTGTTCTCTCTCTACCACAATGCCTATGTATGTTCTGACTTCTACCTGGAGAATTCCACTAGTGTCAGTTAGTGGTCTGGTCAGCTAGCGTCTTAGCTTGTATTTTGCGGGTCAATGTGGAAAGTGTGTAGCTGTTCTTTCCCATGGTGGTGTCTTTTACCCAATGGTGTACCCTTCTTTAGGGAGGGGGTGGGGCCAGTCAGTACTCATAGTATACTCGATGTAAGACGTGTTGGGATATATATTCCAGGTGTGAACCTTGTGCAACGTTTGTTGTAGCTTGTATTTTGGGGGTCAATGTGGAAAGTGTGTGGCTGTTCTTTCCCATGGTAGTGTCTTTTACCCAATAGTGTACCCTTCTTTAGGGAGGGAGTGGGGCCAGTTTGTACCCATGGTATACTCTATGTAGGGTGTGTTAGAGTATAAATTCCAAAGTGTGAACATTGTGCAACATTTGTTGTAGCTTGTATTTAGGGGGTCATTGTGGAATGTGCAACGTTTGTTGTAGCTTGTGTTTTGAGGGTCATTGTGGAAAGTGTGTGGCTGTTCTTTCCCATGGCGGTGTCTTTTACCCAATAGTATACCCTTCATTAGGAAGGGTGTGGGGCCAGTTGGTACCCATGGTATACTCTATGTAGGGCGTGTTAAAGTATAAATTCCAAGGTGTGAACCTTGTGCAACGTTTGTTGTCACCCTGTTTTGTTGTGTTGTTGGTGGTGAAGTCACCGAGTTTGTTAGTAAATGTTGCATTATTGTGAGAGGTCAACACCAGGTGTGTGATGACGGTTTCATGAGTCTCTTCTCCTTTTGTATTCTTTATTTTGGTGTCTCATTCTAGTCTGCAGGGCCATTTCCTTCGATGTACCCTATCTAGGAGGGCTTATGTGTTTTTCCTGGTGTGTTTAACCTTTTGAGTGTTTTGGGGGTCAGTGTGGAAAGTGTTTTGAGAGCTGTTGTGGCTCTACTTTCCTATGGCGGTGTCTTTTACCCAATGGTGTACCCTTCTATGGGGAGGGTGTGGGGCCAGTTGGTACCCATGGTATACCCTATGTAGAGCATGTTGGTGTATAAGTTCCAGGGTGTGAACCCTGTGCAACCTGTGTGAGTTGTTGTTGTTGTACTTTCCTATGGTGGTGTTTTTACCCAGTGGTGTACTCTTCTTTGGGGAGAGTGTGGGGCCTGTTAGTACCCATGGCATGCTGTAGGTTTAGTTTCAGGGTTTGTACTCTGTATTGTACCCTTCTTTGGAGAAATAGTGTTGGAAGTTAGTCAATCTCCAGGTTAACCATCCTGTGCTGTCGTGTGGTGTAGCCTACTTTGGAGGGTGTAGAGTTGGTGAGTAATCAATACCTATATTAGTACTCTGTATTGTACCCTTCTTTGGAGAAATAGTGTTGGAAGTTAATCAATCTCCAGGTTAACCATCCTGTGCTGTCGTGTGGTGTAGCCTACTTTGGAGGGTGTAGAGTTGGTGAGTAATCAATACCCATATTAGTTCTCGGGTTGTCTGGTTTAGTTTTTCAGAAATGGGTTGTAGGGTTAGTGCTGCTCTTATTGGTCATTGCTCATATCAGTTCCCTGGTTGTATATCCTGAGGTGTACCCTGTTTAAGGAAAGTTGTGTTATTTACCAGACTTGGTTCCTTATGTTGTTCCTTATTTTAAAGGGTCATGTTTACACTGTCTGTGTGTCCGTAAAAAGGGAACTTTTGGTTTCTTTAACTTTCTTGGGGTATGTTGTGTTTCTCCCAATCTCTAAGGGAGAGGGATGGAGTGTATTGATATTTCGGATTTATCTTGTCAATGTACAACATAGGGTAGGTGTTGTTTGAGTGTTTTGTTTCATCTGAGTTTCGTTTCATTCTGTGTCTCTGAATACTCTTTTGTCTTTGTGGTTGTCGTTGCAGTCTTTTGTATAGTAATCTTTGTTTCCTTTATTTCTTTTCTTTTCTATAAAGGAGGGAGATGTGTTATACATTGATTCTTCATGTAATATGGTTGTCTTTTGTCTTAGTCCTTTCTTTGTGTTTTCTTGTTCTCTCTCTACCACAATGCCTATGTATGTTCTGACTTCTACCTGGAGAATTCCACTAGTGTCAGTTAGTGGTCTGGTCAGCTAGCGAGACTTGTGCTCGGCTGTGTCCTGCATTAAACCTATTTGTAACCAACACGAAGTATCCTGTCATCTGTTCGCATCATCATTACAACAGTTTACATCGTACCAGCGTGGCGTGATTACTACATTATTTTTGGCGACGAATTGGAGACCTCCCAACGCACAAAAAGTCGTAAAAGTAGCCTGAAAAAACCTGAAGATGTCTTCCACAACATAAGCGTGAGCTACAAGATTAAAAACGGTAACTTAAGGAGCCATAAACTAAGGAACGACAAAAGAAACATAAACAGCACGCCAAGAAGCTCCACCAGTATCCATCACACCGGACAGCCCCCAGACAAGTGTGCTGTACTCTACCTCTAGAGTTAATGTGTTCTGGGTAGAATGTTGGTGTGTGGGGCTTGTGAAGAATGCCTGGGTGACTGTATGAAGAATGACAGTTGGTGAGAGGGGCTGAGCACCTAGCAGGCTGCTCCTGGTGGGGCTGTGATTTACCTCTTGTTATGATTACTTGATGAAGACTTTTACTACCTGTTAACCAACCTGTGAATAAACCTACTTGGTTTACATCATACCAGCGTGGCGTGATTACTACACACACCCAGCAGAATCTAGCACTAATAATTTACCCTAATGTTAATACGTCCAGGCCTTTTCTTGCAGCAAAATCCGAGAACTTTTCCTCTCATTGGTCCATAAGCATAGGGTGTTAAGTCTTACCACTCCTGTTGCTTTTTCCTTTCAAACGTCCATTGTTTTAGTTTCATTCTGTCATCATCGTCCTTCAGTAGATGAAATCAAATCTCCTTCCTCGACACACACATATTCGGATTGCATTTTGAAACATTTACCAGCACAGTTGTCCACAAGAGTGTCATTTCTTTAGGCATTAGGAAGCATTGTAGATATACTGGACACGTAGCAACTATTTGAGAAGAAAGAACACAATAGCAATTTATGAAGAATAAAAGACATTTTTCTGCATTTCTCCATTTGTAAAGAAAAATTAGCCCTAACATCAATGTTTTTTTTGTTTTTTTTAAATTATTTTTTATTGAGAGTTCGTAGACAATAGATAGACAATACATGTCATTTTTAGGCAATACAATTGATAAAGTGCTTGATGCAATATAAATAGAATCCAATACACAAACTAAGTAGCTTCATTTAAATACAGAGTCATATTTAAGTTTAAAAATTTGAATACAGCAAAAAGTGCAATGTGCGTAATGCAATATATTGACAGTAAAGCAGACTAAGAAAGAGATTAAAAATCAATGTCCAGTATAATAAGTCTAATAAGTCTAACATTCAAACATGCTCCAATATTTATCATATTTTTTAAGGGCCCCTGATCTCAATGCGTACTTTCTTTCCCTTCCCTGAATCCTAGCTAATTTTACTTTCCATGCATTTAGGGTTGGTACTTTCTCTGATTTCCAACACTGCAAAATAAGCGATTATGCTACCAACGTTGCTATAAACAGGGATTCATCGTGGGAAGTTGAGTGCAGGGAGCAACCGAAGACTGAAGTTAGTTCATCAAAAGTGATATTGACTCTGAGCAAATTACTGAGGTATTGTCCTATCTCCTTCCAAAACTCCTGTATTTCAGAACACTCCCAGACTATGTGTTTCCAAGTGCCCTTTTCTTCATAACGGAAGCACTTATCCTCATCTTGGGGATATATCTTATGGAGAAACGAGGGCGTTCTATAAATTAACCATTTGCTATAAAATTGCAGTCGCTTAAAATTGGCGCATCTAAAAATACATTTGTTAAATTTATTAACTTTATCCCAAGTAAGGGGCCGATTAGGATGGCGGACGGACCTGCGTCCGTCCGCCACCCCAGAGGTGGAGGGACCGTCCGCATGGGCAGCGGCGGTCCCTCCGTGCAAATTAGGATGTGACCACCACCCTGGCGGTCACATCCTGTATGTTTAACATTGCGGCGGGTGCTGCTTGAAGCAGCACCCGCCGCAATGTTAAAACTGCATGTGCTACATTTACATGCACAAAGCGTCAGGCACCGCGCGGTGCCTGCAGCTTTGTGCATGTAAATGTTGGGGGGTACCATAGGTACCCCCCACCCCCAACACCCCTGGGGGCCCGCAATGGGCCCCCAAACACCAATGTCCACATGCTTTTCTACGGCGGAAAACCCGCCGTGGAAAAGCATGTCTCCGCCGGCATCCTAATATGGCTGGCGGTGTCTGATAGACACCGCCACCATATTAGAGATTTTCCGCCGCGGTCGGAAGGCGAAACATGACCCCCCCAGCCATCCTAATCTGGCGGGGGTCTTTTCGGTGTCCGCAGCAGTGAATCCGCATCCTCCAGGCCGGCGGTGGCTTCCGTCGGCCCGGAGGATGCGGATTCACCGCGATCCTAATCGGGCTCTAAGTTTGTTAATTTCAATGTCTTCCCTCTTTTTCCACCTATCTCTAGCCTTATTGTAAAATACAATTGAATTATCTTCCTTGAGAATGTTAATCCAGACACTGATTTTCCTTTGCGTCGCGGTAATCAGTGCTTCCGTTATTTGCACTTTTAAATATGTCTAGCTCTCTAAGCTCAGCATGAAGAGCAATAAAGGACCATTTCAAAGTTGAATTCGACAGGTGGATCTCCCCAGTAATTTCCTCCCAAGATTTCCATCTATTACCTAAAGGAAAATCCTCAATATTCTCAAAGCCATTTTCCTTCCAAAGTCACACAATATTTTTATCCAAACAACCCCTCTCCCCAAAGTTAAAATTAAATAAATTAGTCGAGCTGCTTATTCTAATAATATTGTAATATTTCAGGAGCTGAGTTCTCTGTTTAAATAACCACTGTATAGACTTATAACGTACCTTCTTTGGGTATTTTGTAATTCTTACTGGGTCATAAATTTTAGATTCCATCAACATCTTTCTCATAAAAAAATTGTCTGCTTCATGATCTTCTAAAAAAAAAAAACTAAAACTGTGATGTGCAAAAGTAGCAAAATAATAGTCTCTAATATTTGGTAGAGACAACCCTCCTTGTGCGGACGGGATACAAAGTGCTAAGTGCTAGTCTCAGGATTTTATTTCCCCATAGAAAAAAAGGAGAGCATGGCATCAACTTTTTTTAAAAACCAAACCTGAATTGGACATGGGCTGCACTAAAAAGGAAATTAAACAGTGGTAGGATAGACATACGAATAAGGGCAACATGTCCCATTATTGATAAGGGTAGTTGATTCCAACGATCTAGTTTTGAACCAATCCTTTTTAACAAGGGTATATAGTTTAACGTATATAGGTCTTCCAAACTTTCAGAGATAAAAATTCCCAAATATCTCTTAGGGTTAGTATCAAAAGTCTGCCTAAATTCTAATGATAAAGTGTCTACCCTGCAGTTAGCTAAAATGATTTCCGTTTTATTAACATTTATTCTATACCCCCTAATTTCTGAAAGTCAGAGAAGATTTTTAAAATTACTACTTGACTTGTAGGCTTTGAATTTAGCCCTAACACCAATGTTGAGGAATTCTTTGTAAAAACGTGCAATTTTCTCTATGAGAGATAAACAGATTTTAGTTCTTCATTCATGATTTTCATTTCTCTTCTTTCGTTAGTCTAAGACAATTAATCATTTTAAACTACTTCTTCTGTAAATAATATATGCTTAGTTATATTGATAAACAATACACATTCTTTTCATATTTTACAAATGGTACAGAAATCGGTTGTGGCCTACTTAAGCACAGTGTCATTTCTCCCGCAACTTTCTTATTTCTTTTCCCCAAATCGTATGTTAATAATTTTCGATTAATCTCCAACTTTGTTAATGATTTCACACTGTGGAAGGTTTAATTCCAAGAAGGTTTTATTTACAGAAAATCCTACTCCATCAAGGCTTTTTCCTCTTTCTATGTATGCAGCACACATAGAAAATGAAATAAAGATTTTTCTCCTCGTTGTGCCTTCCTTACGTCTCCCCTGGGGAGGCATACGTTTTTGGCGCTGCATCAGATTTACTGTGCCTTGTAAATCTGGGGCAGTGTCAAAACGCCATGGATGTTGCTGGTAACACCTCCAGCAACACGCATTACACACCCCTTTAATGCAGAAAACTGCATTAAAGGGAACAATATTAGGCTGCCTTGTAAATATGGAGCAGGCTCCTGCGCCATGGAATGTCACAACAAGTGACGTTCTGGTGGCGCAAGGGGCCTCATAAATGAGGCCCGAGTGTTCACACTAGTTGAGGACTGTGAACACAATGTGGAATGATACTTTTTAGCCAACATATCTAGGGAATGAGAAATTGTCTATAGGGATGTAATTCCAATCATTTGTGAATAGGGCAGCAGAGCTGTGAAGTACAGTAAAAGCGCAGTTACTAATGTTTCAATATGTTTGAATAGTTAGCCATGGATGACACAGTGAAAAGGGATATCAAAATCTGCAGATAAGTCGAGAGATTTTGTATTTAGTTTTATTTTAAGTTGGTGAAGAGTGTTGATGCAAATGTTATTGCATGGCTTATAAACTATATCTGCATCACAGCTATTGTTTTTATCTCTGCTTTAGATCACAATGGTTTCCATGATGGTCCTAGTAAGGGAAATCCTGCAATTGTTGCTACCAATGTTTGGTGGGGATACCACCAGCACCAGTGGTCTCCACTGGCAAAGCCAGCTGAGCTGAAGTTCCATTGGCCGAAAGACTGTGGCTTACCCACCTTTAAATGGGGTTAGGGACCATGAGGTTGTTAGTCTAGGAACATGAAATTGGATTACCAAATGCCCTGCGAAAAACAATTTCAGGATTGCACAGGATACTTCAGAATGTATGAAAGCTTGTCACTTATGACTCCAGTCTGACATTTCCTAGGTCACCGCTGCTTCATTAAGGCAGTTTATGCCCAATTGTTTGAGGGGCTCTGACGACAGGTGATAGTCTGTAACTGGGATAACAGGTCAATGGTGACAAAGAAATGAGAGAGAGGGACACTCGCCTTTAAGGGCATTCTTGGAGTGCCAATCCACACACCACAGAACTGCTTTAGGTTCAGTGTTTGGGTCCAGAAGTCCTCTCAATCCACGAGGAGGAAAGTTTGTGTTGCCGATGCATTACTTAAAAACAACGTATAGTAAGAGATACGAAACGGCACTCTTCATTCCTTTAGTATAGTTACATAAAAAGTCAAAGTTCTTTTTAGTCAAAGTCTTTTTAGTTGAGGGCCTTGGGACTACTCATCTGTATTGAAGGCACTGCACGTCCACTACAATGGTAACATCTTTTTTTCACAGTTTTATACAGTGCGAAGGTGAAATTAATTTTGTTGGCATGGGAAGAACAAGTGATCCGCTCGCATAGAGGTTTTCCTGCTCGTGACTCATTGCCCTCAGCTACAGGAGTAGCTCCAAAGACTGTCTGCAGCCCTTCTGTCTCCAGCGAGGTAAAGACCAGCTTCGTGGCCGCAGTGGAGGCGAGAGGCGCGGCACCCGGGACTGCGAGGACCAGCATTCACCATCTACAGCTGGGTCCTCTTCCCGCGCGAGCCGCGCCCCCTCCCAGTGCCATGCCTTCACCAAAAAACTCTTTACCTCTCGCGGCCCCCGCTACGTGGGAGCCGCTCGCATAGAGGTTTTCCTGCTCGTGACTCATTGCCCTCAGCTACAGGAGTAGCTCCAAAGACTGTCTGCAGCCCTTCTGTCTCCAGCGAGGTAAAGACCAGCTTCGTGGCCGCAGTGGAGGCGAGAGGCGCGGCACCCGGGACTGCGAGGACCAGCATTCACCATCTACAGCTGGGTCCTCTTCCCGCGTGAGCCGTGCCCCCTCCCAGTGCCACGCCTCCTCGCTCCCAAATTGATCTTAAGCAAATCCAGTAGCGCGCATCGCGGGACGCGCGCGGGACGTAGCCCGGGGCGAAGCCCGGGCCAAGGGCGGGCCCGTTGTTGCCCGTTAGTGCCCGGTAGCGACCGGACCGGGCCACCTCACTAGGTTCCCTTACAAACTGTTCCTTTTCACAGCACTCAGGGTGTTTCCTACATGTCAACCATGCCGGGTAGAACCAGAAGTAAAACCAAATCTAAAACTGCCCTGGCTGTAGCTCAAATCACCGGCCCGATAGATCAATTCATCTCGCGGACCAACGAGGTAATTGACCATAGTATCTCTCTTCTCGAACATAGAGTCTCTCTCGACCTAATGCAAGCTAAACGCTCGTCCTTGGGTCTTCTAGCAACTGCAGTATCCCCCATCCAGCAAACTCTACATATCTCATCCCTCCCTTTACCTGGGACTGCATCTGACATCAACACAGTCCCATGTATAGTTGATCTATCAGTGACTCAATCAGAGTCCGATTCAATACCATCAGAGGACCTAGAGGCCACCCCGGACTTACTAGCCTGTCAAATACACGAAAGATCAGATTCAATCATAGATAACCATCTTCGAGGAATAAGGGAAGGAGCTATCCCTAAACAAGGTAGCACGAACTGCTTTGATAATGCATGTGCTCCTGTCACCACTACGGGAATCGAGAGGGAATGTGGGAGGGATCGACCCAAACAGTTAACGCAATTCAAACAACCCACGACAATTGCGTCAACGGAAAACAATTTCTCATTTCCCCCCACACTCATTGAGGACACTGATAACCACTGTAAACTATGTAAAACAACGTCCCAAATATTAACCTCTATTAAAGACCTTCTCTCTCAACAGCTGAAACCAATACAAATCAGCATAAGGAACCTGGAAGCCCAATTAGAAATTCTATCATGTACACATCCCAGTACAAATTCTTACCCAGCTAAGCAAGGGACAGGAAATGTCACTCACCCCCCAAAAGCACCTCATCATCCCCAATCAGCCATAGTAATAAAACAACCTGTCCCGACCATTCCACCCCATCAAAAACCAAAATATAGTGGTCCAACACAAAACCCGCAAGATTCAATGTCAAGTGTACAAAACCCCAAAACCACCTTAGAATTGCCCCAACACAAGCCCAGTACAGGTCCGGTAAAAACAGGATTAGCGGGGAAAACAACAGGAAACGTAACCACAAATCATATTACAAACAAAGCGACACCGATACCCTCCAAATCAATGGTCTTACCCCAGCTGATATCCAAAAAGACCCCAAAAAAGACACCAGGAGTTAGGCGTCCAGTCCACCTGCCGCCAGAGGCTACCCCATACACAACCATTCTTACTGGAGTACCTGAACTAATGGAAGGTATGACAGAAACTGCCTGGTCACTCAAGAATAAGGTCATGCAGTGGCTAAGTATTAACAGACCACTAGAACCTCACCACTCTGGAGGGATCTCTACAGTCCGCAGAATAACATGGATAGGTGAAGAACCTAAGTCGATCCACGGAGACTGCATTATAGTAACATGCAGAGATCCATCTACCGTGGAACACATTTGCTCTTGGCCCTCATTGGAGAAAAAAGGTGGAATAGATGCCCAACACCTTTCTTTCTTCTATCCGCCATTGAACACACATCAATATATCCCAACCTGGAATTGGTACCACCCTCAAGAAGATCAATGGAAACAGGTGGGTTATACCTATGGCCATGGAAACAGAAATAGAACTAGAGATTGGCAAAGGCAGCCCTGGCAAAGCAGACCCTATCATCCACTGGAGGGCTGGCAGGGTCTTCCAACAAGAAACCGTTTTGACTGCCTAGAGATGGTGGATTGACCGTTTAGGTCCCAACTAAAGAGTAAGAACATCTACACCATGTCCTCTCTAGTAAACCCTAGACACCAGCTATCCCCACCTAAATCCGGAAGCCAAGCAAAACTAACTCCGCCTATCAACATAAACTCTAAGCTTGCGACTGTGGTAGACACCTCCCACACCTCTACTAACGGAGCGACGACCAGAGTTTCCAATTCTCTAGGGATAGGATAAATCCAAATTCCCATCAATCAAACGATCTGAGAGATACCATTATCCCTCCTCTGATTCAGACAGAGATTTTGATAGAGAGTTCTTGGAGGGAACCCCCCGCTCCACATGTATCCCTTGATTCTAATAAACTCAACCTTTCCATCATATACTGAAATGTTGCAGGACTGTCCTCCAAAATAACGTCAGAGTCATGGTCTGAAACAGTAAGGGAACATCAGGTACTCTGTTCTCAAGAAACATGGTGCACAACTCCAAAACATCTAACGGGATACAAAACCTTCTTCACCTCAGCAGTGCAGGGAGCCATGGGCAGGCCTAAGGGGGGGTCTTATGATTTACGTTGCCAATACTCTCACCTGTATATCCATAAAAATGCTAAAAGAATCCTCGACCTACCAAATCATGCAAACAAATTTTACAAACGATTGTACTTATATCCTTATCAACTACTACAATAATTCAGGCATATTGGATTGTCTGACAATCCTAACAGAGATTGCCACTTTCCTAACAGCCCTGCAAAATGATTCTAATCAAAATACAGCACACCTAATATGGGGTGGTGACTTTAATCTCCCACTGTGTCTCAACCACAAAAGTGGAAACTGTGGGTTGCAAAATGAACACGGTAGTCCCATGCCCCACTTCGCCCACTCGACCTGTGGAAACAAATTAAATGAGATTATATTCTCTCTAGACCTGGACTTTGTAAATGAACTAGTAGACCCACAGCAAGACTTTTTGCCAACTTTCCATGGAAGAGGCTTCCTAACAACCATAGACTATATATTGTCCTCCCATTCACTCAAGGGGCAATTAACAAACTTTGTAACTGGGACAAATGTAATGAGTAACCATTACCCACTCAGTGTAAGAGTCACCCCAAAAACGGCCAATGCACACTCTGTAAAATCGAGTCTTTTAAACCAGCACTCATTAACTATGAATAAATTGAATGGCTATACGGTCAAATGGGCCAAGATTGACCCGGTGGAGATGACAGAGAGTATCCTTGTAAAATCTAAGCCTTGGATACTGGAATGCATATCCTCAGAGACCACACCTCGAACAATTGTAAACAGCTTTCACAACATCCAAGAAACAATCAGTAATGAACTCTTTGTCAAGCTAAAGAACACTAAGCCCTCTACTATGAGATGGTTCGACGCAGCTTGTCGGAAGGCCCTTACAAGCCTAAAAGAAGCCTTACATAGACCTTTAAGAGATCACGTGGAAATTTCTAACTTACGAAAATCATACAACTTAGCCAGACGGGAACGCAAAAAAGAAATCAAGCAAGATCTCTGGTCACAACTCCATGACAGCAGCCAAAGGAAGGATAGCGCCCTATTCTGGCAAGTTATAAGATCTCCTTTCTTGGCCGATAGAACTAAAGGCCAACACCTAGATGTGGCAGTTACTGAAGAAGACTGGGTCATGCATTTTTCCAAAATTTTTGGTCCATCTCTCCAAATTGCAGCAGACATCGGACAAGAACCAAGTGAAACCCATATATCGAAGAATAACATCTATCCGATAAATATTCATTTCCAACATAGTGAAGTTATCAAAGCAATCAAGGCATCGAAATCAGGCAAGGCTCCGGGCCCCGATGGAGTTCCAATGGACATCTTCCTCCATAATATAGAATTTTGGTCACCGATAATCACTCGGGTTATGGCAGCAGTAACTTCGGTTGGGCTCTTTCAGTCATGGTCGACATCAACCCTGTTACCCATCTTTAAAAAAGGCGACCGTAACGACCCAGCCTGTTACAGGCCAATCTCCCTTCTGGATTCCATGGGTAAAATTGCAGGTCGAGTGCTCCTGGACCGTTTACAATCTTGGGCCCAGGAAAACAACATCATTACCGACCTGCAATACGGTTTCCTGAAGGGGCTTGGGACCGTGCAACAGGCCCTCAACCTTGCCCTCCTGACTGGGAAATATGTTGGCGCCAAAGGAGGTAACATCTTCCTCGTCTATGTCGATCTCAGCGCGGCATTTGACTGCGTCCAACATGGAAAACTCTGGGAAATACTCACTGACCTTGGAGTGGACCCCCCATTAATAGTCTTCCTACGTGAACTCTATTCTAATGCCTCAGGGCGAGTTAGATTCGGTACCAATGGTGAGCTGTCCCGCTCATTTCCAATAACAAAGGGAGTAAGACAGGGTTGTGTACTGGCTCCCTTCCTGTTCAATCTTTACACCAATGGACTAGAGCAGGCTATGCTGGAAGGGAGCCAGGATCTGCCCCAGATAAACCACCGCCCGATTCCTACACTGCTATATGCCGATGATTCAGTCATCCTAGCCCGTACTTTGAATCAACTTCAGAACCAAATAAACAAATATAGCAGTTTCATGGACTCACTTGGCCTCAAAATTAACATAAAGAAAACCTTTACTATGCACATTGGCCCCAGGGTTAAAAACCATAGATCGATATTGGTGGATAACACGAAGCTGGAAAAAACCTCAGTCTACCCCTACCTAGGAATTCTGGTGGACGATGCTTTAAATTAGCGCCAAGCTACTGCCACTAGAAACCTTCTCTTTCGACGTGCAACATCGGCCCTGATTTCTTTTTCGAGAAAATTGGGGAAACCCGCTCCACCTGAACTTTTGAAAATTTACTACGCCAAGTGCCACAGCGTGGCTACTTACGGAGCAGGCGTATGGGGGTATGGCCATATAGACCACCTACAAGTAACGGAGAACGGCTTTATCAAATATGTCGTAGCCCTCCCGCAAAGCTCCCCGAACTTTGCTTCGCACGGTGAGCTCGGCATGGAATATATTACTGACACTATTCGCTCTCAACCCATCTTACTGTGGCAACGTATATGGACCAAACCTGAGTGTCACTTAACCCGTTCCCTCATCACAGACTGTTTAGCTCTATCCAACTGGCACAAGATCCCATGGCTGATTTACGTACGGAACTTTTTTAATGACCTTGGCTGCAAGTCTTACTTTGAAGATCCTGCTACTACCGAAGATATCTCCAGGAAACACTTAAAATCAATGTGCTTGGCAGACCTGAGAGAGCTCCGAAACCAAGCTGAGATCGCAAAATCTTCAAATGAACAAATTTGTGCAATACAACCTCTCAAAGGCATGCAACCCTACCTGTCCTACTTTTTGACAAACCACGAGAAATTCTTACTAACAAGATTCCGTTTTAATACGTTTTATGGTTTAGTCTCTTTTCTGGAAATCCAAAACTGGTCCCGCAAGCTGATTAACTGTCCATGCGACGGAATTTCTCCACAGACAACGATCCATGTCACTTTGTTCTGCAAATATTACAAATCTCCACGTAAATCTTGGATTATCCCACTCCTTCGATCCAGTGGTCACAGACAGTGCTACTCTGCATTCTTCTTTCTGCAGTGCATGAACACACCACATGAAGCTAAATCCATAGTGACTTTTCTTAAAACCACCATCACATTACGTCAAAAACTTTCAAACTAATCAGAAACACTTAAATCGTAAGCTCCTGCCAAGTATCCTTTTTAACCTTGTCTTTTTTAAACTTATGTTTGTGATGAAAACTTTTTTCTATGTACTTTTTATGATTATACAACTGATAATCGAATAAAAGTTATTGAACTGAATTTCCTAGGTCACCGCTGCTTCATCCAGGCAGTTTATGCCCAATTGTTTGAGGGGCTCTGATGGCAGGTGATAGTCTGTAACTGGGATAACAGGTCAATGGTGACAAAGAAATGAGAGAGAGGGACACTCGCCTTTAAGGGTATTCTTGGAGTGCCAATCCACACACCACAGAACTGCTTTAGGTTCAGTGTTTGCGAACTAAAAAGGGGTCTTAGTGTACACACATGGTTGTGTGTGCTGAGGCCACAGTTGTTCAGAAACACAACTGAAATATACCTAGGGATATCTTGGGATGGGAGTGCACAACCACAATTCATTCTGTGAACATTTCCCTCCAAACACCCCACATCTACCAATCTCTAAAATATTTTCCTCTGCCAACAAATGCTAGATTTTCGAGTGCCTGGCTTGAAGAAAAGGATTTGGAAGTCCATCTCCCATGGTTTTTCTTATTTACTTGTTTTTCAGTGTGACATGCGCTGGCTAATAGGCTTCGACCACATTTACAATTTTGTGGATAAGCAGTGGAACCGTATTCATCTTGTAGATTGATGAAGATGTAAGGAGTGAACAACATTTATTGATCAATGATGAAAAACTTTAAGGTTGACTTTGGTTATTATTCCAAAAATTAAAGAACGGAGATGGAGCATCATTTATGTAGATGTTGGTTAGTATGATCTCATTAAATATCCTAAATTCCTATAATGTGTTCTACCTAGTGAGCGCAAGAAAGGAGCTTCATGCATCATTATAGGCCTCGTAATCCCACCATGGTTGAGATCGTCTTTATCATTCTATAATGGCATTATAAAATATCAAAAATGCAAGGATGTGGGCATCTTTCATAGACAACTTTGAATTTGCAAAGCTGGTGTAACTGAGTTTCTGAATGCAAACCATGCATTCATAATGCACAAAAGTGCTCTCTAATTAATAATTTGAAAATGTATCTCAATTCGCTCACTGTGAACCCTTTCAAATGACAAGGGGAAATGGGCTGCAAACTGCGCCCCATGGTAATTCTTAATGCCATGTCAAACTCTTTTCTGCTCTCTTAAAGCAAGGGGTAGAGAACGCTAGTTAATGGCAAGTGGTAACACACTACACACATGTTTGCTATTTTGTATTCTAATGAATCAAATCAGATGAATCAGTGCAGCTGTGTTGGAATTGCAGTGTTATCTTTAGCAGAAAAGGCATTTTCGGATTTCTTGAAAAACCTGTGTATTTTTGTTTTGTTTTTTGCATAGCGTCTTTTCATCTTCTATTTGAGATTGGAAAATTGTCATTCAAAGTTTCAGGTCACTCTTTTCTATTTGGTTATTTCGTTGTTCTACAACTTTTTTAGCCATGATTGTTTTAGCTAGCAATCACTTGCCTACCAGTATAATGGGTCATGGAAACAAGAAGACCGACCTGAAGAATTGTGCCTATTTTTCGGGGTCAAAGCTTTCAAATTGTAAGCAATGGAACTCCTACAAACGTTATGCTGAAATCACCTAACAGTGCAACCATAATAAATTTCAGCTGAAGAACTTTGAGAATCACAATGAAGGACTGGGATGAAGCTCCTCCAGTCAGCACCTCTCCAAAAATAGTGGACCATCATAAACATCCTGATCTCATCAGATAATTTTACATTTCTATACGGCCTTTTTAAATTCAAACATCAAAAGGGCCTATATTGCCATTTGAGCTATGCATTATGTTCATCAACTCTTCTTTTTGCATTTGTCACTCCGAGTGGGACAGGTATGCCCAGATGTGGGTCCTGTGCTCTCCATGCCACTGGAGTCAAGCTATTCGGGCTGGTGAGGGCTGAAAGCCCAAAACCGGTCCTAGGATGCTCGTTTTTAGTCCAGGGAGGACCGGGCCTGGCAGTTCGGGCTGTACTGTTCCCATTGGGTGTTGGGTCAAGACTAATTTGCATATGGCTGGGTCCACAGTGGAATGGCATGGTGAGCAAAAAAACAATGGATTTAGGCCTAGATTTCTGTACTGGGGTGAATGTATGACATTGTTCTGCATTCTGTCCATCAACTGTTCTTTTTGCATTTGTCACCCGAGTGGGACGGGTATGCCCAGACGTGGGTCCCGTGCTCCCCATGCCACTGGAGTCAAGCTATCCTAGCTGATGAGGGCTGAAAGCCTGAAACCGGTCCTAGGATGCTTGTTTCCAGTCCAGGGAGGACCTTGCCTGGCAGTTCGGGCTGTACTGTTCCCATTGGATGCAGGGTCAAGTCTGATGTGCATATGGCTGGGTCCAAACTCGAATGGTATGGTGAGCAAAAAAACAATGGATTTAGGCCCGGATCTCTGTATGGGGTGAAAGTATGACATTGTTCTGCATTCTGTCCATCAACTGTTCTTTTTGCATTTATCTAGCCTTTTGAGTCCTTATTGTACACATCCATAAGCCAACTGCTGCATGATGGTGTGAGAGCCATATATACTTTTGGGTAACTTTATTACCCTGTTCAACTCTGTATATATGGGATTCTGCTTGAGATTTACCGTGAATGATTTGCCGTCAGTTGGAGAAGTAGGATGCTTACCATTGTATTAATGCGTCTGTGAAGCCCACATGAGTTTTCAGGGTGTGAATCAATGATGGATGATTAATAGTGTTGAAAATAGTGGAGAGGTAAAAAAGAACCAGCATGCGAAGATCCATTTTTTCATTAAGGAAGGCGGCGTACTTGACTACATGAGTGTGGCTGTTTTTATACAGCAGTGTGGTATGAATTAATAGTCTTTATGTAGCTTATTATTGCTGATGAGTTCCTATAGCTGGGTGGCGACTGCCTTCTCAATATTTTATCCAAAAAGTGGGAGATGGGTTATCGGCAGGAATTTGGCATGGTCAGATGGAACTATTGTGGTCTTTTTCAGCAGGGTGAGGATCTGTTTGGTCTTAAGGCTGTTTGGAAAGGTGTCCTGGGTTCTTCATAACTTGGATCGATAAGATACATTGCTTATGACTGAACAAATTACATCACTGATCACTGATGACGTCTGAAATCGACAGCGGTGCTAGTTATATTTGTTACGAATAACAGGTGAATTTCAGTGTTTTTTTGGTATTAAAATTGTAAGTCATTTTATTATTAGATGACCTGCATATAACTTCACTTTAACCTTGTTTTATAAACATATACACACATATATAGACAACAGACAAATGAACAACAGACAGACCAATAGATGAAAAATGCATTGTTGGGTTCCCAAACAATTCCAGTCCATGTCCAAAACGATGGTGTGCTTTATTGAAAGAGTAATGGTATCTTTACAAAAATGTCTGACAATGCAATGTGGCAAGTTGCATTGTATGAGAACACTCACCCCAAGTGAGCAAGGGATTCACGTCTGAGCATACCCTGCCACACTTAGGGCAAACAAAGCGATACAAAAGGGGATGATGGACGGAGCGTTTGAGCAAATCAAACACTCACCCCAGGTCAAATGATCTGGGTTTAATCCATCACCATTCTTTAGCTCACTTGGCCACTCCAGTTCAGACATGGCCATATGCAAATCAGTCTGATCCTGTGCCTCATGGGAACAGTCCAGCCCGAACTGCCAAGCCATGTCTTCCCTGGACCGGAAAAAAGCATCCTGGGACCGGTTTCGGATTCATAATCCTCATCAGCCAGGCTATCTTGAATCCAGTGGCCAAGTGAGCAAGGGACTCACGTCTGAGCATACCCTGCCACACTTAGGGTGAACAAAGCGATACAAAAGGGGATGATGGGCAGAGCGTTTGAGCAAATCAAACACTCACCCCCAGTCAAATGATCTGGGTTTAATCCATCACCATTCTTTAGCTCACTCGGCCACCCCAGTTCAGACATGGCCATATGCAAATCAGTCTGACCCTGTGCCTCATGGGAACAGTCCAGCCCGAACTGCCAAGCCATGTCTTCCCTGGACCGGAAACAAGCATCCTGGGACCGGTTTCGGATTCATAATCCTCATCAGCCAGGCTATCTTGAATCCAGTGGCCAAGTGAGCAAGGGACTCGCGTCTGAGCATACCCTGCCACACTTAGGGCGAACAAAGGGATACAAAAGGGGATGATGGACAGAGCGTTTGAGCAAATCAAACACTCACCCCCAGTCAAATGATCTGGGTTTAATCCATCACCATTCTTTAGCTCACTCGGCCACCCCAGGTCAGACATGGTGTGGTGTTGGGTTCAATCAGGTCTACATAATCTGCTAAACTCTCGAACACCTTAGAATAGAAGTTGGCACGGACACTGAAAATGCAAAAGACAAGTTTATTAAGACCCCATGGGGTGGTGGTACATTCCTACAGCACCCTTCGGCAATGCAAGAAGTAGCACACCGAACATCGGTGCGCGACCCCTTTTATACAGTTTAATAGCAATAAAAAGGTAGGCGTTACACTCTTTCACAGTTTTAGGTACATATAAGGACATTTTTGGAACACAGCCAACATGTGGGAGGAATTTTAGTAGTACTGGTCAGTTTGAAGAACATTCCTGAGAGATGACCAGTCGGTGTACAAATGCTCATGTGTGCTTGACCAGTACTAAAAATAGCCTGTTGCCGGGGAAGGAAGACGGTCATTGGTATCGAGAAAGGATGAAAGGGCATGCTGACCACGAGGCAGCGTGTTCATACAAAATGGAAGCTAAAGGATTCAAAATGGCTCCCGTACATTTCAGTCAAGTTAATAGAAAAGATCGTGTAGCTGAGCTAAACGCTAACTCAGGTGCTGCCAAAATACGACAGACGGCCCTTTTAGCGTTTAGCAAAAGCTACCTCATAACGGGAGTAATTAGAATTCTCATCATCGATGTTTATAGCCATCATCTTCAGCATTTCATCATTAACAAGTTTCTCTTGCTTGATAATAGCTCGTTTGGACGGGATACAGGCTGTGATACATACAGAACATAAGGTAGGACCACATTGAATACATAAGCAAAGAAAAAAGAGTATTCCGATGATAATACATAGAATAGTTAGTAACTTCCAACCCCATGTGCTAAGTAGGGTCCAGAACCAGCACACACCACCACTAAGACATACTTGAGGTTATTACAGCGTTCCAGCTGGATGTAATCCATTTGCAGTACTTCGAATGGTGCAGTAGGTGGAACAAACCCTCCTTTGGGAGTATAAGTCCCTTTTCCAGGATTATGCTGTAAACAAATCAGACAGGTCTGAACTACTCTCTTAGCTGTGCTAGCAATCTCAGGATGTTCCAAAACCCGTGTAAGCAACTTAGTAATGGCAAGAGCTCCAACATGCGCCAGCCCATGCGTCATCATTGCTTGTAAATAGGCAGCAGGTAATTTCCATCTCTCCATGTCTTTGTTACGCCAGCAACCCTCATCATCCAACACTCCTTCAGTTGCCCATATTGCAAGTTCTGTTTCAGATGCTGATTTCTGTATGTCTAATACTTCTTCTCTAGCATCATGCCATCGTTCTGCCTGTGCTTTCACCACATACATAGGAGAGTCATTCTGTAACACGGCAGTTTCTCTCGCTATGCGATCTGCAAAAGCGTTTCCTGCTCCTATTGTGTCTATCACCTTTTTATGTGCACTGCATTTGATTATCGCTACCTTCTTTGGACATAATAGGGCATTCAGGAGATCGCGTACCAATTCTCCATGCATGATATGCACTCCATGTGAAGTCAAAAATCCTCGTTCCTTCCAGAGTAGGCCAAAATCATGCACTACTCCAAAAGCGTAACGACTATCAGTGTAGATGTTCACGCATAATCCTGCACTTAACTCACATGCTATCGTTAAGGCTATTAATTCAGCTGCTTGGGCCGATTTCTGCGGTATTCATGCTGCTTCTACCACTGTCTTGAGTGTCGTGATCGCATAGGCTGCGGAAGTCGTACCATCTGGCAGCTTCACACACGATCCATCAACCCACAGTTCCCCGTCTACATCTGGAAGTGGCGTATCCTGTAAGTCGATACGACCCTTTGTCTGTTCCTCAGTCAGAAAAACACAGTCATGTTGTTCTTCCTTCTGGGTCTCAGCAACAGAATATGGCAATAAAGTAGCGGGGTTCAAAGTAGCACATCTCTTTAGTGTGATGTGCGGCTCCAACAGGGTTAGCTCATATCCTGTTAGGCGGGCACTGGTTAGATGATGTGTTTTCGTTTGGTTCAACAAAGCATCTACCGCATGGGAAACTAACTCCAACAATTTGTGTGACAAAACTATACCCTCACTCTGTCGTATAGCTACTGCTGTTGCTGCAACTGCTCGAAAACATCCAGGCAATCCTCGAGCCACAGGGTCGAGTACCGCCGATAAATACGCACAAGGTCTCTGTTTGTCTCCGTGTGCCTGCACTAAGACTGACAATGCGCACCCATCTTTCTCGTGTACGTACAATGTAAAGATCTTCGTGTAATCTGGTGTACCTAACACTGGTGCAGAACAAAGAGCTTGTCTCAATTGTTCAAAAGCATTCTGGCACTCATTTGTCCACTCAATGGGAATCGGTGCAGTTTTGGATAACAATGCTAACAAAGGATTAACGATGTGTGAAAATCCTAATATCCATTGCCTACAAAAGGACGTCAGACCTATGAAAGCATGAACATCTTTCTGAGTGCGGGGGACTGGTGTGTCTAAAACTGCTTGAATTCGATCTGATGTCAATGCACGGCCCTCCTTAGACAAAAGATGACCGAGGTAGGTCACCTTGGGTCTACAGTAGTGTAACTTTTTCTTTGAAACCTTATGTTTGTGCTTAGCAAGAAAGGAAAGCAAAGAAGAAGTACTCTCCTCACATTGCTCCTGTGTGTCTGCTGCAAGTAAAATGTCATCCACATACTGAATAAGCGCCACCCCTGACTGCAATTCAAAAGAATCAAGCTGTCGTTTTAAAGCCTGACTGTAAATGCTAGGACTTTCTGTATAACCTTGAGGAACTCGACAGAATCTGTACGATTTGTTATTTAACGTAAAGCCAAAAAGATATCGGCTATCAGGATGTATAGGAATCGAGAAAAAGGCGTTTTTTAGGTCGATGACCGTAAAGGTAGTTGCCGTAGATGGAACCAGTGTAAGTAAGGTGGTGATATCTGACACCACCGGGTACTGAGGCACTACTATCTTATTAATTTCCCTCAAGTCAATGATAAAACGGTAAACCTTAGTATCTGTACCTCTCTTAAGGATTGGAAGAATTGGGCTGTTACAAACATTGTAAGGAACTTCCTCAACCACCCCTGCCGTAATCAAATCATTCACAATGTGTATCAATGCAATTTCGCCTTCCCAAGATATTTTGTATTGTGGGACACGTGGCAGAGATACACCCTCCTTTACAGTAATACGCACCAGAGGAATAATCATCTGCCCTACATCAGTATCGGAAGTGGCCCACAACGTTTTTGGTAGGGAGGCTAACACTTCGGATTCATGGAGGAGGCACAATCGCTCAATTTCTGGATAATTCTCATTTAAAACAACCCGCACCCCTTCCGGAGCACAGCGGATGGTAGCTCGAAAATGCTTTAACATGTCAAGTCCCATAATATTATCTGGTGTGTTTGGGGCCAGCAAAAATGGACATGGGGCTGAGGAAAATCGAATTTTGCCCTGTCAGGTGTCCCTACGTGTTCCCCATCATATGTTATATGTGCATGATTAATATGCATATTTCCCCCCTGACCGAATAAAGACGCATTTATAGTTGTGTCCAACGTTAGTATGCCAGTTATCCAGTCCTTCTTAAAGCAACGTGAATTAGGCTTTTAGGCCTATGTTGCCAACATCTTTACATTATGCACGTTAAATCATCGAGTTGCACCCGTTTCTAGGCCTCACAGGGCCCGGACACCAGATTCGAGCCTCCAGTCTCCTGAACCACTCCGAGGAGAGATGCAGCCCCGCCCGCATCCCTGACCCTTCACTTACTTCCTGCCAAGCAGCGCGGTGCCCGGCCTGGCCTAGTCTGCCTGCCTGCCAAGAATATGTTATGCCTACAGTTATCTGTTCAGCTCCCCTGCTTCACATTCCTAGCTAACGAACCGCATAAACATCTTCATCTATAGTCTAGTCTTCCTGTCTCCAGGCAAGAGAATTACTGAATTAGTATCCATAGAAGATTCATAGCACACGCAATAGATGAAGAAATATATGCATGCATTAGCCTTAGTGACAAGTAGCCTCTGCCCTGATGACTTTTAGATTCAAGCAACATGTACTCTAAACACAAGATATCAGATACGATATAGGTACATGTCGTTCTGACATCCCAGACTTTAGTCTCCTCTTCTAGTGCTAGGAGTCAGAGCCCCCAGCTCTCCCCAGTTACACGTCATGACCCGTTTGCGCGCACCAGTAGGTTAAAGGTTCCAGCTGCCCATGAAGCCCCCTCCATGTATCCACCCACTTATGACACTTCTGTGACGTTTACATCACACACCTCCGTGCACGCCCTGTGCACGCCTTCTTTTTACGCCCATATGTTCTTATCTTCCGTTTGTCACTTGTTACGCCTACTGTATTCAATGCAATTGTACTGTTTTACTATATATACTGTATGATGTTAATGAGATATTAGCTGTCCCGGCTGTCCCCTCTTTTCCTGTCTGTCCCTTCCTGAACCTTAGTAGGTGATGGAACCCGATGGTCCATTGGCTCGAGCCACTTAATTAAAGCCCGTATGACTCAGCTACCACGGATTCTGCCTCTTATTTATTGAGCTATCCTTTTCAGTTAATGCATAGAAAAATAGTACCGGTAATTATTTATTTATTTACCACATAAATGGCGCCCGAACAGGGGCGAGCCCCTTCCCCACGCGCCGGCGATGTAACGCAGGCCCCCTGACCCTTCTACAGCCGTGACGGACCCCTACTGTGCACCTGCATATATTTCTGCTTCGAACTCCCTCAGGCCCACGGAGGAGACGGGGACTGCGGTCCGGCATCCAGATGAGGCGGTGAGGAAGGCGGATCGTCCCGACCAGAGCCCAAGCCGAGAGAGCAAGGTCCGAGGTATCCTGAGGCCCACCTGTTTCCGAAGCCCGAGGCGCATGCGTAGTGCGTAGTAACCAGACGTCCAGTCCAGTCCGAGGCCTTCAGTTTTGCTTCCCGGTGAGTACCATTGCTGGGAACGCATCTAGACGGGTTCATTAATTTGTGCCCGGTCCGACGGGTTTGGGTACACAGATCCGGTCCGACGTGTTCACCTAGGTGGATACGGTATGACGTGTCTCTTTAGGAGACCGGTATGTTCTGTACTGTTTTAGCAGTACATCCAGTAATTCTAGTAAGTCTGTTCTCTGGTATAGCTTCTCAAGAAGTTCCAGTATTATGTTTTCGGTGTGTTATGTTTTCAATGTATTAGGTAGTATCTGTTCGAACTGTTTTTAATGTGATTTTGATGTCGTGGTATGAGTGATTTGTTTTGCTATTCATTACTGTGTTCATTGTGTATTGTGTTCAAGTTCAAGTACGGTTCAAATATGCCTCTGTTTTCTAAGTTACGTCAGATAAAAACCAGAAAAGCGTTACTCGAAGAATCAGTTCCTGTCCCTCCTAGGGACAGTCCTGGACACTTCATGTATCATAAACATGGCTTAGATGCCATACTGTATCTAGACTTATGGGTGGATTATACCAAGGATCTCGAAGAGAAATATAGATGGCCTGTTTCAGGAACATGGGATGCCGAGTGCATCATGAGAGTAGAGGAAGCATTATGGAAAAAGAAAGCCAGACAATCCCAGAAAGATGCCATAGAATTGTGGCGTAAAGAATCGCATAAAAGAACAGAAAAAGAATTCAGAAAAACAGAATTAAGTAGGGAATCCTCAGAAAAAGCCCAAGAAAGGGAATTACTAGAAGAAGGTGAACGAGTTAGAGCAGAACAGTCAGACAGACAAAGAAATGCCCTTATTAAAGGTATGTATCCCCTTTTCGCCGAGGGTTTGCCGAAAGCAACCCCGGAAACACCCTGTAATTTACCGCCACCATTGGTCCCGACTAAGCTACGTCATAAACCGACTGCAGCTGAAATCTTCCTTTCTTCCTATTTAGACGACACTGTCCCAGAATATGCTAATACGAATCCTACCCCGCCTGTTCAACTTCAACACCCTGTTAATAACGTAATTACTGTGCCTCCAGCCGTTGGTCCCGGGAATCCTGTTAATGTGCCAGTACCCCAGGACCAACCCACATTACGTACGCCTACTTTACCAGTCACATTACCAGCAGCCGCACATTCAGTATTAATTGACGATTCTAGTTCAGGAGGAGCAGGGGGAGGTATTGCTATCACCCCGCCTCAAACAAAACGACTGACGCTGAGAGACGCAGCATTACAGCGTACGCCAAAAGTGGCTACGTACGAAGCCCTCAAAAAGTACCTCACTGATTGTAGATATGATCCAGTGCCAGGCGAAGATCACATGATATTATACTCCGTACGTTTACGACGAGTTGCAAACTTTTTGATTACCATATCAGATATGAAAGAACATTTAGACAGAATATATCATTTCATCCGAACAGGGGAGAAACCAGAAAGTATTCACGAGGCTATGGCACACAGGAAAGTCGAGATTCAAAGCATGATTTTGCAATTTTTAATAAATTGTTTAATAAGAGAACAGGATCATCCTGATAAAGACAAAGACGAGATGAAGGCCCTGACAAGATGGAGTGACAATATAGCAGAAGGAAAACACAAGACACAAAATTGTATAGAAACCATGTACAGAAAGATTCGTAAAGAAATTATAAGCATACACGAAAGGGAGAAAGCAATGAGAGTAGCCGAGAAAGAGAATGACTCTTCAGACGAAGATATAGACAACGAGAATCCAACCAGAATAGCGTATGTAGGTAGGACGAGACCTTTTGACAGACACACACGCTCAGACTACAAGAAAGCTTTTCCTCCTCCCGTACCAGAACAGTGTTCTCTTGAACATTTATTCCAGGCTACCGATAAAGTTCTGAAACTACGAATAGGTTACAGTGAGCTTAGTACCATGCATGAACAAGAACTAGCCCGATCAGCAGTTCGATGGACTAATGATTCTACCACGTTTTCAGACGAAGTAGTGGCTCAAATGTTTCTGAAGCTGCCCCCAGACGAACAGCGACTGGTGGGTATGTACATGATCCAGCACCTCATTACACTGTACGAGGATCAGCATTCTGATCCAGGTCCTTTATATAATGTATTAAACGAGTTACTCCTAAACAGATGGAAAGGTCTAGGTACCGATTTGATTAGTGTCATTTTAGAACAGCGCCACAAATACAGAACGTTCCTGACTCCACATTTTGTTCCTGTTCCACCCCCATTCTACATAGACAGACAGAATCCCTTGCGAGAAGTGCATCCTGTTAAGGGAACGGGAGGTGAGCTCGAACGAGTATTTGTTTACACCCCTATAACGAAAATAGAACTACTAGAAATGAAAAAGTTAGTGCCCTGTCACGATAAAGATCCGGCAGGATTCCACCGTGAATTAAAAGACATGCTCCGTATGGGAGAATACACGTATCCTGATATCATCAAAATGTTAAAGGTCTTGCTGCCTGCGGGCATATATGAAAAACTCAAAGAAAAAGAATGGGAGGTGGGAGAGAAAAAGATTGACTGGACAGCGTTAGAGAACGAAGATAACACACGAGTTCCTGGTACTGGTCTCGGGGAAAAAGCCAAAGAATTGCCCGAGTTGCTAATACAGGTCTTGCCAAGATTACTAGCCACGAAAAAGGAAGACTGGGATGCCATCTCAGCCTGTAAACAGAAACAAGACGAAGACACTAGTGATTTTTATTCCAGATTTGAGAAATGTTTCATTATTAATAGCGGCTTGAAAACAAGTAGTGAGTCGTATCCACATCTTTTTGTTACCAAACTAGTTGAAAATTCTTTACCACAAGTTAAAAATCGAGTACTAAAAGTCGAGAGTACCTGGCAAGCTAATACCCCGTCCCAAATGCTACAGATGTTACAGTATCACCAGAATCGAATCAGAGAAGAACAAGAACACGAAAGGAGACGTATGAAGGGCACGAAAATGAAAGTACTAGTTGCACAGTCTGTTCCAGCAGATGGTCAGAAGAGGGGTACGAATCAAACTAATCATTCTGCAGCTCCCGTTAAAGGGACATGCAATTACTGTAAACAGCCAGGTCATTATATAAACGAATGTGCAGTTCTGAAACACAACATAGCTACTGGCAAGACCAAAGAGAGACCGCGTCCTCCTAGACAGGAACATGTTCCGCAAAACACGCAACCACCGCAGAACGCACTACAGACAGTCACAGTACCGCAGCCTATAGCTGCCACACAACACGTTACACAGCAGATGTACCAGTATGCACAGTCAGATTATCCAGAATATCAGCAGTATTCATGAAACAGCCTAGAGAGGGAGGTTGGCTTGCCCCTCATCGAGGTTCCTGTAGATCAAGAGGGTCCCTATGTACACAGTCAGGTATTAGGGAAAGACAGAAAGTTTCTGATTGATACAGGGGCAAGTAGGACTACCATCAGTCATGACGAGGTTCCAGGGGCTCCACTCTCAGGCTCAAGAAATGTTTCCCTGGGATTTTCAGGCAAGCCTATTGTTAACGAAATATCGAAACCAGTTTCCCTAGAAGTTGGTCCATTGTCTCGAACTACAGACTTGTTACTTACGAAATCATGTCCTGAAAACTTACTTGGTATTAAAACATTGAAAGAATTAGGTGCAGTAATATGTTGTTCTCCGGAAGGAGTGAGATTGTTTTTACGTGATTTTAAAGGACATTATATGTTAAGAGATTTTGATCCAAGATTACTGAATGTACCACAGCATTTATGGGCGCAAGGTCCAACTGATGTAGGTTGTATGCACATTACACCATATCGTGTCACTCTGAAACAAGGAGTTGTGTTACCACGAATCCGACAGTACAAATTGCCACCTGAGGCTGTAGCAGCCTTATCGAAAATCATTGACGAGCACATTGCTCAAGGAGTAGTTGTAGAAACTGACTCCAATGTCTGTAATTCTCCTATCATTCCGATTCTTAAACGTACAGACCCAAATGCACCTCCAGTTTATCGATTAGTGATTGACCTTCGAGAACTTAATAAATGTATCATACCCCAGTACCCAGTAGTTCCGGACATCTCTTCCCTATTGACTGCCATTGATTCCGAAGCTACGTTCTTCACTGTTATTGATCTCAAGAACGCTTTCTTTAGTGTCCCCTTTCATTCAGACAGCCAGTTCCTTTTCGGATTCTGTTTAAATGGAAGAAGCTATAAATTCACACGT
The DNA here is from genome assembly GCF_964261635.1 of Lissotriton helveticus. Lineage (NCBI taxonomy): Eukaryota > Metazoa > Chordata > Amphibia > Caudata > Salamandridae > Lissotriton > Lissotriton helveticus. Next base: position 1,779,181,734 of record NC_136059.1, on the reverse strand, counting down.
GCACCTCAAGGTTTCACAGAAAGTCCTAGTATTTACAGTCAAGCACTTAAACGACAACTAGACAGTATTCACATGCCAACTGACACTACCCTGCTTCAGTATGTCGATGATCTATTGATCACAGCCCTACAGAACGTGACTGCGAACGTGCGTCACTGACAGTCTTGTATTTTCTGGCAGAAATGAGGCACAAGGTGTCCCCTTCCAAACTGCAATTCTGTGTCCAGCAAGTGGTATACCTTGGACACTTGCTGTCCAAGAGGGGTAGACAGTTGACACGTGACCGTATCCAGTTAATTGCACATCTTCCACAGCCCAAGACACAGAAGGAGGTACGAGCTTTTATCGGCCTCACTTCTTACTGCAGACAATGGATTCCTCAGTATGCATATCTAGCCAAGCCACTGATACAGTTGACAACACAGGAGGCAGCGACATCGACTGTCCTCCCTTGGACCCAGGAACATACACTTGTTTTCAATGAGTTAAAGAAAGCTTTATGTAGTGCACCTGTGTTAGCGACACCAAACTACAGTAAGCCTTTTACACTTTTTGTTACTGAACGTGATGGTACAGCATTATCTGTTCTCACGCAAGATCAAGCAGGACAACACAAGCCTTGTGCTTATTTTTCTAGCACATTAGATCCAGTAGCCCAGGCTCTGCCTGCGTGCCTCAAATCAGTTGCAGCCACAGCTCTAGCTATCAGACAAAGTGATTCCATAGTGTTAGGACATTCCCTGACAGTACAAGTTCCACACTCCGTGGAAGTTCTTTTAAACCGAACACAGACTCAGCACTTGACAATTGCACGATTAACAGGATATGAACTGACACTGTTTCAGCCACACATAGAAATCAGACGCTGTAACATATTAAATCCTGCTACACTGTTACCCTCGATTACATCAAACCCTGCCACACATGACTGTGTGGAAGTTATTACCACCATGACAAAGCCAAGACAAGACTTGACGGACATTGCATTATCTGATCCAGACCTGACACTTTACGTGGATGGTTCATGTATGAGAACAAGTACAGGAGAGTTAGTAGCTGCATATGCAGTGACTATTGAAACTGAAGTTATAGAAACACATCGTATTGACACCTTGTCTGCTCAAGCAGCAGAGCTCATTGCTCTGACCCAAGCCTGCATACGAGCCAAGAATCTGAAAGTAAACATATATACAGATTCACGTTATGCATTCGGAGTCGTTCACGACTTTGGAGTCCTCTGGCAAGAAAGAGGTTTCATGACCTCTCATGGAGCCAAGATTCAGCATGGCCCCCTCATTCAAGCTCTGTTAGAAGCAATACATTTACCGACAGCTATGGCGATTATGAAGTGCAAAGCACATACGAAAGCCACTGACACCATTTCCCAGGGTAACGATCTAGCAGATCGAACAGCCAAGCTTACAGCTCAGACTCCAGACATTCCAGTTAACACGACAAAGACAGATGTTCCAGATCAGATGACTTGTATGACAGTTAAGGACCCTACACAAGATGTACTAGACATACAGACACATGCTACCCCAGACGAAATCAAGAAATGGTCTGAACAAGGAGGGGTCCAGACAGATCAGGGATGGTTGACGAAGGGAAAAGCCACATGGTTTCCCCCCGACTCTGTGGTTCAAGTCATCATTAATACAGCACATAGTCCAGCACATTTAGGAGAAAAAGCCATGTTAGATAGCATCCAGAACCTCTGGTTTAACAAGCATTTACGAGCAGCAGCGAAGCAGAAAGTGCGTACCTGCATGATCTGTTGTCAGTTCAATCCAGGTAAAGGTGTTCCGGTGGAACAAGGTGGATTCCATCCTCCTGACCACCCTTTTGAAGTTCTCCAGATGGATTATATTCAGATGGATCGATGCCGAGGTTTCAAGTATGTCCTCGTAGTTGTCTGCGCTTTGTCCAGATGGACAGAAGCATATCCAGTCCCAGATTACACTGCCGCGACCACTGCCAGGCAGTTGGTTCGTGAGTTCTTCCCACGCTATAGTTTACCTCGGGTCGTGTATTCAGATAACGGACAGCCATTCTCGTCCGAACTCATGAAACAAGTATCACTTCTGTTAGGGTACCAGTGGAAGTTCCACTGCGTACGACACCCCGAGGCAGCTGGCCTCGTCGAGAGACACAATCAAACTCTGAAAATACGAATAGCGAAGGTCTGTGCAGAAAAAGGTGTAGATTGGATGGTAGCCCTGCCGGTTGCCCTCTTCTACATGAGAATGGTCGCTCACTCCCGATCTGGTCTGTCACCTTTTGAAGTAGTGTTTGGTCGTCCCCCAAACATGTGGGGTACACCTATGCCACGTAAAATCACCGATGTTGACAGTAATATGCTGACAGATTACCTAGCTTCCTTGATGTCTGCACTACTCTCTTGTCGTTCACAGGTCAAAGCTGCCTTTCCAGACAACACCCAGGTGAAACCGCACGAGGTCGTTCCAGGTGACCTCGTTCTGATACGTAATTTTGATCGTTCAAGCCCTCTGGAGCCCCGCTGGAAGGAGCCGAAACTTGTTCTGATGACCACAAGGACCGCCGTAAAGCTGGAAGGACGCAAGGGTTGGCTTCACTCCAGCCACATCAAGCGTTTCCATGGACTGCGTCCAAAGACTTTTTTCAAGGACTGCCCCGATACTGACTCTAAACTTCCCCTGTTAGAGAAAACTCCGCAGCAGGAGTATAAACTCAAGTTAAGGTCTAGCAAGTCAGACAGCGTTTAATTGTTTAAGTCCCTCTCGGGTGAAGCGGTTAGACAGGTTCCTGACATGTATGAGATAGACCCACATAGTGAGAGAGATAGACGAAACTCCAAGAAAATGAGATACTGTAAAAGTCTGCGAAGCAGATGTGTTGTTACATTATTGTTTATGTTATTTCTGAGTCTTACGATCACATGCATAAGTTATATGCTACATGTATTTTTTCCTCCTCTTGGTTCGCATGTACAATCTTCCTCATTTTCCTCTAATGATACAGTAGAGCACACATTCAGTGAACTACCCCCTCACGAGTTATCCTACCGACTTGCAATGCGCAACAATACTTTTATTCGTATGTTACACTATTCACACCAGACCAGCAATGCCACTAATTGCTGGGTGTGTGGTCGACTCCCCCCTTTCCAGACACCGAAGGGAGTTCTGCCACTCTTTCCCTATCCGTTTTCACACAATGGTTCGTGTGGAGCATGGTTTACGTTAACATCATCCTTCGACGATAAGTCCCTTCTGAATAGAACATGTTTCCCAGACAAGGAAGGTCTTTCCCATAGGACAGGGTTAGATCTAGAAAATGAAGTATATGATCTAGGTAATTTCTCCTCCAACTTCATGGTTTTGAATGTTCAGTCCGAGACTACTCCAGATTTGCCTTCTATAACAGTTCTACCAGTGAAAGGCGAATTATGTGTTAGAAAGAATGGTTCAGTACATCTAGGACACAGTGATTGTAATACTGTGGTCGAGTATAGTGACAGTGGGAAATCTACTTTCAAAGCCTCACGTCATTCATATTTTATATGTGGTCAGACCGCATATGTACGTTTGCCCCTAGATTGGGATGGAACATGTTACATTGCCTTCCTACTGCCACCAGTTTTCCTGGCCCCATCCGATTACCACCGAAATACACATCTAGTACACGTCAGACATAGAAGGGAGATCGAGTCCCCAATTGTCGATCAGACTGAAACTGCATTAGAACAGTATACGGATTTCAATAAAGGTTTCTTTTTCTTCATAGGTCCTATCCAGAACAGTAAATTAATACGCAGGTTAACCAGAACCCTTGAAGCAGTAGTGAATGAGACTACTTCCGCCCTAGGTAACTTAACAGAAGAGCAGTCTGCTATGAGATTTGTTGTTCTTCAGAACCGCCTTGTTCTTGACGTCATACTGGCCGATAGGGGCGGAGCTTGTAGAGTCATCGGATCTAGTTGTTGCGTTTTCATTCCTAATAACGCACCGTCTGTGTATTCAGCAATAACAAGACTTCATAAAATAGCCCATCAGCTACACCAGAATCCAGGCACCTGGACATGGTCCGGTTGGCTCTGGAGTATAATATCTGCCTGGGGATGGAAAGTACTGTCATTCCTAGGAATAGTAGTAATGATCATATTCAGTTGTTGTCTCTGTTTACAATGTGGCCCTGCGATTTGCGGCCTGTGTGCTACATCTTGGATTCCACATCCAAAGTCCTATTCCCAAAAGATAAAAGACGAGCAAATGATGCTGTATGAACAGATAGATGGTATCATGAATATTGATGTTTCCTGAAGGAAACGTAGGGAACAAGGAGGGAATGAGGAAAATTGAATTTTGCCCTGTCAGGTGTCCCTACGTGTTCCCCATCATATGTTATATGTGCATGATTAATATGCATATTTCCCCCCTGACCGAATAAAGACGCATTTATAGTTGTGTCCAACGTTAGTATGCCAGTTATCCAGTCCTTCTTAAAGCAACGTGAATTAGGCTTTTAGGCCTATGTTGCCAACATCTTTACATTATGCACGTTAAATCATCGAGTTGCACCCGTTTCTAGGCCTCACAGGGCCCGGACACCAGATTCGAGCCTCCAGTCTCCTGAACCACTCCGAGGAGAGATGCAGCCCCGCCCGCATCCCTGACCCTTCACTTACTTCCTGCCAAGCAGCGCGGTGCCCGGCCTGGCCTAGTCTGCCTGCCTGCCAAGAATATGTTATGCCTACAGTTATCTGTTCAGCTCCCCGGCTTCACATTCCTAGCTAACGAACCGCATAAACATCTTCATCTATAGTCTAGTCTTCCTGTCTCCAGGCAAGAGAATTACTGAATTAGTATCCATAGAAGATTCATAGCACACGCAATACATGAAGAAATATATGCATGCATTAGCCTTAGTGACAAGTAGCCTCTGCCCTGATGAATTTTAGATTCAAGCAACATGTACTCTAAACACAAGATATCAGATATGATATAGGTACAGGTCGTTCTGACATCCCAGACTTTAGTCTCCTCTTCTAGTGCTAGGAGTCAGAGCCCCCAGCTCTCCCCAGTTACACGTCATGACCCGTTTGCGCGCACCAGTAGGTTAAAGGTTCCAGCTGCCCATGAAGCCCCCTCCATGTATCCACCCACTTATGACACTTCTGTGACGTTTACATCACACACCTCCGTGCACGCCCTGTGCACGCCTTCTTTTTACGCCCATATGTTCTTATCTTCCGTTTGTCACTTGTTACGCCTACTGTATTCAATGCAATTGTACTGTTTTACTATATATACTGTATGATGTTAATGAGATATTAGCTGTCCCGGCTGTCCCCTCTTTTCCTGTCTGTCCCTTCCTGAACCTTAGCAGGTGATGGAACCCGATGGTCCATTGGCTCGAGCCACTTAATTAAAGCCCGTATGACTCAGATACCACGGATTCTGCCTCTTATTTATTGAGCTATCCTTTTCAGTTAATGCATAGAAAAATAGTACCGGTAATTATTTATTTACCACAGGGCAGCAAATTTATCAACATAAAATGTAACAGGTTGAGACAGTGGGCTAAAAGTAGGTGTTCCATCGAACCCTATTGCTGTAATTATCTCGCCAGACAGGGGAGCCCTTGGAACCAAGTGTTTGGACAAAGCGCTACGAGTAGCTCCTGTATCTACCAGAAACTGATCAGTAGAACCCAAGACATGTGCTTCTATATATGGACCCCTTTGATCAACTGGTACCTCAACCGATTCCACACCCCATCCTACGCAATCCTATGCATGATGCTCGTCGTGTGGCCCAGAGGAGCCACCCTCATTTATCTGGTATTGATTGCATTGATCGAACGTATTATAGTCTGTCTGCCCACGACCCCTTGCTCCACCCCTTCCACGATCATTCGCTCCACCCCTCGATCCTCCATAATTATTCCTAGACCTTCCACTTCCTCGACCACGCTGATTACGCTGTTCTCGCAGCACCGGACAATCTGAGATCCAATGTCCAAACTGTTTACAGTATGCACACTGATCCTCATATATGTCGGAACGAGGAGGAGGCGCATTATACAATCCTCGTCTTCCCCTATCGTTCCCTCTCGTAGCATAAACCTGAGCCAACATCACCTTCGTCTTCAAATCCTTCGTTTTCTTATCACTACTTTCTTTTGCCTCCAATTCCTGTCGTTCATAGTATTGAGCCATAGTTAATAAAGAAGCTAGGGTTGCCGTGGTCCATGAACTTTCACTTGCTTTTAATCGTTTTGCAATCTCCGGTAGGAGATTAGCCACATACTTATCAACGAACAAATGCCTGCCTGTATCTTCTGTTAATGATTGACCACTGTAATCATGAAATGCTTCCTCAAAGCGGGAAAAGAAATCAGAAACTGATTCGTCTGCCTTCTGTTTACAAGAAGCCAACATAGTCCAATCAATTTTCTTAGCGGGAACAAGCGTTTTTAATTTATTCAATATAGCCCCTGGGAGGTCTAGTATTAATTGGCAAGGCTTACATGCTGGTTCTCTGTCTAGATCCGCTTGAACTATATCCTTCCAACTTGCCCCCAGAATCATTTGATCATCAAATTTACGAATCGCTCTCCACATATCGGGGGGCAATATCAGCCCGAAGAACAGATCAATATCAACTAACGTCATAATACACGAAGAAATAGCACTTTCGACACCTTCATAGAAAGCCGCGGGGTTTTTACGGGGATCAGGCAAAGCATTCTTAAGCGCCACGACATCTGCTCTATTCCATGGCGTATAAACCCAATTATATACAAAATAACCCTTCGCGTCTTTATACGTTTTATCATCATCTGTGCCATCTCCTTTAGGAGGGATATACAAAGGCGCAGCTTCTCGCATAGGTTTAACATTAATCGCAGCAATCTTATCTGTTCCAAAGATAGAGCATTCTTTGGATATCCCCGTCGATCCAGACGCAGGCGAACCCGATGTCTTTTTCAACTCTCGTAGCCGCGACGTTTCATCCCGTAGCTGAACCAAACGCTTGAAAAACTCATCCGCATCTGAAAGAACAAAGAGACCTTTACGAAAGTTATCACGACCCTTTGATATATCCTTAGGTTCTAACTCAGAGGAATACTTTCTAAATCGTTCAACAACCTCATCACCAAAATGATCTAGAAAATACAATCGCTCCTTATCAGACCATTTTTCCATATGATCACTAATCTCAGAAACAGTTACAGTATTAATATTAAGTTTTCGTGCAAGCGAACGCAATTCCGCAGTTCGATCCGAAGATAACCTAGTACGCTGTGTACTCTGACTGTCCTCATCCGATTCTCCGTCCGGGGCCGTAGGTACAACATACGGAGGCGGGCAACAATCTAGTAACGAAAAATCATCTGTGTCATTAGTAAGGACAGGATAAAAAAGACGGCGGATAGGAAATTGGCCTGTAACCTGTAAATTACGTTCTCGAGCTTCCCTCTCTTTCTGTTCCTGCAACTCCTTCTCCTGTAGCTGTAAAGCTTTGTCACGCGCAGCCTTTCGCTGCACCTTCTCCGCCAAGGCTTCCTCACGCTTCATTCGTTCACGCACCTCTTTCTCCCACATACGCACACAATCAAACATATCCTGCCTAGACCTACGCTGAAACAAACATTGCTCCACATATTGGACCTTTCGCAGATCGAATGACCCATGTAGTGGCCATTGTAATTCACGATCGGCTTTGGTATACCTGTGCCACAATGAACTATACATTATAGGCGGAATGCCAAGTTTTACATACATATCGCGATTTGGGGTCCCATCTGGGGTGATTCATTTAATCGATAAGTGGTACCATTTCCAAAGCAGCACATTCCTCGGAGCGTGCAGAGAACAGGCATGTCAAAATATCACGAAAACGTGATACTACATAAAATGGCACTTAATGTGCTTCATACACGGTGTGCCGCTCAAACAAAGACAAAATCAGAGAAATATCCCTACATGCCTGCCTATGTGAGGTGCACTTCACATATAAGTCAAATTCATAGGTCCAAACGTTAGCTAACTCAAACAAATTCAAATTCAAATTCAAAAAGCCACAGTAAGTGTCAGTAGACTACCTTACCAATCATAAGCTTACCAAGTATCTTCAAACGTCCAAGATCCAACTGCCAAGTTCTTTAATCGAATCAGCCAAACGGCACTACACGACAATCCAAGATCGGAATCTCAGTCGAAGACCGGTGCCACCTGGAAGGTCAGAGCAGAAGGAAAGGAAAAAACACCGTGGATGCCAAGACTCGGGTCACTCAATGGCAGCGATCGCTTCCATGGCGAGTTTCCAATCCTTCGTCACGACCTCTCCTTCGAGCATCCGAGTCGCCGATGAGTCCCTTCGTGGTCGCCAATTTGTGGTGTTGGGTTCAATCAGGTCTACATACTCTGCTAAACTCTCGAACACCTTAGAATAGAAGTTGGCACGGACACTGAAAATGCAAAAGACAAGTTTATTAAGACCCCATGGGGTGGTGGTACATTCTTACAGCACCCTTCGGCAATGCAAGAAGTAGCACACCGAACATCGGTGCGTGACCCCTTTTATACAGTTTAATAGCAATAAAAAGGTAGGCGTTACACTCTTTCACAGTTTTAGGTACATATAAGGACATTTTTGGAACACAGCCAACATGTGGGAGGAATTTTAGTAGTACTGGTCAGTTTGAAGAACATTCCTGAGAGATGACCAGTCGGTGTACAAATGCGCATGTGTGCTTGACCAGTACTAAAAATAGCCTGTTGCCGGGCAAGGAAGACGGTCATTGGTATCGAGAAAGGACGAAAGGGCATGCTGACCACGAGGCAGCGTGTTCATACAAAATGGAAGCTAAAGGATTCAAAATGGCTCCCGTACATTTCAGTCAAGTTAATAGAAAAGATTGTGTAGCTGAGCTAAACGCTAACTCAGGTGCTGCCAAAATACGACAATGGCCATATGCAAATCAGTCTGACCCTGTGCCTATTGGGAACAGACCAGCCCGAACTGCCAAGCCATGTCTTCCCTGGAATGGAAACAAGCATCCTGAGACCGATTTTTGATTCATAATCCTAATCAGCCAGGCTATCTTGAATCCAGTGGCCAAGTGAGCAAGGGACTCACGTCTGAGCATACCCTGCCACACTTAGGGCAAACAAAGCGATACAAAAGGGGATGATGGACGGAGCGTTTGAGCAAATCAAACACTCACCCCCAGTCGAATGATCTGGGTTTAATCCATCACCATTCTTTAGCTCACTCTGCCACCCTAGTTCAGGCATGGCCATATGCAAATCAGTCTGACCCTGTGCCTCATGGGAACAGTCCAGCCTGAACTGCCAAGCCATGTCTTCCCTGGACCGGAAACAAGCATCCTGGGACCGGTTTCGGATGATGCCTCCTCAATGATGGCACACAATTCGGCTGCCAGCACTACGAACATTCCTTTGCACCATAGTGCAAAGGTTTCTGCTTCACATCTAGCATAGGATTTGCAGTGGAAGTATACCCCTCCAATACAAAATACTATGTACAGACTGACTTTAAAAAAATCTCCAACTTTGGATTATTGCTGTACAGTGCAGTACGCCATGAAAAGTTGGAAAAGATTGGAGAAATAAAAGCATGTATCTCCTTTAATGCTAATGTCAAAACGGTGTTCTTTGTTGATGAAAAACCCTGTCTACCATTTTTAATAGATAGGGTTTTGAACTAAAAATTCTCGGTTTTGCATGAAAATGCACATGTAACGTCCATGGGATTTCCCCTTGATGCAAGTTTTGTGCTGAAAGTAAATTTCAAATAAACATATTGCCCACATTCGCCTCACTTTAGTGATGCTGCCCAAGTCCATGTTTGTAAATATAACCCTAAATATTTCTAAATCAACTTTTGAATAACCCCTTTTTGTGTACCAAGCTTCCTGGCATTTGCTATTTTCATACAGAGTCTTCTTTCATGTTGATCACATTTTAATTACAGCAGACCTATGTGTTTGAGCTGTTTTATGTGGCCATGGTCCCCATACAAATATCTTCATTGCATCTTAAATTATTTTCTCCTAGACGTTATTTGACACCAATTATTCTATTTTTTTTATCATCAAGTCCTTTGCTCTGCATTACACTGCCTTCTGCGATACAGGCTTAAATAACTCTCATTTCTTGCCTTCTAGTGAGGCGTAATTATTCGTGATCTGATTTATTTCTTATTCATAAGTATTACTGTTACTGTACTCATTTCTGTTACTTGTTCATGTGTTACCGCTGTGCCATACAAATATGCTAAGCAAATAAATATTTATACAATACATGTACTTATCAGCAGATTAATTTTCCTGATTTGAGTAAGCAGAAACATTCCATCATAGGCTTGTGCAATTCCAACATAGCCCAAGGTCAGTTTTTACCCTTACCACCTCGGGGATGAAGAGGGAACAAGTTTGATTCTCGATCCAGCAGCAATTATTTAGGTGGACTAAAGATTGGTCTGAACCTGTGAAATATACTGACTTGGTCCTGGTGTAATGTGACAACACCGGGGCCACATTACACAAAGTGCCCCAGCGCCGCTAGCAGGACCTTTTCCTACTTTGCGCTCCCCAAGGCACTTTGGTATCACAGAAGGAGCCACAGAAGCTTGGGCGACCCATTGTGTATTACAGATAGCACTAGCGCACATGTAGCACAGTGCTTTCTAAAACCCTTTGATGCATCGGACAGCCAGGAGCCGTCCGACACACCCGCTCATGTGCGTCAGATGGCTCCCGGCTGTCCGAGGCACATTGCACTGGTGCGGGCACCAGAGGGATTTCCTTTTCTCCTGAACAGCCTCGGAAGCTGGGGAAGGGCTTCCCCAGCTCCTGAGGCTGTATCTGTGGTGTCTCTGAAATCACGATCAGTGCGCATGTCGCGCTGATTTCATTTCAGAGAAACTGAAACTGAAATAAGGCTAATTTCTTTTTCACTTTCTACATGTTCAGGGAGCTATCTCAGCCTCCTGAGCCCGTAAAAAGACAGGAGAGGTATTATTGGAATGGAGATAGTCTCCCCTTTCCAATGGTACCCCTTCCTAGTGGATCCATGCTTGGGGATTGCCCCAGGAGGGCGATCCCCGAGCAGGGGTCCACCCACTGGATACCAGGGAGGGGGAGAGGCCCCTTGGGCAAGTGCCTTTGCTCCCCACAAAATAATATGGGGCAAATCAGTCTTTCTGCACCTCCAGGGGCAAATGGTGGCAGTAGCCCTCCTTTCCCACCCGAGGAAGCAGAAGGCCCAATAGATGCCAGGGATTTTTCTTATTATTTTATTTAGGGGTGGGGGTGCCTGAGATAAGCATGCAAATGAACCAACTCCCCTGCAAAATTCCATAGTCTTTCTAACTCCCCCCCCCCTGGGAGGCAGATAAGGGAAGTAGCCCCTGATCTGCCCTGCCTGGGGGGCAGAAAGACCAGTAGATGCCAGGCATGATTTTTTTATTTGTATTTAGGGGTGGGGGCTGTCTGAAATAATACCAATGCCTCCACTCCCACAAAAGCAAAATTCCACAATCCTTCTGCCCTCCTTGGAGGCAGATGGAGGCAATAGCCCCTGATCTGGCCCCCTGTGTGGGCACCAGGGATTTTTTTTTATATATGTAGGGGTGAAGTCTGCCAAAAATGGGCATGTCAATGCCCCAACCCCCTCAAAAACAATTTCACAGCCTTTCTGCCTCCGGGAGGGGGGCAGAAAGCACACTAAACAGAATAGGAAAACATTGGGAGATCCATGCACACTACACCTCCCTGGATTCCCCCGGGTGTCTAGTTTTCAGGAATTTCTGGGTTTGGACGGTTTCCCTGGATGGCTGCTGAGCTCGGGACCAAAAACCCAGGTGCCTCCCCCTGCAAAACCAGGTTGTTTTGTGATGGGTAATTTTGATATCTCCACAACACGTTTTGGGCCCTTGCCTGTCGAGGGTACTTGGCCCACCCACAAAGATGAAGTACCAATTTTATCGGGAGACCTGGGAGATCGCTGGGTGGTAGGAAATATGTGTCAGCCCAGTGACCCCACAACATTCCCACACAAAAATTAAAGAATATGTGATTTTTTTGCCAGCTAAATTTGAGGTTTGCAAGAGATTCTGGGAAGGAAAACATTGGGAGTACATGCAAGTCATACCTCCCTGGACTCCCGGAGTTTCTAGGTTTCAGAAATGTGTGAGTTTAGTAGGTTTCTCTAGATGGCCACAAACCATGGGGCCAAAAACCCAAGTGCCCCTCTGGCAAAATTAGGTCATTTTGATGTCTCCACATTATGTTTTGGGCCCTTCCCTGATTTGCAAGGGATTCTGGGTAACAGAACCTGGTGTCACCCCATCTCGGATCCCCCTGGGTGTCTAGTTCTCAAAGATGTATAGGTTTACTAGGTTTCCGTCGGTGCCGCCGGAGCTAGGGTTCAAAATCCACAACTCGGCACTGTGCAAAAAAAGGGTCTGTTTTCACTATAAAAATGTAGTAGGTCCACGTGGCGTTTTGGCCTGTTTCATGTCGCTGGTATGAGGCCTCCCACACAAGTGAGATACCATTTGTATTGGGAGACTTTGGGAAATGCAGGGTAGGTGGAAGCTTGTGGATCCTTGCAAATTCCAGAACTTCCCATCACAGAAATGTGTCATTTATTTTTATTTTTTTACAAACTTTGAGGTTTGCCAGGGATTCTGGGGAACAGAACCTGGAGACAGTCACACAAGGCACTCCATACTAGATTTCCCTGGGTGTCTTGTTTTAAAAAAATGTAAATATTTGGTAGGTTTTCCTAGGTGTCGACTGAGCTAGGGTTCAAAATCCACAGCTAGGCATATTGCAAAAAAGGTATGTTTTCACTGGAAGAGTTTAATGTGTCCATGTTATGTTTTGAGCCGTGTCCTGTTGCGGACATAAGGCCTACCCACACAAGTGAGGTAGCGTTTGTATTGGGAGACTTAAAGGAACACAGAATAGTAGAACAAGGGTTATTACCAATTAATTTCATTGCATTTCTGCCTTCCAAATGTAAGACAATTTGTAAAAAAAAAAAGTCATTTGGAAGAATGACCTCCAAGTCACATGCTTGTATGGGTACTCACAATTTTGGAGATGTGAAACCACTGTTTATAAACTCTATATTTTGTTCCCATTTTGTAAATATATTGGTTTACTTGATACCTATTTTTCACTCTTTATATTTTACCAGATGAATTGTGATATACCCGGTACACAATGAAAAACATTTGCTTGACACAGCTCAGTTATTGACTCTGGCTTCCTCTGATTCTTGGTGAACCTACAAGTCCTATATATATCCCCAACCTGAAGGGGTCAATGGATGTTATGGTATATTGCTTCCAAAAATTTGTCATACTTAAAAGAAGTGACAGGTGAAAGTGTTGGCACAAATGGCTGTTGTTTTCAACTCAATTTTAATATTTTCTATATTCATCTGTTAGTTTCTATTGAAAACCCTTGAAGGATCTACGAAAATGAACACTTGCTGAATCAGAATTTGATCTAGTATTTGGAAATGCATAGCTTTCTGTGATCCATTATTGTTTTCACACCCATTTCTACCTCTAACTGGAAGGAGGTTGGTAGCACAAAAAAAAGTAAAAATAGTGTATGTCCCAGTAAAATACCAAAACTGTACAAAAAAGTTTCCTTTTCTAACAAAAGTCTGACTGTTCTTGAAAGAGCAGACGATGGTGATTTCAGCATCACAAACTCTTTGTTGATGCCATTTGCAGGAAAAAAAACAGACTCTTTCTTCTGCAGCAATTATTTCTGATTAAAAAAAATAAATATATTTTGGTTAATTTCTGGGTCCCCTCCAGGAGAATCCACCAACCCTGGGTACCTTTAGAGTCTTCAGGGTGTTGGAAAACAAGGATGCAAATTTGATGTTGATTCCTTATGTGGACAAACATTCCCAGGGGCCTAAGTGCGAGGAACTCCAAATAGTCAATAAAAAGCATAGCATGGGGGGGAAAGGCATAGCAGCGAAAGGGTTAAGAGGGTGTTCCCACATTTGCATGGGACATGGTCCAATGCAAATGAGGGAATCCCTTTGCTGCCATGCCTGCTCCGTATTTTAGATGCCAGCGCATAGGCCAGGAAGTTGTGAGGTGGTGCACTGTCAGTGTGCCCCCTGATTGCAGCCCTCTGGAGGGGAGTAAGGGGGTTCTCTGGACCCCAAAGGCATCTCTTTGCAGGCAGGTGTAGTCACTCACTGCCTGAAGAGTGTAAGGAGGAGCAGCGGCCTCAAAGTCACTCAGTTTTTGCCTGAATGAACTGCAAGTTTGCGGTTACACTTGCAGCACTGCATTCTATGAAATTAGGCTCACTTTTCCTGCTTGCACCCAGTGCACCTGTTTTAAGGTGCGCTGGGAGCAAACAGAGAAAGTGCACCCTAGGCATAATAGTGCAGCAGGACACAATTTAGCAGCACCAGCACATTGTCTGTTTTTGGTTAATGGCAGCAATGTGCAGATGGTGAAGGTGCTTTATTTTCTCTTCCAGCGGGGCCAAAAACAAAATGTCAATTTAAAGGGCCTTCAGTTCTCCTTTTATTCAAGTATTATCCTGCTGGAAGTAATCTGCACCTTAACACCTACATGCCAATGCAATGGGGAAACAAAGGCACACTGCTTGTTATCACTTCAGAAGTACTTTAAGAGAAACTAGGATTTGGAGGCAGGTTTTTGACTTTCTACAACTCTTGTGTGTAGGAGATATGAATGTGGTGAAAAAATGTCATATTTATTGGTAACTATGAGTTTTTACATGAATAATAATTTAAATAGCAGGTGCTCATTTTTTCGAGTGTAATTCCTTTTTAGTGCTTCTCATCCCACTGTGCAAAAATGTATACAAAAATGCATACAAAAATCTAAATATATACATTGGGTCATTTATAGTATAACCTACTGGTGATAGCGAGTAGATGGTTATAGTTAGGACCAAAGTTTCCATAGGAAAATGTTTTTTTCCTGTTTTGTCAATTACTTTTGTGCCGCTTGATGAATCTTCACAACATTTTCAAAAAGTTTTCTTTTTATAGATAAGCTGCTGCGTTGAAAGTTTCAGAGTGATCCATTATGCAAAGGATGAGAGAAAGGGGGGGGGGGTGTCCTAAAACACATTTTCGGCATGTTATGTCTGTGGAAATTTTTCTTTTTTTGAACATGACTACAGCCTAAACCACTGAACAGAATTACACTAAATTTAGCAGAAAGCTAGATGTTGGTCCAGAACGCGTGCTTTTGTGTATTCTTTTCAGTAGTTTCAGAGATATTTAAGTTTAAAAAATATAGATATATGGGGAAGCGAGTGCTTCCAGTGGATGTGTGGATCCTACTGAAATTTGAATGGCTGCTAAGACTTCCACATGGAAGTGTTGGCAGCCATCTTGAGACTCGGCTTGAAGCTGAGTCTCACAACAAATTTAAAAAGAAACGAAAAGTGGGCAGGATAGGAATATCCCGACCTACCAGATATGGTAGGGGTTTCCTTTAGGGATTCCCACAGGGACCCTGCCGGGGGTTAAAAACAATTTTTTAATTCCATTTTGCAGTGAATCTGCAACAAAATAAAAATAATAAGGACATGCGGGC
The DNA here is from genome assembly GCF_964261635.1 of Lissotriton helveticus. Lineage (NCBI taxonomy): Eukaryota > Metazoa > Chordata > Amphibia > Caudata > Salamandridae > Lissotriton > Lissotriton helveticus. Next base: position 1,779,166,102 of record NC_136059.1, on the reverse strand, counting down.
TCCCGTGCATCTTTTTCATGAAGCCCTTATGTGGGCCAACTCTCGGCTGCAGTGTTTTATAATGATGCAGTGGTGCCCATGTGGCAGCCCCTGCTTCCCAGAACCCCCACCTCCTCAGGGCTATTTGTAAAATGAATGTGGGGCAGGCCCGTATGGCCTCCCCCACAGCCACAGGGACCGCCACATCCCTAGGGCTTAAATAACATACTGGGACATGCTCCTGCTATGTCCTGGGTGCCGACCCCAGGGACATAGCTGTTTGTTGTGACCTGGCGGGAGCTTTACCGCTCCCAACAAGCCATAGCAAACTGTGCTTCGTTTTGAGCAAGCGAGACCATTTTGCTCTTGCTTGCTCAAAGTGGAGCACAATTGATTTTACACACAGGGAGCTGCATGTTAGCAGCTCCCTATGTGTATAAGCAATGTCGCACCCTGCATGAGGCGGGTGGCCAGCAGGGACTGCAGGTGCCTTCAGGTTTACCCTGGGGTCCCCACCTTTGGTATTTGGGAGTCCAGGGTCAGCCCAGGTCACCCACACTAGAGGCCTGGCCCTGGGGATAGGGTCCCCATGGCTGAATTCGGCTCAGGATGGGGGACGGTTGGCCCCTTCCATTATCCTTTTTTTTGGTTTTATTAAAAAGAGACAAGGCCCCAGAGGTTGGGGTCCGCTCGGCCAAAATTGATCCTGAAGGGAGGCCACTCGGCCCCTCCATTTATTTTATAAACAAAAATATTTTTTAAAGAAAATGGGTTCTCCTGGCCTAAATCAGTTTGGGGGCGGTCCTTGTGGCCTCCCCTCCCCTTTCAAGAAAGGCCTGGGCACTTCTTTTTTTAAAAGCCACCCAGCAAGTCATTGGAGGCCTGCCCTCTTTCTCCACGACTCTCCAAGTGCACCTCTTGGGGCACTGATGAAGGAACTGAAGTCCCCTTGGATGTTGTGATTCCATGGGGGACAGCAAGGCCTCCTGTTTCTTCTAGTAAGCCCTAAACAGCTTGATTGCTAAAAGGACTTTGGAGGCCAGGCCCCCTTTGTCCTCCAGCCTGCAGACGCACCTCCTGACTCACCGCCAGTTTGATTGGGGATGAAGTGAAGTCTCCTTTGCTCCAGAGAGTCATTGGCGGCAACAAGCCATCCTGTTACCTCCAGTGAGTCCCACACAATATGATTTCTGAGAGGTCTTTGGAGGCATTGCCTCCTTTCTCACCACTCTGCAAACACGCCTCCTGGTGCACTGTTGGATGGGAGATGAAATGTCCTTGGCTCAAGAGGGTAGTTGGAGGCCAACAAGCCCTCATGTTATCTCCAGTATGTGCGACACAGTGGGATTGCTGAGAGGCCTTTGGAGGCAATGCCCCCTTTCTCAACCAGTTTGCAGATGCTCCTTCTGGCACACTGTTGGTTGGTGGATAAAGTGAAGTCCCTTTTCTTCCAGATGGTCCTTGGGGGCCAACAAGCCCTCCTGTTACCTCCAGTAAGCCCCACACAGCCTGATGGCTGAGAGGAATTCGGTGGCCATGCCTTCTTTCTCCACCACTCTGCAAACACACCTCCTGGTGCACTGCTGGTTGGGGGATAAAATGTCCTTGGCTCCAGAGGGTCCTTGGGGGCCAACAAGTCCTCATGTTACCTCCAGTATATCTGGCACAGTGGGATTGCTGAGAGGTCTTTGGAGGCCATGCCCCATTTCTCCACCAACCTGCGGATTGCACCTTCTGACACACTGCTGGTTGGGGGATAAAGTGAAGTCCCTTTTGCTCCAGGTGGTTTTGGGGGTCCAACAAGCCCTCCTTTTACCTCCAGTAAGTCCCACACAGCCTGATTGCTGAGAGGAATTTGGAGGCCATGCCGCCTTTCTCCACTACTCTTCAAACATGTTTCCTGGCACACTACTGGCTATGGGACAAAGTCTCTTTGGCTGATGAAGGTCCGTGGGGGCCAACATGCCTTCCTGTTACCTCAAGTAAATCCCACACAGCAGAAATAATGGAAGGTCTTTGAAGTCCACTCCCCCTTTCCCTACCACTCTACAAACAAGCCTCATGCGGCACTACTGGTTGGGGGATGTAGTCCTCCTGGAAACTGAGGGTCCTTAGAGGCCGTGAAGCCCTCCTGTTACCTCTAGTAAGTGTGACATAGTGGGATTTGTGAGCGCTGGTCAGAGGCATGGCCCCCTTTCTCCACCACTCTACAAATGTGACTACAAGGTTAAAAACTATAGAGATTCACTTAAAAAAACAAAGGTTACAGGAATGTTATAGTTAGGAAATAGAATTTAAAAAAATCTTAGAAATTCACTGAAAAAAACCAAAGACACCTTTATCTACCCATGGAGAGAATGGTCTCTCACCCATAAACAAGGTGTTTTATGAAATATGTAGGGTGTTTGTTTTGTTGCACAGGGCTGTTTTTGGGGAATATGCCAATAAACAACTAAACTGCAACTGAATGTTGGAGTGTGCAGTCTTTTTCTACTTAAAAGGGTCAGTGGAATCGTGAGTTTATAAATAAATAAAAAATATATATATATATGTATACTTTTTTCATTGAAAAAACCATAGGTTTCAGGCAAGTTATAGTTAGAAAATAGCATTTAAAAAACCTTAGAAATTCACTGAAAAAAACATACGTTTCAGGTGCGTTATAGTTAGTTGAGCTAACTATAACTCAAGCCCCCGCAATGCACTGCTGCTGACATCACATATTACATCATTCATGACATGGTCAGTGACATCACTGATGATATCACTGATGACAGCTCAAATGACATTTTTTGTATTTGTATTTGTATTTGTAATTACACTTATAATGCGATCAGCTACCCACATGGGGTCTCCCGGCACCACTAGAGATAGCAATAAAATGAGTCCAGCAGTTATCATTGAGGAAAGAGCCAAGTTTTAAGGTCTTTACGAAATTTTATCAGGGATGGTTCGAGTTTCAGTGCAGCTGTAAGAGAGTTCCACAGTTTAGGAGCCAGACAGGAGAAGGAGCGTCGGCCCATTCTTGTCAGTTTAAAATGTGGAATCAGAAATTTCGCTTGAGAGGAGGATCTGAGAAGATGAGATGGAGAGTATAGTTGGACAAGAGACTGGAGGTAGGCTGGAGCTAGCCCCTGCTTGATCTTATGCATAAAGCAAAGGGCCTTAGATTTGATTCGGCTTTCGATGCGGAGCCAGTGTAGATATTTAAGATAGGGGGAGATAGAGGATCTCCACGGGACTTTGCAAAGGAGACAGGCGGGCGAGTTCTGAACAAGCTAGAGTTTCCTCTGGGACTCCACGGTAGCTCCAAGGTAAAGCACATTCCCGTATTCCAGGTGCGAGGTGACCAAAGCCTGGACCACAGTGCGCCTTGTCGAGTCCGGGAGCATCCAGAGGATTTTGCGAAGCCACCCTAAGATGGAAAAACAGGTGGCTGCCACTCTGACTACTTGGTGCCGCATTGAGAGTGAGTCATCCAAAACAAAGCCAAGGTTCCGTACCTGCGCAACAGGCAGGGGTAGCGGGCCCATTTCTGGCGGCCAATGTTGTGGGCCCCAAAGATATTTATGCCTGCCCAGAATGACCACCTCCGTCTTATCTCCATTAAATTTCCGGAGATTAGTCTGCATCCACTCCGCCAATCGGCTAAGTCCCTGTTTGAGACCAGACGGGGCACACGACTTAGCCGAGGAGAGGGAAAAGATGATTTGAGTGTCGGCTGCGTATGAGTAAAGGGAAAAACCTGCATCTTTCACAATGGTTGCCAGGGGCCTCACATAGATGTTAAGGAGCATAGGGCTCAGTGAGGACCCCTGGGGCACCCCATAAGCAGACGAACGAACAGAGGAGGAGGAGTTGGAAGAAACGGCCTGGAATGAACGGCCGCTCAGAAAAGAGGACAGCCAAGCAAATGCGGGGCCAGTCACCCCGGCCGCCTTCAGTGCTTTCAGAAGGACAGGGTGCGAAACCGTATCAAATGCATCACTGATGACATCATCCAGTGACTATGTGTTTCTATAAAATTTAAATATGTTTTATATATATGCCAAGGTGTATTGAAGAATGAATTGGTGTATAAGAGTTAGGATAGATAATTAAGTAGGTGTGTGACTGATTGTATAAGTGAGTGATTAATTGTGTCTTACTTAATGCATGTGTTAGCTACTGATACAGACATTCACACAGTTTAGGTTGTCAGTTGGTGTGTAAGTGGTTGCATGGGTTGGTTAGCAGCTAAATGAGGATCTATATGGGCTACTGATTGGTTGCCAGAGTGTCTGTGTGAGTGGGTGGGAGGTGTGACTCTGTGCATAGATGTGTGAGTGGATAATTCACTTGGTATATGTGTTCAAGTCTATATCTGTGAAGGGCTGTATGGCTGGGTGAGTGTGTGTATGGGTGTGTTGGTAAGTGAATTGATGCCTCAATGGTACATGTGTGAGTAACCGCATATGTGAAAGACAGTATATGTGAGTGCTGGACTGTATACATGACTATATGTGAGAGTGAGTGATTGTGAGAGTGCCTGTATGGATCAGTGTGTGCTTGTATTAGTAATTGTATTAGAGTGTAAGTACATGTTAATATATGTTTACATAAGTGAGGTGGTATGTGTATAACTGTACAGGTGAGTAAATGAAAGTGTGATTGATTATTTCCATTACTGACTAGGTGTTTGAATAACTCTATGAATGAGAGGCGGTGTGTGAGCGTCTGTATAGATATGTGACCGAATATGATAATGCTGTATTGATGGCTGACTGTATGTATGAGTGACTGTATGGGTGAATGAGTGGAAGTGTGTGTAGACCTAGGAATTAGTGAGTGGATATGTAACAACTGGTATTGGTGTGTTCATGGTTTCAAAAATCATAGTCTGTATTTTAGAGTGGGTGTATCAAGTGTTATATTAGGGTCTGATGAGGTGCATCAGATTTCCACATGGATGATGTCATCAGTGATGTCATTTGAGATGTCATCAGTGATGTCATCAGTGATGTCACTGACCATGTCATGAGTGATGTAATATGTGACGTCATCACCAGTGCATTGCGGGCGCCCGAGTTATAGTTAGCTCAACTAACTTTAACAGAGGAATTTCTATCGTTTTGTATGAGTCAAATGTTCAACTAACTATAACGTCTCTGAAACCTATTTTATTTAGTGAATTTCAAAGGTTTTTTCAAATGCTAATTTAATATTTTAATGATTATAAAACCTATATTTTTTCTATTATATTTTTAAATATTTTGGAACTCTATTATACATTTTTTTTTACTTTAGAAATTATGTAATGTATTATATCTTCCCCCAAAAATATGTTTCTCTTTTTTTTTTGTTGAGAAAACTGCACTCTCATACCGGTTGCGTACCAAGCTCCATCACCACGCAAATCCGATCCACAGTATTCCTAAACTTGTAAATAATGCGCATTTTGTATCTGACGGGTTCGTGACACCGCATCCCGGGGAACATCATATACGCATGAAGTCGCCCTGCTGCTACTTTGGTATCAGCCGTATAGTATCGCACCGGCTATGCCATTCCTTTTTTTTTGTCTCAAAAGTATATCTAAATAACTTATATGAGAGCAAGCGATAATCTAAAATATTTTAAACATCTATATATTTCTAACTGCGATAAACTTATATTATGATAAATATATTTTGTCAAAATCGCGTCGGGTGCAGCCTCTTTGTGCCCTCTGTGCGCGATTGCCATGTGACCTAAAAAAAAAGCATTTGATTCATTCATAACATTTCCTATTGTAACAGTTGGATGACGCCACCCATTTTACTCATTCTCTCTACATCGTTTGATGAGGGACACCTCTTCTGCTTAGAAAGCTTTTTTGAAAAATGTTCTCCTGTATACACATATCTTATACTACACACAACATGCAACAATCATCTTGATCAATATCCATGCTCTGTACATTAGCCTTCCACGTGTGATTGCCATGCATCTCAAACATTCCATCAAAAAACAAATATGTGTTACATGATGCCCCTGGTGTGTGTGTGTGTGTATATTATTGTGCTGCCTTTCGGCCTGGGTATTGGTGGCTCTAAGGAGTATCATCAGCCACGGGCAGAGTGCACATCCTAGATCACATGTAACAAACAGTAAACAGTAATGTATAGATTTGTACTGCTGTACACTCTGTTGTCAGGCTTTATCAGTATAGTAGTGTTTCATATGTGACACTTTCAGAATCACGTTTGACATACATTGCTTGACTGTAATGAGCGTTATCACTGTGTATGACGTAGCTTCACTGCTGATCCTGCATCTGAGCACATTCACATGTGTACAATTCGCGATAGCAACACTTTCAATAATACCGCACACCATTGACATGCGTGCCTGCGCATATCCACAACCTTGACAACGACATGTAATGTTCACCATTCAATCTTTTCAAACGCCATCTCATTAACAATATTTTCAGCCCTCCCAACACATGCTACACTAATCTAAATTGCACACTCTGCAAGGTCAAAACAAGGTCAAAACTACAAAAGAAACACACATAAGTACACTTCCTGGGCAGACAGGAACTGAACAACGCCCATGTCCCCAGAATAATTATTCACACCACTACGCTGGCCTGGCGTACGGAAGCCCAGCCCACTTTGCGTAAGTATAAATAGGATAACTATTTGAGGTAGTGTGGAAGAAGAGGGATGTGTGGCCTCTTCTTCCACACTACCTCAAGTGATATGCCGCATCCACCTCGCACATCACAATGCGCAATAAAAAAAAGAAATGGATCCATGAGGTGTACGCCATCCTGGCAATCAACATGGGCTCTAAATTGTGAGCCCTTTTGCTCATCGTCTAGGAAAGGGATCCATGTGGTGAACACTCTCCTGCAATCAGCACTCCATCTGAACTGTGAGCACTGGTGCCCGTAGTGTTTGCTCACACAACAATGACAGCAGGTAAGCAGAGTGGCCTGGGTGCACTGGGCCTCCAATTGAGCTTGGTGCGGCGGGAGTGGTGGGGTGCTTCAGCCTGGCTGCGCAGGTGCAAACAAACTATATTGCCGTGCATAATGATGTGATCTCTGACCTCATCCAGTCTCATCTCTGTCACATTTTAAAGACCTGCTGGACCGTACTGTAGGCCTGAGCCAGCAGCCTGCTTTGCCCTACCGACACGTGGCATTGGCTTTTAGGACACTGCAGTGTGCTCATTACTATGTTTACATGCACACAGGCTCCCGCCACTGCATTGCACGCGCACATTGTGCTTCTAGCATGCGTTCTGTTCCTTTGTATGTGAACGTTGGTATAACATATTATTTAACCTTGTGTATTCTCGTGCACTCCAACTCCTCATTGAACCACAATTACCACTAACAGTTGGTAGATCGTACTTCAAAAACGAAAGATGCACTCAACTCCTGTTTTCTATCAAGCTTGAAATAAATCTTCATTTACCTCCAGATGTTTCCACCATTAAATTCTTTCTCCTTTTTAAGACCTTCCATTGATTGCCTCAAGAAGGGCAGAAAGGGAGCTGACCCCGCTATGATGACCTGGGCATTCTGACACCTTCCATCGTGGTATCCAGACACCGTTCCCCACCGGAGACCTGGTCTACCGTCAAACATACCCCGGACTAGGAGCTTACACCAACACATCGTGGGACACACCAGTGGTGGCAGGTGAGCAGTAAAACCTTGGTGTGCAAGACCTACAATTGAGCACAGTGTGGGGGAAGGGGCTGGGGTGCAGCACCCTGGGTGCACAGATGCATGTAAACGATTTTCCCATAGCTAATAATGTAGGACTATATTATCAAAGAACGGCAATAACATTATCACCACTTCAGCAGCAGTACACTGCCCATAGAAGCTCAGGTTCACACCAGAACCTGGGCTTCTATGGGAATTTGCAAGGGCATATTATCAACCCCTTATCGCCGCTTTAGCGGCAGTTTCCTGCCGCTAAAGCGGCGATAATGTTATTTCCGTTTCTTGATAATATGGCCCCTAAGCTCTAGCCTCATGTGTTTCATTTTAAGGACTTGTGAACCACACTCTTTCTTGCGGACCTCTGCGTACCAGACAAATGGGTAACAGGATGGTAAACACTAAGGGCTGGGTGCAGTAGGCCGACCCTCTGTTTCCTCCTCCCTCTCTTCCTTTGACTCTCCCTCCCCTTCTCCCTTCCACCCACTCCCCCTCATTTTCATTCTCACCATCGCCCTTTCATTCGGACTACCTTTTTTTACCTCTTCCACATAGCATACATACTTATGTTTCATTTTTGTCTTGTCGGTTTCCTACGCTACTTCCACTGGAGTCCAACCCACGTTTTGTTTATTATACTTCTTTTTACCTTCTCACAGTCATCGCCAAATTTATGTAGTGAAGAGGCAGACAGCAGTGTACAATCAGAAAGAAGTTCCCTCGTTGGCCACAGCTATTTTTAACACGTGTACATCATATACTTAATGCAACTGGTGACAAATACACAACAATTTTTTGGGAGTTTTCTTCACCAATATATATCATTTTTATTTTTCTCGGGTAAAATTTATTCATAGCGTTGCTTACATTTGTATATTTTCATTGAAGAAAGATTTCATATAAGGTACAAAATTATTCACACCCCATAAATACATCTATAATATTTCAATAATACATACAAAAGAAAGACAATGTAACATATCACACACAAATGGAAAGAGAAAAAGGAAAAAGTAATTAAATAACTATCTCTCTACCCCTGGCAATACACAACAGTCCAAAACATACATACTCATTCAGACAGCAGTGTATCCAATAAGCAGATTTATTACAAGAAAACAAGACACCTCAAACAGCCACCAACAGGAGCAGACAGCAAGTCAACCGTCTTCTCCAGCACCAGTCGCAAACTCCGTAAGGTTCCCCTCATGACAGCCCTACATTCTAACATTACATACTTAGATTCTAGTAGAATTACATACTAACATTCTTCTAGAACTTACATTGGAATACTGCACAGAGCACATGACTTTACAGCAATGAGCTCATGGTTTCATCCACGAGTCTTGAGGCCGGTACGGGTAAGTATTTCGCTTCCCACTCCTTATGTTGTACAAACCTAAACTAACACTTTTTCTACAGGTATGCTACGGCGCCCAGAGCACATCACCTTACAGCAATGAGTTCACAATTTAGGTTCATGGTTAAATCCCCGAGTCTACACACCAGTAGGGGAGAGTAGTTCGCTTCCCACTCCCTAGATTTTATAAATGCATACTAACACTACTAACACACTTATAATACAGCGACTAGTATTCTACAGTGCCCAGAGCCCATCATTTTACAGCAATCAGCTTGGTTTCGTCCCCAATACTTCACACCAGTAGGCGTAACTACTTCGCTTTCCGCTTCCGGTATACTATTAACACACAGTAGCGGTCATTAGTTCGCTTCCCACTCCCTGTATGGTATAAACGCCTACTAACACTATTTGCACACGTATGTTACAAACACCAGACCACATCACTTTGCAGCAATGACCTCAAGGTTTAGACTCTTGGTTTCATACCAGAGTGTAGCACCATATCATATCAGCACCATGTCACTCTGAGCAACACCGTACTTTCAGACCGGTAATAGTGATAACTACCTACTGGCGACCACCAGTAGGTAATAAAGAACAAATTACAAAAGTTACTAGATTATTTTAGCTTTCAAAACATATCTCTAGTACTGTCTTTCTACTTTTCCATATAAACAGTTTTTTTAATATTCAAGTACATATCAAAGTCAGAAAGGCAATATATTCTATCAACACACTTTCTAGAACATTATACAACAAATGAAGGTTAAAAGTTCATCAATCTTTTTTAAACCTAAATATAATTTTTTGCAACATTTTCTCGAACATTTAACGGCACATGTAGGTTAAAAGTTCACAATTGTTTCAAGTTTGAACAGTGCCTCCCAAATGCAAGTAGCAGGCGTGGTTGAGTTGAGCACATTTTATCCTCTAATATGTACTCCAAGTGCAAACTGCTTTTTCTTAACCAATCACAAAGATACTTTTCCACAAAACAAATGTGCATCCATCTTTTAAAAAACAATGCTTTTCATCTCCCAATCAGGTACCGTTATGTATGCGAAAAGAAAAAGAAACTAGTACCCCATCTTTAAATATATCTCTTATTCTACGAAGGAACTGCATGAGCTACAGACAATTTTCCATACCTTCTAGCCATACCTTAAAAATGCTAGTGTGGATCGTGGGACATAGCTATGTTTTTTGGTGCAAGAGGTATGCAGAACAGAGATGTATTGACTTAGACCTAGGTTTACAAAATGTGGACATTAAACGGTTTGGACAGAGAAGATTGCAGTAGCACCAATTGTTGCCTTTGGTTAAAACCTGTTTGCATCTCCAACACCCTGACCTCATGATTGTGCACTGTGGTGGAAACGGCCTAGGCACATTGACTTGGGTAGGTTTGTAAATGCTTATGAAGGACACCTTTGGACAATTAATGTTACTTTTGCCTCCAACTGTCTTTGTATATTCCAATATATGCCAAAGCCAGAAGTGGAAATGGCCCAAACAATTGTGTCCTCAGATTGAAAAATTTCAGAAAAAAGTCAACAAAGCTGTATCTGCATACCTCAGAGATCACAAAATTGTCTCCATCTACAATAACAACATACGTTTTGATATGGTGGATATATACAGAAGTGATGGAGTACACTTCACAGATCAGGGAAACCGAGTTTTCCTGAATAACTTAAAGCTGTGCATCCACACTTTTTAGAGCCACCCTGTAACTTACATGTTAAGCCCGATATTTTAGGGCCATATAACAGCAACTCCGGGACCCACACCAAAATGTATTCTCCACACAGCTGTGGTGCATCGGCCAGACCATCTCACTTTGCAGCACAGATCTTTTGCTTTGATCCCCAGCTCTACTGACCCATAGAAGTGAGTAGTTTGCACTTTACAAATGCCGTATTGATTTACCTTCGCACTCCCTATACAACACCACCAGAGCACCATACACAAACTACAATGATTGAAACAAAAGTTCATCCAAGTAGCTATAACTACATGCTGACATTACTTGCACAAATGTGGCACAGCGGCCAGAGCACATGACTTCACAGCATATGACACACAGTTTGGGCTCACGCTTTAATCCCCGACTCCGGCAGCAGCTCAGCTTCACAGCATGAGACTCTAGACAATACCTCACATATATTCCGTACCCCAGGACTTTCAGACCAGTACGGGTCAGTTGTTTGTCCTAGTAGTTATAAACACATGCTGACACTACTTCCACAACTGTAGTGCAGCGGCCACGGCACATGACTTCACAGCATAAGACACACAATTTGGGCTCACGCTTTAATACCCGAGTCCCACACCAGCTCACCTTACCCGCATCAGACTCTATGCAATACCTCTTTTAATTTCCGTAGCCCACCACTTACTCACCGGTAGGGGTGAATACCTCACTTCTCACCCACTCTATAGCACAACACCCCACAGAGGTTACAGTGCTCCTACCCTCCTATTTCCCCTTATTCGCTTCAACGGAGTCAAAAAATGGCGGGCAACACTTCCAAATTGCAACTGCTCACAGCCAATCAGCAGCAAGCTAGTGCTCGTAATGCCTCAGCCAATCAGATGACAGAATTCCTAAATATCGATATCTGTAAATTTTGATATTTTGCAAAAACTACTGAACAAATTTACTCCTTCTCCCTGCCAAATTTGGGGTTATTCCGTTCACCCATTAGACCTGCAACCTTGTCTAAAGTTTCCAATGAAAATTAACAAGGAGAAAACATGTTTTGGGACCCCCTTTTTTCTCGGCCCCCCCTTAACCAATCACCCCCAAACGTTCTACATAGGAACTGATATCAACAAAGAAGTCGTTTAAAAGATTTTGTGAAGATTCGTCAATCGGTGCCAAAGTTATTGGGAATAGAATGTTGCCATTTTCCGATGGTAACTAGGTCCTAACTATAACTACCTACTGGCGACCGCCAGTAGGTAATATATATATATTTATATATATACCCAGCCTTGGACCACCTTTGTGACTCGTGAATATCGAACCTTGGGTAACGGACGGTGCCAGATACTGGAATTTGGCATGGTTCCACAGCAGACTTGAAAGTGGGCCTGCAGTGCGGAGCAACACGGAATTGGAGACTATCTCCATCGAGACAATAAAATTAATTACGGCAGCCCACTGGAGGGTTTGTAATGTTTGGACTGATTGTGAAAACCACACATACCATCATGCACTGTAATATATTATCATGTTGATGCCCACTAGAGGGCCGAGAATGGTTAAAGATTTGCACCTGTGGGGACTCACAATCAGTTTCTTTTTGCCAGGGCTCACCTCAGAAGAAGTTCCAAGATAGAATGAAATGTGTCAGGGTTGCCCAAAATTGCTCAAATAAATGCTTTGAAAGCACCGTGTTGTGTGTGCGGCTCATCGTTTCCTCGAAGGGGGAGAAAGTGGTATAATGTGTAGCGGCTTGGTCCTGCCGCAGAGCTACGCACCGCCAGCAAGTGCGCCGCCATTACCCAGACTTGGACCACCTTTGTGACTCGTGAATATCGAACTTTGGGTAACGGACGCTGCCCGATCCCATCATGCACTGTAATATAATATCATGTTGATGCCCACTCAAGGGCCGAGAATGGTTAAAGATTTGCACCTGTGGGGACTCACAATCAGTTTCTTTTTGCCAGGGCTCACCTCAGAAGAAGTTCCATGATGGAATGAAACGCGTCAGGATCGCCCAAATTTGCTCGAATAAATGCTTTGAAAGCACCATGTTGTGTGTGCGGATCATCGTTTCCTCGAAGGGGGAGAAAGTGTTGTACCTATATATATATATATATATATATATTCACTGAAAAAACCATAGGTTATAGACCATATATAGTTAGGAATTAGCATTTACAAAACCTTGAAAATTCACTGAAAAAACCATAGGTTATAGACCATATATAGTTAGGAATTAGCATTTACAAAACCTTGAAAATTCACTGAAAAAACCATAGGTTATAGACCATATATCGTTAGGAATTAGCATTTAAAAAACCTTATTTTACTCACACAAAACCATTGAAATTCCATATATAGTTAGTTGCACTAACTATATATCGCGCACCCGCAATCCACTGCTGATGATGTCACATATTACATCATTCATGACATGGTCAGTGACATCACTGATGACATCACTGATGACATCTCAAATGACATCACTGATGACATCACTGATGACAACATCCAGTGACTGTATGTTTCTGTAAAGTTAAAATGTGTCTTACATATTGAAGAATGAGTGGAAGTATAAGTGTCTGGACAAAGGATTTAGTAGGTGCATGACTGAATGTATGAGTGAGTGATTAAATGTGTCTCACTGAGTGCATGGGTTAGTGACTAAACTGTCTTAATTTGTGCATCATTATGTCTATTGTTCTGTAAACTGCTGCATGTGTTGATCAGTAGCTATATGATTAACTATATGGGTTACTGATTGATTGTCCAAGTATTTGTATGGGAGACTGAGTGTGTGTGTGGCTGGCTGGGAGGTGTGTGACTCTGTGCAGATCAATGTGTACTTGTATCAATGATTGTATAAGAAGGTAAGTATGTGTTAGTATATGTTTGAAAATGTAAGGTGCTCTATGTTTAACTGTATAGACAAGAAAATGGAAGTGTCATTGATTCTTTACAGGACTGACTAGGTGTGTGAGTAACTCCATGGATGAGTGGCAGACTGTGAGTGTCTGTATAGGTGTATGAGTGCATATGATAGTGTTGTAAAGATGAGTGATTGTATGTATGAATGATTGTATGGGTGAATGAGTGAAGGTGTGTGTAGACGTAGGAATCAGTGAGTGCGTATGTAGTAACTAGTATTGGTGTGTCAATGGTTTCAAAAATTATACTCTGTATTTAACACTGGGTGAAACAGAGGTTATATTAAAATGTGAGGAGATGCATTGTATTGTCACATGAATGATATCATCAGTGATGTGGTCATTGATGTCAAATGAGATGTCATCAGTGATGTCATTTGAGATGTCATCAGTGATGTCATCAGTGATGTCACTGACCATGTCATGAATGATGTAATATGTGACATCATCAGCAGTGGATTGCGGGTGCGCGATATATAGTTAGTGCAACTAACTATATATGGAATTTCAATGGTTTTGTGTGAGTAAAATAAGGTTTTTTAAATGCTAATTCCTAACGATATATGGTCTATAACCTATGGTTTTTTCAGTGAATTTTCAAGGTTTTGTAAATGCTAATTCCTAACTATATATGGTCTATAACCTATGGTTTTTTCAGTGAATTTTCAAGGTTTTGTAAATGCTAATTCCTAACTATATATGGTCTATAACCTATGGTTTTTTCAGTGAATTTCAATGGTTTTTTAATAGCAAATATCATAAGCTGTCGAATGTCAAGTACGTGGTAAGTAAAAACATTTTCGTGTTTATGCACACTGATCTGCTTTGAATGCTGCCCCCCCCTCATTTCTATTAGGAGTACTCTCTCTTTGCAGATAGTGAAGGGTAGTTAACACAGGCCTTTGCCCCCGTTGTAATCCGTCGTGCCTGCTTCTCTCTCCATTTGATTGATTGTTCTCTTTGGTTCATTCTCTATTTACAAACAAGCACAGAGTCGCAATACTCTGTTTAGTCTTTGCAGATAGCGAAAAATCGTGTAACAAAACAAAAGGAATCGAGCAAAATCAGTAGGCCACTAATGGGATCTCTTTTTGACCTCGCTAAAATAGAAACATTAGGAACAACCTGTTGAAAATAGCAATGTGTATGTACATAAGCGGCGTTCATTTGTGTTCACAGTACCTCTTGTTGATTGTTTGAATCGAGCATTGAATTGTTCGAAGTTGGTTCTCTTAAGGATCTTCTCTGCCTGCAAACGAGGAAGAATAGGAATATTCTCTCTCCCTTTGCAGATAGTGAAGGGTAGGTAACGCAAACCTTTAACACGTCGTGCCTATTTCGTTCCTCATTGATTGATTGTTTGCCCGAACATTGACTGTTTGGGAATTGGTTCTTTTTGGAGGTATTCCCTGTTTGCAAATAAACGTAGGAAAATCTTTGCAAGTAGTGAAAGGGTACGTAATGCGGACCTTTCTCCCCCGTTGTAATCTGTCATGCCTATCTACTCCCCACTGATTGATGCACCTGTTTCACCCAGACCATTTACTAGAGATAGGTCATCTGGCCCGACCAGAGAGCACCCCTAGTGAAAAGGAAATATGCAATAATAACGAAGTGATCACTGTATCCTGTTAACAGAAACTTTAGCATGAAACAACCTGGAAAGAAAGGATAGGAAAACGAAAATCAGTAGGCCACTGATGAACTTTTTATTAAATAACAAACAAAGAAACGATAACAATACGTAATGATAAAACCTATTATTGTCCTAGAAACAAGAAACGTTAGAAGTAAGCCCGTAATAAGAAACCTGAAAACATCGCCCCTCACTGCCCCAAAACGTGTCTGTCCCACCGCCTGCCACGGCCAAATAACGGCAAACTGGGAAAGATACAAGTCAGCAGACATCCGCCCCATTCTAGAAACTTCCAAAGTGCAACAGGTTTTCGGCTACGCCCAGCCGGAAGCAACACATATAAGGCGGGTCCTGCTGCCAACCGTCGGCCAGGAGATCATCACGTAGGGTGTAGCCGGAGGAGAGGCCGAGGCCAGCGGGACCCGGCCAGGGGGATTGACAACACTGGAGAGTTTCGGGGGGGGGAATGTCCGTGTCCTCGACCCTCCCCTCTCTCTCCCAGTCCGGCCGCGGTGGCCCTTGAGAGTTGCAGGTTGTCCCCCCACACTCTCTCCCGGTCCGGCCACCAACGGCCGGGGGCTGGGGCCGACGGGATCCGGCTGCAGCCGATGAGCCAAGGAACCCGTTCATGGGGCCAGAGCAAAGGGCGCCCGGCCGCCAACCGCCGGAAGCCCGGCCCGAAGACGGACGGGACATTTCTTCTTTCTTCTATAATTGCTGCAACAACCCTGGGGGGGGGATGTCTTGCACATGCCTCCGACCCCCCCCCTCTCGTCCTCATCGCCTGGTCCGGCCATAACAAATGTCAAGCGAGCCGCCGTGGGGTGCACTGGGAGGGAGAGACGGTGCGAACAGGCCTCTCCCGCCTCCCCAGGTGGAGGCTTCCCAGCTGCACCCTCAGCGCTCCAGGCGCCCGGAAAAGGGTTCTTCCACTGTGGCGATGCTGCAACGTCTCGCCCGGCAGGGTGGAGCCCGTCCGCTCATTTGACCCCGCGATCGCCAGTAGCTACCGAACTCTCAAAATGGCGGTCGACCTGGCAAGAGCGGGCCCAGCATAAAGAAATGGCCCGGTCACTGGTTGACTCCACCACCGTAGTCCTCCACGACCTTGAAGATTCTAGAGGGGCCGCGGGAGTCCCCGACCCCCGCAGACACCCCTGATGGGGAATGACTGCCATGATCGCCCGTGGAGTGACGAAACTGTAGCCGCGGGACGTCGGCGCTCCCATGCTGGCGCCAGCCTCAGTTTGAATGACTAGAATCCTGCAGACCTCAGTTCCGGTAAAAGCACAGTGTGACCCGGTAGGAAAAATTGTTGCACCCCCTCCCCTTTTTGACTGATGGTTCAAACCACCGATCCTTTCCTTTGCCCTTTTAACGGAACTTTGGACTGCCCCCCCCCCCCGCCCGCGGCGCCCCACGCCGGTATTTGCTGGGCGGCAACTTACTAGACATCACCTTCGTGACATCCAGATTTCAGCGCGTTCTGCTGCCTTGGAACTATTCGCACAACAGACCGCTACTGACAACCCACCCCCGGGACGCCCCACGCCGGATACCCAAATCAGTGCGGCACCCAGGCAACATCTTCTGAATTTTCATAATTTGAAAGAACTAGTAACATGTCCTCATCAGGAATTTCCTCTTCAATCATCTCATCAGGAATGTCCTCATGAAAAGTCTGCAATGATGATTCTTGTAACTCTATGGTCTCCAAACATTCGATAAATTCGCCATCAAGAGATTGATCAAAAAAATCATTCAAGTCATCTCCTCCTTGTGAGAATATTTCATTATTGGTGCTGTCAATTTCAATAAATGTAGTGGATAATTCAAAAGAAATTGCCACGGTCTCTTCGTTGTTTAAATGTTTTTACTGTTTTTGTTTTGTTGTATATATTTATAAGTTATTAAAGTTTTATATTCCTACTACTTTGTTGGAGTGCTATATATTTTTAATGTGACACATAATTGTAAAAACTTTGATGTAAAAAGAGTCATCCCTGGAATCTTCCGCTTCAGGCTCGGTCCCCTCCCCAATCACAATACAGGATGGTTTTCAGATAGTAGGAACACGTGTGGTGTGACGGATCTCATCGGGTGTGGGCCTTGATCTACTATAACTCCTTTGAAGAGGGGTGATTCTTTACAGCTGGGGCCATAAACTACATCTGCAGGGCTAGCTGATAGCCTGGACAATCGGACACAGAGGAAGAGGAGTGTCAGAGGGTGCGGTAGTGAATAGGGCAAAAGGGAGGTGTCGGGCGGGCACAGAGTGTGATTCTCAGGGAAGAGCAGCGCAGATGGGGGGAGGTTTTATTGCCCATGCATAAGACAGAGAGCGGGGGTGACCAGTGCCTGGGGAAGATGCTTGCGAGGGTGGGGAGCCATGCTACGAATCGACCGCTTGCAGAGAGTGGGTCTGGTCAAGGCATCTAAAATGGCTGCCGTGCACGACAAAAGTGTGGCATTTCAAAAAAGGCAAGATGGCGCAGACAATGTTTTTCAACACTTCCTCATTTCCTTCGAATCGAACGTTAACAGACGTTGGAGCATATTACCAAAGTTAAGCGATATTTATCGCTAACGATGCTTAGCAACAAATTTTTTACCGCTAAGCATCGTCAGAAATTATCGAAGATAAACCTTGATATTATCGAGGTTTATCGCAAATGCGATAAAAAACGGCCGCAATGCATGAATATCGCTAAAAAGTCAGCGATATTCATGCATTACCGAGCTAATGCTCTTAGCCATGTTATCCACCTCCCATTGGATAACATGGCTAAGAACTGCTCAGGGCAGGTGTTAGTTTTTGGAGATATTCGCGCTTAGCGCGAATATCTCCAAAAGTTGGTAATAGGAGATAGATATCTTGCATGTTGTAATGCAAGTTATTGTGGTATATGGAACTCATACCATAATCTCTCAGGAAAGCAGAAACTGATCCTTTTGGGACCGCCTGAGAAGGCCTAGGGGGTGAGGGGTACTCTACTTTGCCCCCTTTTCACGTTCCGAACTATTTTATTTTACTCTCTTCTGTAATTACACAAAATGGCAGCGATAAGATGCATCAGAGACAGACAGTGAGAGAAAGGAGGCCGGAGATGAAGAAGAGATGTCAAATACACATTGGAGATAATATAGTGGGAGAAGGGAAGTAAATATGAGTAAACTTACCATGTAACATAAAAATGTTGCACTCTATACTATAAGTCTCATTTTATACTACAATCACTTCGCTACAACCTCATAAATTAAAAATAAAAATGAATAATGTCTCAAACAATTTTTGATTTCTAAATATAAATTTATTCTTCTGAATTTTCAAAATTTGAAAGAACTAGTAACATGTCCTCATCAGGAATTTCCTCTTCAATCATCTCATCTGGAATCTCCTCATGAAAAGTGCAATGATGATTCTTGTAACTCTATGGTCTCCAAACATTCGATAAATTCGCCATCAAGAGATTGATCAAAAAAATCATTCAAGTCATCTCCTCCTTGTGAGAATATTTCATTATTGGTGCTGTCAATTTCAATAAATGTAGTGGATAATTCAAAAGAAATTGCCACGGTCTCTTCATTGTGAGCCATTTTATTTTGAAATTGCTTGCTGTAAATTGCAGAAAAAAATAATCACTTTCATTTATCGTTTTTAGTAATACATAATATAAAACTAACTTTATCAAGTATTTAGTATAACAGAAGGACTGTAAATAAATAACAGAAAACTTTTTTCAAATTATCTTCAAGTGTACAACATAGTTCCCCTTACAAATTAACAACTCACCTTTTTAAAAGTAGGAGAAGTGTTAGTACTGTGTAAATCAAACACCAGAAATTGACCACCAAAAATTCCTCACAAATGTACCTCAGACAGTAGTATCACAAAATGGCTGTGGTTTCCTCTCATTTTAGATATATACATAACCAATTAACTTTCATCACACACAAATACAAAACCAAAGTAACATTTTAATTGGTTCTAAATTTCAACACTTTCAAATGTGTTTTCCCCATGCAATTTTCCATAGGACATTTAGATACGTCTACAGCCTGAATGGCTGAACGGAATTACACCAAACTTGGCAAAATGGTACATCAAACCTAAGAGGTCAGGGAGGATCTACTATGCCCCCTTATGGTCATTTGCCCCTTCGCTTTGGCCTCCTCTTGTCTCTCGATCCTACCGAGAGACAAGATGGCGGCCGCTACTGACTGTTTGGAATGTTTACAGACGCCGGAGAACCAATCAGCTTCGCAAAGCTCCGTAACGCGAAAAGTACGCGAAGCGGAGCGCTGTTACAGATATATATCTTTTTTTGAACGTTAATTTCTCAAAATCCACTGGAGCACATATATTGAGACCTAGCAAAGGCACATCGGGCTACCAGTCCCTAATATTTTGCCAAGTTTCGTGCAAATCCATTCAGCCGTTCGATCATTATTATTATTTTTTTTTTTGCCCCGCGGGGCCCTTTTAAAAGCTCCACATCAAACCTAGGGGGTCAGCGAGGATCTACTATGCCCCCTTATGGTCATTTGCCCCTTCGCTTTGGCCTCCTCTTGTCTCTCGATCCTACCGAGAGACAAGATGGCGGCCGCTACGGACTGTTTGGAATGTTTACAGACGCCGGAGAACCAATCAGCTTCGCAAAGCTCCGTAACGCGAAAAGTACGCGAAGCGGAGCGCTGTTACAGATATATATCTTTTTTTGAACGTTAATTTCTCAAAATCCACTGGAGCACATATATTGAGACCTAGCAAAGGCACATCGAGCTACCAGTCCCTAATATTTTGCCAAGTTTCGTGCAAATCCATTCAGCCGTTCGATTATTATTATTATTTTTTTTTTTTGCCCCGCGGGGCCCTTTTAAAACCTCCACATCAAACCTAGGGGGTCAGCGAGGATCTACTATGCCCCCTTATGGTCATTTGCCCCTTCGCTTTGGCCTCCTCTTGTCTCTCGATCCTACCGAGAGACAAGATGGCGGCCGCTACGGACTGTTTGGAATGTTTACAGACGCCGGAGAACCAATCAGCTTTGCTTCACAAAGCTCCGTAACGTCAAAAGTACGCGAACTGGAGCGCTGCCCGGTCCGCTGTTACAGATATGTATCTTTTTTTGAACGTTATTTTCTCAAAATCCACTGGAGCACATATATTGAGACCTAGCAAAGGCACATCGGGCTACCAGTCCCTACAATTTTGCCAAGTTTCGTGCAAATCCATTCAGCCGTTCGGGCTAAAAGTGAGGCCAACCGCCCTATGGAAAACTCAATGTTAAAAACACGTTTTGGGACCCCCCTTTTTTCTCGTCCCCCCCTTGACGAACCCCCCCCAAATTTCCAGGGGCTGCTCAGAAACAAAATGTTCCATTTTCCTGACAATTTCAGCCAATTCCGTCCACAAACGCCAAAGTTATTAGACATAGAATTTTCAAAAATCCCATAGAGAAAAAATCCTAACTATATATACCTACTGGCGACCACCAGTAGGTAATATATATATATATATATATATATATATATATATATATATATATATATCCAACCGCAAAGTTTGCCTGTCAAGGTAGACGCCACATCACAGGTAGGTTTACGCCAAATTTGTTTATTGTTGGTAGCAGTAGCGTGAGCATATCTTTGTCCACAGAAATCATCAGCCAGTCCCAACGCGTTTCGTTTTGCACTTCATCAGGGGTTTAGGGCTATGAAGGAAACAGCATAGCAAGTTTGGCGGCACCTTGATATCTTCCAAGCACCCCGCCTCAGTGGGCGTGGCCCTCGCAGTGGCTTGTTGGTACTTGTAGTGCCTACCGTTTTTCTTCAGTGAGCAGCATGCTGTACTCCTTCACAATAAACTTAGTATCATCACAGTGGATTGTGGCATCAATCGACAGTTCACAGCCACCACAGAGACACTTCAATAAACGGCACCCGTGCCATTTGCAAGTCCGCCGGTTGACGGAATCGCTGGAGCGCTGCAGCAGCACCCGGGCGTCTACCGCGGCTCAGGCCAGCCGCTAACATCCAACCGCAAAGTTTGCCTGTCAAGGTAGACGCCACATCACAGGTAGGTTTACGCCAAATTTGTTTATTGTTGGTAGCAGTAGCGTGAGCATATCTTTGTCCACAGAAATCATCAGCCAGTCCCAACGCGTTTCGTTTTGCACTTCATCAGGGGTTTAGGGCTATGTGGGCGTGGCCCTCGCAGTGGCTTGTTGGTACTTGTAGTGCCTACCGTTTTTCTTCAGTGAGCAGCATGCTGTACTCCTTCACAATAAACTTAGTATCATCACAGTGGATTGTGGCATCAATCGACAGTTCACAGCCACCACAGAGACACTTCAATAAACGGCACTACAAGTACCAACAAGCCACTGCGAGGGCCACGCCCACTGAGGCGGGGTGCTTGGAAGATATCAAGGTGCCGCCAAACTTGCTATGCTGTTTCCTTCATAGCCCTAAACCCCTGATGAAGTGCAAAACGAAACGCGTTGGGACTGGCTGATGATTTCTGTGGACAAAGATATGCTCACGCCACTGCTACCAACAATAAACAAATTTGGCGTAAACCTACCTGTGATGTGGCGTCTACCTTGACAGGCAAACTTTGCGGTTGGATGTTAGCGGCTGGCCTGAGCCGCGGTAGACGCCTGGGTGCTGCTGCAGCGCTCCAGCGATTCCGTCAACCGGCGGACTTGCAAATGGCACGGGTGCCGTTTATTGAAGTGTCTCTGTGGTGGCTGTGAACTGTCGATTGATGCCACAATCCACTGTGATGATACTAAGTTTATTGTGAAGGAGTACAGCATGCTGCTCACTGAAGAAAAACGGTAGGCACTACAAGTACCAACAAGCCACTGCGAGGGCCACGCCCACTGAGGCGGGGTGCTTGGAAGATATCAAGGTGCCGCCAAACTTGCTATGCTGTTTCCTTCATAGCCCTAAACCCCTGATGAAGTGCAAAACGAAACGCGTTGGGACTGGCTGATGATTTCTGTGGACAAAGATATGCTCACGCTACTGCTACCAACAATAAACAAATTTGGCGTAAACCTACCTGTGATGTGGCGTCTACCTTGACAGGCAAACTTTGCGGTTGGATATATATATATATATATATATATATATATATATATATATATATATATATATATATATATATATATATATATATATATATATATATATATATATATATGTACATATATACATGTATACATATTCACTGAAAAAAACCATAGGTTGGTTACTAGCTATGTGAAAGTGCATATTAGTTATTAATTAGTTAAGTGAGTATGTTGTATGTAATAGTGCATGAGTGTGTGTGTGCTTGGGTGGGTGGGAGGTGTGTGACTGTCCAAAGATGTGTAAATAGTTGATTTAGTAAGTATATGAGGTCAAGACTGTATGTGGTAACAGTTGTTTGGGTGAGTGAATCTCTTTATTGGTGTGATGATGAGTAAATATATTTCTCAGTGATACATGTCCAACAAACTAGAAATAGAAAAGGCAGTGTATGTGACAGCTGTTGTATATAAATAAGTGAACACTCAGTGATTGTAAGAGTGTCGTATGGATAACTGTATACTTCTAATAGTCATTTTATAACACACTAAGTATGAGTTAACATCTACATGAATAAATAAAGTGGTCTTTGTGTAAGTGTGTAGCTTAGTAAATATAAGTATGATGAATTGTTTGCATAAGAGATTAGGATAACTGCATAAGTGGATATGATGTGAGCTGGTGTGTAATGTTGATGTAGGTGTATAATTATATTTATTAGTGTTGTATTGATCTTTGTTAGCATGTATGAGTGAATCTATAGGTAAGTGTTTAGATGTGTGTGTAGATCTAGGAATCACTAAGTCACTTTTTAGAAACTTGTATTAGTGTGTCAATACTTTCAAGTATGGTACTTCATATTTTATAATGAGTGTTAAAAAAGTTATACTAGTGAATGATAAAATGCATCGGATTGTCACGTGGATAATGTAATCTGTGATGTCATCAGTGATGTCATTTGAGATGTCATCAGTGATGTCATCAGTGATGTTACTGACCATGTCATGAATGATGTAATATGTGACATCATCAGCAGTGGATTGCGGGCGCTTGAGTTAGCACCTGTTATCTTCGTGGGGACACACACCACCTTCATGTTCCGCTTAAGTGCAGAGATACCCCTTCGAGGGTCGATTCTAGCACTATATAATATACTATATAGTACAACTAACTATAACAGGGAATTTCAATGGTTTTGTACCAGTGCAATGTCGAACTAACTATAACACCCTGAAACCTGTCATTTTCTCAGTGAATTTCTGAGGTTTTTTTTAAATGCTAATTCCTAACTATAACATGTCTGAAACCTATGTTTGTTTCAGTGAATTTTAAAGGTTTTGCAAATGGCAATTTTTAAATATATTTATTCTTATATTTATTTTTTTCATACTGATTTACTAATTTTTAAACTATTTATTTTTACATATTTTATTTTTTAAATTACATTACATTGTTTGGCCCCCTTCTTTTTTTTTTTGGGGCCCTGGACCCCACTCCCTAGAGCCTGACCCGCAAATCTAAATGTATTAATTTTTTTTATAGGAATGGGATTTCTATGGAAGGAAATACAAGTTACTTGTAAGTATGCTTGTAACTACTTTTCAGGGTCAGTGCTGGGCTAAAAGATGCAGCACCGGTTTCTCTCCTGATAATAGGTGAATAAATCAGAATTCGTTGTCCGGATGATTTTAGGTGAATATTTTAAAGTTTGAAAACTCCACATTTGCAAGTGAAACCAGTCAATGTTAGGCTATGAAAGTAAATTCACTTAGCAAGTAAATAGTGTTATTGTTATCTTTTGTTACTCAGTGGTGGATCCTGGATCCAGCACTGCTGCATCACCTCTAAACAGTGGAAAGAATGCAAATCACCAAAGATGCGTGGAAGCCCACGTCTCTCTTTTGTTCTTAATATCGCAAGAAAGCACGGATCTTACGCGCACCCGGCAATTTTAGCCCAAAAAATAAAAAATTGGGGCCCAAGGGGTCCTTGTGGAACCACCTGAGCAGACCTAGAGATCAGGGTGTGTCTACCCTCCCCTTTTCACGTTTTAAATACACATTTTACATGCTTCTTCCGCCTCTCTTCTACCGAGGCATAAAATGGTTGCAAACAGTTTCAAGTTTCGAATGATGACAAGCACTTGACAGCCAATTAGCATTCAGCGCGTGATCGGAAGGGTGCGCTTATGGTACAATGACAATAAGCAGAGTATCCCAATTCAATTTTTTTATGGGATGGGGGCCGCGTGGCCCCTCTCCTGTGGCCAATTCCGGGCGCCGAGGTCCCCACCCCCTGGGGTATGGCTAATTATATATTTTATGGAGGAGGGCTGCATAGCCCACCTCCTGAAGCCACTTCAATGCCCCGGGGACCCCATTCCCCAGGGGCGGCCATTGGAGACCATCGGAGGGTCTCCAATTTCCCCACTGTCCCACCGGCTCCCTGCCTCCTGCGGAAGCCGGTGTTCTATCGACATCCGAACTCCATCTGTGTATATACCACCTAGGAGTTGCCTTCACTTTGCGTATGCATGTTTGTGATAGCGCATGCGTGTTAATATTACGTATGTGCACAATACGTCCCACCATCTGGCTATGTACCCATAACGAATTTCATTTTATTTGCGCACGCTCAATTACGACATGCCCAATCACAGCTCTCACACCCATGACATCATGCTCAACCAATCATCCTTCTGCAAAGCATTTATAACCTGCCAACCTTCTCGAACTTTTCCTATTCCACAGTCACATCCATTGATAGTGTTCGTATCCACTTCTTTGTAGGTGAGCACTTTTTTAAGAGGAATTAGATTAATTACTCTGAATGATCTTTAAATACCGCGTAAATGCAAATTTTTGTACGATTTGACAATGTTGTTTTTAAGCACGCTTTCCTACTTTTTTACATTGTTAAAGTTAACTTTGTAACCTTTGTTTCTGGGCAAATCACTTAATCCTGCCACTTTGAATGTTTTAAGTAGTGTGCCACGTGCTACTTCCTCCCCATGCACTGCACATGTAATTGATAGACCAATGTTGTATTTTACCACACTCTCTATATTTTTTAATAACGTTAAACTTGATTTCTTATCCTTTGTTCTGTGCAAATCAGTTAATCCTGCCACGTTTCTGCAATTTGCCAAGTGCCACGTGGACATTCCCGCAGCAGTGTGCTACGTGCTGTTCAACTCAATGTGATGTAGTTTTTCGCATGTAAGTAGTGCATTATGTGCGCCATGCATTGCAAAAGTAATGTTTTCGGCAATAGTGTATTTTAGCACGGTTTCCAGCTCTTATACCTCAAATATCTTACCTTGGTAGGCGAAGTTTCTAGGCAAATAACTTAATCCTGCCGCCTTTAATTTTGTAAGTAGTGCGCCACGTGCGGCTTCCTCCCCATACAGTGCACATGTAATCGATTGTCCAATGTTGTATTTTAGCACTCTCTCCATGTTTTTTAATAACGTTAAACTTGATTTCTTATCCTTTGTTCTGTGCAAATCAGTTAATCCTGCCACGTTTCTGCAATTTGCCAAGTGCCTCGTGGCCATTCCCGCAGCAGTGTGCTACGTGCTGTTCAACTCAATGTGATGTAGTTTATCGCATGTAAGTAGTGCAATATCTTACCTTGGTAGGCGATGTTTCTAGGCAAATCACTTAATCCTGCTGCCTTCAATTTTGTAAGTAGTGCGCCACGTGCTGCTTCCTCCCCATGCAATGCACATGTAATCGATTGACCAATGTTGTATTTTAGCACGCTCTCTATGTTTTTTAATAACGTTAAACTTGATTTGTTGCCCTTTGTTCTGTGCAAATCACTTAATCCTGCCGCGTTTTTTAATTTGCCAAGCGCCACGTGGCCGTTCCCGCAGCAGTGTGCTAAGTGCTTTTCAAGTTAATGTGATGTAGTTTTTGTCGTGTAAGTAATGCTCCCCATGCAATAAATATATAATCAATTGGCCAATATTGTATTTTAGCACAGTCTCTATGTTCTTTATTAACCTTTCACATGATTTGCCCCCTGTTCTATCTCATTATGCAGATATCTCAACCATGGGACGTACTGGGCGCCACAAGCTGTTTATTCCTGCCCATGCACTATCCCAGGTGGTGGTCAAAACATGGGACGTACTAGTTGTGGAAGCTCAATGAAAATTGCAATGGACCTAATGGAGTAATCAGGTTTGAGTTTAACATTTCACGATATGTTTGCAGACAAATAACTGTGCTGTTGTCATGTTTTCGTAGAATTAGTGGGCATTCTACTATCAACAAAACGAAAAAAAGCATGTCCTCCCGATTTTATTGGCCAAATATGTTATTTAAAATTGAACAATGTATGAGTTATAATTTTTCTTGCTTCTATAAATATTTTTATAAAATATAAATCTCCATTGTGATAGTCTTATAGAGGTTTGTTTCTGAAACCCATATGTTTCTCATTTAAATGCTCCTTACACGTTTTCAGCCTGCTCTTGAGATAGAAAGTGAAAATGTTGTTTTGACTTTTTTTATTTGAAGACGTGACTTTCAATTTTCCTTGATGTTTATTTCTAAATTTCTAGTTCATGAAAGTCCTAAAAGGGTTCTATTAGATCAAGGCCAGGAGTTTGTGAATGAAGTGAGTGACCAATCTTGACCTAACATTTGTATAATGCAATGCTATTTCCTATTGTGCTTGCCAAACATATTTATACCTATTTTTTTCGGTTACTTGAGAGTTATCTAAGCTTTTACAATTAGAACGTTCTGTAAGTGCAACCTATCACCCACAGACAAATCATTTATATGACTATACTAATATATAAGACGTACACCTTCAGAGAAGGAGAGTTAGTACTTCTGACAAATTACAAGCAAACAATAACAAAAGGAGGCATTTTTTAGCATAAGTTTACTGGACCATATAGTATTGCCGATATGCAAGAAAAGCTTGTAAAATTAGTCAATAATGCTAGCAAAATGCCTTTACGTACAAATTATAATCTCAACATGTTGAATCAAAGCAAAATATTTAATATAACCATTCGTATTTCTCTAAAAGGTTTGCAACAGATATTGAAGCATTCCCAATATGACCAATGGCAGTTAGTGATATAATCTAACCAAAGATAACAGAACAGCTAAAACTGTCATGTTTATGCATTCTGGTAACAATACTTCCATTATGGATGATTGCTTTTCAACCCCAATTCCATTGAGAACAATTGTTTTCTGTACATTGAAATTAAAATTGGACATTTGTACAACATATACATTTTTAATTCTTTTTTCAGTTTGCAGAATGTTACATAAGACAGGAGCCAAATGCCGAGATTGAAGAAAGTATATCCCCCTGTTGTACCTTATTATACAGCTATCTCAACCATGGGACAAACTGGTTGCCACAGACTCCATCAAAATTGCAGTGGACCTAATGGAGTCATCAGGTTTGACTTTAACATTTTATGATAGAAAATGTATAATAACCTAGTGCTCTCATAAACTTCGGATTACTTGGTACTTTGTTTTGTCTTTGAATCTTTTTTATAAACAGACACAGCTTTAATTTTGAACATAGTATAGTAAGATATTTTAATTATGTTTGTGAATTTTAAATTATGTTTGTTATCCTGCCATTAGAAATAGTTTTGAACAGTTATGACTGTCCTATGTACTAGATAGGTAAACCCCTGGAAACATGTAGAAAATATTGTAAATTAAGTTTACAATTTTTACCATTGCTGTTATAATCCGCTAATGTACATCTTTTTACATTTAGAGTCTGATGAAACTTTCTGTATTGTATGCAGACAAAAAGACTCACACATTTTTAAGGATAACGTTAAGGTATATACTCTTACTATTACTAAATGACCAAGTTAAAAGGTAACTTATATAAGTACTTGAGGGGTTTTTGATGGTACATAATCTCCAATTCACACATGAGCAGATGGGTCGGATACAGGGTGGATCTCAGTATAACTAATGGATTTACAAAGGTCTTTTCTGAGTTGCATCCACCATGTTGGTTCACTGGCTATACACCCTTCCTAGTAATAGAGTCATTACCACTTTTCCACTGACTGGAGACAGTGCATTATGTTTAGCATGTAAATAAATTTCAGTTTGCCAAACAAAAAACTATTGACCTGTATACAATCCGTACAGAATAACAAATCAATTTTCACTTTCTTTCCAACAGGCACTATGTTAAGAATACTATCGATGGGTGCACATTTCATGCATAGAAACAAATGTAATATCCTTGTAACCTTATTCAGATTACAAATATATGAATTGCATGTATTAATATGTTTCTTTCCATGGTAAAGATGAGTTTCTATGCTAGTTGTAAATTTACATACTCTGCATACTCCTGCCATCTAGTGTTCTGTCCAGTTTAAGATAAGTAGTATTTCTTTGAAGAAGTCTTTCAAGTTGGGAGTAAAGTAACTCCTCGTTTTTTAATTAATCTGCTTGGGCATCGACTCAATTGTTATATTCTATCCAATCAATCAATCATGGCACTTGTATAGCGCACTACTCACCCGGAAGGGTCTCAAGGCGATTCGGGGAGGGGGTACGCGACTGCTCGAACAGCCAGGTCTTCAGTTGTCTCCTGAAGGCGAGGTGGTCCTGGGTCAGCCAAAGGTGGATGGGGAGGGAGTTCCATGTCTTGGCAGCCAGGTAGGAGAAGGATATGCCTCCGGCGGTGGCTCTTCGGATGCGTGGTACGGCAGCGAGGGCGTGGCTGGTAGACCGTAGCTGGCGGGTGGGCGTGTAGAAGGTCAGGTGGTCGTTGAGGTACTTGGGGCCCAGGTCGTGGAGAGATTTGTGTGTGTGGGTGAGGAGCCTGAACGTGATCCTCTTGTTGACGGGGAGCCAGTGCAGGGCCTCAGGTGGCCGGAGATGTGGCTGCGTCGGGGGATGTCCAGGATGAGTCGCGCGGAGGCGTTCTGGATGTGTTGGAGTCTTTTCTGTAGCTTGGCTGTGGTTCCGGCGTAGAGGGTGTTTCCGTAGTCCAGTCGGCTGGTGACGAGGGCCTGGGTGACCGTCTTCCTGGTTTCGGTCGGGATCCATCGGAAGATCTTGCGAAGCATGCGAAGGGTGTGAAAGCATGATGAGGAGACGGCGTTGACTTGTCTGGTCATCGAGAGGGAGGAGTCCAGGATGAAGCCCAGGTTGCGTGCGTGGTCTGTTGGCCTGGGAGCGGGGCCCAGGGCTGGGGGCCACCAGGAGTCATCCCAGGCGGAGGGCGATGGTCCAAGGATGAGGACTTCCGTCTTGTCTGAGTTCAGTTTCAGGCGACGTCTTTCATCCCTTCGTGTAGGCTGGTTCTGGCGGTGTCGGGGTCTCTGGTGAATGAGAGGATCAGCTGGGTGTCGTCGGCGTGGGAGATGATGTTGAGGTTGTGTTGGCATGCGATGGCAGCAAGAGGTCTCATGTAGACGTTGAAGAGGTTGGGGCTGAGTGATGATCCTTGCGGGATGCCGCAGATGACTTCGGTGGCCTCGGATCGGAACGGGGGAGGTGGACTCTCTGTGTTCTTCCGGCGAGGAACGAGATGATCCAATACAGTGCCTTCTCTTGGATGCCGGTGTTGCTGAGGCGTTGGACTAGGGTGCGGTGGCAGACAGTGTCGAACGCTGCAAAGAGGTCCAGGAGGATGAGTGCCGCTGTTTCCCCGTTGTCGAGCAGGGTTCGGATGTCGTCGGTGGCTGCGATGAGGGCGGTCTCGGTGCTGTGGTTGGCTCTGAAACCGGACTGCGAGGGGTCGAGGGATCCGTTCGTCTCGAGGAAGGCACCAAGCTGTCTATTGACGATCTTCTCGATGACTTTGGCAGGAAAAGGGAGGAGCGAGATGGGGCGGAAGTTTTTGAGGTCGGTGGGGTCCGCTGTTGGTTTTTTCAGTAGGGCGCTGAGCTCGGCATGCTTCCAGCTCTCCGGGAAGGTGGCGGTGTTGAAGGAGTTGTTGATGATGTCTCGGAGTTGGGGTGCGATGGTGGAGTCGGCCTTGTTGAAGACGTGGTGGGGGCAGGGGTCGGTTGGAGATCCGAAGTGGATGGTGTTCATTGTGCGGGCTGTGTCTTCGGTGGTTACCGTGGTCCAGGAGCGGTGGGTGGCGGTGGGGTGCGTTGGTTCGACAGTTGGGTGCGTGGACGGTGGGCCGAAACTGTTGTGGATGTCGGTAATCGTGCGGTGGAAGAACGAGGCGAGAGAGTCGCAGAGATCTTGTGAGGGGGTGATGTTGTTGTTGCCGGTGCTGGGGTTGGAGAACTCCTTGACGATGCTGAAGAGTTCCTTGCTGTCGTGGGTGTTGTTGTCCAGTCGCTCCTTCAGTGATTTCTTCTTGGTGGTGCGGATGAGCTGGTGGTGCTTGCGGGTGGCGTGTTTGAGGGCGGTCATGTTGTCAGTGGTCTGTTCGAGGAGCCAGGCTTTCTCGAGGGTGCGGCAGGTCTTCTTGGAGTCCTTGAGTTCATCGGTGAACCAGGGGGCCTTCTTGCTTCTGGGTCTGCTGGGAGGGTTCTTCAGTGGTGCGAGGTTGTCGGCGCAGGTGGTCAGCCACTGCGTGAAGTTGCGGGCAGCTTCGTTGGGGTCCGTTGTGCTGGCAGGTGGGTTCTGGCTGAGGGAGGTGGTGAGCTGGTCGGCGGTGATCTTGCTCCAGCTCCTGTGAGGAACCTGTTGCGGGTGGTGGTGGGTTGTGGTTTTTCTGTAGCTGAAGTGGACGCAGCTGTGGTCGGTCCAGTGGAGTCTGGTGAAGTGGCTGAAGGTGATGTGCTTGCTGGATGAGAAGATGGGATCAAGCGTGTGGCCGGCGTAGTGGGTGGGGGTGTTGACCAGTTGCTTGAGTCCGAGGTTGGCGAGGTTGTCCAGCAGGGCGGCGGTGTTGCGGTCCTTGTTGTTCTCCAGGTGGAAGTTGAGGTCCCCTAGGAGGATGTAGTCGGTGGAGGGCAGGGCGTGTGGGCTGATGAAGTCCGTGATGTCTTTGCTGAATTGTGTGCGTGGTCCCGGGGGTCTGTA
The DNA here is from genome assembly GCF_964261635.1 of Lissotriton helveticus. Taxonomy (NCBI): domain Eukaryota; kingdom Metazoa; phylum Chordata; class Amphibia; order Caudata; family Salamandridae; genus Lissotriton; species Lissotriton helveticus. The sequence continues at coordinate 1,779,134,696 of NC_136059.1, read as the reverse complement.
GATGAGGGTGCCTCTGAGCGTCGTCTTTGGGTCGGTGTGAATCTGGAAGTGGAGGTGCTCGGCGGCGGCGAAGGTGTCATCGGAGTCGGTCGTGATGCGGATGGTGTTTTTGTGGACGATGGCGATCCGGTCTGGTTGATGCGGTCCCTCCTGATGATCTTGTATCCGTCCGGGATGGCGATGGCGATGTTGGGGGCTGAGGAGGCGTTCATCCAGGTCTCCGTGAGGAAGGCGATGTCTGGTGATGTTGTGTCGAGGAGGTTCCAGAGTTCCACGGCGTGTCTGTGGATGGAGCGGGTGTTGAGCAGGATGCACTTGAGGTTGCTGCTGGTGTTTGGTTTGGCGGGCGTGGTGCAGGTTCGGAGGCAGGTGAACTTACAGGTTCTGCAGGTGAAGGGTCCGTGAATGCGTTTTGGGGCGGCCCGGCAGCAGGTGGGGTTCCAGCCGGCATTGAGTGCGTTGAGGGCAGCGACGTCGTAGGTCTGTCGGGTCATCTTGCATCGGTGGGGGCCAGGGGTCCTGGCACAGGGCGCGGGCCAGGCGCGGACGGGCGCAGACAGGCTTGCCTTTGGCGTGCCTTCGGTGCACAATCGGCACGCCCGCTGCGCGTGACCGCTGCGCGTGACCGCTGCGTGTCCGCGCGTTCTCCATTTATGGCTAAGTGGGAGGGAGGAGCAGCTGGGAGGTGGGAGCGGGGATGACGCGGGAAAAGGGGGCATGCCCGCGAGAGCGGCGGCAGCGGGAAGCAGAGAGCGGGGAAGGCATCAGAGCGGGCACAATTACAGATTAAACAAACTTATACAATTATACACTATACAATGAAGCACCAGTACAACAGTAGAGCGCAGAGACAGTCAAGTTAGCTGGGGGATAGAGCGGCAGGCAGAGGCAGAACCAGGCTGCGAGCGGCAGCTACGGCACACAAGGGGAAACGCACACAGCTGGGGGCCGTGCGGCGCGGGGGTGTCCTGAGAACAGGTCACCATTCACAAATGAGGTTCATAATGGAGTAACTAAGTGTAATATAGAGTAGTCAATGCGTATGTAAAATAAATATTAACATGAAACAACCACAGGTGTTGGTGGGTAGGTAGAAGGGCACATGTGAATCAATATTTAACATTTCAAGAAGAGAAGCTGATACTGATAATGCCCTAGGTATTGAATCTGTTTGCAGATTCCTACATACGTCAACAACTTATGCTTGATTAGCCAATGCTGTATTTTAGCACGCTCTCCATGTTTTTTAATATAAAAAAACCCAAAGCTAAACAAGTGTTTCACAATCCCTACTGTAAGGCTGTTCTATGATGCAACCAGACCATAACTGTGGTTAATACGAAGTTTAGAATGACTACATGGTCAAACATAAGACATGTACCAAATTGCCCAAATTAAGTTTACACTTTTTACAATAGCAGTTAAGATGTGGTAATCTACATCTCTTTTACATTTACATTCTATTAAACAGTTCAGCGTTGTCTACAACCCACAAATTCAGACATCAACTCAACTGTTGCATTCTGACTGAACAAAAACAAGAAACTTACAAATTTTATGTTCGACACTATTGATTCCAAGCGCCCTTTCATGCACCCTGAACTTGTTTCCATAGATTTAGCTGCATAAACGTTCACGTTTCTACAACCATCACTAGTTTGATTTCATCACTGACATATATAAAGTCACCAGTCACTCCTATGGCAGGCATTAACAATCCTTAAGGCTGACTGCTGGGTTTTCTGTGAGAGGATGCCAATGCATGAGCAACAGCTCTCATTAGCTTTCAGAATCTATTCTCCCATGGTGCACTGTGATGTACGAATTACGTGATGTGATGGAAGTGCGGTAGCGCGTGACATCATATCCATATCGGACGCGGTCAGTGCACAACTCCTGTGATTTTTTTTATTGTTGAAAAACGTATTCATATATATTTAATACAAATATTAAGACAAGAGATTATCTGAATATTGTTTACGTTTACGTTTATTAAAAAGTACATTACTTTTTAATACAATTTCGGAAATTTGCACTGGGTGCATCCTACGCGCACCCCATGTGACATTAGAAAACAGATTTGATTGGTTCATTGCACTTCCTATTGAAGGACCCCACCCATTTCAATCACTCTTCTTAGAATGTTTCCTGAGAAGATCTGCTGCTCTTTCTTTTTTGTATAACAAATTTACTTAAAGATACTATGGCTGCTAATCCACCATCATCCTCTGATTCAGAGAACTCATCAGAAGAATTTCTTCCTGAACCTCCACCAAAGTAAAAATATACCAGCATTGTCTGGAAATTTTGCACCTTTCCAAACTGGCTTAAAAAAAGGTGAATACAACAAAAGTTACTTGCTGCATATGCAAGACTGTGCTTTCAAGACGAGACCACAATAAAAAGTACTTGTGTAGAACTGCAAGATTACAGAAACACTTGCAGACCAAGATTCTGTCTCTCTGCTGCTGCTCCCGTATCTGCTTGTGACAACTAGCACATTCCATAGTTGAGACATCGATGTAATGAAGTGGGAATCAGAGATATACTTGCCACTCCCTACGGCTGGTGTTGTATCTATCTGTGGACCACTATGTATCTGTATAACCCCTATTTCATGGGGGAGCTGATATAGACATGTTCTGTTTGTCTGCTGCTGCTCCCGTATCTGCTAGTGACGACTAGTACACTCCATAGTTGAGACATCTGTGTAATGAACTGGGAAGCAGAGAAATACTTACCACCCCCAGGGCTGGTGTTCTATCCATCTGTGAACCCCTATGTATCTGTGTACCCCATCCATCTGTCGACCCTTTTGTATCTGTGTACCCCCCTATGTCACGGGGGAGCTGATATAGACAGGTTCTGTCTGTTTGCTCCTGCTCCCGTATCTGCTTATGACGACTAGTACATTCCATAGTTGAGACATGTGTATAATTAACTGGGAAGCAGATATACACTTGCCACCCCCTAAAGCTCCTGTTCTATCCATCTGGGGATCCCTATGTATCTGTATCCCCCTATGTCATGGGCGAGCTGATATACAAAGGTTCTGTTTGTCTGTTGATCCTCCCGTATCTGATTTTGACGACTAGTACATTCCATAGTTGAGCTATCTGTGTAATGAACTGGGAAGCAGAGATATACTTGCCACCCCCCAGAGCTAGTGTTCTATCCATCTGTGGACCCCTATGTATCTGTGTACCCCCTATGACACGGGGAGCTGATATAGACAGGTCTGTCTGTCTGCTGCTGCTCCTGTATCTGCTTGTGACGACTAGTACATTCCATAGTTGAGACGTCTGTGTAATGAACTGGGAATCAGAGATATACTTGCCACCCCCCACGGCTGGTGTTCTATCCATCTGTGGACCCCTATGTATCTGTGTTTCCCCCTATATCAAGGGGAGCTGTATAGACAGGTTCTGTCCGTCTGCTGCTGCTCCCATATCTGCTTGTGACGACTAGTACCTTCCATAGTTGAAACATCTGTGTAATGAACTGGGAAGCAGAGATATAATTGCCACCCCCCAAGGCTGGTGTTATATCCATCTGTGGACCCCTATGTATATGTGTACCCCCTATATAACGGGGAGCTGATATAGACAGATTCCGTCTGTCTGCTGCTGCTCCCATATCTGCTTGTGATAACTAGTACATTCCATAGTTGAGACATCAGTGTAATGTACTGGGAAGCAGAGATATGCTTGCCACCCCCCAAGGCTCCTGTTCTATCCATCTGTGGAACGCTATGTATCTGTGTACCTCATCCATCTGTGGACCCCTATGTATCTGTGTACCCCCCTATGTCACGGGGGAGCTGATATAGACAGGTACAGTCTGTCTGCTTCTGCTCTCGTATTTGCTTATGACGACTAGTACATTCCATAGTTGAGACATCTGTATAATGAACTGGGAAGCAGATATATACTTGCCACCCCCAAAGCTGCTGTTCTATCCATCTGTGGGTCCCTATATATCTGAATCCCCCCCTATGTCACGGGGAGCTGATATACACAGGTTCTGTTTGTCTGCTGCTCCTCCGCATCTGCTTGTGACAACTAGTACATTCCATAGTTGAAACATCTGTGTAATGAACTGGGGACCAGAGATATACTTACCACCCCCAGGGCTGGTGTTCTATCCATCTGTGTACCCCTATGCATCTGTGTACCCCATCCATCTGTGGACCCCTATGTATCTTTGTACCCCTCTATGTCACAGGGGAGCTGATATAGACAGGTTGTGTCTGTGTGCTACTGCTCCCGTATCTGCTTCTGACAACTAGTACATTGCATAGTTGAGACATCAGTGTAATGGACTGGGAAGCAGAGATATACTTGCCACCCCACAAGGCTCCTGTTCTATCCATCTGTGGACCCCTATGTATCTGTGTACTCCCCTATATCACTGGGAGCTGATATAGACAGGTTCTGTTTATCTGCTGCTCTTCTCGTATCTGCTTGTGACGACTAGTACATTCCATAGTTGAGACGTCTGTGTAATGAACTGGAAACCAGACATATACTTGCCACCTCCCAGGGCTGCTGTTCTATCCATCTGTGGACCCCTATGTATTGGTGTACCCCCTTATGTCACGGAGAAGATAATATAGACAGGTTCTTTCTGTCTGCTGCTGCTCCCATATCTGCTTGTGATACTCCTTCCCAATTTGGAAAAGTTACAATGACCAGTATAAAATATGGACGGCTGATAGCATATGGAGAGCAGTCAGTGGATCTTTCCACCAGACTTAAAAAAAAGGGCTGGTGTTCCATCCATCTGTAGACCCCTATGTATCTGTGTACCCCCCAATGTCATTGGGGAGTTCATATAGACAGGTTCTGTTTGTCTGCTGCTGATCCCGTATCTGCTTGTGATGACTAGTACATTCCATAGTTGAAACATCTGTGTAATGAACTGGGAAGCAGAGATATACTTGCCACCCCCCAGGGCTGGTGTTCTATCCATCTGGGGACCCCTATGTATCTGTGTCCCCCCTATGTCACCGGGGATCTTATATAGAAAGGTTCTGTCTATCTGAACAGTTGTATATCAGCTATGTGACATGTCATCACAAGAAAGTCTCCAAAAAATACCTACAATTTAAGAAGAAGCAAAGAGTCAAAATACATAAATGACTACAATCCAGTTATTCTGTCAATGTGGAATGCTAACATGGATATTCAATATGTTGCGGATAATTCCATTGCTGTTGCTCGATATGTAACGTCCTAAATTACAACACCAGAAAAGATGGAATTGAAAGAAATGTGGGAAGAGATTGATCATGAGAAGACACCAAGTAAGAAATTATACAGTTTCAGTTTGAAGATGTTATCTCATCGAGAAATCGGAGCATATGAATGCTCAGATCGGTTATCATCAGCAAGTCTATTCGCCAAATCTAGAAGAATAATTTAGGTGAGTCTAAGTCTTGCTGCAATGCGAAATCGGGTACTGACGTCTGTTCAAGAAATTGAATATTTAGCAAGAAAGTACAGATATTTTGAAAACGAATATGTTGGATACATATTACCCAAACGAAAGTCATCATCTTGAGAACATGTGTCTCTATGAAGTGTTGCAAAATTACACTTTTAAACGGAATACTACAGAGAATATCAATGATGAAAAATATAGTCACAAGAACCTGACTTACTACACTGCTGATAAAAGGGAATTTTACTACTTAGCCCTTTTACAACTATTCAAACCATGGCTTTCAGAACAGCATTTACTTAGAGATTTCCAGAGCTATGAAGATTCCTTTAATGCTTGTAAAGATAGCATACAATGGAGTGCTTTTGAAAATTATGTGAAAATGTTGAACGATGTAATTGATCAAAAAGCTACAATTACAGCTGAGATTGCTAGAGACAGTCCTCAAGAAAGCCAAAGTTCTACTGCACTCGATATCCACTAGGACAACTAATTGTTGAAAACGAAGCAGCAATTGCCATAAATGAGGTGAAAACAGCAATGTATCAAGCTCTAGAAGATGTAAAAAACTTAGCAAACTTTGAAGAACAACTAAATGTTCAGCAAAAACAAATATATGAGCAGATTGACCATAGATTACTTCATGAAAAGAAAGAGTGCTCATGCACGTCATTTCAACCTATCCGAACGTACGTGAGTGGACAAGCTGCAACAGGAAAATATTTTTTAATTAAAGTAATTACAACTTATCTACAGAAAAAAACTGATCCGCATTTATCTTGTGTTGTCACTGCTCCAACTGGGTTGGCAGCACACAACATTAAAGAAATTACTTGACATTGTTTACTAATGCTACTAGTAGAGCATGAAAACAAATTGTAATACCACAAGCTAGCTAGAGAAGCTTGTTGTGAAGTTTCAAGAGTCTTGAACAAAGTGAACTTCTCGTTGTTGATGAGGTAAGCATGACATTAAATTTAATGCTTCCCTTTGTGCATTATTATCTGCAATTTCCATAAATATTTTCTGAGTAACGATATTTTAATTTGGAAATAAATTGAAAAGTAATCAAGTCTCTAAAGCTAATTTGCCATGTTCTGTCAGTAGTCCGATTCTTATATCTTGGAGAATAATTCCATAATCAACATCATTTGCCTGTCGCATATTTGTAATGAGTTCTTTATATTTAAAATATGACCAAATGCTCACGTTTCCAACACTACCCGGAGTCAGTTGCAGTAAATCTCCAAAAACTATGACTTTTTTTCTCCAAATAATACGTCATACTCTGTTTTATGAATTTGCTGTTTGTATGACATTCAGTCAGGCAGCTCCCTACTGGGACCCTCGCAATATTGAAACCCTTGGTCAGCCCAAGTCACGCAAACACAAGGCCTGCACTGTATAGAAAGCAACTTACCCTGTAAAATTTACTAACCTATATACATACACATAGGTACAACTATATTATACTCTTAATTACTCCATTTACATCATCTGCATCCTAATATACTAACAATAGAGTCGATTCCCATGCACAATATAATCGAAAGGAGGAGAAAGCCTAACCACGTGACGAAATAGACTTCTTCAAAGAAAAACAACTTGCAAATATCCCAACACAACACAAGACGAAAAGACTATGGAAACCATTTCAATCTACAGCACTACATGCCAAAAACAAATGATTACTGAGTAACTGACATTTTCCATATGCAACATGTAAAATCTATCAGAAGTAAAGAAACATGTTCTCAGTAAAGTGAAATGAGTTATTCTGATACATTGAAACTATTTTCATAACTTGTTTACTGTTCTATTAGTGTTTGTGATCCTCACATTTAATATTTTGAACTACACTGAAACTGTTTTTACATCTTATTTACTGTAATATCCACCTTTGTGGTACTCACATAAAATATATTCCGATACATTGAAACTAATTGGATATTAAACTTCTTTACTGTAATATCAGTGTTTGAGATACTAAGGAAAAAAAGATACATTGAAAATATTTTTACAACATCTTTGTGTTGCTCACTATAAAATCTATTTAATATTTATTTTGTGAATAAAGGAACAAAGTTTGTACTTGTGGAGACTATTTTGAAAACATACACTATTTTCTGATACTTTGAAACTATTTTAAAGATATCTTTACTGTAATATCAGTGTTTGATGTGATCAGAAAAAAATAATTAACATACATTGAAAATATTTTTACAACTTATGTACTGTAATATCGGCGTTTGTGATGCTTACTATAAAATGTATTTAATATTAATTTTGGTAATTAAAGAACAAAGTTTGTATTTGTAGAAAATAATTTGAAAACATTCAATAAATATTCACAATAAATACATAAATACTGTACAATATGCATTGTATCAATTGTGTTATTAAAAATATGCAGAACAAATGGTCCCTTTAATTGTCGTGATGCAGACAGCCAGACAATAATGAACAGTGCAACTGGACTGCATTAGAGAAAGGTAGCAAGCATGCAATTTCATGATTGGGTATTAGGATAGCATACAGAGCTTACATATAAACTGCTATCCCAGCCTTCTTACTTTTTCTCTTGAAGTGTTGATGAGGTCTTTCCAATAGAACTTTAAAGGAGAAAGTAAAAGATGAAGAACATAAGTAGGATGTTATATCTCAAAGTGCAAAAATGGATAAAAAAGACGGACCAAAGTCTGCATGTACAATAGCCAATGGAAGCGTTTTGATAGCAGGCACACCCAAGGTGGTGTATAATGTGCAATATATAGTAGCGGTACCACCATGCACAGATTGGGCAAGGACACATGAATTAATTAACTTTATGGACTTGGACTATCAGGAGAACATACTTTAAGAGGACCAGCTCAAGTAAAGACATTTGATTGATAAGACATAGCAAAGGAGGCGGCAACAACGGGGAGTAAGGTCCATGAGTGGTGGAGACTGGGTTTCTACATCTATGTCTTACCTAATATGTTGCAAGCTTAAGACACAGTAACAACTTGAGCCCCTTACTTTGTGTCCCCACATTAGTTTGTCAATTAGGGTAGAGGGAGGAAATGGAAAACAGTAAACAACATATCTACAACTATACTAGTATGTTCAGAACAATAGATCAAGAACTGAAGAACAAAGGTCACAACTTAAAGAAGAAGTTACACAAAGGAAGGCTGCACAAGAAAGAAGACAGATCTTGTACACAAACAGGTAAGTCAGACAAAGAACAAGACTAAGAACACTGGAACGAACGGACGCTGTGTAACAGATTGCGATAAGACGTAGAAAGATACTGTAAAAAAAACTGAGTTCAAATAAAGAAAAGTTCAAAAATATGTCATACGTAATGATAAAGATGCTGGGGTAACACTATTGTCCAACACTTTTAATAATGCTCCCGGGATGGGCCCCCCTTTGGTCAAATTAAAACAAAAATGCTTATGAAGGACACCTTTGGAGAATTATATAATACATTGGAGACCGTGAAGGAAGCTTCAATGCCCCCAAGGTCCCAGCCAGCTCCCCGCGTCCTACGGAAGGCAGCATTACTTTTCCTCAGGGAGAGCAGCTAACATGCTGCTCCCCCTGAGAAAAAGCAATCTGCTTTCCTATTTGGAAGAGAGAGCATGTTTCCTGCTCTCTCTTCCAAATAGGAAAGCAGTTTGCAATGGCAGAATGGTAACCGCCAGGCTCACGCCCTGCCATTGCAAACAGCAGTGTCCTGGGGTGTACACCCCCGGGACACTACAAAAGCTGGCCCTGGGGGGTGGCGGTCCCCCGGGTCATCTGTGCCCCCCTCCCACACATTAAAAAAGCCCCGGGGGTGGCGGTCCTCGGGGCTGTGGAGGGGCAGTGAGCCCCCCGCATATACTCACTTAGGGGCACTATGTGGGGGATTGGGACCCCCAAACTATTTATTTTAAAAATGTCCCTGGAATTTGGACGCCCGGGTACTAATAACCTTTAAACCACAAGAGCCTGTGCTTCGTTTTAAAAAAAAATTCTGCAGCGTAATGCTCGGATCCTACACGCACCCCGCGATTTAAAAAAAATCTAGAGATCCTTCTGCGACCCCCCAAGCTGGCCAAGGGGGTCAGGCTGTATCTACCCTGCCCCCTTTTCACATGTTGCACACATATTTCAAGGACTTCCTCAGCCTTGCTTCTAATGAGGCACAAAATGGCTGCCATCAGTTCCTGATTTTGAATGTTTACGACCGCTTGACAGCCAATTAGAATTCAGCGCATCATCGGGATGGTGCGCTTATCCTACGATGCCAATCCACGCACAATCTGCGGATCCACTGTGCCCATAGATATATAAATGATTTTAACCGTAATTTTCAAAGAAACTACTGAACAGATTAACACCAGATAAGCAATAGGCACAAGTCGGAACTGAGGACTACCTCTCTGCCAAATTTGGCGTAATTCTGTTCAGCCGTTCAAGATGTAGCCGTGGCTAAAGGTCCTATGATAAATAGCATGGGGAAAACACGTTTTGGGACCCCCCTTTTTTTCTTGGCCCCCGCTCCACCAATCACCCCCAAACTTTCAGCGAAGGAGCGGAACTGAGCTGGCCAAAAGTTTGGAAAATTTCAGTCGATTCTTCAATCGACGCCAAAGTTATTGCCAATAGAATGTTGCCGTTTTCCTATGGATAATATGTTAATATGTCCTAACTATAACTACCTACTGGCGACCGCCAGTAGGTAATATATATATATATATATTACCTACTGGCGGTCGCCAGTAGGTATATATAGTTAGGATTTTTTCCCTATGGGATTTTTGAAAATTCTATGTCTAATAACTTTGGCGTTTGTGGACGGAATTGGCTGAAATCTTCTGGAAAATGGAACATTTTGTTTCTGAGCAGCCCCTGAAAATTTGGGGGGGGTTCGTCAAGGGGGGGCCGAGAAAAAAGGGGGGTCCCAAAACGTGTTTTTAACATTGAGTTTTCCATAGGGCGGTCTGTCGCACTTTTAGCCCGAACGGCTGAATGGATTTGCACGAAACTTGGCAAAATTGTAGAGACTGGTAGCCCGATGTGCCTTTTGTAGGTCTCAATATATGTGCTCCAGTGGATTTTGAGAAATTAACATTTAAAAAAAGATATATATCTGTAACAGCGGACTGGGCAGCTCCCGGTTCGCGGACCGGGGCGCGTACCAAAACTTCGCGTAGCGAAGCTGATTGGTTATCCGGCGTCTGTAAACATTCCAAACAGTCCGGAGCGGCCGCCATCTTGTCTCTCGGTAGGATTGAGAGACAAAAGGAGGCCAAAACAAAGGTGGAAATAACCATAAGGGGGCATAGTAGATCCTCCCTGACCCCTTAGGTTTAATGTGGAGGCTTTAAAAGGGCCCCTGTTTTTTGCGTGGGTAGCGCTCGGTCCGCGAACCGGGAAGCGTTCTGGGCAGCGTACTGCAATGAAAAATGAATGATAGACTTTTCAAATGCTGTATGTTAATTGATTGTTGGTTTTGTTGATTATTTTTTATTTTTTTTATTTTTTAAGCATTTTTTATTGTGTTTCATAATTTATTAAACTTTTTAACATTTCATTGTCAGAAATTTCATAATTATCATGGAATATACATTGTAGTCTCTGAGGTTGTAAAATGTCCTCATTTGCAAGGAGGTTATCTACTGCTTGTACACATTGCAGTAGTTCTTGGTCCCAAGTTTCATCCATAAATTCAATCTCATTTGGATCAATGATTTCTGTGTTGGACTCTGGAAGGACAATTTCAAATGAAATTTTTTGTTCACTTTCCATTTTCCCTGAAATTTGCATAAAAAAAATATATATTAGTAGAGGTAGGGCACTGTTGGGATTAATTTTAGATAGGCAGTTTTTAACAGTGAATTTATCTTTGGGCAGTGTATAGTATCAGAGTGGAAGTAGGAATATAAAAAATTGTATCTAAATTTATAAGTACTACAGAGGGATAGTATATAACTAACAGAAAAAGTTTGCCATATTAACTTAAAGTGCACAATATACTTCAGTTTTAAAAATAACAACTTACCTTTAAAAAGAAGTTGAAGTTATTAATGAAAATCCTATTGAAATGTACACCAGGAAGTAGTAGTCAAAATGGCTGTGTTTCCTTCTCTTCCTTTATATATATTCGGGTACATAACCAATCAAATGTCAGGTAAAAAAAGTAGAAAATGAAAGTAACATTTTAATTGGTTGTCAATTCCAACACTTCAGATGTGTTTTGTGAAGTAATTTACCTCACGGTATTTAGAGAGGTCTACAGGCTAAATGGCTAAATGGAATTCCAATCAAATTTGTGAAAATGGTAGGGATTGGTATGTAGTATGAGCTAATCTATATTTGGTGAAATTGTCTCTAGTGGCTTTTGTGTGAACTACTTTCCCACCTTTTTTGATGGTGCGCTTCCCAGGGAGCGACCCGGTACGCGAACCGTTGAGCGCCCCGGTTCGCGAACCTTAAGCGTTCCGGGAGTCCACCATTTTGTGTTTCGGTCGAATTAAGATACAAGATGGAGGGCAAATAATGTTCAGAATGGGTAGAAGGGGGCACGGTAGAGTTATCTTGACCCCCTAGGTTTTCTGAGGGTGGCTGAGGAGGCTTATATGTGCAAAAAAAAAACATTTTTAAAAAAAATTTCGCGAGGTTAGCTCCCGGTTCGCGTACCGGGTAGCGGCCCCGGTAGCGTATTTTGTTGAAAATTAGTGAAAAATGTTAGAGTTAAATAATAATTGTGAGTGATCAGATGTAGGGTAGCTCTGAGAAGAGCTTTTGGGTTTATGGTACATTTAGGTACTTATAAGTAGGTACCAATGCACATTCTTAAATTCAGAGTGAAAATTCTGTTGCCCTCATCTGAGAAGTGAACTCCATCTCCTCTGTAGATATCTTGCATGTAGTAACGCAAGTTATTGTTGTACAGGGAGCCCATTCCATGGTCTCTCATGTAAGCTGAAACAGATTTGTTTACATGCTTCCTCGACTTCTCAATTTGTGGACAAAATTGGTTTGACCACCTCCATTTCTGTCTTTGGCATATATTTGAATATACCAAGGCAGTCTGAGGAAAAAGTGCCATTAATTGCTCAAAGGTGTCCTTTAAAAGCATTTCCAGACCTACACCAGTCAAAGTGCCCAAGTCATTACCTCCACAGTGCACAATTAACAGGTCAGGTTTGGGCAAATGCATAAAGGTTTTCACCAATGGTATCAATTGGTGACATTTTAATCCTCTGTGGCCAAACCACTTAATTTCCACATCTTGTAAATTGAGGTTAGGTAAATTCCTGCTTTCAACGTACCTTTGAGCCCAGTGAATTTAACTATGACCAACAATCCAGACAGAAAACATGGTGAGAGAAGGTTCTCCTGCAGTCAGATGAAGTGTGGCAATGAAATGGCAGTTGAAAAAATGAGAGTTTGAAATGAAAAAAACTGTGGAGTTTCTGTGTTCATGAAGCAGTAACAGTGATTGGTGGATTTTGATTGCTGAAAACAAAAAGTTAGGGTGCACGGATGTGTTCTTTGAAAGATGTATTTTGAGTGGTCAATAAAAAATCATTAAATGAAAGAATGCACTGGATATGCAGGTGCACTGAGAGTTCAGAGTTCAATTGCAACATTGTTGTGTGAACTTGCAAACAACAGAGTTCTTCCAGGAGGTGGTTGCCATGCAGATAAAGCAGAAAGGGCAGAGGGGGGATGGGTTTTCATTTGAAAACAGTGAGGGAAGACTTTTGATTGGGTGACATGAGAGATATGTGTGAAGAATTACAGCATTTCTGTGCTTTTCATAGCTGCAGACTCTGGAGTGCATACCTTTTGCTCTGCTGCAGACAAATTGGTGTGTTTCTGAGACTGTTTTCAAACTCAAAGTATTTGCTAAGGTGAGAAAATATTTCTTTACTTTAGATAGAGAATAGTGTGCTTTAAGGAGAAAATTATGATTTATGTGGCGCAAATTGCTTGTAAATATGCTCTCACATGTGTATGGAAAATTTTGATTTTGAATGTTTGTGTTACATAGCCATGTTAAAAGTGACCCAACCATGCTGGAAAGGCAATCAAAAAATGCTTTCATGTGTTTTATTGACATTTTAAGTCATTTTCCCATGTGCAGTGTTTAGAAATTATGATTTGAAAATCGTTTTTGGGGAAAAGGAATTGTTTTTAAAATCATGACAAGGAGATAATGGTGTATACTTCTTTATAAGGCTATTGACTGTCCCTGATGTTATTTTTCTCATTTTAGTGTAAGACCTTTCTCTGTGGCGCAAATTGCTTGTAAATATGCTCCCACATGTGCATGGAAAATTTAGAGTTTGAATGTTTGTGTTACATAGCCATGTTAAAAGTGACCCTACCATGCAGGGAAGCCAATCAAAAAACGCATTTATGTGTCTTAAGGACATTTTAAGTCATTTTCCCATGTGCAGTTTTTAGAAATTATGATTTGAAAATCGTTTTTGGGGAAAAGGAATTGTTTTTAAAATCATGACAAGGACATAATGGTGTATGCTTCTTTATAAGGCAATTGACTGTCCCTGATGTTATTTTTCTCATTTTAGTGTAAGACCTTTCTCTGTGGCGCAAATTGCTTGTAAATATGCTTCCACGTGTGCATGGAAAATTTTGATTTTGAATGTTTGTGTTACATAGCCATGTTAAAAGTGACCCAACCATGCTCGAAAGGCAATCAAAAAACGCTTTCATGTGTTTTAATGACATTTTAAGTCATTTTCCCATGTGCAGTGTTTAGAAATTATGATTTGAAAATCGTTTTTGGGGAAAAGGAATTGTTTTTAAAATCATGACAAGGACATAATGGTGTATGCTTCTTTATAAGGCAATTGACTGTCCCTGATGTTATTTTTCTCATTTTAGTGTAAGACCTTTCTCTGTGGCGCAAATTGCTTGTAAATATGCTCCCACATGTGCATGGAAAATTTAGATTTTGAATGTTTGTGTTACATAGCCATGTTAAAAGTGACCCTACCATGCAGGAAAGCCAATCAAAAAACGCTTTTATGTGTCTTAAGGACAATTTAAGTAATTTTCCCATGTGTAGTGTTTTGAAGTTATGATTTGAAAATCGTTGTTGAGGTAAAGGAATGTTGTTAAAATTTATGTGCGCCATATGCCCCCAAATTTCTTTTTCAGGGGTGCAGCAGGGTGTTCTTGAGATACCCCTGCACGCTTGAAAAAAATCCTATTTTGTGATGAGCTAATTGCTAATCACAAATTGCAACCTTCATTCCTATGAGCCTCCTAGCCCATGGAAATGAATGGTTAATTTGCAATTAGCAATTTGCTCATTGCAAATTAGGAATAGTAAAGAATTGCTATTTATTCCTTAAAATTTGGTATTTAGGAAATGCAAAATAGTTTGATGGTACATATGGTGGTTCATCTGTAACAAGATAAGAAGCTTAGGGATACATTTATGATGACTAGCGCAATAAAGTGCACATTACTTACTTCATTGGTAGGCCTTTACATGTATTATCTCCTCTGTATTCTTCATCAAGCGTAACTTTAATCTGCAATCCTGAGTAGGCCTCACCTTAAACAAACCTCTGGATAGGACACACTTTATTGTCATCCTGGATTAATCATTTAAAATGGTAGGGACAGATTTATGATAGGTGTATGCCTCTTTTGTGCCACTGTGCGTCACTTTTATGATGCAGCGGTGGTGCAAAAGATTTGCTATGAGGCGACAACATTACAAATTGATGCATTTAGGCAGATATGTCATGGTGTAAAAAAAACGTACCACATAAAACCCAAGCAGCAGTGATGCAAAAGATGCACCATGCCGCAAGACAGGCCTCACTTGGGGCCATATGTATGAAGGTAATTAGCATTTGCAAAGATCAAAATTCTACGAATTTCGGCCTTTGTGAATGTTAATTAGACAAATGGTATGTATCAAACAAGTTTGATGCAAAATAAGGAGTAGCAAAATTTGCTATTCCTTATTTTGCAATTGCACTGAAGGATTTGCAAATTTTGTGACTACGTGAATGCAATGTATCAAACAAAAACTATGTAAAAAATGACATTAAGGATTTGGAAACTATTGTGGTAAATTGGTGGTAATTTGTGAATTCTTTTCAAAAAGCTTTTTTTCAAAAAAACAAAAGGTGCCATATGACGCCAACACATGCCCTTAGGGCATGTATGTGTGCCATATGCCCCCAAATTTCTTTTTCAGGGGTGCAGCAGGGTGTTCTTGAGACACCCCTGCACCCTTGGAAAAATTCCTAATTTGTGATGAGCAAATTGGTAATCGCAAATTAAACCTTCATTCCTATGAGCCTCCTAGCCCATGGAAATGAATGGGTAACTTGCAATTAGCAATTGCTCATCGCAAATTAGGAATGGTAAAGAATCGCTATTTATTCCTTAAAATTCGCTATTTAGGAAATGTAAAATATTTTGATGATACATATGGCAGTTCATCTCTAACAAGATAAGAAGCTTAGGGATACATTTATGATGACTGACGCATCACCAGGGATGTGACAGTCATCCTGCGCCGCTGTTCCGCCACCCATGGTGTGCTGCATTTACAATGCGGCGCAGCATGGGGCAAAAATGGCACAGATGCGTGACGCATATGTGCCGTAAAGGTGGCGCATTGCTGGAGTTGTATTGCAAGTGCGATGCAGCTCCAGCAAGGCTCAGGGGTGCCGCATCTCCACAATGCTGCGTCAAGACCTATGCCAGCTTCAAGCAGGCGCAGGGTTTTGACGCAGCTTTCTCCTATCTGATTGTAAATGCGGCACACCATGGGTGGCAGAGCAGTGGTGCACGTTAACTGGTGCATGCCTGGGGATGTGCCATTTAATATAAATCTGCCCCTTTACATTTAAGTATGTGCAGGGGACACAGAGTCGGTGAGGCTTATCCAAGGTTAAGAAGAGATGAGTCCTGTTCAGTGAATAATTAGACATAGGCTTCACCTGCTCAGCATTGCTGGACATTGCTAAATAATAGCTGCTAAATGTTAATCTTGTTAAACAATTTTACTATTATAATCTCTGAGATTTGTCTCTTACTCTGCAACATCTCATTGTTGTTATCTTTCTTTAAAGATAAAGACAACCTCAACATGAGCGACAATCTGCAATCAGTTGATTTTGACCTCATCATTGAACTTGTAATTGAAACATCAGTGGATGTTGATCCTTTGGATGATTTAAATCCTGAGGATGAAGAAGAGCGTGATGAGGATGCAGATTTGTCCGAACTATATGATATAGGATGGGAAGCTGACCTGCTTGAGCCTTTGGAAATATAAACATTTATTTTTAAATTTTATAATTAATAAAAAGTAAAAAGGTAAACCGTTTAATTTAAAAATAAAGACACCTTCAAAAACAGGTTATGTGTAGTGTCTTCAATAAAATATTAAAATATGTTCATAAAATTAGATCAGATTCACATATAAAATAGCATAGGTAACATAAATATAAATGTCATTTCTTTTCTGGTATTTTTGTATTGTAAGATTGCCAATGACTAAAAAATCTTCAAATTAAAATGTCAAGTAGTGTGTTAAGTTTTTGATCACTGTTACTGATTTACTGTTTGGTAATAATGTTTATTAACATTTTTTATTATATTTTTCCTCAGATTCAACTGCAGATCATTTCAAGATTTCACCATGCCTACAATACAAAGACAGATAAAGGCTGCAAAACGTCAAAGACAGCAGGTGAAAACAAAAACCCAGCAGTCCTCTAACAAAAAGATTTCTCAAGCCACGAAGAAAGCACCGGGTAAGAGCTCTAAATATTTCATAAGAAATATTTGTAATAAAAAAAATATTACTACAGAAAATGTTTCAGTCCATAACACGAAAAGGAAATCAAATGGAAAGAAAAGGACAATGAAAAATGTTACTGCTAGAGCAAGAGATAAATCTGTGCATGATAGTAGAAGGAAACAACAGTTTAGGGAGATTCGTAAACGAATGTTCCGCAACAGGATAATTGGCAATTTGTTAAAAAATATTAAGAAAGGTCAACAGAAACTAGTTTTTTATAAGAGAAAAAAAAAGTTGAGAAAGTTATTGATCAGGCATTTGAAATTAAACGTAAGTTATTTATTTTGATAATCAATAGAATTAGGAAGCTAAACAAGGCAATTTTTGATTTCAAAAGAAATAGTAGATGGAAGAGAATAGTTAATCGTAGTAATTTTTGTGAAGTTTTTTCTGGAGAATGGATGCATAGTTCAAGCTGTGAGGCATTTTTTAATGAGGAGAGTTATTTCCAGGATAATGATTTGGTGCATGCAGTTGACACCAGTGGTCGTGCTTATGAAGTGAAAGATGGTTGTCCAGTTGAAAAAGAAAAACTTGTGACAACAGAGGCAGAAGAGGTGTTAGGTAATGAGGTTTTAGGAAGACGTGCTAAGGGTCCTGTGTACACCTGGAAGTGTAGTAGTATTTGCAGTGTGCGACAGGATTCCATCAATTTGCTTTGTGATTTTGTACGGTCATTTAACAAAAAAAGTTTGAAGCAGAAAATGATGTTGTTGCAAGAATTAGATCCTTGCAGAGTAAGAGAAGTGACAGGTTTGCATGGTCATTCACTGGCTTGTCTTTCCAGGAGAGTATGTCAGAGTGTTTTTCATCATTTCAGGATGCTAGCAGTGCATCATAACAAAGTGAGGAAATTAGTTAGAATGTTGTATTATGCTAAGAGTCCAGCAATTATGCTGAAACAATTATGCGCTGCTCTTTTGCATGGTTCTGAAATAGATGTGAAGAATATGTGTGAAGAAATTGAGTTTTGTTACTTTGGAAGTAAAGAGGAGAATGTTGAAATTGAGCAAGAAGTAGAGGGTCATGTGGAAGATAGTGTACAGGTTTCCAGTACAGATAATTTCCAGAGGGAAATTGCGACGTTTGAGGTGAAATCAAGTGAGAGGCCTAATTTCACTTGTGTGTGTTGTCGACGCACTTATTATAAGAATCAGACTAAGTTAGTGGATTTATATGCAAAAAGTGAAAGGGAAAATAATAGTGAATGGAAGGATTTTGCAACATACTTGATGGTAGAAAATTGTTTTGATTTGGGATTGGATCAACGTGTGTGTACTTATTGTTGTAACAAATTAAAACAAAACCAGATGCCTGCTAGAGCAGTTCATAATAATCTGGAATTGGTTGAGATTCCTTCTGAATTGAAGGACTTAAATACTTATGAATCTATTTTGATTCAAAGTATCCATCCCTTTCAGGCTATTGTAAGAATGGAGCCAAAGACAGGGAAATTGCCTCCATCAGATTTACAGAGAGGATTAAAGGGAAGAGTTGTTTATTTGCCTCTAGATTTCAAAAAAAACATTAACACAATTGGAGTAGAAAAAGTGGAAGAGGAACCTCTGGTTATCTTAGTTAATGGGGTTCCGACAAAGAATAAGAAAATATGGCAAGATTTAGTAGATGTTAGGAAAGTCAAAAAGGCAACATTGTATTTGAAAAAAAATAATAAATACTACAAGAATGTATATGTTGCAGAAGAGGAAGTAAGTGAGGAAGAGGATAGCGATTTGTGTGCTGGTCAAATTGAGAAAGTAGAACCCTCTACTAGTGAAGAAATATATGAACATTATAGTGTTCATCCTTTGCATTCCAAGGAAGTCATGGGGAATGCTATTGAGTTGTTTCAAATGAAACAAGCCAAAGGGAGTCCCATTAGTGTTTGGGAGGAAAGTTTGGAAGCTCGGTGTTTCCCACAGCTTTTTCCAACAGGTCAGGGAGGAAGATATGATGAGCGACCTCATCAAATTCCTGCTTCTGAATACCGGACTTTGCGATTGTATGCAGGAGATGCTAGGTTTCGACAATGCATTCCTTATTTGTTTCATCTCCTGTTTGAAAGCGATCTGTCTGGACTGTCATATGCAGTGAACCACATCTTGAAAAGTGGTATACACATGCAAAACATCTCGGCAAGTGACTTTATGGATAAAGTCAATGTCCAAGATAGTATTTTGGATTCTCACCTGATTAATCTCATGGCGTGTCAGCGTGGTACTAATGAGTACTGGTACCGTCGTCATGGTGATTTAAAATGTATGCTGAGGAACTTAGGTACTCCCACATGGTTCCTCACTCTGAGCTGTGCCGAGTATGGCTGGGAAGACTTACTTGAATTTCTACGAGAGGCAAATGCTAACGTAGATAACATCGAATTCAAGACACCCGGAGAACTGTGCTCTTTGGATCCAGTCAATGTATGTAGGTACTTCAATCATAGATTTGAAGCTATGATGTCTTTCATCATGAATAAGAAGAATCCACCTCTTGGAGAGGTGTTGGATTTCTTCTGGAGAAAGGAGTACCAAGCAAGAGGTGCTCCTCATATACATATGTTGCTGTGGATCAAGGATGCACCTAAATTTGGAACGGATCCAGAAGACTCAGTGATGAGTTTCATCCAACAGTATTCTACGTGTGCTGTTCCAAACGCAAAGGAGAAGAAAAGCCTAAGAGAAAAAGTTCTGCGTTTCCAAAGCCATCGATGTGGAAAGTACTGCCGTCGTAAATTCCGAAACAAAGACAAGTTCTACACTAAATGTCGTTTCGGCTTTCCACGACCGGTGATTTCTAAAGGAAGAGTAAACAGTTTGATGTCTTCGTTGCGACACAATGTCATGAAGAAATCACCTAAAAACACTTACAATTTGAAGAGGAACGAAGAGTCCAAGTACATCAACGACTACAACCCGGTGATTTTGTCCATGTGGAATGCTAACATGGATATACAGTTTGTGGCTGATAACTGTATGGCTGTGGCGCGGTATGTGACGTCTTACATCACCAAAAAAGAGAAGACAGAATTGAAGGATATGTGGGAGGACATTTCCCATGAAAAGAGCCTCAGCAAGAAGTTGTACAGTTTCAGTCTGAAGATGTTGTCGCATCGAGAAATCGGAGCGTACGAATGTTCTGACCGGTTGTCTTCAGCAAGTCTCTATGCCAAGTCCAGGAGTATCGTTTGGGCGAGTCTTGGTCTTGCTGCAACGCGTAATCGAGTTCTCAAACCTGTGCGGGAAATTGAGTATTTGGCGGAAAAGGAGCCAAACAGTACCGACATTTTGAAGACCAACATGTTGGATACATATTATCCACATCGAAGCAGTCACCTCGAGAATGTTTGTCTGTATGAGGTTCTGCAAAATTACATATTCAAGAGGAACATCAAAGAAGATACTGAGAAAGGAGTGTATGCTGTAATAGGAAGTGAGGGATGTCTGGTCAAGCAAAGAAAATGCCACTTGGTAAACCATCGAAAATTGAGTGGCGAATCTCCTGAAAAAAAGGAGTTTTTCTATTTAGCACTTTTGCAACTTTTCAAGCCTTGGCGTGCAGAAGAGGAACTGCTTGGAGATTTTCTCTGTTACGAAGACTCTTTCAATGCCGCCAAGGAGACCATAGAATGTCCTGCTTTTCCCAAATATGTAGAAATGTTGAATGCGGAAATTGAGCAGGAAGCAACAATTGCAGCCGAGATTGCCAGAGACAGTTCTCAGGACAGTCAGAGTTCTGCTTCATTGAGTCAGGATCCACTAGGAGGACCTGTTATCGAAAATGAAGCTGCCACTGCTATGAATGAAGTGGAAAGAGCCATGGCACATGCTCAAGAGGATGCGGTTAACTTAGAAGAGTTGGAAAGGCAACTCAACGTTGAGCAGAGGAAAATATATGACGAAGTTACCATGCAAATTGATCATGGATTAAGTCATGATAAGAAAGAGTGCTCATGTACGTCGTTGAAGCCTGTCCGACTGTACGTGAGTGGAGAAGCGGGAACTGGAAAAAGTTTCCTCATTAAAGCAATTTCATGCTATTTGCAGGAAAAGACAGAGTCATCGCTGTCTTGTGTTGTCACTGCTCCAACTGGACTGGCAGCACATAATATTAAAGGGATTACTTTACATCGTTTACTGATGCTGCCAGTGGAGCATGACAACAAATTAGAATATCACAAGCTATCTGGAGATGCTTGTTTTGAAGTTTCAAGAATCTTGAGGAAAATGAAACTTCTTATCATTGACGAAGTAAGCATGGTTTCCAATGTCATGCTTGCCTTTGTGCATTTGAGGATGCAAGAAGTTCTCAAAACAGAGTATGATGTGTTATTTGGTGGCAAACACATCATTGTTTTCGGAGATCTTTTGCAGCTGACACCAGTGAAAGGGCAACCTGTGTTCAAAATGCTCACGCATGAAGATACCAGGAAGTGCCTAGGCAGTATTGGCAACGTCAATATATGGTTAAACTTCAATTATGCTGAACTGCATGAAAATATGCGTCAGGCGAAGGATGAAGTTTACAAGACTATTCTACAAGATGTTAGAATTGGAAAAGTGACAGAGCATGGGAAAGAAGCTTTACATGCACGATTACTGTCAAATTTATATCCAGAACAAGATGTTGTGCCTGAGAATATTTTTCAGAAAATTACTGAAAAGAAATCTGGAATATGTTTGATGCCAACTCTTGCAGAATGTGCCAAATTTAACAACAAAATGTTGCATTTAGAAAAGCAAGAGATTGTGAAACTGGAAGCTATTGATAGAGTAGAGCATATGGGATCAACAATTATTTTGTCTGAGAATCTGAAAACAAAATTGGATTCATTAGAGAAGAGTATATCTAAAACTGCAGGTTTTGAAAAGACTCTGAATGTGTGCTTGAACTGCCGTATAATTTTAAGAAGGAATTTACATGTTGAAAGAGGTCTGGTAAATGGATCAATGGGTAATGTTGTTGATTTTGTGAAATACAGAAATAGAGATGGAATTGAATTTTAAAAACTTAAATTTGATGGCATTGAGGAAGTACAGCTAATTGCTCGTTGTTCTGCTAGATTTTTGCTTGTAAAAGACTTATATGTTCGCCGTAAGCAGTTTCCTGTTTGCTTGGCATATGCGGTGACAATCCATAAATCGCAAGGTTTAAGTGTAGACAGTGCATTGGTGAATATTGGCAGTTCTGTGTTCAAGGAGGGTATGGCATATGTGGCATTGTCACGAGTTAGAACTTTATCGGGATTGTACTTGATTGAGTGTGATGTCACAAACATTTGTGCAGATCTAGATTGTGTTAAGGAATACAATAGGTTAAGAAGAGAGTATGCGCCACATTTGCCTCAGTTTCCTTTGTTTGAGAAACGTCTGGTAGGCCGGAAACGAAGAAATGAGAACAATACTGGGGAGGTTATAGCAAAAAGACAAAAAGTGAATGAACCTAAAATTACAAGCAGAAACAAAAAGGATTCTGTTGAAGATGTTGTTGGTTTTCAGTTTGAAAACAGTTCTGGTGTCAACTGCTATGCTAATGTAGTAATTAATGTTTTGTTTTCTCTAAAAAATGTAAAAGAAGAGATTGTGGTCAATTCTGATCAAAGATTTTGCGGTTTGTTAAATTCTGTGTTAGAGAAATGTACCACTGATAGAAGAAACATAGAAAGTGTGTCTGAAATTCGAAATCTGTTAGACAGATGTTCAGGCCAAACACAATTCTCTCAAAATATTCAGCAAGATTGTCAGGAGTTTTTAATGTATATGCTTGATGTATTACATGCTGAAGGTGTAGATGTAGATCAGCTGTTTGGGCTTTCTTATCAATGGCAGCATGACTGCGAGAACTGTATGATATCAAGTACTACTAGTGTAGACTCAGAAAGATTTATATATTTAACTTTGCCAGACAGTAAATCAGTCTCCTTTAATAAGCTAGTAAAAGCTGCTAATCACAACATGGAGTGTAGCCAATGTAAATCTGAAATGATGTCCACATTATTTATACGAACATATGGCCAGTATGTCATTTTAATGTTCCAACGATGTAGGCCTGATGGAACAAAATTGACAACTTTAATAAAAAATTTTGTAGCTTCGCAGTTGTCAATATCAGGAAGGACTTTTGTAACTACAGCAATTATATATCATGACGGCCCTTCAATATCATCAGGACATTACACAGCTTATTTAAAGTCTAGAAATGGCTGGTCATTCTGCAATGATTCTGTTTTAGTTTTCAAAAAAAAGTTGCCGTATGACCTTAAAAACTCTTACCTGGTGTTTTTAAAACCAAAATTTTAGGGAAATAATCTCGGGATGTGCTCTGTGGAATTTCAAGAAGTTCTAATGGCTCCTACACAATTTGGCCTTGAGGATAAGTGTAGTTCAGAGACATAACTTCTAATCATAGGACTGGACATCATGGAGATATATGTGCACTTTGAATGAGTTCAGAAAAACTGTTTCTTTTTATAAGCTAATTGAAGCAGCCAATCAAAACATGGAGTAGAGGGAATGTAAGTCTGCAATGCTGTCTACTGTTTTACATTGCTTTGTGATTAAAAGTGATGTAGAGAATTAAATAATTGTTGTAGTCATAGAGGTAGTGTAAGTCTGCTTCATATTAAGCAGTATCAGTGTCATAGGAAATGTAGAACATGACTGAGCAAGAAGGGGAAGATATTACTATTCCAGGATTGTGAAAATGATCTTCAACATTTTAATTCTGAAAGTTGCAGAAATGCCAAATGATGGGATTGGCTAACAAGAAATCCAAGAGTTATACATGGCTCTGACAAGATTTGGCCTTGTGGAATCTTGTGGTAGAGAGCAAGAAGTCATTTATTGTATGTAACATGTTTTTAAAAACGATGGAGATTTTCTTTCAGAAAGTGGCGGGCTGAAAGTAATAACAGCACAAAAGAGTGTAAGCTATTCATAGGACATCCTTGGACGTCATGGAAAGTAAGTTAACTTTAAGGAGTTCTGATTTTTGATTTCTGATGTTGTATGGGTTTTTTAAACACAATCATTTTGATTGTGTTTTTTTTTCCCCGCTGTTACATGATGAATACCTTCAAGTCACTGTTTTTAGTGAATTTTGATACATTCTGAGAACAGCAAAAATAAACCATTTAACATGTATAATTAATTCTGTACTGTTTGCATTTATGATGTATATGTAGAACTGTGTAGGAGGCATGGAGAAGGTGAGGCTTCTGTAAGTGTCAAAGTTGTTGCATGCAGTGCTGCACTTCTGCGTATTCTTTCATATGCTAGACTACATCTGCACAATGAGATACCTAAGCAAAGGAAACACAAGTGATGTGATTGTGAAATGAGCAAAATAAATTGCATGTATTTCAATTACATCACCTGTGTTTCCTATCATTACGAATCACATTGTGCAGATCAAGTTTAGGTCTGTCCAGGGAAACATAGGAGGTTTGGACTTTGTTGAAGATTGCAGTGGACATGACTCACTTCATTGGTAGACCTTCACATGTATTATGTCCTCTATTCTCTTCAACAACTCGAAATTTCATCTGCAACCCTGAGTAGGCCTCACCTGAAACAAAACTCTGGATAGTAGACATCTTATTGGCATCCTGAAGCAATTATTTTAAATTTTAGTGTCTTGCGACACTTTTCTGAGACAACAGCAATGCAAAAGATGCACCATGTTTTAAGATAGACCTCACTTCATCTGCATCAAGATACTGTTAGTTTAAAATGTATATCTTTAGGACTGTGTAGCTTCTGTAAGTGTCAAAGTTATTGAAAAACTGTTTGTCCTTCAATCTTTGCCCTTGTCTTTTGTAATTTTTTAATACATGTTTTTATATTTTTCAAATGTTTGTTCTCTCTTTCACAGATTGAAAGTATAAAAATAAAAAATGAGGAATTTAACGACAATTATAAGGTAAATATTTTGTACTCTTTTCGTTACATTTCTATCACATTGAACTACTATTAGTTCCACTGCTTCATTTCTTTAATCCTCAGTTTCATGCCTTTGCTACTTCCCTCATTCCTTTCTCTATTACCTACTTACTCAACTCCTTCCACTCTTTTTCTCAGTCCCTCTCTTCTCATAGTTCCTCACTCTTGTTCACTCACTCCGTCTCTATTACTCTTAGTGTCTTTGACTGATCACTGTATCACTATTTGTTCATAATGCTTTCTCTGTGTAGTTGAAGCACACTAAGGGGCATATTATGAATGCAGCCAATAAAATTATTGCTCTTTTTATTGGCAGAAAACTGGTGCAAAAGCGGCTTTAGCGGCAGTTTTCTGCCGCAAAAGCAGCTTTAGCGACACATTTCTGCCGATAAAAGCTGCAAAACTTTTATTGCCTATGTTGATAATATGCCCCTATGTTATTTACATTAGGGCTATATTGTCCAGTATAACAATCAAAATTGCTCTCCAAAGACACCAGGCAAAGCAGACGCTCCCTCAAACAGATCACCAAGCGCAATTTACCCTACTTACAATCTAGCCTGTTCTCTGTCGAGACTTTAGCAATCTTTAGAGCACAAGATAAGATCTTTTCACATGGAAGAGCCAGACGTATTGCAATTCTACTTAAGAAACAAGCATTGGCATAGACAATAGGTCTCGCCTTTGGGACCTTATACGTGTTTAGCCATGCAACAGTTGATGTTGCTGCACCAAGGATATTATGCTGCATAACTAAATACTTAGAAGGTCCCAAAGTCGATACCTATTGGCTATGCCAATGCTTGTTTTTCTTTCACTTCGTTATCTATTTTGTTTTTCACAATTATACCCTCTTCTGTCTGTTCTTTGGTAAATAGATCTATTAAACAGTATCTCTTCTTTACTCCCTATAGCTGTCTTTCTTGAAACATCACTCTCTGTTTACTTTCCTTATACTTACACTTTTTTTTAAAAAAAATTTTTTTTTTTGGTTAGCTCCCGGTCCGCGTACCGGGAAGCTAACCCGGGAGCGAACCAAAAGAAAGAGAGCTTGCCAGAGTGCTAAACATTGTAGCAATTTTTTTGGAAAGGGAAGGTAGTTCTGAAAAGAACTTTTTTTTTTATATTTTTGTTGTTTTATATTTTTTTTGTATTTTTTGAACATTTTTTGTTTTTTTTGTATTTTTTGAACGATTTTATATTTTTTTTGTTTTTTTTGGGGGGGGGGAAACAACAAAAAACAGGCGTTGAAAAGGGCTCAACAGGAGCAAAAAAAAATTACTGGGGGCGGTTAGGGCAATCATGGTGTTCATACGCCAGGTTCAGTGCATTGATGCTCATGTTGCCACAAGCTAATAATGCACGACAGCGCATACATAAATGTATCATATTCCCAAAATTTGGTTGGATATTTGGCACAGTTTCCCGTGCCTCCTCTGGTGATAAAGAAACCGATGTTGTTGGTCTCGCCACAGGAGTTGGTCGAGGATTGTCCATCATATCCCTTAATTCCGCCCGGCTGTAATTTAGGGGATATTTCCTCGTCATGTGCCTATGCATGGTATGATTACCATAGCTGTATTTTTTGTCCGTCCCTCTGGACAATTGTTCCTTGCATATGAGGCATGTTGCGTACCTGGCATTGACCTTTTTTTGGCCACGAGGGATGGAAAAAAACTGCCAGATGAAACTGGGTCTCTTTCTTGAAACCCGGGGCAACTCTCTTCCAGGAATTGTGGTTGTTCTCCCTCCTCATCCATCTCTTCATCTTCCTCCTCAGTGTTGGTAACCACCTGGGGAGGTGCTCCTCTCTTCCCATGAGGAGGTGGAGGTGGTGGTGGGGGTGCACCAGCTGAAGCAATCAGTGAAGCCATTTTCATACAATCATAATAGGTCTTCCAAGAAGCAAAATAGGTCTTCCTCTCACAATAATGAAAGTCAGAGTGAGGAAAGAAGGAGTGGTTTTCATCATTTGGAAAAAACAATACTTCTTAACCAATGAAAAGTGTTATTTTTAGGTCACATGACCTAGCCTTCCATAATTATGAAACTAAAAGTGAAATGAACCAATGAAAAGTTTTATTAACAAGTCACATGACCTCTCACGCTCATGTTACGCGCTGCGGAACGCTCCCCGGTTAGCTTCCGGTTCGCTGCGCTTCGCGCCTCGGTCCGCGCCCCGGGACACTTCCGGGTGCGCTAACGCGATACGTCACAAGACGCATTTCGCGGCAACGCGATACGTCGCGCTTTCGCGCCGCGGATCGCTTCCGGGGAGTTGCGTTTCGCGCCTCGGTCCGCGCCCCGGGGCACTTCCGGGTGCGCTAACGCAGTACGTCATAAGACGCATTACGCAGCAACGCGATACCGTCACTATGTTGATTTGTTACCGGTTCGCGGACCGGATCGCGGAATCGAATTGAGCTAACGGGAAGCTTCCCGGTTAGCGGACCGGGAGCGAAACAAAAAAAATATTTTAAAAAATTTACTAATAAACATATAAAATATATTTTTGGATTTAAAGAAGAATACATTTTACAGCTGTAGATATTAGCTTTTAAAAAACCAATGAAATTCACTGAAAAAACCATAGGTTATAGACCATATATAGTTAGGAATTAGCATTTACAAAACCTTGAAAATTCACTGAAAAAACCATAGGTTATAGACCATATATAGTTAGGAATTAGTGATGGAGCAGATTTCATCTGCAGTCATGCATTGTTTTATTTTTTGTGCTTCAGACAGGCTGCATTTAAATTGCCACGCACATTTTGGTGCAGGTTAAAAACATGGCACATGAAAAACATGAAAAGTGAGGCCTATTCACTTCAGACTGAAAATGCTTTTGCTGAATTAAATTAACATGTGTTTTTTTTTTGCAATGTAGAGAAAAAGTGGCCTTTTTACCTTTGAAGATTTTTAATAGAATGTGTTTCTCTCTTCCCAGCACATCCATGTAAACTAAATGTATTATTCCTGTCTTAATAGACTTTGACTTGTTGCACATTTTGATAAACATTTTCAGTTAATAACACCTCTTTTTATAATGTGTGTGAATTAATAATGCACTTGGGACACATAATGGACTGATTTACATGAAATTAATATTATCTTTGTGTTTGTTTTATTTTTGGGGCCTACACAAAACATGGCTGCCTGTGAATCCATCAAGACTATGGCTTGAAATTTAATGAGAAGGGAGCATGCGCAGACTGTGGCAGCTTTCCTCATGACAAAAAGTCAAGGACAACCTGAATTCTTGTCATTCTGCCAATGTACCAGTTAGTTAAAAGTGTCCATCTACTGCGCTGAGAAGGAAGGAAAAGATGAATTAGATTGAAACATTTTTCCTAGTAAATGTTGCAATGTTTATAAATGTAGTTATTCATGTATGCTTCTTTTGTTAAGACTAGTGAAGTCAGGTTTTTAGAATGAGTCAGGGAAGTGTGACCTCATGCCTTTATGACTGACCAATCACGTAAGGTTCTCCTGAAAAATGTTACATCTTTGTGTACTCTGCCAATAATTATGGTATAAATACTGTCCTCTCTGGATGGGAGCCGCCACTTCTTTTTTCTCAGCTCAGCTGGCTTCTATGGGTTAGGTACGAGAAACGTCTCGGGAGATTGCTGAAGGGCAGGTTTGCGTCCGAGGAGATTCAGGGGGAGGTTTTTTGCTTCCACGTCATATCTTGGCACTTCATGCCGCATTCCTTTGAGGTCTGGTGAAGGAGGGGCTGCTTTCCTCTTTAGACACAGACAGACAGAGAGTGCAGTGGATCAGGATAGATGCTAAACTTTAAGTTCATGTTTTGACTAATTAATTAGGTCTAAAAGATTTATTTGTCTTATGCATTTATTTCTCTTAATGGGAGATTTTTTGCCAACTATTTAATTATTGATTAGCTTTGCAAGACTATTTTTCTTAGAAACTCTTTAAGAATTGTGACTGAAATTTTGCGCCACATTTTTCATAACTACATGTAATGCTTATATGCAGACTGTAATGTGTTCTGTATTATTGATATTTTTCCTGTTTTCCAAATTCTGTAACCTGATTGATATTTTACTAATGAATAAAGGGTCAGAGAAAAATTAACTTTTTTGACTAGAAAATAAAACCCTTTAAAATACTCAACAACTCTCTTTATTGGCTTGAATAATAAAATTGCATTTTTGACTGTTCAGGTTTATTTAAAGTCTCCTGAAGGTAATACATGGTGTGAAGGGCCCAACACCTTTTGAGCGGTAAATTAGAGGTAGCATGAGGGTTTTGCATTGAGAAACTACCAGAAGAAATTACCGCTCTCTATCAGTTTTTGGTAAGCAGAGGATGGTCATTATTGATTAGTTTGGTGATTAATGATTATTGATTTCACCATCAACTATTCAACTAATGGATCATTAACCTTAAAAAGGAAGTAAAATAATTGCCCAAGTTAGATAAATGTCCAAGTCCTGATTCCTGACTCCAATGCTCAGAACCTGAAGACTGGCAAAGCAGTACTGGCAGGTGATGCAAGAAGAGGTGTGAGTATCAATAGGGTTGTGAAATGTTGTTAATATGCTAGCATGTTTTTTGAAGTGTTGAAAATATTAAGTTTTTTTGCTATTGGTGAAATTTAGCTCATTTTGAATTGATGGTGTTATTGATTATATTGGTAATTTCATAGGACATACTTTTTTGGTTATTGATTACATGTTTTAACTCTTCATGTTTAGTTAGTGTCTTGTTCTATGTTGTCTGGAACACGCAGGTATGCACACCTGTGGAATCCCGGGAAGGAATAGCGGGTGGTAAATGGAAGCCACACTGCACTGAGGTTACTCGTCTGTTGGAATAACACTGAGAAGCTAGGTAGGGCTGGCAGTGTTAAATTAGGGACTATTTTCTGTGTGAGTGATTAATAGCAAAGAGTTCTCTGGTGAAACTTTGGTCTGATATCACCTAGAAAGGGTCACACCAAAGGAGTAGCAGGTTCTTCTGAGCTTGATTGATAGCAAAAGGGTTCGCTGGTGAAACTTTGGCCTAAGATATATCCTGAAGGATAAGTCCAAAGGAGTAGCAGGTTCTTCTGAGCTTGATTGACAGCAAAAGGGTTCGCTGGTGAAACTTTGGCCTAAGATATATCCTGAAGGATAAGTCCAAAGGAGTAGCAGGTTCTTCTGAGCTTGAGTGAAAGGTAAGCGGAAGGGATTTACCTGTAGTGTTTGAAGAGTAAACGGAAAGTCTTACTTTGTGAAGGGTAAGCGGAATGTGTTACTCGCAGTGAATATAAATCTATCCTTTATTTAGCACAACAGACAGAGTAGCGAATGTATTTATGTTGTTACTAACAGAGTTATTGATTAAGAGAAATATTGCAGTAAGATTTTGTGGAGGGTCAGTGGTAGGAGTAAAACTGACTGAAATTTAGATTGACAGCTTTGGAGAAAAGAAATTGCATTGAACTATTGCAAAAATGAAACTGTTTGAAGGTTTAAAGAAGCTGTTAGGAGGTAAAGTGAAAAATTCGTTTTTTATTGGTGATGCTCCTGAAGGAACACCTGTGCATTTTATGTCTACCAGTTTGGGACAAAACACATGTATGTGGGTTCAACAATGGTGCAAGATTACTGAAAAAGAGGGTGCTTTGAGGTTTCCAAAAGATGGTACTTTTGAATTGCAAATTATTGACAAATTAAGGGAAGTGTTATGTGAAATAAAGACACCATCTAAAGCTGCACAATTTGAGGCCTTAAGCCTGTGGGAAAAAGCAGCAAGAGAGAAAGCAAGTGAGGATGAAAAGGTAAAGCACCATATACAGGAGAAGGGAATTAATGCTGAAAAAGAGCTTCAAATAAATAATAATTCAGGGGATGAAATAATGGATGCATTGTTAACTGAGTGTCCACCACTTTATGTGGTTCCCATGAAAAATACTGAAAATAGTGCACCAGTAAATACTACAGGGGCTACTGCTTCTGTTGAACAGAGAGAAATACAGACTGAGAGAACTGTGCAGACATTTTATATTGAACCATTACCTGTTGATTCAGTACTGACAGTGATACCTCCAGGTGTTACTGCTTCAAATGTGCCTGATTCAGTCCAAGAATTGCAAACTGCAGATGCACAGATAATGCCTAGAAAAATTATGACTGTCCCAATTAATATGGGCCCTACTGAAAAGGTGCAAAGAGCTGCAGAAGGAGTGATTATGGCAGGGTTTATTTCAGAAACTCAGAATACACAGATTATTGAACAGAAATTACCCCAAGCACTAAAAGGTGAGGGGAAAATGGTATTTACAACTTCTGCAGCCCAGGATAAAATAAATATATTTGAAAATGGGATTTTTCAAACCTGCTATGAGGAAGCAGCAGTGATTAAAAATATAGAGAACATGGGAGAACATATTAACCCAGACCATGAAAAAGAGAGACAGCTTAGTGTTTTAAATGGGGCATTTGAACATGAAGAAATTAACAGTCTTTGCTGTATAAATAATGAAAATGTGAACCAGTGTCAGGAAAAATAATTAATTTCCTTGAGTAAGGAAACAGCTGCATGTGCATTAACTACACATTATGGACTGACAGATGTGGCTCAAAAATATGAAAATGATGTTTCAGGAAGTTTTCCATTTCAGAAAAGTTTTAGGGTACACATGGATGATGAAGCAAATGAGAAAATGTGTTCTTCAGGAATGCATTTGCACATTGCAGAAATAAAATATATTTTCAATTGCAATGGGTTTGAGAAATTAGGAGACAAGTGGGCAAGAAAACATGAGAAGAAACCACCAGACCTAGAAAGGAAAATGGATAAGGAAAAGAAGCCACCAGATATAGTTGAGAAAAATAATAAGCAGAATGAGGGAGAAGCTTTTGCTTACTCATTGAGAGAAAAGGTGGGAGAAATGTATGTTCATATGCCACAGAATAAAAGTGAACTTGCAGCATTTCTGAACACAATCCCACAATTGAGAGACAGAATTGTGCTGTGGTACCCACAAGTTGATGGATTTGATGAATTTTTAAAAGAGTTGTGCATTAATTTGGAAATGTTCTTTTACATTGCCATGCAGACTAAATTGTGGTTTGAATCTAAAGTTGTGGAAAGGCCAAGTGAAATGAAAAGAGTTTGCATGAATGCACCATCGTTTTCTGTTGTTATGGAGGAAAACATAGCAGTGATTATTTTCCTGAAGGGCAGAATGCCAGCTGGATGTTGATTGGGTACAGATTAAAAGAACACAAGATGGAAGTAAAGGTGTTTTGGTTAGTGCAAATTCAGGTATGGATGTTGTACTGCTGGAAAATGTGTCCTTTTGCCATCTTTATAACAGATTTGAGCATTGGAAGAAGAAATATAAATTTAAACATGATGCACATAACATGGAGAAATGCAGGTGCAAAATATGCCAGTTAAGCAAATGCAAATGTCAGTTCAGAAACAGGTACCAATGGCAGAAATTTTTCAAGCACAGATGGTCCCACAAAATATGGAAAATGCTAAAATTAATTTAAATGAGTTGCCCAGAGTAAATGTGAATTGTTTCCAGAGACAAAAACAGAACCCAGTCCAACAGGTTGCTCTTTTTGCAAATGAGAGTGTTAACACTCACAATTCTGAATTTACCAATTCCATTGTGAGGGCAGTGGAAAGTCCAAATTTAGTTGCAGGAGTTTTAAAGAAAGAAATTACAAACCAAGTATTAGAAAATTGTGCACCAAAATTAGGCCCATTTGAGGAAGATTGCAAAACTGTTGTCTGTGACTCAGGCCTAGCAGGAAAACAATTATTTTGCAAATTAAGCAGCACAGATTACTGTACACCAGATAATGCTATTTTTCAGATTCCTGATGAGGATGTACATTTTAAAATGGCCCATCAGGAGACAGTTGTAGCATTGTTTTCAGAAAAGACAGTTGAAAAATTACCTTCTGCTTTGGAAAAAATATTAAACACAGAAATAAGAGAGTTCATAGAGAAGGATGCCAGGCTAATAAAATGTGCTGAACATGTCTTATTAAAATTTGAACCAGATGACATGTATTCAGGAACACATTCAGTTGCAGGAATTTTACCAATAAAAGGATTTTTGATGGAACTGATTGGAAGTTTGTGTAACTTTCTGATCATAGGTTCACAGAAAATAAATGAAAAGAACAGAATAGTGCAGGAGATTAAAAGCATATTTTTTCCATGTTGTCCTGTGGTACCGAATCCAGCCAATATATTTTTTCACATTCCATGTGGTGAAGAATGGCTTACTTTTATTGATTTTTGCCAAGTTCATGTCACAGTGCCATTGCATGAGAATAGTCAGGAGTACTGTCAAAAAGAAGATGAATATCTGGGACACAAAATTGGAAAGGGAGGTAGAAAGGTGTCACCAGAGAAGGTGGAAATAATTTCCAAGATGAATCCACCTCAAATTCAGAAAGAAGTCAGGACATTTTTGGGAATGGTTAGCTGCTGTAGAGAGTGGTTAATAAACAGTTCCCTAGTGGCTAAGCCTTTACTGAGGCTGACACACTCAGGTGTGTCTGATCCTCTTCCATTGGACAACAATTGCACAAAAGCATTCCTAGAGTTGAAAGAGAAAAAATGGCGCGCCCCAGCACTAGGAATGAAAGTTTATTTGAAAGAAAATACACTAATTTGCAGTGAGAGGGAGGGCTGCGCTCTCTCATTGCTTGTTCAAAAAGATGAATGTTTTCAAGGGTCTGTGATGTATTGCCCAATGGCCTTTGACCCTAACTTCACAGAAATGTCAGCAAATGAATTGGATTATGATGAAAATGAATATGAGTGTCTAAATATCATGAAAATATGCATAAAGCCAAATTCAGACTTGAAGGATGAACATCTGAGTCAGCCCAACAGTGTCCTTTTTGTAGATGGCCCAAGTTTGAAAGGTGACACATTAAAAGCAGCACATGCTGTGCTCCTTATACATGATGTTGTCAAAGCTTCATGGCTTTTAGTAATTACCCCAGCCCAAAATTCGAAATTGATTGCCCTTACCATAACATGCAGTATATCTGCTCAATTGAGAGTCACAGTTGTCATGGGAGAGAGAAATGCTAATTCAGTTGCACAAAATTGTGTTCTGTTAGCATATACATTCTATGGAATCTTCACAGTTAAGTTTAAAGAGGCTCAAGAAAATGTTTTTGAAGCAGCACAACAGGGTTGTATCAGAACTGTTTTTGAGAAAAATGACAACTGCAAAGTGACAAATGTGTTATTGCAAAGACTGATGCCCAGGTATAAATTGCCAGTTTCTCTGAAATAAGATCATAATGTGGTCTCAAAGATAATGAGTGCAGAACAACAGATTGGACAAGAAATGGATTGTAGCTATCTGCCTGAAGTGTCACGCATAATAAAGCAACACAATGGCAGCACAGAGTTACCTTTTGCAAAAGACTGTTTTTCAGCATTACCAAAGTGGCTTGAAAATGCATATGCAAATGCACTTGTGGAAAACACTGAGGAGAACACTAGCCATTGTTGTGTAGGTCTGGTTGATGTACAGTGTGCAGTTTCTCACCAGATTGCAGCTGCTACACAAGATATGCATAATGGATGGTGCAACGGTTTTGATCTGAGAGATGTTGTGGTGAAACATCTGAATCTGATCAAAGTGAAAATAAGAGTGAAAGGCCTTGGTTGAAAAAGTGCAAAGGATTGATGGTGCTCTGTCAGAGTTTCTCAGCACCTAAGTAGTCCAATTTGCATGGAAAGTATGAGCCATACTGATGACAAGCTGATGACAATGAGTAAAGAAATGCTGAAACTGTCCTGTTGAATTCCTTTTTTATTATTTTAGTTACTTATTTTAAAGAAGACTAACTGTTCCAAGATGCTACTTACAGATCTCTGCACTAAAACATTTGAGCTTGGCTATATATGATCTGATTACAGACCAAACTTGTGTTTGCCTTAGAAATAGAAGTAACATTCTTATATGCTCAGCTTTGCAATTTAAAAAAAAAAAAAAAAAAAAAATT
Source organism: Lissotriton helveticus (assembly GCF_964261635.1). NCBI lineage: Eukaryota > Metazoa > Chordata > Amphibia > Caudata > Salamandridae > Lissotriton > Lissotriton helveticus. Next base: position 1,779,099,468 of record NC_136059.1, on the reverse strand, counting down.
GTCACTTATGAAATGAAATATGTGTGATGAATTATAAATCATTTTATTATGATTTGAATTATCAAGAGGGTGGATTGATGGAGCAGATTTCATCTGCAGTCATGCATTGTTTTATTTTTTGTGCTTCAGACAGGCTGCATTTAAATTGCCACGCACATTTTGGTGCAGGTTAAAAACATGGCACATGAAAAACATGAAAAGTGAGGCCTATTCACTTCAGACTGAAAATGCTTTTGCTGAATTAAATTAACATGTGGTTTTTTTTTGCAATGTAGAGAAAAAGTGGCCTTTTTACCTTTGAAGATTTTTAATAGAATGTGTTTCTCTCTTCCCAGCACATCCATGTAAACTAAATGTATTATTCCTGTCTTAATAGACTTTGACTTGTTGCACATTTTGATAAACATTTTCAGTTAATAACACCTCTTTTTATAATGTGTGTGAATTAATAATGCACTTGGGACACATAATGGACTGATTTACATGAAATTAATATTATCTTTGTGTTTGTTTTATTTTTGGGGCCTACACAAAACATGGCTGCCTGTGAATCCATCAAGACTATGGCTTGAAATTTAATGAGAAGGGAGCATGCGCAGACTGTGGCAGCTTTCCTCATGACAAAAAGTCAAGGACAACCTGAATTCTTGTCATTCTGCCAATGTACCAGTTAGTTAAAAGTGTCCATCTACTGCGCTGAGAAGGAAGGAAAAGATGAATTAGATTGAAACATTTTTCCTAGTAAATGTTGCAATGTTTATAAATGTAGTTATTCATGTATGCTTCTTTTGTTAAGACTAGTGAAGTCAGGTTTTTAGAATGAGTCAGGGAAGTGTGACCTCATGCCTTTATGACTGACCAATCACGTAAGGTTCTCCTGAAAAATGTTACATCTTTGTGTACTCTGCCAATAATTATGGTATAAATACTGTCCTCTCTGGATGGGAGCCGGCACTTCTTTTTTCTCAGCTCAGCTGGCTTCTATGGGTTAGGTACGAGAAACGTCTCGGGAGATTGCTGAAGGGCAGGTTTGCGTCCGAGGAGATTCAGGGGGAGGTTTTTTGCTTCCACGTCATATCTTGGCACTTCATGCCGCATTCCTTTGAGGTCTGGTGAAGGAGGGGCTGCTTTCCTCTTTAGACACAGACAGACAGAGAGTGCAGTGGATCAGGATAGATGCTAAACTTTAAGTTCATGTTTTGACTAATTAATTAGGTCTAAAAGATTTATTTGTCTTATGCATTTATTTCTCTTAATGGGAGATTTTTTGCCAACTATTTAATTATTGATTAGCTTTGCAAGACTATTTTTCTTAGAAACTCTTTAAGAATTGTGACTGAAATTTTGCGCCACATTTTTCATAACTACATGTAATGCTTATATGCAGACTGTAATGTGTTCTGTATTATTGATATTTTTCCTGTTTTCCAAATTCTGTAACCTGATTGATATTTTACTAATGAATAAAGGGTCAGAGAAAAATTAACTTTTTTGACTAGAAAATAAAACCCTTTAAAATACTCAACAACTCTCTTTATTGGCTTGAATAATAAAATTGCATTTTTGACTGTTCAGGTTTATTTAAAGTCTCCTGAAGGTAATACATGGTGTGAAGGGCCCAACACCTTTTGAGCGGTAAATTAGAGGTAGCATGAGGGTTTTGCATTGAGAAACTACCAGAAGAAATTGCCGCTCTCCATCATTAGCATTTAAAAAACCTTATTTTACTCACACAAAACCATTGAAATTCCATATATAGTTAGTTGTACTAACTATATATCGCGCACCCGCAATCCACTGCTGATGATGTCACATATTACATCATTCATGACATGGTCAGTGACATCACTGATGACATCACTGATGACATCTCAAATGACATCACTGATGACATCACTGATGACATCTCAAATGACATCACTGATGACATCACTGATGACATCTCATTTGACATTACTGATGACATCACTGATGACATCATTCATGTGATAATACGATGAAGCTCTTCAGACTCTAATATAACCTTAGATACAGTAAGTGTAAACAGACACTCACAGACTGTCACTCATCCATAGAGTTACACACACACCTAGTAAGTCATGCAAAGAATCAATCACACATCCATTTTCTCAACTATACAGTTATACACACCTTACTTATTCAAACATATACTAACACATATTTACTCTCTTATACAATCCCTGATACAAGTTCACAATGATCCATACAGCCACTCACACATTCACTGGCTCTTATGCACAGTTATTTATATATGTCAACTCTCACATGTACTGTGTTTTACATATGTACTTACTTTTACATGTAGCACTGAGATATCCATTCACTCAGCAATACACTCATGCACACAGTCAACCGCCCATACAGCTGTTTCCACATGCACTTTTGAACCCATACATCTAGTGAATCAACTGCTCACACATCTATGCACAGAGTCATACACCTCCCAGCCACCCATACACACTCTCAGTCTCCCATACAAATACGTAGGCAACCAATCAATAACGCATATAGTTAATCATATAGCTAATGATCAACACATGCAGCAGTTTATAGAACAACAGACATAATGATGCACAAATTGAGACAGTTTAGTCACTAACCCATGCACTCAGTGAGACACATTTAACCACTCACTCATACAGTCAGTCATGCACCTACTAAATCCTTCATCCAGACATTTATACATCCACTCATTCTTCAATATGTAAGACATATTTTAACTTTACAGAAACATACAGTCACTGGATGTTGTCATCAGTGATGTCATCAGTGATGTCATTTGAGATGTCATCAGTGATGTCATCAGTGATGTCACTGACCATGTCATGAATGATGTAATATGTGACATCATCAGCAGTGGATTGCGGGTGCGCGATATATAGTTAGTACAACTAACTATATATGGAATTTCAATGGTTTTGTGTGAGTAAAATAAGGTTTTTTAAATGCTAATTCCTAACTATATATGGTCTATAACCTATGGTTTTTTCAGTGAATATATATATATATATATATATATATATATATATATATATATATATATATATATATATTTATATATATTATATAGTCATAGTTAGGACCTAGTTACTATAGGAAAATGGCAACATGACTGTCCAAAGATATTTCCAGGAGACCCTATCGAAAGCCTTTTCGGTGTCTAATAGTTAAGTGTCATAGGGTCTCCTGAAACCTCACACCAATCAAACAATGAAACGACCCTCTGGATATGATTGGTAGTGGCCCTGCTGGGGATAAACCCATGCTGTCGAGCACATACGATTTTGTGTATATTCGGGGCTTATCGTGCAGCCAGTAACTTGACGTAAATGTTGGAGTCACTAGATATTAATGTTATAGGGCGGTACGAACCAAGTTCTGTCGAATCCTTATTTTTTTTAGAAAAATTACATTTGTGGCCATAGACCATGACCCCGGAGGTTGTCCCCCTTGGAATATATGTGCAAACAGCTCTGACAGTATATTTTTTACTGAAGGGGAGAATTTAACATAACATTCAGTGGGAATACGATCCACACCTGCCGCTTTACCTGATGCAAGGCTATTTAATGCAAGAATAATTTCCTCACATTGCGGGATAGCATCCATACTTTCTACGTCACTACTCTCTAATCTCATACAGCTGTCTTGATTGATATATCCATTAATTGCATCCCTTTGTATGTCAGTATCTCTGTATAGAAACTGATAATATTTTTGAAACGCCGTTCTAATTGCGTCAGGATCTGTCCTTAACCCTACTTCTGAATCCCGAATAACCTTATTAAAGTTAGCAGTGCTTTGCTCTCGGGTTCGTACCGTTAGCTGATGTCCAGCCTGTGCACTTAATTAGTAGACATTGTCCTTACATATTGTGGCTCCAGCAATGGCTCTTACCGCTAATACATCTATAGCACAGTTTTTAGCAATTGCAATCTGCCTAAACTCATTTTCAGCTTCCCTCTTGGATAGCTTTTATTAATCCTTCTTCTGCAATAGCTATATTATTCTGAAGTACTTTCATCTCTTGTTTCGCTTTTTTATTAGCATTCATTGAAAATCGCAGTGTTTCACCTCTAATTCCAGACTTTAAGGCATTCCAAACAATCTCAATTGGTGCACTACCTAGATTCTCTTCTAGGAATCTAGGAATCCACTGCTGCATACACTCGCAGTACTTCTAGTTTGCTAATAATGCCCTTTCAAACGTCCATGTTTTCTTATTGTGCTTTGTAGACCCGAGTTTGATAGTTAAAAGAAGAGGATTTTATTCGGAGAGTACCCTTGGTAATTTTTCAATAGTACAGCTAGCGGCTAGAGTGTTAGAGACCAGAAAATAATCCTGCCTTGCATGGTGTGCATGTGCATAGGAATGATGTGTAAAGCCAGGATCATTTGGATGTTTCGCTTGCCAGCTGTCTATGAGACCATGGGTTAGACATACGTTTTTGAAAGCTTGAAAAACTCTTGGCTTCCTACCTTTGTACTCAAGCCAGAATCCTCTGACCAATCACTAGGTATATTTAGATTAAAATCCCCACAAATTAATACAAGTGGCCAAGGGACGAGCTCATTAGATACATGATCCAAAACTTCGGGGTCATCACTAATATTACTATATATTGAACAAATAGTCATTTTAGCTACGTTGTTCTGTTGATACTCTCTGCAAGCCCATTGTCCGTTTTTATCAGATATAGAGCGAGTAAAATGCGTCCCTCCCGCTTTCCCCAAAATAGCTACACCCTTTGTCCTGACACCCTGTGTTGTGGCAGTAACCAGCTTAAAACCCAATTTATTAAGCAGATGTATTTGAGACCCCTCAATATGTGTTTCTTGAACACAGACAGCCGCAGCCGGTAGTGGGAGAACCGGCAGGGCGGTGACGTGGGGAGGGGAAGGGGCAGGGTTGGGGTTAGTAATGTATGGATTACGGACTTTAACAGGTAAGTAAACATACAAATAAATAAAACAAATTTCTTTGTGCGCACTGCATCACCAAATGCGATGCAGTGCGTGCAACAAAATTTGTTTTATTTATTTATATGTTTACTTACCTGTTAAAGTCCGTAATCCATACATTACTACCCCCCACCCTTCCCCTCCCCCTTCCCATGTCACCACCTGGCCAGTACTCCCACTACCGGCCGCGGCTGAACACAGAGAATATTCGCCCTGGTCAATTGTAGCCCGAAAGCCACTCTTTGCCTTTTCTTTTCATCGTTAAGGCCGCAAATGTTGATAGTCAAGATTTTTAACTTAGCCATACTGATTTTTTCAATCCCTGATAAATGATTACTTGTCTTCTCTGGATTCATTCTATTCCTGTACTCTATCTCCCTATTGCCTGTTTCGACATTACATTTAGAGTTTGTAAAGATCAGCATTAACCCAGGTCTGAGCTTTTCCCCCCCTCCCTACACCCTCCCCTCCCCTCCGCCCCCACCCCCACCAGTATGTAGGCAATCACGCTCTGTCCTGAGCCTGTTTTGATGATGTCTGTCTTATCCTCACCCCACCCCCGCCGCCCTCTCTGTTCTCATACAATAGCTATATATAATTAATTCCTCTTTTTATATATATTTTTTTCTCCCTTTTTCCGCCAGATAACATTTTTCTAGTTTTTACCTGAAAGTGCTGCCATCACTGAAGAAAAAATTGGAGAAAACAGCCCCGGAAGTCAGTGACCATAACTACCTATTTCTTGCCACTACTAGCCATACTGGAAATACCAAAAACCCAGTGTAGTACAAGTCAAAGTTAATTACAAGCTATCATATAGGAAGAGAATAGCTGCTTTATTTCATATCTTATTCTCTAATTCTTATTCTCACTAGCGCTTGTTTTCCCTGTTGTAATATCCTCTAACATTTCTGCGCTTGAATTTCAGAAGTGAAATAAAAGTACTGTCCTTGGAAATTAACTTTTAGTTTGGCAGGATTTTGTAAAAAGACGGTAGCACCCATTTTCTGGAAAGGCGCTATCATCTATCTGAGTCACCATCTCCTCTCCACTGTGGCGTGAGCGAAATCTGGTCGAACAAAGTACGAAAAGCTCTCCCAGTTCCTTTTCTTGTCAGGTATTGCCAGTGTAAACACTGATTGTCGCAGGAGAAAGTTCCTGAAGAAGATTAGAATTGCTCTAGGTTATTGTTGGTCATTCAGGCGCCGTATTGATATATTTAAAGGAAATTATGCACTCGCTTGATTTCTTTATCCTAGTCACAATGACCCAATTCAGGAAGAGAATTGTTTCAGCAAATTGATTATGAACTTCCTAATGTCCTCACCCTCGCTGTTCTCCTGTATTCCAAGTAGTCTCAGGTTGTTACGGCGTTGCCGATTTTCTGCCTCCTCCAGCTTTCACATCACGTCTTTAAGGATATTTTCTTGAGATGTTGTTTTTTTCAAGGTTTCCACCCTGGTTTCCAACAGCTCAGTTCAATTCTCCAGTAGACTTAATCTTTCCACAATCTCTTTTCATGTTTTCCCAACTTTCCTGATTGAGCCCTGTATTTTTTTTTAAGCAAGTCGGGCTTGCTGGTTCTCCAGCTTGGCTTCGTCTTGAAATGATTTAAGAGACTGTGGGATCAGGGATAAGGATGGTTCTCAAGGTGGACCTGAGTCTTTCTGTCTGGCAAACTCTTTAATTGTTTTCTAGGCAAACTCATACTCCCAGATATACCACTAATGAGTAGTGTCTGCGTGTCCGAGTAATCCCAGCCTAATTCTCCCTCTTCCTCTGCTGTTTTCCGTCTCTGAGCAGCTTTTTTTTCCATCAAAGAGCCTGTTAGTTTTCCTGGCTAGCCTTTTTTTCTTCTTGCTGACTACAATAGCTTGTGTATGTATCCTCATCCCGTTACCCATAACTGTTCAAATTTGAAACCGCATTTTCTGATTCCCCGGACTCCTCGTTTGAAGAATGAAAGTTTTCCAGAGGGTCTGGAGACAAATAACCCATCTCCTGGTTATTTTCCCCCAGTATCTCCTTTCCCCTTTTGATGGAAAGAAAGGGAAAGGTTATGTCATTGTTGTTGGTTAATCCGATGGGGGCTTCTAAGTCTATGCTTGAAGTCTCACCTGGAATGACCATATCCGAGGTAATGCCTTTGGTAAGAGCTTCCACTCCTCCTAGCCTAAACATAATTCTGGTGTACCCAATACAGTTGTCTCACCGCTGGATCCCCATGATAGCCGCCCATTGCTGGACTCCGTCATTATGTCTGGGGTGGTGTTAGAGGACTAAGGAGTCTGTGCCAGACGGTTCGACATTGATAGAAGTAGAGGTTTCAATTGGATTATCCGTTATGCCATTTACATCATTTGAATGGACTTGTTCCTTTGCAGATTCAACTGTTCTCTTAGCTGGGAACAGGCTTGTTATGGCTATCTGTGTATTGTTCTGGTCCCCAGTTACAACACCGTTTGCCAAAGAGCTTTTACTCTTTTCTTGCTTCTTGCCCTTAACGGTATGAAGCTCATGCTTTTTCTTGTCAATTTCTGCCTTCTTGTTCAAGGCAGATTGAGCAGACTTGAAGACTACCTGTTGCGCGTCTTGATTCGAGCACCGCGAGCCACCATCTGACCTGCTAGCTGTGTTCTGGGCTCTCAGGTGTCTGTGTTGCCAGGCAGCACTGTTCCTGCGTCAGTTATCCCACAGCCAGCAGCCGGCGGCAGTAGGAGCCGTGTTAGAGACTCCCAGCGTCTGCCCCGGTCCACGTCTTGCAGGGTTCTCATCAGGGATCGGCGATCTAAGGCAGCCTCTGCACCATCCATTCAGCAGAGGCCAACCAGCGCTTCCAGCACATATAACTAGCGCCACCAGGTGAGAGAGCCTCGTTGCCTCAGGGGATCATCGGGATCATCGGGGGAACCACGGGTGAGTATCAGAGGATTTCAATCAGCCGCCATATTGACCAAGATTTTTCAATCTGAGGCCAAAATTGTTTGGGCCATATCCACTTCTGTCTTTGGCATATATTGGAATATACAAAGACAATTTGAGGCAAAAGTAACATCAGTTGTTCATAGGTGCCCTTCATAAGCATTTTCAAACCTACCCCAGTCCATATGCCTAGGTTGTTTCCACCACAGTGCACAATCATGAGGTCAGGGTGTTGGAGATGCAAACAGGTTTTAACCAAAGGCATCAATTGGTGCCACTTCAATACTCTCTGTCCTAACCATTTAATGTCCAAATTTTGTAAACCTAGGTCTAAGTCAATAGTCTCTGTTCTGCATACCTCTTGCACCAGAAAAATAGCTATGTCCTACGATCCATACTAGCATTTTGAAGTTATGGCTGGAAGGTATGGAAAGATGTCTTTAGCTCATGCAGTTCCTTCGTAGAATAAGAGATTTGTTTAAAGATGGGGAACTATTTTCTTTTCGCATACAAAACGATACTTGATTGGGAGATGAAAATAATTGTTTTTTAAACGTAGGGTGCACATTCGTTTTGTGGAAAAGCATCTTTGTGATTGGTTAAGAAAAAGCAGTTTGAACGTGGAGTACATATTATAGGATAACATTTGATCAAGTCAACCACACCTGCTACTTGCATTTGGAATGTAGTGTTCGAGCTTAAAACAATCGTGAACATTTAACCTGCACGTGCCGATAAATGTTCGAGAACATTTTGCAAAAAAATATCGTTAGGTTTGAAAAAATTGATGAACTTCTACCCTCCACGTGTTGTAGAATGTTTTAGAAAGTGTATTGATAGAATACGCTGCATTTCTGACTTCTATGTGTACTTGAATATTAATAAAATTGTTCATTTGGAAAATTAGAAAGACAGTAAATATGAGGAGTTTTAAAAGCTAAAAGAATCAAGGAACTATTCTAATGTGTTCTTTATTACCTACTGGCGGTCGCCAGTAGGTAGTTCTAGAGTTAGGACTGAGTTTCCATAGGAAGAGCATTTTTTGTTTTGTTTATAACTTTAGCGTCATTTGATGAATCGTCATGAAATTTTTCAAACGAATTCTTATCTCATATCAGCTCCTTTGTTGAAAGTTTAGGGGTGATTTGTCAACGGGGGTCCGAGATATAAGGTGGGTCCCAAAACGTGTTTTCTCCATGTTAATTTCTATAGGAAAGTTTAGACAAGGCTACAGGGCGAATGGGAGAACGGAATTACCCCAAATTTGGCAGGGAGAAGGGTCTTGCCCCCACATGCATCAAGCATTTTTGTAGTCGCAAACGGTGCGATTCCTTAAAATCGGCCGTTTGGGCATGCAAAAGTGCTTTTTGGGATGCATGAAGCAATTTTAGAATTCGTAACATGTGTGCGAATTCTAAAATTGCGGGTGCTTTTATAGAAGTCGCAGATTTGCGATTTCTTAAAAGCAATGCATCATTTTTTTAAAAAGTGAAAATTCGCAAATAGGGTGCCAAATTTACCGAGTGGTTGAACCACTCGGTAAATTTGGAAAAAGTGTGTAAAATGTTGAAAATGTTTTTTTTTCAACATTCATGTTACGGACACACATGTCCTTAGGACATGTGTGTGTGCAACATGATGCGAAAAATAAATTTCAGGGGTGCATGGGGGGTCCTTTGGACCCCCCCATGCACCCATGAAATTTTCTAAGTGCCACTCGCAATTTCCATTGACTCCTATGGGCCTTTTGGCCCATAGGAATCAATGGGAATTGCGAAAATTAAGTTAAGAAATCGGTATTTCTTTGGGATTCGGTAAAAATTGCGATTTTTACCGAATCCCAAAAGAATACCGAAAATATTGATGCATATCATTTTGCATTTCTTAATTTGCGATTCCTTATTTTTCGCAAATTAAGAAATGCAAAAAGTCACAATGATGCATGTGGGGGTATGTGTAGAAAGCATGCTTTTGTTTATTTGGTGTAAATCCGTTCAGTAGTTTTTGAGAAATATCGAAATTTACAGATATTGATATTTGGGAATTCTGCAATCTGAGGCGTTACGAGCAGGAACTAGCTGCTTATTGGCTGTGATGGTGTTGCAACTAGGAAGTGTTGGCCGCCATTTTGTGATTCCGTTGAAGCGAGTAAGGGGAAAAAAGGGTGAGAAAAGTAGGAAAGGAGGGTAGGAGCACTGTAAGCCTTGTGGGGGAGTGCGAAGCGAAGTAGCCACAGTTACTAGTCTTAAAGTGCGGTGTTGGTCAAAGTGACAGGGTGCTGATATGGTATGGTGCTATACTTGGGTCTGGAACTGAGAGTCTAAACCGTGAGATCATTGCTGTATAGTGATGTGGTCTGGTGTTTGTAGCATACGTGTGCAAGTAGTATTTGTGGGTGTTTATATCATACAGGGAGTGTGACGCAAACTACTGACCGCTACTGTGTTTTGATAGTATACAGGAAGCGGGAAGAGAAGTAGTTACGCCTACCGGTGTGAAGACTTGGTGATGAAACCGAGGTGATTGCAGTAAACGGATGGGATCTGGGCACTGTAGTATACGTGTGCAAGTAGTTTTAGTAGGCTTTTATACCATACTAGGAGAGGGAATCAAACTACTGACCGGTACAGTGTGTTTATACTATACCGGAAGTGGGAAGCGAAGTACTCACGCCTACCGGTGTGAAGACTCAGGGATCAAACTGAGCTCATTGCTGTAAAGTGATGGGCTCTGGGCGCTGTAGAATGCTAGCCGCCGTAGTATATGTGTGTAAGTAGCGTTAGTATGCTTTTATAGTATATAGGGAGTGGGAAGCGAACTACTCACTCCTACTGGTGTGAAGACTGTGGGATTAAACCATGAGCCTAAATTGTGAGGTTATTTCTGTAAAGTGATATGCTCTGGGCGCTGTAGAATACCTGTGGAAGTAATGTTAGTTTGCGTTTATACAATATAGGGAGTGGAAAGCGAAATACTTACCCCTACCAGTCTCAAGATTCGTGGATGAAACCATGAGCTCATTTCTGTAAAGTCATGTGCTCTGTGCAGTATTCCAATGTAAGTTATAGAAGAATGTTAGTATGTAATTCTACTAGAATCTAAGTGTGTATTATTAGAATGTAGGGCTGTCATGAGGGGAACCTTACGGAGTTTGCAACTGGTGCCGGAGAAGACGGTTGACTTGCTGTCTGTTCCTGTTGGTTGCTGTTTCAGGTGTCTTGTTTTTCTGTAATATATCTACGTATTGGATCCATGGCTGTCTGCCTCTTCAGTACATAAATTTGTTGATGAGCGGGAGAAGATAAAAAGAAAGCACCACTCACCAATATTTCAAAATTGCTTGTGTTGTGCTGAAGACCCGCTTTCTTTATGTAGCTGTTTCTACTCATGCCAGGGTCGTTGGCTCAATGAACTATATCATCCGACTTCTGGTAGGATTTATATTTTTAGTTTTTGCGCTTCCTCTGCTTCTTCACTACATGCTGGTCACTGTACTACACATGTGTAAGTAGTGTTAGTATGCGTTTATACTACCAAATGCATCATGGTCTTAAGGAGAGGACTACCTCTCAGACACAGCTCATACAATGTCCCAGGGTGTGCATTCCCGGGGCATTTGTGTTTGCTATTAGAGGGCTGGTGCATGGCTTCCACCCTGTGATAGAAAATACTTGTTGGACTACTTGAAGTGAGAGGAGGAAAACCTTGTATCGCTTTAATAGATGGGATGCAGATAGTAAAAATGGAGAGAAAAATATAAACAAAAAAATAAGCGGAGTCTTACCAATCTTTTAAATGAGGCCCCTGGTGGGTAATGTTCCATAGCCAATCCAATTATTATATTGTGGGGTCTCTGTAGGACTGGGGATCTAAATGTCACATGTAAATTAGGCGAGGAAGATCACAGAGACGTTTTGCAGCCTAGAGGACCGCCACCTTCCCGGGTATTGTTTACTAATTGTTCGGGGGGTTTCGAGGCCAACTGAAGTCCGGGGATCGCCACACTCAGGGGCTTTATTTAAATATGCAGGGTGGGCCTTGACAGTCCCTGAAGCCTCGGTGGTCCTAGGCAGTGCCTTCTTTGTTCGGTAATCACACGGCCGGCAGTACTTATGGTGTTATAAAGTGATGCACTCATAGAACTCTTGCACTTGTAGAATTACCCAGGCTTCATTTGTCTAATAGTCAGTTAGATAATGTTTGGTAGGTGCATTGTAATATGAGAAAAGTTTGCCCTTAAAATGTCCTATAAACAGATGATCTTCACAATAAATATTAGACAAGTGTTGCCGGAAAAAGAAGACCTTATTTGAAAAAAAAGTAACCTTTAATAAAACACAAATAAATAGAAACGTAATTTTGATAGAACAAACAGTATAATATAAAAAACGTGGGTTGGACACCAGTGGAAACAGTGTAGGAAATCTGCAAGACAAAAAATGAAACATAAATATGTGTGTTATGTGGAAGAGGTAAAGAAAGGTAGTCCGAATGAAAGGACGATAGTGAGAATGGATGGGAGGGGGAGTGGATGGAAAGGAGAAGGAAGGGGAGGGAGAGTCAAAAGAAGAGAGATAGGATGAGACAGAGCATCGGCCTACTGCACCCAGCCTTTAGTATTTACCCTCCTGGCACCAGTTTGTCTAGGACGCTGGGGTCCGCGAGAAAGAGTGTGGTTCATCAAATCCTTAAAATGAAACACATGAGGGCCAGAGTCATCAAGGTCGCCGCTTTAGCATCAGGAAACTGCCGCTTAAGCGGCGATAAGGGGTTGATAATATGGTCTTGTGAATTCCCTTAGAAGCCCAGGTTCTGGTGTGAACCTGGGTTTCTATGGGAATTCACACAGGCATATTATCTAGCCCATTATCGCCGCTTTAATAATAATTTAATGGTGGAAACGTCTGGAGGTAAATGAAGGTTTATTTCAAGCTTGATCGAAAACATGAGTTGAGTGCATTCTTCGTTTTTGAAGTACGATCTAACAACTGTTAGTGATAATCTGGCTTCAAAGAGGAGTTGGAGTGCTCGAGAATGCACAAGGTTAAATTATAATTCGTTATACAAAGGTTTATATAGAAAGGAACAGAGCGCAAGCTGAAGCATAATGTGCGCGTGTAATGCAGTGGCGGAGCCTGTGTGCATGTACACTTAGTAATGAGCTCATTACAGTGCCCTAATAGCCAACACCACATGTCTGTAGGGCAGCGCTGCCTGCTGGCTCAGGCCTACAGTATGGTACAGCAGGTCCTTAAAATGAGACAGATGTAACTGAATGAGGTCAGAGATCACCTCATTATGCACAGCAACATTGCTTTTTCGCACATGCGCACTCAGGGTGATGCACCCTACCCCTTCCGCAGCATTGCGCTCAACAGGTGTCTGTAGGGCAGCGCTGCCGCTGGCTCAGGCCTACAGTATGGTCCAGCAGGTCTTTAAAATGAGACAGAGATGAGACTGAATCAGGTCAGAGATCACATCATTACGCAGACGACAGGCAGTAGGGCTCTCAATTTAGAGCCCGTGTTGATTGCCAGGATGGATCCCTTTTTTTTATCGTGCACTGTGATATGCGAGGTGGATGCGGCCCTATCACCTGAGGCAGTGTGGAAGACGAGGGACATGCGTCGTCGTGGTTATCCTACTAATACGTACGCAAAGTGGGCTTTGCTTGCGTACACCAGGCCAGCGTAGGGGTGTGAATAATTATTCCGTGGACCTGAGCATTGGCCAGGAAGTGTACTTTTGTGTGTTTCTTTTGTAGTTTTGACCTCGCAGAGTGTGCAATTTACATTAGTGTAGCAAGTATTGGCAGGGCAGAAACTATCGCTGATGAGATGGTATTTGAAAAGATTGAGTGGTAAACATTACATGTTGTTGTCAAGGTTGTGAATATGTGCACACATTCATGTCAATGGTGTGCGGTAGTATTGAAAGTGTTGCTATCGCGAAGCGTACACATGTGAATGTGGTTGGATGGAGGGAGGATCAGCAGTGAGGCTACATCATACATAGTGATAACACTCATTACAGTCAAGGAATACATTTCAAATGTGTATCTGAAAGTCTCACATATATCACATTAGTATATTGGTAAAGCTTGACAACAGTGCATATAGCAAAAGAAATCTACACATTGCTGTTTACTGTTTGTCACATGTGATCTAGGATGTGCACTCTGCCCGTGGCTCCTGATACTTCTTAGAGCCACAAATACCCAGGCTGAAAGGGAGCACAGTAATGTGCACACACCCACACCAGGGGCATCATGTAACACATATTTCTTTTTTAATGGAATGTTTGAGATGCATGGCAATCACACGTGGAAGGCTAATGTACAGACCATGAATATTGATCAAGATGATTGTTGCATGTTCTGTGTAGTACAAGATATGTGTACACAGCAAAACAACTTTTCAAAAAAGCTCTCTAAGCAGAAGCGGTGTCTCTCATCAAACACTGTAGAGAGAATGGGTGGGGTCATCCAACTGTTACAATGGGAAACAATTGGAAGCAATCAAATGTTTTTTTTAAGGTCACATGGCAATTGCGCACTGAGCGCGCAAGGAGGCCGCACCCAATGCGATTTTGACAAAACACATTTGCCTGATATAAAACCAGAGAAATTCACTTGTTATAGTTATTTGAGCTAACTATAACTTGCACGCCCGCAATGCACTACTGATGATTTCACATATTGCATCACTCATTGCATGGTCCGTAACATCACTGATGACATCACTCATGACATTACTCATGACATCATCCAGTGAATGTGTTTTTCTGTTAAGGTTAAATATGTTTTATATATATATATATGCCAAGGTGTATTGAAGACTGAATGCATTTACAAGTGCCTAAAGGAATTATTTTGTATGTGCGTGACTGACTGTTTAAGTAAGTGATTGAACGTGTCTTACATGAATGAATGCATGGGTTAGTGATTAAACTGTGTAAAAGTCTGTATTCGTTTCTCTGTTGGTGTGTAAGCAACTGCATGGATTGCTGAATAAGTACATGAGTGGCTATCTAGGTTATTGATTTGTAGTCTTAGTATCTCTATGGGTCCTTGAGTGTCTGTGCGGGTAGGTGTGTGGGGGGTTATATAAGTCTGTGCATAGATGTCTGAGTGGGTGATTCAGTGGTTGTATGGATTAAAAAAAGTGTATATGCAAAGGGCTGTATGGGTGAGTTAGTGTGTCTATGGGTGTGTTGGTGAGTGAATAAATGCCTCAGTGGTATAGCTGTGAGTAACTAAATATGTTTTCAGGCAGTAGATGTGAGAGTTGGAGTATATTAATGACTATACATGAGAATAAGTTATTTTAAAAATGGGTGTATAAATAAGTGTCTGCTTCTATCAATGATTGTATAAGACAGTAAATATGTGTTAGTATCTGTATAAATAAGTGATGTGGTATGTCTAAAATTAACAACGTTGGTGTGTATAACTGTATACATGACTAAATGGGTATGTGATTGATTCTTTGCATGACTGACTAGGTGTGTGAGTAAAACTATGGATGAGTGGTGGAGTGTGACTGTATGTATAGATGTATGAGTGCATATTTTAGTACTGTATTGTTGAGTAATTACAAGTGTAAGTGACTGGATGTGTGTGTAGACCTAGGAAATAGTAAGTGCTATGTAGTATATGGCATTCTTCAGTGTATGGTTTAAAAAATGGTAGCCAGCATTTTAGAATGGGTGTTTACATTAGAGCATCAGTATGTTCATCAGATTGCCATGTACATGATGTCATGAGTGATGTCAAGAGTGATGTCGTTTGAGATGTCATCAGTGATGTCATATGTGACATCACCAGCAGTGCATTGCGGGCACACAAGTTATAGTTAGCTCAACTAACTATAACAGGCAAATTTATCCGGTTTTATATGAGTCAAATGTTCAACTATCAATAATGTCCCTGAAACCTATGATTTTTTTGTGAATTTCTAAGGTTTTTTAAATGCTAATTCCTAACTATAACGTGCCTAAAACCTATAGTTTTTTCAGTGAATATATATATTTGGGGGGGGTTCGTCCAGTGGGGGCCGAGAAAAAAGGGGGGTCCCAAAACGTGTTTTTAACATTGAGTTTTCCATAGGGCGGTTGGCCTCACTTTTAGCCCGAACGGCTGAATGGATTTGCACGAAACTTGGCAAAATTGTAGGGACTGGTAGCCCGATGTGCCCTTTGTAGGTCTCAATATATGTGCTCCAGTGGATTTTGAGAAATTAATGTTTAAAAAAAGATATATATCTGTAACAGCGGACCGGGCAGCGCTCTGGTTCGCGGACTTTTCGCGCAACAGAGCTTTGTGAAGCGAAGCTGATTGGTTCTCCGGCGTCTGTCAACATTCCAAACAGTCCGTAGCGGCCGCCATCTTGTCTCTCGGTAGGATCGAGAGACAAGAGGAGGTCAAAACAAAGGGGGAAATAACTATAAGGGGGCATAGTAGATCCTCGCTGACCCCCTAGGTTTGATGTGGAGGTTTTAAAAGGGCCCCGCGGGGCAAAAAAAAATAATAATAATAATAATCGAACGGCTGAATGGATTTGCACGAAACTTGGCAAAATTGTAGGGACTGGTAGCCCGATGTGCCTTTGCTAGGTCTCAATATATGTGCTTCAGTGGATTTTGAGAAATTAACGTTCAAAAAAAGATATATATCTGTAACAGCGCACCGCTTCGCGTACTTTTCGCGTTACGGAGCTTTGCGAAGCGAAGCTGATTGGCTCTCCGGTGTCTGTAAACATTCCAAACAGTACGTAGCGGCCGCCATCTTGTCTCTCGGTAGGATCGAGAGACAAGAGGAGGCCAAAGCGAAGGGGCAAATGACCATAAGGGGGCATAGTAGATCCTCGCTGACCCCCTAGGTTTGATGTGGAGGTTTTAAAAGGGCCCCGCGGGGCAAAAATAAAAAATAATAATAATAATCGAACGGCTGAATGGATTTGCACGAAACTTGGTAAAATATTAGGGACTGGTAGCCCGATGTGCCTTTGCTAGGTCTCAATATATGTGCTTCAGTGCATTTTGAGAAATTAACGTTCAAAAACAAGATATATATCTGTAACAGCGCTCCGCTTCGCGGAGATAAAATTATATCTGTATTACCTAGCTGTTGCTAACACCAGTTAGCTACGGCTAGTAGGAGATAGCGACCATCTTGGGTCCCACTTTGCATGTGAGTGATATTTATCACTAATGACATGCAAAGTGGGCATGCCAAGATGTTAGCGACTGGAAACAGTCGCTAACATCGCTATCTCCTATTATCAACTTTTGGAAATATTCGAGATAAGCGCGAATA
Organism: Lissotriton helveticus; assembly: GCF_964261635.1. Lineage (NCBI taxonomy): Eukaryota > Metazoa > Chordata > Amphibia > Caudata > Salamandridae > Lissotriton > Lissotriton helveticus. The sequence continues at coordinate 1,779,082,247 of NC_136059.1, read as the reverse complement.
TCTCCAAAAAGTAACAGCTGCCCTGAGCAGTTCTTAGCCATGTTATCCAATGGGAGGTGGATAACATGGCTAAGAGCATTAGCTCGGTAATGCATGAATATCGCGGAGTTTTCAGCGATATTAATGCATTGCGCTAGTTTTTTATCGTATTTGCGATAAACCTTGATAATAGCAAGGTTTATCTGCGATAATTTCTGACGGTAAAAAAATCTTTGCAATGCATCGTTAGGGATAAATATCGCTTAACTTTGGTAATATGCCCCAACGTCTGTTAACGTTCGATTCGAAGGAAATCAGGAATTGTTGAAAAACATTGTGTGCGCCATCTTGTCTTTTTTCAAATGCCACACTTTTGTCGTGCACGGCAGCCATTTTAGATGCCTTGATCAGACCCACTCTGTGCACGCTGTCGATCCTTAGCATGGCTCCCCACCCTCGCAAGCATCTCACCCAGGCAGTGGTCACCCCCGCTCTCTGTCTTATGCATGGGTAATAAACCTCCCCCCATCTGCGCTGCTCTTCCCTGAGAATCACACCCTGTGCCCGCCCGACACCTCCCTTTCGCCCTATTCACTACCGCACCCTCTGACACTCCTTTTCCTCTGTGTCCGATTGTCCAGGCCGGTCCTAGGCTATCAGCTAGCCCTGCAGATGTAGTTTATGGCCACAGCTGTAAAGAATCACCCCTCTTCAAAGGAGTTATAGTAGATCAAGGCCCACACTCGATGAGATCCGTCACAGCAGAAGCGTTGCTATTATCTGAAAACCATCCTGTATTGTGATTGGGGAGGGGACCGAGCGTGAAGCGGAAGATTCCAGGGATGACTCTTTGTACATCAAAGTTTTTACAATTATGTGTCACATTAAAAATATATAGCACTCCGACAAAGTAGTAAGATTATAAAACTTTAATAATTTATAAATATATACAAGAAAACAAAAATAGTAATAACATATAAACATTTTTAGGGAAAAACAACGAAGTAGCGGTCGGCTGTGCGAATAGTCCCAACGCAGCACAACGTCCAGATTTCCGGCGTGGGGCGTCGCGGGGGGTGGGTCATCAGTAGCAAACTGTTGTGCGAATAGTTCCAAGGCAGCAGAACGCGCCGAAATCTAGATGACACGAAAGTGATGTCTAGTAAGTTGCCACCCAGCAAATAACGGCGTGGGGCGTCGCGGGGGGTGGGTCATCAGTAGCAAACTGTTGTGCGAATAGTTCCAAGGCAGCAGAACGATGGCACCAAGGTGATGTCCAGTAAGTTGCCGCACTGGTTTTGGTATCCTACAATGCTGCTCCGAATAACGGCGTGGAGCGCCCCGGGGGAGGCGGCGTGAACGGGCCTCTCCAGGTGGAGTCTCATCTGTTTTAGTGGGGCGCCCCTTTACCGTTTCAGTTGCCATTCCGTCCGCTTTTGGTCCACTGTGTCAAAATCCGCCATTCAGCTGAGTTGCGCCCACTCTTGCGGTGCAGCGATAGGCGGCTGCCACAGGACTCTCAAAATGGCGGCAGGCTCTTTCCTTTTTGGGCGTGGTCCACTGAAATGGCCCTGGGACACCTTGGAAATCGGACGCTTGTCTGCTAGGTCTTGGACCCCATTCTCGAAAGCGTCCCCTCCGCCTTGAGAATTCATCAAAAGTTTTGGGGGCCCCGACTCCTGCAGGCTTCTGGTGGGGAGCGGCTGCCATGATTGCTCGCGGAATGACCACGACGGAGCTACGAGATGGTGGTGCTCTCATGCTGACGCCAGTTTAGTCTGAAACATCCAGAAACAAGGTGGGGCTTTCATCGTTTGGGGGAAAAAAAAAGTTTTCATCCAATGAAAAGTGTTGTTTTTAGGTCATATGATCAAGCCTTCCATCATTCGGAAACCAAAAGTAAAATGAACCAATGAAAAGTTTTATAAACAAGTCACATGACCTGTTATGCGGCATAGGGTATAAAATGCGGAGAAAATACGTTGGCACGTGAGGCGGCGTCAGTAGCGGACCGATGTGCGAATAGGCCGAAGGCAATACAACGCGCCAAGATCCGGATGGCACCGAGGTGGTGTCCAGCAAGTTGCAGCACTGGTGTGGCCATCCTACAATGCTGAAAGTCGGCGTGGGGCGCCCCGTTGGCCTGTGAGTTTGCGTCAGTAGCGGACCGATGTGCGAATAGGCCGAAGGCAGCACAACGCGCCAAGATCCGGATGGCACCGAGGTGGTGTCTAGTAAGTTGTCGCACTTCTGTGGCCATCCTACAATGTTGAAAGTCGGCGTGGGGCGCCCCGTTGGCCTGTGAGATGGCGTCAGTAGCGGACCGATGTGCGAATGGGGCCAAAGGCAGCGCAACAATATTTTCTGACTGACACCACAAGGCGCTGAGATGCCAAGATCCGGATGGCACCGAGGTGATGTCTAAGTTGCGGACTGATGTGCGAATGGGGCCAAAGGCAGCGTAACAATATTTTTTGTATGGAAGATACCACTAGGCGTTGAGATGCCAAGATTCGGATGGCACTGAGGTGATGTCTAGCAAGTTGGTGTGGTCATCCTACAATGCTGAAACTCGGCGTGGGTCGCCCCATTAGCCTGTGAGATGGCGTCAGTAGCGGACCGATGTGCGAATAGGCCGAAGGCAGCACAACGCGCCAAGATCCGGATGTCACCGTGGTGGTTTCATAGTTGAGAGGCACTTCATCTGCAGTGGGGCGCCGAGATCCGGATGGCACCGAGGTGATGTCTAGCAAGTTGCTGTACTGGTGTGGTCATCCTACAATGCTGAAACTCGGCGTGGGTCGCCCCATTAGCCTGTGAGATGGCGTCAGTAGCGGACCGATGTGCAAATAGGCCGAAGGCAGCACAACGCGCCAAGATCCGGATGTCACCGTGGTGGTTTCATAGTTGAGAGGCACTTCACCTGCAGTGGGGCGCCGAGATCCGGATGGCACCGAGGTGATGTCTAGCAAGGTGCTGTACTTGTGTGGTCATCCTACAATGCTGAAACTCGGCGTGGGTCGCCCCATTAGCCTGTGAGATGGCTGTTCTTTGGATTTGGGCCTGGTCCACCAAAATGGCCCTGAGACACCTTAGAACTCGGACGCTCGATTTTTTTTTCCTTTCCTGTACATGCAAAAAAAGGTAAATGCCCGGTACGTTACACGCTTCATCTGCCACGATGAACTCTCCAGAGGAACCGAAAAAATATATAGTTGTGGTAACTATACCATGCATCGTCATATGGAGAGGTGGCACCAATTAATTATAGTGCTGCATAAAAGAGAGATTTGGAGGAGAACCCCTGACCTGCTAGTACATTCATCAAAGAAGTGGCACTGAGAGCTTCAGAGGCAAGGGAAACGGTCCCAAATATTTAGAAGAACTTTGGAAAGATTAAAATGACATGTTTAGATTGTGGCTAATTAATTTCATGTGGACAGATGAGTGTTACTCTAATAAATACAGCATATGAACATCATCATAGTCGATGGTTGGTAGAGACATTTTGACTATATCCTGGACCTGCCCGTCCTCGCCCAAAATGGCGCCGGAATAAATGGGACTCGTAACTCCTTGTTGTGTACTGGTTGCAGAACCTTGAAATCACGAGATACGTATGCAGTTTTGAAGCACATGGCGGGCGGGGACGAGAATTGATTGAATATTTCGACATCCCTATTGATATTAAGTTCTGATGTGTTATTGATTACTGTACTGTTGAAAGTTCGAATTAACGTCACCCATGGTACTTGCCCGCAAATGTATATCTAGATAATTTTATTGTAACTGGCCCTGTCGTATTTTAATTATAAAATGTACGTCCACCGATTCCGTAACTGTTAGACACCTTAGTTCTTGCAACCTAATGGCCCGCCAGTTACGTTCCTCTACAGTGTAAATGTCTATTCATCATATACGATTACAGTTTGCTCTGTGGCAGGCCCACGTGGTTATAGGCTCGTATTTGTATAATGAAATTTTCACAATAAAGGTTTTTAAAAGAAAACATGGTAGTAGTATATACATTGGTAAAGTTTTTAATAATAGTGACTGTTTTAGAATCATTAAAAGGCAAGTGAAATAAAGCAGACCAATTACATGAAGGGTAAAAGGTATAATACGAAGGAACGCAGTAAAGATAAATGGTCAAGGGCTGCTGTGTTTTCTATTCCTGCAACATAAAGTGATCGATAAGAATCTCATATTCAGGCGTATCGGCGACTAAGACAGCAGGTCGACCCTCTTTTGCTCAACGGCTCCGTCATGGGACGAAGAAACGCTCTTTTTCTCGAAAAAAGAATATATTTTACTTGCAGGACAGTTGTAAAATTTCCGGGAAAGTACATTAGCCTGGAACATTATAACATATATTTAAGAAAAAATAATGTTCGGAAGTAATGAAAAGCGTAATTTTTAGGTCATATGACCAAGCCTTTCATCATTACAATAAGAAAAGTAAAATGAACCAATGAAAAGTTTTATTAACAAGTCACATGACTTGTTATGCTTACGTTACGCGCTGCGCGCCCCGGATGACTTCCGGATGCGCTAACGCGGCGCGTCATATGACGCATTACGCGACAACGCAGGTACAGAATATAGTCAAAATGTCTCCACCAACCAGCGGTCGGAACACAACCCCTTTCAGCAGGCTAAATAGTTCTGTTAAATGACAACAGAAGGGACAGGCAACAAGAACCATCAGTCAAAGAGGGGAGAGCTAGTTCTTCTCTACCGGGTTACATTGGGGCGCTACCGGAACTGATCGAATTGGTAGTCTACAGTGTTTCTGGATGTTTCAGACTGAAGCTGGGGTTAGCATGAGAGCAGCACCATTTCGTAGCTCCGTCGTGGTCATTCCGCAACCAATCATGGCAGCCGTTCTTTATCGTTATTTTGGGCGGGGTGGGTGGCGGAGCCGAGCTGTTTTGCAGCCATCATTGTGTGGAGTTCAGTTCATCTCACTAGTTTTGTATTTGTCATGAGGGGTTGTTCCTAATGTTTCTATTTTAGCGAGGTCAAAAAGAGATCCCATTAGTGGCCTACTGATTTTGCTCGATTCCTTTTCTTTTTTTTTTACACGATTTTTCGTTATCTGCAACGACTAAACAGAGTATTGCGACTCTGTGTTTGTTTGTAAATAGAGAATGAACCAAAGAGAACTAATTCTAAAACAGTAAATACTTGGATAACAATCAATCAAATGGAGAGAGAAGCAGGCACGATGGATTACAATGGGGGCAAAGACCTGCGTTAACTACCTTTCACTATCTGCAAAGAGAGAGTACTCCTAATAGAAATGAGGGGGGGGGGCACCATTCAAAGCAGATCAGTGTGCATAAACACGAAAATGTTTTCACTTACCACGTACTTGACATTCGACAGCTTATGATATTTGCTATTAAAAAACCATTGAAATTCACTGAAAAAACCATAGGTTATAGACCATATATAGTTAGGAATTAGCATTTACAAAACCTTGAAAATTCACTGAAAAAACCATAGGTTATAGACCATATATAGTTAGGAATTAGCATTTAAAAAACCTTATTTTACTCACACAAAACCATTGAAATTCCATATATAGTTAGTTGCACTAACTATATATCGCGCACCTGCAATCCACTGCTGATCATGTCACATATTACATCATTCATGACATGGTCAGTGACATCACTGATGACATCACTGATGACATCTCAAATGACATCACTGATGACATCACTGATGACATCTCATTTGACATCATTCTTGTGCTAATACGATAAACCTCTTCAGACTCTAATATAACCTTAGATACACTCAGTGTATACAGACACTCACACACTGCCACTCATCCATGGAGTTACTCACACACCCAGTCAGTCATGCAAAGAAACAATCTCATCTCCATTTCTTCAACTATACAGTTAAACACACCTTACTTATTGAAACATATACTAACACATATTTACTCTCTTATACAATCCCTGATACAAGTTCACAATGATCGATACAACCACTCACTCATTCGGTGGCTCTCATGCACAGTTATTTATATATGCCAACTCTCACATGTACTGTGTTTTACATATGTACTTACTATGACATGTAGCATTGAGATATCCATTCACTCATCAATACACTCATGCACACAGTCAACTGCCCATGTAGCTGTTTCCACATGCACTCTTGAACTCATACACCTAGTGAATAAACTGTTCACACATCTATGCATAGAGTCACACACCTTCCAGCCACCCCCACACAAACTCAATCTCCCATAGAAATACTTGGGCAACCAATTAATAACACATATAGCCTCTCGTATAGCTAATGATCAACACATGCAGCAGTTTACAGAACAACAGACATAATGATGCACAAATTAAGACAGTTTAGTCACTAACCCATGCATTCAGTGAGACACATTTAATCACTCACTCATACAGTCAGTCACGCACCTACTAAATCCTTCATCCAGACACTTATACATCCACTCATTCTTCAATATGTAAGACATATTTTAACTTTACAGAAACATACAGTCACTGGATGTTGTCATCAGTGATGTCATCAGTGATGTCATTTGAGATGTCATCAGTGATGTCATCAGTGATGTCACTGACCATGTCATGAATGATGTAATATGTGACATGATCAGCAGTGGATTGCAGGTGCGCGATATATAGTTAGTGCAACTAACTATATATGGAATTTCAATGGTTTTGTGTGAGTAAAATAAGGTTTTTTAAATGCTAATTCCTAACTATATATGGTCTATAACCTATGGTTTTTTCAGTGAATATATATATATATATATATATTGATATGGATGTAGATATAGCTATACATACATATTAAATAACCTGAGAAATAAATGAGCTGTCTGCCCTGAACTCCCTCTGGCCTCTGAGTTCTTCTTTTGGGAGGTAACTGGTACGTCATATATATATATATATAATATAAATATTGATATAGATGTAGATATAGCTATACATACATATTAAATAATATTCTAAACTATAGAACTACATATTAAACATTATAAATAAAAAATGCTTTTGCTTGCGTTTAAGGAAAATAAAACTAAACAAACCAATAAGGGCAAGCTATAAAGAAACTAATCAATAAAATCACACAATTAAATCAACATTATGAAAACCACACAAACTTCTTCAACTGAATACTTCAAAACAACAAGACCAGAAAACGATGTCAGATTCTCTGACCAGACCCTCAAAAAAGAAATGTATGTATCTCGACAACTTAATACCTAAGCTTATAATAAAGCAAAACTTACTTGTAATTAGAATTATAAATGTAAACTGCCTAAATTAACAAAGCACTCTCCAACTTATATCTCTTTACATGTACTGACTAATAGAAAATAGCACATCAAAACTGCCAACCTGCCAAAAAACAACAACACCAGTATATATAAATAGTTATAAAAGAGAAATGCACTTCAAAATCGATTTTAAAATACATAATGACCTAAACCACAACAAACTACCAACAAATAAACACCCCAGTGGAAAAGCTGCAAAACAATGTGAAACATCTAAGTAGAGCACACATGTAATTATAAAAGTAGTTACATGAGTTTATATGTAAACTAGCTTACCCGTCGCGTGTTGCTGCGATCTCCGAAGAAAGGAAATTCAAGAAAACTCGTTATGATAACATTCAATTTACATTGTGTCATTTTTATTGAAACCTATTCATTTTAATATGGAGAACGTTTCAAAGTGTCGTTTTAATTCTCTTTATTTATTCGAGTGCTTGTGAATACACGATTTTTTGGTTTTCTGTCTGGTGCATACATCAGTATTCGAAAGATTATGAGGGCCCTGGGGGGGGCCGATATTTAAAAAATATATAAGCCAGAAACCTTCGTGGGATTGTACTCAACAACTTCCCAAAGTTTCCTGGCGATCGGATGAATGCTGTTTTAATTCTATTTATTTATTCGAGTGCTTGTGGATACACGATTTTTAGTTTTTCCGTCTTGTGCGTACATCAGTATTCGAAAGTTTATGTGGGCCCTGGGGGGGTCGATATTTTAAAAAAATGTATGCGAGAAACCTTCGCGGGTGTGTACTCAACAACTTCCCAAAGTTTCCTGGCGATCGGATGAATGCTGTTTTAGTTCTATTTATTTATTCCAGTGCTTGTGGATACAGGATTTTTTTTCAGTATTTGAAAGATTATGTGGGACCTGGATGCCTATATTTAAAAAAAATGTATGCCAGACACCTTCGCGGGAGTGTACTCAACAACTTCCCAAAGTTTCATGGCGATCGGATGAATGGTGTAGTAATGCATAAAAGACAAACAGACAGACAGACAGACAGACAGACATTCATTTTTATATACATAGATAAAAACACAAACATTTGACAATTGTAAATATTTATAGTATTACACCACTTTCAGCAGACACAATATCAGAAAGAGCAAGATACATAACATCCCAGAAAGAAAAGCAAAAACTTTTGATAATTTCAAAGCCTGACTAATGTTATTCTATTAATGTGGCGGCACACTCAACAGGTGATAAGGAGAATACATAGTGTGCTAGTGCTATATACAAAGTTAAGTACATGTAACTGACAGGGATAATGTGATGTTATTTATGACATTTGTATTGAGTATCGCGATCCACAATAAAACTTAATTTATAAGAAGTACACATTTATAAATTGTCGATGTTTTGACCCTCAATGCAAATGAATGAAAAAAGGGTTTCATCTTAACAGAAGTTTGAATGAGACACCTAAAGAAAATAAAGATATATGTGTAGGCATCTTTGGCATTGTGTGCTAGCACAAAAAATATTGAAAGAAAAGAGGGGGGATTTGACATAGCAGAAGTATTTTGTAGTGTAGTTCCTATTTTCCCAATAGGCTCTGCGCATTGGAATAATATCTTCAATAGTATAGACGTAGGACTGAGGTTAACGAGGTCTTCTACCGACGATATTAGACTTAAAGTTATGTATTTGCCAGCTAGCTCAGAGTTCACTAGAAACTTTCTCGAATAGGCAAGGAGGAGTTTAACCTCCCTGGATAGACAAGAAGGGATTTAGTTTCTGACAACCATAGAACATGACAACTTTGCTCTCCCCTAATCAAGAATATATCTCTAGAGTCTTGTGAAAACAAAAGACAACTTATTTTACTCAGTCAGTATGTGCATTCTTAGTTTCACCAGTTTATAGAGAAAAGGAAGAGACGGGCGTGTTCAATAAAAAGCTGTTATTTATTGATCAGTCTCCTTTCTCGTACAAGAGAAATGAATCTCTATTATTGCAATACTTATAGTTAAGTAAAGTGCATACAGTAAAAACAGAATTATAAAATAATACTGTAAAAGCATTGATATGGTTTCTTAGCCGTATGAGACTTAAAATGGATAAAATAGATACATACATATATACATTTGACTAATCGTACTCAACTGGTGCTTCTCACTACGCCTACCCCGGTGTACCTGACCTAAGCCTAATACGTGGGCGGGAGTAGATAAGTAGCAGTTTAAGTTAAGTTTGCTTTGCCAAGGATCTGATTCAAGAATTCTCTGTGAGGGGTTATTCAGTTCTGTACCTGGGATTTAGAAGGCTGGAGGGCTGGTATCTCTATCTCAGGACTCGATATCCCAGTTGCCTGCGAGGGCGGCTGGGAACGCTGGGGCTGAATTTCTCGGCAGGAGAAAAGGCAGCGTCTCTCTCTCAGCATGTCAAAAGGGAGGGGCAGCGTCCGTGGGCTTTTACTGCATCAGTTGGGCTCCTCGGCAAGTCTCGCTGCTCCAATCTCGTCACCACCACCGTGTGTTGCTTAGGGCAATGTCGGTAATATTTATACCTGAAAGGTGCCGAGATTGACGTAAGGATGGACATAAATACGTCAATAAGGATGTCATAAGAACTAGTCGTTCTTACATTCTTTACAGGAGTTCTTGGCTAAATCAAAACAGTAGCTGCGGGGGATTTCCCAGGTTGCTGGAGGTTTGATTTGTTTTGAGAACTCGTATGCTTTCTATGGGGGCTGGAGGAATAGTGCTTGCCTAATGTGTTAGCATGCGCTATGACCTAATCAGAAAGCGGGTTTCTGTGCCGTTGTATGGCCACTATTGATTAATTAACTGGACAAGGATCAGAAACAGGAATATCGATACAGTTCCCATAGGAAACATATCACACCCACTCCACGGAATCTATGTCCATATTTACTAACCTAAGCATAGTAAACATAACGTAGCATAACTAAATTTCGAATGTGTACTTAAACCGCCCCAAAATACATCAAGTTGCATCAATGGTTTAGAGTAATACATGAAAATGAATATAGTTACTGTATGCAGTCAAGCAGTGTAATCATTCAAAAAGAGGATGCACATTTGATATCAGCATGAATGATTTGCGAAAATAACACATGAAATGGCTCTTAATACAGAAGAAAAAGTGTGAGACCATTTCATCACATAGAAATATAATCGTATGTATAAATAACCTAGAGGTCGAGGTACTGTCTCCTAGAGGTATTTTTAAAAATAGAAGTTTCTGTTCTCTAAGAATAGTTCTACTTTAAGCAGAAGATAAGTGCCCAAAAATATGTGTAAATATTTTGGTCTGTGGGAAAAAGGTTCAAATTTTCTTGCAAAAATTCTTGCTGGCTGTGTTTTGAAGTTTTGAAGGCAAAATCAGAGTTCAGGGAACCCTGTGTGCACGTTGTTCAAAGTCATTCCTTCTGTTCTGGTGAAAACATCATATCATTAAGATGTTCGAAAAAACAGTCAACAGCTTCTGGTGATAGTTCGACAAGGTGGGAAAATGACACTACCATGCATTCATGCGCATGATTGCTCTCAGTGATGGTTTGATCAGAATTGCTGACAGATGGTCGTACCTGATCGATGCTGCTCTCATTTTGTACTTCACTACCCTTCAATCGCAGTGGTGAAGTTTCCACGAATGCCGTCATCAGGATTGGTAGCCGCTGGGGACAGCACAATGCATGAGCCTTAACTGGACTCAATAAAGTCTCTGCATCCAATGGCACTTCTGATTGTAGTGTGAGACAGGTGTCTAACACGCATTCCTCGGCGCATAGCAAGCACCTTAATACAGGCATAACACAACACTGCCACAAGGGTCTGAATGAAAGAAACCAGGTCATATTTAAATCTCGTAGCCGTGCTAGTCCAAGGACTTTAGTTATGCGGTCCCGGTAGCCAATAGCTAGGATCGTTTCTTCCATTGTTGCTGGAGTCATGTCTGTGACACGGTTTGCCATATCGAAGCAAAAGTAGCAAAAATAGGACGCCTGCTACTATTCCCAACAGGAGAGGTAGTCCGCCAAAGATGCAATGGACGAAGTTAGGAAAAATACCAAGGATGGCTTTGAATGGGGTCAAAGCGCCTGAAAAAACTGTCTTAAATACACTTGCGATACCGCTCGTATCAGAAATATTTAAGATTTCGTTTAGTATTTCTGCGAAGTGTAGGGGGTTATTTGTTAATAGCAGCGAATGAATCTCTGCCGTTGTCCTTGCAACTTGGAGATCATACGTTTCTTTTGATGACGTCAACTGGGTTGGCGTCTGTAGGAGCACAGTCTTCATTCTGCTTAAAGTATCAATTCGAATAGAAGAGAAATTAAAACTGGGCCATAACCTTGCCTCCCTGTCTGGAGTATCGTTTGGGAACAATACTCGTTCACAGCACATGACCTTCGTAGTCACGCTCACGAGATAAGGTTTTCCGGGCAATAGGCTGCAACATCTGCGATCTACAATTAGAATGTAACTCCCGTTCGAGAGTCTCCTAAAGAATGGTTCTATTCGTGTTGCAGGTGTGCCTAGCTGGTGACATGAAAGGTTATTTGAAGTCCCTTCACAGGCCCTATGTAAACTAATACCCTGGCACAGAAGTATACCGCTTAGTGATCTTGCACAATTATTGCCACTAAGAAATACACTCTGTCCTTTATTACTTATTACTGACACATGTGTGTGTATAGGGTAAGTCCCATGTCGACTTAATGTATCCTTTACCCAACCTTTCATACTGGCCTGCCTGTATATATTTTTGGCAGTATTGAAACTGGAAAGTCGTTATCGGAATATTTATTATCCCATGTATTATCCATTCAATGACAGGTCGTTCTGACATTGTCAATGGTAATCTCTCAAGTTTTTCAATGCTCAGAATTGTATAGTTAGCACCCTTCTGTGCCAAACTGATTTGTTTATCAGTAAGGTTAAAGATATTAAATAGTGACGTTGTGTTGATTAAACGCCAAGGCACATAGCCTGAACGCAGATTTTGTAACGTCCAGCCAAGCTGTACAATAGAACGTAACTGAGACTGACCATGTTGTAACATCAGTAAGTCTTGCTCTATTATATTGATTGCTGAAGACACAATACTGTCCAGTGAATATATTCTGGAAGACAGAGTCATTAACCCATTGTCTACAACAGAAAGTGATTTTTCCAAATTAACACGGTCAATTTCCCGTATTTTTTCTGCTGTCTCAATTTGAGTTTCTTTCTAATCTTCGTTATAAGCTGCATATATAGAGGCCGCTATGAAACGTTTTTGACGCTGTTTGCGTGGTCCCACAATGAAATCACACAAGTCAGCACCTTCTTGAAGTAAAGTTAGGTGTTGCTTAATTTCTGCCAGTGTGGAGGTATGTAGCCATTGAAGGCAGAGCTTTCCCAAACTGTAAGTAGTTACTATCCCTGGACGTTGTCTCTGGGCGTATCTAGGGTCTGGCCTGGTCAATTTGAACCCCTGTATTTTGTTCAGGAATCTGTCTTGACAGTTATTAGTGTCTGTGGGCCAGATCAACCATTGTTTCCATTCAGGATGTGTTCTGTTTTGGTTTATAATATGGTTTATGTCTATCTCAACATCCGTAGTGCTATTACTATCCGTTGTTGGCTTTGGAATAGACGGTTTGTTTAAGTCTTTGATTTTGGCTAGACCAAGACAGGTGGTCTGTTGAATTGTGTCATTCAAAAATATAATTTGTTCTGGGATCATGCAGGCTCTAAATAATGCTTCTATACCTTGCACTTGCCAATCTTTTGTTTCCCAGACCGTTTTCGTTTCAATGTTTTTGTTCCAGAAATCAAAACCATATGTATTCATTTTTTCAAAAAATGAGTCTGAATATATCAATGTTGTGTTTGTAAGCATGGTTTTCACTCCTGTCTTATTTAACAATTTAAAATAGAATGTTTCTGCATTACTTGTGTTAAACCCTGAAAAGTATGAATATTTATCCAAAAAAAAATTTGAACTGCCTTTTGGTGGAGTTGCACAATGTTCCCATTGGTTAAAATTTAAAACATTTCTAGGCTGAGTAGATTTATGCAGATAATGGTTACCATAATGGTTGTAGCAAAACATCTCATCATAATTAGATGAACCTTGCAAATAATCATGTTCTGTAAATTTAGCAGACATCACAAGATCAGACATCATATCATTAATACTTTCAAAGTCCCAATCATCAGCAAATGTGCTTGGTTTTACAAAGTCACTTAATGAAATCTTAAATTGGTGTGGATACTTCAGGAGTTCAACCGGACCATATATTTCATATTCAGTTTTGTCCCATGCTACCCCGCCGAGTATAGGATTGGCTGTGAAGTTGACTGAAGAAAGTTCTCTTTTCTCGATGTGTGAAGATGTGTGTGGTTTAAGGACCAAGTTGATATTCTGGCTTGCTGTGTCCATTTTAGCATATTTTCCCTCAATGAAATGTCCCAAGCTTAGTACCATGATGAGCCAAAGTATGAGGATAAATGTACCTAGTGCCACCCAAATTTCAATCCATGGAGAAATCAGATAGGTTTCTTTTAGTTGATGAAAAAGTTCCTTTGCTTTGTCTTTAAAAGTTCTGGCTGTCGGCTGTACTTCCGGTTCATTTGGATCTTCAGAAGAATCATCGAAGTTGATGAAGTAGCCTGATGCTGTTCTGTCAACTGTTCCAATTGCTTCTTGATTACTTTTTGTTTTTGGAATTTGCTTTGTTTCATTAGAATAGTCTGTAGTTACATCATTGTAGGTTGGTGTTTCTTGATAAAAAGCTTTGATTTGGGTTTTAAGAGGTTAAAGTTCTATTGCTTTGTTGCATAGTCCATGTTGATTCACCGAAGATTTTCCAAATGTGATTAGTCTTTCAGTTTGAACCTCTGTATTTGTAGCAAACTTTGGTATTCTGCTACTTCTGGGGAGTCCACTTGGCCTACTATTTGTTATCGGCCACATGATTGTGGTTTAACCAGGTCGATGGATACAACTCGGTTCTCCTTTTTACCAGCAAGGGGCGGTAGTACTACTGATCTTGTCCCGTTGACAGACAAGACAGGAACTGCTTTTCTGTAAGAAGGCCCAAATTCCTTCTTTACCGCGATCTTCTCTCTGACCAGATCCACAATCTTTGGAATCCAGACAGGCCTTGCTGGGACAGGTGGTTTCTCTTCAGTGGTTGTTGGCTGTTGTTTCAACTTTATGTTGCTCAGGTCTCTTCTTGTTTCATTTAAGTCCTGCAAAATAGCCAAGCGATCTTTGATATCAAAGCATTTTTCTTTAACCACTGAAGTCTGACTATCTAAGTCCTGGATTAACATTCTAGTCCCAAACAATAGTTCGTACGGACTGAGACCTCTCAGAGAATTTCTTGGCAGATTGTTTAGACTACGTTGGACACTTATTAGATGTTTGACCCACCCAGCTCCCGAACCTAATACCTTTGCTGTTATAGATTGCTCTATGCCTTGGTTTTTTCTTTACACCATCCCGTTTCCCTCAGGAAGGAAGTGAGAAGAGTCCCGCAATACAATGCTCATTCTGGCCAGGCACCCCCCCATACGCTTTTTAGAGCTAAAGGAAAGATTTTGGTCCGAACGTAACATGCTTCTAGCGTATATGCCATTATAGACTCGCAAATCTTTTATAACAGTTCAGACGTCAGCCGAAAGTTGGGGTCTACATTATAAGTGAAATATTGTCTCTGCATGTTAATTTGACGCATTATTTATACTGGGTGTGTTTATGTTGTTAGCCTATTCTTTATTGAGCGAAAAGCCGTGGGAATACACCGTTTCGTTCACCACTGCAATCTCTGTTGCAGTTTTGACAGTTTCTCGCGAATAGGTGTTTGTCCAGACTCATTCCTGGCCACCAGTATGTTGTTTGTAATTCTGCTAGAGAATCCTTAATTGTGCGATGTCTTAGACCTTCGCCAATATGTGCGTCTACTATCAACAAGACTCTCCTGTTCATGTTTGGAATTACTCTATCCCCCACTCCAGGGATTCGAGCAAAAGAAACGGAGTTTGCATCTATTAAGTATGTATAATTGAGTGGGTAATTGATCGGTAGCGCTGAGCAGTCGCCTTTTGATGACGTTTTCACTGCCAGCACAGTTTCACCGTCAATGTATTTTACTGCATGCTTTTTTGTAGCTATGGAAGCCGATTTACTTGCTACCGCTGTGGCTGTCTCAGCCAATGAATTCCCTCCAACGTGAACGCCATCACGCTGATGACTCAGTGAGTGTATCACGTGAGTCTTTGGTAGTTCTTTCTGTAAAATAACTACTTGTTCCCAAAGCTCTTTTTGCTTTATTGTGGCACCTGTGTCATCTTTGTAACCGTTCTGAATCCATTTCTGTAAATCGTTATTGTATGATTTGACGCAGTAATACGAATCGCACACTATAAGTGTCGGGAATTCGCGATCGGCATTATCTAGCGCCATTTTTAACGCTATTATTTCAGTTTGCTGTTCTGAATTATTTTCCACTGAGTGTGTTTTTGTCAATAGAGGTCTCAGTTTACCTCCGCGCCACACGTCTTTTACAATCTCGCATGTGGCGTTGTATGCTTGCTCTCCCCAAACTGAGGGTTGAGCATGACCGTCTGTATAGATTACACAGGCGTACTGTCGTAAAGGCAGAATGTCGATTGGCAGAGGGTATTCTCTCTCATATTCTAGATATTTTAATTCTTTCATTTCCGGATCAAAATAGTATTTTACTTTGTCTATAGCAACAGAATTTACCCATTGTATCCATTCTGGATTCAATGCTGTTGATGGTAAGTTACATGGGGTTCTTAATGCCTCAAAAGCCGATTCTGCAGTTCTGATTGTAATTTGTCTACCGTCAGCTTGGTTTTTTTCTTTTGCTATAGCCGTTTTAACCGCATGAACAATGTTTTCTTTAATGCTGAACGTCTTTTCAGCTTCTGTGTACAAGTGCGATTTGTATGCAATTGGTACCTTTTCTCCCTCATTAGAGGTTAGGTATGTGAATCCGCATCTTCCTGGGATGACTCGAATAACAAGATTGCGTGTGTTATCATGTGTTTGTAGTTTTGTTTTAACTAACATGTCTGTTTGTAAAGATCTCAAAATTTCTGTGTGTTTTTGAGTCCAGTTGATTCTCTTAAAATCTGGTTTTATTAGATCATAGAGGGGTTTGACCCTCTCTGCATAATTTATAATGTAAGTTCTTCCGAAATTTAGGAAACCTAGAATTGATTGTAGGTTTTTTAGTGTCCTAGGTGCTTGGATTACAGCACATTTCTCTAGGAAATTGTCAGCCAGGCTTTTGCCTTCACTTGATAATTCATATCCTAAAAACAGGACAGTCAGATGGGCAATTCTTGACTTTTTAAAGTTGAATTTGTAACCCTCTGCTGCGAACCCAAGTATTATGGTGTTCACTCTTTTCAAGTGAGTATCCAAGTCATCATCTGTTAGATAGATGTCATCGACATAAGATAATGCCTCATCTTCATATATTTGTAGTAGCTCTGTTACTCTCGCTGAGAATAATCCTGGGCTGTTCTTGAACCCCTGTGGCAAACGACAGAATTTTGTTTGCGCGCCATTTATTGAAAATGAGGTCAAATATCTGCTTTCTGGTGCTATATTTTGACAAAAGAATCCGTTAGAGATGTCTAATGTTGTTTTGTATTTTTTGCGCACTATGTTATTCTTTAGTGCTGCACTGTGTGAGTTTTGCACTGCAAAAGTTTTGCAAAATGAGTTCAAGTGTCTGTAGTCCAAAACAAGACGATACGACTCATCTGGTTTGGAGACAGGAAACAAAGGATTGTTCATTTGTGAGGTGCAAGTTTCAATCACCCCCTAGTATTCAAGTTGATCTAGGATCTCTTTTACCTGTTTTTTAGCTTCTTGCTTAATTGGGTACTGCCTCTGTGCAGTAGGTTGTGATTTTAACTGGATTTTGTGAGGAGGAGAGTCCTCATCCCATCCCACATGGTTTTTATATAATGCAGGAGCTTGGCCAATTCCCACTTTCTTGCAAGTGTATATTTTGTATGTATTGGAATATGATTTGAGAAGGCAGGCATAATTATTTCTTTGCCATGAGGGCACTCCCTGACAAACTCTGGTGGCCAGTCTTTTTCAGCTAGAAGGATCTCATAGCCCTTGGAGAGATTATCCCAAAATAGACCCCTTATTTTCCTAGTCTTTTCCCCCTCTATACGCAATGTTATTTCATATATTTTATGAGGTTTGCTAACTCTGGTATCTGCAGTTTCCACCTGAATGTATTCATTCGTGTCCACTGTCTCCAGATGATTCATCAGGATCTTGCGAGCTATGCTCACTTCTGCTGCGCTGTCTAGCATTGTCTGAGCCCATTCTCCGTTTTTCAGCTGTGTCCTCAGTATTCTCGGCATGGTTGATTACTTTAATACTGGCTACCTTCTTCTTTGGAAATTGTAATTTTTTATTTTGATGAGCAGGTTCCTTGTCTTTGGACTTGACGTGCTCTTCCCTGTGTTCTGACCGTCCTCTTCTTTCCGATTTCTGCGAGGAAGTCGGAAAATATTGAGAGGGACGTGTATCAATATCTTGATATCCATGAGGTTTCTTTATATTATCCCTATTTCTAAGGTTGTATTTTTTCACAGAGGGCTCCCTTTGGGGAGACTTGCGTCCTTCGTCCGGAGATCTTTCTCTCCGCCGAGGAGACCTTCCTCTGGTTTGGAATCTTTTTTCTTTAGGAGTACATCAGGTACTTCCCTTATACCTACCTTTGGACATATTAATTTATTGTAACACTCTTGGGTGCCCTTGTCCCACATTGCCCATTATGAGCAAAATGGAGACAAGGAGCAAAGCTAGCCTGGCAGCTAACGGCCTCAGTACAACCGCCCCTTAATCAAGGCAAAATTGACAACTATTTTACGAAGGCAGGTTCCCTTCTGATAGATGATATTACCCTCCTGGAAAGACGAATCTCGCAGGAAATAGATTGGATCAGGAGATCATCAATGGGGGCCATAGCAATGGCAAAAACTCCTGAGGTCATGCGGGTCACAGATAACCCACAGCTTGGTGCTAGTGGAGGGGTACAGCGAACCATTAGTGTTGATCTCTCCGAAGGAACACTAAGCGATCTAGATGATATGAGCCTTCTCTCACTCCCTCTAACACAAATCACCCAACCACCAGTCACTATAGAATTGGGGGAGGATAGTGATACAATCATCCAAAGCCCTACTTCTCTGAGGGAAGAATTTGCCCAAACTACAGCTGACACCCCAAAATTACAAGGGTTATCTAGCACAGATCGAGGGCTAAGGGAGGGTGCCATTCAAAAGAGGAAAACTGGGAAACAGAGTACCAAGGAAAGAAAGGAAAAAAAAACGGAGCTACAGGTAGGGTCAACACACAATACAACTAGCATAGATCCTAATTCCCAGGATAGAACATCACCTGCGTTATTAATTGACCCTACCCAGGAACAGCCAAGTGATACCCTCACTGATCCGCCATCTCCTTCCTTTGAACATAATTCTGAGACAGCTGAAGAAGACATAACATTAGCTGACATAGGACACCTCCTCAAGTCAATAATAAGCCCTCTGGAAGCTCGACTGATAAAAATGGAGTCGAGATTAATTAAAATTGAGAAGACTGCCTTACAAGTTATGGAGGGTTGGAAATCGGGGGCCCTTCACCCCACACCCTCCATTATTGATCCAAAACTCAACATCAACTTGGGTCCCCCTGAACCTGCAAAAGTCAATGAGGTAGGAAAAACAACTGTTACGGCCAAAAATATCACATTAAATAGCAACCAACCATCAAAATCAAATGCTAAATCGGCAAACCCAGTGACTTCTGGGGGTGCCCCCAACACACAACCCCCTATCTTGCAACAACAACCACAGATAGCTAATGATAATACGCAGCCTAATTTACAACGTAACAGTCCACCCAACACCCTGTTGAATACCAATCAAAATCCAGCTGATTCGAAAAATCCAATGGTAAAACCACAAAGATCAGTCACTGTCAATCTCCCACCTGAGGTAGCTCAATACACTGTTATTTTAGTGGGGGTCCCCGAACTAAAATCAGACTCACATGAGACAGGGGAGTCACTAAAAAACAAAGTAATCAATTGGCTCTCATCACACAGACCGCTTCCTAGAGGCAAGACCAGCGATATTCGCATGGTAAGAAGAGTCTCGTGGGTAGGTAGGAGACCTAAAACAATTAGCGGTGACTGTATACTAGTGAGTTTTAAAGAATCAGGAACAGTCTCATTCATTTGCAGTTCTTTTCTGGAGGACGAAGGAAGTACCATTTACCCAGTCCCTCTTTCGTTCTTTTATCCATCTAACGACCATGTAAATAATGTACAGAGGAGAGGATATCATCAGGACTCACCGGGAAATTGGGAGGGTAACCAGGGAAGGAGGAGAATCCCCTTTAATCAATCACGTATACCCCCTATCCACCCTTTTACATATAGCGACTTCCAGGGATGGGAAACTGCACAGAGAAGAGGAATGGGAAGGGGTGTATTTGATAGAGATGAGCCATGGCCCCCGAGATTCCATCAGCCACCACCATTTCTACCACTGTCTAACCGTTATGACTGTCTAGAAATGGTGGATTGACAGCTGGCCTCTGTGGTAGGGGCAAAAGAGACTCTTCCAGGGTTTGACCAAGGTAACCACGTCTCCCTTACTTCCAGAGAGGAGAAATCCACTAATGGGGCCCCAGATCAACCCTATGAGTCAAACAAAAGGGAAACTATCCTAGAAGCCCCATTGATGGAGGAAGTGCAAATAGACAGTGCCCGACGTCCAGACTATATCACCCCAAGGGCTAGCCAATTTGGTTCACAGCCCGCCCCGAAAAATTTTAAATTGCTTTTGTGGAATGTAGCCGGCCTCACCAACAAAATAGATTTGGATTCATGGACTGAGTTAATACACCCAAAAAGCGTCTGTCTCTTCCAAGAGACCTGGACAAGGGATGAGACTGCTTCTATGGGATTTCAGACTTTTTCAATCCCCGCTCTATGGGGGGGGGGAGAGGCCGTCCATCTGGGGGTCTGGCAACCTGGGTCGCCTCGGATCTAGGATGTGCAGCCTCAAGATATCCAGTAGACTCAGAAGACATACTGGCCGTCCTACTTGAATGGCCAGGTTCCTTTAAATTATTAGTTATAAACATCTATTCCAGGCCAGTTCAAACTGCGGCCATTTCCAAAACTATAGAATCACTGTCGTCCATCCTAGAAACCATCCCTGGGGATATGTCTTACCTAATAGGGGGGACTTCAATTCACACTTTGAGCCATTACCTGGTCTACTTGATGGACCCTCTCTAGAGGAGGATTCAAGTTGGCAGGTCCCTCAGCCTGAAGCACCCCCTCCTAGAGCTTGGACACCTTTGGCCGTCCAAATAAACACCTTAAATCTCACCTATGGTTTGAGAGCCTGTAACGGCCGCACTAGGTCTGATATCCCGTCCAAATGTACATTTAATAAAGTAGGGAGGCAATCTAGACTAGATTACTTCCTGGTACAAATGCAGGCATGGAAAAGGGTGTTGGATTTTAAAATAATAGATAGGTATGACAGTGACCATAACGCCTTGGAGTTAGACTACGCCATCCCCTCTACGGGGGAGACGGAGTTATGTGCCCAGGAATCGATAGGAGGACACCTCTTGGAGAACAACAGGAGGCGGATAAGATGGGAAAGGCTCGCATCCAGTGGAGAGAAGCTATCCGCCCTGTATGCTGGGATTATTCCTATCCTCGAGAAGGCCTTTGACCTATGGAGCCTTGACTCCATAAAAGATAGTAGCAAGGATCTAGCTCACCTACATCTACACCTAATTAAGAAGCTTGAAGCTGATTTTTTCAGTACAGGGCAACCAAGAACACAGGGTTTAACTAAAACCACCTGGTATAATAGTACCTGTAGATTGGCAAAGCAAGACCTTCTATCTACCATAAAAGAAGGAGGCTCTAGGGAGGAGATCCGCTCCAAAAGGAGTGCCTACAAATCACTTATAGCTAACGCTAAAACAGAGTGGGACGTACGGCACTGGGAGAATCTATCGGAGTCACTAGCCGAAAGGGACTCCCGTAGATTCTGGAGAATAATTCATCATGGAAGCGGGGATCTTCCCTCGGCTATCGAACCAAACATTGCGGCAAACGTTTGGCAGGATCACTTCCAGCAGCTATATTCCTCCAAAAATGAGGAGTTAGTAACAACAACACTTATTACCCACAACACATATACTTCTGCCCCTTTTACCATCAAAGACATCAGAGTGGGAATAGCAGGGCTGTCCTCCGGAAAAGCCCCGGGCTTGGACGGGGTGCCGGGTGATCTCTTCAAACAGGAACCTCGGATTTGGGCACCCTACTTGATGGTGTTGTTCAATGCAGTGCTGGGGGGGATGAAAATACAGGATACTTGGCTGGGAGCGGAGGTGGTCCCGATATTTAAAAAGGGGTCGCCGCTGCTCCCAGCCAACAATCGCCCAATCAGCCTCATTGATATAACCCAAAAGCTGTTTGGTAGATTAATCCTGGATAGGCTTCAAAGCTGGATGGAGGAGACTGACATTTTAAGCCCTCTTCAGGCGGGATTTAGAAAGGGAGTCTCAACAGTCGATCAAATACTTAGATTAAACATCCTGTATTGGAAGACGACACATTTAGAAAGTGGATCACTGTATGCGGTATTTGTGGACCTCCGTGCCGCCTTCGACTTGGTCCCTCGGGCCAAGTTGTGGGCGGTATCGGCGGACCTGGGTGTCCCCGGGGATATACTCCAGATTCTAATTAGACTACATACAGACAACTATGCCCGTGTAAGATATGGAAAGGGCGGTTGGCTGACAGATAGGTTCCCTGTCCAACGAGGAGTAAGGCAGGGATGTGTGTTGGCCCCAACCCTCTTCTGTCTATTTACGAACGGGGTGATAGAGCATCTAAGCAGGATCCCTAATGTTGATGCACCACAATTAAACAACAGCAGGGTGCCCGCAATCATGTTCGCGGATGACACCCTGCTGCTGTCAAAAACACCAATGGGGCTACAGAGGGTTTTGAATGGGTTCTTGGAGTTCTGCAATGAAAGGGGATTAGAAATAAACCCCTCCAAGACTAAATTCATGATTCTCAGCAAAAAACTCAAAAGCTGCCCAAATCCCCGCCTGGGACCCATATCCCTAGAAAGAGTTTCTGTAATTGAGTACCTGGGCATAACTCTGAACCAGAATCTAACTTGGCTGCCACACAAAACAAAGGCAACCACAAAACTCATTCAGAGGGCTGGCGCTATCACGAGAATTGCCAATAAATCCTATCTTCGCCCTCTGACACCTGCAATACACATATACAAAGCACAAGCTCGAGGAGGTATTACCTATGGGGCCGAGCTATGGGGACATACACCGCTCCAGACTATACAGGTCACAGAAAACAACTTTATCAGACAATTAGCGCCTCTTCCACCGAGTAGCCCTCTTCTCCCCTTAAGAATGGACCTGGCACTTCGTCCAATCACTGAAGAACTGGGCCTCAAACCTTTGACATACTGGAGACGTCTGTGGAGCAGTCAGGACCTGGGCCACTATAGAAGTGAACTACAGGAGCTACTTAGGTCAATCCATGTGTCTAAAATCCCTTGGCTGAAGTACATCAGGCACATGTGAACGACCCTCGGAGTCCCAGAACTATGGTGTAACCCGGAAGCAACGTCTACAAGGCTTCCGAGGAAAGAACTTTCCAGACTGTTTTATAGCTTTATGTTTCAAAGATCTCTGAGCTCAATCCGGGAAGGTTCTTTAACTGACATATTTACCAAAGCAAAAGACTCCTATAGCCCTGAGTATGTCTTAGACGCCATGTCCCCCGTGTATGTAAGAAAGATTTTCCTGCAATGGAGATACGGCTCGCTTCCGCTGAGGTCCTTTACTAAATCCTGGGATGGTAACTTGGAGTTGGCTAACTGTCCAGCATGCAACTACAAACAGGAAAGTGACCTCCATGTGGTCCTGTTTTGTAGAGCCTACAGTAAGATCAGGAGCTACTGGCTGGTCCCCTATTTAAGGAATCTGGGTTACCGAACTTATGCCCCAGCCTACAGAGTGCTTAAAACAGATGTAACAGCTCCAACTGTGTTTGTTATGGCGAAATTTTTGACGGCAATGTAGAGAGTACGCGCAAGAATCATAAAGGACTCTAATGAGGCACGATCTACTAATTCTTAATTTTAATCTAAAATGTACTCACTTTTTAGATTGTAATCATGAACTTTTAAATCTTCAAATACCAAATTCGTGTTTTATAAAGTTTTATGGTGTGATTTTGTGTATATCTTTTATGATCTGCAATGATCGAAATAAAGATTATTTGAATTGAATAATGAAAACCTTCCCCAGGAAACTGCAACCAAAAACATTTTTAATAACCCTCAACAAAGTGAATAAGGTCCTCTTATCAATGCTTGTTTACTTCATAGGCTTTCAACAAAATTGCATAACCTTTAGTGGTTTTGATCTCAATATTCCCCATAGGCCAGGGCAGTTTGATTATTACATCTTATAATCCTAACTGACTCAGGGAACTAGGTAGAAATTCGAGTTTAGTATGCCAGAACTCAGAAAGATAAAATACATCTTTTATTGAAGGTGATTTTAACTTTCTGTGTTTGAAAATACCACTTTTAAAAGGTAGATATTTTCTTGCTTAACTATCCAAACCTACCTCTGCTAGGTTGTGTATTCCTTGTCTGGAGTTTGAGTGACAGGGGCTGGGGGATTCCAGGAGATAGGGTGAGTCAGCACAGTGCTGAATAGAGAGATCTACATGCAGATGGGAGGGAGGCGTTGCACCTGGGACCTGAATAGGGCCGTATCTTCCCACCACAATGCTGGCTCCACCTCATGTGGTGTGTCTGAAGTCCCTGGCCTAAACTGTGAAAGGAAAGAAGGAGTCTTGTCAACAAAGTGCCCCAGGACTGACCATAACTGGGTTGAACTAGGCAGAGGCCTCTGCCTTCAGAGAACAAAGAGAATTTGAGTATAAATACGTGGACCCTGATCCCAAGACT
This sequence comes from Lissotriton helveticus, assembly GCF_964261635.1. Classification (NCBI taxonomy): domain Eukaryota; kingdom Metazoa; phylum Chordata; class Amphibia; order Caudata; family Salamandridae; genus Lissotriton; species Lissotriton helveticus. The sequence continues at coordinate 1,779,057,848 of NC_136059.1, read as the reverse complement.
TTAGATCACTTCTGGGAACAAGACAAACCTTTTTGCCAAGGAGAAGAATCAAGGAAGTTGCAGGAGTTAGGACAGCCCCTTTGCCAGTGTGCTGCTTGCAGGGTTGGCCTGCAGTGGTCTCTTCGTTACCAAGGAAAGGAGAAGGAACTTTTCAAGAACTGTCATTATCGTGCAGAGTATTACTGCAAGGGCTTGAACTTGTGATTGCCTGCTGCTGAAGTCTGAATAGAGAGTGAAGGCCAGGGCCTTAGACAGAAGGCTGAGGGTGTGAATACTACACGTTCAGCCGCTATAATCTTGCCGGTGTGTGAGATTGAGTCCGTATCCTGAGGACCCTGAAGGTAGCAGGCTACACACAGTTTGCACGAAGGTGTGAGCGCGGATGCCCGCGCTGTGATAACAACGCCTCTGCAACCTAAGTGAGTATACTAATACCAAGGCAACTGGGGATGCGTTCTGGGAAGGAAAGATCAACAGGCCCCCAGACAAAGAAGGTGCGGAAGAACAAAGCATCTAAGGTCCAAAACATAAAAGTGAAGGCAAACGGATCAAACCAAACCTTAATCTCACCAATTGCTCGGATGTTCGAAAGATCAACTAAAATGCCGCAGAAATTCGACTTCCTAGCTGACCCAACTGGAGTATTAATGTCAATGGAATCTGACACATCCAAAAACCAATTACAAACCCCAATCGAACCGCTAAACATCCTCACTCTCAAGGAAAAAAACAGTGACATAGAAGTACCAGCCGAATCACCCAAGGAAAAAAATCCAATAAATGAAATGAATCAGAGGGTCTCTTTATGCGAAATCTCTGACCTAAGAAGGGATCAAACACATCACACCCCACTGCAGGTAAAAAATGCAGAGATAACAAATAAGGGCGAAAGAGGGACTGAAGTTTCAGCGCAAATCAACCTTCTGCAACAAAAATTTAGTGAACCAATGAGGCTAATACCATTAGAAGTTAAAGTTGACATAACAAAAAATAGGAAATCGCAAGAAGTAAGTTATAATGACATTGACACTACGAAATCACATGTACCAGAATGTACTTCATTAAAAAAGCTTGCGAATAATACCATAAACATTGAACGGGAAATGCCAATTCCCTTCCCATTAGAAGTCAAAGTGGATATAACGAAAAAGAGGAAATTGCAAGAATCAACTAACACTGACCCAGGAACTACATGGGACATATTCTACCAAACTTCCACTTTAACACTAGAAGCACTGACATATCAGTCAAATAAAATGGACACTCAAATTGAAATACTGAGAGTAATGGCTAATGCGGTCACCGGAATAGACCGAAAACTGACAGAACTAAACCGCTTAATAACTAAAGCCCAAAAACACGCAGAAACTAATAAATTCGAATGCACGTGCGAACCAATTATAAAAAAAAATTCCACTATCCCTGAAGTAGTAAACACCATATTAGAGGATGTGAAAGACCTAGTTCACAAAAAATATAATAATCAAAAAGGTGAAATAAGTCAACCCCAGCAGTCAAATTATGAACATATTAATACTCCAGTAAAAAGCAATGGGAGCTGGTGGAAATCATTCAACCAAAACAAACGGAAAATACAATAGGTCAGAATGGGGATACTGAGTTATCACCAACTACCGCGCAAGAAACTCACGGGAAAATAAGTAATGAAACAGAAAAGGAAAAGGATAATACCCAAGGATATAAAACTTCGAAGAGACAAAGAAAAAAACTTCATAAAGCTAGAAATAAGGAAAAAATGATAACATGGTAAAAATATATCCCCCCTCAAAGAATACACTTGAAGCGAAACTGGAAGAATTATCACAAGAAGAAATAGAGTTAGAAAAAAGTGAGGCGGAGGCGTTTCATCCCGAAAAAGTGGAAAAGAATCATAAATATTATGACATCTTTAACAAATCATCAAAAACCGATAAGCATAATAAGTCACATGTACTCTACGAAATTATAGTTGAAGACATTATAGACCAAAAACTGCTCGCGCAAAGAAATACTAAGGAAATAAAAAAACGCATCAAGAGGAGCAAAAAAAGGCTCTGGATTGTAAAGTAACACGCTCTCAAAAAAGAAATGGATGTATTTCCTGGGTCCAGCAAAGCAATATACAAAGTAACCCGAACGAAACAAAGGCTGGGTTCTCTGAAGTAGAGTCTACTACACTGCTAAACGGGGAAAAAAAGCATTTAGACTTAAGGATACAGAGAACAATTTGTCAAGAAAAAAATAACTCACTGAACGAACCTACAAACTCCCTGGAACAAAATAAAAACATAGTCCCTATTCAAAAACAGTTAGGTGTGACCATGACTAACTTACAACAAACAAATAAAATGACGGTCATTGGAGACTACCAACGTAACAAAGAAGAATTAACTATTACAAAGACGGGGCAAGGCAAACTAATTATCTGTAAAAGCCATCAAAAAGAAACTGAAAATAACACGGACTTACTACTTTCGAAGACGTTATCACAAATAATACTGACGCCACTATACGACCCTAGAGGCAACAACGACATCCTGAATAGAGGTAATATCCTTCAACTAATGAAATCAATACCTTCATTAGAAAAAGTAACAACAAAAGACATTGAATGTGTGGCCTTTTCAGAAAATCCAGAGGGCACTCTACCACTCACAGTCATAACGTTAAATACAGTCTGTTTAGTGGATCAAATCATGCTAGAGCAAGACGTTTTTCAAAGTTGGGGGATAAAAATTAGTAAACCTCTCCCCAAACCTTACCCAACACCATTGAAAAATTAAGAATACCCAAGAAAAGCTCCTAGAGAACCAAAGAAGACCCCGGTATACTCCATATTAAAACCCCCCCAGGGTAGTATACAGGAGGCAAAAGAAGAGAGTACGGAAGAACTAAAAATTGTAGAATCTAAGCGAATAAACGAAAACTGGATAAGGAGTGCACTACACGACCACTGATAGGAAAATAAACGGAAACATTTTGAGGAAAGGGGATACTCTCGACCCCCAGTTTCTATATGTTCCTGGAACATTAATGGATTAGGAAAAAAAATCAAAAATGCGGAAGTAGATTTCTTGTCCACTCACTACCAAATCATATGTCTACAGGAGACATGGGAAACGGATGCTTTCTTTCTACAAAGTTATAAAGGATACTATGTACCAGCCATTAGACACTCCAAATTTGGACGTCCTTGTGGGGGTCTGGCAATATTCATTGGGATTGACTTGCAAATTAAGCATGAACAGCTGGTCACAAGTAACGCAAACATACAAGCAGTTAAGATAATATTTGCAACCGGTGAGCAAAAAAACAACCGGAACACGTTAATAATACTTAACATATATATCCCACCAAACCAGTCATCTCGCAAGAACATAAGTATCGCAATAGTAACATTCCTACTGGAAAAAATAATACTTGACCCGTCCGTTCTAGCTACAGGGGACTTTAATATAAACTTGCTGATTCAAATGGCACGGGACAATTTTATTCACTCTCAAAATTACGATTGGTCGATCCCCGAGCAACTTTTAGATCTCAACATAAATACCAAACATAATCCAATTGGAAAAAACCTATTAATGGATTTGGAAGCAATGGGTCTCCGAGTACTAAACGGCAGGTTCCCAACCGATCAGCCCGCTGGCTGGACATTTCACAATCATGAAGCAAAATCTAGAATAGACTTCACATTACTGTCAATAGACATTTTTGATAAAATTGGCTCCTATAGTCTAAAAAAAGTTATTGAGAGTGACCACAGTCAGCAAATATTGGAAATCTATTTCGAACTGCCAAAAAACCAAAACTATTTAACTACACAAGGTCAGATCTGTACAAGTAACCATAGGAAACTCATTTGGAAACCGGATAAAAAATATGTGGTCGAAAAAAAAGCCCAAATATTGGTGCAAGAATGTTTTAATGAACATCCGAGCCAGTCTATACTTATACATTGGGAACAGTTCACCCAGAAGGTAGTCGAATTGGATGAAGGTACTCCAACTTGTAGGAAATCCCAACTAAGGGGGAAAATAAATAGAGATACTAATATTAATCTTCCATATACCATTAAAAAAGTAAGGCGGACTCGAAACAGACTGAGGAAACAGCTAACTAGGTTACCGGTCAACAAGGAAATTAGAAAGTAACTTAGAAGTTCTAACAGTAACTTGAGGAAATTGTTGTGGTCTGAGAAAAACAAAACTCAACAGGTCTTGTGGGCAAAAATCTATCACGCAAGTAACCAAGCAAATTCCAGAGAATTTTGGAAAATAATTAATGCTATAAACAGACCCAATAAACATGTGATAGCGTCGCCATTAACAGAGGAGGACTGGGTAAAATTCCTCAAAAAGACCTTATATGTTGAAGATGATCTCCGCTCTCGGGATGTCAATCATACAGGGTTCATTGAGAGGGAACAGGAAAATGAACTGGTGAAAAACTTCTCAGAGAGCGAGGTAGTGAATTTAATAAAGAGACAAAAAGATGGAGCACCGGGCCCAAACGGTATTCCATTTGCAGTCTACAAAGAGGACCCTGCCTTATGGGCTACCTATTTGACAAAGGTATTTAACGTAGTTATCCAAACAGGGCACATACCGGAATCCTGGAGAGGATCACTAATATCACCTGTTTACAAAAAGGGTAATTGGCAACTACCTGAGAATTATCGTTTGATCACTCTCCAAGACACGGACGCTAAGCTATTTGCGGGTCTCTTATTATTAACTCTCTCAGATTGGGTCAAAGAAAAGCTAATATTACCCCTAAATCAAACCGGTTTCATTAAAGGCTTAGGAACCTCTACTAACATTTTAATCTTATCAGTTCTAACGGATAAAGCACTTTTAGCCAAACAGTCCCTTTATTTTTGCTTTGTCGATTTTAGATCGGCCTTCAATCTTGTTAATAGGACCCTACTATGGAGAAAACTTGTAGATTATGGTATCCCAGGCCCATTACTGAACCTTATCAAACTACTGTACTCTGACACCTGGGTCAGGGTACGGGTTGGTGACGGCCGATCATTATCGAATAAAATACCGGTGACACGCGGCCTCAAGCAGGGTTGTGTCCTTGCACCATTACTTTTTAACTTATTCATAGCCGATCTCACCGAAACATTGAACGAAGTTAACTCACATCCACTGAGGCTAGTGGGAAAACAAATATAGAATTTGCTATATGCAGACAACGTGGTGTTGATGAGCCACACAAAAGTAGGTCTGCAAAGACTGATTGATCGATCACTTAGGTATGCAAAGGATAACCAAATGGTAATAAATGAGACAAAAACAAAAATAATGGTTGTCACAAGGAGCAAAAGACAAAAAAATAAATGGATGCTAGGACAAACCCAACTAGAACAAGTTAATAGCTATCGGTATCTTGGTGTCCTATATAACGACAGTGGAAGTTTTCTCCCTCAAAGGAAAGATATCACCAGGAAAGCAAATAGCCTTGTTGCCGCATTTAGAACCATACAAAAGAAATTAACCGCCTTGACATACGGTCCTTTATTAAAAATCATATCTGCCAAACTATTACCAACTTTAACATACGGTGCCGAAGTTCTAAACGGGAAGGATGCGGAGCTAATTAACAAGGCAGTGGCAAAAACATACAAAATACTTTTTAACCTACCATGTAATGCCTCACAGGCACAAAAAAGGCTGGAGTTTGGGATAAATAATCAGCTTTATTCCCGGCAAGGCCAAATTCTTAAAGTGTGGAATCGTGTAAAAAACGCCAAGGGCAATCAATTGTCTCAAATATTATGGAAAGAAGTAAGAGACAATAGGAAACTTCAAGCCTGGGCATACTTGAACAAAGCAAAAGAAGAACTTGGATTAACACCAATTTGGGAAAATACTATCACCCAGGAAAGTTTTAAAAAGACAGTTAATAAGCTGGTTATTCATCTATTGCTGTTAAAAGATAAAGAGCTACTGGTAAAAAGAAAACACTCTTGGCCAATTGTTAACGACTATAAGAAAAAACAAGTCCAAAAATACCTAGAAACTCCTTGGTCTGTCCAAAGTAAGCGAACATTTATTAGAGTGCGCTTTGGTCTATGGCCAGGTTTGTGTCATCTGCCACCGTGGAAGTTAACTGAGAGCAATACGTTATGTAGGTTGTGTAAAGAGGGACAAGAAGATATGTTGCATCTTTTATGTTTGTGTCCTACAATAGAAGCAGAAAGGAAAGTAATCCTCAGGCGGTTATTCAATGCTCGAGGTGTAAGAACTTGCAGACAAGCACTAATGGCGTGCCTAAATTCGACCGATCTATTAATGAATTCCGCTTTTGTAAATTTTTTTATCTGTGATTGCAAAAGGCCTAAAGGCAAATTTTATTTAGAGTTCCGCTTTTTAGAAGATTAGTAAAATTATTTGCTCGATGTTCCTAAACTTTTTATTGTTGAAGATATTTTAAAGTGTACTTTTTTGTAAGATTTTAACTAATCAAACAAATAAATTTGAACTGTATATGAACTGAACTGCTGCTGAAGTCTCAGTGACAAAAGGCTTCACCTCCAGCTCCCCTTAGAGTTTCCTTGCTGGGAATACTGCCTACAGAAGCCTGCGTGTCGCTGAGAGCTGGAAGTGCGATGCATCGGGTGAAGCGTGTCGCAGTCGCAGCTGTTGCCGTTGCACCGCCGGAGAAGCGTCTTGCCACTGCTAAGGTCGATGCCGCATCACTGGAGAAGCGTGCCTTCGTCAAAGCTGTTACCCGACGCATCACCGGAGAAGCGTCTTGCCTCTGCGAGGTCGCGTCGTATCCCCAGAGAAGCATGTCGCAGGGCCTGTCACTGCTCCAAAGCCTGCCGCATGGCCGCCGGGTGTGCATGCATCATCTTCACATCGTCGCAACAAGGGCGCCATCTTATCGCATCGCACCGGATTGTCGCATCGCATCGAGGCACCGTCTTGCGCATCGCAACTGGGCTGCAGGACGAGAATCTATGCATGACCTCTGATCCGGTAAGGATCAAGATGCATTCCCTACTCTGCGCAAGCATTGAGGCGCGAGGCATCATCTTCCCCGAAGCAGGGAACTGACGTATCTCCCACTCTGTGAGCCTTTTGTTTGTTTTGCCTTAGGCATCCAGGTACTTTTGTGAGAACTGTGTCGCATTTATCACCAACTTGAAGTAAGCAACTTTTACCATCTTTAATTCAATGTTAAGTACAGTATTGTGGATTTTTGTCGTTTGTGGTCTTGTGTTAAGTTTATATAAAGAATACTTATTTTTATAAAACCTGGGTGGTGTTCATCTGTAGTGTTTTCACTGTATTACTGTGTTTATTCACAAATGCTTAACACACTGCCTCGGAGATAAGCCTGTCTGCTCATGCCAAGCTACCAAGGGGGTGAGCAGGGGTTATTCAGTAGTGTAATCCCCTTTCCCTGACTTAGAAGCAAGGGTCCCTATTTGGTCAAAGGTGTACACCATTGCCAACTAGAGTCCCCCAGTTCTAACATTGGTGGTCAGCGGTGAGGATTTGGACCTGCATTTGCACCTCATAGGTGTACACTACTAGTGCAGACCAAACGCGACCACATACTTATTTTTGGTAGAATGTTTTTCCTTGGACTGTTATTCTTCCTGATAAATACCAATTCTTACTGCCATTTGTAGATCAGCATCTGTTGCATCTATGGATCTAGATTTTGAGGAAGAGAGGTTGGAAACCTACACTTTGAAACAGCTCAAGCATCTCTGCAAGAAATTGATGGTTGCTACACAAGGCATTTCTAAAAAGGATGACTACCAAAAGGTGCTGAGGGCCTGGGTAGAAGCAAGAAATGCCCCTGAGTTTGTGGTGGAGCCAGCTGGGGATGCTGATGGACAACTGGATGGTACAGTGTTTCCAGCCAGAGGAGGGGTACTGTCCCACCTGGCAGTAGTACCACTTGCAAAGACCTGTCTCCCAGAGAGTTTGAAGACAGGGAGAGAAATAGGGCACACAAGCTGGAGATGGCTAAGCTTAAGATCGAGGGTCAGAGGGAATTAGAGAATAACAGATTGTCCTTGGAGAGAGAGAGAATGAGAATGGAACATGAGAGAATGTTGAGGGAGTTAGAGATCAAGGCAAAGGGCTTAGAGATCAATCCCTCTGGTGGTAGCGCACCATCTGTGCCTTCAGAAGGCAGGATATATATCCCCAAGGTTGTCATCAAAGATGTCCATAAGCATGAAGATATTGGGCAGTGGTTTGCAGCCTCTGAGTTAGCAATGTTGTGTTTCAACGGGGTATACCCAGAAAACAACCTGACCTGGGTCATTGAGTAAGTACGTTAGAGAGGGGTCAGTGTTTGTTCAGTTCAGACAAAAGACATTACGAAAGTTACAAAAACAGTTTTGAAATTCAAGAATTCAAAAGTTCACCACAATTCTATTAGTCAGAAAATTCTTTTTTAATAAGCATAAAGGTTTGGATATTTAAAATATTTTTTTTTCTTAACTCCAAATGAATAAATCAAAATACCTTATTTAAAAAAAGTCCAAGTCATCTGTATCACATTATTATTTTGGAATACTATATCATGCTCTCAGTGAGAAGGAAAAGGAAGGGTATTTGGGTAAGATGGGGTGATGAGATAGGTGAGGGATTGGGTAAGGGTGGTGTGACAATAACACAATCACATTACAATACAAGAAGGCCTTTACAGTCTAATATGATCAGTAGTTCCCTAAGTCTCTTCATACATAGGATAGGTTCATCAATTTCATTCAATCCTATGCTGTGAGAAAGTGATGTAGTCTACGTTTCGACCCCGCTGGATATTAGGGTTAGTCACACCTCATTCTGGGGTCTTCATCAGGACCTTGTAGTGTAGGAGCACCTAAAAACCTGAAACGGCAGATTCAGCACACCGTTTTGTGAATTGAGTTTTGGAATTGTTCCGCGTTAACAAGGAGATTGATACCCTATTACGACAAGACACCGCCATAGCAAGTCTCCCATTTTCCCATGTAACCACATACTTAGGACAACTAACATATGTCCTTGGTCCTAATCAGGCGATCCCATTACATTTTCCAGATCAACCAGGAACGCTTGAAGGTCCCATACAGACGGCCACTAGGAGGCCGCTCTTGAAGTAGGTACCATTCACGTGGATACCACTAATTAATTCAATTGTTCACCTTCCTATACATTGAACACAATTTATTGTTTTAGGTGCTCCTACACTACAATGTCCTGATGAAGACCCCAGAATGAGGTGTGACTAACCCTTATATGCAGCAGGGTCGAAACGTAGACTACATCACTTTCTCGCAGCATAGGATTGAATGAAATTGATTAACCTATCCTATGTATGACGAGACTTAGGGGACTACGGATCATATTAGACTGTAAAGGTCTTCTTGTATTGTAATGTGAGTGTGTTATTGTCACACCACCTTTACCCAGTCCCTCACCTATCTCATCACCCCCATCTTACCCAAATACCCTTCCTTTTCCTTCTCACTGTTAGCACGATATAGTATTCCAAAATATTAATGTGATACAGATGACTTTGAACCACAAGAGTTGTTTATGCATTTTTGATTTTTTTAAATCAGGTATTTTGATTTATTCATTTGGAGTTAAGAAAAAAATATATTTTGAATCTCCAAACCTTTATGCTTATTAAATAAGAATTTTCTGACTAATAGAATTGTGGTGAACTTTTGAATCCATATGAGTTAGCAATGTTGGCCTATTGGGTCCCTGAGAAGGATTGGGGAGCGGGGTTGTAGGGCTGCTTTTTGAGTGAGGGGAGGGATACTTTGTTAGACCTACCCAGTGAGAAGAGGATGTCTTGTGCCCACATGAAGGAAGCCCTGATGACAAGGTATGGTTTGACCCCAGAACTCTATAGCCAGAGGTTCAGAAATTGTAAGAAGCTGGCGGTAACCACTAGGATAGAATATGTATCTTTATTTTGCAGAGCTATGGATGTTTGGGTGAAAGGTATGCAAAGTGGATACTTTTGAAGCGCTCTATGATTTGATTGCAAAGTAGCACTTCTCTGCTAACTGTTTCCCAGAGCTACGCCAGCACCTTATTGATAGCAAGTTGACTAACTCTAGGAAGCTTGCTGAGGAGGCGGACCGCTGGGTCAGTACCATGGTCCACAAGGGTCATGTGAGAGACTCCGCCATAGGTGGGCAGGGTCCCCAGCAGAAGAATGGGGGGGACAAGGGTAAACAGAGGGCGTTCCAGAAAGGACCCCAAACTAATTTCCAAGGGAACAAGGTAAGGGTTCCCAGCCACCCTCTGAGAAGAAGTCAGAGCCCCCGACAGGTAAACCTGTTCACAGGGGCCTGCTACCTACTTTCAGTGTCAGTATGTGTCACCCCATGCACCACCCCATCAGATGGCCAGTGTAGCCCTAGGTGGGGAGGAGATGGGTGCCCAAGGTAGGTGGGGTCCCGCAGAAATGTCCTGTGTCTCTTTAGGAGACTTTGAGATGATCCCTAAAAACCAGCTGCCTGATAACACTAAAAAGTACAGGCAGTGGGTGACCATCAATGGCCATAGAGTGGAGGCTCTGAGGGACACCGGGTCTAGTGTGACAGCTTTCAGTTGTTCGTTGGTGTCCAAAGTGCAGGTTCTCCCTCATGCATTCTTCCCTGTAGTTGCAGCGAACAACTCACACAGCCAGTGTGAGGTGGCCCAAGTTCCCTTTGAGTGGGGGGTCTCTGGTACTCTTCAAGTAGCTGTGAGGCCAGCCATGCCTGTGGATTGTCTGTTGGGCATTAATTTAGAGAGCTTCCCTTGTGCTAAGGTGGAGAAGGTGGCTCATTTGAAGATGTTGGTTCTGCCTGAGTGGGCGTGTGTGACCACTCGATCTATGGCAGCCAGAAGGGGTGTTCAAGAGATTCTGGAGCCTGAAAGTATGGTCCAGGCACCTGCCTTAAAGAGAATAGATGGGGGTGCGGGAAACTAGCCCTCATTGTTCCCATGGTCCAGGAGGAGGTTGACCTTGAGCGGGATGCCCTAGAACCTACAGGGGAGCAAATTGCTGAACTGGGGGACCTACCTGAGTTGACCCATTGGCAGAAAGAAGGAGGACGCTCCAGGGAGGAGTTTTGTGCAGAGTAGAAGAAGTGCCCTTCTCTTGTGGGTTTGCGGCAACAGGCCACAAACCATGCAGCAGGTGATTAGTCTGGATCACATTGGATCTACTGGGAGAACAACCTCCTGTATAGCGAGCCTAAGGTTGCTGAGCCTGGGTGAGCCCATGTGCTGGTGGTACCCCAGCATTTCAGAGCCTTCCTACTGGGGTTGGCTCATAATGTGCCTTTAGCTGGATATCTGGGGCAGGACAAGACCTTTGAAAGGCTTGTCACCCACTTTTATTAGCCCCAGATGCAGAAGAGTTCAGATACTCATTGCAGGACTTGTCAAACTTGCCAGGCCAGTGGGAATAGTGGACGGAATAACAAGGTTCCTCTCTAACCTTTACCTGTAGTTTGTACCCCCTTTGAATGGGTGGGCATTGACATTGTGGGGCCACTGGATCCCAAGTCAGCCATGGACAACAGCTGGTCTTTATGGACCATGCTACCTGGTACCCGGAAGCCATCCCCCTCAGGACAGTGACGGCCCCCGTGGTGGGACGTACAGTTCACCACTCCTTACTACCCATAAGGTAATGGGCTGGTTGAGAGATTCAACCGGACCCTTAAGGGCATTAAAATGGGTCTTGAAGGACCTATGAGGCTTAATTGAGATTCAGCCTGGACAGAAAGTTTGGGTCATGGCCCCTGTAGAGCCTTGTGCACTCCAGGACAGGTGGACCGGACCATTTGAGGTGGTGGACCGCAAGAGTGATGTCACCTATCTGGTGAACTTGCGGTCTCCAAGAAACCCTTTGCGGGTCCTGCATGTTAACCACCTGAAGCCCCACTTAGAAAGGTCCAAAGGGGGCAGGCTCCTAGCGACAGATGATGGAATGGAGGAGGAGACCGAGCCTCTTCCTGACCTCCTGTCTGCAACAGAGCAAGATGGGTAGGTGGCTGGTGTCAGCCTCTCTGCCACACTAACCCTTGAACAGCAGCAAGATTGTCGCCAACTGTTGGGACAATTGTCTGATTTCTTTTCCTTGATTCCTGGTATCACAGAGTGGTGCGTCCATGATGTGGATACTGGGGACAGTCCTCCTGTGAAGCGCAAGGCTTACAAAGTGACTGACAAGGTCAGAGCTTACATCAAGGAGGAAGTCTCCAAGATGTTTGCCTTAGGAGTGATTGAGTCCTCTAACAGTCCTTGGGCCAGCCCAGTGATTTGGGCCCCAAAGGCTGCTGCGCCTTTTGCAACACCTAAACTCCAGTTCTGTGTAGACTACCGAGGACTCAATTCAGTAACCAGGACTGACACGCACCCCATCCCCAGAGCTGATGATCTCATTGATCGGTTAGGGGCTGCACGGTACCTCAGCACGTTTGATTTGACGTCTCGGTACAGGCCGATCGCCTTGACTGATGGGGCCAAAGAGAGGTCAGCATTCTCAACACCAGATGGGCACTACCAATTCTGGGTTATGCCCTTTGGGATGAAGAAAGCCCCTGCCACCTTTCAGAGGTTGGTGTTGGCTGAACTTGAGGATTTCAGTGCCGCCTACTTGGATGACATTGCAGTGTTCAGCGTCAGTTGGGAAGAACATCTACGCCACCTCTGGGATGTGTTGATGGCACTGTGTAAGGCAGGCCTCCTGACTTGATCAGGAGGCCTGCCTTACGCAGTGCCATTGAGTAAGTGCCAGATCGGGCAGGGTTCCGTGGTGTACTTGGGGCAGCAGGTAGGTAGCGGTCAGGTGGCGCCCCTGCAACCGAAGATTGAAACCATCCTGGCATGGGAACCGCCAAAAACTCAGACACAGGTGAGAGCCTTTTTAGGACTCAAGGAGTAAGACAGGAGGTTTGTCAAGGGGTATGGCGACATTGTTGCACCCTTGACTGAGCTGACTTCCAGGAAGCAGCCCAATAAAGTGAACCGGACTGACACCTGTCAGAAAGCTTATGACGCCCTGAAACTGCCATGTGCACAGCACCCGTGCTTCAGGCGCCCAACTTCTCAAAGGAATTAATTGTTCAAATGGACACTTCAGAGCATGGTGTGGGGGCTGTTCTATCACAAATTAATGAAGTGGGCCTAGACCAACCTGTAGCCTTCATCAGTAGGAGGTTACTTCCGTGGGAACAGAGGTGGAGTGCAATTGAGCGTGAGGCATTTACTGTGGTCTGGGCCCTGAAGAAGTAGAGACCATACTTGTTTGGGACTCACTTCCAGGTTCAGACAGACCACAGGCCCCTCAGATGGTTAATGCAGATGAGAGGTGAGAACCCAAAGTTGTTTAGGTGGTCCAAATTCCTACAGGGGATGGACTTTACAGTGGAACACCGCCCTGGTAGAGAACACGCCAATGCTGATGGTCTGTCTTAGCTTAGGTCTTCCAAAAATCCTTCTTATTCATCTGGTATGCATTTCAGCCCACATAATTTTAAAATCAATGTGCCAAGTTCACTGTTCTTTCTACAAGTAACCCCTTTTCTTTCTGCAAGACAAAACCCAAGCACTACAGCCCTCATGACAACTTTGAGCATGTGGAAAAACCTTTCTCAGTCTGCCATTTTTTCAGAGATCGCGTCTTCTCATTCTTAGCAGGAAACATTTAGAATTCTCTGCATGAGTGGCAGTTGTCGTTCTTCAGAAATTCCTTAAAACCTTTTTATTTTCACAGTCTTGGAGAGACCTCAATCTTTTACCATCCCCCCTTGTCTCCCCTTGTATCATTTACTTCCTGGTTTCAACATTCCTGGCCCTACCACTACTCCATATGTGAAGGAATACCCTGTGTGACTAACCGTTTTCACTCTATAAAAATATCATTCATTTATCCATTCATTCATTCAATCAATAATTCGCTCATTCGTTAATTTGTGTTTCAGGTTCCCAGATTCCAAGGGCCTCTCTGTACATCCTAAATGTAAGTACAACCCGTTCTAAGTCTATATACCATACTGCTTCCAAAACTGTCTAAAGTTACCTACTACACTGTCGACACATTTCATCTTCCTTATTGGTGTTTTTTCATTACATTTTCATGTCCCTTCACGCGTGATCAACCTATTTGGTCGGCGCGCTCCTGACGGCTGGGGCAATTTTTAACTGTGTTTACTTGTGCTTTTACTCGCGCTGTTGGTCATCGCGCTACAGAGCGTCTAGGGCTCATTATATTTCGCGCTGCTTCCCAGGTGTCGGATCATTAGGCCGGGGAATCAGATCAGGCTTACCTGCATTTTAATTTGGCATTCACCCGCATTTGGCGGGACACAGATAGTGTAGCGGGTCCGACCGCCATCTTGGGTGGGGGTCAAGGCTGGGAGCACTTCGGGCACCATCTTGGTGAGGGCAAGGGACGCAGGAGGCGGACTTCCGCACCTGGTAAGCTTATTTAAGCTACCAGGTTGCAGCCAGGTTAGATCTTTGGTCGGCGCGCTCCTGACGGCAGGGGCAATTTTTAACTGTGTTTACTTGTGCTTTTACTCGCGCTGTTGGTCATCGCGCTACAGAGCGTCTAGGGCTCATTTTATTTCGCGCTGCTTCCCAGGTGTCGGATCATTAGGCCGGGGAATCAGATCAGGCTTACCTGCATTTTAATTTGGCATTCACCCGCATTTGGCGGGACACAGATAGTGTAGCAGGTCCGACCGCCATCTTGGGTGGGGGTCAAGGCTGGGAGCACTTCGGGCGACATCTTGGTGAGGGCAAGGGACGCAGGAGGCGGACTTCCGCACCTGGTAAGCTTATTTAAGCTACCAGGTTGCAGCCAGGTTAGATCTTTGGTCGGCGCGCTCCTGACGGCTGGGGCAATTTTTAACTGTGTTTACTTGTGCTTTTACTCGCGCTGTTGGTCATCGCGCTACAGAGCGTCTAGGGCTCATTTTATTTCGCGCTGCTTCCCAGGTGTTGGATCATTAGGCTGGGGAATCAGATCAGGCTTACCTGCATTTTAATTTGGCATTCACCCGCATTTGGCGGGACACAGATAGTGTAGCGGGTCCGACCGCCATCTTGGGTGGGGGTCAAGGCTGGGAGCACTTCGGGCGCCATCTTGGTGAGGGCAAGGGACGCAGGAGGCGGACTTCCACACCTGGTAAGCTTATTTAAGCTACCAGGTTGCAGCCAGGTTAGATCTTTGGTCGGCGCGCTCCTGACGGCTGGGGCCATTTTTAACTGTGTTTACTTGTGCTTTTACTCGCGCTGTTGGTCATCGCGCTACAGAGCGTCTAGGGCTCATTTTATTTTGCGCTGCTTCCCAGGTGTCGGATCATTAGGCCGGGGAATCAGATCAGGCTTACCTGCATTTTAATTTGGCATTCACCCGCATTTGGCGGGACACAGATAGTGTAGCGGGTCCGACCGCCATCTTGGGTGGGGGTCAAGGCTAGGAGCACTTCGGGCGCCATCTTGGTGAGGGCAAGGGACGCAGGAGGCGGACTTCCACCCGGCCGAATACCAGATAAGGATGGAGATTCAAACGCGCAGCGGTTACGCGCAGTGGGTGCGTCGTAGGCGCGCCGGAGGTGCGCCAGAGGTAAGCCCGTTTGCGCCCGTTCGCGCAACGGACGCGCATAGGGCCACTCCCTCTGGCTCATCGCACTCTCCTCGCCTAGTCTATTCTCGAGCTGCCTTACTGGAACTAAGACCGTCCCTGGCGCCCTTGACTCGGAGGTTTATTGCCCCAGGCTCCTCTCACTCTCTGTCTTGCGGACTTCTTAATGTTCGGTCGCTCTGCAAGCACCATATAGAGATTGCCTTCCTGATTGAATCCTCAGGGTTGGATTTGTTGTTTTTAACAGAAACCTGGACCCGGGAGGACTGCCTAGTTGAACTGGGATTGGCCTGCCCCCCAGGCTTTAACATCATTCACACCCCTCGATTGAAGAACAGAGGTGGTGGAATTGGTATCATCTATAGAGAGTCGTTGGGTCTTTTTCCTGCTTAAAATCAGTGAGGTTTCGGGCTTCGAACTGATGGGATTCTCCATTAAAGACCTGGAGAGAACACTCCTTGCAGGTGTGTTATGTTATCGCCCACCGGGCTCTGCTCCCTCCCTATCAGACTTTCTTGATCTGATATACAACCTATCGAATACTCACTCTAAGTTGTTGGTCCTGGGGGACTTCAACTTATGGCAGGGCGGCCCACTGGACGGAGCGTTCACGACACTCTGCCTAGCACTTGGTGATATTCAGCTGCAGCAACTGGTTGGCGCTGCTACTCACCGGGGAGGTCACGCCCTGGACCTGATTTTCGCTGACGCTCAATCAGTAGTGGTCAATGATATCCTACGCCAATGCTGTACTGACTAAGCACTGGTGGCTTTCTCCCTTTGCATAGGGGTTCATCCCTCTGAAGCTGCCGGGGTAGGATTATCGAAACTGGGTAGACCTTGGTCCCGCCTTCCTTACTACCAGACAATTTTTGTATGAGCAACTCGGTGGAGGAAAGCTACCTCTCCCTGTGTCGGTCTATCACTGACTCGTTAGATGAGCTGGTGCCCCTTCGTAGGTCCCGAGGGAGAGTGAATCGTGCTTTCCCCTGGTACACGGAAGAGCTACGACAGCGAAAGCTGAGCTGTAAACGTGCTGAGAGAGTCTGGAGGAAGCAGTATTTAGCATCAGATAAGGCAGCGTTTAGGCTCGCACTGCAGGGCTAAAAGGCGCAGATTAAGTTGGCAAAGGCGGCCTTTCTGGAATCCACCTTGAATAAGGCGCCTAATAAATCTCAAGCCCTGTTCAAAATTGTCAGGGACTTGTCTCACCCAGTGTGTGTAGCCAACACGGTCGTGGCGTCGCAAGCCCTGTGCGACTCCCTGGCGGGTGCTTTTGAGGAGAAGACTGTAAAGATCTTAGAGGGCTTAAAAAACCCTCTGCCCGCTGCTCTCGGTTTGGGAGCTCCGGTTAGCCCGCTCAGTAGACCCCGGCCAGTAGGGCTCTGCCCTGGCTCGGGAGCTCCGAACGGGTCACCCAGTCGACCCCAGCCGACTGTCGCAGCTCTCACACAGGGTATTCTTGGCTTGGGAGCTCCGGCTGGTCCGTCCAGTCGACCCCAGATGGGCACATCTGGCCCCAGTCTGGTAGCTCCGGATGGACCACCCAGTCGACCCCAGCCGAGTGACCCAGCTCTTTATTTGGGAGCTCCTGAGACCTCCTCTAGTCGACCCCAATTAAGACTGTTTCCATGTCCCTCCTTTGAGGATTTCTGTAGCTTGGCACATACGGTAGCCTCGGGCTCTCCGCTCGACCCATTACCTCCCAAATTCTGGAAGGCCTTTCACGCAGAACTCTTTCAACCCCTGCATTCCATCTGCCTCCAGTCTTTGGAGTTGGCTTCGGTCCCCGAGTGTTGGAAGCAAGCAGTAGTGTCACCTCTGCTCAAGAAGCCAATGCCGGACCCTGTTTGCCTTTCTAACTATAGGCCAATCTCTTTGCTCCCTTTTCCTATTAAGATCATGGAAAAATGGGTGACCCGCTCGCTTTCAGTGTTCCTGGAGGACATCGGATGGTTTGACGAGGCCCAGTTTGGCTTCCGCCCCGGGCACGGGACGGAATCTGCCCTTGTAACCGTACTGGACAACCTTCGGTCGCGTGTCGACAGTGGTCGGGAAGCCTTTCTAGTGCTGCTCGACATGTCGGCCGCGTTCGACACGGTCTGCCATCAGACCCTTATCAGGAGACTGGAGGAATGTGGGGTCACAGAGGGTGCAAGAGATTGGCTGATATCTTATTTGGGTAATCGGCAACAGTTGGTCTCGCTTCCCCCATTCAGTTCTGAGACAAGAAAAGTTGGACAGGGGGTTCCACAGGGCTCGGCCATCAGCCCGATACTTTTTAACCTATACCTTCACCCCCTGGTCCAGCTTATCAAATCTTTTGGTGTCTCGGCTTTTAACTATGCCGACGACACCCAACTGGTCTTTTCTCTGGAAGGAATCAATGCGGTCCCGCTGGAGACATCCCATCTCTGTATGACAGCCACAGCGGACTGGTTACGGGCCAACTCCCTCCAATTTAACAGCTCGAAGACGGAGGTGCTCTATTGCTCTATAGACCGGATTCCTGAGAACTTTTGGCCTACCACCTTCCCCGAGCCAGTAGCGGCGGCTGGATCAGCACGCAACTTGGGAGTGATTTTTGGCCCAAATTTACAGCTTGATCTGCATGTCAATAAAACTATCTCTATGTGCATGATGCTGTTACGCATGTTGCGTAAAGTTCTGCCCCTTCTCCCCGCCCAGGCCAGGCGAGAAGTAGTTCGCAGCACCATTCTAAGTCGTTTAGACTATTGTAATGCGCTACTTCTGGAGGCCCCTAAAAATCTGCTGGGGAAGTTACAACGAGTGCAGAACATGGCCGCTAAGTTGGCTCTTTACCGTCCCAGGTCCAGCTCCTCCACTCTCGCTCTAAGAGACTTACACTGGCTTCCGGTACATCTGCAAGTGTCGTATAAAGCCGCGTGCCTGGTGTTCAAGGCGGTTCACCAACTGGGCCCGATACCATTGCGGAATATGTTTGCCTGGTATTCCGCCTCGCGGCCCCTTCGTTCCTCTTCGGCACAACTGCTGGTTGTCCCGAGGTTTCTGAGAGTTAGGATGGGTGGCCGCTCATTAAGTGTTGCAGCGGCCAAACTTTGGAACTCCCTGCCTAGTTCTCTGAGAAGCCACAAGGACTACCTGCCGTTTAGGAAAGCGCTGAAGACGCACCTCTTTCCGAAAATTGGTTGAGCAGTGAGTAGTGTACCGTCCAGAAGTTCATAGCGCCAGGATGCCCTCTGGGTGACAGGTCTGCGCTCCACAAATACACTAAATAAATAATAAATAAACCCCAGTTTGTTGTGTTGGCATTATTAGAGCTGTTGACGCTTGCAGATTGATTATAATAAAACGTTCTGGATCATTATTGGAATATGTGTTTAATGCGTTCTTCTAATAAACATGTGGAATTTGGCCAAAAATAATGGTGATCAAAGTAATACTGATATTACGAAAGAGAGGTACATTTTTAAACGTATCCTGCCATTCCATCAGTTTCAGCAATGCGCAGATGCCATTTCATTTTTCAATTTGTCCAAGGATTTCAATTTCTATGTAAATACTGAAAACAGTTATATCAAATAGTTTTTGCCAGAGTCACAAATATCTCTTAAATAATGGCATCAAAGAATATCTTTAAATAATTATATACTCAAGGAATAACACGCACACAAAAGGGAAGTGCAGCAGTGTTCATATGGCACAAATTGTATGTTGTTCATACTGTTTGATAAATAACATGCCATTTTCCCAGAATAGTGGTCACGGTAACCTTTTGAAAAGTCTGATAATTACCTATTCACTTGTTTAGTCAAAAATGTCATTTTTCTCACTCTTTGACAGCCGTTCAAGGTTATTTTTAGAGATGGAATTAAAAAAGTGTCCTGATATATAACCTGCTGGAGTATTTCACACTGATATGAATTAATGAACCTTTCAACATGGAGAGATTTAATACATTCAGACATGGAATGTAAATGGCAGAATAATCTTCAACGGAATACTAACATAGTCCTGCCTCTGAATATAAACACATTGGCTGACTACCATAAATGGCTTAGTTAAGGTAACACCTTTAAGTGGAGCGCTACATTCTCTGCTAATATATTTAGGTGGAATTAAAATAGATATTGGAAAAATAAGTATAGCACGTGAAAGATGAGCATATACCGTGGATTTTACGCATTCTTTCTACACTTTTTCCATGGTGGTGAAAGGTCAATATAGCACTGACTTAAAACATTTCGGTAGCCTCGAGCTACAAATTTGTTTCCACTGACGTTGAAATTCCTAAGGAGTCATCTCAAGAAAACCATGTCACATAAGATATATAATATCAACCTTTGGACATGCAGATAGATGCCCCATTTTAGAACAGGCGGGATCTCTGCCAGTCAGTCTTGACACGTCGATGCAAGATGTTATTTTCCTTTGGCTGCAGGGCCAAGTGGAGGGCCTCAGATTTCATCAAGCTTTGGGACATGCCCTCTTCCTTTCTAGACTACAAAGTATGGGATTGCATTGGTGATTTTTAAGATTTTTCTTACAGTTCTGACTATTTAGTCGGTTGAGATATTCCTGTTGCCTTCGAATCCCCATATGTTCATGTCATTGTAATTTTTTGACCCTAAATTCCCTTAGGTACATTTGATTGCTAGCCATGCTGGTGAATCTTTAGGATTCCCTAACATCTTTTGTGTATTTCTGGAACTGACGAGCACATTTTTTTGTTACATTTTAATTGTTCACAAATCTAAAGTCTAGCATATCATAACAATTACCATTAATAAAAGGTATCCCTCTACGCCCACAATTACCCGTTAATACTCAAAGGGGTATATTCTCAAGGCGATATCGCCGCATTTGCAGCACTTTTCTGCTGCTAAAGCAGCAATATTTTTATTGCCCTATTCACAAGCTGTCGCTGACAGCCGTTAGCGACCGCTTACAATATCGCATATCAGGTTAGCGATACTTATCGCCAATGATATGCTATGTAGGCGTTCCCGTGCAAAAACACATTCTAACACCTCATTGCCCTATTCACAACAATGGCCTGGAGTGGCTATGCAATAAAAA
Organism: Lissotriton helveticus; assembly: GCF_964261635.1. Lineage (NCBI taxonomy): Eukaryota > Metazoa > Chordata > Amphibia > Caudata > Salamandridae > Lissotriton > Lissotriton helveticus. The sequence continues at coordinate 1,779,037,163 of NC_136059.1, read as the reverse complement.
CAGCCAGTAAGAGTGGTTAGCTGCAGAAACTTAAGTCCATAAAAAAGGAGTTGTTAAAAATGGTGAAAAATAGCTGTATATAAGGGAGACTAGCCCAGAGCCTCATCTGAACACCCAACGATGCCATGGAGGTACTAATCATGCAGCTTGGAGCACCAAGAAGGCCACAACAACCACCACCACTGCCACCCCGCACAGGACCACCGCTGAGGTTGCGCAGATTAAGACAGCGGGTCCATCGCTGACGCCTCAGCCTCACATACCTTACTCCAGAGTATGTCATTGCCCACTACAGGCTCAAAAGGACAGCCATCCTCCGCATACTGATACAGATAGACCACAGGCTGATGGTACCAACACAGCGGATAACCGAAATCCCTCCGCAAACAAAGCTGCTGGCAGTGCTGCACCTGTTGGCCTCTGGTACCTTCCAACCAACAACTGCTAGAGTCAGAGGAGTCTCACAGACAGCCCTATCAGAGTTCCTCACAAGAGTTTTGGATTGCATCATCAGCCTGCTACCCCAACACCTACAACACCTACACTTCCTTAGCACTTCCCAGGAACAGCTGGAGACCAAGCAAGAGTTCTAAGCCATAGCTGGCTGCCCGCATGTGTTGGGGGCAATTGACTGCACACATGTCCTACTTGTGCCTCCTGCCGACACTGCACACATATACCGCAACAGAAAGCACACACATTCCATCAATGTGCAGGCAATAGTGGATCACCGGGGCGTGTTCACCAATGTCATAGCCAAGTTCCCAGGCAGTGAACATGATTCATACATTTTCCGCCAGTCCATCATCAATCAGTGTTTTCAGGATGGCACATGTGGAAATGCACTGCTCGTTGGTAAATACTAACTGAACATAACAAACACCTCAACTCCACAATCATGGAACACACAATGGTGAGAATGCGAAATGTAGGCACTCGACCTACGAAGAAAGAATGTGCACAAGGCTGAGTGGGGCAGTGGTGTGCTGGACAGTCTTGATTGTGCAGAGCACAGATATGTCCAAGTGGGCATATAGTGCATTTCCGTTTTCCAGCCTGATGACAATGACAGCATTGTTGACTAATGTCCCCTCTTCATAGAGCATCCCCCAGCTGTCGAACATCCATATTGCAACTTGCTGTAATACTCCCTGGGACCCCAGTCTGGTGTGTGGGGTGCCTTGTTGAGGGAGAGTATGAGCTAGGTGTCCTTGTAGGTGGTGATGTCCAATGTCCCCCTACATGTAGCTCAAGTTCCACTCCAGGCATCTGCAGATGCATCTGTCAACATTGATGTTGTATGTGAACAATGTGGCATTCATAGCAAGCTGTATGTTGGAGTTGCATATTGGGCATGTGTGTATGTGCAGTTGGAGATACATGTTTGAAAAATCTTGCCTGAGCTGTTGGCGTTGCCTGCAGTGGTGTGGGTATTGCTGTTGATGGTGGGGTGTGGAGCACACCATACAGCTTCTGCAGCAGGAACAGCACGAAGGAGCAGAATCGTAGATAATTTCTTCACATGAGCACGTCACATCGTGACTGTCCTTACCAATCATATATATGTTCCAAATAAACCCAAACACAGTATATATAATAAAAAACACTACACACATACCTTGTGTGTATGTTTATCATCTGCATGAGTACCTCACCCTGACACGTGTATGTGTAACATCAAATGGTCACATTAACTCAATCAGAAAATGATGGTGGAGTGGTCACCTCTGAACAAAGGTGCTGTTCAGTGTGACATCAGTTATAAACTAGACATGTTAGGGTGTAAAACGTGTTTTGCAAATCTACTGTTAAGTGTGTCATATGGGGGTTCTAATCACATATAGGATGTTAACAGGGGTCAACTATGAATATCAGGGTGTCATTTGGGGTAACTTATGAAAATTAGGGTGTTATTTGGGGTAAATTATGAAATGTAGGGAGTCATTTGGGGTAAATAATGAAAATTAGGGTGTCAGTTGGGATAAATATTTACATTTAGGGTCCAATTAAAATTAACATGATGTAATTTTTTGAAAAAAATGAAATTTTATTACATAAGGTTCACCTGTGTGAGAAGTTGCACTTAGCGTGCAAAACTGCTTGCTTTCCGAAAATGTGATGTATTTTTCATATTAGCAATGGAAAATACATTGCTAAACACATTGATATATATGTACGAAATGTCACCCCAAAGCCTTTTTGCTTGCAGATTTTCATCGCTAAGTCAAAAAACAGGTTGAATCTACACAGGAAGTGATGTCAGCATGCTTCCTGTTTCCTGGAGGAGTGCTGTACACTTTCGGTTTCTCTTTTGAGCACATTCCTGGTGTTTGTAGAGCGTGTTGGAGGTGTATGGAGGTGTGTGCTGCACATTTGAGGGTTTGAGAGTGTTGCTGTGTCCTGTGTCCAGTCAAACGTGTCTCTGTGAAGTATGTTGTCCTTGTATTTACGTATTTTATTGTCCCATGTCCTCAGTCTTGTTGGGAGTTTGTCTGGGATAGTGAAATTTATTTGTAGTTGTTGGGGATATTAACTAGGGTTTCTTCTTTTTTTGGTAGTGGTGTTAGGTGTGTGCAGGGAGATGGTGGGTGTGGGCAGGGAGGGCAGGATGTCTGAGGGGGGTTTGTGGGGCTTCCTACGGCTGATTACGTTTTTCCTGCCCTTGATGGTGGAGAGGGGAGGCTGTATCCTCGCCTGATACCCAGTTAGTGTGCGCAAGCAGAGGTGGGAGCATGTGCATGTGCAGATGCCGCGCGTATTTGGAGTTGACCGCACTGTACACCAGTGGAAGCACCACTGGCAGTATAGCCTGGCCCGGGAGGGTGACCTCCTGGACTACGTGGGACTCATTGGTAGCCTAGAGTGTGGTAAGTTAGAAGTTTACATTCATTCATGAATACTGTACCGAAAAACAAAATATGCCATGTGGAACACACTGGTGTCCAAGTGCCAAAATGGAGCAGCGTGGGCCGGTAGACATAATGCTTTCACACATAATGTTGCACATGAGATATTTAAGCCGATATCATATTGAACATCATAGGGTGCAAGTTTGTGTTACCCACTGTGCTGGAGCAACACTTAGCACTGTTGTGCCAAAGCTGTCACACCTATGCAAAAATGGGTGCAGGATAAATATAGTTTGTGTCCTGGAAGGGTGACTGTACATGAAAAACGCAAAGCATTATTTCTGTGGCATGTGTGCTGGCCAAAAGGAAGTGTACAAATGCTGTACTCATAAATCGTGGTACGTTGTACTTGTGCATAGTCACTGTGTGACAATATATGAGATCTGAACAAATGCTCATATGAAATAGGAGATCTCCAGATTGACTTACACCACCAACATCTGTTAAACTGCCGTGTGCGATCAGCAGCAATTCATTTGTACACAGATCATGTATTACAACATGATTCGTGTAGAAATGGGTCCTTGTCAATGTGTCACACAACTAGTATGTGTATGTTTGCTAGCATTATTGTCTTGTTTGGACAGACTCAGCATTCACAGGTATTGTGATAATGGCAGTCAAAGTAGATCCAATCATGTAGCCAACATGAAACGCAACACTAGAGTTCCGTAGCATTTTCATATTTTTTTTTTTATCCTCATTAGCCTTTTCACCACCCATTTCTGAATAAACGATACCACCCATGGGGTTTTATCTCATATACCAGCTTTACCGACAACGGCTCATGCAGTGCTACTTCGAATATGGAAACTCCTGTGCAAACCAACCCATGTTTGAGAGTCCATCTCTTCAAGCACTGCTACCATTTCAGTTCAATATCCTGGGACCGAGGAAAAAGAAACCGCCGGTGAGAAATGCCAAGACCTTAATCATCGGATTATTATTTATTGAGTCGCCTTCTCCACGCCAAAATTTCCCTTCCTCACTGCCAGAGTGTGTCAAGAATGGTAGACAAAATTTGCGCTTTTTCTTTATCTGATCCAAGGTATCTATTTTAGCAGTGTATCTCATGGCTCGTAACTAGTCCGAGATCGTAGGGGATAAGGGAGACACCCATAATTTATAAACCTCCATCCGGGCCAGGAGAATCCCGTAGAAAACCAGTTTAGCTTTGTCATCCATATCCTTACTCTGCAAATTATATCTTCCTGTTATAATTAGTTCAGAGCTTACCTCTATCTTCTGATCTGTAGCTTGTGATAGGCAATTACTTACGACCTCCCAGAACTCCTCAATGTTCGGGCAGTCCACGAACATATGCAGATCGTCTTCGTTGGGGCACCTGCATTTAGGGCATTCCACCAGCCCGCCAGCTTTAAAATTTGAAAGTCTGCGAGGGGACCAGTATGTCCTGTGAATTGTAAACAAATAGGGTTCGCCTTAAATTTGCAGGTTTGACTATTTTATATAGCCAAGCCATAGTTACTTGCCATTGAGTTTCCGTTGCGATGTTTGGCAAGCAAACGCCCCATAGTACATCAGGAAGTGAAAACACGCCGTCCTCCATCTCAAGTATCGACCAGTACCAAAGGGCCACTTCTTTTTTATAGGATTGAGTTGAAAAAAGCTTTTCTTCTAGCTCATTCTGGAGTCCAACAGTGTTTTCTACTTCACTTGCCCAACTGTGAATTTGCAGATACTTAAATTTTGAGAAGCCCCGACCCCCGAAGGCCTGGCCTTGACCTCATTCAATCAGCTTTCCATCTGGAAATAATTCACCCCATCGCTCCAAACCCGACACTCTCACAGGAGTAGCCAGTGCATCCTTAGACCAAAGAGGTGACCCTGGACCATCCCATATTGGGGCCATATAACCATAATAGGGCATCTTGAGTACTCTCCTTATCCTATACCAAAGCTCCGCCGCATCATGCAATGTCTTGAGCCTTACTTTCTTGAAGAACCTTGGATCAGAAAATTTGCACAAGAAACCATGCTCATTGTATTTACAAGTCTTAAGCATTGCAACAAATATTCTTCCAATATTCTAAATGGTGAAATATCTTTAACTGAAGTTGAAAATGCTATTAAGTCGGGAAAGAGAGGCAAAGCTCCGGGGCCAGATGGTCTACCGGCTGAGGTGTACAAAGCTTTGAGTGGGACTATTACTCCTATAATTTTTCAATTATTCAATAGCATTTTTCAGGGAGAGGCGGCACTGCCAGACTCATGGAATGAGGCCACCATTGTCCTAATTCCAAAACCAGGAAATCACCTAAATATTTAGACTCCTACAGACCTATATCGCTATTAAACTGCGACTATAAACTTTTTGCAAAAATAGTGGCTGATAGGTTAAGTTTGGTTATCCCTAAATTGGTACACGAGGATCAAAAGGGGTTCATAAAGGGTAGATTCCTAAAGGAGCTTACTTTTTCTTTAATAGGCGCAATAGATATGGCTACGGTTCATAAACTTCCCTTGGCGGTAATAGCACTCGATGCCGCCAAGGCTTTCGATCTGGTAAACTGGTTCTTTTTAAAGGCTCTTTTGGGTCATCTTGAACTTGGGACATGTTTCACCAACTCACTGCTAGCTCCATATAACTCACCTACTTCTAAGGTATTGATTAATGGGATTTTAACCCAGTCTATTAAGGTGATGCGTGGGACACGACAGGGATGTCCATTGTCCCCCGTATTGTTTGACTTGTATATAGAACCCCTTGCCTGCAGGATTAGGAATTCCGAGAATATCCCTCCCTTTGTTGTAGAAGGGTGGTCCAAGAAAATAGGACTATACGTGGATGATATAATTATTTATACCCCTAATTTGCAACAATCAATGCAAGGTTTATTAGAATTACCTAATGAGTTTGGTCTTGTCTCAGGCTATGAAATAAACGAAAATAAGACCGAGATTATGTCGTGGAATTTGGATACAGGAGGGGTAAACTGTAAAGTTGAGATGAGATACCTGGGGGTGAGGATCACACATAACCTTGGAGATTTAACAAAAAACTATTTCTTAAAGATAAAAAGAGAAATAGGTGTTATGCTGCGAGGATGGGGACACTTATCACTTAATTTGTACGGCCGTACGAATTTAGTAAAGATGGTGATTTTGACAAAATTGACTTTTTTGTTTGAAACTATTCCCCTAGCATTCAAAAAAGACTGGTTTAAGAGGCTGCAGAGTGAGATTTGTTCATTTATATGGGCCTCGAAAGGGTCCCGTTTATCCTGGAACAAGATAAGACGAAAGTTGGTCAAAGGGGGATTGGCAGCCCCTGATTTTCAGTTATATTTTTGGGCTTTTCAGTTAAAGAATTTGAGAATGCTAATGAATACTCCGATGGTTTCAGATATTGGAAGAATATTTGTTGCAATGCTTAAGACTTGTAAATACAATGAGCATGGTTTCTTGTGCAAATTTTCTGAGCATTTTCAGTTATGGTGATGATTTGTAGGATGAATATGACACGTGTGATTCAACGTCTGATTCTGACACAAATTACATTTGTTGTCTCACAGCTGGATGACCTATCATCACAATGGGGGATTTTGACAGATTCCAGGACCCACACGCCACAGGTGAGTTTGGACATCATATATTGGCACAATGCGGTGTGATGAATGTCTGCCTCAAATTTTATACATTGTAGTGTGCAGTATGGGTGAGTATCACATGTACCATGACTACACTGTGATGATGTATTGTGGAAGTCTCAAGTGTGTACAAATATCTAAGTGAAGGTGGAGCATTGCATTTGTCTCTCAGTTGTAACTTTGCACATCCCCAGCCTGTGATACACATGGAAATAAGGTCTATGGATTCTGTCCCCACAGCACATGCATGTGGATTACAGAGTGTACTGATAGGAGAGGAGACATGTAAGTGGTGTAGCCGATGAGTATCAGCAGACATTGAATGCATGTACATCATTGACTGTGCAAGAGTGCCCTACCATGCACAAGTAGGCAATGGTTTTCAGGCCATGCGTGCTCAGACACAGGCCTGCACTGTGATTTCGTAGGTATGCTGCTTACCAGCTTCACAGAAGTGGCAGTGCATAGCTTTGAGCCAAGCATATCAACGGTATGTTCCACAAACACCTAGCAAAGATAGCCCTATGAATCGCATTGGCATCCTTGGCCACTGCAATGGCGTTGTCAAGCTGTCTCCTTGGTGCATTCCCAGACCGACTATGGATCAGCAGTACAAGCTCCTCTGTCACAATTGTTGACAGTACTCTGCATGCATTTACCCCACATGCTTTAGCTCTGCATTTGTTGCTGTGCCATTTTTAAAAAAAAGGCAGACCTCTAGAACGCTATCTGTGAGAAAGGATTACCCATAACAACAATATAACCATCATGAATACAGGTTGCTGTTCCAATGGTGAATGCATTGTAACAGTTTGCGCTGTAAAGGGCTGCATATTTGGCTTTATTACAGAGTGATATTAGTGGATCCAAGACATGCATGAGTGCCAATTTGGAGGAAAGTATGTTTCCCCTTGCTAGCTGCAACGCGTCACCTATTGTGAAATAGTGGTGGAAAGAGGAACAGCGCCTCATGCACAAGTCAGTGTTCTAACACCCAGCCTGTTTACATGTGTGCTGCATTATGCATCACAGATGAAAGTGTGAGTAGGGCTGTCCCAGGATTGCTCCTGTGCAGGTAGGGTAACCTTCCTACACATTAACAAGCCCCCCTGCACACAGACACCCTTGCACTCTTGTGGAAGAGTGCCTGTGTTAGCGCTGACTAGATGAACTGCACACAGTTGCTGTGGGACACACAGGGCTGCACATGAGCATTGCACATATGATGCAGCACTGTGTCACAGGAGAGGACGAGAGTGGAGCTGCACACCGAGGGATAATGCCACCCTCGTACGATTCCTTGTACATGTCACCCTCAGTCATGGAATGTCATGGCAACATCATTTGACACTGTCAGTATAATTTAGGTTGTGACAGAACATGTTCCATGCCATGCACTGTCATGTCAGTCTCCACAGCATGTAGTCAGTGATCCAGGATTCAACTTTTTATTGTCCACTTGACTCTGTGACTTGACATAGTTACGCTAGAGTGTGGGCTCCCATGTTGAAGTGATCTTGTATTATAGATTTGAATGGAGAACATTGACATAGTCTAAAGGACTCACAATTTCCCATTGTTCAGATTTTACAGACAACATGACCCCAGCTGAGTCACACACCTTCCATGTGAGGAAGGAGCGGTACCAGCATATTAAGAAGGTTGCTAAAGGGTACTACAACCTGGTACGGAGGTACCAGGAGGACCGTGCGGCTAGCCAGTTGAAATCTGTGACTGATGTGGCAACACGTGGAAAAGGCAGTGGCACACAGGTCACCCCAGGACCCTCTGGCATCAGCGGTGGGTCACAATGTAGACAGACAGTGTCCCATCCCCCTACAACAACCAGCACCCAAGGGACAATCCCACCTGGCCCTGCGGATCAGGTGATTCCTTTTCCTGTCCGGCACAGCATACTCATAATGGACAACAACTTGCTGCTGGCCGAGATGAGGCAGGAAATGTCCGAGCAGGCAAGGCACCTTGAGGACATTAAAAAAAAGCTTGGACTGCCATAATGTCAGGACATGTTGTGACCCATCCCCCTATTCTCCATTCCCCCAATGTTTGCACTTATATTTTAGGTAGTGTTAGGCAAGTTTTTTTATGTTAGGTAGTATAGTTTTAACGTAGGTATACTTAGTGTTAGATTTTAAGGTAGTTTTAGTGTTTTTATATTGTGTAGTATTTGGGGATAAGTTTCCCTTTCCTTTGGGTGAGGGTTTGATGTCTTTTTTGAACAAAAAAATAAAAAACAAAAATATAAATCTTTGTGTAGGTTAAATGTGTAGTTAGTTTATGTATAGCTTAGATGTCTTTATCCTGTCTTGTGATGTGCCTTAAGGGTGGGAGGAGGGTTGATGTCTTAGATATGTTTTGCGTGTTTAGGATTAGTTAGGGTAAATAGTTTAGGTACTTTTTCTCTTAATTCTAGTAAGTTTATTTTAGATTAGTAGTAGTACTGATTATAGTTAGTGTAGGATAGGTGAATTTTTAAATTTTATAATAAATGGTTAATAGTTTGGGTTTTGGCTTACACGTATGTCAGGGGTGATGTGGTGGAGTGTCTATTTTTACCTTGTATGCATCTCATATCATCAATGGACTCTCTGTTGAATGTGTAGGTGTGGTCATGACATGTAACTTAGCATGATGGATTGTGTCAGTATACCTTAGATGTGAGCACAGTAAACTTGCATGGTTAACACAGTGGTAAGTAGGATTTATGGCCTAGACTATGGGCAGTAACTTGGGAAGTTATACATCTTAAGCGTGACTCACAGAGTTGGGCAGCACATTGTTGTGCATTTACAACACGAGGTAGGGACATGGCATTGAGGGATATTGTAATGGCTACTGTTATCCATCATGGAGATGGATGTACGCGCCGGGTACCACAGATTGCATAATAGCCCTGCATCTAACATGCTCCTTGCGCATAGTCTACATTGCACAGCCCTTGGCACACTTGCTGTGTCATGCATGTGTGTCAGATCATTTTGAATGACATGTTCTTGTGCATGGAGGCAGAACCTCCTTGCCACCCAAGTAGTAGTCTTTCTGGGAAATGCATATGGCAGAACAGTGCTCCTGATTCACAAATAAGTCATCTGAAAGTAAGTCATGAGTTTCAGTTTTCTGGTACTCACAACAGGCATTTAGGAGTAGTGCAGTTAGATGTACTTACTTGACTTCTCGTCTATGCCTTTTGTGAATCACTGAAGTTGTAAAGTAATGAATTTGTCACCTTTTTCGTTTTTGGGCATGTACACAGTTTTGCTGGGCACAAAAGGTGAGAAGTTCCATTGCTCCCTCTTGTGCCAGTGTCATGGCATATTCTCACAGCTGTTACCTTTTGGCTCATAGTGATGCCACCCTTGAAATGGTGGCACTGCTTCTGACTATATGCTCATTGCAGTGCACCAAGCATCCCTTGTCACATTCCCCTACCCGCTCATAGTGGTCACACCATGTGAGAGTTCCAAAGTCAGTAAGCATTATTTGTCCACAGGAAGGGTCTGAATGACGCCTTACACTTTGGGATGAGTCCATATTGCCAACTCTACTTCACTGAGGCAGACATTGTGGTTCAATCAGTGGCTGGTAGACATGTGTCCTCACGTATCATAATCAATGTCTATATGGTGTGAACTATCTTGGGGTGTGAAATGCAATGTACACATTCACAACAGGCTTCGTCCAGCCTGTAGGGTGTGTGAGTAGATATGACATGAGCTTTGCTTTCAGCAATAGTAAAGGCTGATACTACTTGTGGTCTGCAATAGACTTTTCCTTTTTAAAAACAATCCTATTTCCTTCATGGATGTGGGGCTAAGTTGGGATATTGCTAGGTTGGTGTATTGGAGAAATGGGGGCACAGCTGGTCCACACACACCCAGTCCTCTCACTGCCTATCAGGATCACAGTAAACCATTGGCATTTGTATTATTTCCATGGCTGTACCTTTCGGTGGATTCACTGCTCCTACATTTTACAAGACTGCTAAACTGGATTGTTCATGGACAACAGACATCTGTGTGATTGCAAGAAATGTATTCACATGTCTGTTGACATAGTTGGAGACTGAACCAGTAATTGACCATGCAATCCCCACATTACATTGATGCCCAGTGGAGGGCCAGACAGAGTCCTTCAGTGTTGACAAGTCCAAAGGATAAGGAAGAGTTCAGTCAGCAGTCTGATGTCTGTGTCATTCGTAACCAAACAAAATATGTCAGTTCATGTAGAGGTCAAAGGTGAGTGCCACAGAGTGTATTGGGGGACAGTGGAAGGTGATATTCCGTAGCATGATGCTCAGCCCAGAACCAAGTAGAAATTGGTCATTTGGCCTAGATGAATGCTACCGCTTCCTACTTTGCAACAAGGCAAATTCATCTTCATCTTCGTCCTCTGATGTTTCATGTGCCTCTCACGTGGGTGGTGGTAGATTTGCTGCTGCACTGTGAGGCACTGACACATCAGGGGGCGGAGATGTGGATGAAGAAGCAGCAGCAACAGCATTCATCTGCGCCAGACCTCGCTGCAGCAATACAGTGATGATGATATACAGGAAATGGAAGATTCCAGCTACATCTCGTTGGCGTGCAGCCGTGGCAGCCATTTGTTCCGCCTGCATCCGCTCCATGTTCTCCATAATCCTCCGCATGCGGTCCAACTCCTGGCTGCCATCGCTGAAGCCACTCTGACTGGACAGTTGTTCCTGTCTCTGAGTCATGACTCCTGCGATGTCAGCCAAGGAGTGTTGGAGAGCATTGAGCGGACTGTGGTTGTCCGTGATGTTTTGTACGTGGTCCCGGATGGAACTCAGACACCCACTGATCAAGTTTGGCCACCAGGCTGTCAAACCCCACCCACACCTGATGGGCCATCTCCTGATGGACCTCTAACACATGGCGTTGGAATTCAAGATTTGGGTCCGGGAGGTCCTGGGAGACAGCCGTGACAGCCGTGACAGCCGTGGTGGTAGGTGCATGCTGCTGTGTGGTTTGGTCAAGGGGTGGGGTTTGCACAATGCAGCTGGGTTGCCCTGCTCCTGGAGGTGTTGTGCTGATGGAGTCTAGCTGCTGTTGGAGGGTGTCCGTGTTGATGGCGGAGAAATACTCTTCTTCATCAGTGAAGAGTGGGACAGGCTGCTGTTCAGGAGGTGATGTTTGTCCCTTTGCAATGTAAAGGGGGAGGCATTTTAACTGTGTGTTTCATGGATTATCATGCATTGGGTGAGTTTACAGGCAGATTGCATGACAATGTATATTGTGACTGTTTGGGAGGGGCTGCCGATTTCTTGCTGGATGTTGACTTTTTTTTAACCACATCACAGGTATGAGGTTGTACTTGTACATTGTCATGTTACAATTTACAGCAATTGATGTGATTGGGCAGTTCATACACACAGGCAGCACTAGTTGCGTCCTGTGTTCAGGCGTGAAGGTGATGTAGTTTGTGCCACATTGTAGTCAATGTGGTTGTACTCAAATTTGTATGTGCGCTGTATTGTGGGATACTCGCCCATGCAGCTTTTGGTTTTCTGCCCCTTATCCCTTTCAACAGAAAAAGTTGCCCGTTATAAAGAAATGCCCTCTCCCCTACCGTGGTAAGACTGTTGGCGGTGAGTAGATCACTCGTGAATACAGATCTAGTATCACAGGAAAACTATAAGTATACACTGCCTCTTACTAAACACAATATTTGTAGAACATAAAACATAAAACACCTTCAAAAGAGCACTAGAGTTATCATGCATAAGTCAAAATATTTGATTAAAAATGATCCGATTTTTTTTTTTAAAACAACAAGGTATTAACCTCGTGCATGTTTTCCTACATCACATATACAAATTAATATACAATAATTCATTTCACAAAAATTAAAAAATCAACAGTTCATTTGACAAAAAAACCTAAAAGGTCGACGCGGCGTTTCGGTGCTTTTGTTGAAGATCTGACACCTTCTTCAGGACAGGTTTTTTTCTCTTAAGAAATGAGAGGTGGTTATTTCTCTTTGAACACACCCTCTAAATGCGTGATGGCACTGCGTGTTCATTTCATGGGTCAACTCTATTCATATGTGCCCTTCCCCACATACACTCCTTCATCGATTTAGATTGAAGAAATTACACTGTAGTTCATCTTTTAGCGATAATACATATACTTCATGGATATTGTTAACAGGCTTAAAAAATATAGTTGCACTGCCCATTTAGGATATTTTGGTGCTACGGGATACTTCTCTTTTTAATTTCGCTTCTGGTGATGGAGGTCACCTTCGTAATATCAAAGCAAGGTGTCTTGAAGTCGGGCCCCACACGCGTATACGGATTGCGGAAGTAGCACACACGTAAGTTAGTAAATTGCATTTTAGGTTTGTTAATGTGCAGGGAGGGGCACCCTCCTGTACATAAAGGAAAACTCCCTGCATCGGCGCTAAGTTGTTGCGCTATCGCAGGTGGAAAGCAAGGCTGCACCATGACCTTGTGGATATAGTGTAGCCTTGCTTTTCCAAGGTGGCGGAGAGAGACATTAAGCTAATGCCTCCCTCTGCCACCTCCTTGTGAATATGACCCTGCATTTGTTTCTGGTATGCAGACTCACTGGATGGTTTCTCACCTGGTGTACACACAGTGACGGCTCGCAGTGGGAGTTCTACAGGTGCAGGGTGCTGGTGCAGGGCAGGTGAGGGGCAGGATGGGGGTAGTGTACTTGGAGACACAACATGCTTGAGTTAGCTAAGTAATTAATGAATCCTACAGTTTAACTTGCTGCTATGCAGAGTTAGCTATGCAGTAAGCACAAGGAAATTGTTTGGATTCATTTATTTACTTACATAACTCCAGAACGTTGTATCTCCAACACCACTGCCCCCGATCCTGCCCCCCAACCAGCATGACTGCCATGCACCCTAGCCCCACAGGGCTCATGCTGCGAGCCGTCATTGTGTACCCATGACTGCATCTCATGGACATGTACGGGGACACATTTATTGGAGATGTGGCAGGATGTCTACATGGACCCCTTGCCTCAACATCACACATTTTCAAATCATATGCCTAGGGCCCCATCTCTCTGATACCTGACATGTGGATGCACTGTGCGTGTGACTGATCATGTGCATGAGTGCAAGTGGGCCCATCTCCCCCGTCCCCCCAGTCCCTGGTTGGTACTCACTCTGTTGCTGTTGTGTCTGGTCGTGTTGAGCAGTATCCTGTCCCAGAACTCTGACCACTGTCTCCTCATTGATGACTTGGGACAATTGTTCCTCCAACGGATCCAGCTCCTCCTGTTGCACTGGACTCCCACCTCCAGTCTGCATTGCTGCTTTCAGGTTGACTGCAAGTTGCATCTTGGTCTAGTGCTTGGCATCATGTCAGCGTTTCTTGCAGTCATCCACTATCCTCCTCACCTCTCCAACAGCATTCACCTTGGCCACAATGGACTGCCATATTGTGTTTTTGGCTGCCAATGTCACAGTGGAGTTGACAAAAAGTTGTTGTTGGTGTTTTGTCACCTCCGCCATCAGGACCTGGTTTTCCTGCTGACTGAACCGTGTCTTCCTCTTCTCCTTGGCCTTCCCATGGTCTCTGGCTTGTCCTCCTGGGTGTTTGTGGGGTTGTTATTGCCCTCTGTGCTGGTTCCAGGCTCCTCCATTGTTCTTCTCATATGTTTCCTTATTTTTGTGTTTTTGCCGCATAGTGGGCGTTTTATAGGGGTTTGGTGCACCGAACGTGGAAAAAGGTGCACTGATGCTGATTAGTGTACCATTCCTGTCATTAATTGGCCCATCACCACTTTTTTCACGTTAGAGTGATGACTTGTTTCGCTATGATGCTAATCTTAACGCCGGAGTGGAAATGATTGCCTGTTAGAGGCGTGTTGTGAATACACCGCTAACACAGCGATAATTTCCAGTGTTACGCAGTGATAAAAAAGTCACGCTGTCAGAGGTGAGCGATACTTATCACCGAATGTTGTGAATATCCCCTAAAATTTTCTCAACAACCGTCTCAATTATGTATGTACAGTCTTAGGCCTTCAAATGCAGGTTTAAAGTGGCAAACATCTCTTAACAATGGCAAATACCCGGACACAAGGCCAGATTCACCTAAGTAAACTTACACCTTTGTGTAAGCTACCATTTTTGGAATTGACGCACTGCATTTTAATAGTAAGTTTATGAGTGCGGAGACTAAGCAGTTGGGGCGGAAAACTACGCACATAAAAAGATGGGCATGTTTTATCTTTTTTATGTGCAGAGCCCTCTGCCCAGACTGCAAGGTCTACGCATTAGTAAAATAACTATTAAAATGCAGTTTTGTCAATTCCAAAAGAAAGGTAATTGTAAGTTTACCTTTGAGAAATAGGCCAACAGCCGCGAATGCTCAGGCACAACTATTATATACTGAAAAACTATATCATCAGATGCACAAGCATAAATATAAATATATGCCATGGTAGTGAAAATAAATGTAGTAAAAAAACACATTATTTAAGAGTAAACAAACATTCACACATTTATTACTATAGTGCTTTTCCAGATTTGAGTTTACTTTCACAGTGGAGCAAATTGACATGAGAAAATCACTATTTACTGACTCACAGACTACGTAACAATTATTGTACTATAGAAGAGAGTCTCCTAATGGACACCTAAATGTTCTGTTACTTTGCTGTACAAATGTACCCCCTGCAAACTGATTTTGGTTAAATACCTTTTGTAAAAATGAATATACAAGAAAAAATGCCATGGCATAAATCATATATATATATGTGTGCCGAAACGCGTTATAGCGAGATTTGTTGAGGCGGTGAATAAACAAAAATGTTTGCACTCACTTTTGGGTCCACTTTCCTTTGTTGGCAGCAGGTGACGCACAAGAAAAGCGAGCAGTTGACACATATATATATATATATATATTCACTGAAAAAACCATAGGTTATAGACCATGTATAGTTAGGAATTAGCATTTAAAAAACCTTATTTTACTCACACAAAACCATTGAAATTCCATATATAGTTAGTTGTACTAACTATATATCGCGCACCCGCAATCCACTGCTGATGATGTCACATATTACATCATTCATGACATGGTCAGTGACATCACTGATGACATCACTGATGACATCTCAAATGACATCACTGATGACATCACTGATGACATCTCAAATGACATCACTGATGACATCACTGATGACATCTCATTTGACATTACTGATCACATCACTGATGACATCATTCATGTGATAATACGATGAACCTCTTCAGACTCTAATATAACCTTAGATACACTCAGTTTAAACAGACACTCATAGACTGTCACTCATCTATGGAGTTACTCAGACACTTAGTCAGTCATGCAAAGAATCAATCACACCTCCATTTCCTCAACTATACAGTTATACACACCTTACCTATTCAAACATATACTAAAACATATTTACTGACTTATACAATCCTGGATACAAGTTCACAATGATCCATACAGCCACTCACACATTCACTGGCTCTTATGCACAGTTATTTATATATGTCAACTCTCACATGTACTGTATTTTACATATGTACTTACTTTAACATGTAGCACTGAGATATCCATTCACTCACCAATACACTCATGCACACAGTCAACCGCCCATACAGCTGTTTCCACATGCACTTTTGAACCCATACATCTAGTCAATCAACTGCTCACACATCTATGCAAAGAGTCATACACCTCCCAGCCACCCACACACACACTCAGTCTCCCATACAAATGCTTGGGCAACCAACCAATAACCCATACAGTTAATCATATAGCTACTGATCAACACATGCAGCAGTTTACAGAACAACAGACATAATGATGCACAAATTAAGACAGTTTAGTCACTAACCCATGCACTCAGTGAGACACATTTAATCAGTCACTCATACAGTCAGTCATGCCCCTACTAAATCCTTCATCAAGACACTTATACATCCACTCATTCTTCAATATGTAAGAAATATTTTTACTTTACAGAATTATACAGTCACTGAATGTAGTCATCAGTGATGTCATCAGTGATGTCATTTGAGATGTCATCAGTGATGTCATTTGAGATGTCATCAGTGATGTCATCAGTGATGTCACTGACCATGTCATGAATGATGTAATATGTGACATCATCAGCAGTGGATTGCGGGTGCGCGATATATAGTTAGTACAACTAACTATATATGGAATTTCAATGGTTTTGTGTGAGTAAAATAAGGTTTTTTAAATGCTAATTCCTAACTATATATGGTCTATAACCTATGGTTTTTTCAGTGAATTTTCAAGGTTTTGTAAATGCTAATTCCTAACTATATATGGTCTATAACCTATGGTTTTTTCAGTGAATTTCATTGGTTTTTTAAAAGCTAATATCTGTAGCTGTAAAATGTATTCTTCTTTAAATCCAAAAATATATTTTATATGTTTATTAATAATTTTTTTTTTAATATTTTTTTTTTGTTCGCTCCCGGTTCGCGAACCGGGAAGCTTCCCGTTAGCTCATCTTGATGCCGCGACCCAGTCCGCGAACCGGTAAACGTTCCGTTAGCGCAACTGCCGCGTTAGAAATCAACATCGTGACGCGTCGCGGAAGCGCGACGTATCACGTTGCCGCGTAATGCGTCTTATGACGCGCTGCGTTAGCGCACCCGGAAGTGCTCCGGTACGCGAACTGAGACGCGAAGCGCAGCTCCCCGGAAGCGATCCGCGGCGCGTCGCGAAAGCGCGACGTATCGCGTTGCTGCGTAATGCGTCTTATGACGCGCCGCGTTAGCGCACCCGGAAGCGCTCCGGAGCGCGAACCGAGGCGCGAAGGGCAGCGAACCGGAAGCGATCCGGGGCGCGTTCCGCAGCGCGTAACTTAAGCGTAAGAGGTCATGTGACTTGTTGATAAAACTTTTCATTGGTTCATTTCACTTTTGGTTTCATAATGATGTAAGGCTAGGTCAGGTGACCTAAAAATAACACTTTTCATTGGTTTAGAACTATTGTTTATCCCAAATGATGAAAACCCCTCCTTCTTTCCTCACTCTGACTTTAATCTTTGTGAGAGGAAGACCATTTTTGAGAGTTGAGCAATGGCTTCAATAGTTGCTTCAGCTGGTGAACCCCCACCACCACCTCCACCTCCTCATGGGAAGAGAGGACCACCTCCCCAGTTTATCAGCCAGACAGAGGAGGAAGAGGATGAACTAGAGGAAGAGGAGACCGAAGGACCACAGTTCTTACAGGAGTTGCCCCGGGTTTCCCGTCGGAAAGCCAGCTTTATTTGGCAGTTTTTTTTACTCCCTCGAGGGCAAAAAAAAGTAAATGCTAGGTATGTCACCTGCCTGATTTGTAAAGACCGGTTATCTAGAGGCACTGATAAAAAATATAGCTACGGAAACCATACAATGCATCGTCACATGACCAGGTGGCATCCACTGAACTACAGCCAGGCGGAGATACGTGACATGCAAGATAACCCAACAACAACTCCTGTGGCCAGGTCAACATCACTAATATCATTGACAGCAGCAGAGGCACGGGAAACCGTGCCAAACATTCAGGAGAACTTTGCTCATATCAAACATACCTGTATGTATTGCGGTGCATTGCTGTCATGTGGTAACATGAGCATTAATTTAATCAACCTAGCTATTAACAATCACAATTGCCCTAACCGCCCCAGACAGTAAATTTTTTTTTTGCTCCTGTTGAGCCCTTTTCAATGCCCTCCATCAAAAACAAAAAAAACCATAAAAATTTTCAAAAAATACAAAAAAAAGAAAAAATGTTCAGAAAAAAAAAAAAATATATAAAACAACAAAAACATTAAAAAAAAGTTCTTTTCAGAACTACCTCCCCTTTCAAAAAAAAATTGCTAGAATGTTTAGCACTCTGGCAAGCTCTATTTCTTTTAGTTTGCTTCCCCGTTCGCTTCCCGGTACGCGAACCGGGAGCGAACCAAAAAAAAAAAAAAAATAAAAATAAAGAAGAGTAAGTATAAGGGAAGTAAACAGAGAGTAATGTTAAAAGAAAGACAGCTATAGGGAGTAATCCAGAGATACTGTTTAATAGATCTATTTACCGAAGAAAAGATGGAAGAGGGTATAATTGTGAAAAACTAAATAGATAAGGAAGTGAAAGAAAAAAAAAGAGAGTAGAACAATAACAAAGAAGAGTTTCTTGGAGAATGTGAGTGAATGTTCAAAATAAGATTAAAACATGTGGAATAACAGAGACAAAAAACAGAAAACAGAAAAGAAAAAATAACAGAAAAGATTAATTGAAACAGCAAAGAAATGTAAATAACATAGAACCATATCATCAACATAGGCAAAAAAAGTTTTGCAGCTTTTATCGGCAGAAATGTGTCGCTAAAGCCGCTTTTGCGGCGGAAAACTGCCGCTAAAACCACTTTTGCAACAGTTTTCTTCCAATAAAAACAGCAATAATTTCATTGGCTGTGTTGATAATATGCCCCTTAGTGTGCTTGAACTACAGAGAGAAAGCATAATGAACAAGTAGTGAAAGAGTGATCAGTCAAAGACACTAAGAGTAATAGAGACGGAGTGAGTGAACAAGAGTGAGGAACTATGAGAAGAGAGGGACTGAGAAAAGGAGTGGAAGGAGTAGAGTAAGTAGGTAATAGAGAAAGGAATGAGGGAAGTAGCAAAGGCAGGAAACTGAGGGTTAAAGAAATGAAGCTGTCGAACTACTAGTAGGTGAATGTGATAGAAATGTAACGAAAAGAGTACAAAACATTTACCTTATAATTGTCGTTAACTTACTCACTTTTTGTTTTTATACTTTCAATCTGTGAAAGAGAGAACAAACATTTGAAAAATATTAAAACATGTATTTAAAAATTAGAAAAGACAAGGGAAAAGATTGAAGGAGAAACAGAGTTTCTTTTCCTCATTTCACAATCACATCACCTGTGTTGCCTTTGGTTAGGTATCTCATAGTGCAGATGGAGTCTAGCATATCAAAGAGTACATAGAAGTTGAGCAAAATATACAACAATTTTGACATTTACAGAAGACTTAGCTTCTTATCTTGTTGGAGATGAAGTCAGGCCTGTCTTGCAACATGGTGCATCTTTTGCATCACTGCTGCATCGGTTTCATGTGGCACGGGTATTTTACAGCATGACACATCTGCCTAGATGCATCAATTTGTAATTTTGTCGCCTCATAGCAAATCTTTTGCACCGCCGCTGCATCACAAAAGTGACGCACAGTCGCGCAAAAGAGGCATACACCTATCATAAATCTGTCCCTAACATTTGAAATGATTGATTCAGGATGACGATAAGGTGTGGCCTATCCAGAGGTTTGTTTAAGGTGAGGCCTACTCAGGGTTTTAGATGAAATTTACGCTTGTTGAAGAGTACAGAGGAGATAATACATGTGAAGACCTACCAATGAAGTAAGTCATGTCCACTTCACTCTTGAACAAAGGCCAGACCTCTTCTGTGTCCATGGACAGACCTAAACTTCATCTGCACAATGTCATTCGTAAACTTAGGAAACACAGGTGATGTAATTGAAAAATGTGGAGTTTCTTTTCCTCATTTCACAATCACATCACCTGTGTTGCCTTTGCTTAGGTATCTCATAGTGCACATGTAGTGCAGCATATTAAACAGTACCCAGAAGTGCAGCACTGCATGGAACAACTTTGACACTTACAAAAGCTTCAGCTTCTGCATGCCCCCTACACAGTGCTAATTATATACATTTTAAACTAATGGTATCTTGCTGGAGATGAACTGAAACCTATCTTGCAACATGGTGCATCTTTTACACAAAAGTGACCCACAATGGAGCAAAAGAGGCGCACGGCCACCATAAATCTGACCCTAACATTTTAAATGATTGTTTTAAGATGCCAATAAGGTGTAACCTATCCACAGATTTGTTTCAGGTAAGTCCTACTCAGAGTTGCAGATGAAATTTAGGTTTGTTGAAGAATACAGAGGAGAAAATACATGTGCAGGCCTACCAACCAAGTGTGTCATGTCCACTGCACTCTTGAACAAATGTCAGACCTCCTCTGTCTCCAGGAACAGGCCTAAACATCATCTACACAATGTGATGTGTAATGTTAGGAAACACAGGTAATATAATTGAAAAACATGCAAGTTTTTTTGCTCATTCCACAATCATATCACCTGTGTTTCCTTTGCTTAGGTATCTCATTGTGGAAATGTAGTCTATCATATGAAAGACTACGTAGAATATGAGCACTGTATGCAACAACTTTGACACTTACAGAAGCCTCTCCTTCTCCATGCCTCCTACACAGTTCTAAATGTACATCATAAATGCAAACAGTACAGAATTAATTATACATGTTAAATGGTTTATTTTTGCTGTTCTCAGAATGTATCAAATTTCACTAAAAACAGTGACTTGAAGGTATTCATCATATAACAGCGGGGAAAAAAAAAAACACAATCAAAATGATTGTGTTTAAAAAACCCATACAACATAACAAATCAGAATTCAGAACTCCTTAAAGTTAACTTACTTTCCATGACGTCAAAGGATGTCCTATGAACAGCTTACACTCTGTTGTGCTATTATTACTTTCAGACCGCCACTTTCTGAAAGAAAACCTCCATCGTTTTGAAAAACATGTTACATACAATAAATGACTACTTGCTCTCTACCACACGTTTCCACAAGGCCAAATCATGTCTGAGCCATTTATAACTCTTAGAATTCTTGTAAGCCAATCCCGTCATGTTGTATTTCCGCAACTTTCACAATTAAAATATTGAAGATCATTTTCACAATCCTGGACTAGTAATATCTTCCCCTTCTTGCTCAGTCATGTTCTACATTTCCTATGACACTGATACTGCTTACTATGAAGCAGACTTACACTACCTCTATGACTACTACAATTATTTAATTCTCTACATCACTTTTAATCACAAGCAATGTAAAACAGTAGACAGCATTGCAGACTTACATTCCCTCTACTCCATGTTTTGATTGGCTGCTTCAATTAGCTTATAAAAAGAAACCGTTTTTCTGAACTCATTCAAAGTGCACTTATTTCTCCATGACGTCCAGTGTTATGGTAAGAAGTTATGTCTCTGTACTACACTTATCCTCAAGGCCAAATCGTGTAGGAGCCATTAGAACTTCTTGAAATTCCTCAGAGCACATCCTGAGATTCTTTCCCTAAAATTTTGGTTTTAAAAACACCAGGTGAGAGTTTTTAAGGTCATACGGCAATTTTTTTGTGAAAATTAAAACAGAATCGTTGCAGAATGACCAGCCATTTCTAGACTTTAAATAAGCTGTGTAATGTCCTGATGTTATTGAAGGACCGTCATGATATATAATTGCTGCAGTTACAAAAGTCCTTCCTGATATTGACAACTGTGAAGCCACAAAATTTTTTATTAAAGTTGTCAATTTTGTTCCATCAGGCCTACATCGTTGGAACATTAAAATGACATACTGGCCATATGTTCGTATAAATAATGTGGACATCATTTCAGATTTACATTGGCTACACTCCATGTTGTGATCAGCTGCTTTTACTAGTTTATTAAAAGAGACTGATTTACTGTCTGGCAAAGTTAAATATATAAATCTTTCTGAGTCTACACTAGTAGTACTTGATACCCTACAGTTCTCGCAGTCATGCTGCCATTGATAAGAAAGCCCAAACAGGTGATCTACATCTACACCTTCAGCATGCAATACATCAAGCATATACATTAAAAACTCCTGACAATCTTGCTGAATAGTTTGAGAGAATTGTGTTTGGCCTGAACATCTGTCTAACAGATTTCGAATTTCAGACACACTTTCTATTTTTGTTCTATCAGTGCTACATTTCTCTAACACAGAATTTAACAAACTGCAAAATCTTTGATCAGAATTGACCACAATCTCTTCTTTTACATTTTCTAGAGAAAACAAAACATTAACCACTACATTAGCATAGCAGTTGACACCAGAACTGTTTTCAAATTGAAAACCAACAACATCTTCAACAGAATCCTTTTTGTTTCTGCTTATAATTTCAGGTTCATCGACTTTTCGTCTTTTTACTACAACCTCCCCAGTATTGGTCACATTTCTTCGTTTCCGGCCTACCACTCGTTTCTCAAACAAAGGATATTGAGGCAAATGTGGCGCATACTCTCTTCTTAACCTATTGTATTCCTTAACACAATCTAGATCCGCACAAATGTTTGTGACATCACACTCAATCAAGTACAATCCCGATAAAGTTCTAACTCGTGACAATGCCACATATGCCATACCCTTCTTGAACACAGAACTGCCAATATTCACCAATGCACTGTCTACACTTAAACCTTGCGATTTATGGATTGTCACCGCATATGCCAAGCAAACAGGAAACTGCTTACGGCGAACATATAAGTCTTTTACAAGCAAAAATCTAGCAGAACAACGACCAATTAGCTGTACTTCCTCAATGCCATCAAATTTAATTTTTAAAAATTCAATTCCATCTCTATTTCTGTATTTTACAAAATCAACAACATTACCCATTGATCCATTTACCAGACCTCTTTCAACATGTAAATTCCTTCTTAAATTTATACGGCAGTTCAAGCACACATTCAGAGTCTTTTCAAAACCTGCAGTTTTAGATATAGTCTTCTCTAATGAATCCAATTTTGTTTTCAAATTCTCAGACAAAATAATTGTTGATCCCATATGCTCTACTCTGTCAATAGCTTCCAGTTTCACAATCTGTTGCTTTTCTAAATGCAACATTTTGTTGTTGAATTTGGCACATTCTGCAAGAGTTGGCATCAAACATATTCCAGATTTCTTCTCAGTAATTTTCTGAAAAATATTCTCAGGCACAACATCTTGTTCTGGATATAAATTTGACAGTAATCGTGCATGTAAAGCTTCTTTCCCATGCTCGGTCACTTTTCCAATTCTAACATCTTGTAGAATAGTCTTGTAAACTTCATCCTTCGCCTGACGCATATTTTCATGCAGTTCAGCATAATTGAAGTTTAACCATATATTGACGTTGCCAATGCTCCCTAGGCACTTCCTGGTATCTTCATGCGTGAGCATTTTGAACACAGGTTGCCCTTTCACTGGTGTAAGCTGCAGAAGATCTCCGAAAACAATGATGTGTTTGCCACCAAATAACACATCATACTCTGTTTTGAGAACTTCTTGCATTCTCAAATGCACAAAGGCAAGCATGACATTGGAAACCATGCTTACTTCGTCAATGATAAGAAGTTTCATTTTCCTCAAGATTCTTGAAACTTCACAACAAGCATCTCCAGATAGCTTGTGATATTGTAATTTGTTGTCATGCTCCACTGGCAGCATCAGTAAACGATGTAAAGTAATCCCTTTAATGTTATGTGCTGCCAGTCCAGTTGGAGCAGTGACAACACAAGACAGCGATGACTCTGTCCTTTCCTGCAAATAACATGAAATTGCTTTAATAAGGAAACTTTTTCCAGTTCCCGCTTCTCCACTCACGTACAGTCGGACAGGCTTCAATGACGTACATGAGCACTCTTTCTTGTCATGACTTAATCCATGATCAATTTGCATGGTAACTTCGTCATATATTTTCCTCTGCTCAACGTTGAGTTGTCTTTCCAACTCTTCTAAGTTAACCGCATCCTCCTGAGCATGTGCCATGGCTCTTTCCACTTCATTCATAGCAGTGGCAGCTTCATTTTCGATAACAGGTCCTCCTAGTGGATCCTGACTCAATGAAGCAGAACTCTGACTGTCCTGAGAACTGTCTCTGGCAATCTCGGCTGCAATCGTTGCTTCCTGCTCAATTTCCACATTCAACATTTCTACATATTTGGGAAAAGCAGGACATTCTATGGTCTCCTTGGCAGCATTGAAAGAGTCTTCGTAACAGAGGAAATCTCCAAGCAGTTCCTCTTCTGCACGCCAAGGCTTGAAAAATTGCAAAAGTGGTAAATAGAAAAACTCATTTTTTTCAGGAAATTCGCCACTCAATTTTCGATGGTTTACCAAGTGGCATTTTCTTTGCTTGACCAGACATCCCTCACTTCCTATTACAGCATACACTCCTTTCTCAGTATCTTCTTTGATGTTCCTCTTGAATATGTAATTTTGAAGAACCTCATACAGACAAACATTCTCGAGGTGACTGCTTCGATTTGGATAATATGTATCCAACATGTTGGTCTTCAAAATGTCGGTACTGTTTGGCTCCTTTTCCGCCAAATACTCAATTTCCCGCACAGGTTTGAGAACTCGATTACGCGTTGCAGCAAGACCAAGACTCGCCCAAACGATACTCCTGGACTTGGCATAGAGACTTGCTGAAGACAACCAGTCAGAACATTCGTAAGCTCCGATTTCTCGATGCGACAACATCTTCAGACTGAAACTGTACAACTTCTTGCTGAGGCTCTTTTCATGGGAAATGTCCTCCCACATATCCTTCAATTCTGTCTTCTCTTTTTTGGTGATGTAAGATGTCACATACCGAGCCACAGCCATACAGTTATCAGCCACAAACTGTATATCCATGTTAGCATTCCACATGGACAAAATCACCGGGTTGTAGTCGTTGATGTACTTAGACTCTTCGTTCCTCTTCAAATTGTATGTGTTTTTAGGTGATTTCTTCAACACATTATGTCGCAGCGAAGACATCAAACTGTTTACTCTTCCTTTAGAAATCACCGGTCGTGGAAAGCCGAAACGACATTTGGTGTAGAACTTGTCCTTGTTTCGGAATTTACGACGACAGTACTTTCCACATCGATGGCTTTGGAAACGTAGAACTTTTTCTCTTAGGCTTTTCTTCTCCTTTGCGTTTGGAACAGCACACGTAGAATACTGTTGTATGAAACTCATCACTGAGTCTTCTGGATCCGTTCCAAATTTAGGTGCATCCTTGATCCACAGCAACATATGTATATGAGGAGCACCTCTTGCTTGGTACTCCTTTCTCCAGAAGAAATCCAACACCTCTCCAAGAGGTGGATTCTTCTTATTCATGATGAAAGACATCATAGCTTCAAATCTATGATTGAAGTACCTACATACATTGACTGGATCCAAAGAGCACAGTTCTCCGGGTGTCTTGAATTCGATGTTTTCGATGTTTCCATTTGCCTCTCGTAGAAATTCAAGTAAGTCTTCCCAGCCATACTCGGCACAGCTCAGAGTGAGGAGCCATGTGGGAGTTCCTAAGTTCCTCAGCATACATTTTAAATCACCATGACGACGGTACCAGTACTCATTAGTACCACGCTGACACGCCATGAGATTAATCAGGTGAGAATCCAAAATACTGTCTTGGACATTGACTTTATCCATAAAGTCACTTGCCGAGATGTTTTGCATGTGTATACCACTTTTCAAGATGTGGTTCACTGCATATGACAGTCCAGACAGATCGCTTTCAAACAGGAGATGAAACAAATAGGGAACGCATTGTCGAAACCTAGCATCTCCTGCATACAATCGCAAAGTCCGGTATTCAGAAGCAGGAATTTGATGAGGTCGCTCATCATATCTTCCTCCCTGACCTGTTGGAAAAAGCTGTGGGAAACACCGAGCTTCCAAACTTTCCTCCCAAACACTAATGGGACTCCCTTTGGCTTGTTTCATTTGAAACAACTCAATAGCATTCCCCATGACTTCCTTGGAATGCAAAGGATGAACACTATAATGTTCATATATTTCTTCACTAGTAGAGGGTTCTACTTTCTCAATTTGACCAGCACACAAATCGCTATCCTCTTCCTCACTTACTTCCTCTTCTGCAACATATACATTCTTATAGTATTTATTATTTTTTTTCAAATACAATGTTGCCTTTTTAACTTTCCTAACATCCACTAAATCTTGCCATATTTTCTTATTCTTTGTCGGAACCCCATTAACTAAGATAACCAGAGGTTCCTCTTCCACTTTTTCTACTCCAATTGTGTTAATGTTTTTCTTCAAATCTAGAGGCAAATAAACAACTCTTCCCTTTAATCCTCTCTGTAAATCTGATGGAGGCAATTTCCCTGTCTTTGGCTCCATTCTTACAATAGCCTGAAAGGGATGGATACTTTGAATCAAAATAGATTCATAAGTATTTAAATCCTTCAATTCAGAAGGAATCTCAACCAATTCCAGATTATTATGAACTGCTCTAGCAGGCATCTGGTTTTGATTTAATTTGTTACAACAATAAGTACACACACGTTGATCCAATCCCAAATCAAAACAATTTTCTACCATCAAGTATGTTGTGAAATCCTTCCATTCACTATTATTTTCCCTTTCACTTTTTGCATATAAATCCACTAACTTAGTCTGATTCTTATAATAAGTGCGTCGACAACACACACAAGTGAAATTTGGCCTCTCACTTGATTTCACCTCAAACGTCGCAATTTCCCTCTGGAAATTATCTGTACTGGAAACCTGTACACTATCTTCCACATTACCCGCTTCTTCTTGGTCAATTTCAACATTCTCCTCTTTACTTCCAAAGTAACAAAACTCAATTTCTTCACATATATTCTTCACATCTATTTCAGAACCATGCAAAAGAGCAGCGCATAGTTGTTTAAGCATAATTGCTGGACTCTTAGCATAATACAACATTCTAACTAATTTCCTCACTTTATTATGATGCACTGCTAGCATCCTGAAATGATGAAAAACACTCTGGCATACTCTCCTGGAAAGACAAGCCAGTGAATGACCATGCAAACCTGTCACTTCTCTCACTCTGCAAGGATCTAATTCTTGCAACAACTTCATTTTCTGCTTCAAACTTTTCTTATTAAATGACCGTACAAAATCACAAAGCAAATTGATGGAATCCTGTCGCACACTGCAAATACTACTACACTTCCAGGTATACACAGGACCCTTAGGACGTCTTCCTAAAACCTCATTACCTAACACCTCTTCTGCCTCTGTTGTCACAAGTTTTTCTTTTTCAACTGGACAACCATCTTTCACTTCATAAGCTCGACCACTGGTGTCAACTGCATGCACCAAATCATTATCCTGGAAATAACTCTCCTCATTAAAAAATGCCTCACAGCTTGAACTATGCATCCATTCTCCAGAAAAAACTTCACAAAAATTACTACGATTAACTATTCTCTTCCATCTACTATTTCTTTTGAAATCATAAATTGCCTTGTTTAGCTTCCTAATTCTATTGATTATCAAAATAAATAACGTACGTTTAATTTCAAATGCCTGATCAATAACTTTCTCAACTATTTTTTTTCTCTTATAAAAAACCACTTTCTGTTGACCTTTCTTAATATTTTTTAACAAATTGCCAATTATCCTGTTGCGGAACATTCGTTTACGAATGTCCCTAAACTGTTGTTTCCTTCTACTATCATGCACAGAGTTATCTCTTGCTCTAGCAGTAACATTTTTCATTGGCCTTTCCTTTCCGTTTGAATTGCTTCTCTTTTTCTGGACTGAAACATTTTCTGTAGTAATATTTTTTTTACTACAGATATTTCTTATGAATGTTTTTGTACTCTTACCCGGTGCTTTCTTGGTGACTTGACAAATCTTTTTGTTAGATGACTGCTGCTTTTTTTCATTGACCTGCTGTCTTTGACGTTTTGCAGCCTTTCTCAGTCTTTCTTTGGTTGGCATGCTGAAATCTTGAAATGATCTGCAGTTGAATCTGTGGTAAAATATAATAAAAAATGTTATTAACCACTATTACCAAACAGTAAATCAATAACAGTCATCAAAAACTTAACACACTACTTGACATTTTTACATAGAAGATTGTTTAGTGCTTGGCAAATATATAATACACAAATAGCAGAAAAGAAATGGAATTTATATTCATTTTACCTCTACTATTTTATATGTGATTCTGATCTAATTTTATGAGCATATTTTAATATTTTATTTAAGACACTAGACATAACCTGTTTTTAAAGGTGTTTTTAATTATAAATCAAACGGTTTACATTTTTACTTTTCATTTATTATAAATTTTCAAAATAAATGTTTATAGTTCCATAGGCTCAAGCACGTCAGCTTCCCAACCTATGTCATACAATTCTGACAAATCTGCATCCTCATCACGTTCTTCTTCATCCTCAGGATTTAAATCATCCAAGGGATCAACATCCACTGATGTTTCAATTACGAGTTCAATGATGAGGTCGAAATCAACTGATTGCTGATTGTCGCTCATGTTGATGTTGTCTTTATCTTTAAAGAAAGATAACAACAATGAGATGTTGCAGAGTAAGAGACAAATCTCAGAGATTATAATAGTAAAATTGTTTAACAAGAGTAACATTTTGCAGCTATTATTTAGCCATGTCCAGCGATGCTGAGAAGGTGAAGCCTATGTCCAATTTTTCAGTGAACAGGACTCATCTCTTCTTAACCTTGGATAAGCCTCACCGACTCTGTGTCCCCTGCACATACTTAAATGTAAAGGGGCAGATTTATGTTAACTGGCACATCCCCAGAGATGCACCAGTTAACGTGCACCGCTGCTCTGCCACCCATGGTGTGCCGCATTTACAATCAGATAGGACAAAGCTGCGTCAAAACCCTGCGCCTGCTTGAAGCAGGCATAGGTCTTGACGCAGCATTGTGGAGATGGGGCACCCCTGAGCCTTGCTGGAGCTGCATCGCACTTGCGATACAACTCCAGCAATGCGCCACCTTTACGGCACAGATGCGTCACGCATCTGTGCTGTTTTTGCCCCATGGTGCGCCGCATTGTAAATGCAGCACACCATGGGTGGCGGAACAGCGGCGCAGGATGACTGGCACATCCCTGGTGATGCGCCAGTCATCATAAATCTATCCCTAAGCTTCTTATCTTGTTGGAGATGAACCGCCATATGTATCATCAAACTATTTTGCATTTCCTAAATAGCGAATTTTAAGGAATCGCTATTTAGGAAATGCAAAACGGTATGTATGTAGAAAATCGGTATTAAATAGCGATTCTTTACCATTCCTAATTTGCGATGAGCAAATTGCTAATTGCAAATTACCCATTCATTTCCATGGGCCAGGAGGCCCATAGGAATGAAGGTGCAATTTGCGATTAGCAATTAGCTAATCGCAAATTAGGAATTTTTCCAAGGGTGCAGGGGCGTCTCAAGAACACCCTGCTGCACCCCCTGAAAAAGAAATTTGGGGGCATATGGCGCACATACATGCCCTAAGGGCATGTATGGGCGTCATATGGCACCTTTTGTTTTTTGGAAAAAAAGCTTTTTGAAAAGAATTCGCAAATTACCACCAACTAGAAGTTGGTGGTAATTTGCAAATCCTTAATGGCATTTTTTGCATATTTTTTGTTTGATACATTGCATTTAAGAAATCGCAAAATTTGCAAATCCTTCAGTGCAATCGCAAAATAAGGAATAGCAAATTTTGCTATTCCTTATTTTGCATCAAACTTGTTTGATACATACCATTTGTCTAATTAGCATTCGCAAAGGCCGAAATTCGCAGAATTTCGGCCTTTGCGAATGCTAATTAGCTTAATACATATGGCCCCAAGTGAGGCCTGTCTTGCAACATGGTGCATCTTTTGCATCACTGCTGCATCGGTTTCATGTGGCACAGTTTTTTTACACCATGACACATCTGCCTAAATGCATCAATTTGTAATTTTGTCGCCTCATAGCAAATCATTTGCACCGCCGCTGCATCACAAAAGTGACGCACAGTGGCGCAAAAGAGGCATACACCTATCATAAATCTGTCCCCAGCATTTTAAATGATTAATTCAGGATGACGATAAGGTGTGGCCTATCCAGAGGTTTGTTTAAGGTGAGGCCTACTCAGGATTGCAGATCAAAGTTACGCTTGATGAAGAATACAGAGGAGATAATACATGTAAAGGCCTACCAATGAAGTAAGTGATGTCCACTTCATTGCGCCAGTCATCATAAATGTATCCCTAAGCTTCTTATCTTGTTAGAGATGAACCGCCATATGTATCATCAAACTATTTTGCATTTCCTAAATAGCGAATTTTAAGGAATAAATAGCGATTCTTTACCATTCCTAATTTGCGATGAGCAAATTGCTAATTGCAAATTACCCATTCATTTCCATGGGCCAGGAGGCCCATAGGAATGAAGGTGCAATTTGCGATTAGCAATTAGCTCATCGCAAATTAAGAATTTTTGCAAAGGTGCAGGGGTGTCTCAAGAACACCCTGCTGCACCCCTGAAAAAGAAATTTGGGGGCATATGGCGCACATAATTTTTAAAAACATTCCTTTACCTCAAAAACGATTTTCAAGTCATAATTTGAAAACACTGCCCACAGGGAAATGACTTAAAATGTCCTTAAGACACATGAAAGTGTTTTTTTAAAGCCTTTGCAACTTTTTTGGGTCACTTTTAACATGGCTATGTAACTCAAACAGTCAAAATCTAAATTTACCATGCACAGGTGGGAGCATATTTACAAGGAATTTGCTCCACAGGGTAAGGTCTTTTAATTTAATATGGGAAAAATAACATCAGAGACACTGAAATGCCTTATAAAGAAGCATACACCATTATGTCCTTGTCATAAATTTTAAAACCATTCCTTTTCCCCAAAAACGATTTTCAAATCATAATTTGAAAACACTCCACATGGGGAAATGACTTAAAATGTCCTTAAGACACATGAAAGCGTTTTTTGATTGCCTTTGCAGCATGTTTGGGTCACTTTTAACATGGCTATGTAACGCAAACATTCAAAATCTAAATTTGCCATGCACAGGTGGGAGCATATTTACAAGCAATTTGCTCCACAGGGAAAGGTCTTACATTAAAATGGGAAAAATAACATCAGAGACACTCAATTGCCTTATAAAGAAGCATACACCATTAAATCCTTGTCATAAATTTTAAAACCATTCCTTTTCCCCAAAAACGATTTTCAAATCATAATTTGAGAACACTCCACATGGGGAAATGACTGAAAATGTCCTTAAGACACATGAAAGCGTTTTTTGATTGCCTTTGCAGCATGTTTGGGTCACTTTTAACATGGCTATGTAACGCAAACATTCAAAATCTAAATTTGCCATGCACAGGTGGGAGCATATTTACAAGCAATTTGCTCCACAGGGAAAGGTCTTACATTAAATTGTTAATAATAACATCAGAGACACTCAATTGCCTTATAAAGAAGCATAGACCATTATGTCCTTGTCATAAATTTTAAAACCATTCATTTTCCCCCAAAACGATTTTCAAATCATAATTTGAAAACACTCCACATGGGGAAATGACTTAAAATTTCCTTAAGACACATGAAAGCGGTTTTTGATTGCCTTTGCAGCATGTTTGGGTCACTTTTTACATGGCTATGTAACGCAAACATTCAAAATCTAAATTTGCCATGCACAGGTGGGAGCATATTTACAAGCAATTTGCTCCACAGGGAAAGGTCTTACATTAAAATGGGAAAAATAACATCAGAGACACTCAATTGCCTTATAAAGAAGCATACACCAATATGTCCTTGTCATAAATTTTAAAACCATTCCTTTTCCTCAAAAACGATTTTCAAGTCATAATTTGAAAACACTCCACAGCTCCTATGCACATGAAAACCCTGTCAGTACTAATACTTCACATTTTCTCCAATTACAATTTCTCAAAGGAGCAAAATCTATTTGTAAAACACTTGAGTTAAAGCAACATTTGAAAAACACAACTTTCTTCATAATTTTCTCCTTAAAGCACACTATTCTCTATCTAAATTAAAGAAATCTTTTCTCACCTTAGCAAATACTTTGAGTTTCAAAACAGTCTCAGAAACACACCAATTTGTCTTCAGCAGAGCAAAAGGTATGCACTCCAGAGTCTGCAGCTATCAAAAGCACAGAAATGCTGTAATTCTTCACACATATCTCTCATGTCACCCAATCAAAACTCTTCCCTCACTTTTTTTTCAAATCAAAACCCTTCCCCCCTCTGCCCTCTCTGCTTTTTTTGCATAGCAACCACCTCTTGGAAGACCTCTGGTGTTTGCAAGTTCACACAACAATGTTGCAATTGAACTCTGAACTCTCAGTGCACCTGCATATCCAGTGCATTCTTTCATTTAATGATTTTTTCTTGACCACTCAAAATACATCTTTCAAAGAACTCATCCATGCACCCTAACTTTCTGTTTTCAGCAATCAAAATCCACCAATCACTGTTACTGCTTCATTAACACAGAAACTCCACAGTTTTTTTCATTTTAAACTCTTATTTTTTCAACTGCCATTTCATTGCCACACTTCATCTGACTGCAGGAGAACCTTCTCTCACCATGTTTTCTGTCTGGATTGTTGGACATAGTTACATCTATTGGGCTCAGAGGTATGCTGAGAACAGAAATTTACCTAACCTCAATTTACAAAATGTGGAAATTAAGTGGTTTGGCCACAGAGGATTAAAATGTCTCCAATTGATACCATTGGTGAAAACCTTTATGCATTTGCCAAAACCTGACCTGTTAATTGTGCACTGTGGAGGTAATGATTTGGGCACTTTGACTGGGGTAGGTCTGGAAATGCTTTTAAAGGACACCTTTGAGCAATTAATGGCACTTTTTCCTCAGACTGCCTTGGTATATTCAAATATATGCCAAAGACAGAAATGGAGGTGGTCAAACCAATTTTGTCCACAAATTGAGAAGTCGAGGAAGCATGTAAACAAATCTGTTTCAGCTTACATGAGAGACCATGGAATGGGCTCCCTGTACAACAATAACTTGCGTTACTACATGCAAGATATCTACAGAGGAGATGGAGTTCACTTCTCAGATGAGGGCAACAGAATTTTCATTCTGAATTTAAGACTGTGCATTGGTACCTACTTATAAGTACCTAAATGAACCATAAACCCAAAAGCTCTTCTCAGAGCTACCCTACATCTGATCACTCACAATTATTATTTTTCTCTAACTTTTTTCACAAATTTTCAACAAAGTACGCTCCCCGGGGCGCTACCCGGTACGCGAACCAAAAGCTAACCTCGCGAAATTTTTAAAAAAAATGTTTTTTTTCGCACATATAAGCCTCCTCAGCCACCCTCAGAAAACCTAGGGGGTCAAGATAAGTCTACCGTGCCCCCTTCTACCCATTCTGAACAATATTTGCCCTCCATCTTGTATCTTAAGTCGATCGAAACACAAAATGGTGGACTCCCGTAACGCTTAAGGTTCGCGTACCGGGGCGCTCCCCGGGAAGCGCTCCATCAAAAAAGGTTGGAAAGTAATTTACAGAAAAACGACTGGAGACACTCTCACAAAATATAGATTAGCTCATACTACATACCAATACCAATCCCTATCATTTTCACAAATTTGATTGAAATTCCATTTAGCCATTTAGCCTGTAGACCTCTCTAAATACCGTGAGGTAAATTACTTCTCAAAACACATCTGAAGTGTTGGAATTGACATCCAATGAAAATGTTACTTTCATTATCAACTTTTATTACCTGACATTTGATTGGTTATATACCTGCATATATATAAAGGAAGAGAAGGAAACACAGCCATTTTGACTACTACTTCTTGTTGTACATTTCAATTGGATTTTCACTAATCACTTCAACTTCTTTGTAAAGGTAAGTTGTTATTTTTAAAACTGAAGTAAATTGTGCACCAAAAGTTAATATGGTAAACTTTTTCTGATAGTTA
Organism: Lissotriton helveticus; assembly: GCF_964261635.1. Lineage (NCBI taxonomy): Eukaryota > Metazoa > Chordata > Amphibia > Caudata > Salamandridae > Lissotriton > Lissotriton helveticus. The sequence goes on along the minus strand of NC_136059.1, from coordinate 1,779,002,941 downwards.
TATACTATCCCTCTGTAGTGGTTATAGATTTAGATAGACTTCTCTGTTATAGTTATGGATGGAGTTATGTTTCTCTTGTATAATTATAAAATTACTTACGTTAAATCACACACACTTTTTTATATTCCTACTTCCACTCTGATACTATACACTGCCCAAAGATAAATTCACTGATAAAAACTGCCTATCTAAAATTAATCCCAACAGTGCCCTATCTCTACTAATATATATTTTTTTTTATCCAAATTTCAGGCAACATGGAAGGCGAACAGAAAGTTTCATTTCAAATTGTCCTGCAAGAGAGCAGCCAAGAATTAATTGATCCAAATGATATAGAATTTATGGATGAAACTTGGGACCAAGAACTACTGCAATGTGTGCAAGCAGTAGATGACCTCCTTCAAAATGAGGACATTTTACACCCTCAGAGATTACAAACTATGTTCATGGAAAATGACGACATTTCAGACAGTGAAATGTTAGAAATGTTATTAAATTTTGAAACACAATCACAATAATAAATAATTGCTTAAAAAATAAAGAAATTAAAAAATAATCAACAAAACCAACAATCAATTAACATACAGTATTCGAAAAGTCTATCATTCTTTTTTCCTTATAGTACGCTCCCCAGTACGCTTCCCGTTTTTTTTTTTTTGCCCTGCGGGGCCCTTTTAATGCCTCCACATCAAACCTAGGGGGTCAGGGAGGATCTACTATGCCCCCTTATGGTCATTTCCCCCTTTGTTTTGGCCTCCTCTTGTCTCTCGATCCTACCGAGAGACAAGATGGCGGCCGCTCCGGACTGTTTAGAATGTTGACAGACACCAGAGAGCCAATCAGCTTCGCTTCGCGAAGTTCCGTTACGCGTAAAGTACGCGAACCGGAGCGCTGCCCAGAGCGCGCTTACAGATATATATCTTTTTTTAAACGTTAATTTCTCAAAATCCACTGGAGCACATATATTGAGACCTAGCAAAGGCACATCGGGCTAACAGTCCCTACAATTTTGCCAAGTTTCGTGCAAATCCATTCAGCCGTTCGGGCTAAAAGTGAGGCCAACCGCCCTATGGAAATTAACATTGGAAAAACACGTTTTGGGACCCCCCCTTTTTTCTCGGCCCCCCCTTGACGAACCCCCCCCAAATTTTCAGCGGCTGCTCAGAAACAAAATGTTCCATTTTCCTGAAAATGTCAGCCAATTCCGTCCACAAACGCCAAAGTTATTAGACATAGAATTTTCAAAAATCCCATAGGGAAAAAATCCTAACTATATATACCTACTGGCGACCGCACTTTATTCCATCACTGTGTTTCAATGAATTTTGCATTTTGCACATGTGCATTTTACCAGGAACAGCTTTGAGGTAATATTAGCCCACTTGGGCTTAATAACACTATAATGAATTAGGAGTCCATGACATACGGAACCTTGAATTTTATTGTGTTGTGTACAGAGTTTTGGTAAATTTTAATGGTTATATATTTTGATATATTTATATGACTATTTATTGGTTTTAACTTTTATCGCATTTTAAAAGTTTGATTTTGCCAATGCCATGTTGACTCTTGTAAATAGCTGCTAGCAGTAAATGTATGGTAATATAGGTGATTGACATTCATGTTTACCGCATTTTGCTAAAGTTTACAGCAACTATTATGGTACACACTTGTGCTTAATTAGACATTTATGTCGTTATGTTACATTCTAAAAGCTTGGGAACTACGATAGTATTTTGTCTGTTTCCATTAACACGTGATGAACTTGCACTTTAAAAAGGTGATCAGCCCTCTTGACGCTTGTCATGTGATCAAGGCTATCTGTAGCCGAAACGCGTCATGGCGGACTGGTGCTGGGCTAGCACTCAATAAAAAGACTATTTGCACTTTCTTTGGGTCTCGCTGCTCTTGTTTGGATCGACGGTGATTGCTGCTGCTGTTGCTGCGTATTTCGATTTAAGAGCACCACATACCTTATATATATATATATATATATATATATATATATATATATATATATATATATAAATATATATATATATATAGGTATATATATTTTACCGGTGGACGAATCTTCATGAATTTCTCCTAGAAAATGGCCTGCTCAGTTCTACTCCTTCCCTGAAAGTTTGGGGGTGTTTCATCAAGTGGGGGCTGAGAAAAAAAGGGGGGTCATAAAACGTGTTTTCCCCATGCAATTTTCCATAGGGACCTTTAGCCAGGGCTACAGCCCGAACGGCTGAACGGAATTACACCAAATTTGGCAGAGAGGTAGAGTTCGGTTCGTAGATTGTGTCTTCTGTGAAATGATGTAAATCCATTCAGTAGTTTCTGAGAAAATTACAAGACGGAGTTCTACACGCGGACGGAGATGCGTTCAATTACGAGCGCGAGTTGCATGCTGATTGGCTGTGAACTGTCTGTCAACACTTGAAACCAGGAAGTGTTGGCAGCCATCTTGTTCGTCGCTAGAACTGAGTCACAAGAAAACAGTAAAACAAAGTTGAGAAATAAGGGAAGGGGGCAGGCTAGAAACATTCTGACCCTCTAGGCTTGCTCAGGGGGTCCTACATGGATGTTTAGGCTCTATTTTTATTTATTTTTTTAAAAGAAAAATCGTGGCGTACGCGTATGGACATACGTACAATTACGAGCAGGAGCTGCATTCTGATTGGCTGTCAATACTCCAAACCAGGAAGTGTTGGCAGCCATCTTGTTTGTCGGGAGAGCCGAGTCACAAGAAAACAGTAAAGCAAAGTTGAGAAATAAGGAAAGGGGGCAGGGTAGAAACATTCTGACCCTATAGTCTTGGTCAGGGGGTGGTACATGGATCTTTAGGCTCAATTTTTATTTTTATTTTAAATAAAAAATGGCGGGGTACTCGTGCTGTACTTGTACGCGGTGGAAAAGGTGACAAAAAACCTAGAAGTCCGTTTTATTCATTAGGTCCCGGGGGGGCAAATTACAGGGGCAATTTTTTTGCATAATGGGGGCTTGTAAGGTGCCCGAGCACTGGGGAACGGCACTCCTCTGGTTTTATTTTGAAGTATGTGGGGGGGTTACAGTCCTACTCCCCGCAGTCTCGGGGAGCGGCACCCCTCGGGTCTTTTTAAAAAAAAAAATATTTTTGAACTCTCCTTCTCTCTCTCCCCGTACACGTCGCGGGGAACGCCACCTCTCTGGGGTAGTAATATGTAAAATGACCTTCCAGCTCCGGGTACCTGCACTGTCTGTTTTTTTTTAATTAATGTTGGGAGGGTGGGCTTGATAATACGTCCTTGTTAATTTCCATAGAAGCCTATGTTCTGGTGTTAACATGGGCTTCTATGGGAAATAACAAGGTCATATTATCAAGTTCATTATCACCTTTTTATCGGCAGTTTCCTGCCAATAAAACAGCGTTAATTTTAACACCGGTCCTTGATAATATGCACCAAGTTTACTTGTCAAAAAAAGAGCAATGGGCTATATAATCAACAAAAGGCGATACATTATCACCGCTTTTATCGGTAGGAAACTGCCGATAAAGCGGCGATAATGGGCTTGATAATATGTTAGTATGGGCAAAATTTGCGAATTCGCCTTCCGCGAATTTGTGCGAAATTGAATTCGCAATCCACAAAATCCGCGACTTCGTGCGAATTTGCGGATTTTTGGTTTTTTGCGTGTTCGCGGGGATTTTTGCGTGTTCGCGGGGTTTTTTGCATGTTCGTGGGGCTTTTTGCGTGTTCGCGGGCCGCTTGCATGGCGAAGTTACCCATGCGGTCGTGTATGGGCACAGCACCCTCTGGTTCACCACTGCCACCCTCTGGTTCATCACTGCCACCCTCTGGTTCACCACTGCCACCCTCTGGTTCACCCCTGCCAACCTCTGGTTCAACCCTGTCACCCGCTGGTTCACCACTGCCACCCTCTGGTTCAGCACTGCCACTCTCTGGTTCACCCCTGCCACCCTCTGGTTCAGTACTGTCACCCTCTGGTTCACCACTGCCACCCTCTGGTTCACGACTGCCACCCTCTGGTTCATCACATCACCTCTGGTTCACCACTGCCACCCTCTGGTCAACCACTGTCACCCTCTGGTTCAGCACTGCCACCCTCTGGTTCACCACTGCCACCCTCTGGTTCACCCCTGCCACCCTGTGGTTCACCACTGCCACCCTCTGGTTCATCACAGCACCCTCTGGTTCACCCCTGCCACCCTCTGGTTCATCACTGTCACCCTCTGGTTCACCACTGCCACCCTCTGGTTCACGACTGCCAGCCCCTGGTTCATCACAGCACCTCTGGTTCACAACTGCCACCCTCTTGTTAACCACTGCCACCCTCTGGTTCAGCACTGCCACCCTCTGGTTCACCACTGCCACTCTCTGGTTTACCACTGCCACCCTCTGGTTCACCCATGCCACCCTCTGGTTCACCACTGCCACCCTCTGGTTCACCGCTGCCACCATATGGTTCATCACTGCCACCCTCTGGTTCACCCCTGCCACCCTCTGGTTCACCCCTGCCACCCTCTGGTTCAGTACTGCCACCCTCTGGTTCAGCCCTGTCACCCTCTGGTTCACCCCTGCCACCCTCCGGTTCATCACTGTCACCCTCTGGTTCATCACTGCCACCCTCTGGTTTACCACTGCCACCCTCTACGAGACCTTTTGTGACGCAGCGGCAGCACAAAAGATGCGCCATGGTGCTGGGTATTAACAACGTGACGCATCTGAGAGATGTATCACGTTGTAAAGCCCTGCGCCATCAGGAGGCGTTCCAGCGCAGGGGAGGGCGTTCCTGCACAGGAACGCCTCCTAAAAGTGGCTCAGTGAAATCTACAAGATTTCGCTCAGTCACTTTTAGGCCAATGCTGCGTCAAACACCCTGCGCCTGCTTGAAGCAGCATTGGGGAGATAGGGCCCCCAAGAGCATTGCTGGAGCTGCGTCGCAAGCACGACGCAGCTCCAGCAATGAGCTGCTTTTACGGCACAGATGAGTGACACATCTGTGCTGTTTTTGCCACGTGGTGCGCCGCATTGTAAATGCGGCGCACCATGGGTGGCGGAGCTGCAAAGCACAATAACTGGTGATGCGTCAGTTATTGTAAATCTGCCCCTACACATTTAGCCAACGAGGGAGCACTTACTGATTAGACAGTAGAAAGTACCCCAGTTGACTAGAGGTATTGCACAAAAAGTTGGCATCTTCGTGGACAAACACGCAGGGCGGGATTCATTCTGCCCCCTGTTAGACTCGTTTGTTGTGCCCTTCTGCCCTCTGTTAGACTCGTTTTTCCCTTGTTTTTGTGCCCTTCTGCCCTCTGGTAGACTCGTTTTTCCCTTGTTTTTCTGCCCTGCCCCCTGTTAGACTTGTTTTTTGTGGCCTTGTGCCCTCCGTTAGACTAATTTTTCCCTTGTTTTTCTGCCCTTCTGCCCTCTGTTAGACTCGTTTTTTGTGCCCTTCTGCCCTCTGTTATTTACAAAAGTTTAAGCTATTGCCATTATAAATTAAAATCACTTTTATTTAAGTATTAATTATTTAAAAAAATTCAAAGCCATTGTAACAGCTAAGTCACGTAAATACAAAACATGTTGCATTACAAATGCTATAGTTGTCACATTTGCGAAAGTTATAACTATTGGCAATGTAAATGACAAAGCTATTAATTTAGCTATTTTCTAAACCAACACATAAATAAAAAAATTTGTCATTTACAAGACCAATAGCTCAAACTTTCGTAATGCGAGACCTATTGCATTGCAAATGCTTGTTTTTATATCTGTCAGTGCTTCCTGTTGAGGTTTAATTTTCGTGTTAGGCGCCTTTTTGCCTACTTGTAACTATTCTCTGACCCTGCTTCAAGGGTCAGAGCAGGGTCAGCGAATAGTTGCAAGTAGGCAACGAGGCGCCAGCCAAGCACTTACAGGCTTACAGCAGCAGGTGCCCAAGTTGAAGTTAATTTCTTTGTAACCCTTTTGTAAAAGGTTACAAAAAATTAGCTTCAACTTTTGCACCTGCTGCTGTAACCCTGTAAGTGCTTGGCTGAAAATTCGTCCCCGCTGATTCTCGAATTTTACCGCGATTTCGCGAAATTCGCGGATCGCGAAATCGCAGAAAATCCGCAAATTCCGCGAGCGGAACACATTTTCAACCCATGCTTAATAATATGCACTTGTGAATTCCCATAGCAGCCCAGGTTAACATCAGAACCTGGGCTGCTATGGAAATTTACAGGGGCCTATGTTTTTTTATTAATGTTGGGAGGGTGGGCTTGATAATACGTCCTTATTAATTCCCATAGAAGCCTATGTGTCAACATGGGCTTCTATGGGAAATAACAAGGCTGTATTATCAAGCTCATTATCGCTGTTTTATCGGCAGTTTCCTGCCAATAAAACGGCGATAATTTTAACACCGGTCCTTGATAATATGCACCTAAGTTTACTGGTCAAAAAAAGAGCAATGGGACATATTATCAACAAAAGGCGATATATTATCGCCGCTTTTATCGGCAGTTGCCGATAAAGCGGCGATAATGGGCTTGATAATATGCCCTTGTGAATTCCCATAGCAGCCCAGGTTAACATTAGAACCTGGGCTGCTATGGGAATTTACAAGGGCCTATGGTTTTTTATTAATGTTGGGTGGGTGGGCTTGATAATACGTCCTTGTTAATTCCCATAGAAGCATATGTTCTGGTGATAACATGGGCTTCTATGGGAAATAACAAGGCCGTATTATCAAGCTCATTACCGCCGTTTTATCTGCAGTTTACTGCCAATAAAGCGGTAATAATTTTAACACCGGTCCTTGATAATATGCACCTAAGTTTACTGGTCAAAAAAAGAGCAATGGGCCACATTATCAACAAAAGGCGATACATTAGCGCAGCTTTTATCGGCAGGAAACTGCTGATAAAGCGGCGATAATGGGCTTGATAATATGCCCTTGTGAATTCCCATAGCAGCCCAGGTTAACATCAGAACCTGGGCTGCTATTGGAATTTACAAGGGCCTATGTTTTTTATTAATGTTGCGAGGGTGGGCTTGATAATACGGCCTTGTTAATTTCCATAGAAGCCTATGTTCTGGTGTTAACATGGGCTTCTATGGGAAATAACAAGGCCATGTTATCAAGCTCATTATCAACGTTTTATTGGCAGTTTCCTGCCAATAAAACAGTAATAATTATAACACCGGTCCTTGATAATATGCACCTAAGTTTACTGGTAAAAAAAGAGCAATGGGCCATATTATCAAAAAAGGCGATACATTATCGGCACTTTTATCGGCAGGAAACTGCCGATAAAGGGGTGATAATGGGCTTGATAATATGCCCTTGTGAATTCCCATAGCAGCCCAGGTTAACATCAGAACCTGGGCTGCTATGGGAATTTACAAGGGCCTATAATCAAGCCCATTATCGCCGATTTATCGGCAGTTTCCTGCCGATAAAAGCGGCGATAATGTATCGCATTTTTGATAATATGCCCCTTCATTTCTATGATAGTTTGTAAAACTTTCTTTTTTTTGTGTAGCAGTTGTACTCTCTACGCATGTGCAGCCTAGTTTCGAAGCCCACGTTTTTTTCTTTTTCTTCAAGTTCAACAAGCAAACCTTTCTTTATTTCAGGCAGTAAATTTGTCGCTTTCTTTTCTCGGGTCGTGTGTGTCATCCGCTGCTGTACTTTTGCAATATATTAATAATCACATTTTTTCTATGTTTATTTGAAAGCTAGTGCCGAGGCGCCAAACGTTGATTACGTACTCCGTCCACCGCCATTTTAGTAGTTTTTCACTGTTATTTTTATTATATCTGTTACTTAGAACACAGTAGTTTTCAATCCTAGTCTTGAATATCTTACTATAGTATTTCAACATTATTTTTATTGTGGACCGTCATATCCCTCCCCCACAAAATAAAAGAAGTATGTATTTTTTTTTTATTAACTTTTATTAAAACAATAAATGTAAACGAAACTCAATTAGAACTATACTAGAAGCAACTAGAAAAATAAATTTAACAACAAACAATATTATAAACAAATTATTAAATGGACTCCAAAAGGTAATCTGCAAAACAAAAAAGAAAATTAGAGTTTAGAATTATGTAGATGTGAGTGAATGAGCTGAAGCATGTCTATATGGAAGTGCCTACTGCGTTACTGACGCCCGTTATGCCGACTTATTTCTAATGCATTGCTATGAAGGCTTTGTAGATCTAGGCCTCTGTGCTTACTGTTGTATAAACCTTGCGGCCAAACACTTCAGGCAGTTGAATTCACAACTTATTTTCAACAATTCTTCTACACGTCCAAGCAGACAGCAGTGTCTATAAGTTTAAGAGAGAAAGATAAATGATGTCAGAGAGAGTGAGAGAGAGAAAGAGAGAGAAAACAACATTAAATCTGTGTCGCAGAGTCTGGAGTTGAGATTTTTTCTTGAAAAGTCAGACGTAGATTTACAAGCTCCTTGCGTCACTTTACCCATGTTAAAAGTCATTCAAAAGTGGCGTAATAAGGTTGTGGATCTGTTTGTCAGACTGTTGTAACTTATCTGTTGTCACTGCTCGGAGGTAATTATAGATGTTACAGAGAAGCTGCTGTAGACTACGCACTCTGGGCCATATTATCAAGCCTGGGCGATAAAATTATCGCCACTTTATTGGCAGGAAATTGTCGCTAAAGTGGCTTGATAATATGCTCTATGAAATTCCAATCAAAGCTCATGTTAGATGTCCTTCACATCTAACATGAGCTTCTATTGGTATTCGATTTCGGATGTGATTGCATTGCATTCGGCATTCGGCCAAGTGAGGGAGCTGTCGGTGCTTCACTGCCTCACTGCTTCACTGTGAGCGCTGCTCTGTTGCGGTTGGAGCTGAGGAGGGCCTTCAGCCTTCAGCCCGTTAGCCCTTCAGCCCTTCAGCCCTTCAGCCCTTTAGCCCTTCAGCCCTTCAGCCCTTAGCCGCGGCAGGAGCCCCAGAAGCCGCGAGCCCCCCCTGCCAGTGACGGTGACGGCTGAAGCCGCGAAAGCCGCGGAAACCTCTTGGCAGCCCGGGGGGCTGCTAGAGGAGGCAGAGGTGCAGGCAGAGATTGTGAGTTCCTCGCCAGTGGCGGCAAGAGCCGCAAAAACCTCTCGGGAAGCCCGGGAAGCTGCTTGAGGAGACAGAGGTCGTGAGAGCCTCTCCGGTGGCGGCAGGAGCTGCAAAACCTTTTCGGCAGCCTAAGAAGCTTCAAGAGGTGGCAGAAATCGTGAGTGCCTCTCCGGTGGCGGCAGGAGCCGCTGAAACCCCTCGGCAGCGGTGGGAGGCACAAGGGTCTTACCCGGCGCTAGAGGGAGTCATAAGTCAATTAATTTAATTTAATCTAATTTCCTCTTCAAAAGTGGCAGAAACTGCAGTGCCCTTCTGCAGTGGTAGGAACCGCAAACACTTTTTCTACAGAGGAAGGAGTCGCGAAAGCCTCTACCAAAGGCAGCGAGAATTCAGCTTTGATTTGCAGTGTCCTGTTTTCAGGCTTTACCGAGTGTTCGTGTTTCCCGTCTCACTGCTGCCTGCATTGTGCTGACGCTCGGGAGGCTTTCTCTCAGCTCGTTGTAGCTTACTGCCTCGCATCACCGTCTGTATTGCAGCCCAGTCTTTATAATTTCAGCGGATAATTTCAGCGGAGCTGCTTGGAGGCTGCTTGGAGGCAAAGTCTGTCTGTGAGGAGCCTCGGGCTGCCACTGCCTGCTAGTCTGCCTGCTTTAGACTGTGGAGCCAAAAACTGTGACCGCTGTGGATGCTGCAGTTTCGGCTGGCTTGTGTGGCATCTCCTCCCCCCGACCTAGAGGTGAGGCGTGGTGGGATGAGGGCGACCCCTTCAATGAATTAACAGCCAGTCTGCAGTTTGTAACTCCCTATATACACACACTTGGTTCTTTGACTGCTTTGGGCCATAGTCATCTCATCTCCTACTCTGGCCATAATAGGGGCTGCATGGTCCAAGCTGTATCTTGTACTTGCTCCTCTTCTTGCGTGGTGTGAATTGTTATCACTATAACCTACTCCACCATTCCCGCCAGCTCTCCCATTGCGATCATTGAGGAGACAGAGTGCGGTGGAGCATTAAAAGGCGTTACAGCCTGAGAAGAGGAGGAGAGGGGGAGAGGTTAGGTGAGCAGCTGTGGGCACCCACCTTCCCTCTCGGAATTCTCTTTAAATTCTCTCTGCACATACAATTGAATAAAGGCTCGCCAATAATCAGTGATTCAGCCCTCAAAAAGGAAATGAGATCTGGTAGGGTTAGGGGGTGTCCGTCAAGAACAAAAAAGGAGCCAAAAACAAGCAAGCATAAAAGGGACCCTCCAACTCTCAAGGACAGCATGGTTAAACCACCCACCGAAACCAAACTTATAGAAGGCACTTTATCCCCAGGTATTGTGTCCCCAGATATGGGCTCCACTATAAGCGACATCAAATTGGAAACAGGTTAAACACAGGCGTGTTACAAATGGTCTCAGCCCAAGATCTATACAAAGTTCCAGTTTTTAAAAAACCCAGGGGATGCCCTTTTATCAAGCTCAATTGCGGCAAAAGGCCTTAAAAATCCGATTTTGCCACTCAAACTATCGGATAATGGGGAGAACAGGTCTCCAGCTAACGATCAAAGTATAACAATTGGCATAAAAAGCATCTCTGAACCAAATGAACTCCTATCACAATCACACAGTACTTCTGCTTCAACTTTAGTTGCGCAATGTAATACTAAACCACTCCCACAAGGGCCACATGATCAGCAAGCAGTTGAAATATCAAAAGCAATTTTAATAAGCAATCTAGAAACAACAAATAAGTTGGTAGAGCCTCCTGGGAATGTCGGGCAAATTGGAATAAACAACAAGGAAAATCAGATTGAGAGAAGCTGTAGTAGTGGAAGAGTGAATAACTGTACTACTAATAAGGAATTGTCTATAACAGAGATGGGCACACCACCAGCCGCTATAAAAAAATCAAGAATCAGTTGGAACCCATCACCAAAGTCGCATCAATTATTGTCATCAACGCCCCACACCACTGAAATGGTATTCAGACAAGAGTTGGATAATATAAAGGAAGCACATAAGTTGGAAGAAGGAGATTGGAATAATCTATCAATTAATCACACACAACAAATTCCTGTGAAATTTAGGCGGAACTCCCTAAACTCCCCTCTATTAGAGAATATTTTATTAGAGAACGTTGAGTTGAAAGGGACCCAGGGCAGCGAGGCCCTTTTACCGAGTCCTGATTTAGGAACTTCAGATAAAGTTCACCAACAGCAAAACTTTTAGTGGAAGCACTCCAATATCAGTCTAACAAAATGGATGCCCAGTTAACCCTATTAAATACATTGGCAGTGTTTGTGGTGGCTATCGATGAAAAACTCGGAGCTCTGAATCTACTCTTTCAGAGCTCATATGGGAGACAACAGGACCAGGAGTTAAATTGTGGCTGTGGGCCAATAGTGGACAAACTCACCTCTCTCCCCTTGATTCTGGAGGACTTGTGCGCCCAAATCAAAGAGTCAGCACGGAAAAACATCGAGCCTAGTTAAAAGGCTATCTACTCTGCTGAGATCAAGGACAAATTAATTACAACTAACATGAGAGATCTAGGTTTGACAAATTCTATCTCAAACCATGTTTGCACAGGTCATGAAAAAAAAGACGAGAGCTCTAAGAAACAAAAATTACTAACCGCACTCTCTCTGGGCTCGGATCAAGAACTGGCAGAATCAGGAGTATTCTCCAATGCCAAACAAAGGCGAGCACAAAGGAGAAAGGGCAGAAATCAAAAAATGAACACAAATAAGGAGGATTTCGCCCGTCTCTTTAGGCAGTTACCACCTGCAAAACCTGGCCTATCTAATCAGATTACCCCTGAGGGAAAGGACAAAATTCAATCAGGTGCACCATGCACAAGGCAAACGTTGGATTCAAACTCCAATCAAGAGGTGCCTCCCTGGGGTTCCCTGGAACAAAACCTATCAGGGGGAATAAGGAGGAACACAAACTCCAAATGATTACAATCTACCCAGGGAAAAAACAGAACATCAGTTACTGCAACCCGGAACATAACCAGAAGGAACCATTACACAGCATCACTCCCCCAAATATACAGCTGTAGGACCGATGGTCAAAGAAATGAAATCCTCTACAAAAATAACGGTTAGTCAGTCTGACCAGCAACCTTTGGGGCAGCTTTGTGCTGGCATAGTTACAAATTTAACTCTAGATGCCCAGAGTAGACCGGAACTAATTACAAAGTCATCTAAAGTAAGCACAATCACCCACGAGTCCACTAACCAAACACAAGCAGACATCCGAGGAAATTAGCTAAAAAGGAATGTGAAAACACTAGAATTTGCACCGGCCTATAGATCCAGAGGGACTCATGACATATTAAATCGTGTGAACATACTCCGTTTATTCACACATATACCCTCATTAATGGAGGTAAACTCAACGGACCTGGTCTCAGTAGAGTTCATCAGCCGATTGGATCCTATGGAGGGTGAGACCACACGGACAATATGGAGGTTGGAATGTATTTCACAAAGAATTTTATCGGAAGCCTCGATATTTGAAAATTGGGGCATAAAAATAAAACCGATTATTTCACCTGGTTATCCAGCTCCATTATTACATAGCCAAAGGGATAGTCGACCAATAGAACGATACACCCCTAAGTCAATACTGAGAGGGGCAAGGGGCCCCTCGCCGGATAGCATGAGGCAGCCACAGGACAAAGGCAGACAATATCTGATTCATCTTTATCAAGGCATCTGTCAAGAAGACTCAGGATGGGGTACAAGGGTAATCTCCAACCAAGGAACAAGTAGATGACAGAACAGCAGAGACAACACCTCAGAAGGTGAAACAAACTTATTACGGATTTGCTACTGGAACATTAACGGGCTAAATAGCAAATCGACGGACCGTGCCTTCATGAATTATCTAATGTCATTCCACATTATCGCATTCCAGGAGACCTGGATGACGGATCCACCACATCTACAGGGATATATATGATTCTATGCACCAGCCCTTAAAAAAGCAAAATTTGGCCATTTGCAGGGAGGCCTGGTAACCTACGCAATTAACATCTGCGCAAATTCTGCCAAACTAGTGTCCTTAACCACACCGGAATCCATTGCGATCAAAATCTCCTCTATAAAGGGGCACCTAGGGAATAGGCACAAGGAGATAGTAATAATAAATACATATATACACCCTAACAGGAAATCTAACGATGCAAAGCAATTAGTCAGCTTCGTAGAGTCTTGTATGAGTGAAGTTAATACACCAGACACGATATTGACAGGAGACTTTATTCTGCATCTAGTTGGGTCATCTAAAGCGGAGGAAGTTTCTTTAATTAACCAGCTATGGAACATCCCGCAACAGAGAACCAACTCAACAGCAGTTCCATCAAAAGTTGGACAACTTCTTATAGAGGATCTTGAACATCTTATGCTGCGTGCAGCAAATGGCAGAACCACAGGTGATATACCTCCTGCATTCACCCATCAATCTTTAAAAAAAGTTCAACGCTGGACTATACTTTTGTATCCCTAACTCTCTTTAAAGAAATCTTCTCATTCAGTATGGGAGACAAAGCAGGTAGTGATCATTGCCCCCAGGAACTTATATTGCGCACAAACATCTTAAGATCAACGAAATGGGAAGGCTTACCAGGCACTACTGCTACAAAGACAATTTTCAGGAAGCTGCTAAACTTTTATTTGAAGCACGGGAAGGGAACAACAAAACAGAGAAATGGACAAACTACATGCATGCCTTGGTAACTTCTTTCGCTGTCCCAATCAAATCTAAACCAAAGCAGGGTCCTACTAATTTCACCATGCCGCAAAAGAGCAAGATAAAATCTATCAAAAAGAATATAAATTACTCTTTACGGCAAGTGCGACTGTATCCAACCGACAACACAAAACTAGCTGAACTGCAACAGCAGAAACTATACCTAAAGCAAGCAATCTGGGAAGCTAGGCATGACAACGAGGATACCTTATGGGCGAAACTGCACGTGGACTCTAAGCTAAAAAATAGGGCGAGCTTCTGGGAAAAGATAAAAAGATTTACCCATCCAACGCATGAGGGTCTATCTTCAAACATATCTGAAGAAGACTGGGCCACTTTCCTGGGAAATCATTTTCTTCAAAGGAACAACGCATTGCAAGCTGAAACTAGCATGGACTACGTATTGCAGTCTAGGATTCGGAACCATCAACCGAATAAGGAAAATGCTACTCCAGAGGAACTGCACAAAGGAGAATTACTGGACTTCCTCCCTTAAACGATCATATAAAATCTATCAATAAATACATCAAGAATAGAAGGTAAGAAGGGGCACCGGTGCCAAATGGAATCCCACCCGTGCATTACAAACAAGATACAGAATACTGGGTGAAGGCATTGAGTCCTCTGTTCCGAGAGATAAGAACAGGCCGTCTTCCTCCATCATGGCAGACCTCGATAATTTCACCAATTTTTAAATCAGGTGACAAGACTCAACCTAAGAACTATCGGTTAGTTGCCCTTCTGGACAATGAGGCAAAATATTTTGCCGGGACGCTGCTGGACGAACTGCAACTCTGGGCGGAAGACAACTCAATCATCCTCCTAAACCAAACCGGCTTTTCCAAATCTGTTGGGACCATAACAAATATAACAACAATGGCTCTGCTAATCGATAAGGCTGAGAATACAAGAACACCATTACACCTGTGCCTCATCGATTATCGGGCAGCTTTTGACCATGTAAACCGACATAAACTTCGGTTGAAATTGGCAGGCTGGGGCATTCCCCAGGCTCTTTTCAACCTGCTAATTAATTTACACACTGAAACGTGGCTGCAAATAAAACTCGGTGACGGGTCAACTCTATCAAGAAAAATTCCAACAACAAAAGGCCTTAAGCAAGGCTGTGTACTGGCCCCAACGCTATTTAATCTGTTTTTAGCAGATTTGATTCCGTTACTGAATGCAACCAACTCGCATTCGCCAAAAATTAGGAATCTAATATGACCTTGTCTACTCTACGCTGATGATCTAGGGGTCCATTACCATGTCGGGCGGATCGCCACCGCCATGGTGGCGGTGGCGATCCGCCCGACAAAAATGCTCGCCCGCTACCCTTTCCCCCCCCGCCACATTGCAATGGCGGAGGGGACTGCAGTGGAGGCAAACACCGCCTGCCACTTTTCCACCCCGGGCCGAAGAGGCTGAAATGCCAGAAACCGGTCCCCGGTAGCTTGTCTCCTTTCTGGTGAAGAATTGGCTTGGTAGTTTGTTCTGCCCTGTTCCCATGATGCACTGGGCCAGGGACAGACTAATTTGCATATAGCCAGGTTCTGAGCTGGGATGGGGCAGTGAGATAAATAACGGTGATGGATCAAGCCCTGATCTTTGGACTGGGTAAGAGTGGTCTGCTTAATTCAGACACTCTGTTCATCACCACCCCCTTTTCTGTATCGTTTTTGGCCACTATAGGTGTGGCAGGGTATACTCAGACATGAGTCCCTTTCTCACTGCTCCATCAGGATTCAAGCAAGCCGGGCCGAAGAGGCTGAAATGCCAGAAACCGGTCCCCGGTAGCTTGTCTCCTTTCTGGTGAAGAATTGGCTTGGTAGTTTGGTCTGCCCTGTTCCCATGATGCACTGGGCCAGGGACAGACTAATTTGCATATAGCCAGGTTCTGAGCTGGGATGGGGCAGTGAGATAAATAACGGTGATGGATCAAGCCCTGATCTTTGGACTGGGTAAGAGTGGTCTGCTTAATTCAGACACTCTGTTCATCACCACCCCCTTTTCTGTATCACTTTTCCACCCCGGTCGCCTTGCGGCCGGGGCCGAAAAGGGTTCATATGGTGGCGGTGTCTATCAGACACCGCCAGCCATATTTGGTTGCTTGCAAATGGGTGCCTTTCCGCGGCAGCGATGCCGCCTTGGAAAGGCAGGCGGTCTTTGCTTTGGGGGGGCCCCTGCGGGCCCTCCTAGTGAAGGCCGAGGTGGGGGTCCACAGGGGGGGTACCTATGTTACCCACCTTCATTTGCATGTACAAAGTGGCAGGCACCGTGCGGTGCCTGCCGCTTTGTATATGCAAATGCTAGAATGCATTTTTAGCATTGTGGCGGGCAGTGCAGAGTGCACCGCCTGCCACAATGCTAAAAATGAAGGATGTGCCCGCCACTGTGGCGGGCACATCCTAATTCCCCCAACGGGACCCCCGCCCTTATGGCGGGCGGTCCAGAATACCGATAGGGTGGCGGGCGGACAAAGTCCGCCCGTCATCCTAATGAGGCCCCTAGTGTTGATCAGCCAAACGAAGGTGGGTCTACAGCGTCTTCTTGACATCACATGTAAATACACTAAGGCTAATGATCTAAATATCAACCTGGAAAAAACAAAAACCATGACAATTAAAAAGAACTTCAAGAAAACACCTGTCTAGTTTTGGGACAAGATTCAAATAGATTCAGCCAATGAGTATAAATACTTCGGGGTTACCATTGATAAAGGCGGGCACTTTGTAACCCAGAGAGAAACAATTAAAAGGAAAGGCATAGCCTTAGCAGTCTCAATGAGAAACCTCAATTCCAGACTGACAAGTCCTTCACTGGCTTCTTTGGTATAAGTTATACGGGCACAACTTCTACCCACAATACCCTATTGGAGCGAGGCACAGAGGGGGGGGGACTCGAAGCTCTTGGATTCTGTGGTTGCAAAAGCATACAGAATAATTTTTGGTTTACCAACACGAGTCTCTCCAGCACAAATTAGGCTTGAGTTTGGTGTGCAAAAACAGACCATCGCAAGGAAAGGTGCAACAATCATCTTCTGGGACAAAGTAAGGAAATCTGAACCTGGCACCCTAAATTGGCACTTATGGACAGAGCTACAACAGAAGGAGTCATCACCAGCGGCGAAATATTTAGCAACATGCGTGGCAACGCTGGGTCTAACAGAACTTTGGGCAACAACCACAAGTCACAACCTCCTTAAAAAACTAAGAAAGAAATTGGTGCGAAATGAATCCTGGATTGAAGATAAGGCAGCCTTAACAAGGAGGTCGCATGGTTGGATGATTCTGAGCACCTATTGCTCTCTGGGGGCTCAGAAGTATCTAGCTTTGGGTTTTGCTAAACATACAAATATTTCTTATTTGAACTACAGACTAGGCTTGTTGCCATGCACAAAGCACTTCCTACATTGGCTGAAAACCCAATCTGATTCCAACTGCCGCTTATGTGGGACAATGCAAGAAGATATGCTGCATCTCCTCTGTACATGTAAAGAATTAACTGAGGAAAGGAGACGGGTTTTAAAACCACTTTTTAACCAGAGAGGCATTCGCACACGGAGACAAGCTGTGTTGGCATATTTTACACCTGAGGAAACGCAGCTTAACTGTTACTTTGTAAAATTTTTAATACAAGTAGAGAAGAAAATGCCAAAGCCTGAATTACCACACAGCAGATAGGTATAAGGACAAACGCTGCTACAATATTTGCTTGTTTTAATGCGTTGCAAATATCATTAGGTTATAATGTCTTTACATTGGTTTTAATTGGTTTTAAATCTGCAATGAGATATTTTGTAGCAACGGTTTTAAGTAACTATGCTAAGTAAAAACTTTACTATGGTGTCTATAAGTTTAAGAGAGAATGAGAAATGATGTCACAGAGAGTGAGAGAGAGAAAGAGAGAGAAAACAACATTAATACTGTGTCACAGAGTCTGGAGTTGAGTTTTTTTCTTGAAAAGTCAGACGTAGATTTACAAGCTCCTTGCGTCACTTGACTTTACCCATGTTAAAAGTGACTCAAAAGTGGCGTAATAAGGTTGTGGATCTGTTTGTCAGACTGTTGTAACCTATCTGTTGTCACTGCTCTGAGGTAAATATAGACTTTACAGAGAAGCTGCTGTACACTACGCACTCTCTCCTTTCACAAATAAAGGTAACACTACAGTTTTACTAGTGCAGTGTACCTGGTACATTTCACTTGTTATAGTGCCGCGTTCAAGTGGTGTCTATATGGAAGTGTCTACTGCGTTACTGACGCAAAAGTGGCATAACGGGATTGTAAATATGGCTATGCCGACTTATTTCTAATGCATTGCTATGAAGGCTTTGTAGATCTAGTCCTCTGTGCTTACCGTTGTATAAACACTGCGGCCACACACTTCAGCCAGTTGGGTTCACAACTTCTTTTCACCAATTCTTCTACATGTCCAAGCAGACAGTGTCTATAAGTTTAAGAGAGGAAGAGAAAAGATCGCACAGAGAGTGAGAGAGAGAAAGAGAGAGAAAACAACATTTAAAACTGTGTCGCAGAGGCTGGAGTTGAGATTTTTTCTTGAAAAGTCAGATGTAGATTTACAAGCTCCTTGCGTCACTTTACACATGTTAAAAGTGTCTCAAAAGTGGCGTAATAAGGTTGTGGATCTGTTTGTAAGACTATTGTAACCTATCTGGTGCCACTGCTCAGAGGTAATTGTAGATTTTACAGAGAAGCTGCTGTACGCTACGCACTCTGGGCCATATTATCACGCCTGGGCGATAAAATTAGGCTGAATAAAGGGTCTGCATTTTGAATTTAAATTAATTTTAGAATAATTCATAACTCCAGCCAAGAAAGGCAGCAAGTTTGCACATTTTCCACTGCCTTTGGACGGGGTAGTTTTTACAACAAAAAAGTTTGATCAATGTCTAATAACTAATGTTAAGGACAGTGATGCTTTTGTTTGTTGTTTTTGATGAGGTTGATAGACTGTTTTGTGTAACACAAAAGTTATTCACAATAAATGCATAATAATATAAAGTTTACCAAATTGAAGATCAATATGTGAGTATGGACTGTTTGCTGAAGATGCTGTTGCAGTAGTTGATGTGCTTGATGCAGCAGCAAGTGGGTTGTTCCGCAATCTCTGTGTTGCAGTGAAGCAAAGTTGTTGGGGTGCAAGTTGTTTAACCACTTCGACGCTAATGACAAAGCCAGCTCGTCATGGGTTTTACCTGCCCTGCGCTCATGACGAGCTGGCTTTGTCACAAACACGCCATTTATACTTCTTCAGCGCACAGCAGGTAAACGCGGTAGCGCTGAAGCAGTTAAGTGTTGCACTATATTTGCTGTGCAAAAGGAGGATTTTTTGGATTTATCACATCTTGAAAGAGTTGTTTGGTAAATTTAACAGGTTACTAATGGTTGGTGTGTTTCAGTTAGTATGTGAGTCTGGACTTTGCTGGAATCTTTAAGGGACACATTAGAGCTTTCATAATACAGAAACACTTTGTACATAGTGATGTCCAATTCTATTTTGTGAAGAACAGTTGAATTCTACATCCGCCTTTAGAACTAGTGAGAGGGTAGCATTTTAAAGTGTTTGACAGGTTACACTACATGTGTGCATGCAGCTAAAGAAAACTTAGCATTGTTATGCAGGGGCATCCTCTCACAGAAAACGTAGTATTCAGGATTGTAAAAGCTTGACATAGTATTGACTGATGAGTTTATATATGTCAGTGACAAAAGAAAAACAAGTACGATTGTTTTACATTACAGATATACAGACCTGAAAGACTATGCATGTAAATCCATGAAATCGTTTTTGAAGGTATGGAGGAAAGCAGTGAAAGGGTGTTTAGAAGTAACACTGTCCAGCATAAAAAGTGCATAAGTATGTTTTTAAGTAACATATGATCATATGCAAGATATCTAATTAGATATTTGCACACTCCTGTAGTCTAGTCTTGTGTCCAAATTATCTTAAAAAGTAATGTTGAGGCAGCCTTTTTTTCACCTGTTACGATTTGCACAATCGTTTTAGAGTTGGACCAGAGTTCCTCTAACATTCCTACTTAATTTTCTTTTTGAAATTGAGCAATTATTTTGTTTACCTGTTGAAATATACACTTAAATCTTCCTCTTTGAAGGTCAAGAAGCAACACCGCTCCTCTACACAATATTGTTTAATGGTAGTCTAAAAAGTAGTGGTAATTCCACTGGCATCAAGGTAGATATCTGACAATAGAATGAATGATATTTTAACACCAGTATTTCATAGTCCTAATGTAGCCTTATAGCCCGCCGTGAGGGCTATACCCGCTATTAAAGGCCCTCTCCAGCGTTAAAGGCCCCGAGCCTTTAACAAGGGAGAGGGACTACGAAGGGCTATACGGCAATTCGAACATTCTGCCACTAGAGGGTAGAATGCTCTAACAAAAAAGAACAAAGCCTTATTGGAGCGTGAGGGGATTGGAATCCCCTCAGGGTCCTTGAAGCCTTTGTTCACAGCCAAAGCTGTGAACAAAGAAACATTGGAATGTTGGAACTCCAGGCTTATACCAGCCATTATAAGCCCGGAGCACCTGATTGTTTTCAATGGAGCTCCCAGCATTCCAATGTTCTAATAGCCGGTATAGCCCTCCACGGTGGGCTACAAGGCTATAATAAAGAGATAAGGAAAATTTTTTGTAGGGAAAAGTTATCGTCTATTTAATAAAAACTCTTGATAGGTCTGAATTTTGTTACTCCGTGAATCATGACCGATTGTCTTTGTTAAAGGTTTGGAAGTGTATAGAAAATATTATAGAAATATGATTTTTAGTATGGAGAGTTTACATTTTACGGTACAGATGTGTACATTAGATACATTACAATTTAAAAAAAAAAAGATTAACCTTTAAATTATTTGATATAAAAATGTAGATAGTTTAAACTATTACAACCAGTTATATTTTCCAAGAATAACTTTGAAAACGGACTAATAAATGTTGAAAAACTTGCACTTACCAGAAGTATCCAATGAGAGGCAGTTTTTGTCGGACTAAGAAGAATGTCCATTTTCTTAAAAGGTACCTGTAGAGTTAAAATGCGATCATTAATAGCTTTACATTACAACCCAATGACATTCGTTTAGACTTACAAGTATTCGAAAAAGTGAATATTAATGAACATATTTTCAAAATAAACAATCTTCCCTTAAAATAGTTTTAAAAACATCTTACATTTGTCATAGTCTTCTAAACTTTACTAGATTCTACTCTTAAACATTCATTCAAATAGAGGTCTGAGAGGGCCATATGACGCAGCAATAACTATTACAACCATGTACGCATCATTTAAAAGAATACAGGCTTGGGAGTGTCACGTGACGCAGTAATAAATATTAAAACTAATGGGAGAATTAGGAGGGGGCAAATGCGATGAACTAGAAAGCATATATTCCACAAAAATATAGCAAAACAGAGCTGGGAGTGACACGTGACGGATTAAAAAAAATAATACTATTATGAACGCACAATTTATATGAATACAGGCTAAAGCACATGACAGTTCAAAAATACGAAAGCAAAATTTATGCACGGAGAATTTTTAAAAATAGAGGTCTGGAAGACCTCTTTGTCGTAAATTGAATACGATTAGGTTAGCATTTGCTGAAGTTAATGCACCTTTCAATGTTATGTTGCCCGTTTTCAAAGGCTATTTTGTATTACTATCCACCATTTTGTATGCCTTCCATTGCCGCGTGCTCGCCATGTACTTTGTCCTACCTCTCTGATTACTTGCTCATGTATTCTGCTTAGCAACAATTTTTTTTGCTTTCTATCAAAAATGCGCATGGTCTATCGAGCCACATCTGTTTCTGATAAACCATTGTTGAGATGTTAATCAGTTTGTTTAAATCGTTAGCTCCTTCCACTTTTTGAATGTGCTTCGAAAATACCCTTATATGTACATGAATTTGTCTTATGTTTGTGCCGCCTATTTTACGAAACCCCTGTGTGGGTATAAAAAGGACCATACGCCTCCCTACCTGGGGGTGACTCTGTACTTTAAACTCAGCTGGAGAAACCACATAGAGAAGACCTGCCTGAAAGCAGCAGCCAAACTGGCTGCATTATATCCACTCCTGAAGACCAAGTCGATGCCCATGCAGAGCAAGGTGCGAGCAATCAGAGCAATAATTCGACCAACTATGACATACGCTTCACCAGTTTGGAGTGGTGCCGCCCGCAGCTTCGGAAAGACCTACAGAGACTATAGAGCCTAGGCATTGAGATGTTGTACGACCATTTCCTCAAACTCAACATGGCATTCTACAAAGGATTGGATCAAAAAGAAAACCCATTGATCTGGAAACTCGCAGACATCTCTACAAACCCATTTGACCGCTACCCGCGGGCCATCGAATCGCTAACCTTGTGAAACTGAAACAGCAACGCAGCATCCAAAAACTCATCAGTGCCCGAAGGCAAACACCTGGCAGGTACGCAAAACTCATCACTGCCTGACGGCATAATCGCCTCGACAGGCACGCAAAACTGAACACTATCAGAAGGTACTAGATAGACAAAGACGAGACTCTTTGAGGAAACATGCTGACAACTCTGCAAACTCAATTGACCGCTACCCGCGGCCTATCACTGAGCTGACCCTGTGATACAACCTCAACTGTAACAAAGCGTCACACAACAATAAGACAGCCTAAACAGCGACTAAAAAATTCTAAATGAATGTGGAGTAATGAGGTACTGCCTCGGTATCCAAAAACTCACCACTGTCAGAAGGAATCTGACGGACGAGAACAAGATGGTAGACGTTTAGTGTGCTACTTCATGCATTTCCGAAGGGTATTGTCTGAATGTAGTTCCATCCCATGGGGTCTTAATAAACTTTGTCTTTTCTATTCCAGTTTCCATGCCAACTTCTATTTTAAGATTCACAGGTTTTAGCGGCATGACTAGGCCTTGCTGAAAGTGGATACAACATTGTGACGCAGAAAGAAACATTTATACTATGTGCATTCAATTTAAAACCATTGAGGGGTAAGAAAGCCATATGATGGAGAAAAAAATAGCATCATGCATATACAATTTACTGATGTTTAGACGGCTTCTCTTACCTTTGCTTCTGTCGTGTTTTGTCGGCTCTTCAAAGGCTGCTGTTTTGCTGAGTCTGGGATGTTTTGGGTGCGGGTGGCGCCTCCGCGCCTATGGTATTGTGGCTGGGCGGCAGCCGCAGTGACACCAAGTCGAGTGTCAGGAGTCCTCCTCCGCTCGAGCAATCAGTTCGTAGTAAAATCGATAACAACACTCTGTTTGTCACCGCAACACAGGCAGGCAAAAGTGAGCTTGCTCACGTCAGTACCCGCATTATATGGGAACTACGGGGGCTGACCAAACCAAGCCCAGGGCCATCATTGGTAGCGTTTTTGCGGTCTATAAGAATGATGGCCTTGGGGAACATCCCATTGGCCAATGTATTGTTTTCCAGGCTTAGTGATAGCAAGAATGCTATGTGTTGGCATGTGGGGAGTGTGGACAGGCGTGCACCGCGCATGTGCAAGTGTGAGTGTGTGCACGAACAATTAACAACAGAGAGAGATGGGGCGGTGTTATAATGTGCGCAGAGGCAGGCCCAGAATCAGATCTGCAATGAGTGACCACTTCTAATCATTCTCCTTAGCGCGCCCTGAGCTCTGATTTGTCACTGAGAGGGTGATCGCACCATACTTTGTACTGCTAATCATACTCAGCGTGTACCCGCGCATACGGTACGAATATGCTTTGACGTTACGCGTCGCATTAAAGCTTCCGTGTGACGTCATGTACGGCGTTCTGTAGGCGAAAGGTGGCAATGTTTTTACTTGGTTTAAAACATTTATTTATGCATTTAATGTAGATACTAAGGGCAGACATTTGGGATGACTGATTTTTTTAAATACTTTTAACAATCATATATTGATGTGATGTCATGAGCGATGTCACTGACCATGTCATGAGTGATGTAATATGTGACGTCATCAGCAGCGCATTGCGAGCGCGCAAGGTATAGTTAGCTGAGCTAACTATAACGGAGGAATTTCAAAGGTTTTGTATGAGAGAAATGTTCAGGTAACATGTGTGAAACCTGTGTTTTTTTTAATTAGTATATATATATATATAAACACACACACACGCATATGTGTGTGTGCATTCATATGAGTGTGTGTGTGTGTGTCTGCAAAATATAATGTGTTACTTGTCACTTTTGTTATTGAATTCACTAAAAATCTAAGTTTAAACGGACATAATAGTTAGGTTCAGATTTTACACACACAACCATAGAAATTCAGCAGGTATTGTTATAGTTATCTCAAGAAACCATAACTTGTGCCTAAGGTAAATATATCTTGCACCCCTGCAATGTACTGTTTTCTCATGAATCATGTTATTGCAATTTTGCAGATATTTTATCAGTGATATCATAGAAAATGCAATGACCTATGTAATATGTGGGGTAATTAGTATTACAAATATAGCTAAATCCTGGAGGCAGGGGTCCCCGGGATTGTAATAGACCCAAAGTTGTGAGCTGTGCATCCCTCCCCCTTTTTTAACATAGCTGGGTCCTGGGGGATGGGTTCACTGGGACCAAAATTGGTACTGGAGGGTGGATGCATGCCCACTCCCACTTTTTTCTAAAGGCTGGGCACCAGGAATGGGATACCGAGGGCTAAAATCAACAAATACATTTATTGCCCCCCCCCCAGACCTGGCCCACCTGGGGGGTCTAAATAAAAAACAAGAGCAGGAGACCGCAATTGTGTTTTTAAAAAAAAAGTCTGCAGGTCCTCTGCGAATTAGCGGAAACATTTTAAAAAAGAAACATTTTTGGTCCCAGGTAGGGTCCCTGTGGGGCCTCAACACCAGGCCTAGGGTATTTGTGCTCTGCGTCTTGCAGTTTGGTTTGCCTTTTTTCTTGTGACTCAGCCAAGTCCGAGTCACAAGAAAGCTGCCACCACTTCCTGGCACCAAAGTTATTAACAAAAAAAATGTTTTTCCTATCGGAAATTGGTCCTCCTAACTATAACTGTAACTATAACTACTTACTGGTGACCATCAGTAGGTAAGATTTATATATAAATATTTATATGGGGACTAGTTAGATTGACATTTTCACTTGGACAAAACCAGAGAAAACCAGCAGTTATCATTAGCTGAGCTAACTATAACTCGTGCCCCAGCAATGCCCAGCTTATGACCTTAGATATTACATCTCTCATGACATGGTCAGTGACATCACTGATGACATCACTGATGACATCACTGATTACATCATCCAGTGACTGTGAATGTTTCTAAACAGTGTATGTGTTTTAAATATTTATACACCAAGGTGTATTGTTGAATCAGTGGGTGTATGAGTGCCTGTATGGATGATTTAGTGGGGGCGTGACTGACTGTATAAGTGAGTGATTATACGTGTCTCAGTGAATGTATGGGTGAGTGACTAATTTGTGTGAATGTCTGTATCAGTCTGTCAGTTGGTGTCTAAGTGGCTCTATGGGTTGGTGAGTAGATACATGCTCGGCTGTATGTGTTATTGATTGGTTGTCTGAGTACCTGTGTGGGTGTATGAGTGTCTGTGAGGGGGAGAGGGGTTGTCTGACTGCCTTCATGGATGAGTGAGTGGGTGAGTCAGTGGCTGTATGGGTTTGTGTGTGAGTCTGTGAGGAGCTGTATGGATGCGTGAGTATGTATAATGCTGTGTTGGTGAGTTACTGTATATGCCAGTGGTACATGGGTGAGTCACTGCATTTGTGAAATGCAGTATGGGTGAGTGTTGGAGTTTATAACTTACTTTATGCGTGAGTGAGTGACTGTGAGTGTGGCTGTATGGGTGAGTGTGTTCTTGTGTCAGTGACTGTATAGGTGAGTGAGTCTGTCTTAGTATCAATATGAATAAGTGAGTTGGTGTGTGTATAACAGTATAGGTGAGTATGTGGCTGTGTGATTGACTCTAAGGGTGAGTGAATAGGTGTGTGAGTAGTTCTACGGGTGACTGAGAGAGTGTGAGTAGCTGTATGGGTGTATGAGTGGATATTTCATGTGCTGTATTAGTGAGTGTGTTGGTGTATGAGTGGCTGTATGGGTGGCTGAGTGGCTGTGTTTGTAGACCTATGAATGAGTGAGTCAGTGTGTACGTACTGGTATGGTTGTTTCAATTGTTTTGACAATGGAAGTGTGGAAATTGAAGTGGGTAATTGAAAGGCTATATTAGGGTGTGGGTGAGTGTGTGAGATTCTGTAGATGATGTCATCAGTGATGTCATTTTAGATGTCATCAGTGATGTCATCAGTGATGTCACTGACCATTCATGAGTGATGTAATATGTGTGGTCATAAGCAGTGTATTGCGGGTGCGCAATTTATAGTTAGCTCACCTAACTATAACTGCTAAATTTATCTGGTTTTGAAAGGGTGAAATGACACCCTAACTATAACGTCCCTGCAACCTTTGTTTTTTTCATTGAATTTCTTAGGTTTTATTTAATTCTGTTTCCTAACTATAACGTCACTGTAACCTTTTTTTTCAGTGAATTTTTAAGTTTTTTTTAAATTCTATTTCCCAACTGTAATGTTCATGTAACGTATGATCTTTTATTGAATGTTTAAGCTTTTTAAATTGTATTTTCTATCTAAACTGAATCTATATGAACTATTGTATAAGCTTGTATTTTCTTCAGTGACTTAATAATCAGTGACGTTGCGATCTCTGTGGTAACGTCACGAAAATGGAAAACAAAAGCAGACCTTCAATAGCCACCAACACATCCAAAAAGAATATGTAAAATACATTAATTCTGAATGTTGCCCTACACATATTACTATATACATACTTCTTTCAAAGCATGTAGAAACTCATATTTTTGTACTAAGTTTCTTTAAAAACCATCATTAAGACCAATTTTCTGTTTTCAGTTATTCAGGATGTCGCAAGGACATTGTTAACCTACCACAATCATGCCTTTTCCATAAAGTGAAATCACATACATTGCAAACATATTACAGTGTTTTACACACTAGGGGTTTATGACTGTACACTTCGAACTCATGAGATCGCGATGACCTCAGTAATCATGATCCCCGTGGTTACGTCAGGAAAACGGAAAGCAAAAGCAGTAATTCAATTGGCACCACCACATAAAAAAATGATATCTGTATAATTAATTCTAACCATCACAGTAGACAACTCACTATATAAATAACCTCTAAAAACATGTATCAAAATCTCAATATCTCTAAAAAAAATATGTTCAAATGATTCGCTGAATTTTTTTTTATATTTCCAACGATATTCGTGATACTGTTGATAGTTGCAATGTTCCCATGACAATACACATGGGGCCACTCTGGTGGTTGCGTCGTTATCTCGAATATTGCTCTTGAATAAAAAAATCAATTTTGGACATATAACTTGTGTCACTATCACCCCCATTTCTCAAACATGGGGTCAGAGTACCTCTACTCTGACCCTTTTTTCAGAAATGTTTTGCCCCGGGAACCATTCCTAATAGATAAAGTGGTGGACGCAACTTTATGTTCAGGTTTCATCCAGCCAATCAGAGCATTCCCATTGGCACGTGCATTTGCAATTCATCGCAAAACCACTGCGAAATGTCCGCAGCCAGGGATATCACTATCATTTTAAACTTACATTTCACACCAACTACTGAAGGGATTTATACCACATAAGCAAATGGCATTTCCTTCAACTGACATCTACCTCCCTGTCAAATTTGGTGTTAGTCCGTTCAGCAGTTCAGGCTGTAGGTGTGGCTAAATGTTCCTATGGGAATTAACAGCACAAACGTTCTATAGAAAATAACCCCTGGAAAAACTGATTCTTTTTTAAACATTCCCAGACCTGGTGCTTTTGCTCCCCTTTTTGGGTGTCCAGAGACCCCTGGTGTTTAGTATTATGTGGCATTATGTGGCTTGTGGAGTGTAAAAGAAAGAGTGTTTAATGATGTTTTGACTACAAATGCTTTATATAAATGTAAATGTTTATTGTCAGATATTGCAATGACCCCTTGAAAAAGCCAATAAGCCTGCCTTTTATATATCAATTTCAGGTTTTTTTATTGGTGTTTAAAATGTAATGTTGCAACTGGCATTGTCACCTAACTATCATATCACATCAAGCTTAGCTTTTTTTCAGTGAATGTTTATATACATCGCTATATGTACTTGACATATAGCTCAGCAGACTTGGCTGAAAGCTCACCATCTCCGCTGGCTCTCGACTGAACACTCTCAGACTTGAGGCGATTTCCATTTATGCACCCAGGATCTAAAGCAACATTCCTCTAGTCATGAGACCAGATACTTGCTCCCATTTAGGAAACATATCAAGACCTACTTATTTAAAGAACACTACATCATGGGTGCAATGACTGTTCAGATCGGCCCCCAGAAACCAGCTACCTCTCCAAACAATTTTTGACTGTACATTTGCCATTTTTCATACGTAGAACCCTGCTGCCTTTTTGCTAAGTTCGCCACACACACCATAACAAAATTTCTTCCTGTCCAAAGTGAGCAGATCGAGAGGTCAGTTATTGCACCAAATTATCAAACTCATATTGATCTAAGTTTTAGTGGAAAATTGAATATGAAATATGCTTGGAGACAGTTCTACACATATTTTCATGTACCAATTTCTTGTATGGTGTGCTATTTTCTTTGTATGAGCTGATAGCGTATCATTTTGCCCAAACGTCAGCACTGGATTTCCAATGGAAGCAAGTTAGAACTGAAGAACCTGTAAAAAACAATCTGGTTATTGTTAATTATTTCCTATTCAAAGATGCTAAAATAGTTTTAGTGCCGCAAAAAAAACTTATTGCTAGGTTGCAGTGGAAAGCTGTGTAGGATTTTGCTCTACATGCATAAGTGGTACAAATAAAACACGATTTTTGAAAATGATTTGGAGGATGCAGAATAGATTTAGAAATGTTTTCGTGATAACACATTTCAAAATGTATTTTCATGACCTTTTCAAGTACTTATGCTCCTTCAAGGCAGCGTCTGCAGTACATGCTGAGTAAGCTTGTTATTCATATGCCTCCCGGATCAGAGTTTTTAAAATAGCACTTACTAGAAATAACGTTCCAATTTAAAATGAAAATTCGTCGCGTTTGCTGTATTACGTTCACTGTAAATAACAGAATTTAGTTTCTGGTATGCTTCTTTTCCCAATACATTTCTCCACCATCTCCAGTGATTTGTTCAGATATTTAATAACTAAACACAAATTATTTGCTGTGTGAAATACAACTGAAATGTGTCTTTATTTTCGCTATCAGAGAGGCTTTACCTATTTCGAGTTCGGTCGTATACATGCAATTAATATGGAGTTTTGTTTTGTGAACAGTATCCACCTTTACATTCCACTACTCTATTATGCATTCGTGAACCGATTTATGAAACACTTTGAATCAAAAATCCTGCAGGACCACCAATCATACACTTTTCGGCTGCAAAAGAGTGATTTTAAATAAATGAAACCCCTTTTGCAAAAGTCCATTCTGACTGACAAAAGTGCCTGTTAGGGATGTTGTTCCTCCAGAGGAGGCAAGAAAACGAGGACGAGATGAGAAGCTGTTGGTCAGGATCAGGAAGGGAGCTGATCGACTGGATCGGGGAACCGAGTGAACAAAAGTAATTGCCCTCACACACCCAGGGGCTTATTTACAAGGCCCTTGTGCCACTTTTGCGTCACTTTTCCCATGTTAAAAATGACGCAAAAGTGGCGCAAGGACCTTGTAAATAAGCCCCCAAGATTGGTGACATGCTTCATCATTTGGCTACTCCTCATTGGGCGCCTCAAGGGAACTCTTTAGTGAAGATCTTCTGATTTCTAAGCAGTATTGATGTGTCCAAGTGAGTATGTAATGAGTGTAAGGTGGTGTGCTAGGTGATTTACCATAGTCTAAGGGGTACCGAGGACAGTTTTAATAAGGTAGCCCCCTTGACAGGTGTAAAGACAAGGACACTGTCACAGGGGACAATGAACCTTGACAGCTTCAAGATAAGTCAAGTAGGCTCGACATGCTTTATGCCTAATGGCCCAACTGGATCTTAGGCATTTCTTTAGGACCTAATAGTTGACACCTACTCTACACCTCATTGGAAGCGGAGGTGTATTAAGTGAATGTGCCCAATCAAAATTTGTCAACTGTACCTGCTGTGGTACATGACATTGAAGTTCTGACCCATAAGAGAGAAGAAAGACAGCTATTCTGGGGTGTAATCACTGGCTCAATGGGTTGACCCTCCTTTGGTACACGTATTATTTATTTATTTATTTATTTTTGTGTTTTATAGAGCGTGAACTTGACCCATTAGGGTATCAGAGCGCTTTACATAGTCAAAGAGTTGTACAATAGGAAGGGAATCATGGGAGTACAAGTGGATGCAATGAACACAACGTACAGTTAGCATTACAATAGCATAGGACAGTGGAGGGAGGAAAAATACAAGTATGGTTGACATTATAGTTGCTGAAGGTAGGCCCCCGGTTTCACGGTGGGGCGAAAGGTTGACGGAAGGAGGCAATAGTCTATGGGACAGGGTTTAGACGAGGAATTTACTCATGAGGAAGGATTTGGCCTCCTTTTTGAAACGTGCCCGATGATACGTTTTTTTTTTTTCCGAAAGCGTGCAGGCTAGAGTAGGAGGTCTCTGGTGGACCGTGAGTTTCTGATACCGCCCGATAACACAAGTTTCTGTGACAGGTATGCAGGGGAGTTCAAGTATAAGGCCTTGTACGTAATGCATGCCAGCTTAAGCTGTATTCTGGCCTCGAGAGGAAGCCAGTTCAGCATTTCCAAGTGTGGGGAAATGTGATCAAATTTCCTTGTGCCGGTGAGTAGTCTGGCGGCAGCATTGAGGCAGGCTTTTAGTGGTGCTAGCGAGATCTTCGGTAAGCCAGAGAGGGTGGAGCAACCATATTCCACTCTAGAAATGACAAGTGCTTGGACTGCCATTTTTAGGTCGGGAGCGTCCAGGAAGGGTTTCAGTTTCCATAGATATCTCAGGTGGAATCTGGCAGATTTGGCCATCAAGCTGATGTGGTTTTGCATGTTCAAGTTGCAGTCCAAGGTTATTCTCCGCGATTTGGCCGAGTTCACAATGGTCGGAGGACAGTTTAAGGCTGTGATGGCCTTAATCCAAGTCTGAGTTTCAGGGTAAGCATGGGCGGATTTTGCGAATTGGCAATCCGCGAACTTGCGTATTTACGGATTCGCAATCCGCAAAATCTGCGAACTCTCGCGAATTTGCGGATTTCTTTTTTTTTTTGTGTTCGCAAGGGTTTCTGCCAGTTCGCGAGGGTTGTGTACCAGTTCGCAATTGCGAACTTACTTGTCGGCTCGCAACGGCCGCGACTATGTTGTTTCTACGTCTGGTTCATCATCACAGGTTCACAGCACCCTTTGTTTCACCACTGCCACCCTCTGTAAAAACCCATGCCACCCTCTGGTACATCACTGCCACCCTCTGGTTGGTTTATCACTGTAGATTATGGGGGTTAAAAAAAGCAAGCACACCTGTCCTGCTTCAACTGACATGAATTAATTTGGGGTTGATTAATGTGTCACTGAATTTAAACTTCCAGTCTGGCTGGCACCTGCTTCCTTATCTGTAATTTGCTTTCTCTTGCTGTGCAATTTTTTTTCACAGGACCTTTGTGGCCTACTTGTAGCTATTCTCTGACCCTGCTGTGAGGGTCAGAGCAGGGTCATAGAATAGTTGCAAGTAGGCAACTGAACTCTGAAGGGGCCCCTCAGGAAGGACTACAGGGAATGGGTACTAATGATAAGATTGAACTTTTGCACCTGCTGAGTGCTTTCAGTTTTGTCTGTAATTGCTTTCTGTTGCAGTGTAATTTTTTTAACAGGACCTTTGTTGTATACTTGTAGCTATTCTCTGAGCCTGCTGTGAGGGTCAGAGCAGGGTCATAGAATAGTTGCAAGCAGGCAAATGAACACTGAAGGGGCCCCTCAGGAAGCACTACAGGGAATGGTTACTAATGATAAGATTGAACTTTTGCACCTGCTGAGTGCTTTCAGTTTTGCAAAAATCCAAATATCCAGCAGCATCCACAAAAAGTAATCCTTCCAGGTCAAGATCCAAATCAAAGTGACCAGCACATGAAGAAAGCACTGGGAGGAGCCTGCTGGACAGGAACAGGAAGTTGGAGACTGTGGGGCACTTCCTTTCTCCCCCCCCCCCGCAAAATGGACTCCTTGCAAAGAAAAAGTGCAGGCAAATGTCAACCTGAGGAGTTATTCTGATAAAAATCATAATTTTCAAGGTTTATCCTGCCTGCTGGTGGATTTCTTGTGCGAAATTGCAAATGTTGCAATCTCGCAATTGCGAGATTGTCGCTGCCCACCACATCTACGTCAAGTGTTTACTCCCGCGAAATTGTATAGTATTCTAGTTGGCAAGTGCGACCAAGCAAAAAATCCGCTTCGCAAGGATTTTACGAATTTTCGGCAAGTTCGCGAGAGTTCGCGGATTGCGAATTTACCGAAAATCCGCAAAATCCGCGAGCGGAACGGATTTTACACCCATGCTTATTTCAGGGTCGGTTTTAGGAGGGGAAATGAGAAGAAATTCTGTTTTCTTTGCGTTGAGTTTGAGTTGATTGGAGGTGAGCCATTGGACGGTCTGCTTCAGGGCCTCATTCAGGAAGAGAACCTCCTTGAGAGATGAGATTTTAATGTAGATCTGCTTGTCATCAGCGTACATATGGTAGAATATACATGCGGTATGCCTTCATAGTAATTGAAAACTTGCTGAGGGTTCATTGTCGCCCACAGGAAATGTGCACAGTAAAGCAGGTGGCCAAGCGTGGAGAACACCGCATGACATAAAATAGAACACTAAACACATAAATAGGGCATGGTATATTGTAGGGTAGCGTATCCCAACAGTAAAGAATACTGATTTTACTCAATTAGAGTATTAACTGTGCCTCTTAAATATGAGCTTTTAGCTAGAAAGGGTTGGGCCCATAACCAGTAAGGCTAGAACAATGTAAGAATCAAACCTTTTGTATTTTTTAAAGAATGTCATTGAGGGCCAGATGTACAACGTTTGCAGTTAACGTGTCGCAAATTGCATCAAATTGTCACTTGCAATTTGCAACTCGCTAAATGCCATCTACAGCAGTGACTCAGACACTGTTTGCGATTCCCAATGGGGTCCTAAATTACATGCCTCAGCAGACCACCATGTCTGGGACTGCTTTTAAATAACATAGTTTTCTTTCTTTAAATGCAGTCCATTTTCCTTAAAATGAAACTTTTCAGTTGAATTTTTTTAAGGGCAGACAATGGTCCTCAGGACCACTGCCTGCTCTTAAAAAATATTTTCTCACATACTCACAAAGGGTAAGGGGTCCTCTGGGGACTCCTTCCTGTCTGTGAGTGGTTTACCACCTACTTGAAGTAGGTGATAAACTGCGAGTGTTTTGCAACCGCAAATGCGGTCGCAAAACAATGGTACATGGCATGGTGACTCGCTATTAGGAAGGAATGCCCCTTCCTAATAGCAGGAGTCGCAAATGCTATTTTGCGAGTCAGTGACTCGCAAAATAGCATTTGTACATTTGATTACCCTTTTTTCGGTCGCAAACTGGAGGAACTCCCATTTGAGGCCGCAAAGAGGGTCGTTCATCTGGCCCTTAATGTAATAATGTTGTTCTGTCTCTATGTTGTGCAACGTTTGTGACAAAGTGATGCTCTAATGGAAGAATAATGCATTTTGGCTATTTTGAAAAATAGTTATGAAACAACAGATGAAAAAAATATATATTCATATTAAGTGGTTTGTGTGATCATGATGTGAGATGGTGAACTGGTATCAGTATTGGCATGTGTGAAGTTGTTCGATCCATAGGTATAGGCAGCACGGCTGACATTGATTATCAGGATCACCATCGCTGAGTGTGGCGGAGTTTTCCGCGCCGCCCACCCTCAATATTCTTGATTGTTCACAAGGTCTTGCAGCATTTGGTAACATCAGTGCCCGGAACTCCTCATCCGTATGTGTCAGACAAGGTGCGTCAAATGTTGTACAGGCTGAAGGCTATATCTTCACCCACTGAACTGTTGCCACAGTATTAACTGTAGGTTACCGTGACATATTGTTCAGGAATCGATCACACTGAGCTTTGGAGTGATACCCTTGGTCACAAGGACTAAATCACTGCCCCAATGTTTGATGAGGAGCTCCCACCATTTTGTCTACTATGTATTTGTATTGCCTATGGGACTAAAGCTTGCAATCATAAGTAAAACTCAATCACATGTACAGTACATGTCACATTTTGAGACTGAAGGCATGAAGAAGGACTTGACAGGACTTCCAGAGGCAGGAGGCTCTGGAGAGTGCTACTCTGAAGATGCCCCATTTCCCAAGACATGCAGCGATCAAATAGCACTGGATGCCTTGACTGCTATCACCACTCATCCTGGGGTAGTCAGTGACTGCTGTCCGCTTCTTACCGTGTGCCCCTGACAGAACCCCGACTCACCTCCACACCTGTCCTCCAGTAGCAGCCATCCATGACGCCTTCCGCACTGTAGCAGCAGCAGCCCGACAGGCCATTGGCCTGCTGGAGAGCGTCCAGGCAGCGGTCCGAGCGAGTGCCTGGTTACAGTCAGCTGGATCACCAACAGTAATTATGTAAAAGGGCAGCTGAGGGTGCCATGCTGCTGCAATGCTGACATATTCATTTTCAAGGCACTGCTGCTTCACCACTGAATCCCTGAAACTAACGTGAAACTAGTGTGAAAGCTGCAGCTTCGTTTGACTCCATTTCATTTTAAAGGAAGGACTGTTGGCACCAAAACATCATTATATATATTTGGGATATATTAGTAAGCGATCGTTTTCACTGTTAGTACTTTGGTTAATTCATTCAATGGTATGTCAATTGACAACAAGCCACTGGTTTCTTCTAGGGCGAACCGGATCTCCACAGAATTTCACTGAGTTTTTAGGCAACTCCATGGAATTCCGAGTAGTGCAATTCTAAAAACTCTGTCCACCCCTGCTTATTTTCAGGGAAAACAGACAGTAGAAAGTGGGGATTCTGGATTGTGCATTCCCTTCAGATCCAACCCTACAGCTGGGATGACTCCCAATGAAGAACTTACGTTCAAACAAAAAGTACTTAAGGAGGTAGATGGGACTAACTCTCCAACACCCTTCTACAATATGTTGAACAGACAATAGGAGGCAGTGAGGACACGTACCACTGACCCCATGATCACCATAAAGCCTGCGGGCAAGGGTGGTGCTATTTTCATTATAACCACCACAGACTACAACAATTACTGCCTTTGTCAATTGGCGGATGTGAAGGTATTCCGGAACACCCAAGTGTGTTGCTGAACACTGGGACCCAGGGGGTACAGAGAAACGCCCGGTCAGTGTTCTAGTAGTGAGTAATAGAGGGACTTATCACATTACAGCCGGAGGAGGCAGCATTGATGGGGGCACAGACCGGGAGGAGGTGCAGCTGAGAGTTTGGCATGAATAAGGAGCAGGTTGTTGAATGCAGGAGAGGATCCAGAAGGACAAAAAAGGGAATATCCTTCCGGTGATCAAGCAGGAGTTCAAGGTGACGTCTGCAGAGACTCAGAAAGAGTCAGAGGTGGTTTTCCAAGGGAGAGGTGTTTCGGATGTGGTTGCTGCAGCTCTAAAACAGAGCAGTGACATAGGCAAGTGCCCAATAGGGTTCCAGGGGCCACGTGGTGTTAAGAGGTATTGCAAGAGTTACTGTTAGGCTTTTAAGCAAAGAACATATGCCCATAGAAACGCTTGACCTTATTCTGTCACCCAGTATCTTGCACATTTTTTAGCAACCTTAGGAGGAGGAGCACTGGCCCAGCGCAGTTGTGATTTATGGCAGTGATCAGCTTTTTCCTAAATAAAGCGCACAAGGCAGTCACCTGATGGTTTGGTGTTGGAATTCAATTCTGGCCAGTGCCAGCATGATTACTAAAGCCATATGTCATTTTCTCTCCAAGGCTATAACAAGAACATGTCCAGGAAACAACCCTGGGAGAACCCTAAGAAGACCCTGAAGTTTTTTGATCCAGCCCTATTTTGAATTTACAAAACATTTTCGCAATAAAGTTCATTCTAACCATACATCCACAGTTGTGTCTCATCCATTCTCCTGTGACAGTGGTGTCAGAATTGGGATTAGGAAGACATTCCAACAGGATATGGATACTACGCAGCCTATAAATATGGAGGACATGGTTAAACAAATAGCAGAAGGAAAATATCACCTACAATTGGTGATGGAAGAATGGACCCAGCCATCCAACAGGAAAGAGTAGAATTGCCTTCAGGTGTTAAGACCCAAGCCACGGTCACAGCTAATAATCAACAAATTCAGAACACCACTATATAATGTTTAGCTGACACAATCGCTAGCACTAAAGTACATTCCAATGTCCCTAGCTCTGTTCTGCAAAAATACAAGCAAGGGGAGGATCCAGACTTCTTTTTATAAATTTTGAGAGGGTCACCACTTCAGTTACCTGCCTGCGGGAACGTTGGAGTCAGTATGCAGCTATCCTATTTTCTGGGGAACTACAGACTACTTACCAAGCTGCTGACCCATGCAGTATTTTACTGTGCACAGAAGTAAAAAGAGTCATCCTTGAGCAACTGGGATTTGACACAGAATGTTATTGAACCAAATTTTGAAATGAAAATAGAGCCCCAAGATAACCCCCAGGCCCTCCTCTACCATATTAAGGATCTGGGATTCGGTGGACTCAGACGAGAGGGAGCCACTGTTAAAGATGTTATGGAAAAAATATTATTGGAACAATTCCTAGAACTCCTGCCAGGGTCCACTAGGAATTGGATACAGCAACATCCCAATGTGACTGTTAATATGGAATATGCCAAGTTACTAAATCAAAAAAAGAAGGGGGGAGGACCAGGAGCTGGTTAAGGTCCAGTGCCCCTGCTCCAAATACAAGTATTATAACCAAGTACGGGGGTCACTGTTCCATCTGAGTGTGTGCTGTGCACTATTCGCACCCACATCAGATAAAGAGAAGAAAGAGTTAGGAGTCCTGAAGAAGGAGACAAGAGCTAGGTATGATCTAGGACCCTCTAAAGTGAAGTAAAAGGTGATGGGGGAGACATTCCTTGTCTCTTGTTGCCCTCATACACC
This sequence comes from Lissotriton helveticus, assembly GCF_964261635.1. Classification (NCBI taxonomy): domain Eukaryota; kingdom Metazoa; phylum Chordata; class Amphibia; order Caudata; family Salamandridae; genus Lissotriton; species Lissotriton helveticus. Next base: position 1,778,965,868 of record NC_136059.1, on the reverse strand, counting down.
CCGGAGGATGTCACGCTTCATCATCGGGCAGTGCTCCTCATCGGGCCGGCGCTGCATTGCCCAACGGGTCCCCCGAAGGGTCACTTTCTCGGAGATCTTTTAAGAGAACTGCCGTATGATGAGTGCGGGTATGTGGGGAGGATCCTACTGTGTAGTGGCAGTGTAGAGTGGGTGGTGAGTAAAAATGGCTAGGGGATACCGAAGAGCAGTAGTTTTAGTAGTTAAATATTGGTACCCCTTCCATGTTAAAAAACCCGAAGGTTATGCGTTACAATGTGGGTAATGATGTACCCTGAGTAGCAAAAGGTGTGGTCAGGTCGACATGTTTTGCGCTATCGTGGTCAAACCGATCCAATGCGCTTCATCAGGACCAATGCAAGGAAAGTGGTGATAATAGTGTGAGTGTGGGGGTATTGTAGACCCCTGTGTGATACTGGAGGTGCACGCGGTATTTAGCCCCTAATAGAGCGCCGCAGCGAACAGACAATTAGTCTTATCTCCAGTGCAACCTAGGAGAAAGTTAAAAAGAAAGTAGGGAGAAAATGCAGGAACATGATCAGTTCAGTGAAATATTTTTTGAAAAAAAAGGTTATCAAGTACTCATGCCAGAGTAGCCAGAGTCAGTAGTGTTAATTGACTGTGGTCGTATGAGAGGTCCGTAAGAGTCCGGAGAGGTGGTCCGGCAATCGTCTTTGGGCCAAGGTAGGCTACACACTTGGTCACCGAGATAGCAAAAGTGATTTCTCAACTTGGTTTTGGTACAGTGGATCCGGCCATATCTCCAAGACGATATGCCAGTGTTCATCGTCCACCTCCTGTGGAAAATAGTTGGAAACCCGCCCTGTCTGGAAAAACACCAGAGAAAGTCCGGTGTTGCCTCGACCTCTACAGGACGTATTTATTTTATTTATTTATTTATGCATTTTTATATAGTACGGACTTTACCCGAAGGCGTCAGAGCGCTTCACAATAGGAACAAAACTGATACATGAGGAGAACATTACACTTGAACAGATTACAAAAGCAGACGTTAAGTTACATAAAGTAAAGTGACAATTGTGAGCAAACAAAATACATGAGGTAGCAAAAAGTGCACAGGAGGAAAAAAAGTGACAAGTGTGCAGGTTACAAGAGAAAACAAAGTACAATTAGAGGTATAATACTGCAATATATTCTAGACACTCAGGCACAAGAACAAACGTTACGTAGGCAATGGTGGCACTTGTGCAAGTATCAAAGGCAAACAAAATGTGAGAGGTAGAAAACCGTGTATTACAACGGAAAAGAGGTGTGTGCATGTTACAAAAGAGTACCAAACACATGTACAAGAATAATACTGCAATAAATGGCAGACACTCCAACCACAAGAACACACTGGGAAGGCACTTCCATAGTCATGGAGAGTAGAATTTTCAGTAATGGGAGGTCTTCCTTCAGATAATAAAGAGGACGTGAATTACTTTTGGAGGTGTCTTTGGAGGAGGAGAACTTTGAGGTTCCTTTTGAAGGCCTGGGAGGAGGCGGTGGTCCGGAGCTGAGGCGGAAAGGAGTTCCAGATTCTCACCGCGTTGCCTGAAAAGGATTGGGCCATCGTTCTTTCCTTCTGGAAAGTGGGAGGTTCAAGCAGTAGATTTTCCGCATTATGTGATGGTCTAGAGCCTCCAGAGAGTTTCAGTTTATTCGCCAGGTAGCGAGGAGAGGAGTAGTGCAAGGCTTTGTGGATGATACAAGCAGTCTTGTAGATAGCTCTAGCCTCGATGGGAAGCCAGCGGAGGGTGGATAACATCGGTGTGATGTGGTCACTTCTTTTGGCCCCATAAATGAAACGAGCTGCTGAATGGAAAACAGATTTAAGGGAGGACAAGTGGGATTTGGGGAGGCCAGTAAGAAGAGAATTGCAGTAGTCTAGTCTGGAGAAGACCAGCGATTGCACCAGAGTTATAAGGTCCCGCTCCGGTAAGAAGCGTGGATTCCCCAAAGAAGGCGCAGTTGGTATCGAGCAGACTTTGCAATGGAATTGATGTGGGAGATTAGATTGAGTTTTTTGTCGAGTATGACACCAAGGGATTTTGCGCTGTCGACAATGATGGGTTTATTGTTAAGTAGATTTATCTGATCCATCCATGATTGCACCGGGGAGGAGAGAGTGTGGAGGAGAAGAGGAGGAATTCAGATTTGGAGGGATTCAGAATTAGTTGATGAGTTGACATCCAGTTTTTGAATGGAGTCGAGAGTAGAGATTAGGATAGAGAGATCGTGAGTGGAGGCAACCTTGAGGTAGAGTTGAGTGTTGTCAGCATAGAGATGATAGTGGATCCCGGATATACTTAAGAGATTTCCCAGTGGTTCTAAATAGAGATTGAACAATGTGGGTGCAAGTATAGAGCCTTGAGGAACACCTTGATCTACCGCCACAGGAGATGAAAGACTGTTCGCTATTTTGATCATTTGGGATCTATCAGAGAGGAAGGAAGCAAACCATTTAAGCACAGTGCCCTCCATGCCCATTCTCTGTTGAAGAATGTTGAGGAGGGTGTTGTGATTGACAGTGTCAAAGGCTGCAGAAAGGTCAAGGAGAATTAGAAGGCAGGACCCCCCTGAGTTGAGTACCCTCAGCGCGTCATCAACCACTTGCAGTAGGGCTGTTTCAGTGCTGCAGTTTTGAATGAAACCAGACTGGAAATTGTCAAGAAGATCATTGTCCTTGATATGACGAGAGAGTTGTTTCGCTACACATCTTTCTGTGTTCTTTGCAAGAAAAGGTTAGTTAGTGATGGGGCGGAGGTTGTTAAGGTCAGTCGCATCAGCAGTTGGTTTTTTAAGTAGAGGGGTGACCTGCCCAATTTTGAAGGATACAGGAAGGGAGCCTTGGAGGTTAACCAGAGTGGTCCAATAGGAATGGGAAAGGGTATAGAAGTCAATGGCAATGGCACTGGGGATGGGGTCCAGATAATGGTTGGAGGGCTTTGTTTCGCAGATGCACTTGAGAAGGGCATCTTCAGATATGGGGTCAAAGTTCTGCCAAATGGCTAAGGATTTGCACTCCTCTGGAGGGGTAGGATGAGTGACCTGATCCACAAGTGATTTCACTTTTTCATCGAAGAAAATAGCGAAATCCGCTGCTCCCTTTGCAGAATCCTCCAACTTGGAGGTTGGGGAGAGTAGTTAGGAATCTTGATGAGATTGAATAGTTTTTTTGGTCTATTTTTGGCTGAGTCAAGGAGGGTTTTGAAGTGCTCCGCTTTCCCAAGGAAGATGTGCTTGTGGTACTTGGATCTTGTTGAGCGAAGCGTGGCCAAGTTATCAGTGGAGGGCACTTGCCTCCATTGTTTCTCCAGGAATCTTAGCTGCTTCCTTTCTTCATAGAGGGATTTGTTGAACCAAGGTGCTCAGGGAGTGGGCCTTATCCTTTTGCTTTTGAGTGGGTCGACGTTATTGATTTCGGCTGCAAGAACTGTGAGGCATTGGGAGGTGAGTTCGTCAACATCTAGGTTCCGGTCTAGCCTTGAAAGTGATAACAAAGCTGATTCACAGAGGGGACCGACATCAATATTTTTTGCATCACGAAACCAGGAGATAGCCCTCTTGGGTTGGCCAAGAGTTATAGAGTGTGATAGTTGAGGAGAGAATGGGATGAGGAGGTGGTCAGACCAATCTACATGAATAGGGGTAGTGTTAGAAAGCATGCCTGCTTTAGAAATAACGAGGTCCAAGATTGAGCCCCTAGAGTGTGTTGATTCTGTGCAGTGTTGGATAAGATCGTTTGCAGAGAGGGAGGTGGCCAGGGAGTTTGCAGAAGAGTCTTGGGGTAGGCCTCAGTCGAGATTGAAGTCACCCACGAAAGTCTGATTGTCACTTTGCGAGTATTGGTCACTGATGAAGTCATTGAGTTCCTCCAAGAACGAAGGGCCACTCCGAGGCGGGCGGTAAATGACATGGAATCTGAGGGGTGAACGGTGGTGCAATTGTAGCTCAAGAGAAAGGAATTCAAAGGTGTGGGAGGAGCTGATAGGAGAAGCCTTAAGTTGAAGGGAGTTTCTATAGATGACTGCAACACCTACCCCCGTGCTGTCTGTTCTATCATTCCTAAATATAGAATAGCCTGTGGGTAATAGGAGATCAAACATAGAGTGAGAGGTATCTTTGAACCAGGTCTCTGTGAGGAAGAGCATGTCAATATTGTGATGGGTGATGGTATCGGAGATTTCAAGTTTGTGTTTTACTGCAGATCTGCAGTTGTGGAGCAGACAGCGCAGCTCTGATTGATTTTTTGGGGATTTATATAGTGCACTACCACTTCAAGGAGCATCTTGGCGCCTAGATTCATATGCTGAAGGTTGTAGCATTTGCTGTTCTCAATCATCAAGTAGGGGATTTAGACAAGTGTTCTACTCTGTCAAGACTGTTTTGGTGGCGGGGGCACTTGGGCTCTGAAGGGTGATCAGGATTTTGTACTTATGCGGGGATGCTCGGGAGGGTTTAGGTGGATGCTTGGTTCTGACAGAGGAGATGGTCGGAAAAGTTTAGATAGTAGGGTTGCTAGGGTATGAAGGTTGAAGAAGGGCGGCGTTCAAGGGCTTGTGTGAGTTAATGAAGTTTGCAGATGACAGGTTGAGCTTGGCTATATTGGGGTGAGGGGGCGAGGTGCATCTCATGGGAAGTTGGGAAGGAGTAGAGGTGCAAGGAACGGTGGAAATCTAAGAGCTTAAAAGTGAAATGGCAGCTGTAAGCTGTGAGATGGAGGTGATAAGAGAACCTAGCTTATTTTCCAGAGAGAGTAAGGCAGAGCACGGAAGGTTGGGTGGCTCGATGGAAACCGGGGGGGGGCAGAATTGGTGGTGGAAGGCAGGGACAGGTGGGGGGACAGGAGGTGAGTTGGGGTGTAGGGTTCACAAGTGGGGAAAGGGGGAGGTTGAGAGCGGGAGTTTGTGACTCGGAGATTAAGGGACAGTTTTCTTTGTTGGTGTTGCAAGAAGGAGAGTAATTAAGGACAAATTTAAGGGGAGAAGGGTGTGGAACACGGCGGAAGGGTAGAAGGAGAGGGGAGGTCTGTGTGGAGTCATGGGAATGTAGGAGGTTTGGGAGGAAAGGAAGTGAGGTGGTTGTGGAGGGCATGTGAGCTAGGAGAGGTGGCTGTGAGGGATCGGGCATCTGGCAGAGTGGGGGGGTTGAGAGAAAGGGAAGTTAGAGAAAGGAAGTACTGCTAGACCCGAGGGAGGGAAATGGAAAGGGTAACCGAGGGGGGAAAGGGAGTGGCACAGCATTGCTGGAGGAGTAGGAGGGAGAAGATAGATGCAGTGGGATTGTGGGGAAATTTGGGTGAATAACGAGGGAAGGAGGTGGTGGAAAGGAGGGATGGAAGAAGGGATAAGGAGAGCGTAGGGAAGGTTCACTGGGGGAGAAGGTTGGAGGAGAGGTGAACTAAAAAGGGGGGTGACTGGAAGGAAAATGGGGGAGGAGAAGAGATTGGAGTACCGGGATGGTGCAGATTGGACGAGGAGCGTATTAGCTAGCGGTAGGGCTGAAGTGATGTGGGAGGGGGCATACTGTGAAGGGGAGGAATAGGAGAGGAGGTCACAGGGGAGGGGGAAGGAAGAGGGCTGACCTGTGCTTCTCGAGAGTGCAGCCAATTGGAGTGAAGGGGGGTTAGGGGAGGAGAAAGGGAGTAGTGGGTGGAGCTAGAAGGAGAAGCAGGGGAAAATCCGGTCGCAGAGGAGGGGAGTAGGGAGGGGAAGAGGTGGTCAAAGAGCGAGAGAGAGGTGTCTTTGCCTTGGATCATGACAGTACCTTTGTTGTAGAGTGAGATAGTGATGTAGCCGTTGAAACGCGCAGAGGGGGACATTTTTAGTTGTTTCCCATGAGGGATAGAGGAGGAGGAGGTGACGTTAAGGGAATTGTATAAGCTGGTGGACCAAGAGGGGGTGTCGTGAGTGAAGAAAATGAAATTGTTTTTGAGCCTCCCAAGACGACCATTGTAAAATTGATCAACAAAAAGGGAATCCGGGAAACGTTCAATAGTGTTATGCTTCAATCGTTTTATTGCAGCTTTAGTCAGGCTGGGAGGATAAATGATTTTGTAGCAATTAGTTCCATCCTTAACTCGAGTGGTGGCCATGGTGGGAAAATGAGGCGGAGGAGGGTGGAGGGGATAAGAGAAGGGTATTACTGGGAAAGCGGTGGAGAGGAGAAATAAAAGGGCAAAAAGGGGGCACATAATCCAGACGTTAAGGTGAAGATATCAGAACTAATGTGCCATCTGGGAAGTGAGGTGGGTATTTGTTGGGCCTTCAACTAGGAATACAAGGTGCCACCTGGCACTAGATAACATTTACAAGGGAATTTTTTTACATAGGATGGGACCAACTTGCCACTTTCAGAACCATCACAGAGCAAATATAGTCAAAGTAGAACAGAATATAAATGAACACCCAGTGTCCATTGGTGAACACTGTACAGCCTGTTAACAGAACCACGTTCGGCACCAACCGCATAGTACGGCCAAGATCTCAACAGACTACTATTGGACCCTAAGCTCCTGAGAATCACTAATATTAGGGGCAAAGAGCATAGAATGGAGCAGAATCTGACTAGCAAAGACTAAATATGCACAACAACCTCGTCATCTTAAGACCACATGTAGAGGTATTCAGAACAGGGTGCGGAAAACATACTACATGAAAAGCATTTCCTAGCACCACATATACGTACAAGGGCCTGGCGCCCTGCAAACCTTGCAGTCTCCCTGGCCAACTGACCATCTCAGAGGGGGACTCAAATGCCCTGAATCCATAGTGTCAATGGTGCTGCCACTGCAGCGGGAGTCCAACTCAATCAGAACTGTCCCCACAGAAAAAGTTACTTGAAAGGTGCATTTTGCACTACCTGCTGCACATCTGGTAAAGGCCTAAACGGTACAGCTGGCACTACTTGCTGCGCAGCTGTAAAAGGGCTAAATGGAGCAGCTGGCACTTCTTGATGCGCAGCTGTGAAAAGGATTAAACGATGCAGCTGGCACTACTTGCTGCGCAGCTGTAAAAGGCCTAAACGGTGCAGCTGGCACTACTTGCTGTGCAGCTGTGAAAGGCCTAGACTACTTGTTGCCAAGCTGTATAAGGCCTAAACGGTGCAGCTGGCACTACTTGCTTCTTGCTGATTACTTGCTGGGAGGGTGTTCGTGCCCCAGCCCTTAGCGTGCACTATGATGGGGGGGGCGGGAGAGCTGGATCTCAGTGAGGAGCAGCCAACTGGGGACTTCCTTTGTCCCTCTAGTCCAGAGCGGCTGCCATTTTGGGGACAGGCGTCGTCAGTTGCGCCGAATTCTGACCTGCTCCCTTTTGGATCTTGCAGGGGGGGAGTTCGCGCCCAGGCCCCAGCGTGCTCCGTGATGGGGGGCAGGAGAGCTGGGACTTATCGAGGAGCAGCCAACTGGGGATTTCCTTCGTCCCTCTATACCAAAGCGGCGGCCATTTTGGGGACAGGCATCGTCAGTTGCGCCGATTCCTGACCTGCTCCCTTCTGGATCTTGCAGGGGGTGGTTGCGCCCTGGCCCCAGCTTGCTCCTTGATGGTGGGGGGCGGGAGAGCTGGGTCTCATCGAGGAGCAGCCAACCGGGGACTTCCTTCGTCCCTCTAGAACATTGTGGCGGCCATTTTTGGGACAGGCATTGCAAGCCTCGGTCAGCCTCAGCCTCCAGCGCACTAATTATGCTTCGCTCCGCCACCTTTTGTTATGCCATGGGACAGTGATCTAAGTCAAGTGGCAGAACATAGGGAGAATGCGCACATTAGACTAATAGCCTCCCCCACGCTCCCGTCACATTGCATCAACAGCCATGCATCAGTGAAGGGAGGGGGGTGCTTCGCGCCAATGTCCGTCTCCGTCTGTCCAGCTCAAATAGAAGCGCCCGCATCAGATGTGGTCCCGGCAGCCGGCCAGTATCAGGCCCCCTGCGCCTTCACTTATCTTCTGTCACAGTGCGGGGACATAGGAATCAGCGCAGACCAGCAACGCCGCGCTGCACTCACCCACAATCAGCACCCTGTCACCCCGCGGCTGCCGCCCTTCCGTAGAGCGAGAGCATCCCACACAGACCTTCCCTGTGTTTCCCAGGTAGGTTGGAATGCAAGTACAGCTCGGAAAACCCATGGGTAAAGTGTCTCACCTAAATAGGCATCGAGGAATTCCCCATGGGTGGCGGTGTCAGTCTCACCGTCATTTCCCTGTCTGAAAGGGGAGTAAAAGTCTTATTTAGAAAAGGGCCAAAAAGGGGGGGGACAGCCTCGTATGCAACTAACAGTAACCGTGTTAATGTGATACAACCCCATTCCAGAGCCCCGTATGCCACTGAGGGTGCCATCGTATGCAATTAACTTATACCTCTGTTTAGGTGAAACATCCCCGTTCCAGAGACCCGTATGACACCGAGGGTGCCCATCATCACGTACACAGAGTTCACATCATTCTGTCAAAGATCATGGTTTACTACGGTTCTGTCGTAGCAGAGGTACTAGTTAGCAGCTACCCACCCAACGCCGGCCCGGATCTTAACTGCCCGATCCGACCCGCCTAAAGTTATATTCTGTTCAATCAGTTGAGGCAGCGGCCACTTCCGGGATGCCGAGTTATCGGCTGGCAACTCTGCGTGTGCGTCAGGAAGAAGTGTATCTGCCTGGTGTTGGTCCGTCTACGCATCCGCGTTGTTTTGCTGAGTTCAGCCTTTACCTGAGCCTCATTTAATCTCCTATGTGCGTGTGTATTGCTTTCAGATTGTCTAGAAAAGATATATATTAAAGGATTGCCCAAGTTAACCTCAGCTCCTATTAGAGCAGATACCAGTATGTTATCTAAAAATATATATATGTATACCGGAATGCTCATCCGGGCGTGTGAAATGCCAGCCAAAGGTAGTGGTTTTCAATCATGTTTGGACCTCAAATTGCTGCCAGAAACCCGTATAGAGGTTGGTGGTCTATTACATAAGGGAGTCCCTTCACTAAAGTGTTACAGGTCTGAAAGATTGTCAGGAAGGCTAAGGGGATACTGGTAGTCATGTAGGTATGATCAGGTGATTCAATGATGCAGTCAAGCAATGGTGTGATTTACAGAGTGTTCCTCCTATAGGGCAATGTATCTCAGGGTATCACTGGTATACAGCAGCCAGAGTCTCTCACAATTCTGACAAAGGTATATCATCGTTAAGGCCATGGATATGGGTTTTAAGGCAGTGGACCCAGCGTTGTTCACGCCTCAGAAGTTAGATACCATTCCATGCAGGGTTTGCCTATAGAATTGTCCATTCCATTTCCTCACTGGTGTGTCCTTGCTCTATGAAATGGTTGGTCATTTTTGTAGATGTTTGTCCTCTGCATATGGTACTTCTGTGTTCGCTCATCCTTGTCTTTACAGCTTTCATAGTCATACCCACATACCTCTTTTGGCAGGGGCAGGTGATCAGGTAAATGCAGTTTTTAGTGTTGCAGTTTGTATGAGCATTTTGTGTCCATGAGAAGTTACCAATCTGGATAGTTTTGGTATGTTTGGTCGTAGAGCAGGCTGTACAAGACCCACAGGGGTAGTGACCACATAACGGCGGAAGGATCTAGAGGGTATTTACGCTGGGTGTCTTCTTTGGCTGTGGGCGAGTGTGAATCAGCTGGTCTCGTAGATTACTGGTGCGCTTGAATGCAAACTGCGGTTGTTGAATCTCTAGGGTTCCTGTATTCAAGATCTTCCAATTGCGTCTTTTTATCCCTTTGATCTTGTTGGATTGCGGTGTATAGGTGGTGACACATGTGATGGCTTCATTACTCTGCTGAGGTCTAGTTTCCAGAAGGCCTTGGCGGTGGTTATACCTTTTTTCAGGTACCCACTTCCAATTTCATCTTGAACCCCATTGTCCTGGTCCTTATTGTGCTGCTACTACTTTACCATGATGCTAAGCTACCGGTTTGTCACCGGAATTTGTGGGTGTACATTCAACAGTGTGTGTATGCTGTTTGTGTGCAATACTATAGGTTAGAAAAGGGCATTACAAATTACCTACATTGACAAATTGACAGATTCACAACATATATGTGTAGTGAGATAATAATGAGTAGTACTTCACTGTCTCCACATCCCCATCGCCTCACTCTGTCAGAACTCTACCACCAGGACACTGCCAGCAGTGAAACATCCAAGTCAAGTCAGCGTAAACCGGCCTGCCTGACAGAGTACTGTTAGGCAGCTGCTATGAGGCGGACTGCAGTCTGTTGATGCCACATCTAAATACAGCGGGCGAAACACTGTCAGCTTGACAGAGTACTTGGTAACACAACCAGTAACACTACAGAGATATAAATCAAGCCCTAAGTTTTACCTTTGTGAATCAGACCCTAAGTGTGTTGATGGATATATAATTTCCAGCCAGTTCTTATTGCAATTTTAATTACTTTTTTATGCCCACATATTGAGGCTTTCTTTCGATATTTGAGATGAAGAATGTTTAGACTATTGTTCCCTTTTAAGGTTTGGTCTAGAGACCCTCAGTCAATCACTCTTTGTTTCAGCCCATGTTAGAACTGGGGGTCTCTAGTTGGCAACGGTTTGCACCTTTGACCAAATAGGGACCCTTGCTTCTAGTCAGGGAAAGGGGATTATACTCCTGGGTAATCCCTGCTCACCCCCTTGGTAGCTTGGCACAAGCAGAAAGGCTTATCTCAGAGGCAGTGTGTTAAGCATTTGTGAACACACATAGTAATACAGTGAAAACACTACAGATGGACACCACACAAGTTTTATAAACATAAGTATTTTTAAATAAACTTAACACAAGGCCACAAATGACAAAAATCCACAATACTGTACTCAAAATAGACTAAAAGATGTTAGAAGTTACTTAATTCAAATTTATAATGAATGAGACAAAGTTCTCACAAAAGTACCTTGATACGTAACACAAGGTTACGTTGCAGGAAGGGAGATGTGTTGGTTCCTTGCTTCGGGGGAGACGATGCTGCGCAGAGCAGAAGATGTGTCTCAGTCCTTACTGGAAAGGAGGTGATGGGTAGATTTCCGTGATGCGTTCCGGTTACGATGCGACAAGGGGGCGCCTCGATGTGATGCCTCGATCCAGTGCAATGCAAGAAGATGGCACCCTTGATGCGACGACGTGAAGACGATGCATGAACGCCCAATGGGCGTGTGTTGAACTCTGTACTTTGGAGCTGTGACAGGCCCTGTGACATGCTTCTCCAGTGATGCGACGGCAAGCCTTGGGGTGACGACACGCTTCTCCGGTGATGCGACGGCAAACAGCTGCGATGAAGACACGCTTCTCTGGGGATGTGGCGGCGGCACGTTTCTCCGGCGATGCGACGACAACAGCTGCGACAGGGACACGCTTCTTCTCGTGAATCACACTTCCAGCTCCCAGCGACACGCAGGCTTCTGCAGATAGAATTCCCAGCAAGGAAATTCAGAGGGGAGCTGGTGGTGAAGTCTTGTAGCCCTGAGACTTCAGCAGGAGGCAAGCACAAGTATAAGTCCTTGGAGAAATATTCTGCAAGATGATGAAAGTTCTTTAAAAGTTCCTTCTCCTTTCCTTGGCAATGAAGAGACTACTGCAGGCCAATCCAGCAAACAGCACACTGGCAGAGGGGCAGTCTAAACTCCTGCAGCTTCCTTGGTTCTTCTCCTTGGCAAAAGATTTGTCTTGTTCCCAAAAGTGATCTAAAGTCTTGGGGTCTAGGTCCCCATATTTATACTCATATTCTCTTTGTTCTCTGAAGGCAGTGAGGCCATTGCCTAGTCCAAACCAGTTCTGGTCAGTCCTGGAGTACTTTGTTGACAAGACTCTTTCTTTCCTTTCACAATGTAGGTCAGGGACATCAGCCACACCACAGGAGGTGGAGCCAGCATTGTGGAGGGAAGGCACAGCCCTATTCAGGTCCCAGGTGCAACTCCTCTCACCCATCTACATGCTGATCTCTCTATTCAGCTCTGTGCTGACTCACCCTGTCTACTGGAATTCCCCAGCCCCTGTCACTCAAACTCCAGACAAGGAATACACAACCTAGCAGAGGCAGGCTGGGATAATTAGGCAAGAAAATACTTACTTTCTAGAAGTGGTATTTTCAAACACAGAATGTTGAAACCAACTTCACTAAGGCCCACATGCATCAATATCGGCTTTTGCGAGTTCTAAATTGCGAAAAATAACGATTCGCAATTTAGAATTCGCAAAGGCCTATGCATGAATATATATATATTTTTTTGCAATTCGGTAAAAATCGCTATTTTTACCGATTTGCAAAAAAAATGCAAATTTTCAAATGCGAATTCACAATTCCCATTCATTCCTATGGGCCAAAATGCCCATAGGATTGAATGGGAATTGCGAATTCACAATGTGCAATTGCAATTCATCGATGCATTTCAAGGGTGGAGAGGGGGGTCAAAATGACCCCCCCCTGCACCCATGAAATGTACTTTTCAGCATAAGTTACATACACACATGTCCTAAGGACATGTGTGTCTGTAGCTTAACAGTTTAAAAAATGCATTTTTGTGCATTTTTAAACAATTTCGCAATTTACCACGAAGTTGAACTTCGTGGTAATTTGCACTTCCAATTTTAAAAATCACACATTTTTCTGTAATGATGCATAGCATTTAAGAAATCGCACAATTGCGATTTCTTATATGCTAACGCAATTTTAGAAATCGTAAAAAAGATGCGACTTCTAAAATGGCATGATGCATCCCCACCAGCACTTTTGCATTCGCAAACGGCCGATGTTAAGGAATCGCACCATTTGCGACTACAAAAATGCTTGATGCATGTGGGCCTAAAAGATGTATTTTATCATTCTGAGTTCAGGCATAGTAAACTCGAATTTCTACCTAGATGTTATAATCAAACTGCCCATTCTGGCCTATGGGGAACAGTTGGCCTTGCAATAGTGAAAAACGAAAATGGCTGTAACATGCCACACACACATGGTGCACTGTACTAGGGTCTAACAAATAAATCTAATAACCCAATCATGAAGTCACTAATTAGTAAAACAATGTAAGATAGGGAGCACTTGCCTACAACGCTAGCCTTTTATTACCTGGATTTTCAGGCAGTAACAGTTATGTTACTTTGCCTTTTTACCATTGTAAGCTTCCTTTCTGGGCAGACAGTGGCATGCAAAGTAGTGTCTTAATGTGAAACTTGTAGTGCATCCATCTTTGAATGGATACGCCATTGCCAAATACTACTCATTGAGAAGTTGCACTGTCTTTTATGTGTCGTTCTTGCTTCTTCAATGTGGCACCCCGGTTATCTCCTCCTTGAAACCAGTGGTCATTGCACTTTCTCTACAATGCACTCCGTATTACTGTGGTTTATGATGGTCCTAATACCTTCTCCTTGCCCTATGTCTCATTGCCTTATTGGGACTCATGTCAATCCCCACACCATCTTTGACCTTCTCCGCTTCTCGCCTTAATTTACAACTGTCAGAGACTACTCTGGCAGAGCTGTCCTTCTCTGCACATCTCACTTGTTCCAGTCTTCTACCGTACCCTGCCATCATTGTTGAATTATTGGCTTTGCTTTGGGTTTGCAGCTAGCAATGCTTTTATGAGGATATTTACCTGCCACCTGTTCATGTTTCAATGCTTTTTACTGCTAAGACCTCTATCCTACATATTCCATCCACAGCCACCACTTCCACCATCCCACTACTACCTCCCATACTACGTACAAGACGCTAACATATAATCACTAAAGCCAAAGCCATCACTGCCTCCAGCACTGTCATTGCTACTATCATCACACCACCATTCCCACTACCCCTCAATCATCACTACCACCACCATCACTTCTGCCTCAACCTCCATGAAGATCACCATTACGACCACCATCAACAAAATCATCACCATTACCAAAACCACTTTTGGAACCACCACTATTATCATCCTCACCTGTATCACCATCATTACCATTACCAGCATCATTATCATTGCCAACACTACCAATATTTTTACCAGCAACAACGTTATCACCACCATCAACATCCACTACTACCAATACCATTACCACCACTACCATTACTACCACCATATAAACCATCACCTGCTGTGAATACTTTAATTAATCACTCTGGGTCACATTCTAGACCATATTTTTTGTCTCACTGTGACACTCCAGCCAGGGACCAGCTCTGTGCAATTTGGTCTTGTTCCTATCCGGACAGTCAGCGTGCACCCTGAACTGCCAGGGTTTGTCATTCTGCACAAGAACAAAAGCAAGCCCAGGCTAGTTTTGCCTTTGTTGAGCCACATCAGTGAGGTGCAGCTTAAGTCCTATTGGACAACGAGCTTGGTCCCAACTTATGGGCACAATTGTCACGCTTAAGGTGTCCCAAAGAGAAAAATAATGTGTTGTATGAAATGCTTGTATTAAACACATCCATTTGGTAATTAATCCCGACCATATTGAAGCCCAGTGTTTTTTGCTCACTGTGCTACTCTGGAAAAGGACAAACATTAGGCAAATCAGCATTAGTCTTACTCCAACGGGAAGAGTCAAGCACTACAAGTTGCACAGTTCTTACTGAGAAAGGACCAAACATGGGGGCCTATTATGATTGCGGTGAATCCGCATCCTCGGGGCCGGCGGAAGCCACCGCCGGCCCCGAGGATGCGGATTCACCGCTGCGGTGATTCACAAGACCCCCCGCCAGATTAGGATGGCAGGGGGGTCGGGAAGTCCGTACGCAGCTTTTCCGCCGCGGTCCCGCGGCGGAAAAGCTCTAATATGGTGCTCTAATATGGTGGCGGTGTCTCTCAGACACCGTCCACCATATTAGGAAATGCCTGAAAAGATGCTTTTCCGCGGCGGATTTTCCGCCGTAGAAAAGCATGTGGTACTTCACTGCGGGGGCCCGTTGCGGGCCCCCTAGGTGAAGGGGGGGTGGGGGGCTGCACATGGGGGGTACCTATGGTACCCCCTTGCATTTGTATGCAGAGATCGGCAGGCACCGCGCGGTGCCTGCCGCTTTCTGCATACAAATGCAAAGTATGCATTTTTAACATTGCGGCGGGTGCAGCTTGAAGCTGCACCCGCCGCAATGTTAAGGATAGAGGATGTGACCGCCACCCTGGCGGTCACATCCTAATCTTCACGGGGGGAACGCTGCTGCCCATGCGGACGTTCCCCCCTACTCTATGGTGGCGGACGGACTCAGGTCCGTCCGCCATCATAATCGGCCCCATGGTTTGCCTAGGATTTCCTGAGAATATCAGCAGCAAGAAATTGCCAAAAAACTCTTAGGTCTAGTTTTTAAATATATCACCTCTGCACTTCTTCAGTTAAGAAACTCGTGTGAGGTTTTCAAATGCCCCATTCCTCTTTTCTTTTTTTTTTCAGTCAGTTCTGAGGCATCATATGTTCCCTCTTTAAATATTCCGATGTGAAACAGAAATGTATACATTGTTATTTGATGATAATTGTGATTTACATTTCACTACCAATGGCGTGGCTACCATTAGTCAGTGAATGCAGTGGCACCAGGGCCTATGATTATGAGGGGCCCACTGCATCACAATTATCAACCCAGAGACAGAGAGTTAATTTTCATCATTGCATCATTGCATTGCATCAATACCTCATTTACAACACTACTGTCACCAAAAGTGAAACCATCAATAAATCAGTCTCTCCTGGGGGGTAATCCTATACATCTAATAAATACATTTTGAATGTACTATGTTTAGGTATCTGTGCTATGGGGAAACAACAGTTACAACGCAACTTTTACAACGGACTACTTTTACAACGCTACTATTACAACACAGGATCTTTTACAACGACTGCCTTTACAACGCATGGCATTACATAGCAGATGCTATTACAACGCATGCCATTACAACGTAAGTATAGGTAAGTTTATCTTTTTTTAATCATTTATTTAATTTGGGTTTAGGGGTTTAGGGGTATAGGGGTATTTTAAGGGTTCAGGGCTAGATTTGGGTTTTGGGGTACAGGGGTATTTTTAGGTTTCAGGGCTAGGTTTGGGTTTTGGGGTACAGGGGTATTTTTAGGTTTCAGGGCTAGGTTTGGGTTTTGGAATGGATGTTGGAGAATAAATAAATGTTTAACTACAGCTTCTATGTGTGGTGTAATCTATCTGCATGCCCCAGGGCTGGGCAAGATGCTACAGTCTGAAACTTGCCTCCTACAAACATGAAGCAACAGCAACTTAACCACTAAACTTTATTACAACAAAGTTGTCATCAATTTAATTGGCCAAATTACCAGAAGTGGGCACTGACAGTGAGACTAGAACCTGCTAATCACAGTGACTACTTTAAAAAGTGCACTGCCACATTGACTTCTGCACCCGTAAGTGTGTCTGTACCATAGTGCCAACTAGTTTTGGGAATTTGCTCATTATTCATTGTATAATTGGCCTGCTATATATATATTGTAGCATCCAATTGTTGGGTGCATGCCCGATCATCCAAACATGCTCTACAAGTGCGAAAGTCAGTAAACACAAACTTTTAGCTTTAACCGCTGTTAACATTTCCTACCAGTGTGACACACAACCGTTTACCGGTACTTTTTGCTCCGTGAAATGGAAAACACACCATCACTAAAATACATAAAGGCTCTCAACCCCAAGAGTCACTTACCAGCTGTGTGTCTCCTTTTATCTTTCATCACAACTTCTGTCTCCTCCAGCTCGATCTATCTGTTCCTCCAGCTCACTTGAGACCATCTCTACAGGGTCACATGACCAGACGATATCCACATCAAAGACAAACTTCACCTCCTAGCAGATCTTCTATAACACTGCAACAATGACAAAGGACAACTTTAATTTAATGATAAATAAATAGACAATGTTGCAACCAAGCAAAAGGATAACTGTAATCTGACAGAAAATAAATGAATTAATAAAAAAATAAATGAAGATAATAAAATGCTGCTCAGATAGTCAACATATTGAAAGTATTACTATGACATCCTAACAAGGAATAATCATATCACCTAGTTTTCTCAATCGTCCTACAACTTCTAATATTGAATGGGAAAATGGGTTCATATGTTCCACGATTATAGCAAACTATATGGCTGGCCCAGACTTTTCTCCTGATCACAAAAATGCCCTAATTCTAAGCATGTAGGCAATGAAGGACTGCATGTGTTCACGTTTTTGCCACAAGTGGTGGATTCACAAGGGGTAATGATAGAAGATATCTTCAATCAAACCTTGAAAACAGATTTGCTAAAACTAGTAATAGCTCAATGACATGTCAAAAATCCTATACTTTGCCACAAAAGATAAGCAAGCGTATAGGTGAGTTTGTTTGTGGTAAGACTTTGTGAACTGGCAACAAAATGTTAATGTGGCCTAATTATGAAAGAGTTAATCAAGAATCAAGTGATGCTCAAGTTAATGCACTGGTAGAACAGTATAAGAAAATCTGGGGGCAGTGAGCAATCCTACTCTCAAAGAGGCAATCACAAAAGTGAAGATTGTTGAGAATGCGAAAGTCTGCTTGAAGGAGATGCAGCTCTTAGGTTTAATGAAGATTCAAGAAGTGGTGGTAGTAGAAGAGCCTCAACAGGAAACAAGCACTGAGATAAATGCAGTTAGAAAAAAGCATCTTCCTTGGACCAAATGAAACTTGGCTGAAAACAAATGGTGGAGATCAAGGTAGAGTACAAAAGGGAAAAATCTTCAACAGAACTGTCTCAGGTGTGGCAGCCTGTACCATGTCAAGTAGCAGCTACGGGCAAACATTGTATGAAATGCGGCGACAAGAGAGCTAATTTTGCCTTCATAAGTCACAGTGTGAAAAACAAAATTGCAGCAATAGACTCCGACCAAGATTTTCACACAACAGGGGCACTAAGGGCCCGATTACCATGTCGGTCAGAAAGGATCGGAACGGCATTCCGATTTTCCTAACCCATGTCAGAACCCATGTTTCTGACCGACCGATTATGATAGAAGGTAACTGTTTGGTTGTTCCGACTCCGTTCCAACTCCGGGTCGGTCGGAGCCGAATCATACATGTCTATGCACTGTGTTTCCGACCAACCGACTATGATGTTGGATTCGGACAGCCTTTCCGAATCAGTCAGTCAAACATGAAAAGGCTATCGGAAACTGAATTTGGGGGCCCTTAGCAGGCCACCCTTCACACGGAGACCTCCTGTTTGAGCCCTTGTGGATACTCATGGGATCCCTCTTTACAACCATGCACAGTGTGACAGGCACCAGGTGGTGTCTACGACAGGGTACAAGGTTTTCCACAAACACACCATTTCTCAATGGGAGCCTGTGTTGTCAGTAGGACCACAGGCTTGCATTGAACTCAATGCAAGTCGGACTGAACGGTGTTTGGAAACATCGTAACCGGTGAATCGGACTCGCTGAACCCGAGTCGGTTGGAACCGATTACGACAAGGAGTTGGTTGGAATGCTTTCTGACCAACATCGCAATGAGGCCCTAAGTGTAGATACACCAGCAGAAGACATTTATCAGATGTTCAAGCTGAAAGCAAGATTTATAATAAAGGGAAAGGTGGTCAATCTGATGGTTGACTCCGGTTCCCTTTACACAATATTCACTACAGATATGTTCAAGAATACATGGCCAGATGTTGAACTTCTACCAAAGGACATAATGCAAGTGGATATTAAGGGATTTTTTATCAATGTTGTAAGATATGTGTGTGCAGAAATAATGTTCCAGTACCGCAGGGATGAAGGCAAGGTGTAAGTTGATTCAGAAAAGGGGGTAAGTTGGTCAGCCAGGACCATCAATTTTGAGATGTGCACACTTATACATTTAGGTATAGTTATTAACCCTGGCGCGCCAGATTATTCCATCTTAGCGAAGGAAGCATTGGCAGCAGCATGGGGCATGGAATATTTAAAGATATTTGTTTGGGAAACGAAAATCATTTTAAGAAAAGACCACAAACCGCTGCTCAAAGTTCTGATGCCTGGGGGTTTAGATAAAAGCTCTACCAGGTTGACCAGGTTTGCAGTTCATACCATGTCTCTGACCACCTCATCCACTTTTAAACCTCTCTAAATATCCATATCTAGAGTTCCCTTTGCTAATCGTTTGCCCTTTTCCACCTAGTAGTTGGACTGTGGATCGTAAAGTGAAGTTCTTACATGCTTGATTCCACTTATAGCACGGTAATATTCCATTTTATCTTAAACTATCTGTGTTCCATTTTCTGTGATGATGATTGTGTCTTCACTTGTAAAAATATCTTTTAAAACTTTAGCAGTGCTAAAGGTGGTGACACAACTTATAAAGACTACTTCTAGCTACTTGGAGTGAACATCCACTATGACAGCCACAAAATGCTGTGCATGTGCAATCCATAAAGCATCTACCTGGTTGAGTGACATTGTGCCATGAAGTATCATATTGAATGTAGAGTGACTTGAGTTTACTATTATTATGTGATAGATGCTCTCCATATTTCCTTTACAAAGCTACACCACAAATTATAGGTACTATAAGGGGCCCTCGATTACAGTCACAGTGCGCTCCGCCTTGATGTTTCCTCATTGCCTGGACCTGGTTGCATCGCTGGGGTAGGAGACCACATGCCCCAGCTTCCCTGACCCAGCCATGATTCTGACATGTTACTAGGTGCAGGAGGGCCATAAAATCACTGAGGTGCTCAGCCCGGGTCCACCTGCACCCGTCAATGACCAGGCAGGGCTGGGCCACCCGTCTTGGCTCATCGACTTTGACATTTGGAGCCCAGTTTGTGAATCTCTGGGAATCAAACAACCTCAAGTGACAAGATGGATAAGAAGAAATTTAAAAGAGCCACGAACAAGGTACATTCCTCTCCTGCCTCCACTGTGCTTGACCAAATTTTACAGATTGCTATGATGGCTAATAACGCAGATAAAGATCACATGGAAAGGAGATTATCATGACTACAACTGCGGGCCAATCACCAAAAGCAAACTCATTGTTTCTCCCAGCTCCTTAGCTCCTGCAAAAACCAATTGTGATGACCTAAGTGTGACATCTCAGTCTCTTACTTCTGAAGCTTTTTTTATTGTCATAGAGCCCATCTCCCTCCGGAAGTTCTCATTTTTACAGGGTTCTGAAATGATCCAAGTGATCTACCAAACAGAAAAGTAGCAAAAAAGCTACCCAGACAATCAAGGCTTCAAAGGGCTCAGATTGTACCTTGGCCCAAAAGAGTGTGAGCCTTCCTGGTTGGGGGAAGAACCCAATAAAGATGATATGAGGGTAAAATGGTGTTTGGATGGAGGGTTTTGAAAGAAAATCTCAAATCTGATGTGGTCCAGATTGCATGCCATAGAACATGCTCTGCAGGTTCTTAAAAATGTGAAGGGTGCCTCGGAGTTGATTTATCCTCACTCAGATAAGGATGTAATTGATGTGGCAGGAGTTACAGCAAGTCAGAGCAAAACCAGAGGAGTCATCCCCCTTGCACCTCATTTACCCCGTACACAAATCCCAAGCAAGTTACTGTAACGCTGGATTCAAATAGTTCAAAAATCCAAGTGAAGCCCCATGAACATAACCATGATGTAATATCTGCACGTTCATGTCCAAACCTCAGCCGGAGAAAAGAGCTGGACTAAATGACAAAAGAGAAGAACTCTTTGAAGAAAAACAGCCAATAATAGGTCTCCTTCCTGCTGATTGTCACATGCAACTATTCTTTCAGGGGTCCCTAGTCTAAGGAAGGGACAAAAAGAGTCTTATGAAAGGCTGTTTATTACAACTATGAATTGGCTAGATCCATATGGAAGTTTCCCGCCCACTTTGGATAAAAACATTTGATGTTAAGGAGGGTGGGTTGGATTAGTACAGGGTCGGTGGATCATAAAGAGGATTGCATCATTGTTCATTTTAATTCCCCATATATGGCGTAAAGTCTTTTATTTGGAAATTTGAGCACCCAGCTGGAACCCAGCAGTATAGTACTGGTGCATTTAGGATATTTTTATAGGCCTAACCCACAAGCCACATGGGCCCCTACTCCAGATTTCAGACAATTATGGAGGGGTACAGCAATGACATTCACAATGCTGGATAGGGGGTGCGTTACCTGGGCTTGTTCTTTTTCTATCCCTATACACAATCATTTTGACGTCTTAGCAGATATTGATAGACTTAACAGAGAAGAGTCCGATCATCATCAGGCAGTCTGTGAGGGGAGGGTGAGTTGGGAGGAAATAAGTGAAACAGATATGGCAAAAGGATGGAGTCACTCAGAAGTCCTCCAAGAGAAAGTTGAATTTACTCAGCTGAAATGTAGCAGGATTGAGATCACTGTTAGCGGATGAGAAAAGGCTTGATTTGAGCAGATCGTTTGAGATATTGTTTTTTCAGGAGACATGGGATATAGAGGGGTAGTGCTTCATGGATGGGTTTACAATTTTTTGCGTACATACAGTGGCCTCCACAAATAGTACGGATAAGAGGGGCCTGGCAACATTCATGAACCTAAGTTTAGGCAGCAATATGGAGCAGATAGTTTTAATTCAAGGCTTATTCTGGATGTCCTGTTATTTTTTCCACATAAGGTCAGGGTTTTGATATTAAATATATATAACTCACCCTATTCAGAAGTTGTCTTGAAAGATGAGTTGAGAAGGTTTTGTGAAATGATTTTGTTAGACTGGTCCATTTTGCCTCTACTCATGTTAGTGGGAGACTTTAACCTACATCCTTGTATTGCATGTATAACTAATAAGAGGGATGAGGATTAGGAGGGAGACTCAGAGCAGGTTCATTTTAGTCATTATCACTAGGGTGATGTGTTTCAGTCTCTTGGTATTGGAATGTAATTTTATTAATTTGTTAAGCATAGAGGAATATGGTTCTCC
Organism: Lissotriton helveticus; assembly: GCF_964261635.1. NCBI lineage: Eukaryota > Metazoa > Chordata > Amphibia > Caudata > Salamandridae > Lissotriton > Lissotriton helveticus. Next base: position 1,778,943,978 of record NC_136059.1, on the reverse strand, counting down.
CATGTCTCTACCCACATTCAAGGGTAGAGGTCTAAATTCAACTGTTGATTATAATTTTGTGTCTGCTGGTATGAATGTGTTTTTAATAACGTTCAGAACTACATGGAGTATTTTTAGCTATAACAATCCTTCCATGGTTGAGTTTGGCTGGAATGATCTTGCAGCCAAGACCTCAAATTCCTTTAAAACTCCCCTTATACTCAAGGAACTAGGCAGTCGTATTGGCTGGGGTAAGATAGCCCCCGAGGTTTTTATGAGGAACCTGATCAAGGGGTGTAACCATGATTTTGAGGTTTGTTTACATTTGAATTCTTCTGGTCAGGCTTTTGTACATGCATTTTTCAATATTTGTAATGAGGTGCAGAAAGTCCTTTCCAGACCATGCCATAGGTCCAATAGGCATGGCCCTAATTGGTCTGTCAAGGCCTATTCAAGGGCTTCTAAGTATTTAAAGTCAGTCCTCAAACAAAAGCTAAGGTCCACATTAGCGGTAAAAGAGGCCAGTAGGATCTATGAGCAGGCATGCATGAATTGGAAGAGCCATCTGAAGAAAGAAGTGTGGGAATATTTAGTGGAGGCCTGACTTATAGAGAATGTTCAGCTTTCTCTAGAATTGCAAACCGGCCACTTTTTAATGGGGGACCGACAGTGGATATGAGACAATCCATATTAGTTAAGAAATGGGTAGATTATTTTGCAAATATCTACTCAAGTAATCGTGATTTTAGACCCTCTGTACTGCCTGAGAGTGAGCTGATACTGCAATTTCAGTTGGTCGAGGTAAGGGAAGGAATAGTGGAACTTATGTCAGGAAAAGTGCCAGGAACGGAGGGGGCGCCTGGGGATCTTTTTAAATCATGTACGGATCTTTGGGCCCTTGAAATCACCCAGCACTTGAATGCTGCAGTCTGAGGGCACATTATTTATCATGGAAGCAGTCAGTCATTGTTCCAATTTTTAAAACGGGAAACCGAGTGGACCCAATGTCCTATCATCCCATATCATTAATAGATGCTGAGGAGAAAGTCATGGGTAGGGTCCTTCTAAAGTGACTAACGGAATGGGCAAATAATACAGAAACCCAGTCAGATATTCAGTATGGCTTTAGACCAGGACGAGGGACAATTGAACAAAATCTGAACCTCTACCTATTATCTAATAAATATACAGTGGCTGAAAAAGGTTTTATACATTTTTCCTTCATGGACCTCAGCACACATTTAATAGATCAAAGCTGCGGGCTATGCTGGGGGAAATGGGGGTGGAAGAAGCCCTTGTAGCTTTTTTGCACAGTTTGCACACAGGATTGGAAGCATCCGCAAGATATGGTCCTTCAGAAGAATGCACTACTCACTTTCAGTTAGGCAGGTGTGTCTGTCAGAGATGTATTTTGGCTCCCATGCTTTTTATTTTATATATTAGTGGGCTGGATCAGTTTTTAATAGAAAACTGTATGGATGTGTTGATGGTAGGAAATAGAATGGTTCTGACAGTGCTGTACATGAACGATTCCATTCTCATTGTTCCCACAGCAAATGGCTTACAGCTGTTATTAAACTATATTTCAACCCTGGGCGAAGTACTATGCTATGCTCCCGTAGATTTCGAAGTTTGCGCTACTTCGCACTACGCGATTGCACATACCACAGTGCAAACACGCGTAGCGTAGCGTAGTGCAGTGGTCATGTTTTGCTTGCTCGCGGTCCTCAACGTCAAGTTGGCGACCACGAGCAAGCAAAATGATATCCCGATGACACTTTTTCCTCGTTTGCGATCTGCCACATCAAGTTGCCGATTGCGAGCGTGGAAAATAAACCTCCTGGTGAGATTCTCAAAGCGAGGAGGTCAGGTTTCTCATTGAGAGCGGTCGCGTATGCTCGTGACCGCTCGTGATAAGAAACTACCAGTCCGCGTTGAGAAAGCTGCCGCTCGAGTAGAAATCTACTCGAGCGGCGGAAAACAACCGCTTCCACTGCGCAGGATGCGGTTTGCACTGATTACACAGTGCGGACAAGCATCCGGCACTCTGCAATCAGTGCGAACAGCATTTTGCACAGTGCACTACGCAGTTAGTGTAGCTATGAGTAGCTCGCGTAGTGCGAAGTGCACTTCGCGTAGCTACACGTAGCACTACTATGCACACTATGCCCAGGGTTATTTTTATGATTTTACGGAGAATTTGTGTTTGAAGATTAATTATTCCAAATCTTACACTATGATACTAGGCCAAAAAATACAAACATGAAAAACCATTTTATCAAGCACCACCTAATAGGGAAGGTGGACTAGTTCTGTTGTCTGTGCATTTTGCTGGAAAATTAAATAAAGTGATACCCTCTGATAAGAGTGCATGTTCATCTTTCAATAGGGTAGCCAAAGGTATAGATGCTTTTTCAAGGCGCCTAGGATAAAGCCTGTTAGAAATTGGGGTCTCTGCACCTTTGTTCTAATAGGGACCCTTACTTCTAGTCAGGATAAGGGGGATACACTTCTAAAATAACCCCTGCTCACCCCTTAGTAGCTTGGCACAAGCAGACAGACTTATCTCAGAGGCAGTGTGTAAAGCACTTGTAAACACATATAGTAATGCAGGGAAGACACTACAAATGGAAACCACACCAGTGTAGAAAAATAAGTACTATTTATCTAAACAAGACCAAACGTCAAAATTCCACAATGCAGTATCAAACATGAGGCTCTTGAATGGTAGAAATAGTTCAGTTCACTGCAAGTTGTAAATGCAACACTTTTCCCACAAAGTACCTTAGATGCATCACACAAAACTAACAAAAGGGTCGCAGAGAAGGTGATGCATCAGTTCCTTGCTTAGGGGGAGGTGATGCGTCTGTTCCTTACTGCAGCGCAGGGGAGGCAATGCGTCTGTTCCTTACCGTAAAGAAGGTGATGAGTCTGTTTCTTACTATGTTCCAGTTATCATGCAACAAGAGGGCGCCTCGATGTGTGTCGACGATCCGGTGCAATGCGACAAAATGGCGGCTCAATGCGATACAACGATCCGGACAATGAGGGAACATTTGCAGCCGGAGGGCAGGTGCTGCCACGGTTTTCTCTGCGATGCATCGGGACCTGGTGTGGATGCAGCACGCTTCTTCTCCATGGCTCGGCAATGCGTCAGGACTAGGTACAGATGCGGCACGCGTCTTCTCCATGATTCGGAGATGCACCCGGGAATCAGTGCGGATGCGATATGCTTCTTCCTCGTTATGTCAATTTTCCAGCTCCCAACAACAACAGTTTCTAGAGGTCCTAAACAGCAGCAGGCACATCTTTGCAGATTGGAATTCGCAGCAAGGAAATACAGGGTTGCTGGTGGTGAAGTCTTTGTGTCCTAAGACTTCAGACAGGAGGCAAGCTCAGTTTCAAGCCCTTGGAGATCTTTGCTTCAAGCAGGTGACAAAGCAAACAGTAAAGTCCGTTTTCTCCCTTCCTTGGCAACAAGTAACCATTGCAGGCCAACCCCAAACAGCAAACAGCACAGGGGCAGTAATCTTCCTCAGCTCCTCTGGTTCTTCTCCTTGCAAAGGTTCCTCTTGATTTCCCAGAAGTGATCTAAAGTTCTGGGGTCTGGGTCCCACTTTTTGTACACACAAATACATTGTTCTCTGAAGGCAGAGATGGTCTGTACCCAGCCAAAACCAGTTCTGTCCTCTCTGGTGCAGCTTTCTGGCAGGAGGTGGAGGTAGCATTGTTGAAAACAGACCTCGCCCAGGCAGGTGAAATGAAATCTCCTCCCCCTACTCTAAATTCAACCCAGGTCCATTCAGCCCAGCCCTGACTCATCAGACTGCTGGTGCCACTGCCCTCCTCCAGCCCCTGTCACACACAAGCCAGCCATGCAATACACAAACCTAACAGAGGCACACTGGGTGGTTAGGCAAGAACAACCTACTTTCTAAAAGTGATATTTTCAAACAAGGAATGTAAACACCACCCTCACTAAAAGATGCACTTTAACATTCTGAGTTCCGGTATACTAAAATGTATTATCCTATCTTCTTCTCAGTTGAAACCCAGATGGCCTTGGGGAAGCGCCTCTGAATAAACAAGAAGAAACAGTAATTGGACCACTGAACATTATTACACCATTCTCCAAGTAATTTCTCTTGCTGTGCAGCAGTTTGCATTTCTGACAAAATAGCTCAGAGGGTTAACTAATCGCTGACATCTACAGTGACCGGAAGGTCCCAAATTCCCATAGTCAGCGGCAAATGCAGCCTTCCAGCTTTCAAAAGTTTGAAAGTTGAGTGCAATGACATTTGCACACAAAACGACACCCATCAATACATCACAATTATTACTGCTAAAATGATCTTTTTTTAAGTGAAGTCGGCAAAAACAGAACAATCCCATTTAGAATAGCAAAAAGGTGTTCAGTCCCATTATTCTATCAAAAGAAGCATGACTTTTATAACTGCCAAAGCTGCAGTTGAGGCATGGCACAGATGTGTGGCTGGCCAAGTGCACTCTACTTATTGTTGACTTTTAGATCACAGCAAGGAACAGTTGGCCATTTCCCTCCCTTGCCCTAGGGACCATGACACACTTGCACAACTACTGACAATGCACTTGAATATTTGTGTATTTTTATTTGAGTGCTGCACAGACCAGGTAAGGGAATAATTTAAGATGAAGCAAGTGCCATTTGCTTATGAAATAGTGAAAGAAGAGCTACTATAATCTATAACAGTGTTTAAAAAATCGTTCTGCATCTAATCTCCTTGTAAAGTTTAGATTGTAACCATTATTTAAAAAATAGATACACTGTAAATTTCATCAGAGAACGGATAAATCAACTCTAAGAAATGTGCTTATTTAGTTGAGCAGGGACTCCAGCTGATACAATACTGTTTCAAAACCTGAAACCCCATGCACTCCTGGAAGTCAAACACACATATATATATATATATATATATATATATATATATATATATATATATATATACAATTAAAAAACGAAGCGCAGACTCCCGCACTTCATTAATATTTAGCCCCCGGGAGCAGTGAAAAAAAGAAGTGTGGAGGATCCCAGTCCCCCCACACTGCCCTGGGGACTGCCACCCATGGGGCTTTGCATAAATATTTGCGAGGGGGGCACATCCCCCAGCGCTTCTTTTTATAAAGTTGGGGGGGAGGGCTCTGAGGCCCCGCCCAAGCCCCGGGGACCGCCACCCCTGGGGCTTCTTTTTTAAAACATTTTTTTACCTGTGTGGGGGGCTCGAGCAATCATCCATAGACTTACTCACACACATAGTCACGCATGCAAACAAAGTATCAAACATCCATTTACTTGCATATACAGTTATACACACACCACCATACTTACTTCTACAGAAACTTATACATACTTACTCCTTAAACAATCACTTATAGAAACACATACTTATTTATACAGAACTTCTTCCAATCTCTCACTCTCACATACACCAATACTCACATATACTGGTTTAAAACATATGTAGTTACTCATAAAAACACTATTGAGACAGTCATTCACTCACTAACACACCCATACACACACGTATCCACCCATACAGTCCTGCAAACATGCTGTCTTCAACACATACAAACAGTGAGTCACTCATTCATGCATCTATGCACCAAGTAATACCCTCCACCGAACCATACAGACACTGAGACACTCATACTTGTCGGGGTGGGCCTCAGCTAGGCCTACCAGTGCTAGGGGTTCGCCCTTCTCTGCTCAAACTCCTCAGACCAATAGGATAGAAGTTGGCACTGAAACTGGAATATAAAACAAAGTTTTATTAAACCTCATGAGGTGGAACTACATTCACACAACACACTTCGGTAGTGTATGAAATAGCACACTCAACAGAAGGACCATGCTCCTTTTATACCCACACAGGCGGTACAAGTACAGAAGAGAAGGGTTTCATACATAAAAGGTCATACAGAAAAGCACAGTCAACAATAGGGAGGATCTAGCAGTTTGCTGACTCCGGTAAGAATAACCTGACAGTTACAGACTAGAACAGGTGCATGAACAGTCACAGTCTCCTCTGCACATGTGCAGAGTAACAGAGCCTAAATATAGTCTGTCTATAAGCAGAGTGCAAGAGTAAACAACAGCAAGGTAGGACAGAGCACATGATTAGCACATGGCAAACAAAATGGCTTCTGAACACAAGATGGCTTCAGCTAATTGCTAACCCCGATCGCTGCCAATTAACAACAGACCCCCCTTTTAGCATTAGCTGAAGACATTCGTTCATTTGAGGTAATCTAGGTTCACATCTTGTACATCTATATTCATCATTTCAGTGACTTCATTAATTAGCATACGTTGGGCTCTAATTTCTGCAACATTTCGCTTGGCAGGAGTATAGGCAGATATGCAGAGGGACCAAAGCATTGGACCACATTGTAATTTATTATTTACACAGCATGTAAATAATATCATGAGTTTTACACATAGGATGGTCAATAGCTTTCAGCCCCAAGTGGCAAAGAGTGTCCAGAACCATCTGGAAAAAGTCCAGGTTCCAGTCTCTGGGTGAATTTCAGCGGTAATCTTATGCAGTTTAGAAATTTCATCAAACACTGAAGGTGAGTGGTCAGGAATGTAAACGCAGCAACTACTACAGATGATGCGACATGCACCACTTCGATCAGCCAGGATCACATCTAAAACCATATGATTTTGGAGTGCTACAATCCTCGCAACTTGCAGCTCTTCTGTAATGTTCCCAAGTGCCATAGCTGTCTGATTGGTAACAGCTTCTACAACACAAGTCAATCGTCTTATCTTTCTACCATTTAATGCAGCACCCACAAAGAAAAACAAGCCCAAATTTAAATCAACTTATTGTTGTAAGGTGGTGTCAGTCTGGTCCACTTCAGCAGTGCTTGTTGTTCTCTTATATCTGTTCTTAGAGATATTGTTATACAATTTGAAGTCCTTATGATACGATGCAGGTGCCAGAAATACAGGGGGCAATAGAAAGGACACATAACATACTCCTGACCATCCAACTGGTAGTTGGTAATATCCCTTCTTACCGCAGACAATGTATGCAATATGTGAGGATATGAAACTGCTGTTATTAGCACCTTCAATAGTCAAAACCACAGTACACTCACTTCTCCCCACTGGATTTCTCCCAACACTATTTATACATAAGTCTGCTTTAGCTCTAGTAACAGAATCCCAAATGGTCCATTGTTCTTAATAGTTCTCATATTTGGTCAAACATGTGGTGTAGAAATGTTCTCAGGTCGAGACTCCTCCCATTCCCATTTAGTCCCTTCAGCTCATGGATAACCATTGTTGCAGGGTTTCTGTACTCACACAGAACTGTGCACAGAGGAGTGGAACCTCGGCAAATTAGGATGTCCCAAAACTTACCTTAGCAACCAACTCACCCCTTACCGAGCTAGCTACAGTGTCTCATTGGACATATCAAACTCCCAATGTTTAGACAAACCAGAACATGAACTTACAGTACCTCAGGGTACGTGGGACTCATGAACACTCTTTCGTTATATTATCATTACAAACCAGAACATGGAGTAAAGAAGACACATGTGCATTTGAAATGTTTATTTACTAATGCCGTCTTCTCAGGCGCAGTATCTTAGATAATACAAGTATACTTATTATCAGTAGCAAAATTATCAGCATAGTTACTAAGACATAAAAAGCGAATGGTGACAGCATGTTAACATGCTGTAATGAATAAGAGTTAACAACACTTATATCTCACCCTCCCTAACACATATATTATATTATTAGCTAAGAAGGTCTCTTTGGGTTGTTTTAGGGCGGGCCCATACCTTAGTGTCCTAGCATGAAGGAATCACATCAGCATACACCAGCTCTCTCTGCATGTGCACCGCATCAAGTGTGTTAACAATTCTCGTGCAAAGCAATATCAATCCCGCCTCAAGCCCAAGTTGGCAAAGGCTGCACTTGTGTTATGACTATGAAGGCGTGGAGATCAGACCTCATAACAATTCCATATCGTGTTGCTCCTGAAACTTCAGCACTCTCCGTGCAGACATGTTTTATTAAACAAAGCAGATATCAGAGCAATAACATATTATTCTCACATTCACCACGGCAAACTACTAGGTTGAAAGCTAAGTCAACAAATAAGGGTCGTGTGCAGAAGTTGCAAGAAAGGAAAAATGGCGTTTAAATCTCAAACGTACCTATGCTAACTTAACACGATATAAGGATATATAGGAGCTATACAACACCCCCCCATGATCCGAGAACGGACTAAATAAGATAACAGAAGTGCCATCACATGAGAGCAGAATCCAATTATAAACGAGCATGAATAAAAATTCAATTATAAAAACTAATGCTAAAAAATAGCCCACAAGTATAATGTGGCTCAAGCCAATAGGCAAGCAAAAATAAAATGTCTTGACCAAAAGTCAATAAAATCAAGGAAATGCTATCAATCAGCATGTTAATTTGAGGCAGTGTCTATGATAAGACTGTATATGAAAAGTAAGCTGCAACAGCCTCCAGGAGGAAGTCACTGTCCTCATCCGAAAACAGTTCAGCCATCCAATTTAAAAGATGAAAGGAACATACGTGATCTTCCAGCACCGGATCCTCTATAACCATCAGAGGACAGCTCGGTGGGTTTTCAAGAAAACTTCGTTCCAAGAAACTTTGCGCTGCCGACAACACATCCCAGGGACCCATTAGTCCATGTGCCACCGCCAAGGCCATAATCCTTTCGTCAGAACAAACCAACTCGTGAGCAATGATAGGACTCATCAGTTGATCAAAATCGACGTCAGCAGATATTGGTCCGCAGAGACACAAATCAATGGCCCAAAGGAAATCACAGGTCAGGCAGCGAAATACAGGCTGGACACAGGTGAAATAGGAGAACCGAAAAGATAATCCAAAAGCCGTGCTTAGAGTCGCCAACGGCAGTGTGCCATAATAATCAAGCATGCGGTTGCGAAACCGCGTCAGTAGCAGCTGAGCGTGGTCTTGCACAGGAAGGGCATCCATATTTAAAAAGGCAGAAAACCACCAATGCGCCAGCCGCTAATGCAAGTAAAAACGGGAACCCTCCAAATAAGGATGAAAAAATAGAATGGAAGAAGGCAGGGATAACTCCAAAAATCTTCTCAAAGGAAGTCACGAGACCACCGCTAACAACTTTAAAAAAATGTGCTAGGCCCGTTGTGGAGGATGCGTTAAAGATAGAACGGACCATGGCTCCGAAATGCAAAGGCAAATCAGTGTTTAAAAGAGCCTGAACCTCCGTACGGGTGTTAGCAATGTGAAGCACGAAAGTTTCACGGGCCGAGCTCAAGGCCACCTCTTTCTGGGACAATAGAGCTCTTATTCTAGCCATGCCGCTGAATTCTGCTCCCAAGGTCGGTATCTGTGGCCAAATGGAAGACTCCCTATGTTCACGTGTGGGAGGATAAAGAACATTTCTGCAGCAAATAACTCGCTCACTAACTGTTACTATGAAAGCTATACCTTTAATTAAACCACAACAGTTTTTATTATTGAGCATTAAATAACTACCATTCTCTAACAATTTAAACGTTGGGATGATAGCAGGAACTGGCGTGCCCTGTAAAACGCAAGCCATATTGGGTCGGTCCTTGTTACATGAACCGTGTAACTGTATGTGTCTGCACATTAAAGAATGATCTGGCGTCTCAGTACACTCATCCCCTGTTAGATAAACTTCTTGTTCATCCTTGAAACATCTGTATGTGTATGGGAGTGACCAGACCTCATGAAGAAAACCGCTACCTAAGGGTTCAAAACGACCTATTGGCACATATTTCATACAATTTGAAAACTTATATAAAGCAAAAGGCAGTGTTATTAAACCGTGGATAAGCCACGTAGCAGCAGTGGCCTCTGCCACAGAAAAAGGCAAAGATTCCAACCTTTCAATATGTAGCATAGAAAAGGAAGCATCACGCATTGAAAGCAAGCGTTGTTTGTCTGTCAAATTAAACGGTGCAAACAAAGAGGAAACGTTCATGTATCCCCAGGGAACTTTACCCATTTTCAGAGTCTGAAGTGTCCATGCAAACTGCATGATTGACCGTAATTGATTTTGACCATGGTATAATACAGACACTTCATCATGCACAATATCAACAACAGACGACACAATATTATCTAATGTGTAAATTCTAGAGGAAAGCACGTTAATGCTATTGTCAACAACTGCAAGCACTTTCTCAAGATTCGCCTGATCAATAGCCCTAAGGCGTGAAGCAGCTTCAATCTGTGACAGTTTCCAAATTTCATTGTAAACCCCATATAACCACCTTTTCGACCTGCCACTAGCTGGGCCTTTAATGAAATCATTTAAATCCACGTCTGCATTCAGTTTGGAAAGGTGATACTTAACCGCAGGTAAAGTTGAATGTTTCAGCCAAGCTTGACACAACTTGCCCACAGAGTAAGAGGTGACAGTATGACTCAAATCAAACCGGGGATCAGATCTAACAGTCTTAAAACCGTCAGTTATATTCAAAAATCTTTTTTGGCAAGAATCAGCACTACGGTGCCAAAGCAGCCAACCCTTAGGATTCATACTGGAAATGTTAAAGGAGGAATTAAGAAGCAGAGCCTGTATATCTTTAATGGACAATTGAGTAAAATTACTCCAATCCTCATATTCCTCCAACTCCGGGAAAGACGGGGTGTTCAACCTTTTAGATGTAGCCAATCCAAAGCATGTGGTCTGGGAAATGGTTTCATTTAAAAACAACATATGATTCGGGATGAGACATGCACGGTGCAAAGCCTCAGTGCCTCGTACCTGCCAGGCCCTTGAACCCCAAACCGATTTAAGGTCTATGGTTTCCTTCCATAACTCATAGCCCCCAGTAACTAATTGATTTAGGAAGGCCTTCGAATACAACAATTTGGTATCGGTAAGTCTAACCTTGGACAGTGGCTGTCTTTGAAACCTAAAATAAAAGGACTCGGGATTGGACTGATTAAAGTCAGTGAAATAAGTATACTTTTTAAGAAACGTTTCTGAACTCCCTTGTGTAGGTGCCGGGCAATGTTCCCACTGAGTAAAATTAACAGCATCCCTTCGGGAAGATGTTTTGTGTAAGAAGTGATTGCCATAATGTTGGTAACAGAACAATTCACCATAATTAGCAGATTCTAAATATAAATCCTCAGCATCAAAAGCAGCATAGTATTTCAAATCAGAAAACAAACTTTCCACAGCATTAACATCCCAATCATCAGAACGAATGTTTTGTTTCACCACATCCCCCATATTCACTCTAAGTACATTAGGAACATTAACGACTTCCGTTGGGCCATGAATTTGAAACCGAACTGCATCCCACGCGATTCCATCCAGAACAGGCCAGGCTGTGATGTTAACCAAAGTCAAGTCTCTTTTTAATCTGTGTGTAGAATGTGAAGAGGAAAGTGGGGCCAATGTTCCGTTTAAATGAGTAATGCAAGTTCTCTCCTCGACATAGTGTCCATTCATAATCCGAAAAAAATAAAACACAAAACCAATTGACATAAAAAGGTAAACCGAAAAAAGGACCAGCCAAATGTATATCCAAGGAGGTATCAAAAAATGTTTTTTAAACAGGCTAGCATATACTGCAATTTTAGAGGGTTTTTTCGAGGCAAGGGAAGCAGAGTCAAATGAAAACTGGATTCCGTGGCTAAACGAGTTTGCAGGTCAGGCATGGACAAATCAGTGGGGTATGTATAGTCTGTCTCATCCATATCAGTTCCGGGCAAATTATTTAATAATGGACTGGAAACAGCAGGTAATTCGATGGCCACCTCAGGTTCATTATTAGAAGCAGTGGGCAGAATTGAATTTCTCACAATGGAAGGACAGGAAACAGCTGGTGTCATGCTAAGAAGAATCGGCCACTCTGTGTATCTTGACATTGTCAATAGAAATAAACCTGTTTTCCTTACGACCTGGAAGTGGTGGTAAAATGACTGTTCTTGTGCCCTTCACTCCAAGGACTGGGACCGGAGCTCGATAGGAGGGACCAAACTCTTTCTTGTTGTCGATCTTCTCCCGAACCAGCTCTCCAGCTTGGGGTAGCCAGCCAACTACCGGGATCTGCAACGCATCATCCGATGTGGAGGGCAAATGTTCCTTTGCAAGAGTGTCTCTGGTCTTTTGTAGATTCTGTAAAACATTGCAATGTTCATCTGCGTCAAAGGAAGTGGCGCGAACCACTGAGTCTAGACCGTCAAGGTCAGGGACGTACATCTTGATGCCAAAGAGCATTTCGTATGGGGTCCGCCCACCCAGAGACCTTCTAGGGAGATTATTAAGAGCACGCTGCACGCCATAGAGGTGAGCCAGCCAGTTTCTGCCAGTGCCTATAACTCGGGCTGTCAAAGATTGCTTTAAATCACGGTTCATTCGTTCAACTACACTATTACCCTCAGGTCTGTAGGGTGACGAAAACTTGACTTGGACCCCCATCGAAGTCATGGCATCCTTATACGCCTTAGAGGCGAAAGCCGGACCCTGATCCGAATGGAAGGTACCACAGGCAAAAATCCCTATAAAGATACGCAAATCTCTAATGACAGTCCGTGAATCAGCGCTGCGATGTGGCCATACCCACACAAAGCGTGTGCATGAGTCAACTGCTACTAAGATGTACTTATACGCAGTATCAGATGAAAAAGGACCGCAGTGATCTAAATAAACACAGCCTAGTGGTTTATTAGAAATGTACAACTGAGTCTGTGGCGGACGCGTAGCAGTTGAAGGTTTAATCTGCTGGCATATGTCACAAAGAAGGACATAATCACGCGTCTGTTTGTACAGTCCCCGCCACCAGAAACGTTGTTGTAGTTGCGTTACAGTGGCTGAGACGCCCGCATGCGCAGACGCCACACCTTCATGAGCCGCTGTAATCAAGTCTGCTCTGCGATCCGAGTTGGGAATCAGCCGTTCCCCAACATCAGGAATTGTCACAAAAGGAACCTTTTCGGGACTTAAGTGGTATTTATACTTCGAAGGGAATCCCGCAGGATGTTTACTTCCCTTCTCAGAGGCAGCAATCGCTGCCAAGATGTCGCTATCAATCTTGGTTTTAGACCTAGTAACTGCTGCAACTAAGTATGTAGATACTGCTGATTTCGCTGCTTCATCAGCAAGCGAGTTGCCAACAGCGTGAACTCCTACGCGCTGATGACCGAGAGTATGAATCACATAAACGAGTGGCAACAGAGCCTTAAGCTCTGCCACTCGAACCCAGATCATTTTATGTTTTATTGTGCTACCCTTGGAATCATGAAAGTCATTTTGAATCCAAAAGAACAAGTTTTCATTGTAAGACTGGACACAGTAGTAAGAATCACTTACAATTAGAGTAGTAACACTTGGATCTGCGTACTCCAAAGCTAGTAATAGAGCACGAAGCTCTGCCAATTGAGTGGTGCAATCGCCCAGGGGCAACGTGTGTACCTCCCTGGAAATGAACTCATCATTCAACATAGCACCGACCACAATGGCGCATGCGGAAACGTAGGCATGTTTAGAGCCATGCGCAACCTGCGCCGACCCATCAGTGTAAATGATGCAATGGAAGTCCTCCAAAGGTCGCATCGCCAGAGGAGCAGGATGAACGAATTCATACTGCAAGTACTCCTGCGACCGTAAGGAAGCGTCAAAAATAAACATGACATCCGAGGATGACAATGACGCAGCCCACTGAATCCACCGAGGGTGCAAAGCTTTTGAATTTGGTACACTCGCTTTCGTGACTGCCTCCAAATGAGGACAGGGTGTTACCACTAGCATGCGTTTCCCCTGTGACAGAGCACGTTCTTTCAGAATTGCCATCTGTACAGCAGTTAAAACTTTTTCCACTGTGGGAAACCGCATCTCAGCCGAAGTGTACAAGTGAGACTTGTAAGCGATAGGTACTGTGTCACCTTCATTAAAAGTGAGGTATGTGAAACCCACCGTCCCAGGAATTATTCTTATTACCAGGTTGGTGTGGTTATCACGAGTCAGTAAATATTTAGAAGCGAGCAGATCAGCCTGTAAGGATTGCAAAATGGCTGAATGCTCAGGCAGCCAGCATGATTTTGAGAAAGTTGGTTGTATCAAAGCATACAAAGGCTTGATACGCTGGGCATATTCCGGAATGTAAGTTCTGCCGAAATTCAAAAAGCCCAGTAAAGACTGTCATTTTTTCAGTGTTGTTGGAGCGCGTAATTGTGCGCACTTCTCTAAGAAGTGAGGAGCCAAACCTCTACCTTCATTGTTGAGCTCATAGCCCAAAAACAACACTGTGTGTTCAGCAATGTGCGATTTTGCAAAGTTAAATTTGTAACCCATGTCTGCGAAGTTGCAAACAACAGAATTTACACGACACAGATGCTCCCAAATATCATCGTCTGTGAGATATATGTCATCCACATACGAAAAAGCATCAGGGTCGAGTGCCTCCAGAATAGAGACAATGCGAGCGGTAAATATACCAGGACTATTCTTGTAGCCCATTGGAAGACGCCGGAATTGCTTTTGGACTCCAGCGCTCGTAAAACTGGTCCATTGGGAGCTAAAGCTGTCCAAACGGTGGGCATAAAAACCATTGGATATGTCAAGCGTTGTCTTGAAACGCTTACGCATGAGACTATCCACTAGGGCAGAGCCGTGGGTATTCTGTACAGCACAGTTACGGCAATGCGAGTTTAAATGCCGGTAATCCAAAACCAAACGATATGATCCGTCAGGTTTGTTCACAGTAAAAAGGGGATTATTCATCGGTGACACACACGTTTCAATAACTCCCTGATATTCCAATTGTTCAAGGATTTCCGCGACGGAAGATTTTGCTTCACTCCGAATGGGATATTGCGGTTGAGGCTGCGGCTGAGACCGCAACGGAATTTCGTGGCAAGGCGACAATCTATCCCAACCACATTGGTTACGGTACAGAGCCGGCGCGAGAGCCCGAGCCCACTCTTCTGCAAAATGCTGCGCATGCTCTTTCGAGACAGTGTTCGCGAAACTGGGCAGGATCACCTCCTCCCCTCGCGGCGCCGCGAGCACAAAAGGTGGGGGCCAGTCAGCCTCCGAAAGTAAAATATCATATGTAGAAGACAGATTCTCCCAAAATACACCTTTAACGGTACGCTGTATGTCACCTGCAATTAACAGGACAATTTCATATAGTCATTCAGGGGGAGCACGTCTCGTATCCGCTGTTTCTATCACAACGTAGACATCAGTCGCTGTCACCCTCAGTAGTGGACGCAGCGCCTCTCTGACTATGGTTATCTCCGCCGCGCTGTCCAGCAAGGTCAGAGCCCACGTCAGATTCCGAAGCCGCGTTCTCACTATCTGTGGCATATCGATGCGCTGTTAAGGCTGCGACTTTCTTTTTCGCAAACTGCGGACGCCTAGGCGTAGAATCCTCCTGCTTCACTGCGCCGTCCGTCTGGCGGGACTGGCCACGTCCTTGTCATCTTCATCTGGATAACACACTTTAATGAGATTATAATTAATCCGTCCTACTGCCGCCTTTTCAGAAGAAATTAAAAGCGCAAACCAAGCTTGGCAAGAACTAATATGCGAGAAAGGAAGAGAATAAAAGGTGTTCCTCCCTTCTTCTGGTGAGCAGGTATCATCCCACACACCCAGCAGTTGGTAGTATTTGTGGCATTGTGAGTGTGATGCAACATCTGAATAAACGTATTGTTTAGGTAGGATTGACAATGCTTTTGCTCATGATATGGGAGCATAAAGTAATGATGCTGAACTGGTACTGGACTGGTGGCAACCAGAAGCTGTCGAGCAGGAGCCACTTTCTCAACAAACCAGGTTGTCACTGCTACAGTCACCATAGCAACAACAAATCCTACAGCACAAATGGTCTTTTTATAACAGATCTTAGCAACAGTTGATCTCCTTGCAGACATGATCTCTCCATCGTTGAATCAATCGTTGGAGCTCTAATGCCCTGGGCAGCCATTGGTTTCTTCACCGAGGGTCAAGACGGGTATCACTATGTAGGACTGACCCCCCCTTGCCACATCAGCGCCGTTTCACAAACCCAGGAAAGTAGATCAACAATGCAGGTTCTTTCCTCGGTCTCAGTTGGTACCGGGATACTCCAGGGATTGTGTGGTCCAGGAAGACTGCCTCAGATTCATCAGGTGAGATAGCGTGGCCTTTCTCCATTTCCAGAATCTCTCGATGGTCAGTCAGCACAGCAGGTTCCACCAAGGTAGGCAACACTCGCTTGCAGTGAGTGCTATGGATCCCGTTCTTATTGTTTGTCACTCGAACTGCTGTCCTTGTGGCTAAGAGCACTTGCTCTGGTCCTCGCCACCTCGGCTCCGAGCTGTTTGACCTCACAAAGACCTTGACCTTCACGTGGTCACCGGGTCGGAGTTTGTGGGCCTCACCAGTAGATCTGTCAGGAAGAGCTTCTTGAACCTGTTGATGAATAGAGATCAAACTGTCAGTCAACTGTGCTTAATAGTCATTCATCAGAACACAAGGTAGATCATGTATGGGGCATGGTTTAGGCACTCCCCAAATGTTCATTGGTCTCCCAAATACCACCTCATATGGTGTAAGCCCAGATCGTGAATGTGGCACCGATCTAATGGACAACAATGCCAAGGGTAACGCATCAGGCCATTTCAAAGACATGGAAGCCAGTATTTTTCCTAGTTTCAACTTCAAAGTAGCGTTATACCTCTCCACCAATCGTGCTGATTGTGGGTGGAAGACTGCATGGAACTTCTGTTTGATCCCTAATCCTTTTAGGACATACTCAACAACTTGCCCAATAAAATATGGTCCGTTGTCACTCTACAAAAGTTTACAAACACCAAATCTGGGGAAAAATTCCTTTAAAAGCACCTTTGCTGTGGTGAGAGCCGTAGTATCCTTTGTAGAGCATGCCTCTATCCATTTACTGAAGGCACATACCACCAATAGAAGATACTTCAAGTTATTGCAACGTTCAAGTTGGATATAATCCATTTGCAAAACTTCAAAAGGTGCAGTTGGTGTAGCAAACCCTCCCGTAGGAGTCCGTGTCCCTTTTCCAGGATTGTACTGCCAACAGATCAAACAAGACTGTACTATTCTTTTAGCTGTGCTGGCAATTTCTAGATGCTCCCAAACTTGCAAAAGCAATTTCGTTATTGCCGAAGCTCCAACATGTGCCGAACCATGTGACATCTGAACCATAGGCTGTAAATAGGCTATAGGCAGTTTCCACTTATCTATCTCTTTGTTTCGCCAACAGCCCTCATCATCCAACATTCCCTCTTTAGACCATTGCTCAAGTTCTTCCACAGAAACAGACCTCTGTATGTCTAGCACTTCTTGTCTAGCATCATGCCAACGTTCAGCTTGTGACTTCACTATGTACATTGATGTAGTATTTAGTTGCATTGCAGTCTCACGAGCTACGTGATCTGCAAAGGCATTGCCTTGTCCTGTCTTCTCAGTCACTTTCTTGTGTGGCTACACTTAACAATAGCTATTTTCTTTGGGTATGTCAGTGCAGTCAGAAGATTATGCACTAGTTCTCCAGGCATTATCTGCATCCTGTTGGACGTAAGAAAGCCTCTTTCCTTCCAAAGTAGGCCAAAATCATGGGCCACTTCAAAAGCATAGCGGCTGTCTGTATAGATGTTCACACGCAAGTCAGTGCTAAGTTCACACGCTCGTGTCAAAGCTATTAGCTCAGCTGCTTGAGCTGACTTCTGGGGTATACGAGCTGTCTCCACTACTGTCTGAAGTGTCGTAATTTCATATGCAGCTGAAGTCATGCCATCTGGTAACTTCAAACAAGACCCATCATCCCATAGTTCCCCATCTACATCTGAAAGGGGCATATCTTGCAAATCGGTGCAACCTTTTGTCTGTTCCTCGGTAAGGAATATACAATCATGAGACTCCTGTGACTGAGTCTGAGTTGTTCGTTATGGCAACAAAGTAGCTGGGTTCAGAGTCACACATCTCTTCAGGGTAATGTGAGGGGCCAACAGTGTCAATTCGTATCCTGTCAAATGAGCACTAGTCAAGCGTTGTGCCTTAGTCTGATTCAAAAAGGCATTGATCGCATCGGGTCCTAGCACCAACAGTTTATGTGACAAATCTATCCCTTCACTCTGACGTATGGACACAGCTGCTGCTGCAACTGAACGAAAACACCCAGGCAATGCACGAGCAACAGGATCAAGAACCGCTGAAAAATATGCACAGGGACGCTGCTTGTCACCCTGTGTCTGCACTAAAACTGACAATGCACACCCATCTTTCTCGTGTACTTATAGTGTAAAAGCCTTCATGTAATCTGAGGTGCCTAACACTGGTGCAGAGTAACGCGCTTGACGTAACTGATGAAAAGCATTCTGGCATTCAGTCATCGATGGAAGGTGCATTAAAGGGTCTTTGGCCAAACGCGCTAACAATGGTTTAACAATGTGTGAAAAACCTAATATCCATTTCCTACAAAAAGATGTAAGACCAATGAATGCACCGACATCTTTCAGAGTAGAAGGTATGAGTGTGTCTAAAATTGCTTGAATGCAATCTGGTGTAAGTGCACGCCCCTCCTTAGACAGAAGGTAACCTAAGTAGGTAACCTTCAGTCTACAATACTGCAATTTCTTCCATGGCACTTTGTGGTGATGTGAAGCAAGAAAGGAAAGTAAAGACAAGGTACATTTTTCACACTGTTCAGACGTCAGCTGCCAACAAGATGTCATTGACATATCGTATGAGAGACACTCCTTCAGGCAAAGTGAAAGAATCAAGTTGTCTTTTCAATGCTTGGCTGTAAATATTAGGTCTCTCAGTGTACCCTTGAGGAATTATTCAAAGTGAAGCCGAACAAATATCGGCTATCAGGATGAATAGGAATTGAAAAGAAAGCATTCTTAAGGTCGATCATAGTAATTGTAGTTGCTGTCGGAGGAACTAAGGTAGGAAGTGTTGTTATATCAGAAACCACGGGGTATTGTGGTACTACAATCTTACCGTAAATCAATGATGAATCTGTAAATCCTAGTGTCAGTGTCTTTTTTCAAAATGGGAAGAATAGGACTGTTGCAAATGTTATAAGGAACTTCTTCCACAACCCCCCTTTCAATTAAATCATGGACAATGCGTATAAGTGCTTCTTTGCCTTCTTGAGAAATTTTGTATTGAGGCAAGCGTGGCAATAAAGTGCCCTCCTTGACACTAATATGTACTGGTGAAATAACCATTTGCCCTACATTGGTGTCTGAATTAGCCCACAAAGTACTAGGGAGTGAATCTAATGCAATATCCTCTTTAACAAGACAAAATCTCTCAATCACAGGGTAGTTGTCATTACAAAATAACACGTACACCTTCTGGAGAATATCGTATCGTAACCCTGAAATACTTGAGCATATCAAGACCCACAGATTGTCCGATGTATTCGGAGAAAGCAAAAATGGACATGGAGCAGTACATTTGTCAACATGAATGCAAGTGGTTGTGACAGTGGGCTAAGGGAAGGTGTTCCATCAAAACCTATCGATGTAATGGTTAAGCCAGACAGGGGAGCCCTTGGATCCAATTGTTTAGACAAGGCGCTACGAGTAGCTACTGTATCAACCAGAAACTGATCAGTAGAATCCAAAACATGTGCTGTAACATAGGGTCCTTTCTGATCTACTGGAACTTCAACTGATTCCTTACCCCATCCTAGGCAATCCTATGCATAAGTAAAATCTTTCAAATCAGACGGCAAATAATCAGACATTTGATATTGATTCCGTCTATCAAAAGTATTAAACCCATCCTGTCCACGTGTATTAGCATCAAACCTAGCATGATCATCCGTGCTTCCTCTAGGCCCAGAATATCCTGAACGATTTCCCATTTGTCCCCATCCACGTGGATACTGCTGAGCACACAATGCCGGACAATCGGCAGCCCAATGTCCAAATTTCCTGCAGAACGCACACTGGTCAGAAGACGAAGTCGGGCGAGTATAAGGAGGAAAAGACAAACCATAAGACCCACGTCCACCTCTATCATTACCTCTAGAAGGCGGACCATAAGCCTGAGCTAACATAACCTTCGTTTTTAACTCTTTACTCTTCTTATCCTCATTACCCTTCGCTTCTAACTCCTGGCGTTCATAATAATGAGCCGTAGTCAAAAGAGAAACCGGAGAAGAAGTAGTCCATGAACTCTCACTGGCCTTTAGGCGGCTGGCTATTCCTGGCAACGGGTTGGCATCATAGGTATCGACAAACAAATGCCTGCCCGTGTCATCTGTCAATGACTGGCCACTAAAATCGTGGAATGCCTCCTCAAAGCGTGTAAAGAAGTCAGACACCGATTCATCTGCTTTTTGCTTGCAAGATGCTAACACAGTCCAGTCTATCTTCTTAGGGTGAATAATCATTTTTAACTTAACTAATATAGCTGTGGGAAGACATAAAATTAGCTGATATGGTTTCTGTGCAGGTTCCCTTTCTACATCCAGTTTTTCTAAATCTTTCCCTTCCGCCCCAAAAGTCACACGATCATCAACTTTACGAACAGTTCTCCACATATCAGGAGGTAATAACAATCAGAAAAACATGTCAATATCAGGCAGAGTAATAGTACAGGAGCTAATGGCACCCTGAACTTCCTCATAAAAAGCGTCTGGATTCTTCCATGGATCAGGCAAAGCGGTTTTAAGAGCCATAACATCTGCTCTATTCCAAGGAGTGTAAACCCAATTATAAACAAAATAACCCTTTGAATCAGTGGAATCCTTCTCATCACTAGTTCCCCTGCCTCTAGGAGGAACATACAAAGGTGCAGCTTCCCGCATAGTTTCGCATGAACTATCATAGTCTTATCTGTTCTGAAGATAGAAGCCTGTGCCACGCCGGTCTGAGATGTTTGTGCATCTGCTTCTGCTGCCTTTTTCTCCTCTCGCAAACGGACTGCTTCAGCATGTAGTTTGACCAAACGTCTGAATGAATCGGCCACCTGAGAGAAGACAAAAAGAACTTCACGCATATGCTTACAGTCATTTGCTATATCATCGGGCTCCAACTCCTCAGAATGCTTCCTAAACCGCTCAATGATCTCTGCAGCAAATACCACAGTAAAATATATTTGCTCCCTTTCCTGCAGTTTTTCATATTTTCTAGAAGTTCAGAAGCAGGAGCAGTACTACGAACGGCTTTGCGAGCAGCAGATCTAAGATCAGAAGCACGCTCAGCGGTTAACATAGAACAAGTTTCCCGTGCTTTCTCTTGCTCTGAAGAAGAGTCCTGATCTGACTCATGAGGAGCAGACGGAGAAGTATTCGGAGGAGGAGAGTGGTCTAACAAAAAGAAGTCATCTTGTGGCTTATTAAGAATAGGATGGAGAGGTCGCCGAACAGCATATTGGCCAGTTACCTGCAAATGACGCGCCCTATCTTCTCTCTCTTTAATTTCTCTAATTTCCTTATTTTTCATTTCTAATGCTATCGCATGAATGCTCTTTCGCTATTATTTGTCGTTCAAGGCTTGCTCACACTTCATTCGTTCACACACTTCTTTCTCCCGTATTCATACACAGTCAAACATATCTTGACTAGCCTTTCCCTTAAACATACATTGTTCCACATACTGAATCTTTCGTAAATCAAATGACCCATGCATAGTCCAACGCAACTCAGAATCCTTACTAGTATATTTATTCCATAACAGGCTGTACATTATAGAAGAAATTCCATACTTAATATATATATCCCTATTAGGCGTCCCCTCGGGGGGGGGGGGCGGTTGTGCTTCGTCAAGTCTCAAACTGGTGCCACTACAAAAGCAACACATTCTACGAAGTGTGCCAAAAATAGTGCAGTATATGCAGTATTATACGCAAAGTAGCACTTAAAGTACGCTTGTACGTTGTGCCTTTCAAATTTTATTCAAAACGGAGAAAATTCTCCTCATTGCCTGCCTATATAAATTGCAATTTATATATCATCTACTCACAAATCCTAAATTGGCCAATACAAATTCCAAAACCACAGCAAGCGTCGCATAACAACCTTACCAATCCCAGGCAACCAGATTCCAACTGCCAAGTTCTTGAATCGATCAAATGGTCACTACACGGCGCATCAACAGAAGAGATGTCAGTCGATGACCGGCACCAGCTGGAGGGTCAGATCAGAAAGAGAAGAAAAACGCCGTGGTTGCCAAGACGCGGTTCTTCTCGGGCAGTGATCATTCACAGCGAGATTCCAATCCTTCGTTTTGACCACTTCTTCAGGCATTCGAGTCGCCGATGAGCCCCACTGGTTGGGCGCCAATTTGTCGGGTGGGCCTCAGCTAGGCCTACCAGTGCTAGGGGTTCGTCTTTCTCTGCACAAAGTCCTCAGACCAATAGGATAGAAGTTGGCACAGGAACTGGAATTTAAAACAACGTTTTATTAAACCTCATAAGGTAGAACTACATCCACACAACACCCTTAGGTAGTGTATGAAGTAGCACACTGAACAGAAGGTGCATGCTCCTTTTATACCCACACAGGGGCTCAAAAGAAGGCGGTACACGTACAGAAGAGAAGGGTTTCATACATAAAAGGTCATACAGAAATGCACAGTCAACAATAGGGAGGAGCTAGCAGTTTGCTGACTCTGATAAGAATAACCTCACAGTTACAGACTAGAACAGGTGCATGGACAGTCACAGTCATCTCTGCACATGTGCAGAGTAGCAGAGCCTAAATATAGTCTGTCTATAAGCAGACTGGAAGAGTAAACAACAGCAAGGGAGGACAGAGCACATGGTGAGCACATGGCAAACAAAATGGCTGCTGAATACAAGATGGCTTCAGCTAAATGCTAACCCCGATCGCTGCCAAGTTACAACATATTGATACTCAAAAAAAACTAATAACCCATATAGACACTCATGTAGCTACTCATCAACCCATGCAGCCACTTATACAAAAAGTGAGAGACTGATACAGATATTTACATATTTAAACATTACTCACTAACCCATGTATTCTCTAAGATACACTTAATCAGTCAGTTATACAATCAATTTTACAAAAAAATCATCCATTTAGACACTTAGATACCCATTTATTCTTCCATCGACGTACGCGGTTGCACGGATCCTGCCTATAAAAAATAAAAACGAAGTGCGGACTCCCACACATAAAACATATTTAGCCTCCAGGGGTCCAAGTCCCAGGGGCATGCTAAAAAATACACCCCCACACTGCCCCGGGGACTGCCACCCCCGGGGCAAAGCATTAACAGTTGCAGTGGGGACACGGCCCCCCACAGCCCACAAGCCCGCCACCCCCCGGGGCTTGGTAATGGAATGTGGGGGGCCCCCAAGCCCCGGGGACCACCACCCCCCCGAGACTCGACTAAATTGTTAATGCGGGGGCTTTAAAAAAAAATAGCCTGTGTGAGGGACTCAAGTCCCCCCACATGCCCCGGGGACCGCCACCTCTGGGGTTTTCTAGATTGTGGGAGGAGGGCCGTGCGGCACCCCTGCTGGAGCCTTTTGTGGCCCTGGGGACGGCCACACCCCTGGGCCAGCTCCTGCAGTGTCCCTGGGTGCCCATCCCCGGGACACTATAGTTTGCTATGGCAGGGCGGGAGCATCGCAGCTCCCAGCCTGACATAGCAAACCTGGTTTAAATTTTGAAAGAGAGAGCAGAAAACCTGCTCTCTCTTTCAAAATTCAAACCAAATTGCTTTTCCACACGGGGAGCTGCTTCTTAGCAGCTCGCCATGTGGAAAAGAAATGCCGGCTCCCAAAGGACGCGGGGAGCCGACGGAACCGTGGGGGGATTGGGGACCCCCCTGGTCCCCAACAGAGAGTGCCAGCCCTGGGGCATGAGGTCCTCGGCGCTACAAGTGGCCCGGGAGGGGAGCAATACGGCACCTCTCCCCAAAATGTATATTATTTGTTTTTTAAAAAGAATGAATGCCGGCCCCCCTTCAAAAAAGAAAAAAAAAACAATATGGGGTCCCCGGGGCAGATTTTGGCCTTGGGAGGGGGGCCATGCGACCCCGTTCCCAAAACTTTGAGAAAAAGAAAATGGGGGCAGGCCTTGAGGGATGGGGTCCCCATGGCCAAGATTATTAGGAAAAGGAGGGGGGCCACACAGCCCCTTCTTAAAAATAAAAAAAAGGACCAGCATCACGCCGGAGGCCACTCCCCCTCCGTTGAGCCTTCTGCACCACCTGGCGCGTTTGCAGGTGGGGAAAGAATTCCCCTTGAATACTGGGGGTCCCTGGGGGCCAACTAGCCTACCAGGAATCTCCAGTATGTGCCAGGTGGCTGCGTTGCAGAGAGGTGTTCTGAGGCAAAGCCCCTTTTTACACCTCTCTGCAACGCAGCTCTGTGGCGCTTACTGGAGGTAGCTGGTGGGCTAGTTGTACCCCAGGGACCCTCAGTATTCAAGGGAGTTAATCCCCCAACTTAACATGCCACAGGGTGCGTTTGCACAGTGGTGAAGGGAGGGGGTGGGGCCTGAGTTGACATGTGTGCAAACACACCCTGTGGCGCGGTATGTTGGGGAATTAATTCAACTTCAATCCTGAGCATCCCTGGGGGCCAACTAACCCACCAGGTACCTCCAGTAAGTGCCACGGAGCTGCGTTGCAGAGTGTTGTAAAAAGGGGCGTGGCCTCTGAACACCGCTCTGCAACGCAGCTCTCTGGTGCATGCTGGAGGTACCTGGTGGGCTAGTTGGCCCCCAGGGACTCTCAGGATTAAGGCGGAATTAAGTCTCTAACTTAAAATGCGCCACAGGACGTGTTTGCAGACATGTCACCTCAGGCCACACCCCATTCCTTCACCACTGTGCAAACACGCCCGTGGTGCATTTTAAGTTGGGGGATTAACTCTCTTTTAATACTGAGGGTCCCTGAGATCAAACTAGCCCAACAGGTATCTACAGTTTGTGCCAGGGAGCTGCGTTGAAACAGGTAGTCAAAGGCCACGCCCCTTTTTACACCTCTCTCGAACGCAGCTCTGTGACACTTCCTGGGGATACCTAGTGGGCTAGTTTGACCCTAGGGACCCTTAGGATTCAAGGTGAGTTAATCTCTCAACTTAGAAATGCTACAGGGCGCGTTTAATAGTGGTGAAGGGAGGAGACAGGGCCTGAGGTGACGTGTGCAAACACGCCCTGTGGTGCATTTTAAGTTGGGGAAATAATTCCCATTCAATCCTGAGGGACCCTGGGGCCCAACTAGCCCATCAGGTGCTTCCAGTAAGTGTCACTGTGCTGCGTTGTCATCAGTAATGTCATGAGTGATGTCACTGACCATGTCTTGAGTGATGTACTATGTGACAACATCAATAGTGCATTGCGGGCGCGCAAGTTATAGTTAGCTGAACTAACTATAACTGTGAAATTTCAATGGTTTTGTATGAGTGAAATGACCAGCTAACAGTAACACCCCTGAAAGCTATGTTTTTTCTGTGAATTTCTAAGGTTTTTAAATGCAAATTCCTAACTATAACATGTCTGAAACCTGTTTTTTTCAGTGAATTTCAAGGGTTTTTAAATTTTAATTTCTAACTTTAACATAACTGTAACCTATGTTTTTTTAAGTGAATCTCTCTCTCTCTCTCTCTCTCTCTCTCTCTCTCTCTCTCTCTCTCTCTCTCTCTCTCTCTCTCTCTATATATATATATATATATATATATATATATATATATATATATATATTACCTACTGGCGGTCGCCAGTAGGTAGTTTTAGTTAGGACCTAGTTTCCATAGGAAATCCGCAACATTCTATTGAGAATAACTTTGGCGTTCATGGACAGAATTGGCTGAATTTCCCCAAGAAAATGGCCAGCTCCGCTCCGCTCCTTCCCTGAAAGTTTGGGGGGGATTCGTGAAGCAGGGGCCGAGATAAAGGGGGGGTCCCAAAACGTGTTTTCCCCATGTTAATTTCCATAGGGCGGTTGGACTCACTTTTAGCCCGAACGGCTGAATGGATTTCCACCAAACTTGGCAAAATTGTAGGGACTGGTAGTCCGATGTGCCTTTGCTATTTCTCAAAATATGTGCTCCAGTGGATTTTGAGTAATTTAGGTTAAAAAAAATATATATATCTATAAGCGCGCCCCAGTACGCGCACCGGAGCGCGTACCAGCGCGCTACGCGAGTTCGCGAGCGGAAAGCTGATTGGCTCTCGGGTGTCTGTCAAGATTCCAAACAGTCCGGAGCGGCCGCCATCTTGTGTCTCGGTAGGATCGAGACTCAAGAGGTGGCAAAAACAAAGGGGGAAATGACCAAAAGGGGGCAGGGTAGACCCCCCCTGACCCCCTAGGTTTGATGTGGGGGCCATTAAAGGGTCCCGCGGGGCAAATTATTTTTTTTTTTTTTCGGGGGGGGGGGGGGCGCCCGGTATGCGCACCGGGGAGCGTACCGGGGAGCGTACCATGGAAAAAAAAGAATGACAGAGTTTTTAAAAAATGTAGCATTTTTTTATAAATTGGAGGTAGTTCTAAAAAGAACTGTTTTTTTATTCTTTTTGTTGTTTTATATTTTTTTATTGTTTTTTTGAACATTTTTTACTTTTTTTGGCTTTTATGAACAATTTTATATTTTTTTTTGTATTTTTTATGGGGACAAACAAAAAACAGGGAATTGTAAACGGCTCAACTGGAGCAAAAAAAAACAGGAAAAAATTAAGGTTTCTTTTTGCACTTGTGGTTGTCTACAGCACGGTTGATCAATTTGATGCTTTGTTCTCCATTGGAAATTGTAGTCCCGCAAAATATGCAAACTATTTTAAAATCTCCAAACTGGGTTTGGATGTTTTGGACCATCTCCCTTGCCTCTGGACCCGATGGAGTGGGTTGTTTGCTTCTGGAGGTGCTGGGAGAAGATTGGGGAGGGTTTCTGGTCAGTTCTCTGACCTCTGCCGCAGAATAGTTGTTGGGATGCCTGCGTTGCATGTGGCGAATCATGGTATAATTGCCAAAAGAATACTTTTTGTTAGGGTTCCCCCTGGAAAGTATAGAGCCACAGATCAGACTAGTCACTTTTGGCGCATTGACTTTCTTTAGGCCCCTTGGGAATTTAAAAAACTCCCACACAATCTGCTCTCTCGGTTTATAGGGGGGATTATCTTCAGACAGGAACTGCCTCTCCTCCTCCTCCTCCTCCTCCTCCTCTTCTTCTTCACCACCAATGTGGTGTTGTGGTGGTCCTTGTGGTGGTGGTGGTGGTGGTGGTCGTGGTGGTGGTGCAGATGCTCCTGCTGCTGCTGCTACTGTAGGCATTTCTCAATGAATAGAAAAAGGTGTTCCTCACTCAAAGAACAAAGTGAGAATGAGGAAAAAAGGTGGGGGCTTTCATCATTTGGAAAACAAAACTGTTCTGAACCAATGAAAAGTGTTATTTTCAGGTCACATGACCCGGGCTTTCATCATTTGGAAAACAAAACTGTTCTGAACCAATGAAAAGTGTTATTTTCAGGTCACATGACCCGACGCGCTTACGCTACGCGCCCGGGGGGCATCAGTGATGTCATTTAAGATGTCACCAGTGATGTCATCAGTGATGTCATTTGAGATGTCATCAGTGATGTCATCAATGATGTCACTAACCATGTCATGAATGATGTAATATGTGACATCATCAGCAGTGCATTGCGGGCGCGCGAGTTATAGTGAGTCCAAGTAACTATAACGTGGGAATTTCAATGGTTTTATGTCAGTAAAATTTCCAGCTAACTATAACTGGTGTCAAACCTATGGTTTTTTCAGTGAATTTAATAGTTTTTTTTTAAATGCTAATTCCTAACTATAACTGGTGTGAAACCTATGGTTTTTTCAGTGAATATATATATTACCTACTGGCGGTCGCCAGTAGGTATATATAGTTAGGATTTTTTCTCTATGGGATTTTTGAAAATTCTATGTCTAATAACTTTGGCGTTTGTGGACGGTATTGGCTGTAATTTTCAGGAAAATGGAACATTTTGTTTCTGAGCAGCCCCTGAAAATTTGGAGGGGTTTCGTCAAGGGGGGGCCGAGAAAAAAGGGGGGTCCCAAAACGTGTTTTTAACATTGAGTTTTACATAGGGCGGTTGGCCTCACTTTTAGCCCGAACGGCTGAATGGATTTGCACGAAACTTGGCAAAATTGTAGGGACTGGTAGCCCGATGTGCCTTTGCTAGGTCTCAATATATGTGCTCCAGTGGATTTTGAGAAATTAACGTTCAAAAAAAGATATATATCTGTAACAGCGGACCGGGCAGCGCTCCAGTTCGCGTACTTTTCGCGTTACGGAGCTTTGTGAAGCGAAGCTGATTGGTTCTCCGGCGTCTGTAAACATTCCAAACAGTCCGTAGCGGCCGCCATCTTGTCTCTCGGTAGGATCGAGAGACAAGAGGAGGCCAAAGCGAAGGGGCAAATGACCATAAGGGGGCATAGTAGATCCTCCCTGACCCCCTAGGTTTGATGTGGAGGTTTTAAAAGGGCCCCGCGGGGCAAAAAAAAATAAAATAATAATAATCGAACGGCTGAATGGATTTGCACGAAACTTGGCAAAATTGTAGGGACTGGTAGCCCGATGTGCCTTTGCTACGTCTCAATATATGTGCTCCAGTGGATTTTGAGAAATTAACGTTCAAAAAAAGATATATATCTGTAACAGCGCTCCGCTTCGCGTACTTTTCGCGTTACGGAGCTTTGCGAAGCTGATTGGTTCTCCGGCGTCTGTAAACATTCCAAACAGTCCGTAGCGGCCGCCATCTTGTCTCTCGGTAGGATCGAGAGACAAGAGGAGGCCAAAGCGAAGGGGCAAATGACCATAAGGGGGCATAGTAGATCCTCCCTGACCCCCTAGGTTTGATGTGGAGGCTTTAAAATGGCCCCGCAGGGCAAAAAATAATAATATTTTTTTAGGTTTTTTGCGTGGGGAGCGTCCGGTTCGCGAACCGGGAAGCGTTCTGGGGAGCGTACTTTGTTGAAAATTAGTGAAAAAAGTTAGAGTAAAATAATAATTGTGAGTGATCAGATGTAGGGTAGCTCTGAGAAGAGCTTTTGGGTTTATGGTACATTTAGGTACTTATAAGTAGGTACCAATGCACATTCTTAAATTCAGAATGAATATTCTGTTGCCCTCATCTGAGAAGTGAACTCCATCTCCTCTGTAGATATCTTGCATGTAGTAACGCAAGTTATTGTTGTACAAGGAGCCCATTCCATGGTCTCTCATGTAAGCTGAAACAGATTTGTTTACATGCTTCCTCGACTTCTCAATTTGTGGACAAAATTGGTTCGACCACCTCCATTTCTGTCTTTGGCATATATTTGAATATACCAAGGCAGTCTGAGGAAAAAGTGCCATCAATTGCTCAAAGGTGTCCTTTAAAAGCATTTCCAGACCTACCCCAGTCAAAGTGCCCAAATCATTACCTCCACAGTGCACAATTAACAGGTCAGGTTTTGGCAAATGCATAAAGGTTTTCACCAATGGTATCAATTGGTGACATTTTAATCCTCTGTGGCCAAACCACTTAATTTCCACATCTTGTAAATTGAGGTTAGGTAAATTCCTGTTCTCAGCATACCTCTGAGCCCAATAGATGTAACTATGTCCAACAATCCAGACAGAAAACATGGTGAGAGAAGGTTCTCCTGCAGTCAGATGAAGTGTGGCAATGAAATGGCAGTTGAAAAAGTAAGAGTGTAAAATGAAAAAAACTGTGGAGTTTCTGTGTTAATGAAGCAGTAAGAGTGATTGGTGGATTTTGATTACTGAAAACAGAAAGTTAGGGTGCATGGATGAGTTCTTTGAAAGATGTATTTTGAGTGGTGAAGAAAAAATCATTAAATGAAAGAATGCACTGGATATGCAGGTGCACTGAGAGTTCAGAGTTCAATTGCAACATTGTTGTGTGAACTTTCAAACACCAGAGGTCTTCCAAGAGGTGGTTGCTATGCAAAAAAAGCAGAGAGGGCAGAGGGGGGGAAGGGTTTTAATTTGAAAAAAAGTGAGGGAAGAGTTTTGATTGGGTGACATGAGAGATATGTGTGAAGAATTACAGCATTTCTGTGCTTTTGATAGCTGCAGACTCTGGAGTGCATACCTTTTGCTCTGCTGAAGACAAATTGGTGTGTTTCTGAGACTGTTTTGAAACTCAAAGTATTTGCTTAGGTGAGAAAAGATTTCTTTAATTTAGATACAGAATAGTGTGCTTTAAGGAGAAAATTATGAAGAAAGTTGTGTTTTTCAAATGTTGCTTTGTGTCAAGTGTTTTACAAATAGATTTTGTTTCTTTGAGAAATTGTAATTGGAGAAAATGTGAAGTATTAGTACTGACAGGGTTTTTATGTGCATAGGAGCAGTGGAGTGGTTTCAAATTATGACTTGTAAAACGTTTTTGAGGAAAAGGAATGGTTTTAATATTTATGACAAGGACATAATGGTGTATGCTTCTTTATAAGGCAATTGAGTGTCTCTGATGTTATTTTTTCCATTTTAATGTAAGACCTTTCCCTGTGGAGCAAATTGCTTGTAAATATGCTCCCACCTGTGCATGGCAAATTTAGATTTTGAATGTTTGCGTTACATAGCCGTGTTAAAAGTGACCCAAGCATGCTGCAAAGGCAATCAAAAAACGCTTTCATGTGTCTTAAGGACATTTTAAGTCATTTCCCCATGTGGAGTGTTTTTAAATTATGACTTGAAAATCGTTTTTGGGGAAAAGGAATGCTTTTAAAATTTATGACAAGGACATAATGGTGTATGCTTCTTTATAAGGCATTTCAGTGTCTCTGAAGTTATTTTTCCAATATTAAATTAAAAGACCTTTCCCTGTGGAGCAAATTCCTTGTAAATATGCTCCCACCTGTGCATGGTAAATTTAAATTTTGACTGTTTGAGTTACATAGCCATGTTAAAAGTGACCCAAAAAAGTTGCAAAGGCTTTAAAAAAACACTTTCATGTGTCTTGAGGACATTTTAAGTCATTTCCCCGTGGGCAGTGTTTTCAAATTATGAGTTGAAAATCGTTTTTGAGGTAAAGGAATGTTTTTAAAATGTATGTGCGCCATATGCCTCCAAATTTCTTTTTCAGGGGTGCAGCAGGGTGTTCTTGAGAGACCCCTGCACCCTCGAAAAAATTCCAAATTTGCGGTGAGCTAATTGCTAATCGCAAATTGCACCTTCATTCCTATGGGTCTCCTGCTCCATGGAAATGAATGGGTAATTTGCAATTAGCAATTTGCTCATCGCAAATTAGGAATGGTAAAGAATCGCTATTTATTCCTTAAAGTTCGCTTTTTAGGAAATGCAAAAAACTTTGATGATACATATGGCGGTTCATCTCTAACAAGATAAGAAGCTTAGGGATAGATTTATGATGACTGGCGCATCACCAGGGATGTGCCAGTCATCCTGCGTCGCTGTTCCGACACCCATGGTGTGCTGCATTTACAATGCGGCGCACCATGGGGCAAAAACACCACAGATGCGTGACGCATCTGTGCTGTAAAGGTGGCGCATTGCTGGAGTTGTATCGCAAGTGTGATGAAGCTCCAGCAAGGCTCAGGGGTGCCCCTGTCGTAGGGTTTCTGTTCTCACACAGAACTAAGCACAGAGGATTGGAACCTCGGCGAATTAGGGTGCCCCAAAACTGACCTTAGTACCCAAAAACCCCCTAACAAGCTAGGTACAGTGTCACATTGGATATAACAAACTCCCAATCTTTAGACAATTCAGAACATGAACTTACAGTACCTCAGGATACGTGGAACTCATGAACACTCGGTCGTTATATATTCATTACAAACGAGAACATGGAGTTAAGAAGCACACATGTGCATTTGAAATGTTTATTTACTAATGCCGTCTTCTCAGGCGTAGTATCTTAGATAATACAAGTACACATATTATCAGTAGCAAAATTACCAGCATAGTTACTAGTACATCAAAAGCGAATGGTGAGAGTATGTTAACATGCTGTAAATGAATAAGAGTTAGCAACACTTATATTTCACCCTCCCTAATACACATATTATATTATTTGTTAAGAAGGTCTCTTTGGGTTGGTTTAGGGCGGACCCATACCTTAGTGTCCTAGATTTGAAGGAATCACATCAGCATACACCAGCTCTCTCTTCATGTGAACCGCATCAAGTGTTGTGTATGTGTGTTCGGCAAAGCAATATAAAACGCGCCTCATGCCCAGAATTGGCAGAAGCTGCACTTATGTTATGACTATGAAGTCGTGGAGATCAGACCTCATAACAATTCTGTATCGTGTTGTTCTTGAAACTTCAGCACTCGCTGTACAGATAAAGTTTAACAAGCAAAGCAGATAGTAGAGCAATAACATATTATTGTCATGTAAACCACGATGAACTACTAGGTTGAAAGCTAAAGCAACAACTAAGTGTCGTGTGCAGAAGTTGCAAAAAAGGAAAAATGGCGTTTAAACCGGTAATGAGCCCATGCTAACTTAACACGGTGTAAAGATATCCAGGATCTACATGACACCCCCCCATGATCCGGAAACGAACTGAATAAGATAATAGAAGTGCCATGTCATGAGAGCAGATTGCAACTTTATATGTGCACGGTCCACAAGGTAAAACATTAAAAACTAGCAAAATGTAATGCTAAAAAAAAATAAAACAGCCAACTACTTTATCGAGGCTTAAGCCAATAGGCAAGCTAAATAATAAAAACTTGACAAATAAGTAAATGAATTGTCAATGAAATGCTAGTACTCAGCATATCAAACATGAAAAAGGTCTATGACATAACTGTGTATGCAAAATAAGCTGCAACAGCCTCCAATAGGAAGTCACCGTCTTCATCCGAAAACAGTTCAGCCATCCAACTTAAAAGCGGAAAAGAACATACGTGCTCTCCCAGCACCGGATCCTCTATCACCATCAGAGGACAGCTCGGTGGGTTTTCAAGAAAGCTCTGTTCCAAGAAAGACTGTGTTGCCGCCAGTAAATTCCAGGGACCAATTAGTCCATGCATCAATGCCACAGCCATAATCCTTTCGCCAGGACAAACCAACTCGTGAGTAATGATAGGACTCATCAGCTGATTAAAGTCGACGTCAGGAGAAACCGGTCCGCAGAGACACAAATCAATGGCCCAATCGAAATCACAGGTTAGGCAGTGAAATACAGGCTGGACACAGGTGAAGTAGGAGAATCGAAAAGATAATCCATATGCCGTGCTTAATATCGCCAACGGCATTGTGCCATAATATTCAAGCATGCGATTGCGGAACAGCGTCAGCAGCTGCAGGGCGGGACCTTGCACAGGAAGGACATCCATATTTAAAAATGTAAAAAACCACAAGAGCGCCCGCTGCTAATGCAAGTAAAACTGGGAATCCACCAAACAAAGTGGAAAAAATAGAATGAAAGAAAGCAGGGATGACTCCAAAGATTTTCTCAAATGAAGTCACGAGACCACTGCTAACAACTTTAAAAAAATGTGCCAGGTCCTTTGTGGAGGACGCGTTAAAGATAGTCCGAACCATCTCGGTGAAATGCAAAGGCGAATCAGTATTTAAAAGGGCCTGCACCTCTGTACGGGTGTTCGGTATGTGAAGCACGAAAGTTTCACGGGCCGAACTCAAGGCCACCTCTCTCTGAGACAAAAGAGCCCTTATTCTTGCCATGCCGTTGAAATCTGCACCCAAGGTTGGTATTTGTGGCCAGATTGAAAACTCCCTATGTTCATGTGTGGGAGGAAATAGAACATTTCTGCAGCAAATAACCCGTTCACTTACTGTTACGATAAAAGGAATACTTGTAATTAACCCACAACAATCTTCATTATTGAGCATCAAATAACTACCATTTTCCAACAACTTGAACGTGGGGATGATAGCAGGAACTGGCGTGCCTTGCAACACGCAAGCCATATTTGGTCGGTCTTTGTTGTATGAACCGTGTAACTGTATGTGCCTACACATTAGTGAATGATCTGGCGTCTCAGTGCATTCCTCTCCATTCAGATAAACTTCTTGGTCATCTTTGAAACATCTGTATGTGTATGGAAGCGACCAGACCTCATGAAGAAAACCACTACCTAAAGGTTCATAACGACCTATTGGTACATATTTCATACAATTTGAAAACTTATATAAAGCAAAACGCAGCGTTATTAAACCGTGGATAAGGCACGTTGCAGCATTGGCCTCTGCCACTGAAAAAGGCAAAGATTCTAACCTTTCAATATGTAACATTGAAAAGGAAGCATCACGCATTGACAGCAAGCGTTGTTTGTTAGTCAAATTGAATGGGGCAAATAAAGAAGAAACGTTCATGTATCCCCAGGGAACTTTACCATTTTTCAGAGTTTGAAGGGTCCAAGCAAATTGCAAGAATCTGAACTACGTTGCCAAAGCAGCCAACCTTTTGGATTTATACTGGAAATGTTAAAGGAAGAATTACGGAGTAGGGCCTGTAAATCACTAATGGACAACCGAGTAAAATTACTCCAACCATCATATTCCTCTAACTCCGGGATAGTAGGGGTGTTTCATTTTTTAGAAGTAGCAATCCAAAGCATGTGGTCTGGGAAATTGTTTCATTCAGAAACAACATATGATTCGGGATGAGACATTCACGGTGCAAAGCCTCAGTACCTTGTACCTGCCAGGTTTGTGAACCCCAAACTGATGTAGATCCTGGATATCTTTACACCGTGTTTAGTTAGCATGGGCTCATTACCGGTTTAAACGCCATTTTTCCTTTTTTGCAACTTCTGCACACGACACTTAGTTGTTGCTTTAGCTTTCAGCCTACGTGCGTCAAGACGTATGCCTGCTTCAACCAGGCGCAGGGTTTTGACGCAGCTTTGTCCTATCTGATTGTAAATGCGGCACAGCATGTGTGGCAGAGCAGCGGTGCACGTTAACTGGTGCATTCCTGGGGATGTGCTAGTTAACATCAATCTGCCACTTTACATTTAAGTATGTGCAGGGGACACAGAGTCGGTGAGGCTTATCCAAGGTTAAGAAGAGATGAGTCCTGTTCACTGAAAAATTGGACATAGGCTTCACCTCCTCAGCATCGCTGGACATGGCTAAATATTAGCTGCAAAATGTTACTCTTGTTAAACAATTTTACTATTATAATCTCTGAGATTTGTCTCTTACTCTGCAACATCTCATTGTTGTTATCTTTCTTTAAAGATAAAGACAACATCAACATGAGCGACAATCAGCAATCAGTTGATTTCGACCTCATCATTGAACTCGTAATTGAAACATCAGTGGATGTTGATCCCTTGGATGATTTAAATCCTGAGGATGAAGAAGAACGTGATGAGGATGCAGATTTGTCAGAATTGTATGACATAGGATGGGAAGCTGACGTGCTTGAGCCTATGGAACTATAAACATTTATTTAAAAAATTTATAAAAAATAAAAAGTAAAAATGTAAACCGTTTAATTTCAAAATAAAGACACCTTCAAAAACAGGTTATGTGTAGTGTCTTCAATAAAATATTAAAATATGCTCATAAAATTAGATCAGATTCACATATAAAACAGCACAGGTAAAATGAATATAAATTCCATTTCTTTTCTGCTATTTCTGTAATCTAAATTTGCCAAGCACTAAAAAATCTTCTATGTAAAAATGTTAAGTAGTGTGTTAAGTTTTTGATGACTGTTATTGATTTACTGTTGGGTAATAGTGGTTAATAACATTTTTTATTATATTTTACCACAGATTCAACTGCAGATCATTTGAAGATTTCAGCATGCCAACCAAAGAAAGACTGAGAAAGGCTGCAAAACGTCAAAGACAGCAGGTCAATGAAAAAAAGCAGCAGTCCTCTAACAAAAATATTTGTCAAGTCACCAAGAAAGCACCGGGTAAGAGTACAAAAACATTCATAAGAAATATCTGTAGTAAAAAAAATATTACTACAGAAAATGTTTCAGTCCAGAAAAGGAGAAGCAATTCAAACGGAAAGGAAAGGCCAATGAAAAATGTTACTGCTAGAGCAAGAGATAACTCTGTGCATGATAGTAGAAGGAAACAACAGTTTAGGGACATTCGTAAACGAATGTTCCGCAACAGGATAATTGGCAATTTGTTAAAAAATATTAAGAAAGGTGAACAGAAAGTGGTTTTTTATAAGAGAAAAAAAATAGTTGAGAAAGTCATTGATCAGGCATTTGAAATTAAACGTAAGTTATTTATTTTGATAATCAATAGAATTAGGAAGGTAAACAAGGCAATTTATGATTTCAAAAGAAATAGTAGATGGAAGAGAATAGTTAATCGTAGTAATTTTTGTGAAGTTTTTTCTGGAGAATGGATGCATAGTTCAAGCTCTGAGGCATTTTTTAATGAGGAGAGTTATTTCCAGGATAATGATTTGGTGCATGCAGTTGACACCAGTGGTCGAGCTTATGAAGTGAAAGATGGTTGTCCAGTTGAAAAAGAAAAACTTGTGACAACAGAGATAGAAGAGGTGTTAGGTAATGAGGTTTTAGGAAGACGTCCTAAGGGTCCTGTGTACACCTGGAAGTGTAGTAGTATTTGCAGTGTACGACAGGATTCCATCAATTTGCTTTGTGATTTTATATGGTCATTTAATAAGAAAAGTTTGAAGCAGAAAATGAAGTTGTTGCAAGAATTAGATCCTTGCAGAGTGAGAGAAGTGACAGGTTTGCATGGGCATTCACTGGCTTGTCTTTCCAGGAGAGTATGCCAGAGTGTTTTTCATCATTTCAGGATGCTAGCAGTGCATCATAATAAAGTGAGGAAATTACTTAGAATGTTGTATTATGCTAAGAGTCCAGCAATTATGCTTAAACAATTATGCGCTGCTCTTTTGCATGGTTCTGAAATAGATGTGAAGAATATATGTGAAGAAATTGAGTTTTGTTACTTTGGAAGTAAAGAGGAGAATGTTGAAATTGACCAAGAAGAAGAGAGTAATGTGGAAGATAGTGTACAGGTTTCCAGTACAGATAATTTCCAGAGGGAAATTGCAACCTTTGAGGTGAAATCAAGTGAGAGGCCAAATTTCACTTGTGTGTGTTGTCGACGCACTTATTATAAGAATCAGACTAAGTTAGTGGATTTATATGCAAAAAGTGAAAGGGAAAATAATAGTGAATGGAAGGATTTTACAACATACTTGATGGTAGAAAATTGTTTTGATTTGGGATTGGATCAACGTGTGTGTACTTATTGTTGTAACAAATTAAATCAAAACCAGATGCCTGCTAGAGCAGTTCATAATAATCTGGAATTGGTTGAGATTCCTTCTGAATTGAAGGATTTAAATACTTATGAATCTATTTTGATTCAAAGTATCCATCCCTTTCAGGCTATTGTAAGAATGGAGCCAAAGACAGGGAAATTGCCTCCATCAGATTTACAGAGAGGATTAAAGGGAAGAGTTGTTTATTTGCCTCTAGATTTGAAGAAAAACATTAACACAATTGGAGTAGAAAAAGTGGAAGAGGAACCTCTGGTTATCTTAGTTAATGGGGTTCCGACAAAGAATAAGAAAATATGGCAAGATTTAGTGGATGTTAGGAAAGTCAAAAAGGCAACATTGTATTTGAAAAAAAATAATAAATACTATAAAAATGTATATGTTGCAGAAGAGGAAGTAAGTGAGGAAGAGGATAGCGATTTGTGTGCTGGTCAAATTGAGAAAGTAGAACCCTGTACTAGTGAAGAAATATATGAACATTATAGTGTTCATCCTTTGCATTCCAAGGAAGTCATGGGGAATGCTATTGAGTTGTTTCAAATGAAACAAGCCAAAGGGAGTCCCATTAGTGTTTGGGAGGAAAGTTTGGAAGCTCGGTGTTTCCCACAGCTTTTTCCAACAGGTCAGGGAGGAAGATATGATGAGCGACCTCATCAAATTCCTGCTTCTGAATACCGGACTTTGCGATTGTATGCAGGAGATGCTAGGTTTCGACAATGCATTCCCTATTTGTTTCATCTCCTGTTTGAAAGCGATCTGTCTGGACTGTCATATGCAGTGAACCACATCTTGAAAAGTGGTATACACATGCAAAACATGTCGGCAAGTGACTTTATGGATAAAGTCAATGTCCAAGACAGTATTTTGGATTCTCACCTGATTAATCTCATGGGGTGTCAGCGTGGTACTAATGAGTACTGGTACCGTCGTCATGGTAATTTAAAATGTATGCTGAGGAACTTAGGAACTCCCACATGGTTCCTCACTCTGAGCTGTGCCGAGTATGGCTGGGAAGACTTACTTGAATTTCTATGAGAGGCAAATGCAAACATCGAAAACATCGAATTCAAGACACCCGGAGAACTGTGCTCTTTGGATCCAGTCAATGTATGCAGGTACTTCAATCATAGATTTGAAGCTATGATGTCTTTCATCATGAATAAGAAGAATCCACCTCTTGGAGAGGTGTTGGATTTCTTCTGGAGAAAGGAGTACCAAGCAAGAGGTGCTCCTCATATACATATGCTGCTGTGGATCAAGGATGCACCTAAATTTGGAACGGATCCAGAAGAGTCAGTGATGAGTTTCATACAACAGTATTCTACGTGTGCTGTTCCAAACGCAAAGGAGAAGAAAAGCCTAAGAGAAAAAGTTCTACGTTTCCAAAGCCATCGATGTGGAAAGTACTGTCGTCGTAAATTCCGAAACAAGGACAAGTTCTACACCAAATGTCGTTTCGGCTTTCCACGACCGGTGATTTCTAAAGGAAGAGTAAACAGTTTGATGTCTTCGCTGCGACATAATGTGATGAAGAAATCACCTAAAAACACATACAATTTGAAGAGGAACGAAGAGTCCAAGTACATCAACGACTACAACCCGGTGATTTTGTCCATGTGGAATGCTAACATGGATATACAGTTTGTGGCTGATAACTGTATGGCTGTGGCTCGGTATGTGACATCTTACATCACCAAAAAATAGAAGACAGAATTGAAGGATATGTGGGAGGACATTTCACATGACAAGAGCCTCAGCAAGAAGTTGTACAGTTTCAGTCTGAAGATGTTGTCGCATCGAGAAATCGGAGCTTACGAATGCTCTGATCGGTTGTCTTCAGCAAGTCTCTATGCCAAGTCCAGGAGTATCGTTTGGGCGAGTCTTGGTCTTGCTGCAACGCGTAATCGAGTTCTGAAACCTGTGCGGGAAATTGAGTATTTGGCGGAAAAGGAGCCAAACAGTACCGACATTTTGAAGACCAACATGTTGGATACATATTATCCAAATCGAAGCAAACACCTCGACAATGTTTGTCTGTATGAGGTTCTTCAAAATTACATATTCAAGAGGAACATCAAAGAAGATACTGAGAAAGGAGTGTATGCTGTAATAGGAAGTGAGGAATGTCTGGTCAAGAAAAGAAAATGCCACTTGGTAAACCATCGAAAATTGAGTGGCGAATCTCCTGAAAAAAAGGAGTTTTTCTATTTAGCACTTTTGCAACTTTTCAACCCTTGGCGTGCAGAAGAGGAACTGCTTGGAGATTTCCTCTGTTACGAAGACTCTTTCAATGCTGCCAAGGAGACCATACAATGTCCTGCTTTTCCCAAATATGTAGAAATGTTGAATGCGGAAATTGAGCAGGAAGCAACGATTGCAGCCGAGATTGCCAGAGACAGTTCTCAGGACAGTCAGAGTTCTGCTTCATTGAGTCAGGATCCACTAGGAGGACCTGTTATCGAAAATGAAGCTGCCACTGCTATGAATGAAGTGGAAAGAGCCATGGCACATGCTCAGGAGGATGCGGTTAACTTAGAAGAGTTGGAAAGACAACTCAGCGTTGAGCAGAGGAAAATATATGACGAAGTTACCATGCAAATTGATCATGGATTAAGTCATGAGAAGAAAGAGTGTTCATGTACGTCGTTGAAGCCTGTCCGACTGTACGTGAGTGGAGAAGCGGGAACTGGAAAAAGTTTCCTTATTAAAGCAATTTCATGCTATTTGCAGGAAAGGACAGAGTCATCGCTGTCTTGTGTTGTCACCGCTCCAACTGGACTGGCAGCACATAACATTAAAGGGATTACTTTACATCGTTTACTGATGCTGCCAGTGGAGCATGACAACAGATTACAATATCACAAGCTATCTGGAGATGCTTGTTTTGAAGTTTCAAGAATCTTGAGGAAAATGAAACTTCTTATCATTGACGAAGTAAGCATGGTTTCCAATGTCATGCTTGCGTTTGTGCATTTGAGAATGCAAGAAGTTCTCAAAACAGAGTATGATGTGTTATTTGGTGGCAAACACATCATTGTTTTCGGAGATCTTCTGCAGCTGACACCAGTGAAAGGGCAACCTGTGTTCAAAATGCTCACGCATGAAGATACCAGGAAGTGCCTAGGGAGCATTGGCAACGTCAATATATGGTTAAACTTCAATTATGCTGAACTGCATGAAAATATGCGTCAGGCGAAGGATGAAGTTTACAAGAGTATTCTACAAGATGTTAGAATTGGAAAAGTGACCGAGCATGGGAAAGAAGCTTTACATGCACGATTACTGTCAAATTTATATCCAGAACAAGATGTTGTGCCTGAGAATATTTTTCAGAAAATTACTGAGAAGAAATCTGGAATATGTTTGATGCCAACTCTTGCAGAATGTGCCAAATTCAACAACAAAATGTTGCATTTGGAAAAGCAGGAGATTGTGAAACTAGAAGCTATTGACAGAGTAGTTACAACAAGGGGTGGTGATGGACAGAGTCTCTGAATTAGGCAGAGTACTCTCACCCAGTCAAGAGATCAGGGCTAGATCCAACACCGTTTTTTAGCTCATTGCACCATCCCAGTTTCAGAACCTGGCTGTATGCAAATTAGTCTGTCCCTGGCCCAATGCATCATGGGAACAGGGCAGACCAGACTACAAAAGCCAATTCTTACACTGGGAAGGAAACAAGCTTCCGGGGACCGGTTTCTGGCATTACAGCCGTCTTCGGCCCGGCTTGCTTGAATCCTGATGGTGCAATGAGCAAGGGACTCACATCTGAGTACACCCTTCCACGCTTAGGGTGGACAAAACTATTTACAACAAGGGGTTGTGATGGACAAGAGTCTCTGAATTAGGCAGAGTACTCTCACCCAGTCAAGAGATCAGGGCTAGATCCAACACCGTTTTTTAGCTCATTGCACCATCCCAGTTTCAGAACCTGGCTGTATGCAAATTAGTCTGTCCCTGGCCCAATGCATCATGGGAACAGGGCAGACCAGACTACAAAAGCCAATTCTTACACTGGGAAGGAAACAAGCTTCCGGGGACCGGTTTCTGGCATTACAGCCGTCTTCGGCCCGGCTTGCTTGAATCCTGATGGTGCAATGAGCAAGGGACTCACATCTGAGTACACCCTTCCACGCTTAGGGTGGACAAAACTATTTACAACAAGGGGTGGTGATGGACAGAGTCTCTGAATTAGGCAGAGTACTCTCACCCAGTCAAGAGATCAGGGCTAGATCCAACACCGTTTTTTAGCTCATTGCACCATCCCAGTTTCCGAACCTGGCTGTATGCAAATTAGTCTGTCCCTGGCCCAATGCATCATGGGAACAGGGCAGACCAGACTACAAAAGCCAATTCTTACACTGGGAAGGAAACAAGCTTCCGGGGACCGGTTTCTGGCATTACAGCCGTCTTCGGCCCGGCTTGCTTGAATCCTGATGGTGCAATGAGCAAGGGACTCACATCTGAGTACACCCTTCCACGCTTAGGGTGGACAAAACTATTTACAACAAGGGGTGGTGATGGACAGAGTCTCTGAATTAGGCAGAGTACTCTCACCCAGTCAAGAGATCAGGGCTAGATCCAACACCGTTTTTTAGCTCATTGCACCATCCCAGTTTCAGAACCTGGCTGTATGCAAATTAGTCTGTCCCTGGCCCAATGCATCATGGGAACAGGGCAGACCAGACTACAAAAGCCAATTCTTACACTGGGAAGGAAACAAGCTTCCGGGGACCGGTTTCTGGCATTACAGCCGTCTTCGGCCCGGCTTGCTTGAATCCTGATGGTGCAATGAGCAAGGGACTCACATCTGAGTACACCCTTCCACGCTTAGGGTGGACAAAACTATTTACAACAAGGGGTGGTGATGGACAGAGTCTCTGAATTAGGCAGAGTACTCTCACCCAGTCAAGAGATCAGGGCTAGATCCAACACCGTTTTTTAGCTCATTGCACCATCCCAGTTTCAGAACCTGGCTGTATGCAAATTAGTCTGTCCCTGGCCCAATGCATCATGGGAACAGGGCAGACCAGACTACAAAAGCCAATTCTTACACTGGGAAGGAAACAAGCTTCCGGGGACCGGTTTCTGGCATTACAGCCGTCTACGGCCCGGCTTGCTTGAATCCTGATGGTGCAATGAGCAAGGGACTCACATCTGAGTACCCCCTTCCACGCTTAGGGTGGACAAAACTATTTACAACAAGGGGTGGTGATGGACAGAGTCTCTGAATTAGGCAGAGTACTCTCACCCAGTCAACGGTGATGGATCAAGCCCTGATCTTTGGACTGGGTAAGAGTGGTCTGCTTAATTCAGACACTCTGTTCATCACCACCCCCTTTTCTGTATCGTTTTTGGCCACTATAGGTGTGGCAGGGTATACTCAGACATGAGTCCCTTTCTCACTGCTCCATCAGGATTCAAGCAAGCCGGGCCGAAGAGGCTGAAATGCCAGAAACCGGTCCCCGGTAGCTTGTCTCCTTTCTGGTGAAGAATTGGCTTGGTAGTTTGGTCTGCCCTGTTCCCATGATGCACTGGGCCAGGGACAGACTAATTTGCATATAGCCAGGTTCTGAGCTGGGATGGGGCAGTGAGATAAATAACGGTGATGGATCAAGCCCTGATCTTTGGACTGGGTAAGAGTGGTCTGCTTAATTCAGACACTCTGTTCATCACCACCCCCCTTTTCTGTATCGTTTTTGGCCACTATAGGTGTGGCAGGGTATACTCAGACATGAGTCCCTTTCTCACTGCTCCATCAGGATTCAAGCAAGCCGGGCCGAAGAGGCTGAAATGCCAGAAACCGGTCCCCGGTAGCTTGTCTCCTTTCTGGTGAAGAATTGGCTTGGTAGTTTGGTCTGCCCTGTTCCCATGATGCACTGGGCCAGGGACAGACTAATTTGCATATAGCCAGGTTCTGAGCTGGGATGGGGCAGTGAGATAAATAACGGTGATGGATCAAGCCCTGATCTTTGGACTGGGTAAGAGTGGTCTGCTTAATTCAGACACTCTGTTCATCACCACCCCCTTTTCTGTATCGTTTTTGGCCACTATAGGTGTGGCAGGGTATACTCAGACATGAGTCCCTTTCTCACTGCTCCATCAGGATTCAAGCAAGCCGGGCCGAAGAGGCTGAAATGCCAGAAACCGGTCCCCGGTAGCTTGTCTCCTTTCTGGTGAAGAATTGGCTTGGTAGTTTGGTCTGCCCTGTTCCCATGATGCACTGGGCCAGGGACAGACTAATTTGCATATAGCCAGGTTCTGAGCTGGGATGGGGCAGTGAGATAAATAACGGTGATGGATCAAGCCCTGATCTTTGGACTGGGTAAGAGTGGTCTGCTTAATTCAGACACTCTGTTCATCACCA
Organism: Lissotriton helveticus; assembly: GCF_964261635.1. Classification (NCBI taxonomy): domain Eukaryota; kingdom Metazoa; phylum Chordata; class Amphibia; order Caudata; family Salamandridae; genus Lissotriton; species Lissotriton helveticus. The sequence continues at coordinate 1,778,900,384 of NC_136059.1, read as the reverse complement.
CCCCCTTTTCTGTATCGTTTTTGGCCACTATAGGTGTGGCAGGGTATACTCAGACATGAGTCCCTTTCTCACTGCTCCATCAGGATTCAAGCAAGCCGGGCCGAAGAGGCTGAAATGCCAGAAACCGGCCCCCGGTAGCTTGTCTCCTTTCTGGTGAAGAATTGGCTTGGTAGTTTGGTCTGCCCTGTTCCCATGATGCACTGGGCCAGGGACAGACTAATTTGCATATAGCCAGGTTCTGAGCTGGGATGGGGCAGTGAGATAAATAACGGTGATGGATCAAGCCCTGATCTTTGGACTGGGTAAGAGTGGTCTGCTTAATTCAGACACTCTGTTCATCACCACCCCCTTTTCTGTATCGTATTGACAGAGTAGAGCATATGGGATCAACAATTATTTTGTCTGAGAATTTGAAGTCAAAATTGGATTCATTAGAGAAGACTATATCTAAAACTGCAGGTTTTGAAAAGACTCTGAATGTGTGCTTGAACTGCCGTATAATTTTAAGAAGGAATTTACATGTTGAAAGAGGTCTGGTAAATGGATCAATGGGTAATGTTGTTGATTTTGTGAAATACAGAAATAGAGATGAAATTGAATTTTTAAAAATTAAATTTGATGGCATTGAGGAAGTACAGCTAATTGGTCGTTGCTCTGCTAGATTTTTGCTTGTAAAAGACTTATATGTTCGCCGTAAGCAGTTTCCTGTTTGCTTGGCATATGCGGTGACAATCCATAAATCTCAAGGTTTAAGTGTAGACAGTGCATTGGTGAATATTGGCAGTTCTGTGTTCAAGGAGGGTATGGCATATGTGGCATTGTCATGAGTTAGAACTTTATCGGGATTGTACTTGATTGAGTGTGATGTCACAAACATTTGTGCGGATCTAGATTGTGTTAAGGAATACAATAGGTTAAGAAGAGAGTATGCGCCACATTTGCCTCAATATCCTTTGTTTGAGAAACGTGTGGTAGGCTGGAAATGAAGAAATGTGACAAATACTAGGGAGGTTGCAGCAAAAAGACGAAAAGTTGATGAACCTGAAATTATAAGCAGAAACAAAAAGGATTCTGTTGAAGATGTTGTTGGTTTTCAATTTGAAAACAGTTCTGGTGTCAACTGCTATGCTAATGTAGTGGTTAATGTTTTGTTTTCTCTAGAAAATGTAAAAGAAGAGATTGTGGTCAATTCTGATCAAAGATTTTGCAGTTTGTTAAATTCTGTGTTAGAGAAATGTAGCACAGATAGAACAAAAATAGAAAGTGTGTCTGAAATTCGAAATCTGTTAGACAGATGTTCAGGCCAAACACAATTCTCTCAAAATATTCAGCAAGATTGTCAGGAGTTTTTAATGTATATACTTGATGTATTGCATGCTGAAGGTGTAGATGTAGATCACCTGTTTGGGCTTTCTTATCAATGGCAGCATGACTGCGAGAACTGTAGGGTATCAAGTAGTACTAGTGTAGACTCAGAAAGATTTTTATATTTAACTTTGCCAGACAGTAAATCAGTCTCTTTTAATAAACTAGTAAAAGCAGCTGATCACAACATGGAGTGTAGCCAATGTAAATCTGAAATGATGTCCACATTATTTATACGAACATATGGCCAGTATGTTATTTTAATGTTCCAAGGATGTAGGCCTGATGGAACAAAATTGACAACTTTAATTAAAAATTTTATGGCTTCACAGTTGTCAATATCAGGAAGGACTTTTGTAACTGCAGCAATTATATATCATGACGGTCCTTCAATAACATCAGGACATTACACAGCTTATTTAAAGTCTAGAAACGGCTGGTCATTCTGCAATGATTCTGTTTTAATTTTCAAAAAATAAATTGCCGTATGACCTTAAAAACTCTTACATGGTGTTTTTAAAACCAAAATTTTAGGGAAAGAATCTCGGGATGTGCTGTGAGGAATTTCAAGAAGTTCTAATGGCTCCTACACGATTTGGCCTTGAGGATAAGTGTAGTACAGAGACATAACTTCTTACCATAACACTGGACGTCATGTTGAAATAACTGCACTTTGAATGAATTCAGAAAAACTGTTTCTTTTTATAAGCAAATTCAAGCAGCCAATCAAAACATGGAGTAGAGGGAATGTAAGTCTGCAATGCTGTCTACTGTTTTATATTGCTTTGTGATTAAAAGTGATGTAGAGAATTTAATAATTGTAGTAGTCATAGAGATAGTGTAAGTCTGCTTTATAGTAAGCAGTATCAGTGTCATAGGAAATGTAGAACATGAGTGAGCAAGAAAGGTAAGATATTAGTAATCCAGGATTGTGAAAATGATCTTCAACATTTTAATTCTGAAAGTTGCGGAAATACAACATGACGGGATTGGCTTACAAGAATTCCAAGAGTTATAAATGGCTCTGACACGATTTGGCCTTGTGGAAACGTGTGGTAGAGAGCGAGAAGTCATTTATTGTATGTAACATGTTTTTGAAAACGATGGAGGTTTTCTTTCAGAAAGTGGCGGGTTGAAAGTAATAACAGCACAACAGAGTGTAAGCTGTTCATAGGACATCCTTCGCCGTCATGGAAAGTAAGTTAACTTTAAGGAGTTCTGAATTCTGATTTGTTATGTTGTATGGGTTTTTTAAACACAATCATTTTGATTGTGTTTTTTTTTCCCCGCTGTTATATGATGAATACCTTCAAGTCACTGTTTTTAGTGAAATTTGATACATTCTGAGAACAGCAAAAATAAACCATTTAACATGTATAATTAATTCTGTTCTGTTTGCATTTATGATGTACATGTAGAACTGTGTAGGAGGCATGGAGAAGGTGAGGCTTCTGTAAGTGTCAAAGTTGTTGCATACAGTGCTCATATTCTACGTAGTCTTTCATATGAAAGACTACATTTCCACTATGAGATACCTAAGCAAAGGCAACACAGGTAATGTGATTGTGAAATGAGGAAAATAAACTCCACATTTTTCAATTACATCACCTGTGTTTCCCAAGTTTACGAATGACATTGTGCAGATGAAGTTTAGGTCTGTCCACGGACACAGAAGAGGTCTAGCCTTTGTTCAAGAGTAAAGTGGACATGACTTACTTCATTAGTAGGCGTTCACATGTATTATCTCCTCTGTATTCTTCAATACGTGTAAATTTGATCTGCAACCCTGAGTAGGCCTCACCTTAAACAAACCTCTGGATAGGCCACACCTTATTGTCATCCTGAATCAATTATTTAACATGTTAGGGACAGATTTATGATAGGTGTATGCCTCTTTTGCGCCACTGTGCGTCACTTTTGTGACGCAGTCGCGGTTGAAAAGATTTGCTATGAGGGGACAAAATTATAAAATGATGAATCTAGGCAGATGTGTCATGCTGTAAAAAAACAATGCCACACGAAACCGATGCAGCAGTCATGCAAAAGATGCACAATGTTGCAAGATAGGACTCACTTCATCTGCATCAAGATACTATTAGTTTAAAATGTATATTTTTAGGACTGTGTAGGGGCATGGAGAAGCAGAGGCTTCTGTAAGTGTCAAAGTTCTTGAAAAACTATTTGTCCTTCAATCTTTTCCCTTGTTTTTTCTAATTTATTAAAAACATGTGTTAATATTTTTCAAATGTTTGTTCTCTCTTTCACAGATTTTTTAGTATAAAAAGAACAAATGACTAAGTTAACGACAATTATAAGGTAAATGTTTTGTACTCTTTTTGTTATATTTCTATCACATTTAACTTCTATTACTTCCACTGCTTCATTTGTTTAAGAATCACTTTCCTGCCTTTGCTACTTCCCTCATTCCTTTCTCTATTACTTAATTACTCTACTCCTTCACTATTTTTCTTAGTCCCTCTCTTCTCATACTTCTTCACTCTTGGTCACTCACTCTGTCTCTATTACTTTCACTGTTTCTGACTGATCTAAAACATTTTTTTTTAAAAAGAACAGTAAGTATAAGGGAAGGAAACAGACAGTTATGTTAAAAGAAAGACAGCTATAGGGAGTAAACTAGGGATACTGTTACCCGCAATCCTCTGCTGATGATGTCACTGACCATGACATGAATGATGTAATATGTGACATCATCAGCAGTGGATTACGGGTAATAGTATCTCTAGTTTACTCCCCTATAGCTGTCTTTCTTTTAACATAACTGTCTGTTTCCTTCCCTTATACTTACTGTTCTTTTAAAAAAAAAAAATGTTTTGGTTCGCTCCCGGTTCGCGTACCGGCGAGCGAACTGGGAAGCGAACCAAGAGAAATAGAGGTTGGCAGAGTTCCAAATATTCTACCAATTTTTTAATAACGGGGAGGTAGTTCTGAAAAGAACTTTTTTTTATTTGTTTTTGTTGTTTTATATTTTTTTAATTATTTTTCTGAATTTTTTTTTAGTTTTTTTGAATTTTTCTGAACGGTTTTATATTTTTTGGGGGGGTTTTTTGGGGGGGAAACGAAAACGATTCATTGTAAAGGGCTCAACAGGAGCAACAAAAAAAAAAGAATTTATTATTTGGGGCGTTTCGGACAAACTGGAAGATGATTGTCAATAGCTCTGTTGATCAGAGTGATGCTACTTTCTCTGTAGCAAATGAATCCATTGCAATGTACGCAGATTTGTTTTACTTCCCCAAATCTCATTTGTATATTTGGCACCATCTCCCTGCCCTCTGGTCCCGTCACTTCTGGTACAACAGATCTTCTGGCCATAATAGGGGGATTATCTAGATCGTTACGAAACTGTGCAGCACTGTAGTTGTTAGGATGCCACCTAGTCATATGGCGACGCATTGTGTAGTTTCCGTAACTGTATTTCTTCTCGGTCCCTCTGGACAGTCTATCTTGACATATAAGGCAAGTTACGTATCTTGCATTTACTTTTTTCTGGCCTTTGGGAATTTTAAAAAATTGCCAAATGAAGTTTTCTTTCCGGTGAGACCTCCTGGGCTCTTCAGGCAAAAACTGCCTCTCTTCCTGCTCTTCCTCCTCTTCCTCTTCTTCCTCTTCTTGCTGAATTATAACTTCAGCAGGTGGTCCTCTCTTCCTTGGATGTGGTGGAGGTGGTGGGGAAGCACCAGCTGAAGCTACTAAAGAAGCCATTGCTCACTGGTAACAAAGGGTCTTTCTCTCACAAAGATGAAAGTCAGAGTGAGGAAAGAAGGAGGGGTTTTCATCATTTGGGAAAAACAATAGTTCTCAACCAATGAAAAGTGTTAATTTTAGATTACATGACCTAGTCTTACATCATTAGGAAACCAAAAGTGAAATGAACCAATGAAAAGTGTTATTACCAAGTCACACGACCTGCTGTGCTTACGTTACGCGCTTTGCGCCGCCTCCCGGTTTGCTTCCGTGAACTTGCGCTTCGCGCCTCGGTTCGCTTTCGGGTACGCTAACGTAGCACGTCATATGACGTATCACGCGACAACGCGAAACGTCATGCGGACGCGAGGCGTCACGATGTTGTTTTCTAACGCGGCAGTTGCGCTAAAGGAACGTTTACCGGTTCGCAGACTATTTCGCGGCATCAAGGTCACCTAACGGGAAACTTCCCGATTCGCGAAGCGGGAGCGAAGAAAAAAAAAAAAAAAAATTTTATTAATAAACATATAAAATATATTTTTGGATTTAAAGAAGAATACATTTTACAGCTACAGATATTAGCTTTTAAAAAACCAATGAAATTCACTGAAAAAACCATAGGTTATAGACCATATATAGTTAGGAATTAGCATTTACAAAACCATGAAAATTCACTGAAAAAACCATAGGTTATAGACCATATATAGTTAGGAATTAGCATTTAAAAAACCTTATTTTACTCACACAAAACCATTGAAATTCCATATATAGTTAGTTGCACTAACTATATATCGCGCACCCGCAATCCACTGCTGATGATGTCACATATTACATCATTCATGACATGGTCAGTGACATCACTGATGACATCACTGATGACATCTCAAATGACATCACTGATGACATCACTGATGACATCTCAAATGACATCACTGATAACATCTCAAATGACATCACTGATGACATCACTGATGACATCTCAAATGACATCACTGATGACATCACTGATGACATCTCATTTGACATCAATGGTCACATCACTGATGATATCATTCATGTGACAATACAATGCATCTCCTCACACTTTAATATAATCTCTGTTACACCCAGTGTTAAATACAGAATATAAATTTTTTAAACCATTGACACACCAATACTAGTTACTACATACGCCCTCACTGATTCCTACGTCTACACACACATTCACTCATTCACCCATACAATCATTTATACATACACTCACTCATCTTTACAACACTATCATATGCACTCATACACCTATACAGACACTCACACTCTGCCACTCATCCATGGAGTTACTCACACACCTAGTCAGTCCTGTAAAGAATCAATCACACTTCCATTTTCTAATCTATACAGTTAAACATAGAGTACCTTACATTTTCAAACATATACTAACACATACTTACTCTCTTATACAATCATTGATACAAGAACACATTGATCTGCACAGAGTCACACATCTCCCAGCCAGCCACACATACACTCAGTCTCCCATACAAATATTTGGACAATCAATCAATAACCCATATAGTTACTCATATAGCTACTGATCAACACATGCAGCAGTTTACAGAACAAAAGACATAATGATGCACAAATTAAGACAGTTTAGTCACTAACCCATGCACTCAGTGAGACACATTTAATCACTCACTCATACATTCAGTCATGCACCTACTAAATCCTTCGTCCAGACACTTATACATCTACTCATTCTTCAATATGTAAGACATATTTTAACTTTATAGAAACATACAGTCACTGGATGTTGTCATCAGTGATGTCATCAGTGATGTCATTTGAGATGTCATCAGTGATGTCATCAGTGATGTCATTTGAGATGTCATCAGTGATGTCATCAGTGATGTCACTGACCATGTCATGAATGATGTAATATGTGACATCATCAGCAGTGGATTGCGGGTGCGCGATATATAGTTAGTGCAACTAACTAGATATGGAATTTCAATGGTTTTGTGTGAGTAAAATAAGGTTTTTTAAATGCTAATTCCTAACTATATATGGTCTATAACCTATGGTTTTTTCAGTGAATTTTCAAGGTTTTGTAAATGCTAATTCCTAACTATATATGGTCTATAACCTATGGTTTTTTCAGTGAATATATATATATATATATATATATATATATATATATATATATATATATATATATATATATTACCTACTGGCGGTCGCCAGTAGGTATATATAGTTAGGATTTTTTCTCTATGGGATTTTTGAAAATTCTATGTCTAATAACTTTGGCGTTTGTGGACGGAATTGGCTGAAATTTTCAGGAAAATGGAACATTTTGTTTCTGAGCAGCCCCTGAAAATGTGGGGGGGTTTCGTCAAGGGGGGGCCGAGAAAAAAGGGGGGTCCCAAAACGTTTTAACATTGAGTTTTCCATAGGGCGGTTGGACTCACTTTTAGCCCGAACGGCTGAATGGATTTGCACGAAACTTGGCAAAATTGTAGGGACTGGTAGCCCGATGTGCCTTTTGTAGGTCTCAATATATGTGCTCCAGTGGATTTTGAGAAATTAACGTTCAAAAAAAGATATATATCTGTAACAGCGGACCGGGCAGCGCTCCGGTTCGCGGACTTTTCACGTTACGGAGCTTTGTGAAGCGAAGCTGATTGGTTCTCCGGCGTCTGTAAACATTCCAAACAGTCCGTAGCGGCCGCCATCTTGTCTCTCGGTAGGATCGAGAGAGAAGAGGAGGCCAAAGCGAAGGGGCAAATGACCATAAGGGGGCATAGTAGGTCCTCCCTGACCCCCTAGGTTTGATGTGGAGGCTTTAAAAGGGCCTCGCAGGGCAAAAAAAAAAATATATCGTTTTTTTAGTTCTTTTGCGTGGGGAGCGCCCGGTTCGCGAACCGGGAAGCGTTCTGGGGAGCGTACTTTCTTGAAAATTAGTGAAAAAAGTTAGAGTAAAATAATAATTGTGAGTGATCAGATGTAGGGTAGCTCTGAGAAGAGCTTTTGGGTTTATGGTACATTTAGGTACTTATAAGTAGGTACCAATGCACAGTCTTAAATTCAGAATGAAATTTCTGTTGCCCTCATCTGAGAAGTGAACTCCATCTCCTCTGTAGATATCTTGCATGTAGTAACGCAAGTTATTGTTGTACAAGGAGCCCATTCCATGGTCTCTCATGTAAGCTGAAACAGATTTGTTTACATGCTTCCTCGACTTCTCAATTTGTGGACAAAATTGGTTCGACCACCTCCATTTCTGTCTTTGGCATATATTTGAATATACCAAGGCAGTCTGAGGAAAAAGTGCCATCAATTGCTCAAAGGTGTCCTTTAAAAGCATTTCCAGACCTACCCCAGTCAAAGTGCCCAAGTCATTACCTCCACAGTGCACAATTAACAGGTCAGGTTTTGGCAAATGCATAAAGGTTTTCACCAATGGTATCAATTGGTGACATTTTAATCCTCTGTGGCCAAACCACTTAATTTCCACATCTTGTAAATTGAGGTTAGGTAAATTCCTGTTTTCAGCGTACCTCTGAGCCCAATAGATGTAACTATGTCCAACAATCCAGACAGAAAACATGGCGAGAGAAGGTTCTGCTGCAGTCAGATGAAGTGTGGCAATGAAATGGCAGTTGAAAAAATAAGAGTTTAAAATGAAAAAAACTGTGGAGTTTCTGTGTTAATGAAGCAGTAACAGTGATTGGTGGATTTTGATTGCTGAAAACAGAAAGTTAGGGTGCATGGATGAGTTCGTTGAAAGATGTATTTTGAGTGGCGAAGAAAAAATCATTAAATGGAAGAATGCACTGGATATGCAGGTGCACTGAGAGTTCAGAGTTCAATTGCAACATTGTTGTGTGAACTTGCAAACACCAGAGGTCTTGCAAGAGGTGGTTGCTATGCAAAAAAGCAGAGAGGGCAGAGGGGGGAAGGGTTTTGATTTGAAAAAAAGTGAGGGAAGAGTTTTGATTGGGTGACATGAGAGATATGTGTGAAGAATTACAGCATTTCTGTGCTTTTGATAGCTGCAGACTCTGGAGTGCATACCTTTTGCTCTGCTGAAGACAAATTGGTGTGTTTCTGAGACTGTTTTGAAACTCAAAGTATTTGCTAAGGTGAGAAAAGATTTCTTTAATTTAGATAGAAAATAGTGTGCTTTAAGGAGAAAATTATGAAGAAAGTTGTGTTTTTCAAATGTTGCTTTGTCTCAAGTGTTTTACAAATAGATTTTCTTTCTTTGAGAAATTGTAATTGGAGAAAATGTGAAGTATTAGTACTGACAGGGTTTTTATGTGCATAGGAGCTGTGGAGTGTTTTCAAATTATGACTTGTAAATCGTTTTTGAGGAAAAGGAATGGTTTTAATATTTATGACAAGGACATAATGGTGTATGCTTCTTTATAAGGCAATTGAGTGTCTCTGATGTTATTTTTCCCATTTTAATGTAAGACGTTTCCCTGTGGAGCAAATTGCTTGTAAATATGCTCCCACCTGTGCATGGCAAATTTAGATTTTGAATGTTTGCGTTACATAGGCATGTTAAAGGTGACCGAAACATGCTGCAAAGGCAATCAAAAAACGCTTTCATGTGTCTTAAGGACATTTTAAGTCATTTCCCCATGTGGAGTGTTTTTAAATTATGACTTGAAAATCGTTTTTGGGGAAAATGAATGCTTTTAAAATTTATGACAAGGACATAATGGTGTATGCTTCTTTATAAGGCATTTCAGTGTCTCTGATGTTATTTTTGCAATATTAAATTAAAAGACCTTTCTCCGTGGAGCAAATTCCTTGTAAATATGCTCCCACCTGTGCATGGTAAATTTCGATTTTGACTGTTTGAGTTACTTAGCCATGTTAAAAGTGACCCAAAAAAGTTGCAAAGGCTTTAAAAAAACATTTTCATGTGTCTTGAGGACATTTTAAGTCATTTCCCCGTGGGCAGTGTTTTCAAATTATGAGTTGAAAATCGTTTTTGAGGTAAAGGAATGTTTTCAAAATTTATGTGTGCCATATGCCCCCAAATTTCTTTTTCAGGGGTGCAGCAGGGTGTTCTTGAGACACCCCTGCACCCTCGGAAAAATTCGTAATTTGCGATGAGCTAATTGCTAATCGCAAATTGCACGTTCATTCCTATGGGCCTCTTGCTCCATGGAAATGAATGGGTAATTTGTAATTAGCAAATAGCTCATCGCAAACTAGGAATGGTAAAGAATCGCTATTTATTCCTTAAAGTTCGCTATTTAGGAAATGTAAAAAACTTTGATGATACATATGGCGGTTCATCTCTAACAAGATAAGAAGCTTAGGGATAGATTTATGATGACTGGCGTATCATCAGGGATGTGCCAGTCATCCAATCGCGGGCCGTGGAGGGAGTTACGGTGGGGCAGGGAGGCGGGGAGGGGGAGGGGCAGGGTGGAGGGACCTAAAAACTGGTATATGGATAATTGCAGGTAAGTACACAATTTAATTATTCAAACGAAATTCGTAGCGCGCACAGCATCCCATTTTGCGATGCAGTGCGCGCTACGAAATTCGTTTGAATAATTAAATTGTGTACTTACCTGCAATTATCCATATGCCAGTTTTTAGGTCCCTCCACCCTGCCCCTCCCCCTTCCCGCCTCCCTGCCCCACCGTAACTTCCTCCACGGCCCGCGGCTGCAGTCATCCTGTGCCGCTGTTCCGCCACCCATGGTGTGCTGCATTTACAATGCGGCGCATCATGGGGCAAAAACAGCATAGATGCGTGACGCATCTGTGCCGTAAAGGTGGCGCATTGCTGGAGTTGTATCGCAAGTGTGATGAAGCTCCAGCAAGGCTCAGGGGTGCCCCTGTCGCAGGGTTTCTGTTCTCACACAGAACTGTGCACAGAGGATTGGAACCTCGGCGAATTAGGGTGCCCCAAAACTCACCTTAGTACCCAAAAACCCCTTAGCAAGCTAGCTACAGTGTCACATTGGATATAACAAACTCTCAATGTTTAGACAATCCAGAATATGAACTTACAGTACCTCAGGATACGTGGAACTCATGAACACTCGGTCGTTATATATTCATTACAAACCAGAACATGGAGTTAAGAAGAACACATGTGCATTTGAAATGTTTATTTACTAATGCCGTCTTCTCAGGCGTAGTATCTTAGATAATACAAGTACACATCTTCGTCGCCATTGTAATAATGTGAGAACGTACGTCTTTAAATGCTTTTTAGTTATCTTTATTCCGGAGCGCCGGGGCTAAGCTGTTGCTCAACGGTCGGCGCCAAGCAAACAATATGGCCGCCTTCCGCTTTCTGTTTCCCCACATCCTGTTCCTGTGCAGGAACACTAGAACGCTACCACAATTATCAGTAGCAAAATTACCAGCATAGTTACTAGTACATAAAAAGCGAATGGTGACAGTATGTTAACATGCTGTAAATGAATAAGAGTTAGCAACACTTATATCTCACCCTGCCTAATACACATATTATATTATTTGCTAAGAAGGTCTCTTTGGGTTAGTTTAGGGGGTGCCTATACTTTAGTGTCCTAGATTTGAAGGAATCACATCAGCATACACCAGCTCTCTCTTCATGTGAACCGCATCAAGTGTTGTGTATGTGTGTGTTCGGCAAAGCAATATAAAACCCGCCTCATGCCCAGAATTGGCAGAAGCTGCACTTATGTTATGACTATGAAGTCGTGGAGATCAGACCTCATAACAATTCTGTATCGTGTTGTTCTTTAAACTTCAGCACTCGCTGTACAGATATAGTTTAAGAAGCAAAGCAGATAGTAGAGCAATAACATATTATTCTCATGTAAACCATGATGAACTACTAGGTTGAAAGCTAAAGCAACAACTAAGTGTCGTGGGCAGAAGTTGCAAAAAAGGAAAAATGGCGTTTAAACCGGTAATGAGCCCATGCTAACTTAACACGGTGTAAAGATATCCAGGATCTACATGACACCCCTCCATGATACGGAAACGAACAAAATAAGGTAATAGAAGTGCCATCTCATGAGAGCAGATTGCAACTTTATATGTGCACGGTCCGCAAGGTAAAACATTAAAAACTAGCAAAATTTAATGCTAAGAAAAAATAAAACAGTCAACTAGTTTATCGAGGCTTAAGCCAATAGGCAAGCTAAATAATAAAAACTTGACAAATAAGTCAATGAATTGTCAATGAAATGCTAGTACTCAGCATATCAAACATGAAAAAGGTCTATGACATAATTGTGTATGCAAAATAAGCTGCAACAGCCTCCAATAGGAAGTCACCGTCTTCATCCGAAAAGAGTTCAGCCATCCACTTTAAAAGCGGAAAAGAACATACGTGCTCTCCCAGCACCGGATCCTCTATCACCATCAGAGGACAGCTCGGTGGGTTTTCAAGAAAGCTCTGTTCCAAGAAAGACTGTGTTGCCGCCAGTAAATTCCAGGGACCAATTAGTCCATGCATCAATGCCACAGCCATAATCCTTTCGCCAGGACAAACCAACTCGTGAGCAATGATAGGACTCATCAGCTGATTAAAGTCGACGTCAGGAGAAACCGGTCCGCAGAGACACAAATTAATGGCCCAATCGAAATCACAGGTCAGGCAGTGAAATACAGGCTGGACACAGGTGAAGTAGGAGAATCGAAAAGATAATCCATATGCCGTGCTTAATATCGCCAACGGCATTGTGCCATAATATTCAAGCATGCGATTGCGGAACAGCGTTAGCAGCTGCAGGGCGGGACCTTGCACAGGAGGGACATCCATATTTAAAAATTTAAAAAAGCACAAGAGCGTCCGGTGCTAATGCAAGTAAAACTGGGAATCCACCAAACAAAGTGGAAAAAATAGAATGAAAGAAAGCAGGGATGACTCCAAAGATTTTCTCAAATGAAGTCACGAGACCACTGCTAACAACTTTAAAAAAATGCGCCAGGGCCTTTGTGGAGGACGCGTTAAAGATAGTCCGAACCATCTCGCTGAAATGCAAAGGCGAATCAGTATTTAAAAGGGTCTGCACCTCTGTACGGGTGTTCGCTATGTGAAGCACGAAAGTTTCACGGGCCGAACTCAAGGCCACCTCTGTCTGAGACAAAAGAGCCCTTATTCTTGCCATGCCGTTGAAATCTGCTCCCAAGGTTGGTATTTGTGGCCAGATTGAATACTCCCTATGTTCATGTGTGGGAGGAAATAGAACATTTCTGCAGCAAATAACCCGTTCACTTACTGTTACGATAAAAGGAATACTTTTAATTAACCCAGAACAATCTTCATTATTGAGCATCAAATAACTACCATTTTCCAACAACTTGAACGTGGGGATGATAGCAGGAACTGGCGTGCCTTGCAACACGCAAGCCATATTTGGTCGGTCTTTGTTGCATGAATCCGTGTAACTGTATGTGCGTACACATTAGTGAATGATCTGGCTTCTCAGTGCATTCCTCTCCATTCAGATAAACTTCTTGATCATCTTTGAAACATCTGTATGTGTATGGAAGCGACCAGACCTCATGAAGAAAACCACTACCTAAAGGTTCATAACGACCTATTGGTATATATTTCATACAATTTGAAAACTTATATAAAGCAAAAGGCAGCGTTATTAAACCGTGGATAAGGCACGTTGCCAAAGCAGCCAACCTTTTGGATTTATACTGGAAATGTTAAAGGAAGAATTACGGAGTAGGGCCTGTAAATCACTAATGGACAACCGAGTAAAATGACTCCAACCATCATATTCCTCTAACTCCGGGATAGTAGGGGTGTTTAATTTTTCAGAAGTAGCCAATCCAAAGCATTTGGTCTGGGAAATTGTTTCATTCACAAACAACATATGATTTGGGATGAGACATGCACGGTGCAAAGCCTCAGTGCCTTGTACCTGCCAGGTTCGTGAACCCCAAACTGATGTAGATCCTGGATATCTTTACACTGTGTTAAGTTAGCATGGGCTCATTACCGGTTTAAACACCATTTTTCCTTTTTTGCAACTTCTGCACACAACACTTAGTTGTTGCTTTAGCTTTCAGGCTACCTGCGTCAAGATCTATGCCTGCTTCAAGCAGGCGCAGGGTTTTGACGCAGCTTTGTCCTATCTGATTGTAAATGCGGCACACCATGTGTGGCAGAGCAGCGGTGCACGTTAACTGGTGCATCCCTGGGGATGTGCTAGTTAACATAAATCTGCCCCTTTTATTATTAATTATGTGCAGGGGACACAGAGTCGGATAGGTTTATCCAAGGTTAAGAAGAGATGAGTCCTGTTCACTGAAAAATTGGACATAGTCTTCACCTCCTCACAGCAGCGGGCCGTGGAGGGAGTTACGGTGGGGCAGGGAGGCGGGGAGGGGGAGGGGCAGGGTGGAGTGACCTAAAAACTGGCATATGGATAATTGCAGGTAAGTACACAATTTAATTATTCAAACGAAATTCGTAGCGCGCACAGCATCGCATTTTGCGATGCAGTGCGCGCTACGAAATTCATTTGAATAATTAAATTGTGTACTTACCTGCAATTATCCATATGCCAGTTTTTAGGTCCCTCCACCCTGCCCCTCCCCCTTCCCGCCTCCCTGCCCCACCGTAACTTCCTCCACAGCCCGCGGCTGCCTCCTCAGCATCGCTGGACATGGTTAAATAATAGCTGCAAAATGTTACTCTTGTTAAACAATTTTACTATTATAATCTCTGAGATTTGTCTCTTACTCTGCAACATCTCATTGTTGTTATCTTTCTTTAAAGATAAAGACAACATCAACATGAGCGACAATCAGCAATTAATTGATTTCGACCTCATCATTGAACTCGTAATTGAAACATCAGTGGATGTTGATCCTTTGGATGATTTAAATCCTGAGGATGAAGAAGAACGTGATGAGGATGCAGATTTGTCAGAATTGTATGACATAGGATGGGAAGCTGACGTACTTGAGCCTATGGAACTATAAACATTTATTTTATAAATTTATAATAAATAAAAAGTAAAAATGTAAACCGTTTAATTTAAAAATAAAGACACATTCAAAAACAGGTTATGTGTAGTGTCTTCAATAAAATATTAAAATATGCTCATAAAATTAGATCAGATTCACATATAAAACAGCACAGGTAAAATGAATATAAATTTCATTTCTTTTCTGCTATTTCTGTATTCTAAATTTGCCATGCACAAAAAAATCTTCTATGTAAAAATGTTAAGTAATGTGTTAAGTTTTTGATGACTGTTATTGATTTACTGTTGGGTAATAGTGGTTAAGAACATTTTTTATTATATTTTACCACAGATTCAACTGCAGATCATTTCAAGATTTCAGCATGCCAACCAAAGAAAGAGTGAGAAAGGCTGCAAAACGTCAAAGACAGCAGGTGAATGAAAAAAAGCAGCAGTCCTCTAACAAAATGATTTGTCAAGTCACCAAGAAAGCACCGGGTAAGAGTACAAAAACATTCATAAGAAATATCTGTGGTAAAAAAAATATTACTACAGAAAATGTTTCAGTCCAGAAAAGGAGAAGCAATTCAAACGGAAAGGAAAGGCCAATGAAAAATGTTACTGCTAGAGTAAGAGATAACTCTATGCATGAAAGTAGAAGGAAACAACAGTTTAGGGACATTCGTAAACGAATGTTCCGCAACAGGATAATTGGCAATTTGTTAAAAAATATTAAGAAAGGTCAACAGAAAGTGGTTTTTTATAAGAGAAAAAAAATAGTTGAGAAAGTTGTTGATCAGGCATTTGAAATTAAACGTAAGTTATTTATTTTGACAATCAATAGAATTAGGAAGCTAAACAAGGCAATTTATGATTTCAAAAGAAATAGTAGATGGAAGAGAATAGTTTATCATAGTAATTTTTGTGAAGTTTTTTCTGGAGAATGGATGCATAGTTCAAGCTCTGAGGCATTTTTTAATGAGGAGAGTTATTTCCAGGATAATGATTTGGTGCATGCAGTTGACACCAGTGGTCGAGCTTATGAAGTGAAAGATGGTTGTCCAGTTGAAAAAGAAAAACTTGTGACAACAGAGATAGAAGAGGTGTTAGGTAATGAGGTTTTAGGGAGACGTCCTAAGGGTCCTGTGTACACCTGGAAGTGTAGTGGTATTTGCAGTGTACGACAGGATTCCATCAATTTGCTTTGTGATTTTATACGGTCATTTAATAAGAAAAGTTTGAAGCAGAAAATGAAGTTGTTGCAAGAATTAGATCCTTGCAGAGTGAGAGAAGTGATAGGTTTGCATGGTCATTCACTGGCTTGTCTTTCCAGGAGAGTATGCCAGAGTGTTTTTCATCATTTCAGGATGCTAGCAGTGCATCATAATAAAGTGAGGAAATTAGTTAGAATGTTGTATTATGCTAAGAGTCCAGCAATTATGCTTAAACAATTATGCACTGCTCTTTTGCATGGTTCTGAAATAGATATGAAGAATATATGTGAAGAAATTGAGTTTTGTTACTTTGGAAGTAAAGAGGAGAATGTTGAAATTGACCAAGAAGAAGAGAGTAATGTGGAAGATAGTGTACAGGTTTCCAGTACAGATAATTTCCAGAGGGAAATTGCGACGTTTGAGGTGAAATCAAGTGAGAGGCCAAATTTCACTTGTGTGTGTTGTCGACGCACTTATTATAAGAATCAGACTAAGTTAGTGGATTTATATGCAAAAAGTGAAAGGGAAAATAATAGTGAATGGAAGGATTTTACAACATACTTGATGGTAGAAAATTGTTTTGATTTGGGATTGGATCAACGTGTGTGTACTTATTGTTGTAACAAATTAAATCAAAACCAGATGCCTGCTAGAGCAGTTCATAATAATCTGGAATTGGTTGAGATTCCTTCTGAATTGAAGGATTTAAATACTTATGAATCTATTTTGATTCAAAGTATCCATCCCTTTCAGGCTATTGTAAGAATGGAGCCAAAGACAGGGAAATTGCCTCCATCAGATTTACAGAGAGGATTAAAGGGAAGAGTTGTTTATTTGCCTCTAGATTTCAAGAAAAACATTAACACAATTGGAGTAGAAAAAGTGGAAGAGGAACCTCTGGTTATCTTAGTTAATGGGGTTCAGACAAAGAATAAGAAAATATGGCAAGATTTAGTAGATGTTAGGAAAGTCAAAAGGGCAACATTGTATTTGAAAAAAAAAAAAATACTATAAAAATGTATATGTTGCAGAAGAGGAAGTAAGTGAGGAAGAGGATAGCGATTTGTGTGCTGGTCAAATTGAGAAAGTAGAACCCTGTACTAGTGAAGAAATATATGAACATTATAGTGTTCATCCTTTGCATTCCAAGGAAGTCATGGGGAATGCTATTGAGTTGTTTCAAATGAAACAAGCCAAAGGGAGTCCCATTAGTGTTTGGGAGGAAAGTTTGGAAGCTCGGTGTTTCCCACAGCTTTTTCCAACAGGTCAGGGAGGAAGATATGATGAGCGACCTCATCAAATTCCTGCTTCTGAATACCGGACTTTGCGATTGTATGCAGGAGATGCTAGGTTTCGACAATGCATTCCTTATTTGTTTCATCTCCTGTTTGAAAGCGATCTGTCTGGACTGTCATATGCAGTGAACCACATCTTGAAAAGTGGTATACACATGCAAAACATCTCGGCAAGTGACTTTATGGATAAAGTCAATGTCCAAGACAGTATTTTGGATTCTCACCTGATTAATCTCATGGCGTGTCAGCGTGGTACTAATGAGTACTGGTACCGTCGTCATGGTGATTTAAAATGTATGCTGAGGAACTTAGGAACTCCCACATGGTTCCTCACTCTGAGCTGTGCTGTGTATGGCTGGGAAGACTTACTTGAATTTCTACGAGAGGCAAATGCTAACGTAGAAAACATCGAATTCAAGACACCCGGAGAACTGTGCTCTTTGGATCCAGTCAATGTATGTAGGTACTTCAATCATAGATTTGAAGGTATGATGTCTTTCATCATGAATAAGAAGAATCCACCTCTTGGAGAGGTGTTGGATTTCTTCTGGAGAAAGGAGTACCAAGCAAGAGGTGCTCCTCATATACATATGTTGCTGTGGATCAAGGATGCACCTAAATTTGGAACGGATCCAGAAGACTCAGTGATGAGTTTCATAGAACAGTATTCTACGTGTGCTGTTCCAAACGCAAAGGAGAAAAAAAGCCTAAGAGAAAAAGTTCTACGTTTCCAAAGCCATCGATGTGGAAAGTACTGTCGTCGTAAATTCCGAAACAAAGACAAGTTCTACACCAAATGTCGTTTCGGCTTTCCACGACCGGTGATTTCTAAAGGAAGAGTGAACAGTTTGATGTCTTCGCTGCGACATAATGTGATGAAGAAATCACCTAAAAACACATACAATTTGAAGAGGAACGAAGAGTCTAAGTACATCAACGACTACAACCCGGTGATTTTGTCCATGTGGAATGCTAACATGGATATACAGTTTGTGGCTGATAACTGTATGGCTGTGGCTCGGTATGTGACATCTTACATCACCAAAAAAGAGAAGACAGAATTGAAGGATATGTGGGAGGACATTTCCCATGAAAAGAGCCTCAGCAAGAAGTTGTACAGTTTCAGTCTGAAGATGTTGTCGCATCGAGAAATCGGAGCTTACGAATGTTCTGACCGGTTGTCTTCAGCAAGTCTCTATGTCAAGTCCAGGAGTATCGTTTGGGCGAGTCTTGGTCTTGCTGCAGCGCGTAATCGAGTTCTCAAACCTGTGCGGGAAATTGAGTATTTGGCGGAAAAGGAGCCAAACAGTACCGACATTTTGAAGAGCAACATGTTGGATACATATTATCCAAATCGAAGCAGTCACCTCGAGAATGTTTGTCTGTATGAGGTTATGCAAAATTATATATTCAAGAGGAACATCAAACAAGATACTGAGAAAGGAGTGTATGCTGTAATAGGAAGTGAGGGATGTCTGGTGAAGCAAAGAAAATGCCACTTGATAAACCATCGAAAATTGAGTGGCGAATCTCCTGAAAAAAAGGAGTTTTTCTATTTAGCACTTTTGCAACTTTTTAAGCCTTGGCGTGCAGAAGAGGAACTGCTTGGAGATTTCCTCTGTTATGAAGACTCTTTCAATGCCGCCAAGGAGACCATAGAATGTCCTGCTTTTCCCAAATATGTAGAAATGTTGAATGTGGAAATTGAGCAGGAAGCAACGATTGCAGCGGAGATTGCCAGAGACAGTTCTCAGGACAGTCAGAGTTCTGCTTCATTGAGTCAGGATCCACTAGGAGGACCTGTTATCGAAAATGAAGCTGCCACTGCTATGAATGAAGTGGAAAGAGCAATGGCACATGCTCAGGAGGATGCGGTTAACTTAGAAGAGTTGGAAAGACAACTCAACGTTGAGCAGAGGAAAATATATGACGAAGTTACCATGCAAATTGATCATGGATTAAGTCATGACAAGAAAGAGTGCTCATGTACGTCGTTGAAGCCTGTTCGACTGTACGTGAGTGGAGAAGCGGGAACTGGAAAAAGTTTCCTTATTAAAGCAATTTCATGTTATTTGCAGGAAAGGACAGAGTCATCGCTGTCTTGTGTTGTCACCGCTCCAACTGGACTGGCAGCACATAACATTAAAGGGATTACTTTACATCGTTTACTGATGCTGCCAGTGGAGCATGACAACAAATTACAATATCACAAGCTATCGGGAGATGCTTGTTTTGAAGTTTCAAGAGTCTTGAGGAAAATGAAACTTCTTATCATTGACGAAGTAAGCATGGTTTCCAATGTCATGTTTGCCTTTGTGCATTTGAGAATGCAAGAAGTTCTCAAAACAGAGTATGATGTGTTATTTGGTGGCAAACACATCATTGTTTTCGGAGATCTTCTGCAGCTGACACCAGTGAAAGGGCAACCTGTGTTCAAAATGCTCACGCATGAAGATACCAGGAAGTGCCTAGGGAGCATTGGCAACGTCAATATATGGTTAAACTTCAATTATGCTGAACTGCATGAAAATATGCGTCAGGCGAAGGATGAAGTTTACAAGACTATTCTACAAGATGTTAGAATTGGAAAAATGACCGAGCATGGGAAAGAAGCTTTACATGCATGATTACTGACCAATTTATATCCAGACCAAGATGTTGTGCCTGAGAATATTTTTCAGAAAATTACTGAGAAGAAATCTGGAATATGTTTGATGCCAACTCTTGCAGAATGTGCCAAATTCAACAACAAAATGTTGCATTTAGAAAAGCAAGAGATTGTGAAACTGGAAGCTATTGACAGAGTAGAGCATATGGGATCAACAATTATTTTGTCTGAGAATCTGAAAACAAAATTGGATTCATTAGAGAAGAGTATATCTAAAACTGCAGGTTTTGAAAAGACTCTGAATGTGTGCTTGAACTGCCGTATAATTTTAAGAAGGAATTTACATGTTGAAAGAGGTCTGGTAAATGGATCAATGGGTAATGTTGTTGATTTTGTGAAATACAGAAATAGAGATGGAATTGAATTTTTAAAAATTAAATTTGATGGCATTGAGGAAGTACAGCTAATTGGTCGTTGTTCTGCTAGATTTTTGCTTGTAAAAGACTTATATGTTCGTCGTAAGCAGTTTCCTGTTTGCTTGGCATATGCGGTGACAATCCATAAATCGCAAGGTTTAAGTGTAGACAGTGCATTGGTGAATATTGGCAGTTCTGTGTTCAAGGAGGGTTTGGCATATGTGGCATTGTCACGAGTTAGAACTTTATCGGGATTGTACTTGATTGAGTGTGATGTCACAAACATTTGTGCCGATCTAGATTGTGTTAAGGAATACAATAGGTTAAGAAGAGAGTATGCGCCACATTTGCCTCAATATCCTTTGTTTGAGAAACGTGTGGTAGGCCGGAAACGAAGAAATGTGACCAATATTGGGGAGGTTGTAGCAAAAAGACGAAAAGTCGATGAACCTGAAATTATAAGCAGAAACAAAAAGGATTCCGTTGAAGATGTTGTTGGTTTTCAATTTGAAAACAGTTCTGGTGTCAACTGCTATGCTAATGTAGTGGTTAATGTTTTGTTTTCTCTAGAAAATGTAAAAGAAGAGTTTGTGGTCAATTCTGATCAAAGATTTTGCAGTTTGTTAAATTCTGTGTTAGAGAAATGTAGCACTGATAGAACAAACATAGAAAGTGTGTCTGAAATTCGAAATCTGTTAGACAGATGTTCAGGCCAAACACAATTCTCTCAAAATAGTCAGCAAGATTTTCAGGAGTTTTTAATGTATATGCTTGATGTATTGCATGATGAAGGTGTAGATGTAGATCTCCTGTTTGGGCTTTCTTATCAATGGCAGCATGACTGCGAGAACTGTAGGGTATCAAGTACTACTAGTGTAGACTCAGAAAGATTTATATATTTAACTTTGCCAGACAGTAAATCAGTCTCTTTTAATAAGCTAGTAAAAGGAGCTGATCACAACATGGAGTGTAGCCAATGTAAATCTGAAATGATGTCCACATTATTTATACGAACATATGGCCAGTATGTCATTTTAATGTTCCAACGATGTAGGCCTGATGGAACAAAATTGACAACTTTAATTAAAAATTTTGTGGCTTCACAGTTGTCAATATCAGGAAGGACTTTTGTAACTGTAGCAATTATATATCATGACGGTCCTTCAATAACATCAGGACATTACACAGCTTATTTAAAGTCTAGAAATGGCTGGTCATTCTGCAATGATTCTGTTTTAATTTTCAAAAAAAAATTGCCGTATGACCTTAAAAACTCTTACCTGGTGTTTTTAAAACCAACATTTTAGGGAAAGAATCTCGGGATGTGCTCTGAGGAATTTCAAGAAGTTCTAATGGCTCCTACACGATTTGGCCTTGAGGATAAGTGTAGTACAGAGACATAACTTCTTACCATAACACTGGACGTCATGGAGAAATACGTGCACTTTGAATGAGTTCAGAAAAACTGTTTCTTTTTATAAGCTAATTGAAGCAGCCAATCAAAACATGGAGTAGAGGGAATGTAAGTCTGCAATGCTGTCTACTGTTTTACATTGCTTTGTGATTAAAAGTGATGTAGAGAATTAAATAATTGTAGTAGTCATAAAGGTAGTGTAAGTCTGCTTCATAGTAAGCAGTATCAGTGTCATAGGAAATGTAGAACATGATTGAGCAAGAAGGGGAAGATATTACTAGTCCAGGATTGTGAAAATGATCTTGAACATTTTAATTGTGAAAGTTGCGGAAATACAACATGACGGGATTGGCTTACAAGAATTCTAAGAGTTATAAATGGCTCAGACACGATTTGGCCTTGTGGAAACGTGTGGTAGAGAGCAAGAAGTCATTTATTGTATGTAACATGTTTTTGAAAACAATGGAGGTTTTCTTTCAGAAAGTGGCGGGTTGAAAGTAATAACAGCACAACAGAGTGTAAGCTGTTCATAGGACATCCTTCGCCGTCATGGAAAGTAAGTTAGCTTTAAGGAGTTCTGAATTCTGATTTGTTATGTTGTATGGGTTTTTTAAACACAATCATTTTGATTGTGTTTTTTTTCCCCGCTGTTATATGATGAATACCTTCAAGTCACTGTTTTTAGTGAAATTTGATACATTCTGAGAACAGCAAAAATAAACCATTTAATATGTATAATTAATTCTGTTCTGTTTGCATTTATGATGTACATGTAGAACTGTGTAGGAGGCATGGAGAAGGTGAGGCTTCTGTAAGTGTCAAAGTTGTTGCATACAGTGTTCATATTCTACGTAGTCTTTCATATGATAGACTACATTTCCACAATGAGATACCTAAGCAAAGGAAACACAGGTGATATGATTGTGGAATGAGGAAAAAAAAATGCACGTTTTTCAATTATATTACCTGTGTTTCTTAACATTACACATCACATTGTGTAGATGAGGTTTAGGCCTGTTCCTGGAGACAGAGGAGGTCTAACATTTGTCCAAGAGTGCAGTCGACATGACACACTTGGTTGGTAGGCCTGCACATGTATTTTCTTCTCTGTATTCTTCAATAAGTGTAAATTTGATCTGCAACCCTGAGTAGGCCTCACCTTAAACAAACCTCTGGATAGGCCACACCTTATTGTCATCCTGAATCAATTATTTAACATGTTAGGGACAGATTTATGATAGGTGTATGCCTCTTTTGCGCCACTGTGCGTCACTTTTGTGACGCAGTCGCGGTTGAAAAGATTTGGTATGAGGCGACAAAATTATAAAATGATGAATCTAGGCAGATGTGTCATGCTGTAAAAAAACAATGCCACATGAAACCGATGCAGCAGTCATGCAAAAGATGCACAATGTTGCAAGATAGGACTCACTTCATCTGCATCAAGATACTATTAGTTTAAAATGTATATTTTTAGGACTGTGTAGGGGCATGGAGAAGCAGAGGCTTCTGTAAGTGTCAAAGTTCTTGAAAAACTATTTGTCCTTCAATCTTTTCCCTTGTTTTTTCTAATTTATTAAAAACATGTTTTAATATTTTTCAAATGTTTGTTCTCTCTTTCACAGATTTTTTAGTATAAAAAGAACAAATGAGTAACTTAACGACAATTATAAGGTAAATGTTTTGTACTCTTTTTGTTATATTTCTATCACATTTAACTTCTATTAGTTCCACTGCTTTATTTCTTTAAGAATCACTTTCTTGCCTTTGCTACTTCGCTCATTCCTTTGTCTATTACTTAATTACTCTACTCCTTCACTATTTTTCTTAGTCCCTCTCTTCTCATACTTCTTCACTCTTGGTCACTCACTCTGTCTCTATTACTTTCACTGTTTCTGACTGATCTAAATTTTTTTTTTTAAAAAGAACAGTAAGTATAAGGGAAGGAAACAGACAGTTATGTTAAAAGAAAGACAGCTATAGGGAGTAAACTAGGGATACTGTTACCCGCAATCCTCTGCTGATGATGTCACTGACCATGTCATCAGCAGTGGATTACGGGTAATAGTATCTCTAGTTTACTCCCCTATAGCTGTCTTTCTTTTAACATAACTGTCTGTTTCCTTCCCTTATACTTACTGTTCTTTTTAAAAAAAAAAAAATTTTGGGTTCGCTCCCGGTTCGCGTACCGGCGAGCGAACTGGGAAGCGAACTAAGAGAAATAGAGGTTGGCAGAGTTCCAAATATTCTACCAATTTTTTAATAACGGGGAGGTAGTTCTGAAAATAACTTTTTTTTTTATTGTTTTTGTTGTTTTATATATTTTTTATTTTTTTCTGAACATTTTTTTACTTTTTTTGAATTTTTCTGAACGGTTTTATATTTTTTTTGGTTTTTTTGGGGGGGGGGAAACGATTCATTGTAAAGGGCTCAACAGGAGCAAAAAAAAAAAAGAATTTATTGTTTGCGGCGTTTCGGACAAATTGGAAGATGATTGTCAATAGCTCTGTTGATCAGAGTGATGCTACTTTCTCTGTAGCAAATGAATCCATTGCAAAGTACGCAGACTTGTTTTACTTCCCCAAATCTCAGTTGTATATTTGGCACCATCTCCCTGCCCTCTGGTCCCGTCACTTCGGGTACAACAGATCTTCTGGCCATAATAGGGGGATTATCTAGTTTGTTACGAAACTGTGCAGCACTGTAGTTGTTAGGATGCCACCTAGTCATATGGCGATGCATTGTGTAGTTTCCGTAACTGTATTTCTTCTCGGTCCCTCTGGACAGTCTATCTTGACATATAAGGCAAGTTACGTATCTTGCATTTACTTTTTTCTCGCCTTTGGGAAATTAAAAAAATTGCCAAATGAAGTTTTCTTTCCGGTGAGACCTCCTGGGCTCCTCAGGCAAAAACTGCCTCTCTTCCTGCTCTTCCTCCTCTTCCTCTTCTTGCTGAATTATAACTTCAGCAGGTGGTCCTCTCTTCCTTGGATGTGGTGGAGGTGGTGGGGAAGCACCAGCTGAAGCTACTAAAGAAGCCATTGCTCACTGGTAACAAAGGGTCTTTCTCTCACAAAGATGAAAGTCAGAGTGAGGAAAGAAGGAGGGGTTTTCATCATTTGGGAAAAACAATAGTTCTCAACCAATGAAAAGTGTTAATTTTACATTACATGACCTAGTGTTACATCATTAGGAAACCAAAAGTGAAATGAACCAATGAAAAGTGTTATTACCAAGTCACATGACCTGCTGTGTTTACGTTACGCGCTTTGCGCAGCCTCCCGGTTTGCTTCCGGGAACCTGCGCTTCGCGCCTCGCTTCGCGTACCAGTTCGCTAACGTAGCACGTCATATGACGTATCACGCGACAACGTGAAAAGTCATGCGGACGTGAGGCGTCACGATGTTTTCTAACGCGGCAGTTGCGTTAAAGGAACATTTACCGGTTTGCGGACTATTTCGCGGCATCAAGGCCAGCTAACGGGAAACTTCCCGATTCGCGAAGCGGGAGGGAAGAAAAAAAAATATTTAAAAAAAAAATTATTAATAAACATATAAAATATATTTTTGGATTTAAAGAATACATTTTACAGCTACAGATATTAGCTTTTAAAAAACCAATGAAATTCACTGAAAAAACCATAGGTTATAGACCATATATAGTTAGGAATTAGCATTTACAAAACCTTGAAAATTCACTGAAAAAAACATAGGTTATAGACCATATATAGTTAGGAATTAGCATTTAAAAAACCTTATTTTACTCACACAAAAGCATTGAAATTCCATATATAGTTAGTTGCACTAACTATATATCGCGCACCCGCAATCCACTGCTGATGATGTCACATATTACATCATTCATGACATGGTCAGTGACATCACTGATGACATCACTGATGACATCTCAAATGACATCACTGATGACATCACTGATGACATCTCATTTGACATCATTCTTGTGCTAATACGATAAACCTCTTCAGACTCTAATAAAACCTTAGATACACTCAGTGTATACAGACACTCACACACTGTCACTCATCCATGGAGTTACTCACACACCTAGTCAGTCATGCAAAGAATCAATCACACCTCCATTTCCTCAACTATACAGTTATACACACCTTACTTATTCAAACATATACTAACACATATTTACTCTCTTATACAATCCCTGATACAAGTTCACAATGATCCATACAGCCACTCACACATTCAGTGGCTCTCATGCACAGTTATTTATATATGCCAACTCTCACATGTACTGTGTTTTACATATGTACTTACTATGACATGTAGCATTGACATATCCATTCACTCATCAATACACTCATGCACACAGTCAACCGCCCATGTAGCTGTTTCCACATGCACTCTTGAACTCATACACCTAGTGAATCAACTGCTCACACATCTATGCACAGAGTCACACACCTCCCAGCCACCCCCACACAAACTCAATCTCCCATACAAATACTTGGGCAACCAATCAATAACATATATAGCCTCTCGTATAGCTAATGATCCACACATGCAGCAGTTTACATCACAACAGACATACTGAAGCAAACATTCAGACAGTTTAGTCACTAACCCATGCATTTAGTACGACACATTTATTCACTCACTCATACAGTCAGTCACGCACCTACTAAACCTTCATCCAGACACTTATACATCCACTCCTTCTTCAATATATCTAACATATTTAAACTTTACAGAAACACACAGTCACTGGATGATGTCATCAGTGATGTCATCAGTGATGTCATCAGTGATGTCATTTGAGATGTCATCAGTGATGTCATCAGTGATGTCACTGACCATGTCATGAATGATGTAATATGTGACATCATCAGCAGTGGATTGCGGGTGCGCGATATATAGTTAGTGCAACTAACTATATATGGAATTTCAATGGTTTTGTGTGAGTAAAATAAGGTTTTTTAAATGCTAATTCCTAACTATATATGGTCTATAACCTATGGTTTTTTCAGTGAATTTTCAAGGTTTTGTAAATGCTAATTCCTAACTATATATGGTCTATAACCTATGGTTTTTTCAGTGAATATATATATATATATATATTCATAAACGTCCTGTGAACGTCGTACTAAACTACTTTCGAATCCGGGACTGAAAGGGTAGATGACAAACAAAAAGGAACACATCACGAAAACTGCTTGAAAATCTCGTTCATCTCAATGCAGACTAGACATGCTCTTAAACTGTAATTTTACATACCCGCGCTACAGTACTCTTTTGGCCCTAATGGATTAGTTCACTATTTTTTCTTTGTGTTCCTCACTATCACCTGGTTGGGCTTATTTCGCCTAAGGCTCCCCTGGATACTGGACTTCATCAACTAATTGTTCAACAGTGAAGTGGAAAAGAGAGAAAACTTATTTTAAGTATATTTTGCAAAATAAAGTTGTAACTTTGCCTCTGCACATGTCCCATTTGGTTTCTTTAGTTCTTTTTTTTGGAATGTCCATTTTAAGCAGCTGCACAGACAGTAATAATTCAGTATATGAACACCAACAAACCCAGGTTTATCAAATATTAAATAGCCTTGGTCACTATGTATATATTACATTATTCAATATGTGCTGTATTAGATTAATCTGAGGAGTTCACGCTTCTGGTATTTGTCCTCTGGTGATGCTGCGGCGTTATGACCAAGATATATAGCTACATATGTTCTGCCCTGGAAAAGAAAACATTCATGATAGAAATGTACCATAAATGAAATATTGTTAACAAAGCAAAGGTTTTGTGCAGCTGCAAAAATCTCAGACTGGATGCAAGAATAAACAGAACAATCTACTACTTGCTTATAATAAAAAATCAAATATGTTGGAAATGTGACAAGGATAACTTCAAAACTGTAGCATGGCAGCAATTCAAACGGACAAAATCAACAAACTCATTACAATGTGATTACTGAGCATGGGCGGATTTCATGGGTCCACGATCCGCGAATTTTGCGGATTTGCGTATTGTTGATGCGCAAAATACGCGGATTTGCGGATTTGCGGATTTGCGGATTGCGCTCATGAAAGTCAAGGATGCAAAGGCCTCTATCCAGCATCACAGCTGATTTTCGACGGTAGATTTGGGAAGAAAGCACACCTGCCCAGCCTCGACAATGCTCACGATTGTTTTTGGGCTGATTTATGCATCACTGAATTTGAGCTTCAACTGTCCATCATAGTGGGTAATTGGCGGGAAGACGGTTCACACCGCAAGTGTGTGGGCGGGGCCAAACGGGCGGGGCTTCCATGCGAGCACACATGCCTCTGGTGTGTATAACAGGTCAGAGACCAATCAGAGCAGCAGATGAAGAGAAAGAAGCTCCTGGTCACAGGAACGGCCAGGGGATTGCGCTCGTGAAAGTCAAGGATGCAAAGGCCTCTATCCAGCATCACAGCTGATTTTCGACGGTAGATTTGGGAAGAAAGCACACCTGCCCAGCCTCGACAACGCTCACGATTGTTTTTGGGCTGATGAATGCGTCACTGAATTTGAACTTCAACTGTCCATCATAGTGGGTAAATGGCGGGAAGACGGTGCACACCGCGAGTGTGTGAGCGGGACCAAACGTGCGGGGATTCCATGCGAGTCCATGCCTCTTGTGTGTATAAAAGGTCAGAGACCGATCAGGAAGCACTAATAGATAAAATAAAGCAGGTGCTCGAGCACCTGCTTTATTTTATCTATTAGTGCATCCTGTTGAAGCTAACTTAGCTGACTTAGTAACTATTTTAGGATGGCGCTGGCAGCTTGCCGGCGCCATCCTAAAATAGTTACAACTTCAAGCTTGAAGGCTTGAACTTTTGCCCCCTGATCCGCCGCTTGCGTATTCGCGGATTTTCGGTAAATTCGCGGGAGTTCGCGGATTGCGGATGTACCAAAAATCCGCGAAATCCGCGAGCGGAGCATATTTGACGCTCACCACTAGTGATTACCTACACTGTTTAGCATTGCCTGGTTTATTATCTATACATAGTAGTTAGCAAAACGCTACCAACATTGTAGAGCTGGCCTGCTCCTTGTCAAACCAAAACAGGGTAGCAGGCGGCTGTCCCATTGCTTTTTGTGATGAAACTCACTTAGGATATCTTTTGGTAGAAAACATATCCCTGAAGCAGGAACTGTGTCATTTTGCTATATCGCTTGTTATTTTGGCTGCATTACAAAATATCGCCTACAAAAATACTGTGACACAGTAATATTGCATCAAAAATATCATCAACAAAAATATCGAGTTTAGATACTTTCAGGGCTATTCAACTGTATGTTGCACATGTACGTTTACTTTTTTATTTTAGTAACTGTACTACTTTTGGGTTTTCACGATTTAAGAAGTGTAGACATGCCAAACAGTGGAAGAAGCAGAATTTTCAACTGTAAGTTACTGCAGCCAAAAAGGTACAATGGTAAGTTGTCAGCGGGCCACGGTCAAGCCGGAGCTACTGGGACCATCCGTGGGTGTTGAGCCCTTTTCCTCCTGAAGACCTGGAACCCAAGCTTATATGGATCCTGCCAACTGACTAGTGGTAGCATGGGTCGAGCAGTCGGCTGCTTTCCGGGGTTTAGACACAGGAGTGTGAACACATTCTCACAACTCAAAATACATTCAGTATTTTCAATAAATGATTGTCCAGTCAAATACTTTTATGAAAAAGGAATATTTATATACTAACAAAAAGTAAAATGTGGCGTTAACAAACAATACGGAGAGATCACATTTAGTGCATGCGAATGCCACTTGTGCTCACTATTTGTGTTCTGCTGCATTTAGCACTATTTCTTATCTCAAAATGTATCCTTGTGTCCATTTCGGATGCAAGGGTGCATTTGTGCGCTGAGAACATAATGCTAAATGACATTATTAAATTGGGAGGAAATCCTACCACAAGAGCACATTTAGAAATATTTCTTAGTGCTAATGCATTCTCATGCTTAGTTTGGGCCTGAGGGTGGGGTATTTTGCACTGAGAAAATAGCGCTAAATGCTGAGAGATTTTTGAGTGAAAATCCTATCCCAAGATTAAATTTAGCAAGAATTTTTCTTCTCACATAATTATGCCCAATCTTGCGGAATTTGTAAGTAATTCCGCATGATTACACTACACTGACTTACACGAGTTATGCCCACCACTAGTTATAACTGACATTTTCTCCTACCTATAAAGCCTCTTTAAACTTCAGTTTTTTCATTGAACTTCTAAAAATGTTTTAATGTAAAATAACATATTTTTGCATTTCCTAACAAAACATCACTTTAAAAGTTTTTTGTCAGTGAATTTCTATGTAAGATGTCCATTGACATGGGTGCAGTCAGGCCCTCTGCCCAACCCAGTCATGGGTGCCCAATCCCATCCTATGGGCACCCAACCTCGAGCCTTTGGCTGCATGCAGTGTGTGATCGTGTGTAGGCCCTGCACCCAACCCCCACCATCATGCAAGGCTGGCTATGTCATGTAACAATATAAAAGCATAATTTGAAGTGAGGCAGGCTACTGGCTTTGTCAAAGGCTCACAATACCAAAATCATTGTGGCTGGTTCTATTGCCTTTTTCAAGGTATGAGCATATCAATATACTTAAAGCAGACCTTTAAGCTTTGTCAAAAAATCATTAATAACCATAATTAAATATATATTTCATAAATTCACACATTGCAAAGTATAATAAATGTCATTGTTTGAGGTCATTATTAATTAAGCCTATTTGGGAAAAAAATTAAACATGTCTTTGAGGCTTTTTTAAAAATGTTTCAGGACACAAAGTGCAGTCATAGAACCAACCACAAAAAGGCAATGCTCTCCAGCTGAAGGGCATACAGCTTCAGCTCAGAGTGCTTCAGAAACATATGCAATGCTTTCCTGGGGTAATGGATTCAATGAACCAAGAGACTTACTGTGTTTTGCTTTTAATATTGCTTGGGGTCTAAAGAAAATGGTTGGTTGGTGGTGTCTCTTCTAGGACCATCCTCACGAAGAAAACACATTATGTTTCAAAGCCCTACAGTATTATGGGGTGCATCTTGCTGGAGCAGTGAATATTAAATGAGCGGCTACTGCAGCGCATTTCTTTATCTTTTTTCAGGTTTCAGGCACCCACACTTTTAAAAAATATTTCGGGGCTAAGGGGGGTGCCCCAAGGCCCCCACAGCTCATGCTGAATTCCGAGTGAACTTGTCAGTGAAGTGCTAAGGGGGAGCACCATGGCCCCTGCAACCAGTGCTGGCAAAGTCACTGAATCTGTCAGTGAGGTGCTTCCCTTCCAGCACAGCTGCCCCTGCTTCCCTGACCCTTGCTGGTCAGAGTTCGAGGCCCTTCTCCATCAGCAGGCACCCACCTGCACCTCATCCCTGGTAGCCCAGTGGGTAGCTTCTCTGCTCTCCATTCTGATCTCTTTTTTGTTTCCCTTTCGCTTTTTTCACTTTTCTGCTTTTTTTCCCCATGCCCCAGATGCTGCTCATCCCACGTTGCCCCGGCCCACTCCAGCCCTGCTTACCGCTTTCCTGCCTCTCAGCTGTCCAGCCCTCCCCTCACACTATTTATGGCAGCCAATGCGTGGTAAAAGGAGCAATCTCACTGACTCTGTGAAGTGCTTCCCTTCCCGCACAGCTCAGCTGAGGTAGCTGCTGCCCCTGCTGCCCCTGCTGCCCCTGAGCCTTGCTAGTCAGAGTTCATGGCCCTCCTTTGCCCGCAGGCAACAGCCTGTGGCTCATCTGTGGTGGTCCAGTGGGGAGCTTCTGTGCTGTGTTGCTGCTCTGCCCTCTGTCTCTCTGTCTTCTGATCTCCTTTTCCTTCTCTTTATTGTTTCTATTTCATTTTTCACTTTTTCTGGTCTTTTTTCTGCTTCTGCTCTCTTGCCTCTTTTTGCACCTTTTTTCCCATGCCCCAGTTCATCCCCCATGGCCACCTTCTTCCACGTCAAGATGAAGGAGATATACGACAGCTTGACAGCCTCGATACCCAGGACCCTCCCACCCACAACCACAGCACCTAATAACACTGGACCCCAGATGACCCTCCTCAGCTGGACTCCCCTCACCATAGATGACAATCTCAAGATCATGAAGACAATCCACTCTGGAGCTCCCTCAGATACCTGCCTGCAAAACATATTTAACAGAGCCAGTACCACCATTGCCTCTTGAAATCTGCTACACCATAAACTACTCCATCACCTCCGCCACCTTCCCGTAAGACTGGAAACGCACAGAGATCAACCCCTTGATGAATAATCCCTCTGCGGACCCGACAGACCTCAAGAA
This sequence comes from Lissotriton helveticus, assembly GCF_964261635.1. Taxonomy (NCBI): domain Eukaryota; kingdom Metazoa; phylum Chordata; class Amphibia; order Caudata; family Salamandridae; genus Lissotriton; species Lissotriton helveticus. Next base: position 1,778,868,138 of record NC_136059.1, on the reverse strand, counting down.
CTTCAGACCCCTCTCCCTTCTTCCCTATCTAACCAAGGTCTTCAAAGCAAATAACATCCTGGACCTCTCCCAATTTGGCTTTGAAGCAGCCACAGCACGAGACCGCCGTCATTGCTGCCACAGGCGATGTCCACACCCTTTTTGACTGAGGGGAAACTCCAGTCCTCATCCTCCTGGACCTCTTGCCTCCTTTGATACCGCCTCTCACTGCACCCGATGTGCACGACTCCATGATGCTGGCATTCGCGATGAAGCCCTCGAATGGATCTTCTCCTTCCTCACTGGCCAAACACAGAGAGTCAGACTACCAACGTCTCTCTTTGAGCCAACATATAGCAGCTGCTGTGTGCCTCAGGGCTCCTCCCTGAGCCCCACTCTTTTCAACATCTACATTGCCCCACTCACAGCCATTGTCAGGAACCACAGACTCAACACTCTCTCCTACGCTGATGACACCCAGCTGATACTCTCCCTCACCAAGGAACCTGGATGAAGAACAGCTGGCTCAAGCTCAACTCAGAGAAGACACAAGTCCTCATCATGGGCTCCACCCCTTCTGTCCGGGATGACTCCTGGTGCCCCGCACCACTTGGAACCTCCCCACACCCACATACCATGAACAAAACCTGGACATCATCCTGGACTCCTCCCTCACCATGAATTGCCAGATCAACGCCGTCTCATCACCCTGCTTGCACACCCTATGCTTGCTCTGGAAGACCTTCAAGTGGATCCCCACCGAGTCCAGAAAGACAGTCACCCACAGACTCATCAGCAGCAGAATCAACAACGGCAACACATTCCACGCCAGTATCACCCAGGAACTCCTCAAGAAACTACAGAACATTTAGAATGTCTCCATCAGACTCATACTCAACGTCCCCTGCTGCGGCCACATCACCGGCCACCTGAGAGACAGCCACTGGCACACAGTCAGCAAAAGAATCATCTTCAAGTTCCTAACGCCCACCTACAAAGCTCTACACAATGCTGGACCTGCATACCTTAACCACCATCTCGCAATCAACGCACCCACCAGAGACCTCTGCTCTGCCCAACTGGCCCTGGCTGCCGACCCCACATATCTGCAAGACGATGGCTGGAGGAAGATCCTTCTCCTACCTCGCAAAAAGGTCTGGAATGCACCACCTCTCCACATCAGGCAAACACTGTCACTGTCTCAATTTAGGAAAGATCTTAAGACCTGGCTCTTCGATTGAACCACAGCTCCTCCGGAGGACCGTCTGCCCCCCCCCCCAACTGCACCTTCAGACCCTTACGGGTGCGTAGCCATGCATTACAAGTAACCCGATTGATTGGTTGCTGACTCCCCATCAGCATCCATAGCAGATGCCAGTGGGAGCCAGCATTTATTGTGCAAAAGTGGGTCCAGTGCCCATCCCGGGCACCCACAAGCATCCAAATAATTGGGGGCTGTAGACGGAGCCCCAATTCCCCCGCAGTCTCTGCCGGCTCCCCAGACAGCATACATTATGGTGCTGGGGAGAGCCAGGTCAGTAGCTTTTGTCATACCCAGTCAGGAGCAGTATTTCTCTCTACTCCTGCCTAGGTGGAAGCAACGTGTTTCCTGCCTAGTAGGGTGTGAGTAGGGAATGCCAGCACTTTACCAAATTGAGAACTACAGTGTTCCAGGAGATGGGATCCCTGGGATACTCTAGACATATTGGGCCTTGGGTGATGGGGTCCTCAGGCTGATAATCGGCTCAGGGCGAGGCACTGCATGCCCCCACACCAAACACTAAATACCAGCACTGAGTGATGGGTTCCCTTGGGCCTTTGTGAGTGCATGGAGGGGCTGCATGCCCCCTTCCCTTATTGGGATTATCCCGAGCCAAAATTAGGTCTTGCAGATGGAGCCATGTATCCCCCTAGCCATAAATAACTGAATTGCTGACCCCTGAGTCCTGGCCAGCTTTGGGGGCTCATTTTGAAAAAGCCTGCATTTCTTTTTCTCATCGCCATGGATCCTCCATGGATTCTTCAACAGAAAAGTAAAAAAATGCTTTTTCTGGGACCGACAAAGCAGGCAGATAGGGGAAAGGTATCCCTACTCTGCCCACCTATATGCTTTTAAGTCCCTGAGCCCTAAAATAGCTGTCTAAACATCTTGATGTATGTGGTGACAGCCAAAAAGATCTTACCCAGAGACCTTTCTGCTCCACAGGTTCTCTGCAAAATGAAATAGCTATACAATTTTAACCTTAATTTCTCAATATCTTTCTTCCTTATTTGCTGTAATTCTGTTCAGCTATTTTTGTTGTGGCAGTGTCTAATTTTTCTACAGAAAAATGCATGGCTAGAATGCATTATAGCCCCTCCTTTTTCTTGGCCTTTGCTAGACGGATCACCCTGACATTTTAAAGAAGGAGCTGAGGTGAATGAGCCTTTTTTTGTTTCATGAATATTCGTCAAACTGCGCCAATTATAAGCAAACAAAAAAACATTGACCATGGAAACATGGTCCTACCTATAACTACACAGTGGCGGTTAGATATACTACTTACACTCCCATTTAAGCATAGTAAGGAAAATGTTGGACTTTGGAGGGGTCAGATTTAATATTTCAAACCAACCTAAGCAAAAGCACGGAAAAGGCTGCACTTTTTAGGGGTTAGATTTCCTATTCCAATTCTAATCTGAACATTAAGGCAAGTTTTGGACTCCTAAACTCTAAAAAAGACATTTACATGTAAAACAAAATAGAAAAATGAAAACATATTAAAATATAAAAAAGGATGATTTTAAGCCTGCCACATCAGCCTAACTGTGCAATTCTACAATATCCTTCCCCCACCTTTTTCCAGGCTTAAACCTTCCTTTTAAATAGTAGGAAGTCACCCCCAAAATAGGCCTTATCAGCTGAACAGCAGAGTACATAATATTAAAAAATAGGACATATGTATGTAATGTTATAATATTTTTACATGTCCCTACTGTGAAAAAGGCCCCAGTCCTATTTTTCGCAGCATCATAGAATATAATGGAGTACTGCATTACACTTAATAGGCTAGTTTTTAAATCAGCACTACCTCGAAAAGTAATTCAAACACTCATTTCCGTAGTTAAACAGGTAGTTTGGGGTGGGTATCGTCAGTTATGCTGATGATACCCAACTGATGTTCAGGCTCACGCCTGACAGCAGAGACGACGCTACCAACTTCTCCAACTGCCTCTCATCCGTGGCAGTATGGATGAATAATAATTGTTTGCGCCTAAATTGCGAGAAAACAGAACTGTTGGTTCTTGGGAAGTTACTGTCAGCCTGGTCGCCTATGTGGTGGCCCACGGAACTGGGCAACCCCCCCCTCCCTGCTGACTCCGTAAGAAATCTTGGAGTAGTTCTTGACTCTGATCTCTCATATAAAACCCATGTCAGCAAAGTGACAGGCAGGTGCTTTGGCATACTGAAAACCCTGCGAAAAGTTTTAGATCTTCTCCCCATTAGCGCTAGAAAAACCATTGTCCATGCCCTAGTCACACCCATCTTGACTATGGTAATGTTATGCTAGTGGGTCTGAGTAAAAAACACCTTCATCAACTGCAGTGCATTCAGAACGCAGCGGCACGCCTGGTACTCAACCTATCTTGCAGAGCATCTGGGAAGACAGCTTTAGCAAAGCTTCACTGGCTTCCAGTCAGGGAGCGAATCAAATTCAAGACTCTCTGCTTTGCGCATCGTATAGCCCAAGGCAGAGGCCCGGCCTACCTGCAGAACCTTATTACTATACACCGCCCCACCCGGAATTTGAGATCGTCCGGAGTGATGCTGTTTAAACCTCCTCGTATCACCAGAGCCAGGATGGGCGGACGTTCGTTCAGGTATCTGGCCTCTAAACATTGGAATGATCTTCCTCTTGACCTCCGCATGGAACCCTCAGAAGCTAGATTCCGCGGAAAACTTAAAACACTCCTCTTTCCTTTGACTTAACTCTTGTATGTGCTCTGATTCTGGTCTTTCGCCGGATTCCTTGCCTCTTGTGATTTAGTAGCATCAAGCGCGGGGACACACTGTTTTCTGTGTAGCCAGGCGCTCTAGAAATGGCTTATTATTATTATTATTATTATTAGTTAGCATGGCAACAATACCAGTGAGGGGGGATTGTTTAAGAAAGGGTTCGCAAGGGGAGTCTTTCATTTGTCTAGACCCTCATCAGGGGTGTGTCCCAAGCTCCACCCAGGGGTAGAAAGGGTCTGCCATGTTGGCTTTTGGCAGAGCAGTCAACTGTTTGAAATGTTTAGGGTCAAACTTCAAGAAACACTGTCAAAGTGGGTAGGCTTTTTCCTTGGCCCATTTCCCTATTGGTCAGAGAGTCTCCCCCAACGATTAGCCAGTGTCGGGCATAAATGTGAGTACCCTTTTCAGAACACATGGTTCTGTGGAATACAGAAGAAGGACAGCACCTGCTGCTGAATATTTGGAGAGAAACCCCAAGGGCAGGACCTGCTCACCTTGTACCCAGGACAGAGAAGTGGACTCCAAGCAGCAGAACCACAACAGCTTCAAAAGCCTACTTTGTCGAAGAGCTTAGCAGACCAATTCCAACTAGATTATCCTCAGACCCTGCTGGTGGCTTCTTGGAGAGTCCCTCAAGAGGTGCCCAGAAGGTCCTTACCCTTGGCTAGTGTTATAGTGTGCTCCTCTGACCCTACAACTTGTCAAAAAAGGCCACTTAAAAACTTCCATACACCCCTAATCATAATCGGATTCAAGTCTCCAGTTTCACCCCTGAAAAGATTTTTACTTACTGAAACGTTTCTAAGTCCGAATATAGAGGGACTTCTCTGAAGCTGAAGTCGACAACATTCAACTGTCAATGATAACTCCAAGGGTATGAATTCCACACTAAGCACAGGCAGAGCTTCCTGCCATCAACGACGACCACAGCAAGTTTCCAATGGGAGCTGAGGTTCACACTAATGGACCCGCAATTCACCAGACTGCCGTCATCGAGTCCTCCTTTACACCCAGCCTGCAGCCCAATTCACTGACAACTCGTCTACGAGGAAATTTCTGCAGAAACTGTTCTAAGTCAGAAGACAAACTTTACACCAGGACAAACCTAATCCCTGTACCCGACCAGTAGAAGCTCACAGTCAGCCTTAACTTTTGACTTGTACCCTGTCTAGTGTGACCAGATAACCACAATTGGTGCCTTTCCCCTTTTAGATGCAATTTTGACTTAAAACTTCGAAAACTCATATCTCAGGTTCCCCAAGTCTGGTTTTTGTCATTTCAATGTTTAGTTGCTCGTTACATTTACTATATATTCATTAATTGAATTGGGATTGTTATTTTGTAGTGTTTTCAACTTTTTAACTGTTTTGGTACAGATAAATGCAATACACATTTCTCTTTCGTCAAGCGTGTCTGCTCTGCACTACAGCTACCAATGGCTGAGCTTGTTTTTAACCCCTTCCAAGCTGGTGACGTAACCGCTCCGTCACCAGCCTCGGATGCGCTGTGCTGATGACGGAGCGGTTCCGTCACGGCCCCGCCGCCGTGCCGTGCTGATTTCGTGCCTGCGCGGCGTGTTCTATTGAGCGGGCAGGGCCGTGACGGAACCGCTCCATCACAAGCACAGCGCGCCCGAGGCTCGTGACGGAGCGGTTCCGTCACGAGCATGGGAGCGCCGCGCGGCCCCCCTCGCCCCTAGCGCTGTGGCGGAATTGCCGCCGCAGCAAAGGTGTTAAATTTTTAAGACCTAACTGGACCTGGCGCAAAATTGTAAAATTATTACTTGGTGAAGACTCACATCCCCTATAACTAATAATCCACGTTCTCACACAGAATAAATGACACAAAATATAAAAGTACAAATATTCAAAATAAATATACTTCCCTCGTTATAACCCCCACAAAATACCAACAAAGAATAAAATGAATGGAAACATTTATACTGAAACAATATTAATATTGCATCAATTATTAAACAAAGCAATTTAAATGAAAACATATAATTAATATAAAATGCTGTTTCAAAATTGATAATTAATAAACTGATATGCCAATAAAAAATAATTAAGCCAATAATTATTATAACAATTAATCAATTGAATAGTTTGCATAATTACTTAATATTTTAATTAATATTTTAATTAATATAAAAACGAATAATTTTTTTTAAAACAATCATTTATATTTTAAATAACTGCGTACCCTATTCCCCGACAAACACAAAAACCTGCTACTGAATTAAAAATGACTTGTTACATTTAAAATCAATTACATTTTACATTCAAAGTAGCAAACCATGCTATAAAAAAACAAAATATCATAATACTCATATGTTATTATACTAATAATAATAATAATAATAAAGAAGTTTATAGAGCGCTATGGCTGCGCCATCCCGGTGTGTCCCCGCGCTGTAGAACTGTGGAGCCAAAAAAGACATAAGAGCTATCCAGCAGCAGATACCAGAACCCTTCTAGCATGTAAACAAGTGAGTTTTTAACAGACAGCGAAACTTCCTTTCTGTTTGCTCAAGACGCAGGTTAAGTGGAAGTTTATTCCAATTTATGGCAGCAATCACTCTAAAAGAGCGACCTCCCATTTTTGCCCTCTTAAATCGATGGGTCACCAAAGTGCCCATTTCACAGGACCGAAGTGCTCGCACTGGCTCTTATCTGGTGATCAGGTCAGCCAGATATGGGGGAGCCTTCTGCCACAAGATCCGATGACAAGTCAAGAGGGCTTTAAACAGTATTCTTTTTTTAACAGGCAGCCAGTGGAGGGCCGCCAGAGCTGCACTGGATTCCGCTCTTCTGGGGAGTCTGAGCACAAGCCGCGCTGCCGCATTTTGTAGTACCTGAAGCCGCCCTATGCTTTTACAGGATGCTCCCAGAAAGAGAACATTCCCGTAATCAATTTGGGATGTGATCAAGGCCTGGATCATCGTGCGTCTTGCCTCCAGGGGGAGCAGATCCAGGGTTTTATTTAAGATCTTGAGTACCCCGAAACACTTTCCGACCACCCGCCTAATATGCGACTCATAGGACAGTGTAGGGTCTACCCAGATCCCTAGATTCTTGGCTTCGACGCATGGAATAGGTGCTACCCCCAGACACTAAGGCCACCAGTCGCCAGCCCATTTCCGTTTATCACCACCTACCACCAGTACCTCCGTTTTTGAACCATTCAGCATACTACAATAACCGATATACATTAAATGAATTAACAGCATTTTATCCAACTATATTACAGAAAATAACATTACATTAAACAATATTTTAAAAAGTATAATAAATACCTTGAAAAACAATATTTGTACATCTTAAATTCTGTCCCCTAATATTTTTGAGTTGACAATATTCTTCCCTCCCAATATTTCTTCTTTGCTATTTCGGTGGAACACCCCCAAGCGATGCAGCCATTACAAAATGTTGCCTAGTTCAGCTCTATTAATACAGTTGCAATTGTATAATTTTCATTTCTCCCAGTATTCTCAAATAACAAGAGATATTTTTAAAAAAGCCATGCTTGAAGCAGAACCTGAACTGGAGTTGTGCTATTGCATACTCCTTCCATTGAAATCTATGGCTATTGGTCTCTCTGCTGTATCGGATTCTCTCACATGCACCCAGGCAAATCATTCTGTTGTCCACTAGTTGGTTTAGGATAAGGTGCAGCAATGCTAAACTCATCTACTTTTTCATTGAGCTCTTCTATCAACATGCGGAAGATGTCAGGCACATGCTTAGATGTTATTGCCTGTAGCGCATGGTAGTATGCTAGAATACTTCATGGGTTGTTGTCTGTCCAAATTTTAGCTTACTACCCTCCTTTCTCACATACACGTTCCTTAAGCTTCCTCTTTTTTCAGAAGTAGTTTTAACAGAGCAAGACTTGAGCTTTGATGGCCACAAAGAGCATCTCTCATTGGAAGTCCCATTTCTTTGATTGCTATGTACTTCTTGTGTGCTAACGACAGGTTGTCTAAATATGTTTATGATAGCCAGAGAGCTACTCGTCCTTAATCTGTCTGTTGAAAATGGCAATGTATATACACATAAGCGGCGTTCATTTGTGTTCACTGTACCCCTTGTTGTAAGCAGAACGGATATCGCGAATCACTGACTGTGTTATCCCGCCAGCGTAGACCCATGCACACACGTACACGACAGCCATTTTAGGCACCATGGCCTCTCTGCCCGTTTGTTAAACCCCCGGCACCCCTCCCCGCGCGCACTGCTCATGCATCGGCCATAAAACCCTCTCCCTCTGCGTGACCCTGCTCTAGAAGTAACACTCCTGCTTGACCCACACCCCCCCTATTTCCTCCCAAGAACACCCTTCCCCTCTGCTGACGAGCCCCCCCAGCTGCACTTGGCCTTTCGACCCGGTCCCAAGTCCTAAGACCAAGCCTCGTGGATGTACACCCCCCCTTTTCCTGCCCAGCATAACAAAACCGTGATACACCAACCGAAGTGCCCGATCTTATCGCCTGCCCAACCTTTGATCTGATCATCCCCTCCTGCCCTCGTGTCCTGTAGGAATGTCCGGCTGAGAGATCACAATCTCTTGTTACATTCAGGAGGGGAGGATGACATCTGAGCGACTGGTATGGGAATAGGCCTGAAGCTGGGATTCCAAGCATGCTTTTCCCTACTTCAAAGCGTCTTTATTGCAATAAGGAATGTTTGTGCATCATAAACATGTGTATAAAAGGCGAAGCCTCAGAGAAACTTGTTAGAGCACCTCCTGAAGACACTATGCGAGTGTCCGACATGACAGGCTCTCCTCATGAGAAATAAAACTCTGTTCTTGTTTTCCTGCTTCCAGCGCCCGTCTCTTTATTTGTTAATTGTTCAAGATGGGAACTAAGAGGCGTCTTGCGCCAGCAGCCTGGGCATCATGTGCGTTATGGGCTGACTTTTCTACATTTGGCGTCCCAACGCGGGGTCCATCAGCGACATAAGGGCTGGTAAGAGAGGTCCAGATGATGGGGTGAACATCTAAATGATTGGAGTATACCTGCCTTGAGAGGGCCCTCGTCCGGCTGCCGATTGAATGAACTTCACCGATTCCGAACGGACCTCTCTCTCTCTCAAGTGACCTACTGTCCTGACTGGAATCCCACAGGAATGCTGCGGTAAAAACATGGAGAAAGAGAACGATCGGGCGCTGGAAAAGGGAAGGTGAAGAATTGCCCACACGGTCCGGTCCGGGTAAGGTTAAGTAGGACGTCTTTACGTCCGATTGGTAGGATGGCTTTATCCATCTGATTGATTGATTGATTGTATTTGAAGTATTGGTTCTCTTTGAGACATTTTCTATTTGCAAACAGCAAAGAATAGGAACGTTCCTCTCTCTTTGCAAATAGTGAAGGATAGGTAATGCAGACTTTTGTCCCTCATTTTAATCCGTCATGCCTATCTTTCTCCCCACTGATTGTTTGTTATCGACTTTTATCGATTATATATTGGTAAACTAGTTCCACCCGGACCATTTATTAAAGGTAGGTCATCTGGCTCGACCGGAGGGCACCCCTAATAAAAAGGACATATGCAACAATAACGAAGTAATCACCGTATCCTGTTAACAGAAACTTTAGCATGAAACACACTAGAAAGGAAATAAAAAAAAAAACAAAGAAAGAAATAAGAAAGCAAAATCAGTAGGACACTGATGAGTTTTTGATTTCGCTACAAATAGGAAAACGTTAGAAATAGCTCACGATAAAATACATGATTTCGCTAGAAATAAGAAATGTTAGAAATAAGCCCGTAATAAGAAACATGAAAATGGTGAGAGAAGCCAAGCTTGACATCGCGACGGCCACGAGGCAACTAGGCTTCGCCACCCCTCACTGCTCCAAACATGTCTGTCCCACCGCCTGCCACGCCCCAATAACGGTAACATGAGATAGATACAAGTCAGCAGCTACCTACCCCCATTCTGGAAACTCCCGAAGTGCAACAGGTTCGCGGCTACGCCCATCCGGATGAGATCTTCGGCACGAGTAGGGCGGGTCCTGCTGCCTTCGGCCGGGGAGGTCGTCGCATAAGGTGGGCCAGAAGAGGAGCCGAGGCCGACGGGATCCAGGCGTCCCCTCCTTTTCTTTCTTCAATAATGGCTGCGACAACACGGGGGGGATGTCTTGCTCATGCCATCGACCCCCCCCCTCGTATCTCCTGGTCCAGCCCCGGCTTGGTATGAGCTCCCCGTTCGGCCCTGAAGCGGCGCCTTGCAGGCCACCGGGGGGGGGGATGTCTTGTCTATGCCTCCGACCCCCCCCCTCTCATCGCCTGGTCCGGCCATCATGAATGTCTACGCCGAGAAAAACGGCATGGGGTGCGCTGGGAGGGAGAGGCGGCGCAAACGAGCCTCTCCCACCTCCCCAGGCGGAGGCCCCCAGTGGCACCCCCAACGCTCCACTGCGGTCGACCCTGCAGGAGCGGGCCCGGCGCGAAGGGATGGCCCAGTTGCTTGTTAATTAAGAAACGAGTCCCACAATCAGAAGTGTTCTCCTCGACTTTGAAGATTCTATAAGAGCCACGGGGGCCCCCGACCCCCGCAGACACCCCCGATGGGGAATGACTGCCATGATTGCCCGCGGAACGATGAAAATGTAGCCGCGAGACGTCGGTGCTCCCATGCTGGCGCCAGCCTCAGTTTGAATGACTAGAATCCTGCAGACTACAGTTCGGATCAGTTCCGGTGAAAACCCAGTATGACCCGGTAGAAAAAATTGTTGCCTCCCTCCCCCTTTGACTGATGGTTCATACCGCCGATCCTTTCTGTTGCCCTTTAACGGAACTTTTGGACTGCCGAAAGAGGCTCTGGGCCAACCACGAGTTGGTGGAGATTTTGACTATGCCTGGATCTGCCTGGCTGCACCCAAAATGGCGCCGGTACAAATGAAACTTTCAACTCCTTGTTGTACCCCGATTGCTCAGCCTTGGTGTCATGAGATATGTATGCAGTTTTTTTAAACACATGGATTGATATAGGATGTGTACTGATTATATGTTCGGACAATGAATTGATATGGGATGTGTACTGTCAGTTCGGACAATGAATTGATATAGGATGTGTACTGATTATATGTTCGGACAATGAATTGATATGGGATGTGTACTGTCAGTTCGGACAATGAATTGATATGGGATGGGTACTGATTATGTGTTCGGACAATGAATTGACATGAGATGGGTACTGATTGAACATTCGGACAATGAATTGTTGTTAAGTTTTGGCGCATCATGATTATTGAAAGTTCGAACTTCAACACTTATGATACTCGCTCACACTGAAGTTTCGATATGATTTTATTGCACTTGTCGCACTTTTGATTATGAAATCAACGACCACCGACTCCATTAGGTTTTCCACTAATAAGTATCCCCACATGTACAGTTCCAGCCTCCTCCGTGGCCGGCCCACGGGGTTGTAGGCCCGTATTTGTGCACCGACATTCTTATTAAAGATTTTTTGGAAAAAGCAAACGTAGTTGTCACGCGTAGATTGGTAAGTTTCGAATAAATGACCACTATTTCCGATATACCTAAAATACAGGTGAGATGGCTCAGCTCGATTAGTTAAGGGTTAAAAAGTATAGTACTCAGAAATATTGCAAATATGAACGGTCCAGGTTTTTTGTTGTATGTGTTTTTTTCATTTTTGTGCAGCCTAAAGCAACCGCTAAAGATCCTGGTATTTAGCCTATACTTTATATGCTACCTGTATCAGGAAAGTTGTTTTAAAATGCCCCTAAGTCGCCCCGAAGGAGTGCCACCTGACCCCCCTAGTACGAACGACAACGACCCCGTACCACTGTAGGTTATATCTCTTCCTCAAAGGAGAGCACGAGCTCGCCCCCCCCACTTTACACCGACTGCCCTTTGTTCTGACCCCCCCCCTGCACACGACCCGTAATACCACACTTGGGCGACCTATGCTATCCACAGGCTTCCGATAATCATCTCTCCCACACTAAACGGTCCACCTGGGCTTAAACGCCAAGTTGGCAGGGACTGCATCCCGTGGAGATAGGCCGAGCATGTAGTAAGTAAAAGCCTTTTCGAGTTTATGCGCGCTAATGTGCTTTTTTTAAATGCTGCCCCCGCCCCCTTCTTTTTTCCTCTTTCTGTAGGTCACATCGGAACGTCGATTAAAGTACGAAAAAATGGTGATCTAGCGGACGAAGAGATGGGAAAAAGGGGTTTGATTATGGTGCCTACACACGACGAGCAAACAATGACTATTTCTCTCCCTGAACTTAGCGCTTGGGAGGACAGCCTGAAGCGGAAACTACAAAATATGACTTCGCTTGACACCCCGAATAATACAACCAAGAATGACGTGCACTAATGAATAAATTCCTACGTTTAACTAAATAGGGAAAGTTTAAGGAATATTCCGAGGTGAGGTTTACCCAAGTACCCTCCGCCTGGAGGACTAGGAATGTTGCCAATGTTTAAAATCTACTACCTCCTTTTCGCACCCTCATAGACATGAAACTCAAAGCTGCCCCATTGTTCTCCCAACTGGCACCCGCTGTTGCCTCAGCCTGGAAACACACACCGTGAGCATTAGCCCGACCAGGTTAGTTCTTGACCAATTGACAAAGGTGTAAGTGTGTGCAACCAAAGCCACCAGTGAAGGCCGCCGACGATAAAAGAGAAGAAAAAGGTAAAAAGAGCTTAGGATGCTAAGGATGCGCAGCATACAGGAAGAGATCATTTTGGCCAATAACTGTTCTATGTTTTGTCTCGGATTTTTGTATATAATACATGTACTGTCTCCCCCGCCTGAGTTTGTGTGTACGTAATGTATGGATCTACGTCGTCCCTCTGCCTGTGTTTCCGTATTACTTGACTCCTGCTGTTCTGTGTTGTGTGCGCACTAAATGGCCTATTATTGTACACGTTTCTCTCTCTCTCTCTCTCTCTCTCTCTCTCTCTCCATGTCATACGTGTACCGAATGGTTCGTTTAGAGTGCGGATGACTCACTCTCTCTGAGGGTCCCCCTGTTCCCTCCTCCCTTGTGTGGTAACGTTGTACCCCACCGGCACAAACCTAATTGGGTCTCTTCGAACACAAAGGTGTTCGGCAAAATTGACAGGAACTAAAACGATTGTAACTTGCCATATTACTACCTCTCCTTTCTGCAAAACGATAGAACCCGAGTTGGTAATGAAAGAAAGGACAGGTAAGACGACTGATGTCCCCTAATCTGGCCTTTTTATAGGGGGACTATAACGTCAATGGTCTTCTGTTTTTCAGTTCGTTAGAAATGCAATCCCCAATGCCCAGATTGCCCCACCCCTCTGCACTTAAGTGCGGATGTCCAAAGCGTCCTCGCTTCTCCCGATTGACCCCAGCTCCCTGTCCAAAGCGTCCTCGCTTCTCCCGATTGACCCCAGCTCCATATCAGCTATCCCCGAAACGTAATTGATGACCTTGATTAACCGTCGCTCCCCAAGAAAAGCATTATTAGCCTCTGCCCCCTCTCATGATGATAACCCCCCCTGCTTGCAAGAGTTAGCCGACCCCGAAGGGAAATGTAAGATTGTCAGTACTTGGGTTAACAAAAGGCGAGTCTCTACCTAAGGACTCGATTTCGAGTTTGATAGAATACACTGTCGATGGGAGTCCGATTTCTCTCCACGTACGTCACGAATGAACGCCAAATAGGCTTACGAATTCAGTGGAAATGCCCTCCTACATACTCCATGAGCGATGACTTCTGACTGTGACCGATGAACCTATCCCCCACCTACTTAGGATTGGGGACGGGATTGAGATGTATAAATGTCTTCTCCTGCCAGTTTTTCTAAAACTTGTTTTGTACCCATTCAAAGATACAATCACCGGAGGAGAGGAGCTGGACGTGACGCACAGCCTGGCCACAGATCATGAAGCACGTGTGACCTCAACCAAAGGTGGAGTCGCAGAGCAACGAGACGCGGGACGAGGCACCACTCTCACACTCGGCAGATGAAGGAATGAAGGGCTGCCTTGAAGCCCTCGATTTGCTGACCCACTCGTGCCTGAAGTCCCCGTCCCTTTTGAGCCCGACTGATGGGCCTGCCTGCTCGTCGTCCTTTGCTCCCTTGGTCCCTTGGTGTGTTCAAAGATCTGATCCCGCTCCGCCCTCTCTTCCCTCGATTATTCAACAACATCACCCTTTTCGCATAACTTTTGACTCAGAAAAGAAGAGCAGCATTTAGATAGAATAAGGTTTTGCCACGGAAGAAGAAAGACACGCAGGTGCCCAGCATGGGGCACCCCAAAGAAGATCAGTTAGGAAACAGGACTGTGATCTAACAGCAGAGGACTGATCGCACCCTGCAACGCGTAAGGATGGATCCGAGCTGGACCTATAGCTCCACCGCCGGTGCTCAACAGAGCCAACGAAAGAAGACGGACTACCAGAGCCTACCAGTGATGGCTCGCTGTTAAAAAGACATTGTGACGAAGACCCCCCTTCCTGAACTTTCTACCCACCCCTTGACTAATTGCTTGTATCGAACTGAATTCCTCCCTCAACCATTTTTGTAGGATGTATGACGTTACAACGCATACTTTTACAACGCATACCATTACAACGAATTTTTTACAACGCAAACACTTTTACAACGCATACCATTACAACGAATGGTTTTACAACGCAAGTACCTTTACAACGCATACCATTACAACGTAAGTATTGGTAAGTATATATTATTTTTTTTATTTTAAATTAATTAAAATTAATATAATTTAATTTAATTTAAGTTAATTTCATTTAATTTTTACCCTGTACCCCTGTACCCCAAATTTAATTTAATTAAATTAATTTAATTTTTTTTACCCTGTCCCCCAAAATGAACCTGAACCCTAAAAATACCCCTGTACCCCAAAAACCCCAAACTGTCCCTGAACCCTAAAAATACCCCTGTACCCCAAAAACCCAAAACTGACCCTGAACCCTAAAAATACCCCTGTACCCCAAAAACCCAAAACTGACCCTGAACCCTAAAAATACCCCTTTACCCAAAAACTGAAAACTGACCCTGAACCCTAAAAATACCCCTTTACCCAAAAACTGAAAACTGACCCTGAACCCTAAAAATACCCCTTTACCCAAAAACTGAAAACTGACCCTGAACCCTAAAAATACCCCTTTACCCAAAAACTGAAAACTGACCCTGAACCCTAAAAATACCCCTTTACCCAAAAACTAAAAACTGACCCTGAACCCTAAAAATACCCCTTAAAAAAACCCAAACATATAAAATTTTAAATATAATTATATACTTACCAATACTTACGTTGTAATGGTATACGTTGTAAAGGTACTTGCGTTGGTAAACATGCGTTGTAATGGTATGCGTTGTAAAAGTTTTTGCGTTGTAAAAGTTTCGTTGTAATGGTAGTGCGTTGTAAAAGTTGCGTTGTAAAGGTTGTTTCCCATTTTTGTATTGCTTTCAAAAAAAATGTTACATCGGTCACTCATGTATTTAGTTTTCCAAAAGTCTCATATAGCACTGACAAGACCCGAAGGTATCAGAGCACTTTTTACTGTATGTTGATGTCACCGGAGAGAAAGTCAGAACCTGATTCTATAATGTGTCGGAACCTTTTTCTTGATTGACCCAGACTAAGTATTATGCCGATCTCTAGACTTGTATGAATAACCCGACAAATGTAAATTCATATGTACCGCATTCCGCCAATCGTATCGACTGCATATGGTCACACGCAATCTGCTAGTATTGACAAACGCTATTTCATTGGCCACACATGGCTATATGTACACTCCGTCAGTTGGGGTAAACACCGAAATGAACTAGCTTATGTTAAAAAGCGGCGACTGTTGAAAATGGCAATGTATATACACATAAGCGGCGTTCATTTGTGTTCACTGTACCCCTTGTTGTAAGCAGAACGGATATCGCGAATCACTGACTGTGTTATCCCGCCAGCGTAGACCCATGCACACACGTACACGACAGCCATTTTAGGCACCATGGCCTCTCTGCCCGTTTGTTAACCCCTTCCACGCTCATGACGAGCTGGGCTCGTCATGAGGTAACCTCCTTGCACGCTCATGACGAGCCCAGCTCGTCATGTAAAGTGCGTTTTTGAAAATCTCAGCGTGCGAGCGGAATTCCGCCCGAACGCATGCGGTTAAACCCCCGGCACCACTCCCCGCGCGCACTGCTCATGCATCGGCCATAAAACCCTCTCCCTCTGCGTGACCCTGCTCTAGAAGTAACACTCCTGCTTGACCCACACCCCCCCCATTTCCTCCCAAGAACACCCTTCCCCTCTGCTGATGAGCCCCCCCAGCTGCACTTGGCCTTTCGACCCGGTCCCAAGTCCTAAGACCAAGCCTCGTGGATGTACACCCCCCCCTTTTCCTGCCCAGCATAACAAAACCGTGATACACCAACCGAAGTGCCCGATCTTATCGCCTGCCCAACCTTTGATCTGATCATCCCCTCCTGCCCTCGTGTCCTGTAGGAATGTCCGGCTGAGAGATCACAATCTCTTGTTACATTCAGGAGGGGAGGATGACATCTGAGCGACTGGTATGGGAATAGGCCTGAAGCTGGGATTCCAAGCATGTTTTTTCCTACTTCAAAGCGTCTTTATTGCAATAAGGAATGTTTGTGCATCATAAACATGTGTATAAAAGGCGAAGCCTCAGAGAAACTTGTTAGAGCACCTCCTGAAGACACTATGCGAGTGTCCGACATGACAGGCTCTCCTCATGAGAAATAAAACTCTGTTCTTGTTTTCCTGCTTCCAGCGCCCGTCTCTTTATTTGTTAATTGTTCAAGATGGGAACTAAGAGGCGTCTTGCGCCAGCAGCCTGGGCATCAGGTGCGTTATGGGCTGACTTTTCCACAGCTTCCTCTTTTTTCAGATGTAGTTTTAACAGAGCAAGACTTGAGCTTTGATGGCCACAAAGAGCATCTCTCATTGGAAGTCCCATTTCTTTGATTGCTATGTACTTCTTGTGTGCTAACGACAGGTTGTCTAAATATGTTTATGATAGCCAGAGAGCTACTCGTCCTTAATCTGTAGTTTTATCTTGTAGCGCAGCAGTACTTAATTTCCTGTCGTTATGCTCTCTAAACTGTCCTTCCAGGGTGACATATTTGTGTTTGGCTGAGGCCTACAATATAGTGAGATCAGCTACAAAATGGGCAACTATTCCTCTCTGAAACTCCAGAATCCTTTCTTGCCTTTCTACTTTTTAGAAGATCTATTCTTTCAACATCTGTAAGACTTTCTTCGCTCAATATGGAACTGTTTCTCATCTCTCAGAAAGAGTTTGATTATTTAAAACACAGTCACATTTTGTAGCTGTTTGCTTGAACCTCGGACTGGGCGAGAATTGGGTCATTTCCACCAAGGACCATGTTGACACAATAAATTGGCACCTCTGTCCGTAGTCAACCTCCAACCCTCATGTGCTGCCAAGGCCTGGTGTTTCTCACGGTTCACTGTAGTGATTAATTTGTCTTGCATTGTAGGTACTTAGTCCCAGTTTCATGTCTACCTTAAGAGCCTCCTGGCCAGTCCTTAATCAGAGAGGCCTTTATCCCCTCTAGCACTCGAATTCAATATCTATTATGAACAAATGTATATGAACTAAATATAATCCCTTCGTGGCATGGGGGTGTGTGGCACTGGGCGAACTCTGGGGCATATTACCAAGGAATAGCGATATTTATCGCAAAATGCGTTTAGCGTTTTTTTTTATCGCTGCCTATCGCTGGATATGTTAGCGGAGAAAACATGCTATTAGCAACGTTTTTCTCCATTGTGCTAAAATATCCAGCGATAGCGGCGAAATGCGTGAATATCCTGAGAATACAGCGATATGCACGCATTAGCGACGAAATGCTCTGAGCCATGTTATCCACCTCCCATTGGATAACATGGTTAAGAACTGGTCTGGGCAGGTGTTAGTATTTGGAGATATTCGCGCTTAGCGCGAATATTTCCATCGCTACGCCTGCCTTGCTAATAGGCGATAGCGACGTTAGCGACTACTTTCAGTCACTAACTGGTTGGGTTCGCCCACTTTGCATGTCATCAGCAATAAACATCGCTGACATGCAAAGCGGGCCCCAAACCACTCACTATCGCCTAAAAGCTGTCGCTAACATCAGTTAGCAACAGCTTGCTAATAGGGCAATAGAATTATCGCCACTTAGCAGCCGAAAACAGCTGCTAAAGCGGCGATAATTGCCGGTCGCCCTGCTTGATAATATGCCCCTCTGTTTTCTTGAGGCCCAGGCTACCATGTTGATCAATGCCCCGGAGAGTGATTTCATAGGTGGGTGGGGAAGTTACATTCTATCCGGAACTAGTGACATGCAGACAGCGCCCAGCGGATAGTGACCATGTAAGCAGTCTGTGGGTGCGCTGGTGGGTCCCAACAGTATAACCTGGCTGCTCCGCAATGCCATGCCTTGTGTACACCCCTCCGCAAACCCCTGGAGAAGGCTCCCTGTTCTTCACAGAGAATTCTATAAACCTCTGCAGAGTTGCTTAGCTGTGGCATATTCATGAACAAGGTGAGCTGCAATGCAATAGAGAGATTACTAACTTTTACATGTACAAAATACTTATTTTCTATTTCTCTGCTTCAAGATTTATATTAATCACTTATTGCATTAAAATATTCAAGCTCGCACACAAAAGCAGAATTAAAAATGCATCTTTATTCAAAAATATTAGGCATGCATGATGCGAATTGATAGATTCAAGACGACTTGGCATAATTCTCATCCATGAAGGTCGTTGGCTGTTGCTCCTCTCCTCCTAACCAGGCTCAAGAGAGATGCAGAATTCTGAAACCAATTATTGAAGCAATAATCATACATCAGTACTATTTTCCCTTCAGGTAATGCTGCTATTTTTGGAACGTTTGGTCTCTAGGCAAAGTCATTGGACCTTGGCAGGTGATGAGGCCTTATCTGAGGGAAACATCCTATGCTGACACTATCATTAACTTTAACAGCAGAGTATGGGAATGTGTGCTTATTTAAGGAGTAAGGTAAGACAAAACAAAAGTCCATTATGACTTGTATATTATATTCATCAGCATGGTCTTGATTCATACATTTTTTGGGACGTAGACAAACAGTTCGGCCCTATCGCCAATTCAATTATGGCAGGTGTCTCCAGTGCTATATTTTTGGACTGCCCTTAATTCGCATACATTATGCATTAGCATAACTCTAAAATAATGTTAAATCTGTTCATGTTCTTTCAATATAAATCTTTTCATGAAAAGAATATCTCCTTCCTACATACAGCATGAACACTTTTGTGCATATTCCCAGATTCTCAACCCACCTATACAGTTAGATTTGCTTTTCCTTTGCATTCACTCAAATGACATAAAAATGTAGGGGCATCTTTATGTAAAAGTTGTGTCGTCCTTGAACCACGCAATGGAAGCAAGAGCGATGCAACTCTTAAGTTTAATTTATCAAGTCACGCAAGGCCTTCCTGTCTTGCGTCACTTTGCCCCAGTGAGCCGTTCCATGGGAGGAGCCTGGGTGTGCCAGCCATGCTTCCACCCATGGATTTTGGCGCATTCCCAGATTTATCATTGGAGATAAACCGGGGAACGTGTCAAAATACTATGCCTTCCCAGGTGAGGTGTTACGAGAACAAATATCTTTATTTATCCTTGTTACTTCCTCTTTCTATGTGTGCTGCAGAGAAATATGCCTCAAGGTATTGTCCTTTCCTGCACAAAATCAATCCTTCATACAACGCAGGCACACTTGCACAATGGTGAAAGGGCGCCTACGGTGGCACTAGGCAGCACATTGTGCCCTAACACTGGGAAATGGCCGGAATGCGCCATATATTGTTAAGTATGGCACATTTCTGCCCTTTCCATATCACAGAGAGAAGCGCAGCAAGGTGACTTGCTGCGGTGCGCTGTGTGAATAGTTGATAATATGCCCCTAAGTGTGGGAAATACCTTGCAAATGGTTGCAAATAGCCCCACAATCTCAAATGTAATTTTTTTCCAGTAGTATTCCACTTCATGGATTGATTTCTTCATACACAGAAATGAATCGATGAACTGGAATACTTTTAGAAAGATTTAACAGTTGAGATTTACATATTGAGTTTGGCCACAATGAAGCTACAAAAGATTTTGTAAAGCTGCGAAACAATCACTGGCTTGAATAATCAATGGTATTTGACCAAATTAAAATTAATCTGCGAAGCTGAAAATGATTCTTTGCTAATCTCCAAAACTCCAGGTCTTATTTACAAGTCCCTTGCCCTGCCATTAGTCACCTTTTCCCATATTAAAAGTTTACCCAGATGGTGCCAGTGGGATTGGGTGGTGTATGACCTTTGGAGGTTGTCTAGTAACAAGACCACCCCCACTTTAGCCTAAAGTTATGTATATGTATATGCGTAGGTACTTGCCTAGGTCCACATCAGCATCGGCTTTTTAGCAGCGGAATCCCATCGCGGCAATTCCCCGGGGCTACCATTGAATCCCCGTTCCCAGCAGACCTGCAATTGCGGTCTCTGTTTCCAATTACGAACAACGGACTCTGATAGATTTGAGAACCGCATACCATTGTGTAATTTAAAGGCATGAATGGTTAATGTCCTGATGATGATCCCGCTATACTTGAAAGGGATCGAAACACCGTCGACATTCTACACTGGATGATTTGATTTTATTATTTATTGAATCACAACAGTGTATTCTCTGTATATATTTGTCTGCCAAACCTGGAATATATGCAGACTGCCTATGCTTGCCTCACTTGTCTATGTATGTCACAAATGTCTTTGTACAGTAGTAGGATACAGGCTGTGTCCCACTTTTGATATTGTACTGAATTTACTGACTATACCTACATTTTTGTTATTAAACCCTGTCCGGCTGGACAGACTATATGGATTTCAATTTTGATCTATATGATTTTTCATTATTTTGCGCTTGTTAGGGACCACTGTTCCTTGAAATAATATATGCACCCAAGGTCCCTCACTTACTGCTCCTTTGGGTATCCCTTGTACTATATAACAGTAGGTACTTGTATAGAGCAAACCGAAAGGCTGGGAATTTATATTTTGACAACCAGCTCTATGGTACACAAGCACAAGAGCAATAACATAGTTGAATTATTTTGATCATAATGCAAGTACATGCTGATTTAAAGCTTGTTTATTGTTTTTATAGACATTGTGCTTCTTCTCCTGATCACGTAACCAAAACATAGAAATCATACCTGGAGCAGCTACTAACAAAGTGTGAGGGCTGGAAACAATCTTACATAGCTGATGAGTGTGAATTACATTGTGGTTGATCAGGATTCATAGTCCATCACTCACAGGTCCGATTTATATTATAGTAGTGGCCACACCTGAACTTGTGTTTGCGATGGTATCGGAATTTAGCTCTGCTTTATATTCAGGGCTTTGAAGTTCTAATTCAATAATCCCACGAAGAATATGTTAATAAATGGAATATAATGTTACAAACCATGGTTGGCGCAAGTGCTAAATAACATTTATGCTGGGAAGATTTTGTTAAAAAATAACACTTTTTTATAACTCACCAACAACATGGTTATTATTAGCTCCTAAAATGTCCAGCTTTTCGATCCGTATGGCCCAGTATTTGAATAATTGATAGGTAGTGTTCTTAAATCACAAGTATGTTCTCAGCTTCCCTTAACACACTGAGCCACATCATGTAAAGTGAGCAGTGGGAGTGCTAACTTAAGTGAAAGTGGGGCTTATCACATAAAGTGAGCACTAGGATCACAATGTTAAGAGAGAGTCTCTGCCAAAGTTTTGGGCTGTGGGGTTTCTTATGTAGTTGAAGAGCTAAAGCAGCACTATTTTAACGTGTTAAGACTTTGGTAATTAGTTGCACATCACAGTGATGTTCAATTAAAAGATAACAAGGCCTACCACAAAAAACAGGTACGGTAAAAAACAACAACCCCGGTACAACACAACAAAATAACATTTCAATAATTCAGCAGAAAAATACAGTATTACAAAAAACAACAGAACACATAACCACCCCAACAAAATTAAACACAGCAAATGAGTACAACGTTCTTGTCATACATTACCACCTCTAGAATCTTATTTTTATCACCACCTCTAGAATATTGTTTTCATCATACAGGTGGAAAAAGATGTTTGGAGCAAACTCTGCCATGATTTACTTCCAAGAAAATGAAATCCCAACCTCTGCCACAATTTAGGTCTGACTAGTCATTTAAATAGCTGAAGAGCGGGAGAAGCTCTATGACCTTAGGCAGTGGTAATTGGTTGCTTGTTTCTGAAACTTCAAAAGCATTTGCTGATTTTGGCTGACAATGGAGCAGCATTTGTTGACATAAATATAGAACATAACATCAAATAACGGCACTCAAAAATGTTTTGTGATCCAGCCCATTAACTCTTCAATCCTACCTGTATTCTGCTGCATAAATAAATATTGTAAATCAGAGCCTAATTTGCATAATATAACCACCCTTTAGTATCTTTCAATCAATCAAGCAATCAAAGTACTTGAAAAGCGCACTACTTACCCGTGAGGGTATCAAGGTGCTGAGGGCAGGGGGGAGCTGGTACTGCTCGAAGAGCCAGGTCTTGAGAAGCCTTCTGAAGGTGAGTAGGTCTTGGGTCTGCCGTAGGTGAGTTGGGAGGGTGTTCCAGGTCTTGGCGGCAAGGTAGGAGAAAGATCTGCCGCCGAAGGTCTTTAGTTGGATGCCGGGGACAGTGGCGGTGGCGAGGCTGGCGGAGCGGAGCTGGCAGGTGAGTGTGTAGAAGCTGACTCTGCTGTTCAGGTAGGCTGGTCCGGCGTTGTGGAGTGCTTTGTGTGCGTGGGTCAGAAGCTTGAAGGTGATCCTCTTGTCGACGGGGAGCCAGTGTAGGTCTCTTAGGTGGGGGGTGATGTGGCTGCGGCGGGGGACATTGAGGATCAGTCGGGCGGAGTCATTTTGGATGCGTTGTAGTCGACGCAGGTGTCTGGCTGGGATTCCTGCATAGAGTGCACTGCCGTAGTCCAGCCTGGTGCTGACGAGGGCCTGTGTCACTGTTCTTCTTGCTTTGGTCGGGATCCACTTGTAGATCCTGCGGAGTATGAAGAGGGTGTTGTAGCAGGAGGAGGAGATGGCGCTGACCTGCTTTGACATGGAGAGGGAGGAGTTGAGGATGAAACCTAGGTTGCGTGCATGGTTGGTGGGTGTCGGTGCTGTTCCTAGCGTGGTCGGCCAAGTCTAATGTGGACCGCTTGGTGGCTAGATTGCTCAACTTACCATCGGGCAGTAACTCCATCACATATATTTATTAACCATGAGTGGAGTTTGCAGAGTTGCACTATGCGGAGCTACGCGAAGTGCAAAAAAATCTCTGTTGCACTACGTGGAGCTCCACAAGCGGCGGAGTGCAGTAGAAAAGTGCCGTTCGTGGTGATTACACAGTGCAGGATACTTATCCGCACAGTGCAATCATTGCGAACAGCACCATGCACAGCGCAAGCTTACCTTTTCTGCCGCTCGAGTAGATTTTTACTCGAGTGGCATCTTTCACAACGCGGACGGGCTGTTTCTCAATGTGAGAGGTCGCGAGTATACGTGACCACTCGCAATGAGAAACCTGACACCCCTCGCATTGAGAAATCTCGCTGGGAGGTTTATTTTCCACGCTCCCCAAATTGATGTTGGCGATCATGAATGAGGAAAAATCTTGCAGGGAGGTGGATTTTCCTCGCTCGCTAACGCCGACTTGACGTTGGTGAACGTGTGTGAGGAAAAAAACTCCACTCCGCTGCACGAAGCAGATTTTTTCGGAACTCCACAAACTGCGTAACGTGGAGTGTGGGAAACTCCGCAAACTCCACAATCGGAGCAGAGTTCACCACTCAGGGTTAATTTTTAACTAAAGTACACAAAGAAAATCCCTTCATAATGATAAATTTGTGAAAGCAGATTTATAATCAACAGGATGCTTTTTCTACCATCACCTATTAAGGGTCAGCAGTGGGATTGTGGGCATCCCTGGATGGTCTCACATGCAAAACTAGGTAACAACCGTGATCTTGAAAGGTCGGGGATTTTTACATGAATAATTTTCCTCCCCGGAAATGATTGTCTAAATGACAAAGCACAAGGGGCACCTTCATAGTTCATGAGGATACAGGGGAAGAAATATATACATCATTGACAAGAAAAAAACCTGTTGGTATTATATATGAACATTTTAGTCAAATGTTTGGCACATTTTGGCAAATATTTCTGAATACACACATTTTTCAATTCGTGGAAATTATGCATGTGTAAATGTTAGAATAGTTAGCACTGTTCCTACGAAATTAGGAGGACAGTGTATTGGCTCAACAAAACTTCATATTATAGAGACTGTGTCTACTTATATCATCAGTAAATGTTGGTTCGACTAGCTCACAGTACTGCATCTAAACTCCTAAACTTCCAGACCTATAGATGCTGTCAACAACCTCAAACATGATTAATCTAATGTTAAAAGATACAAATAATTCAACCATGTTGATTATTCCTGCTATTACTGCTATCTATCAGTAATTCCCTTACACTATCGAGAGCGTGGTGGAAGTACGCTTCTACCAAACCCAGTTGGAAGGATCTAATCTCAAACCTTGGTGTAGCGTCTCAGGAAGCCAGCCTCAGTGTATTAACAAATGCACTCCGTCTCAGTGTTCAAGCCCACACTCATCTGCTCGCCCAGTGATCTCCCTTCTTCGAATGTGTCGGGTCTGCACTGCTACATCTCATTCACAGCTCTCCACAGTATCTATGCTAACTCTGGTGTTAACAGCCTGTCGCTTGAATTCAAAATAGGAGTTGTTTAAATAATCAAACACCGCCCTTAAATTATTCTGCAAGAGCCACAGACAAACAGCTTTATTTAGTCTGGGGAAAGGAGATATCTCCAACGAGCACAAAACATTGCAATTACATCACATTCTAGTACGTGTCCCTGAGATTCACAATGCAGACTACAGAACAACAATGTCTAACTATAATAAATGTGTAAGTGCCATTTTCTCATATTAGTGAAAAACATGTTCAATCCACCATCTCGGAAAGATGCTAAGATATAAGGAAAATCTTTAATGGAGACAAATTGAAATCCCTATTACACCCCACCCCCGTAGTCAAAAGGATGTGGCTATAAACATATAACAAAAACACTGAGGTTGTGTAATAAGAACACCATAACTGAATAAGCAGACTGAAATCCCATAAAAATCTCAATTAAAAACCATGGATACCATGATAATAGGAGAAAGCAAAGTCCCAAAAATGCCAATTTATGAGTCTAAGAGGTATCCAAAGTGGAGGATGGCATCTGCCAAAGTGTCCACAACATCCATGTCCAGAGTGTTTTTAGAGCCCATGAGGGAACCCAAACCCGCAGACATCACATCAAAAGAGGCCTGAAGAGCAATATCCAAGTAATGAAGAGAGACATCACCAGACCATTCAGTAGATACCAAAGGAGATAGTGCCAGGAGTGCAGCATCAGAAGAGTGCCCAGATGTCAGGAAATCTGAAGTTGAAGGAGAATCTGGCATTGGGGATAGTGGCTCATAATAGGCCACTTGCAACAAAGGAAGCAGAATCATTTGACAATACAGCTGATGCAGCCATAAAGGAGGCACAAGCAGATTTACATCTGGACACTGTGACTGGGCATAGCAAGGCATACATCACTTTCATACTCAAATGAGCACCATAGACAGTGAAACACAGGCTGCACTCTCTGAAACCATTATGGCCACAAGTTGGTATAGTTCTAGTAGGACTGATTGTCCAAGATAATGTATCATCTGTGCATGATATAAAAGGGAATGTGGTTAGTCAATTTCCAGATGGCCTCGTTGTGGGACACCCATTTCAAAGTAATAAAGATAGAACTAATGCACCAACAAGGAGAAATAGCACAATCAGAATGCCTCCAAAAACACTTGAAAATAAGGAGCGCAGTCTGGAATGTGGAAACCAGTCCAGACCCAATCATGTTAAAAAGTGTACCACTCCAGCAGTGTTAGATGCATTAAAATATTTTATATGAGACTCTCAATAATGTGAAAAGAATAATTATATTTGCAAGCAAAAAAACCTATTAACACTCACCCAAGGTCCCATCTGGCTCATGGGTGATACAATTAAATCCTGTCCAATTCCATTCCAAGGAAATACCATGACAACAATATCAGTTCAGTTCAGTTCATTTAGTCTTTATTTCGAATAAAAAATTCATAAAAGACAACATACAATCCAGTCATGATTAAAAATACCACTAACATCCACAATTTGCTAACAAAACATAGTACAAGAAAATATATGTAGTCATAACAGTCAGTTTAAAAGTATGTTCAATTTCTTTGTGCGAATCAACCACGCCCATCCCAGAAATTTGGCTACACAAACCACAAACATTTCAGATCTGATATCACGTAGTTTCATCAGGGCTTCTCGATATCCCCCACAATCCAAAATTGCACATAAGGGTTTCAACCATTTAATTCGAGGGGAACGATAAGCAGGACAACCGAAAAATAGATGACCAATGTTTTCTACCTGGTCGGGACACCAAAAACATTTGTTGCTTGCTTTCATCCCCCACTTTGCAGTAAAGGAATTGATAGGCAATGTACCAGTACGAAACTGATGGTACAGTTTGCGATCTAGCACCTTGCAGATCAAATCCCAATAGGGCTCAAGGGACGGGGTGACCTTATGTGTTAGAAATAGACCAGTTAGTTTTTGTCCGAGGATTGGGTCACCAGTATAGATTTTTTCCAGGCCCAGAAAGGGGCCTTAAACTCGGGTTTTGATGGAAAGCTGGAGCCCCCAGGGTTTGACCATAGCTCGGGCAGGCCCATTTTGTACAAGATGTGTTTGACTTCCCTGAGCCAAGGGATTTTTTGCGCACCCCACAGTGTTTTTAACTCATCTAACTCACGAGATAAAAAGGCTGAGCTCTGGAGTCGTCCAGAGCCGACGCAATAATGCCGCAAGACGAAACTGAGCCAGCTCATCTAGAGGTCTGCATCCAAGATCTAATAGCAGAGGTTTTATAGGTGAGGACTGCGGGAGTCCTACCAGGTTCCGAAGGAACCTGTTCTGTGCAGTGGCCAAACCTGTCAAGTCCTTGTATCCCCAAACGTCTGCACCATACAGGGTTGCTGCATTAACCTTGGCCTCATAGATTTTTAATGCAGGAGTGATGCGTTTGGTAAGGGATTTTTTTTGTTCTTGCAATAGACAACCTGCAAGGCGAGTAAATTTGAGTTTTATTGTCTCCAGTTGGGGGTTCCAGTTAAGTTGGTGATCTAGGGTCACACCCAAGTACGTCATGACCTTGACCTGCTCAATTGGCACACCGTTCAAAGTAACCAAACTTTTGGGAGGGGTTTTCTTACAAAAGACCATAAATTTAGTTTTGTCAACATTGATCTGCAAGTCGTTATTTTTGCAGAACTCTGAAAATCTATTCAGGGCTACCTGTAACCCGCTCCTAGTTTTCGAAAGGAGCAGGGTGTCGTCGGCAAAGATTAACATGGGATATTTTGATCCGCCCAAGGTGGGTGCGTCTGTCTGTGTGTTATTAAAAAATTGGACTACCTGGTTAATGAATAGGAGGAACAAGGTAGGAGCCAAAACACAGCCTTGGCGCACTCCGCGTTGGACTGGGAAGCTGTTGGTCACCTGACCCTGACTCCCCCACCTTACCAGAGCGAAATTATCCTCATGTAATCGCTGGACTAATCCCAGGAGTTCTGGTGGAAGGCCCATTAGTCTAAGAGCCTCCCATAGTTTCCCCCTTGGGACTAAGTCAAAAGCCGACTTGAGGTCGACAAATGCGGCATAGATAACTCCACCTCCCAAAAAAACCACCTTCCAAAAAAGCATGGTAAATCGGAACACCTGATCTATGGTACTGGTACCAAATCTAAATCCTGCCTGCATAGTGGAAAGTATATTGTTCTGTTCGATCCACCCCTGGATTCTTGCTAAAACCATCCTTGATACTATTTTCTGGATCGAATCAATCAGGCTTATAGGCCGATAGTTGTTTGGCATTGAACGGTCACCTTTTTTATATACTGGCAGTATCTCAGCCCCTTTCCAAGATTGCGGGATCTCTGCCCCGGCAGCGATGTTATTAGCCAATAGCGTAATGTAGGGGACCCATAGATCAAGGTTTAATTTAAAAAGGTCCGCTGGTATGGCACCTAAACCTGGGGCTTTACCAGACTGGACGGACTCAAGGGCGTGTACAGTATCTGATACAGAAAATGAGAGACTGTCCCCCAATTTAGGAGGAGTAGCCTTCAACGCAAGTACGGTTAATGGTTCTTGCACGGCACTAGTTTCTTTGAATTGAGCTGAGAAAAATTCCACCCAGGCCTGAGCAGAGACATGATTGACCGATGTTTGGGGATCCGCGTCCCTACCCCATCTAACAGTTGTCCAAAATTTTGTTTGGTTTGATGACTCGCAGGCTCTGAGGAGATGAAGCCAATAGGAATCATCCCAATCCCGCTTAGCTGCCCAGAGTACTTGTTTATAGAGCTGCCTAGCTTTCCTAATGTCGGCAGTTATCCTGGCTTTGACAGCTACTATTAAATTGCTGTGAGCATCTCCACAGCTCTTATTGTACCTTTTTTTGTGCACTTTAACATTCTTGTTATTTGATGGCTTAGTGAGAAGATTTTTAAGATCCATAAAACACTTCTCATGAAGATCAGTGATTGTAAGATCAACCCCATCAGAAGGGGATAATGAGGACATCCTACCCCATACATTAAGAACCAACTCCTCTATTTTACAAATAACCACTGGGTCATCTATAACCCTAGACCATTTGACTCGCCGTCTATTGTCACACAAGACTACGTCAGACGTTAGATAACTTGTTTCCATTTGGCGAGCACCCAGACCAGGAACCCTGAGTCTCAAGGAAAGAGGGTTGTGATCACTCTCTGGCCTAGTCTCTACCACCATATCTATTACGTGTGACCAGGATTCGATATTGACCAATATATAGTCAATGCGACTAGTACTCAGTCCATTATCAAAGGTTTGAGTCCCTGAGCTGTCGGAGGGAGTGCGGCCATTTACTGCCCGAAGACCCCACTCCAGGCAGAAACCCAGCCAGTGTAGTGCTGCCTCAGTACCCCTCACACCCTTGCTAATGGTTAGCGGGGGAATATTCCACGCGGTATGCTTTTCAGTTCCCACATCTTCTGCCAAGGTAAGGATGGGCTCAAATGAGGTATTCAGGTCGCCTGCTATTATGAGAAACTGATCACCTTTGAATTTCGTCATGAGAATTTCAAGATCATTCAGGACTGTTTGCTTCCTCCCACCCTGACAGCCTCGGGCATAGACATCAATAAAAGAAAATCCTTAGTGTTGGTTTTGCTCAGGCTGATACATAGGAGGTCGACATTTTCTACCAACATTTCCTTAACACAAAATCCCAGGTTATTTCTAATCCACACAGTGAGACCTCCAGAGGCCCTACCCCTGGGACCCTGTGTGGCGGGTTTGTGAAAATTCAGGTAGCCTACTCTAAATAGGGGGACTGTTGACCATGTTTCCTGGAAAACGATGATATCATAAGAGTCGATAAAATCGACCCAGTCATCGTTGTCCAGGCGTCCCCGCAGCCCTGCGATGTTCCATGAGACCACCCTGATTGGATCATCTGTACTGTTAGCAGGAGATGTCTGCGCTAGGCCCAACTCCCCTATCCTGGTCTTAGCGGGGATATCAACAGAGTCCAAAATGAGATCAGTGCTTTTAGGAGAGGATAGGCAATCTGTGTACGTTACCAAAGAGGTGGATGTAACAATCACCTGTGAGGAAGAGGGTCCCACCATGGGCATTATGTCATCAATCCCCCCATGTCAATCGACCTCCTCCAAACAGCCAAACATATTGGAAGTGGGTACCCCTTGCCACCAGTTATGTTGGTTTTGTCCACCATCCCTACGGCCTATCCGTCTGGCGTTTTGGACTGTTGACCAAGATCCCTCCATCGCAGAATGCTGCCGTGGTGGGTAAAAAAAAGTAAGGGGTCCGACAACAATTGAGGGGTTGGCATCATGTGACGACCATACACAGAGGTGCTGTGCTGTGTGGGGGTCTGCAAAAGATACAACTATACAATCTCCAGTAATAGACTTGTGAGTTGGGCCTACCCAAGGCACTCTACGTACCATTAGTACTCGACTTCTTTGGTGATTGGGGAGCTGTTTGTTTTCGTTTAGCCAGTGAATAACTTTGTTTTTCAGGGAATGATGGTTCTCTTGTATTTGCGGACCCAATACCGGTACTCCAGCAAGTATGATAACATAGGGCCCAGCTTCAGGTGGCAGGTCAATAAACCCCCCACGAAAATTTGGGCAACTGGCCTGCCGGAGTTGATTATTCACAAAATCTCGCCGTTTGAGATGGTGTGGAACAGTTTGTAAATTTTGTTTGGGGAGGGCTATACTTTGGGGGGGAAGAGTGCTCAGTGCTGTGAAACTTGGGGTGGTAACAGTTTGGTTAATAGCTGTGGTACGGGGCTTTGGTATGGGTTTGGGTATAGAGGGGGGCACGGGTAGGGGTTTGAGTATTGGAGGGGGCACGGGCAGGAGTTCTAATGCCTGGGCCTGTGGGGTAGGATCCTTACCCCGTGGAAACTTTGCTTCCATTTCTTTTAGGCTAAGACTAGCCAAAGTGACTATAGTCCTATCCATTTCAAGTAGGTTATTCTCTATACGGGAAAGCCTAAGTTCCAAGGGGGTAAGTAATTGTTTTAATGTACCCCAAACAATTTTAAGGAATTCTTCATCACCCCCCCTATCTTTCTCAATTCCACTCAACCTACCCTCAGGTTGTCTCTCTCCATTCTTAACTGGAGAGGCTCCCAATGTAGGATCTACCACAGAACTACGTAAACCAGAGACAACTTCTCCACCCAAGGTGCAAGAGTTGGTTATGGAAACTTCATCCTTTACCCCATGAGTGGCCAACGATCTTCTACTATTAAAAAACTGGGACCTGGCAATTTTAGCCTTTTTACGTGCATAAATGGATCTAGCAAGACATTTCTTTTTATAAATGGCAGCTTTCTTAGCACTAACTGATGTCTTAGACAAGTTAGTTTTGGTGGGGAAGCCTATGCCTGCCTCGCGGACTTGTGGTACGGGACCCTTAGTGAATTGTAGAGGAGTAGGTGATAAATTATGAAAAGACTCAGGTGGAGATGGGGTTGGGACGGAATGGATGTCTGCCGACGTTAGCAATGGTCGAGGACCTATTGTACGCTCGGGGGTTAAGGCTGAGGCATTATTGCCCAGGGATGATATCTTGGAACTGACTAGGTTCTCAGAAAGCCTTCGTGCGGCTTCTAATTCCAGCGAAACCCTGTGCTGCATTTTACTGATTTCCACATCAATTGCCAAATTAGTCTTGGTGAGGAAATCATCCAAGGTTCTGTTGGAATTTATCGCTGCCATGGCGGTTTTACTACGGCTACTCCGTGTTCACATTATACAGATGACAGTAAACAACAATGACAAGATGATATATCTAACGCCGGGCAGGGGGGGTGGCCCAGCCCAGACCTCTCTGACCTCGAACGGCCTCAAATGGCCCGCTCTTAGCCCGGTCTTTGCCCCGGGCTGCGTCCCGCGCTGCGGGAGAACTGAGCCTACTTATAATGAACGTTGAGGGCGGTAGGCGGGCCAACAGGGAGAGCGGACCGGAAGTTGTTAATCGGTCTCGCAGGGACTCCTGGGTAATGGAGTCCCTGATGCTCGCAGCCCTGCAGCCCTCAGCAAAGTTCAGTTCTGCCCCCAATAAGAAGTGCCAATCAGCCGTTCCTCCCAAACCGCTGCGAAGCGGCACCCGCGGAGCGGGTGCGGCGAGGTCCGGCGTCTGTGGAAGGTGCAGTCAAACAGAAGTAAGTGCCTCCTGGCAGATGCGCTCTACAGTTAAAATGATGTCCCGAGGATACAAGGCAGAACGGGGTTTAAAAAGCCCTCCAGTGGGCGGTGGGCGGGCCAACAGGGAGAGCGGACCGGAAGTTGTTAATCGGTCTCGCAGGGACTCCTGGGTAATGGAGTCCCTGACGCTCGCAGCCCTGCAGCCCTCAGCAAAGTTCAGTTCTGCCCCCAATAAGAAGTGCCAATCAGCCATTCCTCCCAAACCGCTGCGAAGCGGCACCCGCGGAGCGGGTGCGGCGAGGTCCGGCGTCTGTGGAAGGTGCAGGCAAACAGAAGTAAGTGCCTCCTGGCAGATGCGCTCTACAGTTAAAATGGTGTCAAATATCACCTTTGTAATTGCACTACTTTTGAAAGAACAGAATACAACCAACAATTAATTATTAAATGCAAGAAAAGAAAAATCAGACAAATACTCACGTAGTAAAATAGTTATTGATTTAAAATGTTATATAATGCACACAATAGCAATTAGCAAATGTGTATCCAGATACCCAAATACAGAGATGGTATTTCCATCATGAAAGAGCTAGCAGTCAGCACTTAAAAAAATACACATTGAGTATAGATTACTCAACAAACTGCATCTTTCAATTTAAAATGATATATTCCTCGCTTTCACATTTTTAACACAGACCTGACAAGATTTCTTGACTTACGAATACAATCTAGATCATACAAAGACAATGAAGACATATTAACTAGGCCTGTGCGGAAGTCACAGAGTTTCACTGCGGTACAAAAAAACTCCACCAGATTCTGTGGATTTCCATGAACGGGTAGAAAGAGGCATATTCAGCTGCTTGCACTGTGATTTAACGCCAGGAGATCATTCTGCACCACAGAGTGAGGCTTCCTGAGTTGATTTTAGTTCTGCTTCAGTAGATTTTCTACTTGAGTGGCAGCTTTATGAGCATGAATGGTCGCGCCTGCCCTTGACCACCCACTACCGCCAACGTTGGAGAATTCTCACCAGATGCCCTCCTGGCGACTAAAAATCATAATAGGTATCGCCAAATCTCACTCACCAACTTACAGTATTCGAGCTGCACATCAGAAAAAACTCTACCTTGCGGTGGTTGTTGGACTTAAGCTGGAACTCCACATTACAAGCGTAATGAGCAGTGGCTGAAATTCCACCAATTCAGCGTGGATTATATTGCCCACCCATAAAATTAAATCCTTCCTCAAATATTTTGAAGACAAATAAGTTGGCTGTCTGCACCATTCAGGACATAGATGCCAAGCCAGGTTCTATCAAGAGCAGTGGAACATTCACCAGGTTCTGATTCTATGCTCTTTCCTAGTTCCTTCTGACTTCCTGTGTGTATGTGGTGGATGTGTGTGAATGTGTAGTCTGCATGGTAATTACATAGTATATGTGTGAGTGAGCCAGAGTAATGGAGGCCTGTGGAATCCATTTTGGGCACCCCTGGTCTAATCTTTCCAGAAGATGCTGATGAGGTTAATTTTCCAGACAATGGAATTGTATTGCTGACATTATTGAGTCTCTAGGGAAGAGACATAGATACGGAACTGAGATGAGAGAAGACAGGGCCCCTACTAAAACTCAAATAGACCTTTTGCTTGAAAAGGATCTGCTAATTAGATTTCCAAAAATACAGCCATTTGGTGGATAGTAGGGGTGAGGGGCGGAACTTCAGAGTCTGTTGTACAAGTTAAGGGAACTGTGAGAAATGAGGTTATTGGTGGATTGGGATGTGAGCCCTGGTCAAGTAACAGCCACAATCCCTTGCAGGATGACCCACATAAAGTCACTAAATTAACCTGTGCTTAACCCTGGGTAGCATGACACAAAATAAATGAGGCTTAACCTAGAGGCAATGTTTAAAGTATTTATGCAGCACTAAGCGATAAAAAAGTGAAAACACAACACAAACAAAATCCCAGACCCATTTTGAAAATAGAGTACATATTAATACATTATTTGACACAAAAGTGACCAATCAGTAGAACCAGAGTTATGAATTTTGAAAGTTTTTTGTATAAAGTAGCTCCTAAAAGATCAAAGCGCCAACCACAGCCATCTAGTTGTACGAGACCAGGTTACAGTAAAAAATATGGCTGAGGGAGTGGAATCTGTGCCTTATCAAGATGACCTGCTCACATTAATGCTCCTGGCCAACCTAGCACTTTCCTAAACCATCTGCCCGATCCAGGCGATACTGCTTTCTCCCCCTGGGTGAGCTTTTGGAAGGTCTTCTGCATTAACTGCCACCCTCAACTTGGTTTTTCCATGACCCACTGGGCCTGAGATTCCGTTGATGTAACTCTCCCAGTGGCAGCCTTTCCTGATCACCAGAGCGCCCCAGGCCTGTGACACTATCCTGCAGTTGCTTGGTTCTCCTCTACGGCATCGAAGCCATGCAGGAGCACTTAGTGCTCTTCCTCCTTGGTTTTGTTATGTTATGTTATGTTATGTTATTTTATTTTATATAGCGCGCAGATGCCGCAGCCAAGTGGCGTCCCGGCGCTTTTAGGAGATGTTAAAACACAACACAGCAGAAATGACCCGGTGAGAATGAGACTAGACTGAGGAAAATAGGAAGGTTTTTAATGCCTTCCTAAAAGGAAGCAAGTCAGGAATGGAGCGTAGAGGAGCAGGCAAAGAGTTCCAGAGGGCTGCCGCCATCACTGAAAAAGAACGCCCACCCATTCTCGCTTTTTTGAAGCGTGGCACAATGGCGAGATTTAGCCCTGAGGATCGGAGGGCTCTGGGAGGAACATAATGAAGAATTGTCTGCGAAAGGATAGGGGGAGAGGCTAACTTAAGAATTTTAAAAGTTAAACAAAGAGCCTTAAATTTAATTCTTTGCCCAACAGGTAGCCAATGAAGATCTTGAATAGTTCGGCGGGCAGAGACAAACTTCGGAAGGCCAACCAACATCCTGGCCGCCGCATTTTGCACCCTCTGAAGGCGGGCTAATTCAGCCTGATTCATACCCAAAAACAGAGAGCTGGCATAGTCCAATCTGGTAAGAACCAGAGCTTGGACTATGATCTGTCTGGTGTCCGCGTCAAAAAACTTGAAAATAAGTCGAAGACACTGCAGGGCACCA
This sequence comes from Lissotriton helveticus, assembly GCF_964261635.1. Lineage (NCBI taxonomy): Eukaryota > Metazoa > Chordata > Amphibia > Caudata > Salamandridae > Lissotriton > Lissotriton helveticus. Next base: position 1,778,833,034 of record NC_136059.1, on the reverse strand, counting down.
AAACAAGTACCAGCTACACGTTTAGTGTGGGAAGTGAAGGAGAGTTTGTCATCCAGCCAAACCCCAAGATTTCTTACTTCGGCCACAGGGGTGGGAACAGGGCCAAGTTCAGATGGCCACCATTGGTCACTCCAAAGCCCACTTTCCCTACCAAAAATAATGACCTCGGTCTTAGAGGCATTAAGTTGGAGTCGGTTATTACCCATCCAGCCCGCAACCGCTTTAAGAGCGGACTGAAAGGTCAGAGCATCCATATTGGAATCACCATTAAGTGCCACCGCCAGCTGCGTGTCATCAGCGTATGACACCATGGTGAGACCAAAACTATGGGCAACCTCCACCAGCGGTTGAACATACAAATTAAATAAGGTAGGGCTAGGGGCCGATCCCTGCGGGACGCCCTGCGGAATGGGACGAGGGGCAGAAACGAAAGGTGGAGTGGACACTTTGAAGGTTCGATCTGTGAGAAAGGATCGGAACCACTCAAGTGCCGTCTCTCCAACTCCAGCCTCCTCGAGACGGTGCAGAAGGATCTGATGGGAAACCGTATCAAAGGTGGCACTAAGATGCCGCCGTCTGACCCTGGTCCAACATCTTCCTGATGTGCTCCACCACAGCCAAGAGGGCAGTCTCGGTACTGTGGCCCGCACGAAACCCATTCTGAGAGTTATCCAGTATATTGGCTTCCTGCAGGTGAGATGATAAGATGCAATTAGCATGTGATTCTGCTAATTTGGCTAACCAGGGGAGCAGGGAGATAGGCCGGTAGTGTTCTGATTCTGTGGGGTCAAGGGCAGGCTTTTTCAGGATCGGAATGATGGTGGCCTGCTTCCATGCGCTGGGAACACTACCGGTGTTAAAGGACAGCTCAATAAGATTGTGCATGGCAGGATAGCAGCACTCAGCGAGTTCCCGAAATTGAGTGGGTCTCATGGGGTCATCCGGTGAACCGGATTTGACTTTCATCGTCAGGGCTTTGAACTCCTCCAGGGTGGGACTGGGGATGATCAGCAATGGTGTAGAGACAGTTGGTGCAATGATATTCTCCCTGATGGAAGACTGAGAGAATGACCTATAGATAGCCTCCACCTTATCAACGAAAAACGAGGCCAGATCCTCGCAGTGAGCTAAGGAGGCTTCGAGGGTAGAGGTGCTGTTCTTTTTACATGTAAGATCCTTACACACCATGAAGATCACCTTGGTAGGATTCGTACTGTTCTTTATCTCCTGAGAGTAAAAGGCAGCCCTAGCTGAACATATGGCCCGATGGTACACTCTAGTGCAGGCCCTATAGGCCGACTTGAGGTCAGCATCGTAAGTTTTGCGCCATGCACGTTCCGCTTTTTTGCAGGAGGATTTAAGCGTTTTAAGGGAATCATCGTACCAAGGACTGGAGGGACTTGATCTGGTCTTACTCCACCTGGCCGGTATAAGAGTATCTAATGAGTGATTTAACCACTCACAAAAGCTATCGTAGCCAAGAGAGACTTCAGTAGGGGGTTGAGGATGGTGTTTCATCAAAAGCTGATGAAAATGCTCGAGATTTAAGTTTCTCCAGGGACGCTTGAAAAGGTCGGGAGTATTATTTCTGAGGGGAGGAGTAGAAATAGTGGTATGAGTTTCGATCAAGTGATGATCGGGCCAGGCCATAGGTCTAGGTTGGAGCACTGAGATATTGGTAGCAAGATTCGTTAAGAAAGGGTCAAGCAGATGTCCGCCTATATGAGTCGGTAGTTGTACCAGCTGGTATAACTGAAATGCTTCAAGATCCGCAAGCAGGCTGCGAACTGAGTTAGAGAGAGGAGCATCCATATGCAAGTTAAGGTCGCCAATAATAGTGAAATTGACAGTTTTCAGGACTAAAGAGGAAACCACCTCCAGGAGGCTATGACGGAAGGCGCCCTCAGGACCAGGAGGCCTATAAATTAATAGTCCCGAAAAAGTCAGATGGGGATTCACTGTGATGTTAAAATGTGCGCTCTCACACCCTGCTATGATGGTTGGCTTCCAAACGCAGGGGAAACAAGTTTTTACCGCAACTGCGATGCCTCCACCTCTAGCATTACGGTGGAGCGAGTGCATAGTGTATCCCGCAGGGAGGGCTAGATTCATAACAGCCGTAGAATGGTCCTGCAGCCAGGTTTCGGTAAAGAAAAATATGTCCGGATTGTCATCAGTAATCAGGGAAAATATTTCTTGATGGTGACATGTCAGCGATCTAACATTCAAATGAAATATTTTAAGGGTAGTTTGAGTAACACCGCAAACCCCAGAGTGTGGCTTGCGGGCACGGGGAGGTCTAGTCTGAAAACTTAAGATAGGCAGCGGCGTAGAGATATTAAAAGGGCAGGTGGGACACTGAAAGGGCCCAATAAGAGGGTCCAGAGCGCCATGAGGGCAGTCTCTTACCTCCTCATGGCGCAGTGAACGCAGGTTCGAAGCCGATATCATCCTATGGGAGCCAGAGTCCCCTGCCCTAGCCCTGCCTTAGCGCTGACGGGCGCAGACGGGCAGACTCTGGCTTGACTCAGGCGCAAGTCAGGCGCCGCCGCTATTTTGGACCCCTATAAGTGTGCTCCAGCCTCGAGAACTTTCATGACTGCAGAGGACCTGCATTCAGGCCGGCCAGCAACTTTGTTCCTAGTGACTACTGGCAGGGTAATCCCCTTTGAGCCGTCATCCTCTCTTGGACAGTTGAACACTGTGGGTTGCACGGCACAGCTGAACTCTCACCCATTTGGGGACACAATTCAGGTCCATGGCCCTCTAGGTGGGAGGTTCCCTGTACCATGTTTACTTCCAACTGAGGACCAATTCCCATGCCTTCTACCTGGGGACCAATTGACTACATCGGTAGGCTATCACTCCTCTCCTGGCCTCTCTGCAGTTGGGGCAGCTTGTTGACTATGCTTTTTTGACAGCTCCATAATTCACACTATGATATTCAACTAACTCCCCACTCGCTATATATATAGCATGTCCTGGAAACCAGCCCTGGCATATTGTTGACCCTTGCTACCTCCAGCTTGCCCCTCAGTGTCTCTTTTGGACTCCCTTCCACCTGCTCACTTGTGTGCTGACATCCTGAAGTGGCTCTTGTGTGATACCCTTTTATTGGATCCTTGCCACCTCCACCATGGTGGCACCCTGTCTATACCTTCATCTACACTAGCAGTTTGGGGCCTGATTCACAAAGGTTAAGTTAGAACAAAAGTCTAACTTTACTACTTTTCAGTATTCACAGAGGTAAGTTACAACTAGTAAAGTTAGACTGTTACTGAAATGTATTAAAGTTAGACTTTTGGTCTAAGTTTAGCTTTGTGAATACCGAAAAGTAGTAAACCTACACAAAAGTATATGTTTACCTTTGTGAATCAGGCCCATTGTCTGTCTAAGGGAGAACCCCTCACCAGCTCCTATTCACAGATGTGGCAGCCGGCATGGCTAAGACCACTGTGCCAGCCCTGGCCAAAGTCACTTTGGAGACAATCATCAACGAACTTACTGTTATTAATTTGACCATTGAATCTATGCATGCCGATACTAAAACCACGGCTACGTAACTTAAATCTCTTCGGCCAACCTTACCTCCTTTGATACCCATCTTGAAGCTATAGCCCAAGCGGTGGATGCCATAGAAAATCACTTGACTGTTTTGGAAACTAGCCCTGATGTCGGCAGCGAAGTGTGGTACCTACCCATAAAACAAGCAGAGCTTGAAGACTGCAGTCGGAGGAATAATATCTGTTATTTAGGCATTCTGGAGGAGCTCGAGGGGAAAGATGTGGATGCCTTCTTGGCCACATTTTTCCCAAATCTAACTGGTCTCATATTAATCACCACATTGGAGTTTCAAAGGGGCCATAGGACCCATACTATGGGAGATTCACAACGCAGTAACCCTAGGCTGCTAATTGATTGCTTTCTTTTTTTTATAACTCTTTTTATTGAAACTTTTCCATGATTAGCAAGACACATCAGTTTCTCAAATATGGTCAACAGGCACCCCACATTTCTCAAGCAGGTACAGTAAGTGCTTCTTTGTCGCTGGATCAATACAGTATAACTTATGAATTGATTTCTTTCTACATCTTCACCAGGGCCGCAATCTGATCTCTGCAGCTAAGTGCTATAACAGCCCATTTCTCTAGAAAGATGCCAAAATGTACATGGTGACTGACTTCTCTCGTGACTCAAAGAGGATGAAATTTCTGGCGGGCCGACTAACTCTCCAGCAGCTAATTATTCGGTATCATCTTCTGGAACCAGTCACCATGATACTTACTGTGGAATTCGAAGAATCGGAGGAACCTGAACACTGTTTACCCTGCTTGACTGGCACAGACACGGACAAATCACACGTAGACACTGATTCTCCCAATACAGTTAACCGTTGGACCCCTTAACCATCAAATTCTGACCTTACCTCGGTTACCACCCATTTGCAACAACAGCGACTGGACACTGTGCTTTATAAGTGAGAGGATAGAGCAACCCGTGATGGAAAAGATGTGGACTTCAGAATTCACAATAACCATTGTCGTGTAGTTCTTACCAATCCGTAGGCCCTGCGCATTGTTCGGACAACATAAGCCTAGAACTTGGTGTCAAGACTGATTCTGGACACCACCACAGGATATGTTGGCTTATAGACCAGCTAGCTCACAGTGCCACTGTAAGCCCCCCTAACTTACCAGGGAGTGAATGGTTTTCTGGCAAGCACTGAACATGACAACCCTGAGCCCTCATGAATCGTGGAAAAAGTACAGAACCTTTCTCTTAGACACTCATGCTTACTTATTCTCAGAGAAATATACAGAGAATACACAGTGGGAAGTTTTCAATAATATTTATTGAACCAACGTTAATAATGCATAAAATACATGTGCTGCAATGATTAGTAGACAGAAGCAGATAAGCGTGAATACAAGCACCAATAGTGTAAATAGTAGATATAGTTCTACCATGGTGCTAAACAATGTATGTGTGCAGGCATATGAACAAGGCAATAATCTAGCGTACTCCTACAATGAGGTCCCTACTGTGTACCTAGAGTGTCTGTAGGTGTAGAGCCAAGAATCCCCACGAAGAGGCGATCCAACACCATTACCTGATGGGATAGATTGGAGGGCCCCGTCTTGGTCACTAACTGGACACCCCTCATGAGATGTCAGACCACTGTATGTTGATTCCCTAGCATGCAAGGACCCTCAGTGTCAGCAGAAGTGCCTCCTCTGCTAATCTAGGGGATGCTCATATTTTGTAATAGAAAGCAGCCTTGCGATGTGCACATAGATTATTGATGTTATGGATATGTAGATAGCCCTGTTACCCCGTGGATGAAGATAGTGATAACATTTGTAGGTAGTGCGAAACCCGACCTTGTACATGATGTTCAGGGCATTGTGATAATGTTGTGCAAAGCTAGATGTAAAAACAAGTTTAGTTTCAGAGAAACTAATCCAACATTGTCATACAGGCAAATATGTGCAAAAGTTCACAGCACATATGTGCAAAAGGTCACGGGTGGAAATGGTATTTGTGAGGACAATGTAAGAAATAAGCTGCTTCGCTACATGGGTCTAACTTGGGAATATAACACCCACTCCTCACATTAAGGGTCAATATCTAAAAGGCTATCTAAAAAGCCAGCAGACAATTTTATAAACGTTAAAAACTACTCTTAAAAGTATCTATAAAATAAAATATGTATTAAAAAGTCTTTAAGTCATCATATCATTTGAGATCCCAAGCATTCAGAAAGCCATTGTGCACAGAAAAAGAAAAAGCTGTTTTGGTGGATTTTGTTTAGAAAGACGCCAAATTGTTCCCACACGAAAAAGGTCAATTGTTTATGTGTTCCGAGTGGTGGACACAACATTGCTGCAGTTCACATCCGCAGACATTACAAAGAGGCGCACCTCATAGCATGTTTATGGAGCAAAGGTGATTCTATTCAGTTCCCACAGCAGCCTCTGAGGGAGGCGTCGTATCGCACATGTTTTCCGCAGAGCCGTAGTCCACATCACTAGGAGATGTAGCATCCCAGGGTGGCTCTAAGAATGCATTAATCATCAATGGAATACGCTGGAGACAGCAATATGCATGGGCCTTCAAGGGGTCCATCAGTACTTCAGTGTCAGGTTGCGCAAACAATTCTGATCCAAGACATACATCCAGGATGCATTTGTGGCTGTAGGTTGTATGCAGTCAAGCCAGACCAGCCTGAACGACAAAAAACAGTGCTCATTTAGTTCTTGGAGCTGAGGTGAGCCGAAGCAGTGTATCATGCGCTCGCGGCAATGAAGCACTAGCAGTGCTGTCTCCATTCCGAGATGAACTGAGACGTCCATTGCAGAGCGCATAGAATAAAATCAGTATTACTGTAATCCTGGGTGTAGTTAGCGAAGTAGTGTTACGCGTAGCTACGCGAAGTGCACTTCGCACTATGCGAGCTGCACGTAGCACTATGCGAACTGCTTAGTGTGCTGTACGTGATGATTGCACAGTATCGGATGCTTGTCCGCACAGTGCAATCATTGAAAACGGCATCTTGTACAGTGAGAGATGTCTTTTACTGCCACTCGAGTAGATTTTTACTCAAGCGGCAGCTTTCTCAACGCGGACTGGTAGTTTCTCATCGCGAGTGTTGCGAGCATATGCGACCACTCGCAATGAGAAACCTGACCTCCCCACGTTGAGAAGCTCGCTGGGAGGTTTATTTTCCACGCTTGTGATCGGCAACTTGATGTTGCAGATCGAGAACGAGGAAAAAGTCTCGCCGGGATGTCATTTTGCTTGCTCATGGTCACCAACTTGGCGTTGAGGACTGCGAGCAAGCAAAAAATGACCGCTGCACTAAGCTAAGCATGTTTGCACTGTGCTACAGGCAATTCGCATAGTGCAAAGTAGCGCAAACTTTGTAAAGTATGCTAGCGTAGCGTAGTGCTTTACCCAGGCTTATATTACTGCCACAAGTAGCAGGATAAGCGGGAGCTCTCCAAAAATGCTTCCCAACATGGAGTGTATGCAAGATGGTATAACCACGAATATCGTCTGAAAGGTTCTAACCAAACCAGAGCTGATACATTTTTAAAAGTGCACTATTCCTTTGTTATCAGACACGTTAAAGATGCGATGGGCCATCTCCCCAAAATGCAGTGGGAAGTTAGTGTGGAGTAGTGTCTGTATCTCAGACGAGGACCTTGCACCCTCAAGATCAAACATCTCTTTGGCTGAAGTTAAGGCCACATCTTTTTGCAAAAGCATGACTTTCAGTTTGCTTAGGAACTCAAATGTTATATCAGAAACATTTATTGAAGGCCATAGCACTGCCTCCTTAACTGTACGGGTAGGTGGAAAGAGTACTTGTGTACAATAAGTCTCTAGAGAATTAACTCTAACTAGATAAGCGATGTCTGGTTCCATTTCGCAGCAATCTTGATCATTCAGCAGAAATAGCTCCCATTCGAGATTAGCCTGAATACTGGATGAATCATGGCAGCTGGGAAACCCTTCAGATAACAAGACAAGAATGCCATTGAAACATTGCATGCCCCATGGAGAGATATGTCCTTGCAAACCTTGGAGCCGCTTAAGGCGTCTTCACAGTCAGAGCCTCTAAGAAAAACTTCTGTGTCACCATTCCTGCATATCAACCGGAACGGTAATTCCACATACTCATGCACATATCCTTCAGCTAGGGCTTCATATCTGCCTACTTGCCCTTATTGGAGACAATATTGAAATTACCGGTACAGTGATGAAACCATGGATTATCCAGTCAGTGGATGGTGTCTCAGCCACAGTGAAAGTTAATTGGTCTAATTTTGCAACATGGTATATTTTGCATCTGTATGAGCCATTGTAATCTGTCTTTATGTTAGATAGTATGCTGAAAACAGATTTCTACTGTTGACGTAAAGCCATGGCACATGGCCAGAACGTAACATTTGGAACGTCCAGCTCAGTATTACTATTGATTGTAATTGTGGCTGTCCATGTTGTAATAGAGGCACGTCTAGCTGTATTATGTCAATTGTGGAAGACGCTATGTTGCCCAGTGAATAAATTCTGGATGATAAGTTGGTCATACCTTTGTCAACCACAGCCAAAGCCTTTTCTATATTAATCTTATCAATCTTGAGCAATCGCTCAGCAGCTTCCTGTTGACAATTCTTCCACAGCTCGTTGTATATTCCATACAAAAAAACACTGTTGACGTGGATTGCAGGGTCCTAATTAAAAATCCCTGAGATTCATGTCATCAGAAAGAAGGGACAAGTGTTGTTTCACTTGGGACAGTGTTGAGAATTGTAGCCAATCCATGCATAACTTTCCAACACTATATGACATCACCACCCGAGTGTTGTGTTTGTAAATATCGTTGATCAGGCCTATTGATCCTAAACCCTTCGGTGTTACCCAGGAATCTAGATTGTTGCACCTAATTGTTCAGGAAAATCATTTGATATGGCATGAGGCATGCTCTAAATAAGGTCTCCATCCACTTAAACTGCCAATCTTTTGTCCCCCAGATAGACTTTGAGTCTATTTTGTCTTTCCAAAGTCAGAACCCTCTATAGAAAGTTGAGAAATAAAGGAAGCAGAGTATATCAGCTTGTTGTTTGTTGGCATATTTTTCTTTGCAGTTGTCGGCGACAGCCTATAGTAATACAAGGTTGAGTCTGATAATTCAAAAACTGAAAAATAAGCAAACTTCTGTGCAAAAGTCCTAGAACTACCTTTTGGCGGTGTTGGGCAGTGTTTCCATTGTGTATAATTATAAACAGTGTGTGGGATACTAGCTTTATGTAAAAACTGTTGACCATAATGCTGGTAACAGAACATGTCTCCAAAATTACTTGTACCATCATACAATTCATCATTAGAAAATGCTGATTGCTCTAAATATGGAAGCAAATTATGCACTGTTCCTATATCCCAATCATCATAGAAAGTACTAGAGATGATGATATCATTAAAGAATTTGAAACAAATAAGGACATATAACAATTTTAGTAGGGCCATATACATCATAAGATACCCTGTCCTATACAATTCCTTCAGGAACTAGAACCACTGTAATGTTCAACAGAGACAAGTGTGTGACGATGCATGTGGTTTAAGAACCAAGTTCACGAGTTGTACTACTATGCGTTCTGAGAGAAAGTGTCCATTCAAAAGTAGAAAAAGAGAGTTATTATACTAATCCAACTTGCCAGGAAAAGCAATCCAATTGTAATGCAGAGATGTAACCAGGGAACAATGACGTAAGTCTTTTTCAGCAAAAGATAGAAAGCATAAATTCGAAGCTTGAAAGGGAGAGGCAGTGTTGGGAGCTCAGGTTTACTTGGATCTGATTAGAAATCGTCATAATGAACAAATTAGCCATACGCAGTCCAGTCTATTCTTGGCAGCTCAGCAGGTTTTGGAGAATTGGTAGATGACTCGATCTGTGGCATATTTATATGCGCGCCGTCAATTTTTGGAATTGAAATTTCTGTTGATTGTACAGTTGTAGTTGTTTGAACAGGGAGAAGCATCATTTCATTGTTGTTCACCGCTTCTCTTTGGAAAATGCAGTCTTCAGTCATTATTAAAGCTTCCATCTGAACTTCATGTACAGTAGCGAGAGGAGTGCAGTGGCTACCCAGGAGCCCACGTGGCCTACTGTTGAGAATCGGCCACATAGTGTGCTTTGATCAGATCAATTAAGACAAACCTTTTGTCTCTGTGGCCGGCAAGCAGTGGAAGAAGTGCAGTTCTAGTGCCTTCGACAGCCAGGACAGGTACAGGCACTCAAATTCTTTCTTGTCCACAATTTTCTCTACCAGGTCCCCAGTCTCAAGGTCCAAGGCAGGTCTTGCCGATACCATTTTCACTTCCCCAGTGGCGGTGCATTTTACATGGACACTGCTTTGTAAAGCTCAGTTTTCTTTAAGGTCCTGTAAGACATCCAAATGATCATTGATGCCAAATCAATCAATCAATCATTACATTTCTAAAGCGCGCTACATACCAGTTAGGGTCTCAAGGTGCTAGGGGAGGGGGTGGTGCCGCTACTGATCGAGGAGCCAGGTCTTGAGGAGTCTTCCGAAGGCCAGTAGTTCCTGAGTCTGTCGTAGGTTGGTTGGGAGGGTGTTCCAGGTCTTGGCGGCGAGGTAGGAGAAGGATCTTCCACCGGCTGTGGTTTTCCAGATGCGAGGGACTGTGGAGAGGGCGAGGTTGGCTGAGCGGAGGCTTCGGGAGGGAGTGTGGAAGCTGAGTCGGATGTTGAGGTAGGTAGGTCCGGTGTTGTGGAGTGGTTTGTGTGCGTGGATGAGGAGCTTGAAGGTGATCCTCATGTTGACGTGGAGCCAGTGCAGGCCTCTCAGGTGGGGCGTGATGGTGCTGCGACGGGGAATGTCAAGGATCAGTCGAGCTGAGGCGTTCTGGACTCATTGTAGTCGTCTCAGGAGCTTGTTGGTAGTTCCTGAGTAGAGGGTGTTCCTGTAGTCGAGTCGGCTGGTGACGAGGGCCTGATGGAGCGAGATTCAGAAATGTTTTCATTTCAACTCGTGAAGTCACACTTCCATAACAAAAATTAAATAGGCTAACAATTTGTGCTGTGTATGTGTATTAATTCAACCTAGTTTAAAGTTACACTCACAAATATACACAAGGGTTACTAACATGTGTGCTCATAAATGTGCTCTATGTTGCATTCTCATGTACGTGGAAAATAATAAATTAATCTTGTCTACTGTTGTGTCATAACTAATAGCAGCTGTTTTAAATAATGGCATGTGCTTATTTTGCTTTCTTGTCTATGTGGTGTCACTTTACTCTTTACAGGTGCATTAAGAATCCTGTTGGACTGAAAGAAGAATGGTAAATATAAATGCTGCTTTAATTGTGCATTTCAGCTAGGTAATTTTAGACTAATGGGTTAATCATTAGCTATGGTGGGTGGCAACAGAACGAATTATATTTCTCACATTAATTATTTTCTTGTGTTTGTTTATATAATAGTTCACGAAAAGTGGTTTTGGGCCTAATGCATTCGTGTTTGTTAAAATTCTGCTCGGAGCAAAAGAGAGTCCATAAAAAAGAAATTCCTGCTGCTGAAACAATTTGTTGTGAAAAGCGATGAGCTGACTGTTCCATAGTCAAGCAAGGCCAAGGCCAGGAAACAGCAAAGGAACGTGAGACAATTTCATATCCGAGGAAGCAAATGACATTACTTTGGTTAAATGTTGCAAACTGGAGGAAGCCTCGTTGTTCGAAAACTAGAGACAATGGACTCTAAGAAAGTGACAGAACTGATGTTCTAAAAAGTGGAATGACATGATGGTGTCACTTTTCAACCAATGGGACTCCGAATTCAGCAGAAAAGTTATACTTTTGCTTAGATTAGCTTAGTGCAGTAAGGTATAAAAACTCTTCCCCATGGAAGAGGAGTGCTGCTCTTCTTGCTGACCTTTGATGAGGGTATTGTGCAGATGAACTTTCCTTGGAGCACGTAAGAGCCTTCAAAGACTTTACTCTTTTATTCTTAAAAATAGCTAGTATAGATAGGGACTTAGGTTTTGAAAATGCCAAACTGATATTTTCCATTTTGCAATAATATTTTGAATTTTATAAAATTGTCATAACCATTTACAATGATTCAAATAAAAATGCTTTAATAAGGATTTCTAATACAATTTTTAATTAAATAGCTAATAAAAATCTTACTTTGGAAAACAAGCTGGCCTTGTTATTTCATGAGTTTAGGTTACCATCGCCATTGTGGCTTAATTAACTTGTAGGATTTTGTGAAAAATAATGAATTCTTTTACCGCGGTTGTATATAAATGTATATAATTTGTGAATAGGTTTATTAAGTCACATGATTCAGTTGGTCAAAATATGTCATATTGGTTTCTGGGCCTTATGACTGATTTATGATTAATTGTGTATATAGTGAAGTTGGGTAGCGTAGCTTATGACATATTTCCTATAGGCCGCTGGATCAATTTCCTGGTAGCAGACTTGATGGTTGCTATGGTAACCAACATGCTACATGGTAGTTACATAGGATCGATGTCTAACATATGTTGAGTTCGTTCTCGTGTTACATGTAAGGTTTTTTCCAGCAGCGTGAAAAATCCTAGTTGTACCGGTACAGAGTAGTGTGATGAGAAGGTAGTCACAGAGTACATTTGATCTGTTTCAGAGTTGTGGTATCGTCGTATATCACAAGTGTTGTCGCCGTACAACACGTGTTAGGTATAGGTGTGTTAGATGGAGTGTATGTATAGTGAGGATTGTCTATGAAATTGAAGCTTTGAGTATAGGGACAATGAGCCCGTTCTAAAACTTATTGCGATAAAGTAATAGAATATATTCAAACTTGAGTGAAGGGTAAAATAACGTCGCTTATTTTACTAACGGTTCATGTTATCTGTGGTTGGTTAGAGTCCTACCAAGATTTCCTGTGTGTATGGTGAGGGATATTTTCCGTTTGAAAGTGCATAATTGATTTCGTAATTTCGTTCGAGTCAAACTTTGAACTGCTACTTTAAGTGCATTCAGAGGGAAACGCGTTCGTTATTTACCTGTTTGAAGGGTAAAGTAAAGGTTTACTTTATCGGCAAATGTATTTTCTGTGAGGATAGCGTCGTCTATTCCACGTAAAAGAATTCTTGTATGATTGTAAATTCTGTCACTTTAATTAGAGAAACAGACAGATGAGTCGACCTTTGTCGTTGTTAATTAATTTTCATTGAAAAGTGTCCTTAAAATGGCGCTGTGAAAAGTTTTTGTAAAGCAGGGGTGAGCGCTAAGAGTGAGACGCGAAAAACCGCAGCGGCTGTGTACGTCACACGGTCCGCGCAGTGATTGGATATCGTACGTCACAGGTTGTACTCTGATTGGCTCACGTGACTTAGTCAAGCTGAACACTGATTGGCTTTTGTGGGAAGCTCCATTTTTATTGGTCGAGCAAGGTAGTGACGTAGCTCGAACCTGATTGGCTTGTTGGTGTGTTTCGCGCACGGATTGGTTGGTGTTACGGAACAACCAGGAAACTTTTTACGATCATTTCCAATTAAGTGGATTTGATTTTAAAATGAGTTATTATTACAAACATTTTGAGAAAAAGCTTACAATGCTTCAGAAATTGAACATTTTTATTTCACTTGCCAAGAAAATAGAAACGCGAGGTGGTAAATTACTTCATAAATACAAAACACCTGCAGCCTATATGGAAGGTGAATATGGTTATCATACTGTTCTGTGGTTTGATGTATGGAAACATTATACAAAGGATGACGGCGTATTGGTTTGGCCGGACGATGGTTCATTTAACATGAACATTTTAAGAAATTTAAGAGAAAAGATGTCAGCTCATATACCTAAGCCTAGACCAACACAATTTGAAGCTTTAGTTGAATGGGAGGATGAGATGTTTCTACTTCAGAAAGAAGCAAGTGGGATAAAAAGACCTCCAAAAATACCAAGCTACAGAAGGGAAACGCATGAAGATAGAATGCGTATGTGGAGACAGGGAGACATGTGCGATGGTCTTTATTTAATTAGAGAAATGGTTTTAGGATCTCGAGGTGAAAAGAGAATTGAAAAGAAAAATAATGTCGCTGTAGAAAGTGAATCAGAAGATGCAGTTTTAGAAGAAATGTTTACCTCAAACAAAAAGAATGCCCAACTGAGACCGCCTTGTTCATGGTCTACTCCGATGGCTTCTACAGGAACCATACCAAGTGCACCTCCATTAAATGAATCTCCAAAATTGTACCCAAATAATTCCGAATCTTTTGAAACTCCAGAAAGATTAGAAAATGGAACCAATTCTAGTGTTTATAATGAAAACCGACATTTTTCAGAAATTCCAATGGAAAGGGAAGCCCCAAGAAATTTAACGAGAACTGCCAGAGATGAGGAAGTTGTAAATACTTCAGAATATTTACGATCGAAAGAAAAATTAATTCAGCAAATAACAAAAGGCATGGAAGCAGTAACAGTTCCAGTAACGATTGGTTCAGTTCAGCCTGTTTTTGATCAAAAAGAAATTAAACAGTCAGGTTTAACAATTCCATTAAATGCAGAAATTCAAAAAGTAGCTGAAAAATTTTATTCCGATTTTTCTGAAATTCATCGTGAGAAAACAAAAATGCCAGATTTGACGTTTAATCAAGGTTCTTTTAACCAGTCACCAATGGGTGCAGAATCAGATGCTGAGACTCCTGACAGAAGAGGGTCAAATTCAAAACTTGATGTTGCAAAATTGAAGGCAGATTTGGAAGAATTAATAATTGGCACAATTGGTCCTGACAGTTTAAAATTTTATCGTGATGATGAACTCCTGTTCATCTGCAAAAGCATTCAATGGAAAATTAAGAATAAATATGATCAGTTAGAAGAACTGGCAATTGAATTGGAAATCGATTTGAGCAGAAAAAAAATGTTGGGAAAACATTACAGATTAGATTTTACAGAGAGGGACATTGAAAACTTTAACACAATGGGAAGAATAAGGCATATAACATAATTGATTGTTTACATCAGAAAAATTGGGTGAATTGAGTAAATGGAGAGTGAAATGGACTAAAAAGAAGGAAGATGAAAGGTTGGATAAATTGGATAGACTGTCCAAACAGTCTCCTATGAGAGAAATTGCAGGTGGAGGATATGTTCATGTCCCATGGTCAAGACAAGATATTTTGCTTTTCACAAATGAGTTTCCTCGGCTGAGAGAAAAGCCTGTTGAATGGTATCGACAGGTGGACAGATTAATCAAAATCTCAAAAGTTCTGTGGATTGATCTGGATGGATTCTTTGACATTGTTGTCCCATCAGATCTTTGGACAGAATGTAAAATTGCTGCGAGTTGGCCAAAAGAGGAACTGGAGCGAATTAAAGAAACAGGTGCTCCAGCTCCAATAGTGATGGATTTATATGGAAAAGTGATTTACTGGTTGAAAAACAAAATTGCCCCAAAAGAAATTGATTGGGTAAAAATAGACAGGACAAATCAAGAACCAAAGGAATCAGTTCATTCATTTTATGAAAGATTATTACTGGTTTTCAAACAATACTGTGGTTATGAAAAATTAGATGAAAAGGATATGAGTCATTTTATCTACAGATTTGTTTATGGTCTTAGACCAGAAATTGGAGAAATGATCAGTAATAATATTGTCGGATGGCAATCAAATTCAGTTGACGATATTTTGAGAAAAGCAAAATATTGCAGTGATGAGTTAGAAGTGAAACAGAAAAAGTTGAAAGAAAAAGCAATGTGGGCACAAGTGAAGGTGGCTGAGCAGCAGATTGCAAATCTAGGGAATAAAATTAGATTTTACACAGAATCAGAACCAGAGTCAGAGTCAAGGAAAATTTAAAATTAATTTTAACAAATCAAAGAATAATGCTAAAATTGAAGAACTAAAACAGAAATTACCATATTTTAATTGCGGCGAAATCGGTCATTGGAAAAGCGAGTGCAAAAACCCACCCAGAAATTTTAAAAATGCATCATTAAACCCACAGATGCAGAATGATGTTGATCTGCAGCAACAGCTACAGCTACAACAACAGTTGAATGACCTGAGTCTTCAGCGACAGCTACAGCATCAGTTAGCACAGCAACAGAATCAGTTTCCACAGCCTCCATTTCCAAATTGTGGGGGAGGTCAAAAATATAATCCAGGTGTGGGATTTGGAGGATGTGATCAGGTAATAGGATCTCAAAGATCAAATGTGCAAAATGCAACAGGACAATTTTTGTTAACAGGAAACAAAGGGAGCGATTCTGATGACTGCTTCTGACGGTGCCCGAGAGAGAGGGAAGAGTGTGTAATTGGAGCCACTCTTGAGGTTGACCAGACTGGTCCATTTGTAAATGGAAAAGTGAATGATGTAGAAATCACTTTTCTTGTGGACACTGGTGCTACCCGTTCTACTGTTAGATCAGTGGAAATTGAAAACCTGCCTCTCTCTGGGGATACCATCCAAGTAGTGGGAGTAAGTAATCAGCAAATTAAAACAGATCTTACTGATCCTGTGAAGGTTGAAATTGGCAATTTTAAAGACGAACACAGATTTGTAGTTTGTAACAGCAGTCCAGTGAATCTGTTCGGGAGAGATATATTGTGCAAAATGAATTGCAGAATATATTGTTCACCTGATGGGATTGAGTTACAAACCATGGAGGAAGATGGGTTGTACAGTTTAACTATGATGTTGGTTGAAGCAGACGAAACAAATTTATTTCCTGCATTTAAAAAAGAAAATTTACCAGAGGAATTAAAAGAGACTGTCAAAACTGAAATTTGGGATTTTACTGGAAATGAAATGGGTCTAATGAAACATGTCGATCCAGTAAAAATTACAGTGAAACAGGGAATAGAATTTCCAAACATTCCTCAGTATAAAATGAAAACTGAGACAGTCGAAGGTGTCATTCCTGTAATTGAAAAATTCATTAAACAAGGTGTTTTGAAAGAAATTGAGAGCAGTCCTTGTAACTCACCGATTATGGGGATCAAAAAGTCAAAGGGAACATACAGGATAGTTCAGGATTTGAGAAAATTTAACCAAACTGCTGTTCCATGTTGTCCAGTTGTTCCAAATCCAGCAGTCATTCTTTACCAAATTCCACATGATGCAGAATGCTATACAGTCATTGATCTTTGTAATGCGTTCTTTACTGTTCCATTGCATCCAGAGAGCCAAGAAATCTTTGCTTTCAGATTCCAAAATAGGACCCTCACATGGTGTAGAATCCCTCAAGGGTATACAGAGAGTCCTTCTATCTTTAATGAACTGTTAAAGAAATCCTTGGAAGATCTTAATCTACCTGGCAGGTCAACATTGGTGCAGTACATTGACGATCTGTTAATAGCTGCAAAAACAAGAGATAATTGTCTGACAGATACGATTACTCTTTTGAATCATTTGGCTGACGAGGGACATAAAGTGTCCCCTGCAAAATTGCAGTTTTGTAAACAGGAAGTAAAATACCTTGGTCATAGAATTGCAAAGGGAATGAGACAGGTGACGATTGAGAGAATAAAAATTATTCAGGGAATGCAACCTCCAAAAACACAAAGACAGGTCAGAATGTTTCTAGGAATGGTTGGTTACTGTCGTCAATGGATTAGTGGATTTTCAGTAATTGCGAACTCACTCCAGAGACTGACAAAATCAGACATAAAAGATCCAATTGTACTTTCTGACACAGAATTGGAAGCTTTTGAGAAGCTAAAAAGAAGTCTGTGTGAAGCTCCAGCTCTGGGCATGCCAGATTATGAAAAGGATTTTGAACTGCACTGCAGTGAAAGAGAAGCATGTGCCTTGTCTGTGTTAATTCAGAGACATGGAAATATGAGAAAGCCTATTGCTTACTTCTCAGCAGTTCTTGAGCCAGTTGCAAAAGCCTTACCAGGATGTTTAAAAGCAGTTGCAGCAACAAGTGTTAGTCTTGAGCAGAGTGA
The DNA here is from genome assembly GCF_964261635.1 of Lissotriton helveticus. Taxonomy (NCBI): domain Eukaryota; kingdom Metazoa; phylum Chordata; class Amphibia; order Caudata; family Salamandridae; genus Lissotriton; species Lissotriton helveticus. The sequence continues at coordinate 1,778,815,557 of NC_136059.1, read as the reverse complement.
GGGAATAATCATGGGATTTCATGTAAAAGCCTATGTTCCCCATTCAGTTGAAATTCTCCTTACAAGGAGCAAAATGCAACATTTGACAAGCAATAGATTGACAAAATATGAAAAAATCATTCTGGGATCAGATAATGTGTCAATTGCAAGGTGTGTACATTTAAATCCTTCCACACTGTTACCTGATACTGAAATTAGTGGTGAAAATAATGTGAAACATGAATGCTTGGACGTTATGGAATACTGTACCAAGCCAAGACAGGACATTAAAGATGTACCATTACCTGAATCAGATTATGTCTACTTTGTAGATGGCTCCTGTTTGAGATCAGAAGGAGGTGTTTTAAAAGCAGCATACTCAGTCTGCACAGTGGCAGATGTTGAAGAAGCATCATGTCTTGAAGGAATTCGTTCAGCACAGGCGGCTGAATTAATTGCTTTAATTCGTGCTTGTGAACTAGCAAAAGATCTGAGAGTTACCATAATTACAGATAGCCAGTATGGATACGGAGTCGTGCATGATTATGGACAGCTCTGGTCTCAGAGAGGCTACATGACATCAGCAGGTTCACCAATTAAAAATGCAGTGTTCATCAAAAGATTGATTGATGGTATACAGTTACCAAAGGAGATTGCTGTGGTAAAGTGTGCAGCACACAGAAAAGGTGAAGATTTTATCACCAAAGGCAATGCTTATGCAGACGAAATTGCAAAGTATTGCGCAAGGAATAATTATTCACTTAATCGGGAGAAAAACAAAGAATTTGTTTCGAGTTCACTGATGCTAACATCAATTGTTGAGACATGGCAGGAAATCAGAGACTTACAGAATGAAGCTGATGATGATGAGAAAAACACATGGTTAAAAGCAGAATGTAGACAAAGAGATGAGGATGGAGTTTGGACATACAAAGATGGCAGGGTAGTTTTACCAAATTGCATGATTGCTGACATGGCCAGAATGTATCATGGCCCTGGTCATATTGGAAGAGATTCAATGATTAGGCTTTTTAAAGAAACTTGGTTTAATACCAAGTTCAGAACAATTGCAGAGTCTCTCTGCCAAAGGTGTTTGATCTGTCAACAAATGAACCCAAACAGAAAATCAGTTGTGGGAACAGGAATAATAGGTCGGGAGGGTGGTCCTTTCACCAGGTTACAAATGGATTTCATTGAGATGCCCAAGCACAACAGACTGCAATATGTTTTGGTGATTGTTTGTCTGTTTTCAAGATGGGTAGAAGCATTTCCCACACGACACAGTGATTCAATTACTGTAGCAAAGTTGCTTCTACGTGAGATTATTCCCAGGTACGGTTTCCCTGTAACCATAGAGAGTGATAGAGGAGGACATTTTGATAACAGGTTGTTGAAATTGATCTGTGAAGCTTTACACATTGAGCAGAAGTTACATTGTGCATACAGACCAGAGGCATCTGGAGTTGTAGAGCAAATTAATGGAACAATTAAAAATAGAATTGGAAAAATGTGTCTAGATACAGGCATAAAATGGACAGATGCTCTTCCACTTGTTTTGATGACTTTGAGAAGTACTCCAGATAAAAAGACAGGTCTGAGTCCTCATGATATTATCATGGGCAGAGTCATGAGACAAGCATTTATATCTGTTGGGAAACTGTTGAGCATTAATGACAGTGCAATTTTGGAGTATTGTAAAAAGCTGTCTGACGTCGTGACTTCTGTGTCTAATCAGGTGGGAACTGAAGTACAGTCAAAAGACAAAGTGCAAACACATGATTTGAGACCTGGAGATTGGGTCAGAACAAAAGTTCACCGAAGAAGAAACTGTTTGGTTCCGAGGTGGCAGACGACAAATGCAGTGAAGTGTAGGGGAATAAAAAGGCGGATTCATCCCAAGTCATACTATTCCAACACCTACACCTGAAAATTCTGACGAAGAGAGTGATACAACAGCTGATTCAGATTCTGAAGAAGAAGCTGAAGAGAATCCAGATTCTGAAGATCGACAGAGACGTCGACATCTGGAGAGACCTTCAGTGAATGGAGATCTGATTGGAAAAGATTTGAAAATTATTGAAATTAATTCTGAAAATGATGAAGATCTGCTAGAAAAAGAATCAGCAGAAGAATCTGATAAAGAAGTAGGAGAAGCAAAGGAATCTGATCAAGATAAAGGAAAAGAAGCTGAAACGACAGAAAATTCTGATCAAGTGCTGAATCAAGACCAGGAGAGTATCAAAAAGCAGAAAATAAGCTCTGAAAGAAGGAACAAGAAACCAGAAACTGGGAAGTTGAAGGTAATTGAAGAGGAGGAGGAAGACGAATTGCCAAGTACCAGTGATGGAAGAAAAAGTATAGTTCCTAACGGAGTGAGGTTGCCGATTAGAAAAGATCCTGAGTCAAGAATTGAAATTTCTGACAGTGATTCTGGAGAAAGTGATGAAGATTGTCAAAGGGAGAGTGTGAGAAAGAGATCTTGGAAGACAGAATCTAATGTGACTGAACCAAAAAGGAAACTTCTGAGAAAAGGTGAAACCTGGCCAAGTGAAAACGGAGGGTTAATAGTCAGGTTAATAAAAAGATCAAAGGAGCAGGTGAATGAGATCACTAGTCAAGAGGATCCTGAAAAGAAAGCAGAGAAAGGAAAAAGAATAGAGGTTATCCCTAGAAAAATAAAGAGAGTTTTGAAACCAAATCAGAAGTATAAGTCTCCTGAGTGGGCTTATATAATAATACCACCTGTAATTGAGATAAATAGCAGCAGTCAGGAAGAAGTTGAAGACAATAGTGACAACGATTGAAATACTAATCTGTTAAAATTTAGGTTTCTGTTTTTGGCATAAGGCTGAAGAAATTGTGTTAGGTGACACAAGGTCAAAGAAATTGTGTTTAGTTGGAAAAATAACTTGTGACGCAAGGTCGAAGAAAAGTTGTTAGAGGGTGTTAAAAAAAAAAATGTATAAAGGGGGGTGTTTTAAAAATGTAGGTTTTTATTAGACAATAATTTTAAATTTTTGTTTTCTTTTTCTAAGATAAGGCTAGCTAAAATACCTGTTGTTTTGAAGCGTAGTACCTCAAAATGTTCCATTCTTAAAAATTGCTGTAAGATGACTCTGATATGTGTGCTCATATTATTTCTGCTCTGGTTAGTGCTAGCTGTCATCTTTCCTTTCGGGATCGATAAGGAGATGTACAAAGTCAATATGCCAAGCAAAGCTTCAGTTAGTCAAGACAAACATAGTGCAACAGACAAAGCTAACAAAGTTATTGATCACAGACCAGAGGTTCATCAAGATAGGTCTGTTAGTGATTTTTCTAGCAATACATTTTCGAGGCTTTTGGGAGAATATGTTAAAGTTATGAGTGTCAAAGATTGCTATATCTGTGTAAAATTACCTGCTTCAGTTTCTGAGGGAGTGACATACAATATGCTTCCTCTTACTTATGGTATACCTTTCAGTGTGATAGCTAGTTTATTTTACCAGACTGGTCGCTTGGAGTATTATTATTCAAACTATGATGACATTTTTGCTAACCTGAAAATTGAGAATGCTTTAAATAAACACAAACAAGCCAAACAGATGAGGGTATTTTTTTTAGTTACAAATGAACTCACCTATTAGTATGCTTATAGAAATAATCTAACTTGCAAATTGAGAACAGAGGACAAGTCTTTCTTGAATTTGGTTGAAGAGAGAAGGGCAATCTATAAAAGAAATGAAAAGGTCAAACAGACCAAATCCAAGTTTTGGCAGAAAGAGGATGAGAAGCTTAATGGCAAATCTTTTGACAATGTTGCAATTCACATAGATAAACCAATTGGTGGCAAGCTTTGCATTAGAAGAGATAATACCTTTTTTGATAATTACTTTGTAGGTGCTAGCAATTGTGAGGACACATACCAAATTAAGGGAGGTTGGGGTTTTAAAGGTGGCAAAGATCCAATTTTTCCTGGGATCTATTTTATCTGTGGAGACAAAGCTTATTATAATCTTCCGGACCATTTGTACGGGACATGTTATGTTGGTCTTGTTTTTCCAAAAATTTTCCATGTTGCCAGAAATGCAGAAGGTTCATTTGAAATCAGTAATCATGTAAATAGATACAAAAGGGAAAGTTTCTCAGAAATTTTGGGAGACATTTTTGAGGCAGTGATACCTTTAGTAAGTATAACTCTGAATGCAGGACGAATCAGAAAATTGTCCACAATTGTTGACAGATTGTCCACTGACACAGCAGGTGGTTTCCAATTAGTGGATACCGAGGTCATTGCGATTAGATCAATGGGTATGCAAAATCGCCATGCCCTGGACATACTCCTAGCAAAAGAGGGAGGAGTCTGTGGCATTCTACATGTCCAGCACTGCTGTACCTATATCCCAGACGAGAGTAGGAATATTGAAATGTATATCAAGAACATCACAGAGATGCATTCAAAGATAGTTCCCTTAGAAGAAGACGATTTTTCAGAACGTCTTTCAAAAAGATTTCAAGCTATCAAAACCTGGTTTCAAGAAATTGGTGGTTCAGTTCTTGGCAAAATTCTAACACCTTTGTTTGTGATAATTTTTGTAATAGTTTTGACAAAGATTAGTTGCATGTTACACAAGAGAAAGAAGCACATGAGGGAAAAGAGAAGAATTTACAAAATCAGAAAGGAACAGGAGAGGGAGATAGAGCTAGAGGAGTTACGCAGAGCTCAATATGACAGTTGCAAAGAATTTGCTGAAACAAAACTTTAGAAATACTAACACAGTGAAATCGAATCATATTCTTTTAGATAAAAAAAATTCAAAATTTTGGGTGTGGTGTGGCGATTTGTAAATCACCAGATGAGGGGCGTGATGGAGCGAGATTCAGAAATGTTTTCATTTCAACTCGTGAAGTCACACTTCCATAACAAAAATTAAATAGGCTAACAATTTGTGCTGTGTATGTGTATTAATTCAACCTAGTTTAAAGTTACACTCACAAATATACACGAGGGTTACTAACATGTGTGCTCATAAATGTGCTCTCTGTTGCATTCTCATGTACGTGGAAAATAATAAATTAATCTTGTCTACTGTTGTGTCATAACTAATAGCAGCTGTTTTAAATACTGGCATGTGCTTATTTTGCTTTCTTGTCTATGTGGTGTCACTTTACTCTTTACAGGTGCATTAAGAATCCTGTTGGACTGAAAGAAGAATGGTAAATATACATGCTGCTTTAATTGTGCATTTCAGCTAGGTAATTTTAGACTAATGGGTTAATCATTAGCTATGGTGGGTGGCAACAGAACGAATTATATTTCTCACATTAATTATTTTCTTGTGTTTGTTTATATAATAGTTCACGAAAAGTGGTTTTGGGCCTAGTGCATTCGTGTTTGGTAAAATTCTGCTCGTAGCAAAAGAGAGTCCATAAAAAAGAAATTCCTGTTGCTGAAACAATTTGTTGTGAAAAGCGATGAGCTAACTGTTCCATAGTCAAGCACGGCCAAGGCCAGGAAACAGCAAAGGAACGTGAGACAATTTCATATCCGAGGAAGCAAATGACATTACTTTGGTTAAATGTTGCAAACTGGAGGAAGCCTCGTTGTTCGAAAACTAGAGACAATGGACTCTAAGAAAGTGACGGAACTGATGTTCTATAAAGTGGAATGACATGATGGTGTCACTTTTCAACCAATGGGACTCCGAATTCAGCAGAAAAGTTATACTTTTGCTTAGATTAGCTTAGTGCAGTAAGGTATAAAAACTCTTCCCCGTGGAAGAGGAGTGCTGCTCTTCTTGCAGACCTTTGATGAGGGTATCGTGCAGATGAACTTTCCTTGGAGCACGTAAGAGCCTTCAAAGACTTTACTCTTTTATTCTTAAAAATAGCTAGTATAGATAGGGACTTAGGTTTTGAAAATGCCAAACTGATATTTTCCATTTTGCAATAATATTTTGAATTTTATAAAATTGTCATAACCATTTACAATGATTCAAATAAAAATGCTTTAATAAAGATTTCTAATACAATTTTTAATTAAATAGCTAATAAAAATCTTACTTTGGAAAACAAGCTGGCCTTGTTATTTCATGAGTTTAGGTTACCATTAGCAAGATCTTATCGCCATTGTGGCTTAATTAACTTGTAGGATTTTGTGAAAAATAATGAATTATTTTACGGCGGTTGTATATAAATGTATATAATTTGTGAATAGGTTTATTAAGTCACATGATTCAGTTGGTCAAAATATGTCATATTGGTTTATGGGCCTTATGACTGATTTTTGATTAATTGTGTATATAGTGAAGTTGGGTAGCGTAGCTTATGACATATTTCCTATAGGCCGCTGGATCAGGCCTGGGTGACGGTCTTTCTCGTGTCGATGGGGATCCATTTGAAGATTCTGCGGAGCATTCGGAGGGTGTTGAAGCAGGATGCGGAGACGGCGTTGACTTGCCTGGTCATGGAGAGGGTGGAGTCGAGGATGATCCCCAGGTTGTGTGCGTGGTCCGTGGGTTCCGGGACTGTTCCTAGTGAAGTGGGCCACCAGGCCGATGGGGCGGGTCCGAGGATGAGGACCTCCGTCTAGTCTGAGTTCAGCTTTAGTCTGCTGTTCTTCATCCAGTTGGCTATGGCCCTCATTCCTCTGTGAAGGTTAGCTTTGGCGGTGTGGGGGTCTTCGGTGAGGGATATTATCAGCTGGGTGTCGTCGGCTTAGGAGATGATGTTGAGGTTATGTTGTGGGCGAGAGGAGCCATTTAGGTATTGAACAGCGTTGGGCTGAGGGAGGATCCCTGTGCAACGCCGCAGATGATCTCGGTGGTTTTTGAGCAAAAGGGCAGGAGGCGGATGCTCTGGGTTCTTCCGGAGAGGAAGGATGTGCCCCAGGCCAGGGCCTTCTCTTGAATGCCGGCGTCCTGGAGGCATGTTGATAGGGTTCGGTGGCAGACTGTGTCGAAGGCTGCTGATAGGTCCAGGAGGATGAGGGAGGCTGTCTCTCATTTGTCCATCAGGGTCCTGATGTCGTCAGTGGCGGCGATGAGGGCGGTCTCGGTGGTGTGGTTGCTGCGAAAGCCGGATTGGGAGGGGTCCAGGATACCGTTGTCTTCAAGGTAGCGGGTTAGCTGTTTGTTGACGATCTTCTCTGTTACTTTTGCCGGGAATGGGAGCAGGGAGATGGGCCGGACGTTCTTGAGGTCCTTGGGGTCCGCCTTGGGTTTCTTCAGAAGGGCGTTGATCTCGGCATATTTCCAACTTTCCGGGTAGGTGGCTGTCTCAAAGGAGCAGTTGATGGTTTTCCGGAGGTGGGGCGCGATGGTAGTGCTGGCCTTGTTGAAGACGTGATGAGGGCAGGGGTCCGATGGGGATCCGGAGTCGATGGAATTCATGGTTTTGATGGTGTCTTCGTCGCTGATGCTGGACCAGGTGGTCAGGCCGTTGGTGTGGGTGGTATTCGTAGTGGTGGTGGACTTGGTGGTGGGTGCGGGGGGGTCGGAGTTGAAGCTTTTGTGTATGTCAGTGATCTTGCGGTGAAAGAAGGTGACCAGGGAGTCGCACAGGTCTTGTAATGGTGGGATGTTGGAGCTGGGGTTGGAGAGTTCTTCAACGATGCTGAAGAGCTCTTTGGTGTTGTGTGCGTTGTTGTCCAGTCGGTCCCTGAAGGCGTTCCTCTTGGCGGTCCTGATGGGTTGGTGTTATCTGCGAGTGGCGCTCTTGAGGGCTGTGTGGCTGTCTGGTGTTCGGTCGTGGAGCCATTTCTTCCTCATCTTCCGGCAGGTGTGCTTGGAGGTCCGGAGGTCTTCGGTGAACCATGTGGCTTTCTTGTTGGTGTGGTTGGTTGTGGAGTTCTTGAGAGGGGGGAGGGTGTTGGCGCAGTCATTGATCCACTGTGTGAGGTTGGTTGCGGCGGTGTCTGGGTCGATGGGGTCGGTGGGTGGTCTCCGTGCGAGGGTGATTGTCAGTTGGTCCTCAGTGACCTTGCCCCAGCAGCGGTGCGGCAGCTGTTGGGTGCGGTGGTGTGTGGTGGGTTTCCTGAAGGTGAAGTGGACACATCTGTGGTCGGTCCAGTGGGGTTCCGTGGTGTGGTTGAAGGAGATGTGGGGGCTTGCGGAGAAGATGGGGTCCATGGTGTGTCCGGCGGCTTGGGTGGGAGTCGTCACAAGTTGTTTGAGTCCGAGGTTGGCGAGGTTGGCGATCAGGGCGGTGGAGTTGGCGTTGTTGTTGTTCTCGAGGTGGAAGTTCAGGTCCCCGAGGAGAATGTAGTCCGTGGAGGTGAGGGGCGTGGGTGCTGATGAGGTCGGTGATGGTGTCGCTGAACTGTGGTCGGGTCCGGGAGGTCTGTAGATGAGTGTTCCCCTGAGGGTGGTGTTGGGGTCGGTGTGAATCTGGAAGTGCATGTGCTCGGCGGTGGCGTGGGTGTCGTCAGTGTTAATTGAGATTCTGATGGAGTCTTTGTGGACGATCGCGATTCCCCCTCCTACTCCATTGTCACAGTCTTTGCGGGAGATCTTGTAGCCCTGTGGGATGGCTATGGCGATGTCTGGTGCCGAGGTGGCATTCAGCCAGGTCTCTGTCAGGAAGGCGACGTCTGGGGCGGTGGAGTCTAGGAGGTCCCAGAGTTCGATGGCGTGCTTGCAGGCGGAGCGAGTGTTGAGTAGAATTCAGCGGAGGTGGTTGGGTTCTTTGGCTGTGTTTTGGTGGGCTGGATGCTGGTGTAGCTGCAGTTGCGGCAGGTGAAGGGTCCATGGGTGCATTTCGGCGTGGCCTGGTAGCAGGGGTGGGCTCGTCCGGTGTTGAGTGCGTGGAGGGTGTTGGAGTCGTAGTGTAGTTTGGCGAAGCGGGTGGTGCAGGGTCCAGGGGTTCTGGTGCTGGGCTCGCTCCAAGCACGGACGGACGCAGACGGGCTTGCATTTGGCACGCCTTCGTTGCACTTCAGTGCGGCGACCTCCATAAATGGTGAAGTGGGAGGGAGGAGCAGCTTGGAGGCGGGAGGGGGGTGGCCAATGGGAGGCAGAGGGAGGGGAAAGCAGGTAAAATAACATCTTCCCCATTGGGTAATCAATTATTAACTCAGGTGGCCAATCCTTTTCGGGCAAAAGAATATTGTAACCATAGGTCAGGTTCTCCCAAAAGAGACCCTTCACCTTTCTTGATATGTTGCCCTCCATTTGGAGCATTATTTTGAATATATGATGTTGGACACTTACCCTTGTATCAGGTGTTTCCACCGTGATCTGCTCACTCAGCGCTAGTACCACAGAGAATCCATCAGGTTCTGGCAAGCTATTGTGACTTCTGCTGAGCTGTGCAGCAGCGTCACTGCCCAGTAGAGTCCTTAGTATCCTGGGTATATCTGAATTTAATCCCAGCTACCTTTTAAAATTGAGGTTTTGAAGTCTTTTGTTTGTCTTCCTGTTCAATGATGATGATATCTGAAGTGCAATGTGTCTCTCTTTTTGGGTTGAATCGCTCTTCTGAAAAGTTCTTTGACAGTGCGTCTCTCTCAGAATGCTTTCTAGATGTTTCCTGAAAGGAATGAGATTAACATATATCAGTATCCTGATTCCTGATACCTGATTCCTGTCAGGTTTGTGTAAGGGATCAGGGTTGTCAAGTTCTGAGGTTGCCAGAAACTATTCTCTCCCGATAAGCGGAGATTCTAGTGGCACTGTGAGCTATCTGATACAGTCAGGCTAACATACCCGGTGGGGGTGCTGGGAATCAGTCTGCCACCAATCCCACAGTTTTCGTTATCCAAACACGCAGATCCTGTATAGGGTATATGGGATCTACACAACATTATCAATATTTTGCTCAACCCCAGCCTCAGACCTTTTGTCATAGATGACCCCTAACAATTCAGAGGTGGAATATGCTGTTTCAATGTGTGCAGCCGCATACTTCACACATTTGATGGGAAAACTAATAGGAAAATGCAATTATTTAAATTCGTGTCACCCTTTGTAAGCTTCTTTTCAGAGCCATAACATATTTTGGAACAACCTCAGATTACTAAACCTGGGGCCTCATCATGAGGCTAAGTATGTTGCAGAAAAAGACCCACTACAACACCTTTTGCACTCCCCCTTTCACACTAGGTGTAGCACGTAGATGTTTTAAAATGTCAGGGCAACATTTAGCCATGTTATATGGCTTGATACCACTTTGAACAACAGGAGAAGAGGGGTTCACTACCGAAACATCACTAAAAGTGACGTTCTGTTGGCGATATCCTCTAGTAAAAGTGGCCATAAGTAGTTTTGACATCTTAGACATGTCCCATTACAAGTGAAAATATGTAGATTTGTGTCCTGCATGCTGTGGTAAAAGTTGTTTGTGTACCACTATGTTTTTGGGTCCATATGTGCATGAACATGTGAAGAGATGGTAGCATAGGATGATGGGGCACCCATATGATATTGTTGTGTTTTCATGAGTGTTGTGCAGATTCCTGGCGACAGTTGACACTATGTGACATGATTATTTCCTTGGAGTACATGCTATTATTGGTGTTCCTTAACATGCGTAGGAACTATATAGATATGTTGACAGGTGTAGTGCTGGCAAATGTCTAGATTGCATCCATTAACCTATCAATATGTCAATTGGTTGTGCAGCATTTTCAAGCTAGGTGATGCAGCTTCTTTGTGGTTCCATTTCCTTTTTGAACTTCCTGAATACATTGCATTTGCCTTTGAGGGTGTAATTAGTTGTATGTCATCTTGCATGTATTGGCCATGCTTGTTGAGATTCCTGATGCACTCTGCTCATAAGACTTGCATCAGCTGTTTTGTAGCTTTGGACACACAGTAAGTGTGCTGTGCTGAAGATAGCGTTGGTTTACAAATTTGAGTGCCATTGCACATTCATGGTGATGGGCATAGGGCATCCACGGATTGTCATCATTACATTGTTAGCCTATTTGGCCTAGGTACACATTAGTGAAATCTGTAGCTATCTCAGTTATTGCATGGCTAACTTATGTTTTAGTGTTTGTGAAGAGTGCTGTATGGCAATTTGAGGTTAGTAAAGTGTGGAAAGATGAGTCATTCACAGTATTTGTATTTCAAGACGTTTACCAACCTAGAGTTACAGTGACAAATGTCTGAGGTATAGGGTTAGTATCACCTGCAAGACCTGGCATTATGTGTAAAATTGATGTAAGATGCAATCCCTCCACTATATTGATACAACAGTTGGTCTTGATACCTTATTGTTTCATTCTTCAAACTCCCCACCTTCCAGGTGATCCTTGTCACCATTGTTATGTAACAATGTGACTTTGGTCTGCACACATATTTTCTGTGTGATACAGCACACCAAGATGATTTCACACACCGTTGCCAGTGAGAAGAACAGTATGCCCTCAGAGACATCTAAGCACCAGAAGCAGAATATCTTGACTCATTAACACAAATGAATAATGGACCTGGTGCTGCCTAAGGCACAACACACCAAGCACATAGTATTTCCCAATAGTGCTCCATCTGCATTTTGAGGTTGGCATGCACTAAATATTTTATCATAGCAGGTTATGTTGTAGGTAGTGTCATATACTCTGCTAAATTATAGCTCAGTGTGACACTATTGAGGGGATCAACTACAGTATGCCAGAATAGCAACCTTCAAAATTTAGAAACAAAGCTTACAAGATATTAGTTAAGTCATTGTTTATTTTCATACATAATAAAGTCAATAATGTCCGCATATCCATAAGTGATTATTTTAAATGTTGTGGCATTAACTAGAAACATTATTTATTATTGCATCCCTCCTCAGGGTTGCTGCTACTAACAGGTTGCCTCTGTTCCTCTTCTTCACCCCCTCCACCCTCAGGATTTTCCTGATGCCCATTGTCATCAGGCATAGGGGTATCAGTCCTGACACATATGTTGTGTAGTATACAACATACCAGGATACTTTTGCTTCAGTAGTCTTCAACCAGATACGTCCAGGCACCTAAAATGTGATTTTAGGGCACCAAATGACTTTTCAACTATGGCCCTGGTGTGGCTAAGTGCAAGTTTGTAGTCCCTCTGTATTTGTGCCTATAGATTTTTTAATGGTGGTATCGCCCATGGTATTGGAAACTATAATAAGAGCTACATTAGTCTCTAATCACGATGTGGGTGAGAAGTTCATTAGTAATAATTGTGTCCAGTGTCCAGCATTCTACAGTGACATTGCACACAGTCGAGTACATGCCATTAAACAGCATCTAAGCCATATATTTGTCAACTAGTAACAGCTTACAAATTACTACAGTGCCATTTGCATCTGTGATACCTCCATTACTTAAATTCAGCAAACTTCTAAAGCCTTGTAGGTTGTGATTAGTCAACAATACCCATGTGTAGTTAATGTTTCTTAGACACTTATCTAACATGCTTTATGTTTTTGGGTGTATGCGTAGCATACCAGATTGTTAATCCTCATCTTTACAATTACATGACACCTGATGGATGTAGGAGTTACTGGCTTCTGGCACACATTTTTCAAACATTCTTTTTTAAGGATTTACATTTCTCAATGTTTCAGGAATGGACACGAAAGTGGATGTATGTGACTCTGTGCGATGTTTATTGACATGTTGGTGCCCAGGCATTTGGGAAATGGCCATGTCCTCCACCATAGCATTATGATAGATAACAGTCCTTCATCCCATGAGACGGGTTTATGTTACCCACAGTGGCTTAGTGAGTCTCAAAATGTGGAACGCAGGGGCATGGGGAAGCATCCACTCTACCAGATTGAGCATGGGAGCTTGAAACAAGTTTATTTTGCAGCCCTTCTTAACTATCATCTGTGGCTAATAGGTCAGTGTAAGTCAGAACGAGAAACTTACCAATAGTGCAGGCATAAAATACCAGTCTATGACTGTGCTTCAAAGGGGCTTGATCCAGTGTCAAAAAGAAGATACTTTATTAAAATGGATATAAACATTGTGTCAGATGCAAAGGCATTGCTGCAGCAGGACAGAAGGAATGCAAATGGTTAAAGAAGGAAAGATAAAAGGAAGCGGGATGGAACCTAAGTACACATAAAACAAAGTAAGTGATATACAAAAGTAAGGGAGAATGAAGAAATGATTTAAGCTTTTAAAAAAGGTTAGCATAGAAATTATCAGAACATAAAAAAGTTCATGTGATAGAATATGGAAATAGACAAAGAAAGTAGGAAACAGACAACATTGGACATAGGACTGAGTGATGGATGGAAGGGCAAATGAAGGAAAGAATGCAAAGTGATATTTAATGAATGGAAGGAAAACATAAGATAAGGAAAGTTAGAATGAAGGGGCAATGGAAGGACTGGAAGGTGATTCACAGAAAAGACGAAATAAGAAGTTAAGATAGTGCAGATGGGAATCAGCAAAGAAAATTGAACAAGAATAATGAAAAGGGCATGAAGCTAGAAAGGAGAACATAAGTTGTTAAAAGAATAGACAAAAGTGAAGGAAGATGGAAAAATGTAATGGTGGATTGGAAATGGAGACCATGAATAGAAGGTAGGAAAGAGAAATAAATAATTGATAAGAATTAACATAATAAGTTGATACTGGTAATTGTACTGCTGACCTTTGGAAAGGAGGCTGCTGACCGTTGGGTGGATGCACGCCTGTGCGTGGCTCTCTTGAACGTCAGGAGGCAGTTTGCGGCTTCCGCGGCTATTTTGAGCTGTTTTGGGAAAAGCTGTGGATGAGACGGCTGCAACGGCTTGGCTCGGCTTGGCTATTCAGATGCCCGGTCTTGCGTCTGCTGTGGACTTTGGGCGCTCTCCGCATTACGTGCACCAAGCACGAAGCAAGCGCCTGTATTAGTGAAGTGTGCGGTGCTGCGGGGGCTGTGTTGGAGTGAATTGGAGAGTCTGTATCGGCGTTTAGACCCGGTCCGCTTAATTAAAGAAGCCCCCTGACCTTCATATCTTCGTGGACCTGCTTGTCATGTGTGTGTCAATAGGAGGCTTTGTGGAACTGTCACTATCTGCTGGCTGCATGATTATCGGCTGCAATTTGTTCATTTTTGGAGCAGAGCAGCCCGGGGCAGAATAATCAGCACCAGGAGTACCACCCAGCCTGCTAGGTGTAAAAAGTGCAAGACTCCTAAAGAGAACATGAATTCCTCATCCACAGCTAGTAAGCATGTATATTAAAAAATAAAGAATTATAAACTTAAGGGCGGCACGCTGGAGCATTTCCTTCTGTGCCGGTGCTTGTTAATTGCCGCCTTCATTCCCGCATGGACTAGGGGCTGTCAATTGAATCCCAGCCCATCGATCTGTCGGTGAGTGGGACCCTCGTCGTCACAACACACTGGTGGGACTCGTAGTCCCAGGGTGCATTGCCTTGCCTCTACCAGCTTCACCTGCTGTGGGGGAGGCATAACCATTGCGCTATAAAGCGCTGCCTCGACCCCCGTGGCCAAGGACGGGTCCGTCACAACCAGGAATAGGCTGGGCCCACCATCTAACATTTGGGCTGACATTACCGGGTTTAAGTTCTCAAGGTACTGTCCCATATTTCATTTATCTTTTCCACTATTTGGTAAGGCTCTGAGGATCTGAGCTAAGTAAGGGTAGTGTTTCAATCATGGCCAAATACAAGGATTCCCGTGCACGAACAGGGGGTGGCATTGCGGGAACATTGGATGCCTTTTTAACAAGGGCCGAGTCAGTTCTAACCTTCCAAATCCAGTTGACTGAAAGGCGATTGTCTATGGATACCCTTGTTATTCAGGAACGCTCATCATTAGGTCACCTATGTTCAGTTAATTCCCCAGCACCCCCCCACTCCCCAAGTCATGTATATTCTGTTCATATCAAACCGAATATGGCTGGGTCGTTAGTAGTCTTGGGCTCTGTGCCAGTCACTGCTGATTCTGTTGATTTTGTTGCAAGTGGGGACTCGATGGGTCTCAACACAGCTCTCATGTGTGGAGGCGCAACTTTGGCGATGCCTTCCCCTCTGACGCTGCCGGATGTGCACAACACAGTTTCTCCTGATCCTCCTGTGTTATCAAGTTTGTGTGACTCTGGGTCCAATGAGGTTTCAACAAGGTCAAAAACCTCTCTGAGGGAAAACCAATCTAGGCCAACCACAACCACTAATCCAACTCCCTCAGCAAAGAGGAATATGGGTGGATCTGTTCTACAGGCTAAGCCTAAACCTCAGCAGAAAGTCACAAAGCGAAAAGATCCAGAAGCCACAGTCACAAACACCGTACAAGTATCAAACCCGAACTCTGCAGTCTGAATATCTTTATTGTTTAGGTTAATTAAAACCATAACAATTTCATAATACAAATATATGGTCAATATAAAATATTTAAAAAGAATGATATGATTTTTTTTTCTAAAAAGCATAAACCCACTTATAAATTAAACATTATCTTAGTAAACAACTGCAATGTCTTTCTCATTATGCCAATTTAAAATTTGTCTCATAATACAGTAAAAATGTCATTATTTTGCAAGCCAGCTGAGGGTCAGTCGTGCCAAGTCCTTTAATTATTGCCCCTCTACATGTTCGTATACCTCTGTCATTAAATGCCTTTTTCAGTAATCGCATACGTTGCATTTTTAAATTAGGACAAACGCATATTAGATGGATGATATCTTGCCAGGCTTCCCCACATAAACCACAAGATTTGGTGCCACTATATTTCCATAATGGTTGCTCCACTCTGCTTGGCAATACTCCGGATCTAGATGCCATTAATTTGAGTTTTAAGTGCGGCGAGTATGTTGCGCCGAGGTATTCCGCCGGTCGAAGTGTAGTATATGATTGGAGAACCATCCATCTGTGCGATCTTTTTGCTAAGGTGGCTTTGTCTGCCAATAATGATTGCAGTTTTGATGACTTATTTGCTAAGCCACGGAACATTTGAAATGACGGGTTCTTAGACCACAACTCTGCAGTCAATAGTAGTAATACTCATTCCTTGTTTGACTTGGAAAAAAAATGCTGGTGGTGAACCAGACCAGTGGAGAAGACTAGAGATTCTGCTCACCTTACTCCTAACCCCAATAATGAACAAATTGCTATTAGTAGAGGAGCAATTCTTGCATTTTGAAGGTCATAAAGGATCACAGCTCAAAAAAGGGGCATGCTCTTGTAAGTGGAAATGTTTAGCTACTTCCCCACAGGTTTCTTGCGCACATCGTGCACTGTAGCTATAGATCCCCAGTCATGAGCTCCCTCTATATCAGGCTCAGGTCCCCGCTCAGGCAATGTATCCTCAAAGGTACCCAATGAAGGTAACTTACAATTAAATCTCAAGCCTCGCTCTACAGCTACTGCAGCCACTGCTACCCGACAGGCTCCCAATAAGGGTTTATTACCCCAAACAACAAAAAGGGTTGGGTGTAGATTTGTGTTGACCCCTGACTGCACATCAGTCTCTACATCTCCCTAAAGCCTCGTCCACACTGGTTCTGATTTTCGGAAATGTCCCCCCCCCCCCTTGAAGAAGGACCATCATGAATCCACAGCCCAACTCCTGAGCAAATCACTACACTGGCTGACTTACCAACTTAACGACAGAGGGATTAGAGAGCCCTTTTTAGCTAATCAACTAATAATTGCCTGAAGAGTGGGGTGATTAGGATCAACTCAGAAAACCACGGAGGGAGATTGTGTGATCTTAAACTTCAATAATTATTCAATGCCAAGATACCTTGTGGAACAACTTCATTGGGATCCAAGAAGTCACACACTCAAATCGGAGCACTACCTTTTGTATACTTTTTTGGGCCGCACCAACGAGGGGATAGTAAAATTAACATTACTGGGGGAAGGGGGAATCTGACACATAATGTGCAGTACCTATCGGGTAGTGGGGACTTAATTCTCGAGAATAGATTTGCCCCCTTAAGTGGTTTAGACCAATGCAACTGACTAATGCCCTTAGAAGAACCAATCGCGTTGGCTAAAAATTGACAAAGTATGACAGAATCAACAAATTTGTGTAATTACAGAGTGACAAATTTCCCAATTGAACAAACCAGGGGCCTCAAAACGTTAAACCCAGGTACCCTTGTAACGACATCTATTATCTCCTGGAATATATAAAACCAAGCTGAATTCAAAGGATTGGTTGGAATTGATTGATCATTACGATGTGTGTATATTCCAAGAAACATGGTCAATATAAACCTTATATCGTTTAGGATACCTTTGATAGCCTTGACATTATGGCCATTGGCTTACAAGCTAACCCCAATGCTTCGTAAACAGTTGTTAACATCTATGCTAGGGGATTCCCGGTGGAAGGTAGTCTGGTACACTTGACATCCTGGAGGTCTTTTTGGGGAGACAGAATGACAACCCAGGTCTAATCATCGCAGGGGATTTCAACTCCACCTTTGAGCCCCTCGATACAGATGATTTCAAACTGACTGAGGAAGAAGACGGGTTGTGGAGAGTTCCCTCTTTGGAGCTTCCTCCCACCAAGCGTTGGTCTGAGGCAGCTCTTCATCTTAAGGCACTGTGTATGGAGAAAGGCCTTCGGGCAGTAAATGGCCGCAAACCCTCCGATAAACAGGGTAGTAACACTTTTAATAATGGGAAAAACTCAAGCCGGATAGACTATATACTAATACATTTAGAATATTGGTCTTCGGTCGTGATATGGAGGTCAGGGAGAGGGCTGAAAGCGACCATAATCCCCTGCTACTAAAGATGGTCATTAAGGGCTTGACACAGTCATCAATTCCCCCTACTTCGTGTTCTACAAGCAAAGTCCAGCTCTGCAATAGCACAAGGAGTGTTAAATGGGATAGAATATTGAACAATGAAAATGCACTGACAGAAATTAAGGCTATAGTTTATAACACCTTGAGTGACTTACAAGCCACTGCACCACAGCCTGGCCTATACAAAAGCATTACGTCGACCCACAAGGAACTGTTTGGCAAAATAAGATCCTTTAAAAACAATTAATATGCCGTACAGAAGGATAATGAGTCAAGATGGTATAATAAGGATTGTAGGGTAGCCTACAAATCTCTTGAGGCTGCCATAAAACAGAATGCTCATGCCACAGTTAAGCTTGCTCGCCATCATTATAAATTTACACTCCATCAGGCAAAAAAGGACTGGCACGAGCAGAGATGGTTGGATGTTTATCAAGCCAGTCAAGAGAGGAACCTCCAGTCCTTTTGGCACCAGGTTAAATGGGGGAGGGGGACAAGCCCATGTGCCTCACAACCTTGTATCCCAGGAAATGTGGGTTTATCACTTCTCCAACCAATTTGTGATGGAGAGAGAGGGTGCTGAGAAGGAACCCTACATAATCCGCAATATGACACTGTGCTGAGCTGTGACATTGGGGAAGTCAAAAAAGCGTTGGGTGCAGTCGCCAGTGACGATGCGCCCGGCCCTGATGGTGTTCCAGCCAACCTGTTTCTTCATGGCAGGGCTACCTGGAAGGATTATATACTCATGTTAGCAAACGCTATAGCAAGTGAGCACCCATTCTCGATACCTGGAAGGGGGCTGAGATCTTGCCCATTTACAAAAAAGGAGATCTCTCACTTCCGGGTAACTATAGACCCATCAGTCTTATAGATGCCATCCAGAAAATCTTAGCTAGAATTGCACTAAACAGGATACAAGACTGGATTGTTGAAAAAGATATACTGACCCCATTACAAGCTGGGTTCCGTACTAATGTGAGCACGATATATCAGGTTTTCTGGTTTATTTTGATATATTGGAGAGTAGTTTAGTTGGAGGGAGGCACCATTTACGCCGCTTTCGTAGACTCAAAGTCCGCCTTCCATCTAGTGTCTCGAACAAAACTCTGGAGGGTGAATGAATGAATGAATGAATATAGATTTATATAGCGCTACTAAGCCCAAAGGGCATCAAGGCGCCTAACCAAAAAACTAGCTGGAGCAAATATGCACTATTACAGGTAGGCCTTGAAGAAAAACCAAGTTTTGAGCGCTTTTTTAAAAAGAGACAGGGAAGGTTGGGCTTTAATCACCAATGGGAGTGAGTTCCACAACCTAGGGGCCACAATAGAAAATGCTCTACTGCCCCAACGGACCTTCCTAATCCTAGGGACCACCAGCGGATTTATCTCCGATGATCTGAGGGTTCTACTGGGCACATGTCGGGTTAGCATGGAGCCCAGGGGGCTTGAAGAATCAGACGCAAGAGCTCTAAAGGCCAAGCACAAGATCTTAAAAGAAATCCTCTGTTGTATGGGAAGCCAGTGCAGGCTATTTCTGGCCATTGTAGCGGAGGATGCATTAGGTAAGGCTAGAACAAAATGTGCGGCAGCGTTGTGAACAACCTGAAGACGCTGAGTGAGTCCCTTGTTGGCATCTGCATAGAGAGCGTTGCAGTAATCCAACCTGGAACCCACTAATGCGACCACTGTCTGCTTACGTGCTTGGGGAGAGAGATAGTGCATGATTCTTTTTAGAATCTTGATAACTCCCCAGCAAGTGGCCACTGTTCGATTGGCCTGTAGAGTCATGGACAGAGATGTGTCAAATATAACGCCGAGATTTCTGGCCGATTGGGAGGGAGATGGACACGTTCCCAAAGATGAAGGCCACCACTCACTGGACCATATATCCTGGTATTTACCAAAGACCAGGATCTCAGTTTTCTCGCCGTTCAACTTTAGGGAGTTTTGAATCATCCACTCCGACACTGTCTGCATACAAGTCCTAAAGTTGACGGCGGAAGTGGTAACAGAGTGGGCCAGGGACACCATAATTTGCGTGTCATCGGCGTATGACAGAACGTCCATCCCCTGCGATTTTACTTGCCTGGCAAGGGGAGCCACATAGATGTTAAATAGGGTCGGACTCAATGCCGACCACTGTGGCACCCCATACTGCAAGGATTTAGCAGGGGAGAGGAACTCTCCAAGCACGACTCTCTGCTCTCTCAGATGTAGAAAAGAGTGCAGAAGGCTCAAGGCCGAGACCGCAACCCCCGCCTCCCTCAGACGCGATGTTAGCGTAGAGGGAGACAGGGTGTCAAACGCTGCTGTGTGGTCAAGCGATACCAGCACAGTGGTTTGGCCCGAATCCACCTTTATACGGATGTTATTCACAACCATAGTCAGTGCAGATTCCGTACTATGGGCCTTTCTGAATCCATGCTGGGAACCATCTAAGAACCCAGAGGAATCCATAAAGGCAGATAGATGTACGTTCAGGTATGATTCGAGCATTTTTAAGGGGGGCAGGTAACAGGGAAATGGGCCTAAAATTCTTAAGCTGTTCTGGGTCCAGGGTGGGTTTCTTCAGAAGGGGCTTCACTATTGCCCTTTTCCACACCGAGGGGAAGGTGCCTTGAGCCATGGCCCCATTCATCACTTCAAGAAGAGGCGGCAAAAACGTGTGCCTACAGTCTTTCAGAGTCTTCAAGGGGCATGGGTCCAAGTGTGAGGCCGATTTTGTCCGATCCAACAAAAGATCGAGCCCATCAAGGGAGAGTGGAGGGAAATGAGAGAAGATCCTGGTGGGATCTCTAGACCAGGATTGTAGGTTGGCTAGGGTTTGAGAAGAAGAAACCCCCAAAGTGTTCCGCTGTGATTCCAAGGCAACATATACATCCTCGATCTTTTTATGAAAAAACTCGGAGAATTTGTTGCACAGCTCCTGCGAGCCCACAACCGGATCAGACATTTGGAGGGAACAGAGAGAGTCCACAATTTTAAAAAGTTCTCTAGATGAGTCAAGGAAGTAGTAAGGTTTGAGAAAAACTCCTGTTTTTCCTAGATCTCACTAGCCTTGTATTCTCTCAACAGGCGCTTATGTACATCTCTTTCTAAGGGGTCCCATGCCTTCCTCCATCTCCTCTCCTGTCTTCTGCACCTCTGTCTCAAGAGTCTTAACGGCTCTGAGAACCAGGGGCAGAAGGTTTACGCCGTGCTGAGTATCGATAGGATACAGGGGCTAGTTCGTCAACAGCTTTGGCGATAGAGCGGGCAAACTCTTGAGCGGCTTCGTCAGCTACTCTCAAAAGAGAATAATCGCAGGTCTTTATATATGGAGCAAGGGCTTCGTTGGTGATATTCTTGTAACAACTTTTTGGGCCTCTAGTGGGGGCCGTCCGAACCTGCAGCTCTGCCAAGCCAGATGCCAGTTCAAGGGGTACTGCCAAGTGGTCTGACCAGACTAAAGAAACCGGAAGACCAGCTGAAAGTCTAGGGTCATTAGTGAACAAACCATCTAAGATGTGACCCGCCCGATGGGTGGGACTATTAACCAATTGGGTAAAACCGCATACCCCAAGTGAATCCACCAGCGTAGCGGTGTCAATATCCCCTGGATTATCCAAATGGAAGTTCAAGTCCCCTAATATGGTAAGGTGGGATTTACCAAAATAAGGTTCAAGAATCCTCAGCAAGTCACCACTAAAATTGGCCCTCGGGCCGGGTGGCCGGTAGATAAGGATACCTGTGAAGGAGACCGAGGGAGCACATAGAATAGAAAAGTACAATGCCTCAAAAGGATCCGAGGCCTCAGACAGAGCTTTGATAGTAATGGGAAGCAAAGCTTTACATAGAATAGCTAGCCCTCCCCCTCTGCGTTTAAATCTATCCTGCCTCAACAGTTTAAAGCCCTCTGGAATGGCAAGAAGTAGATTGTGACCTCACGACTCAGAGGCCCACGTTTCCGTCACGAACACCCAATCGGGTTGTCTGTTCGACACGAACTCGTGGAAAGCGATGTTATTTTTAACGAGAGACCTGGCGTTGATCGAAAAACCCTTCCTGGAGGGAAAGGCCCCAGGTAACGTCGACAGGTTCTGAGAGCTACTCTCACGGGTAGCTGGTTGCAAAAGAGCCGATTTACAGGTATGACAAAATGAAGAGTGTAATATACCCTCCGGAGAGAATCTGTGATGACAAGGCAAAGAAGAAGGTTTACAAGCCAATCACTCCCGGAAGGTATAACTACAAGTTACCTGTGGAACATGACGAGGAGGTCCGGCGTCCGGCCCGTCCTCAGCGCGGATGGGCGAAGACGGGCTGAACTCTGGCGTAACTCCGGCGGAAGTCCGGCGTCCCCGCTGCGCGTGACCGCTGCGCGTCAGCATGACCTCCTTTTCAAGGCATCTAGCGTCCTTATGACGACTAGAACGTCCGACCTCCCGAATGGCGCCGGCAGGCGTGCTAGACTACACCCAATATGGCCGCCACGAAAACGATCCAGACCGGGAAGAGGTGCTCGATGATCTGGGTATGCCCGCTGAGTTATTATCCTTAGTGGTGTGTCTTTATACAGAGAATTATGCCCAAGTTAGCTGGAGTTCGCAGGGCAATAAAACCAATAGGTTCCCTGTAGAAAAGGGGGTTCGACAAGGGTGTGTTTTGGCCCCAACCTTGTTTTCGTTGTTCATCAATGGGGTAGTCGATTACTTTTTCATGCTCCCTCGGACGCACCATCACTTGCAGGAGTTAAAATCTCCATACTCATGTTTGCCGACGACACCCTCATAATTTCTAAAGTGCAGAGTGGTCTGCAGAGGGCACTATTGAGATTTGAAGGCTTTTGTAATGAGCATGGCCTGGTAATAAATGCAGACAAAACAAAGTTCATGGTCCTCCATAGACGTCAGGCCATTAAGGGAAGTGTATCCCTTAATGACGCCCTACTTGATCAAACTGATGTTTTTAACTACTTGGGGATAACACTTGGGAATAAACTTAATTGGAAGCCGCAGATAGAAACCCTTGCACCCAAACCGCATTGTTTGGCTGGAGAGGTGTTGAAAGAGTTCAAGTCTTTGAAGACCCGGTCCATGCTCCCATTGTTTAAAATGTACACTTCTAAAGTTATAGCCTCTATTAACTATGGAGCAGAGCTTTGGGGCTTTGACAATTTAGCTCCACTAACCCCTAGCTTAAAACAAGTTTCTGAGAAACGTCATTGGTGTTCCACAGAGTAAGCCAATAAAGCCTTTCTACTATGACCTCGGGTGTATGGGATTGGACGATGAAGCAAAGTTTCACCCCATAGCATATTGGTGTAGACTGTGGACTACTCCAGAGATGCAGCACTATGCCTCCGCTTTAAATGATGTATGGGCGAGGAGGAGCCGTGCCGGTGACCAAGATGGCCGCCTGAGCATCGGCTCCGCCGGCCGCCACATCCTGACCGACTATCTGGCACATTATCCTGAACCCCGTCCCCACTATCGGGTGGGGGACCATCCCCTGAGCTGCTAGATGAAATTTGGGCTCGATCGACTGCTTCGGCACTTGAATATCGTCGCCGGAAGAATTGGGGCCTGTGATCTCGGGGACCGGGACTCCGGGTGTGACACCATCCAGGGTGAAGTGCGACAACATCGGCCTCCGGGACCGGAAGTGGCCGGTCGGATCTCACTTTGTCGTACCCGGGTGGCGACTGAGGCGTCCTTGCCCTCTCTATCCTATCCAGAGGCTATCCGTCGCAAGACCCTTTTCTGCTCGACTGAGGAGTGGTGGGTTTCTCCTTCTTTTGCGGTTGAGATGGCATCGCGAGACACTGACAAGAACCCGCTGAAAGTCCAGAAATCGAATCGGCAGGTCTAGTCAAATCGCATAGATAAATATGCTGTTTCTAGGGGGTCCCCGACTGATGTGCAACGGACTCCAACCGGGGGCCCTGATGGAGACCCGGTTGGCAAAGATCCAACCATAAAGGAACTAATGGCCGCCATTAAAGGGGTTCACTCCTCTCTGGGGAAGATAGACACGAAGCTGGACACGGTCACTATTGAGGTGGGCCTCATCAGGGCTGACCTCATCAAAACATCTGAGAAGGTTAAGGACCTAGAGACTGGGAGCCTCCTCGAGGACGTTTCGGAGCTTCAGAAGGCGGTGTGTGACCTCAAAATGGCCCGACATCAATCTGATCGGAAGCTTGACGAGTATGAAGGTCGGGCGCGCCGCAATAACGTCCGTATCCTGGGGATTCCGGACTCGATCTTCGGCGGCTCCACGGTGTGTTGGCGAGCACGCCTCACATTCATGAACCTACTGTTTTGTTGTCCCTAGATGCCACTATGGCTTTTGACCGTGTGGAATGGCCCTATCTTTTTGCGGTCCTGGCTAAGCTGGGATTTGGTCCTGTCTTTATTGTTTGGGTTCGCCTTCTTTATTCAGCCCCCTTGTCCCAAGTAGTGGTGAACAACCTCAGGTCTCGTGACTTTTCTCTCGGGTGTGGCACCCGTCAGGGTTGCCCCCTTTCGCCTCTCTTGTTCGCCCAGGCCCTGGAGCCGTTGGCGGCCTGGGTGCGATGGGATCGCTCAATCAAGGGGTTGTGTTGGACCCCGGAGTGGGAAGACAAGATTTCGCTCTATGCCGACGATATCCTGTTGTATATGACTTCCCTCCGGGCCTCATTGACTGTCTTCATGGATGTCCTAGCCATCTTTGGACGGTACTCCAGTTTTTCGATCAACTGGGCAACGTCGGTCCTGTTTGTGCTGAGTGGTGATCCACCCAGGGTGCCTGTGAACTGTCCTGTGAAACTGGAGCTACTCATTTTCTGCTACCTCGGGATCCACGTCTCGAAGGACCCCAGAGTGCGCTTCCGTTTGAATTTATTGCCTCCCTTGGCCAGGCTCCGTGCAGATGTTGCAAGGTGGAAGACGTTGCCGCTTTCCATGCTGGGCCGCGCGGTCCTCTTTAAAATGATGGCCCTTCCGCGATTTCTGTACGCTTTACAGAACTCCTTTGACCCCATGCCCCTGTCGTACTTTCGTGAGATCGAGTCTCTGCAGCGCGGCCTCCTATGGGAGGGGAGGCCGCGCATCGCGCTTTCAAAATTGATGCTGCCCTGGTACGATGGTCGGATCGGTTTGCCAAATATCCGGAGGTATTACTGGGCGTCGCAGCTAGCCCCCATCAACCACGCAATTTATGGATCCCCGGCTGACCCGGGCTATGCGATGGACTGTGGTCAAGTGCTGGGGGAGAGTACACCCGTTTTTTATACGCGAAACGTGGCCGCTTTTCACTGAAGGGGCCCACTTTGTGCTCCACGAAAGTGTGGCATGAGGCCAATAGTGCTCTTCGGTGGATGGGGTGTTTAACATTGTCTACGCCACTGTGGAGCTCTGAGAGGCTAGGGATGCTCTGGAAATCGAAAGTCTTCGATCGGTGGGACTTGATCGGTATATCACAGATTCGTGACATATGGGGTAAAGATAGGGTTCTGACGTTCAAGGAGTTGCAGGCTAAGTACCAATTGAGCGACACCGAGCGGTTCCGCTACCACCAGATCCGCCACGCCTTGAATGTAGCTATCTCGGGCAAAGAGGTGCTTCCGGTGGCCTCCCCGCTGGAGGATCGCCTTCTCGATGGCATTCTGCCCACCAAGGCGATCTCTCTCACATATCGCAAATTGATCAATCACTCGGAGGACCCCTTGGTGCGCTTACCCAACCAATGGGTCGCTGACGGTCTTGTTCTGGATGATGAGGACTGGAGGGAGGCGGTGGCATCCCCCAAGGAAGTGGCAGTCCCCATGAGACTCTGTTTGGTTCAACTCAGAATCTTGCATCGCTCTTACATCACAGGCTTGGGATTGCAGAGGATGGGCTTGGCCGGGTCGGTTGATTGCCGATAGGGGTGCGGGTTGCCGGGATCGTTCATGCATATTTTGTGGGAGTGCGAGTGGGTCCGTGCTTTCTGGACGCGGATACATGCTACAATGAGTGAAGTGTGGGGGCTGAGAGTTGACCATGGTAAGGTTTGAGTGGCTCTCGCTTGCGCGGTCGCTAAACGCAACATTGCACAGCTCTGGGGTGCAACTCGGGCTCCCAGGGTCGGAAAATGGATGGAAGATCTTGATTGGTGTATGTTTTGTGAGAAGTCTGTGTATGTTTCCAGGGGACGGCCCCCCAAATGGGTCAAGATATGGAGAGCTTGGAAAACCTACTGTGGTAGCATTTGTGACCCACCGGACCTGGACCCAGTCAGTGTGGATCTGGAGGACTCTTAGGCCTGTTTTACTCTCCTTAATTAAACCGTGATGTATTGAAATTTATGTAGATACTTTGCAACTGTGGTCACCCTGTGCACTCCGGTCACTGTTTTAGTATGCATATGTTTTTATTTCAATAAAAAGATTTAAAAAAAAAAATGATGTATGGGCATCTGACACATCTTGTAAAATAAAATTGCTACAAAACATCAAAGCCACTTTGACAAATATGGGTGTGCAACATTTATGGGGTCTGCAGTTTCCCTCAAAAAAAGATATGAAGGTACTCTATTGGTCCATGGTAGCGAGAAGGAACATATCGACCTCTGAATCTTCATCGCTGACAGGGACATTTTTAGAGCATAAGCCCTGCCCCAATATGAGTCTTACTGGGACATTATCACCAAGCCC
Organism: Lissotriton helveticus; assembly: GCF_964261635.1. NCBI lineage: Eukaryota > Metazoa > Chordata > Amphibia > Caudata > Salamandridae > Lissotriton > Lissotriton helveticus. The sequence goes on along the minus strand of NC_136059.1, from coordinate 1,778,789,241 downwards.
AGGGACAGACACTTCTAGCTACAATTTTGGGTGAGTACGCTACCCATAAACTAATTTACATGCAAATGGACCAACTCAAATGACAATAAATGTAAGTTGTGTATTAGGCAGGACGAGACCTATACTCATATTTTGTTTGCCTGCCAGGCCTATCAGGCACCATGACGCAAATGGCTGTAACCATTATGCAAGAATACGGGTGTTAGTGGTAGTGCAGTTGCACAGAGAATACTTGCGACCGACACAAGTATCCCGATTGTCATAGCCGTTGCTCGATTCTTGAGCTGGGCGTGGCTTATTTGGGAAAAGACTACAAAATTGCCAAATATAGCGAACCCTCCTACAAGCAAATGAACAAGTAAAATGTCGGACTGGGCAGGTTAGCCTATTGTTTGCAACAAAATCCAGAACTTAGTTGGTGCTCTAACTGTTCCCTTAAGTAATTGCAAATAGAGGTTACAAACTGCTCGGCCCTAATCACACAGTGTATGGAAAATTCTGATGACCATATAAGGTTTTTATAATCTTTTAGATTTTACTGTTATTTTAATCATAGTACTTTTTCACTATTTATATGATAAATAGTTATGCAACTGGTTTTGCTTTAATAGGTGGAAAATTTTAGAGTCATATGTTTTTGTTTTTTTAAACCAGTGTGTGTATTGTTTCTTGTCTTTTGTGATCTCAAGCGATCGAAATGAAGACTTTTTAAATGAAATGAAATGTTACTGTTCTGCTCAAAACTTAAAATGTACAGCTGCAATATGCATCTTTTTTGGGCATTGTACTAGGAGGAACTAAAACCGTGGGCTCTTGAATGGGTAGTGTTATGATCAATTACTTTTGAATTATAGTTTTCCTTGAGGCTCAAATTGTGTGTTAATTTAATTTCATGTCTACTCCCTCGGTGAGATTTATTAATTATATGTTATACTTTTGCATTATATGTTTAGTGATATAAGTTGATACAGCGACAATGTATGCACAGCATAATTCTAAATATGAAAAATGTACCATTGTTTACCTACATGATTGCCTTATGGTGTGTGGTGTGTTAGAGTTGTACTTACTAACAAGCAGTCCATTTCCATAGGTGCCATTCTGGAACTGCTGGTTGATGACAGATTGGCGGAAGATGTAGGAATCATGCACACTGCCAGAGTACTTTGCGAAAACATTGATTAAAGCACTAAGATGGTCTAAAATGGCTTGTACATTCCTAGAATATGTGTGCTTCTTGTTCATGAAGATTTAGCAGGGATCGGGGCCCCGTACCTCAGGAAGAGAGTCCAATTGAAATTTTCTGCATCACGCTTTGAGGTCTGCTGCACTTCAGTTAGCCTGTATCCCTGAATGTTTCCAGGCTCAAATTGGGGGTCGCTCCTTCCAGGTACAAGCAGCACAATTCTGAAACAGTGTCCCCCTGGCACTCAGACGGATGCAGGATATTCTTCCTTTTAGGAAGTTATTGAAAACCTGGCTATTCCAGCAATAGTGTGAAATCAGCAAGCTTAGTGCTCACCATTAGCACCACCCAGAATTTGTAGTGCCGGGACAGCCAATTGGGTAGCCATGAGCTTTATACGTCCCTAATAACATAACATTACAAATAAATGAGGCACAGAAAACATTCCTTTTCATGTGTTTGTAATATCTACGTAAGGTGAGCTGAGCTTGTGAAAGCTGTGTAGTCCATGACAGTTTTTACTGTATTTTAAAAACACTTTCCTCATTGTTCTGTCTTTATAACACTATTTTTAAATGTATTCTAATTAATCTCATTTGGATGTAGTCATTTATAAGGTGATCAGAAAGACAGTTTTATAAGCTATAAATATATATGGATAAATATGTTTCATTATATCCTCATAATCATCTCACAATAAAAATAACTTTGAAGCCAGCAAATCTTTATGCAGAGAGATGCAATCTGTGAGAAAAGGAAGTGGGAGAAGTAAAAGTCAATCAATAAATCAGCATTTGTACAGCGCAGTACTGTCACCTCTTGGGGTATCTGGACCCTGTGGGTGAGACCTCGAAAGGTCGAAAAGGCAGCTCTTGAGTTTATTTCTGCTGTCCGCCAGGGAGGATGTTGCTCGAAGATGGAGGGGCTGTTCGTTCCAGATCTTTGTGGCAATATAGGATAAGGAGTGGCCCCTGATGCCACTAACTAAAACCTATAACGGGAGGGGAGCTTTTAGTATTATAGATTTTATATTTGTTTCAGTTACTGCAGCGCCCCGTACTGTTACTTGGATGTAAATTGTTTAACATCCATAATAATTCTACCAGTGACCACTTCCCAATTAGTGTAACAGTATTATTTCCAACTAATCAACACAAGCGAAACCCTGTGAAAATGTATGGGCAAGGAAATTTATCCATGGAAAAACTGAATGGATATTCGCTTAAATGGGCAAAGATTGACCCACTTGAAATAACTACTGAAGTAGTAAGAAATTCCCTATAATCAATAAATAATTGTTTGGATCTTAACACTACTGATGCCAAGATCTTAAAGAGCTTTTCTAATATAATAACAACAGTAAACGTAGCCCTCCACAGGAAATAAAGGAAAGGTCGGTGAAAAGTAAAGGATGGTTTAATAAAACCTGTACGAAAGCTCATTCTAATTTAAAAATAGCCCTCCATAAAATGCCAAGGGATAACCAGCGAATTGCCCACTGCAGAAGGGAATATAATAAGGCCATAAAAACCAGGAAAGCAGAACTCAAAGAAGATCTCTGGACCCAATTGCACAGTAGCTGTACTACTAAAAACAATACTGCTTTTTGGAAAGTCATTAGGTCACCTTTTCTTTCAGATGACACCAACAATGCCACCATAGATATAGCTATTGATGAGTCGGAATGGGTCCATCATTTTCTGGGAATATTTGGCCTTCCGTTACAGGTTCAGCCATCTCCCACTAACAAAGAGAATGCAACTCTGCCCCCACCTAAATCCGCTTTTCCTATCCCTTTGGGGATATCCAATCGGGAAGTAGAGCAGGCCCTTTTAGTGAGCAAAGGTGGAAAGGCCCCAGGACCGGACGGGGTTCCAGTGTATCTTTATAAGTACAACATGGACCTCTGGACCCCGATACTGACGAGAGTCTTTGGAGGCATCTTGTGCTGTGGGCCTCCCAGACTCCTGGTCAGATTCATTCCTGGTGCCAATTTTCAAAAAGGGAGACCGTAACTGCCCATCCTGTTATAGACTGATATCTCTCCTAGATTCTCTGGGGAAGGTTGCAGGCGTGTCATTCTTAATCGTCTGCAGACATGGGCAGCAGATAATAGAAAACTCTCTGATCTACAATTCGGATTTAGAGAAGGACTTGGCACTATAGATCAAGTGCTTAATCTGTCCTTGTGGGCACTTATGTAACTGCCAAACGTGAGAATCTTTACATGGCGTATGTTGATATGACTGCAGCCTTTGATTTTGTTAGTCACTCCAAGCTTTGGGACATTTTAGTGGATATGAGGGTTGAGCCCCCGCTAATAAATTTCTTACGGGAATTATACACTAATGCCACTGCCAGGGTCAGGTTCGGCAACAAGGGGGTACTCACGGCCTCATTCGGAGTTGAGATGGGTTGTGTCCTGACCCCCTTCCTTTTCACCCTTTACACGAATCGGTTGGAACTTGCCATACTAGAAGGGTGTCAGGACCTACCCCTAAATAAAGGACAACCAATACCGGCCCTACTATATGCTGATGACGCCGTGATCCTAGCACTCACACCTATAGAACTTCAACGTGCTGTGATGAGATACCACCGTTACATGGCCGACCTTGACCTTAAACTAAATATTAAAAAAACATTCATCATGTCCATAGGAAACAGATGCAAGAAAGCTAGGGACATCTTTGTTGAAAATACAAAACTTGAGACGACAAAGACCTATCCCTATTTAGGTATCCTGATGGACGATAAATGTTCATGGAGACAGGCCATATAGGCGAGAAAGTTGCTTTTTATGCGGGCTACAACAGCTTTGGTTAATTTCACACAGAGACTAGGTAGAAGACCCCCAATGGAATTGATTCAAATCTACCAGGCAAAATGTATTAGCGTAGCAATCTATGGAGCAGCTGTGTGGGGATATGGAAAAGTTGAAGCCCTACAAAAAGTCAAGAACTGTTTTCTTAGATTCTTACTTGCTGTCTCTCGAAGATCTTCCACGTATAGCTGGCATTTAGAGCTTGGACTAACATATATAACCAACATAGTCAAGCTCCAACCGATGCTCTTGTGGTACCGCATTTGGTCTTCTGACACTGCAACTTTCAGCCGAGGGCTTCTAGATGACTGTCTCTCTCTCGAAAATGGGTGTAAAATCAAATGACATATGTATATCAAAAAATTCCTGTACGATTAGGGATAGTATTACCAGTCCCCAACAACAATAACAGAAATGCCCAGAAAGAATTCAAGAAATTATGTTTGACCCACTTGGAGCAACTCCGGCCCGCCAAAGAGGCAAGTAAATCTTCCGTCCAACATGTGCTATCAATACAAACAACCTTGGCCATTCAGCCATATTTAATGTTTGAGCTAAATGGTTACGAAAGATTCTTGATGACCCGTTTTAGGTGGAATATGTTCCGCCATTTGGTCTCTTCTCCAGAAGTGAATAATTGGGCAAAGTATCCAACAATCTGCCCCTGTGACGAATCTTCAACACAATCTACCTTGCATACAGTCCTATTTTGTAAATTTTATAAAGAGCCTATGACTCGTTGGTTGATCCCGTTACTAAAACATCTGGTATTAAGGAGATGTCGTCCCGCCTACCTTGCTTAGCAATTACTGGAGGCTCCATTTATGTGTTAAACACAGGGCAAACTTAGGCTAGTGAAATGAATTGTATAGGATTATTTTCAACTAAGGAAATCTGTCATACCGTGTTTTACGATTAAAGTCCACAATACAATGTACTGCTGCACCTCATTCACTGGAGAATGTATCAACATTTTTTAATGTTATCCCTTTGGATTTTTACTCTTTAAACTTTCGTTTTAAGGGATTATATTATGAAATTGCACTTTTATGGTTTTCTAATGTTGAATACCGAATAAAGCAGTTTTGATTGATTGATTGATTGATGTGCCAAGTGTATGAATCAAGAACCTTGATCAGTCTTTCATCACATCAAATAAAACAAATAGCGAAAACCTTCGAAATAAATACTAGCATGCTAATAAAAAGACGTTTGAAAACAACAAAATGAATACACTTAGGATCATTAGGACTTCGTTATGTGATATGCCTGGACAAGAATACGAACTATAAAAGTTGTTAAATGCCAAATAGCTTGTAAACATAGCACAATCAAGTTCAGATCATCACTGAGCTAACCCGTGTTTCTGCTAAAGTGCTAGGGGCCTCATTTATGAAAAATGACGCATCGCTGCGTGAAAGCAGCGATGCTTCACTTCTCATCGTTAGAAACTATAGATTGCACAGAGTTTCTATGGCTGGGGGACTTGTCCTTTTACCTCCTTGTAGTGCGTTTGGTAAAAATAGAAGGAATTTGTTTGACAATTATGGGATATAGGCTAGGAGGGGGAGGAATCTCAACTGGGGTAGGCAGATTTTTTTGAGTGTGTATGTCAAAGTTGGCGTCTAAGATACCTTGACACTCTGTGTAGATCATCAATGCGATCTAGGACGCACTTTTTAGCTATAGATCTACGGATTACTTTCGTTTTGCTAGCTTTAGTAACTTTTAAACGCGACCCAGCTGTCTTTCTTCCCCCCTCACTAGTGTTGGTCTTGCTTTTCCCCATCCTGTTAACAACAATGTAGGATAAGTGTTAGAATTAAATACAATTTGCTTGAAAAACAATTATCGAATAATGCAATAAGCACTAACTCAGTAGAGTAAAAAGTCGCACCAGATGCTAGCTCGAAAAAGAATAAGAAAGAAGGGGGTGGAGGGATTACGTCCAGCACTCACAGTTTGAGTCGTTAGCAGGTAAAGCAGTCCTTTAAATCCAGGTGTGCTAAGTCAAATTCAAATCCCAAAGAGGGTGGCCCTGCCTCTTCCTGGCATTGACAGACAAGGATGGGCCCGCCCTTGGCCCAAGCTTCACCCGGGGGCTGCCCTCTCATGTCCCGCACAGCGGGAGACGTTCAGCACTTTTCAAGCGCCTCCTGGTCAGGGCCGGACCGGGAACAAAAACCGGCCCTGGCAAAGTGCTCGGCCGGCCCCCCTGGGGAGGAAGGGGCGGAGGGTTGAAGTGCGACTGCGCTCTTTGCCAGGGCCCGTTTTTGGCCAATTTTGTCACAGGTCAGTTTTTGCAACTATGCTGCACAAACGGCCCTGCAACAAAAATGGCCCCCAGGGGCCCAAAACCCCCACCCATGTGGCCCACCGGGGGATTGCCAAGTGCCCGCAAGGGCCAGTCCGGGATTGCTCCTGGTGGTTAACAGTGACAGCTGTGGCAATGAGCCACGTTGCAGGCCCGGTCTTGAGGTTCCCTCAGCCGAGGCAGCAACTACAGGTTTGGGAATCCCACGCTGCGGGACCATTCAACACTTTTCAAGTGCCTTCTGGCACGCAACAGTGATGACGGCGGCAATAAGCCGCGTTGCAGGCCGGGTTTGAGGTCCCCCCAGCCAAGGCAGCAACTACAGGTTCGGGAGTCATTGTCTCTGGGTTATTTCAACAATCTTTATATCCTAAAAGCAGGAGAATCTTATAAATATGTTTGTACCAGGGTAAACAGTTCACTCAATCAATTCTTCATAATTTACGGACAGCTTTTTGGTATATTTCCAGTTTGGGTTTTGTCCAGATTCATACCCAATATAATATTGGTTTAAAAGCCAAGAGTGATTTATTGGACTTCATGCCCAGTTGGAGCCTGAGGGCATTCAGTGCGGTCCCAGGCCCCAGACAGAGAACACAGGGTAAAAATCTATTTTCCACCATACCAAGTTTCTTTGGGTTATGGGCCGTTAAACTACTGCGCCAAATGTGCTAAATGCAACAGACTATATTTGATAGGCGCTGATTGCTGTGGCAAATAGTCGCTTTCTGCACTTGAGGACAAATCTATATACTGCGTTATTATAGTGGAGCATGGTGCCTTTGCTTTTGGATGCTTGCTCAGACCAGGATAATTTATCATTAAATTTGATATGCCAGGTAGTTAGAAAAGTGGACTCTGTTCAGGCAGGTGATCTATATTTTCAAAAACGGTCCTCAGTGGGTTTCTGCAATTCACTAACATGAATTTTGTTTTTAATGAAATTATCACAAAGGCCGAATGCTTTGTGCCAAGCTACCAGAGGTTGAGCACAGGTACATTTTGGTTCTGTATCTGACTCACTCTGACTAGGATTGTAGTCCCTACTTGGACAGGGTGCAAACCTTTGCCAAGTAGAGACCCAATTTTTTACAAGGATGTACATATTTAAGCTTTGAAGCATTCTGCCCACATTTTTATGAAAAGATGAAATAGTAAAGGCACCAACAAGCAGCCTTGTCTTACCACGCTTTCTATCACAAAGTTGGGCATTAGTTCTCCATTTACGCCATACATGACTAAGACTGTGTTGTTTTAATGCAACTTCTGTACATCCTTTGGAGAGACGACGGTGGCAATAAGCCGCGTTGCAGGCCGGGTTTGAGGTCCCCCCAGCCAAGGCAGCAACTACAGGTTCAGGAGTCAATGTCTCTGGGTTATTTCAACAATCTTTACATCCTAAAAGCAGGAGAATCTTATAAATATGTTTGTACCAGGGTAAACAGTTCACTCAATCAATTCTTCATAATTTACGGACAGCTTTTTGGTATATTTCCAGTTTGGGCTTTGTCCAGATTCATACCCAATATAATATTGGTTTAAAAGCCAAGAGTGTTTTAATGGACTTTATGCCCAGTTGGAGCCTGAGGGCATTCAGTGCGGTCCCAGGCCCCAGACAGAGAACACAGCGTAAAAATCTATTTTCCACCATACCAAGTTTCTTTGGGTTATGGGCCGTTAAACTACTGCACCAAATGTGCTAGATGCAACAGACTACATTTGATAGGCGCTGATTGCTGTGACAAATAGTCGCTTTCTGTACTTGAGGACAAATCTATGTACTGCGTTATTATAGTGGAGCATGGTGCCTTTGCTTTTAGATGCTTGCTCAGACCAGGATAATTTATCATTAAATTTGATATGCCAGGTAGTTAGAAAAGTGGACTCTGTTCAGGCAGGTGATCTATATTTTCAAAGACGGTCCTCAGTGGGTTTCTGCAATTCACTAACATGAATTGTGTTTTTAATGTAATTATCACAAAGGCCGAATGCTTTGTGCCAAGCTACCAGAGGTTGAGCACAGGTACATTTTGGTTCTGTATCTGACTTACTCTGACTAGGATTGTGGTCCCTACTTGGACAGGGTGCAAACCTTTGCCAAGTAGAGACCCAATTTCTTACAAGGATGTATATATTTAAGCTTTGAAGCATTCTGCCCACATTGTTTATGAAAAGATGAAGTAGTAAAGGCACCAACAAGCAGCCTTGTCTTACCACGCTTTCTATCACACAGTTGAGCATTAGTTCTCCTTTTACGCCATACATAACTAAGACTGTGTTGTTTTAATGCAACTTCTGTACATCCTTTGCAGGTTTGGACTGGAGATTTAATTCATGGAGAGATTGACATAAGATAGCTCTATGACCCTAATTAAATGCTTTCTTAATGTCTATGAATGTCATATACAATGTTGTATACTCTAAGATGATTGTTATAAGCAGGTATTGTTTAATCTCAATGCTTGATTGATTGTGTTATGTGCTTTCCTGAAGCCAGCTTGGAGCGGTGACAGTAGATTGTTATCCTTGACTCAAGATTCCATCTTGGAGAGGACTGCCTTTCTGTAAATATTCCAAGCACTATCAAGCAGTGACATTGGACACTAATTACCTGGATCATTTGTGGACCTTTTTTATGAAGTGGCAGTATGACTGCTGTTGACCAGGAAGCTGGGACTTCTCTGCTATTCACATTGCATTAAGTGCTACTGTTAATACAGGAGCCCATAGAGATGCATTACTGCAAAAGGTATCACTTTAAACACCATTGGAGCTTGGAGCTTCATTTTCTTTTGGGAAAATATAAACATTCGAAATTCTTCTTCTGTGAATCTACTTGCCCATTTTCTGCTATTGGAGGCAACTGCAGGCGTGAGCCTGTCTGTCTCTAAGAATGAACTGTCCTTGTTTTGTTCAGGGTCAGAACTGGGTAGACCAGCTGTCTTCACAAATGGTGCTGAATGTTTGTATATTGTCCACAAATTACTGACCCATCGGGGCTGAGGTAATGACTTGGTCCAACATTCTTGAAGTGCCCTTAAACCCCAGTTGACCTTGTTCCAGAAATCTGTGTTATCCTTTGCTCTAAGTATGCTTTTGAGGGCTGCCTATTCTTGGAGATGGATGTCTGATTTTTTACGTTTGATTAGTCTCTTTTGTTCCTCTAGCAAGGATTTTAATTGTGCTTCCCTCTCTTTTATGCACATTCATCATCAAACCAATCTACATTTGTTAATGATTGCGGGGACCTTGGTGCTATTTTTAGGGCTTATTACACCATCTCCAACAGACTGTGTCATTTTTATCAATGATTTTAATTTCTCGACAGTGTTCAAACTAGGATTTTCTGACTCCTAGATATTGTTGTAAAATATTTTTAGACTGCTAACATTTTAAATATTTATATGGTATGATTTCAAATAATCAAGCAATAAAGAATTCATTCAGACTCATAGATATCAAGATATTCCTATATGCTAGGATCCAGCGAGCACCTACTGTTTCCTTTTTTATACTTTGATATATCATGCAATCTTTTGCCCACCAGATTTTACTATGGATCATGATCGCAGTACATTTTTCTGACTATTGTCATGCTGATATTTTGACTCAATGACTCCTGGTTGGTTACTCCATACTCTATTAGGGTTTCTCGATTATCAGACGTAAAAGTACATTTGGCCACATGATCTGAAAAAGTGCAGCCATTGAGTGTGAAGAGATTGTTCTGGAGCAAGAAAATAGTGAACTCTCTTCCCCCTCTAGAAGATCCTAGTTTTGGGAACCAGAGAAGAAAAATGGGCCTCCACGCTTGCATATTCATTTGATCAAGCACGGATATATCTGATTTGTTATTAAAACCCCACACGTATTAGAACAGAAAGAGAACGGTGTGTCTGCTTTGCATTAACTGACTGGAGACTGTTCTATTTTCAAGTAATGAGATAGGAACTTAAGAGTTTTAACAATGCTAGGTAATTATTCATGTTCCCTGGAAGGATATAAACACTGAATAAGCCCAGGTTGCTAGTTTTGTGGCTGATTTCCAGATGTGGCAGATGAATTCCATTCCTCAATAAGTTTTCTGCGTGCACAAAAGCTTGAAAAATCAATGAGACTCAGACTGTTAAACCACCTATTGGCCTTCCTATCTTGCCTTTTATTGCATATAGGGAGTGTTGGAAATGGCCCTTTTTAGGGTGATTTCTCTCACCATTTTGCTTTTGTCCCTCTTGGTTTTCTGCTGATCAATGTGCTAGCCTTAGGAATTTTAGTGTTGTTGACACTGTCATTCAGTGCCAAGGCACTGTGCTTGTCATATACATACTGATGATTAGTATATACATGATTGGCTGGTTTGAGTTAGCTATAAGTCCCATGTCTAGGGGTAAGACATATACCTAAACCATGCAACTCAAATGCTTCTCTTTGGGCTTGCAGCAGTTGTTGTGCCACCGAGAGAGGTATCCCTTCAAATGTGCCATAGGTTTGCCCAGGTGGGGCCTCGGTGTGCAGGTTACTGTTACTCAACTTGGCATTCAAAAAGCTACTTGCTAAGGTTCTTCATGTAGGGCATGTGCGAGTGTGCCCTACATGCACTGGAAGTGAATGGTACCAGATGGTGTGTTCAGTATGGTGAGGCCTGCTTCTCATATTGATTAACATGGGGGATCTTCGGAAAGACTATTGAGCAGCATTTTCTATGCGCAGAAGAGTAGCAGTATATTGCTTGATATTGATGAGTTAGTAAAGTCAAATCCACTCTGGTAGTACAAGTAGATTTGATATTACTAATGTAGAAATGCCACTGTGAGAAAGTGGGCATTTCTGGGCTTGTGGGTCTGTATGCCTGTCAGCCTGTCTCCCATTCCACATCTGGGTGCTGGTGGGACAGCTACATCTGTGAATTCCTAATAGACAGCCATAAACTAGGGGCACATGGGAAACTGCAGATCTAGGACTCTGAGGGGTATTTCCTGGGATGGATAGGAGGGAGTGGAATTGGGACCTGCTTTCCAATGGGTATGATCCTGGCCTCAATAAAGGCATTGATCAAGCCTCCCAGGGTAGGATGGCAGACAGGACACAATTAAGAGAAGGCTTGTGCATTTCAAAGGTGGCCTTTTGACCTGATCTCCTCTTCCAAGACCATTGTGGGTATAATTATTCGGTCCCTGTCTTTGGAGTTAGGGACGCTTTTGGGATTGGAACCATACTAATCTGGTTCAATGCTGGGACATCAATAAGAGGAACCATTGGGGCAGGAGGGACTGCAAATGATTGATCCACAGAACTGTGTTGGCCTAGGCCTTGTGCTCCAGGAAGGGGACTATCACTTGGTGGATTTTGCCTGAATGTTGCTGACCTGAAGCTAATTGCCAACTGTCATGACCCAGGTCTCTCAGCACTCTCAAAGGTCTTGTCAGCTGGCCTTCTGCCCAAAGATAGGATCTCCTTGTTTCCACGAGATCATAGGGACCATGCAGGGTGGGGTGGAAATGGGTGGAAGCGATAGTCGGTTGGAATAAGGACTGTCCAAAAGTATGCAGTAATCACACTGTGCAGAAAAGCGTGCTCGTAAAGATCAGTGGCCTACCTGGGGTGCTGTAAAGTGACGAGTTCGAGGAGTGCTGGGGAAGTTTGCAGAGTCATAGGGACCTGCGCTTGCAACCGGAATCGTGTGCTAGCTCGCATTCCAGAGCAAGTGGTGTCCAAGAGGTGTTGGGGGGGTGTTTGCTGAGTCCGCAGGACCCAAGCTTAAAGCCCAGACTGTCTCTGACCTCGGATCGGGAGGACGACAGGGCTTGACACTACGGCCTTGGTCCGAAGTCATCAGCTCCCTCTTCCTGGACCCATGCCACAAGGTGCTCTGTTGTTGGTAACATCGTGACTGGACACAAAGAGTCTTGTTGAGCCTTGTGTGCACCTACAGCTGACCACATGTCTCTCATTGCTTATAAGAATATTTGTTTGAGTGAATTGGCACCCAAAGCCATTAGTGAAGAAGGAGCTTGATGGAGGCTGGCTGTGTTGTGGCACCGTCATATGTAATGACTTCTTGCACTCCTTAAAGATTGATTTGATTAGTTCAGAAACTTCTCCTAATTTTGCTAAGATTTCTGAGCAATAGCTGGATTCTTGCATTGGGCTTTTTTCCTGAAATAGTCTGACATTGCAACTTCCATAGCATGCATTCTTTTTTCGGTCGCTGCAACACTAATTGCTATGCTGCTCATCATTTCGGTTTGCATATTCAATTTAGAGGACTGCGCAGTTAGAGCCCCAGGAACAATATCTAACGTGCGGGAAATGGTTCTCATGACAGCAAGAATGGGTTACGCAGGTGGAGTTTCAGTGATGTTTAAGAGGAGATTACTCTCCCCGTGCAGAGATGGCTGGTATTCCCCATATACAGGCTTCGAGACCGAGATGCTTTCAGATTCCCTACCGGTTGGGTGTAATTAAGGCAGTGTCCACTGTGAAATATATAAATCTACCAAATCCAAGACTTCATCCAATTCAAAAGAAGAGTCAATTGCATCATTTTGTGTTAAGCCTTCTGGTGTACAAGGTGCTGGAATACCAACTCAATTAGACTGATGGATTTGCTTCAAGTCTGCGTATACTGAGGACTATGATGTGGACCTGAAAGGGATAGAAGAGTCCTCAGGGTTGGGGTCTCTATGTATCATGACAATTGCAGTAATATCCTGCACTCGTACTGAGGGCAACATTTCTGGTGGCAAGCCAGAGATATTATGTTGCTGTGACTTAAGACATTGATCAAACTACTGGTAGAATTATTGATTTTAGTACTGCGTTTTACTCCTGAATTAGCTGCTGTCTCTGGAGTAAATGATTGTGTGGGAACGCTAAAAGGGCTAGGCTGCTTAAGTTCGTGTTCCTATCCCATGAAAGGACCCCTTCTCCATTAACACTGTAAAAAGGTGCAGGTGTTTCAAAGGTTAGTAGAAGTTTTATATATAGTGACTTTGTTAGACCATTGCCTCTCGTATTGCCTAACTTCACTGGTTTGGTTTTGTTTAATGAGATGGGAGAGACTTTTTTTATGAAGATAATTTGTGATCCTGTTTGACATTGGTGTAGTGATTGGAGCAGATCTTGATGGGGGGGACTCTGTGACATCCGCTGTCTGATTAAGTCACTTTATCAGGGATGAGGAGCCCCAAATTGTGAATTTGGATTGCAAGGAAGAAATAGGAGGTTGCAAGGAAAAAGATAGGGTCTTGGACTTGAACTTGAAGTTTGAATGTCAGCTGTTGAGCAATAATTCTGGGAGAGACTTCTTCCTTCACAATGCTCTTTCCTAACTGGAATTGAATCTTGGATACTGGGGATTGTAGTGTGGCTGCAGGCTATTAGTAGAGTAGATACAGTTTGTGGTGAGGACCTGCGGCTCCTTATTCTCAACCTTAGGGTGGGCCTCTATCTGGGCAATCTTGGGAGGCTGGATTCTCATTTTTGTTCTGAGCCTAGCATTCCTCATTTTGGTTTTCTAAAACATAAGACTTAGAGGAAGATTGACTCAGAAATATATATACTCAGCCTGGTGAGCCCTTGTAATGGCAGAATTGGGGATGATGTTGCAGGGGGGATCTGAAGAGGAGGTAAGAGTAAGGGAGCTGCATTGCCCAGGTCATGACATCTCTATAACCAATTTCATCAGTCTCCTTAGGCTGTCTGGTCAGTTACAGAATGTTACTTGGATGTCTGTGTGGTTAATCATACAACTCATTCAATTAATGCTCCTCTTTTTATGAGCTTGTGAGGTTGTGAGGTATCTGCTAAGGGCTTCAAGCAGAGCAAGACTGTCAGTATATCAAATCAGGGAGTACTAGCAGTACTACTACTACCCCTACTCCTACCAAATGTGTTTATTGGACCAATTTCCTTGTACCAGTGTGTGGTGTAGCTGCCTATCTGTGGAATCGATCAGAGTTTTCCCTGGTTGCCTATTTGTCTTCAGGCTGAGTGTAACCCGACCTGTGACCTATCAATCAGTAGTCCTGGTTTTGGGTCACAGGTCCTGTCTTACCACGTATCTCTGATTTGTGGTTGATGGGGAGGTCATCTTGGGTGTATTTGACAGCAACAACACAAGTTTGCTATTGTGTGTACATAGAACACATCAGTCATTGATATTATATTTACCGACATTCTCATTATATTGTGTACAGTTGTCATGGCCTACAGCAACATTGCTTTTACTGGTATTGACATTGTTTTGCATGCATAGTTTATGGCATACATCGATATTGCATTTATTGGCATTGCTACTGTTGTGCTTCCATATATTATGGTGTACATTGGCATTGCATTCACCGATATTAAAAGAGGCCTAGATAGGTGGGTAGACAGGCAAGGAGGGTGAGTCTACGTGCAGGATCTTCTAAGGGGCACAATCCACACCGGCCTAACGCTGGTTACCTCTGCACCTTGTGTGGAGCCTAAGGCCCTTACTGACATGCTGCTGGAGACCGCTTCTATGATTCCTTTGCTCACTTTGCTCTGACTATTCTGGCTGTTCGGAGTGCTCTCCCTGGTTGAAAGCTGATGCTGGTTCGAGATAGTGGTAACATGAACAGGAGAGGAATTTTCAGGTCTGTGCTACAGAGGGTCACGGGAGCACCACATACACACCGTACTCCCTACAGTAGTGGTACAGGATGAGGTCCAATCCCAAGCAGGAGTGAAAATATTCATGAGCAGCTGGAGGAAAGGTGGGGTAGAGGTGACGCGCTCACAACGCAAGTGCAGACAGAATACTCCTGACCGCAAATTATGCCACTGAAAACCAGTGAGGTCCAAATTCCGGTTTACAGTTTTAAACATATAGAGGTATTAGGTAACTGAGCAAATGGATAATCATAGATAAACATATGGTAAAGTGGGATGCTGGGCGTTGCTGGGAATATTTCCCATTTTTTTGGCACTTAAAAAAATAATTATGCCATAAATCAGTAAAATACCATACTTTCACTCATATCTTTTTGTAACAACATGTCTCATATTTTCACTAACCCCTCATAGCTCATTTATTTCAACCTGGTCTCTAGAAAGATTTTTGAATTAATTCCATCCTCTTCCAGCAACAAGCTATACATTTTGTTAGGAATATACAATAATAGCATTCCAGTTATGCATTAGAACTTTAGGAAGAAAACTTCTGGGGAGTCAATTGGCAGACTGCTGTTACTGTTGTAAGAACATGTTTCACTCAGAATGTAGACTTTTTTCTCACATGGGTAAGAACATTTATGGGAATTTATGGGATGTTGTCATTTTAGCTTTCTGGATTACTATGCCTGATTTTCTTCACAGAATTACACCCCTGATTTTGGTTGTTTACAGTAGTACTTTTCTTCGAAATTATTTCATTTCTTCAGCTCCCATTCCAGCAACTTGTAGTTCAGGAGTATCTCACATTTGTCATGAATGGAGAATGTTATTAGTATTCTAGTTAGACATTAATACACTGCAGTGGAGCTGCAAATAGAGCACTGGGGAATCAAGTGACAAACGAATGCTGCGGTTGGAAGTAGTTATTTTACTCAGCCTGTCAGACTTCTTTCTCACATGAATGAGGAGGATATTTGCAAATTGATAGACACTATGTCCTCATCTTACCTTTAGAAACATTAACCATAATTTCAGTGGGAAAAAGCAGTTTTCTCTCACAGATGATTCATCAAAGCAGCATTCTGTATTAGGTGAATTTACCTTGGAATGTACTACAATTGTTAAAATTCATGACACCACTAATAAATGATTTATATTGTTATTAAAATCGAATTATTATCATTTCTATGTGCTCCTTTTTATGACTCTCAAAATCAGACACTCGCTACTGAACATTTCAATAGAACACAAATGATGAAGCCTTATCACAAAAAAACAACCATTAAACTTCTTTGAAATTTCCTCTTAAATAGTACCATGAAATGTTGTGAATCTCACCACAAATGTTAAGCGTTTGATATAAAGTTATATCATGTATTGAATGAACAGAGTAGATTAGGGACCTCAGCTTCTTGTTTGACCCTTAGATTTTACTTCAGTCAATAAGTAATCTGACATACCCTGCCCCCTCCTTTGTAATATTGCTTAAATCACTTCTGTGTGCTGTAAAGGCAAGTGCTGCTGATAGCATTTTGTGGTCACTGCAGAAAGGAAACGCAGAGAATGCACTCCAAGGGAACCACTGAAAGCTCCTATCTACGTCATCGACATGTGCAATTTCTGTGAATGTTTTCACCACCCATTTTAAGGATCTATTATACAATAGGCCCATGTCGTTTTTGAACAGTGCGGTTTAGGGCCTCAGCTCTGCCTCTGGCCTTTTGACTGATATTATTATGTATTATTTCCCAAACGAATGTGCCTTTAAACTACAATATGAGGTTTAAATTCATGTTGCCCTACCATTTCTATGGCAAATTCATTACTTGACACTCACATTTCATTGGTTAGTAGTACATTGATTGTCTTCTTGTACATTTGATTAACATCACAAATTTGCTCAATATATTGTGAGCACATGTACATGTTTGGCATCTCTAGACAATAGTCATTCCAAAACGAACTTTGAAACTAGGAAAACAAAAAAGAACATATATACTCTGCAATCTATAGTTAACTATTTTAAAACTAATTGGGTCACTTTATTATTAAGATTTAAGAGTAACTGATGCAGGAGCATAATTTGTAGTTTTGGATACTGGGTACTACATTAAAAAGTAAAGCTGTATGTTAGCAAAATGATGGATTGTGGCTCATAGTAGCACTAATTATGGCTCAATCCCTATTTTTTTTACAGGGAGAGCATAGAATGCCTGAAAAGAAATCCTTCCCCATCACTCCCCTGAGCCCCCTTGTTCACCCCTAATCCCACCTACAGGGCTCCTTCATACATGCGCCTTAAAGCAGGGGGTAAATGTATGGTTTAAAACCCCATGGAGTGGGGAATTCTATTTGTTTCTACAACCAGTTCCACACAGAAAATTTAGCATTCGATGGATATGGTTATACTCATAACTGCATGGTACTGGTATGAATTTACCTTATAGTAGCAGTGCATTAGCATTAGATTTTACCATTACCACGGTACTGAGGAAGTTGAATTCAGGCCCAATGTTGATATCTAATATCACAAGAAAGGTTATTAAAGTTTGTTCAATATCAAGTATCCTTTTTACTCCTGTTGTGGAAATGACAAGAAGCAAAGAAAGAAGTGTATAACTCTCAAGGGATTACTTCTGATAATAGCATTACCTTTCAGTATGCGGATCAGACTTTTGTAGACTTAAAATAATTACAACAGTCTGCTAGGTTTAAAATCTCTGCTAATACGAACCCATTGCAGCAATTATTCATACCGATTTCCTAGCAAAGACACTCTGGACCATAATAAACGTATAATCTACTGGCCTGATTCACAAAAGTAGATTTGAGAAGGATGTATGACGTTACATCGCGAACTTTTACAACGCACACCGTTACAACGCAATTTTTACAACGCAGATACATTTACAACGAATACTTTTACAACGCATGCCATTACATAGCAGATGCTATTACAACGCATGCCATTACAACGTAAGTATATGTAAGTATATTATTTTTTAAAAAAATGTAATTTATTAAAATTTATTTAATTTAATAAATTAAATTATTTTTTAATAATTAATTTGTAAATATATATACTTTAAAAAATAGTTTATTTAAAAAAAAAACAATTATTATTAAAGAACTAATATTAAAAAATAATACAATTATTAAAATTAATTATTTAAATTATTTAAAATTATTTATTTAAAAAATGAACCCTAAAAATACCCGTTACCCTGAACCCTTAAAATACCCATGTACCCCTTAACCCATACCTATCCTTGAAACCTAAAAATACCCCTGTACCCCAAAACCCATACTTAGCCCTGAAACCTAAAAATACTCCTGTACCTCAAAACCCAAACATAACCCTGAAACCTAAAAATACCCCTGTACCCCAAAACCCAAACATAGCCCTGAAACCTAAAAATACCCCTGTACCCCAAAACCCAAACCTAGCCCTGAAACCTAAAAATACCCCTGTACCCCAAAAACCCAAACCTAACCCTGAAACCTAAAAATACCCTGTACCCCAAAACCCAAACCTAACCCTGAAACCTAAAAATACCCCTGTACCCCAAAACCCAAACCTAGCCCTGAAACCTAAAAATACCCCTGTACCCCAAAACCCAAACCTAGCCCTGAAACCTAAAAATACCCCTGTACCCCAAAATCCAAACCTAACCCTGAAACCTAAAAATACCCCTGTACCCCAAAACCCAAACCTAGCCCTGAAATCTAAAAATACCCCTGTACCCCAAAACCCAAACCTAACCCTGAAACCTAAAAATACCCCTGTACCCCAAAACCCAAACCTAGCCCTGAAACCTAAAAATACCCCTGTACCCCAAAACCCAAACCTAACCATAAAACCTAAAAAATACCCCTGTACCCCAAAACCCAAACCTAGCCCTGAAACCTAAAAATACCCCTGTACCCCAAAACCCAAACCTAACCCTGAAACCTAAAAATACCCTGTACCCCAAAACCCAAACCTAACCCTGAAACCTAAAAATACCCCTGTACCCCAAAACCCAAACCTTACCCTGAAACCTAAAAATACCCCTGTACCCCAAAACCCATACCTAGCCCTGAAACCTAAAAATACCCCTGTACCCCATAACCCAAAACTAAATATATACTATTAATTAAATTAATGTATTTAATTTACATTTAAAAAAAATGATTTAAAAAAATAACATACTTACCAATACTTACGTTGTAATGGCATGCTTTGTAATAGCATCTGCTATGTAATGTCATGCGTTGTAAAGGCATGCGTTGTAACGGATCCTGCGTTGTAATGGTGTGCGTTGTAACGGTGTGCGTTGTAATAGTTGCGTTGTAAGGGTTGTTTCCCATTTGAGAAATTTACACTTTTGAGTAAGTTTACTACTTTTTGGCTATTCACAAAATCTGAATGTATTTTACATGTTTGGAGGAAATGTATGCCTGGATTTAACACTGAATTTTGTGAATAGCCAAATGTGTATACAAATATTGGAATGGAGTGTCAATATTGACATAGTGAATATCCCAGTTGCATTAACAGCTTCCAGTTAAATCCAGGATCAAAATACATCTGTATTATAAACTGGGTCTCCTCCGACCACTAGTACTGTTTAATCAACAGGACTATGCTAGCCATTAAATAGATGCCGGCTGACCCTGCTGTCGTTGCTCTGTTCTGTTTTTGCAATCATTTGTGCTTGTTTTTCTTCGTATTTTTTGCCCGTGTTAAGCGTTTTTGACCCCATTTGTGCTTGTTTTTTCTATCGTAGTCTGTGCCCGTGTTAAGCGTTTTTGACCTCATTTGTGCTTGTTTTTTGTAGTTTCTGCCCGTTCTCCTTCCTGTCTCCCGCCTTCCTCGCCGCCCCCCGCTTCCCGCCACCACCGCCGACCCCGCCCCTTTTTTCCTTCTGTTCCCTCCCCGCTCCCGCCTCCCAGCTGCTCCGCCCACCCGCGCACTTGGCCTTAAATGGCGACCGTGCGACACAGGTGAGTGTGACCCACTTGTGGGACACCCCCGCGCCGCACGGCCACCAGCTGCTGCGTGTGCCCCTTTGCTGTGCCCTCTGCCTCGCTGCCTGCCTCGCTGCCGGCTGACCCTGCTGTCGTTGCTCTGTTCTGTTTTTGCAATCATTTGTGCTTGTTTTTCTTCGTATTTTTTGCCCGTGTTAAGCGTTTTTGACCCCATTTGTGCTTGTTTTTTCTATCGTAGTCTGTGCCCGTGTTAAGCGTTTTTGACCTCATTTGTGCTTGT
The DNA here is from genome assembly GCF_964261635.1 of Lissotriton helveticus. Lineage (NCBI taxonomy): Eukaryota > Metazoa > Chordata > Amphibia > Caudata > Salamandridae > Lissotriton > Lissotriton helveticus. Next base: position 1,778,769,026 of record NC_136059.1, on the reverse strand, counting down.
TTTTTGTAGTTTCTGCCCGTTCTCCTTCCTGTCTCCCGCCTTCCTCGCCGCCCCCCGCTTCCCGCCACCACCGCCGACCCCGCTCCTTTTTTCCTTCTGTTCCCTCCCCGCTCCCGCCTCCCAGCTGCTCCGCCCACCCGCGCACTTCGCCTTAAATGGCGACCGTGCGAACGCGCAGCGTTGACGCGCAGCGGGCGCGCGATTGTGCGCCGAAGGCGCGCCAAAGGTAAGCCCGTCTGCGCCCGTCCGCGACCGGATCGCGACCAGTGCCAGGACCCCTGGCCCCCACCGACGGAAGCCGACCCGACGAACCTACAACGCCGCCGATCTCATCGCACTCAACACTGGCCGCATGCCAGGATGTCATCGAGCCGCCCCGAATCACACCCACGGACCCTTCAGCTGCCACGCCTGCAAGTTCACCTGCATCCGGACTCATCCTGCACCAGCACTCGCCAAGCCGAACATCAGCAGCAACCACCTCAAGTGCATCCTGCTCAACACCCGCTCTGTCCACAGACACGCCGTAGAACTCTGGAACCTCCTCGACACCACCGCCCCTGACGTTGCCTTCCTCACCGAGACCTGGATGAACGCCTCCTCAGCCCCAGACATCGCCATCGCCATCCCGGAGGGCTACAAGATCATCCGGAGGGACCGCACCGCCAACCTGACGGGAGGAGGCATTGCCATCATCCACAGAGACACCATCCGCATCACGACCAACACCGACGACACCCTAACCACCGCTGAACACCTGCACTTCCAGATCCACACCAACCCGAAGACCACCCTCAGAGGCACCCTGATCTACCGACCCCCGGGTCCACGCACACGATTCAGCGAGGACATCGCCGACTTCGTCAGCCCGCATGCCCTCCCCTCCGCCGACTACATCCTCCTGGGGGACCTCAACTTCCACCTGGAGAACAACAGCGACCGCAACACCATCAGCCTGCTCGACAACCTCGCCAACCTCGGACTCAAGCAACTTCGACCACTAGTACTGTTTAATCAACAGGACTATGCTAGCCATTAAATAGATGCCGGCTGACCCTGCTGTCGTTGCTCTGTTCTGTTTTTGCAATCATTTGTGCTTGTTTTTCTTCGTATTTTTTGCCCGTGTTAAGCGTTTTTGACCCCATTTGTGCTTGTTTTTTCTATCGTAGTCTGTGCCCGTGTTAAGCGTTTTTGACCTCATTTGTGCTTGTTTTTTGTAGTTTCTGCCCGTTCTCCTTCCTGTCTCCCGCCTTCCTCGCCGCCCCCCGCTTCCCGCCACCACCGCCGACCCCGCTCCTTTTTTCCTTCTGTTCCCTCCCCGCTCCCGCCTCCCAGCTGCTCCGCCCACCCGCGCACTTCGCCTTAAATGGCGACCGTGCGAACGCGCAGCGTTGACGCGCAGCGGGCGCGCGATTGTGCGCCGAAGGCGCGCCAAAGGTAAGCCCGTCTGCGCCCGTCCGCGACCGGATCGCGACCAGTGCCAGGACCCCTGGCCCCCACCGACGGAAGCCGACCCGACGAACCTACAACGCCGCCGATCTCATCGCACTCAACACTGGCCGCATGCCAGGATGTCATCGAGCCGCCCCGAATCACACCCACGGACCCTTCAGCTGCCACGCCTGCAAGTTCACCTGCATCCGGACTCATCCTGCACCAGCACTCGCCAAGCCGAACATCAGCAGCAACCACCTCAAGTGCATCCTGCTCAACACCCGCTCTGTCCACAGACACGCCGTAGAACTCTGGAACCTCCTCGACACCACCGCCCCTGACGTTGCCTTCCTCACCGAGACCTGGATGAACGCCTCCTCAGCCCCAGACATCGCCATCGCCATCCCGGAGGGCTACAAGATCATCCGGAGGGACCGCACCGCCAACCTGACGGGAGGAGGCATTGCCATCATCCACAGAGACACCATCCGCATCACGACCAACACCGACGACACCCTAACCACCGCTGAACACCTGCACTTCCAGATCCACACCAACCCGAAGACCACCCTCAGAGGCACCCTGATCTACCGACCCCCGGGTCCACGCACACGATTCAGCGAGGACATCGCCGACTTCGTCAGCCCGCATGCCCTCCCCTCCGCCGACTACATCCTCCTGGGGGACCTCAACTTCCACCTGGAGAACAACAGCGACCGCAACACCATCAGCCTGCTCGACAACCTCGCCAACCTCGGACTCAAGCAACTGGTGACCACCCCCACCCACCTCGCCGGACACACACTCGACGCCGTCTTCTCATCCAGCAAAGACGTCACCTTCAGCCACGCAACAGGACTCCACTGGACGGACCACAGCTGCGTCCACTTCACCTTCAAAAGAACGACGATCCACCACCACCAGCAACAGGTTGCCCGAAGAAGCTGGAACAAGATCACAGCCGACCAGCTCACCGCTTCCCTGAGCCAGCACCCCCCCGCCAGCTCAGCGAACCCCAGCCAGGCCGCCGACAACCTCACGAAGTGGATCAACAACTGCGCGGACGAACTCGCCCCTCTGAGAACCCCACCCAACAGACCCTGCAGCAGAAAAACACCATGGTTCACCGACGAACTCAAGAGCTCCAAGAAGAACTGTCGAGCCCTCGAGAAAGTCTGGAGAAGGGAACCAACTACGGACAACATGACCACCCTCAAGCTCGCCACCCGGAAACACCACCAACTGATCCGCGCCACCAAGAAAAATACATACAAAGACCGGCTGGACAACAACGCACACAACTGCAAGGAACTCTTCAACATCGTGAAAGAGCTCTCCAACCCCAACGCCGGAAACAATGACATCACCCTGTCGCAAGACCTCTGCAACTCCCTCGCGTCCTACTTCCACAACAAGATCGCGGACATACACAACAGCTTCAGCAACCAACCAACGCAAGCCACAACCGCATCAACTCCACCCACCACCACCCTCCGCACCTGGACTCCGATCAGCACCGAAGACACCATCCGCACAATGAACTCCATCCACTCCGGATCTCCGACTGACCCCTGCCCTCACCACGTCTTCAACAAGGCCGACGCTGTCATCGCACCCCACCTGCGGGACATCATCAACACCTCCTTCGACACCGCCACCTTCCCTGAGAGCTGGAAGCACGCCGAACTCAGCGCTCTTCTCAAGAAACCCACAGCAGACCCCACCGACCTCAAGAACTACCGTCCCATCTCGCTCCTCCCGTTCCCGGCCAAAGTCATCGAGAAGACCGTCAACAAACAGCTGGCCGCCTTCCTCGAGACGAATGGATCCCTCGACCCCTCACAGTCTGGCTTCCGAGCGAACCACAGCACCGAGACCGCCCTCATCGCTGCCACCGATGACATACGAACTCTGATGGACAACGGAGAAACAGCGGCCCTCATCCTCCTGGACCTCTCCGCGGCTTTCGACACTGTCTGCCATCGCACCCTAGTACAGCGCCTCGGCAACATCGGAATCCAGGACAAGGCACTGGAATGGATCACTTCCTTCCTCGACGGAAGAACACAGAGAGTCCGCCTACCACCGTACAAGTCAGAGGCCACCAAAGTCATCTGCGGCGTCCCTCAAGGATCCTCACTGAGCCCCACCCTCTTCAACGTCTACATGAGCCCCCTCGCGGCCATCGCACGCCAACACAACCTCAACATAATCTCCTACGCCGACGACACCCAGCTGATCCTCTCCCTGACCAACGACCCCGCCACCGCCAGAGCCAACCTGCACGAAGGGATGAGAGATGTAGCCGAATGGATGACGACCAGCCGCCTGAAACTTAACTCGGACAAGACGGAGGTCCTCATCCTGGGCTCCTCGCCCTCCGCCTGGGACGACTCCTGGTGGCCCCCCGCCCTGGGCACCGCACCCAAACCAACCGACCACGCACGCAACCTGGGCTTCATCCTGGACTCCTCCCTCTCCATGACCAGACAAGTAAACACCGTCTCCTCGTCTTGCTTCAACATCCTGCGCATGCTACGTAAGAACTTCCGGTGGATCCCCACCGAGACGAGGAAGACGGTCACCCAGGCCCTCGTCACCAGCCGACTGGACTACGGCAACGCCCTCTACGCCGGAACCACCTCCAAGCTCCAGAAGAGACACCAGCGGATCCAGAACGCCTCGGCCAGACTCATCCTCGACATCCCCGACGCAGCCACATCTCCGGACACCTGAGAGATCTGCATTGGCTCCCGGTCAACAAGAGAATCACCTTCTGTCTCCTCACCCACGCGCACAAAGCCCTACACGACCAAGGCCCGAGCTACCTCAACAACCGGATCAACTTCTACACCCCCAAGCGCCTCCTCAGATCAACCAGCCACGCCCTCGCCGCCGTCCCCCGCATCCGAAGAGCGACAACAGGAGGAAGGTCCTTCTCCCACCTGGCCGCCAAGACCTGGAACTCACTCCCGACCGACCTGCGCCTGACCCAAGACCACCTCTCCTTCAGGAAGAAGCTCAAGACCTGGCTGTTCGAGCAGTAACGGCACCCCCCCCCACCCCAGCGCCTTGAGACCCTACGGGTGAGTAGTGCGCTCTATAAATGACCTGATTGATTGGTTGATTGATGGTAAGGGTAGAGTGAGCATTCAATGGAAATCCTACTGAGGAAAAATCAGCGATCTCTGGCTCTCCAGCCATTGTTCACAAAGACTCAGTCACCGTACTCATGATTAGGGCTACTACTTTGTATCTAATAAGCACTTAATAAATCGAAGTAGGAATAAGGGTCACCTCTCCTAACTCTGTTGAGGATCACAAAACACCACTGGATATTTTTTCGTTGAATTCTGTGTGTGCGATGTTCTTCATAGTCTTCTAGCCCTCTTTGGCAGCCAGGTCATAAGCCTCACAATACACAGCATACACCTGAAAAGATTTCATTAGCTCCAATATGATCTAGTTTATTACACTCCCTTTGGGGAAAAAGAAGGTGGACAGATGTCTCTCCCTCTCTCTGTTCTATGACATGTTAGGCATCTTTAGATCCAGAACAATTCTTATCTGCAGGCGTTATATGTAGATGTGCGAACCCTCAACTTGGTTTCTGAAAACATTTGACAAATAGAGCTATTGTTGTTTTATAATAAAAGACTATTTATTACGTAAATCTTTACTAAAAACGTGTGTATCAGAATGATGGAAATTAGGTCGGTGGCTTACGTGCTGGGGAAAGATGGCGGGTCTAAGCCAAGCTCCATCGAATGATGGAGCAATGAAGAAGATTTTTGCTGCTCGCAGACCTTGCCCGCATCCATTAGGCAGAATACGCCTATTGGTATATGGCAGTACATTTTTAATGCAGCGAGTGAGTTTTTCGTCTCCCCTCTTAGCTGCATTCACTGTGCCATTTTGTATGCGCGTCGCTCGCGTCTCTTGAGGAGAAGGGGTCGCATGTCGTCTGGAGGCAGCACAGCCAGTTTAAATGCGAAGAGCAAGTTGGCAGCTTTGGGAATGAGGCACTAATATTTTTTATGCTCTCTCTGTTCTTCAAGTGTCAGGCTGCCATAGTCCAAAGAACGGTAATGGATTAAACCCAGATCTTTTGACTGGGTGTGAGTGTTTGATTGATTCAGATGCTCCGTTCATCACCACCCACTTTTGTACCACTTTTGGTCGCCATAAGTGTGGCAGGGTATGCTCAGACGTGAGTCCCTTGCTCACTTTGCCACTGGATTCAAGCAAGCCGTGCTGAAGACGGCTGGAATGCCAGAAACCGGTCCTCGGAAGCTTGTTTCTGGTCCAGGGAAGACATGGCTTGGCAGTTCGGGCTGGACTGTTCCCATGAGGCACAGGGTCAGACTGATTTGCATATAGCCATGTCTGAACTGGGGTGGCAGAGTGGGCTAAAGAACGGTGATGGATTAAACCCAGATCTTTTGACTGGGTGTGAGAGTTTGATTCAGATGCTCCATCCATCACCACCCCCTTTTGTACCGCTTTTGGCCGACATAAGTGTGGCAGGGTATGCTCAGACGTTAGTCCCTTGCTCACTTTGCCACTGGATTCAAGCAAGCCAGGCTGAAGATGGCTGGAATGCCAGAAACCGGTCCTCGGAAGCTTGTTTCCGGTCCAGTAATGTAATGTAATGTAAAATGTAAAAATGTAATGTAAAAATTACTTATAAAGCGCGGCATTCACCGGACGGTTTCTTGGCGCTGGTCACTTTGTTTGGTGAGAGGCAGAGGGCGGGGAGAGGAAGGCTTATGTGTAGATGCTACGGAAGAGGTGAGTTTTTAGGAGAGACCTAAAGTGAAGGTAGGAGGGAGAGAGTCTCAGTTCCAGCGGGAGAGAGTTCCAGAATGAAGGTGCCAAAAAGGAGAATCTGAGACCTCCGTGTTTTTTGCGTCTGAAAAGGGGAGTCTGAAGGAGCGCAAGATAAGAGGATCGGAGGTGCCTAGAGGGAGCATAAGGAAGCAGGAGAGAGGAGATAAAGGAGGGACCAATGCCCGCCAAAGATTTATGAGTCAGGCAGCCCAGTTTGAACTTACAGCGCTCTGAAACTGGAAGCCAGTGGAGGGCTTTAAGGAGGGGACGGACGTGGTGGTGTTTTGGTTGGTGATAAATCAGGCGAGCTGCCTGATTCTGTATCAGCTGTAATCTATTAATTTGGTATTGTGGGATGCCAACGTACAGAGCGTTGGCGTAGTCGATCCGAGAGATGACTAATGCCAACAGTGCTAAGGTGAGGGCTTCAGTGGTCAGGAAGTTGGCTATTTTCCGAATCTTCCTAAGCTGGAAAAAGAAGGAGGACACAGTGGCACTGACCTGGTGCTTCATTGAGAGGTCCTGGGAGATGTAAACCCCCAGGCTTTTCACTTTGTCAGCAGGGAGGGGGGGAGGACCGAGGGAAAGGGGCCAGAAAGTGGAATTCCAGGGATTGGATGGGCCTCCGACAAGAACGAGCTCCGTCTTGTCGGGATTAAGTTTGAGATGATGAACGCCCATCCAATTACTGATATGGCAAAGGGTGGACTGGAAATCTTGAGCCGCTTCATCCGAGGAGTCGAGATTGAAGACGAGCTGAATGTCATCTGCATAATTAAATGCAGTGACATTCCTGCCACGGAGGGAGCGGATCAAGGGGGTGAGGTACAGGTTAAAAAGAAGGGGTGACAGGGACGAACCCTGAGGAACGCCACAGGTGACCCTCGTCCTACCTGCCGTAAACTGGGAAAGACGGACCGATTAGTGGTGGTCCGCCAGGAAGGAACGAACCCAGTTAAGGGCCGTCCCACTGGTGCCCGCCTCTTTGACACGGTCGACTAAGATGGTGTGGTCGACCGTGTCAAAGGCCGCCGACAGATCTAAGAGCCTCAGGGCTTGACTGGTGTTGGAGTCAGCGCCTCTACGGAGTTCCTCCATGACAGAGAGGATAAACGCCTCTGTCGAATGGGCAGGTCTAAACCCGGCTTGCTGGGAGTCTAGAAAGTTGGAGTCCTCAATGAAGGAGCTGAGGACGCTGGTCACATGTGTCTCAAGTACCTTACTCAGGTAAGGAAGAAGGGAAATGGGACGGAAGTTGCCCAATACCGAGGGGTCGGCGTTGGTTTTTTTTTTAATATGGAGACCACTTCGGCATTCTTGAACTGACTGGGGACCACACCAAGCAGGTGAGAGTTGTTCAAGAGGGCTAGTGGAGGGGCAGGGCAGGCCGAAAAAGCGGCCCGGAGAATCGCCGAGGGGCAGCAGTCTGTGGGGGAACCAGATGAGACTTTGTTTAGAAGGGAGAGGAAGTCTTCTTCGGGTATAGAAGGGAGCTGGGTCAAGGAGAGGGAATTAAAAAAGGGGGCAGCCTCCGGGAGGGACAACGCCGGGGGACCAGAGGAGATACTGTTTTTGATTTTGCTGATTTTGTCTATAAAAAAACAGTTAAGGGAGTCGCAAAGTACCTGAGATGGGAGGGGTTTGATGGTCACCCTGTCCGGGTGTGAGAGCTCCTCCACAATAGCAAAAATGTCCTTGGATTTTTGCGCGGAGTTGAGAATTTTTGTGGAGAAGTAGGCAGTTTTGGCAGCTGAAATTGCCTGTTTATATTCTCCGGATAATTTTAGGAACTGAGATTTTTCTGAAGGGTCGTAGTTTCTACGCCAGCGACGCTCGGCTTGGCGAAGTCCCAGCTTTAAGGTTTTAAGGCTATCTGAAAACCAGCGATGTGCATCGTGAGGGCGCTTAGTTCTAATTGACTTAAGAGGGGCGATCTTGTCGCTGGCGGACTCCAGCCATTTGGTGAGTGCGGCTTCCTGGGAATCTAGAGAACCTGGGCCGGACGGAACCGAAGATGTTAGAGAGGAGAGAAAAAGGTCGAGGTCTGCTTTATTCCAATTGCGGGCCAGAAGGCTAGGGCCTTGGCTGCGAAGGGGCGGCGGGGGGACCAGAAGAAGAAAAGAAATTAAGAAATGGTCCGACCAATGGCAGGGAAGGATCGTGAGTGATTTGATTTCGAGGTTGTAGGTCCACACCTGATCTAAGGTGTGGCCTTTGGAATGAGTGGCTGTGTGGACATGTTGAAGGCCATTGAGCCCACTTAATAGATCAGTGAAAGCCAAGGAATGGGAGCTTTCATGTGGGTCCGACGGCCAGTAATTAAAGTCTACTAAAACCAGGAGTTTAGAGTTGTTAATTGTGAGCTGAGATAGTAGATCGCAAAAGAGGGAGGGGAAATTGGGCATGGGTTGAGTGGGGCGGTATACCAAAACGCAAGTAAGAGGGGACACCGAGGATTCGAGTCTAATAACCAGGCAATCAGCCTGGGGGATGGTGAGTAGAGAGAGGGAGGTGAATCTGATGGAGAGTTTGATAATAGCGGCTATGCCACCTCCGGATTTACCAGCTGGTCGGTTGGCTTGGAGAATGTAATACCCCGGAGGAATGGCTGCCAAGATATCAGGGGAGGAGTCCTCGTTCAGCCAGGTCTCAGTTAGGAGTAGGATATCAGGTCGATGTGAGTCCAGGAGGTGGCAAATGTCATGTTGGTGACTGACTAGCGACCGGGTGTTAAGGTATGTGATGGCTAGTTCCATGTTAGCCGGTGACTGAGCAGGCCGGATTATGGGAGGTGGGAAGGAAGCAGTGTGCTCGGAGGTGGAGGAGAATGGGAGGGCCCTGAGCTCTGGGAAAACACTACGGGCGCTGAAGACACCAAGTTGGCGAAGTTTTGAGTAGCTGGTGGATCCCAACGGCTAGAGGGAGTGTAATGCGATCAGGTCCCTAGGGGCATAGGATGTAATTTGGGCAGAATGACGGGCCCCGGGCCCCAGCCGGCCGCGGACGGGCGCAGACGGGCTTGCCTTAGGCGCGCCTTCGGCGCGCATTCTTCGCGCCCGCTGCACTCGTCCGCTGCGCTTCCGGTGGTGACACATGTTCAATACCAGTGATAGAGAGGGGTGGAAGGGGGCGTGGCCTGCGCGAGTGGGCGTAGCTTAATGCTCGCGACGAATGGCGGCAATAAGGATTCAAACACCTCGCCCGCTGCAGCGATAGCTCCGCTGTGCGGGGGGTGTCAGTACCAAAAGGTGGTGATAGCCCAGGGGTAAGTAGAGTGAAACAATTTTAAAAACACAAGTAAACCAATTTTTTAAAAAGAGCGTAGAGCTCGGCTCCCGGCTGTGCCTCAGGAGAGCAAAGTGATTCTGAGGTTGGCGCTTGTACTCAGCGCTTAAGAATGATCCTGGCAGAGGGGGCGTGGCCTGCGCAAGTGGGCTTGGCTTAATGCTCGCGAAGAATGGCGGCAATAAGGATTCAAACACCTCGCCCGCTGCAGCGATAGCTCGCTGTGCGGGGGGTGTCAGTGCCAAAAGGTGGTGATAGCCCAGGGGTAAGTAGAGTGAAACAATTTTAAAAACACAAGTAAACCAATTTTTTAAAAAGAGCGTAGAGCTCTGCTCCCGGCTGTGCCTCAGGAGAGCAAAGTGATTCTGAGGTCGGCGCTTGTACTCAGCGCTTAAGAATGATCCTGGCAGAGGGGGCGTGGCCTGCGCAAGTGGGCGTGGCTTAATGCTCGCGAAGAATGGCGGCAATAGGGATTCAAACACCTCGCCCGCTGCAGCGATAGCTCCGCTGTGCGGGGGGTGTCAGTGCCAAAAGGTGGTGATAGCCCAGGGGTAAGTAGAGTGAAACAATTTTAAAAACACAAGTAAACCAATTTTTTTAAAAGAGCGTAGAGCGCTGCTCCCGGCTGTGCCTCAGGAGAGCAAAGTGAGGGTCCAGGGAAGACATGACTTGGCAGTTCGGGATGGACTGTTCCCATGAGGCACAGGGTCAGACTGATTTGCATATAGCCATGTCTGAACTGGGGTGGCAGAGTGGGCTAAAGAACGGTGATGGATTAAACCCAGATCTTTTGACTGGGTGTGAGTGTTTGATTCATTCAGATGCTCCGTCCATCACCACCCCCTTTTGTACCGCCATAGTCTTCCTGAACGCTGCCAGACCTATAGTCAGCACAGAGCAAACACTAGTCTCATTGTAAGGGGTTTGTATTCTCCCTTATGAAGCATCTGATTCCTTTGTGGGGTATTGACAGCTGTTACGGTCTTCATCACAGAGGAAATTGTGTTTAATATTGAGTTATGGGAGATTTGTGCTACTGTCTTTTAGAGTGTTTTAAGAAACAATATCTCAATCGGATTCAATGAAAATGGCAAATATACGTGTATGCACAAGACATTACGAGATCGCGAAAGAAAGAGACTCTTGGTATCAATTTTGAAAATTGCATATAGCATAATATATTAAAAACACATTTTATAACGGACAGTTGTAGCAGCACTGCTGACATAAAATGCGGTGGCAACCCAAGGGGGCTTGGTGCACTTGGTGCTCATGAAACAAAGATTGACGGCATGAGTGACAGGTGGGAAAACACAGCGAGGGACGCAAGGTGACAAAGTGAAAAACAATATATACAGAAGCAATGGTTCATCATCAATGAATGGATACCAAATATTCATTTGGGAACCAATGTTGCGGGTGCGCCATGAGTCGCGCTGTATGTAGGGTCGACGGTGTTTCGATCCTATCTATTCAGGATCTTCGTCAGGAAAGGGTTGCCAGTTTAGTATGTGGAAATGGTAAAGCAGAGTACTGTGTTGTTCAAGTACTGTACAGAGGTGTACCAAGGGCCAAGTAATGGGTTACTTGGGGGTTGAAGAATTTGGCTTGGTGCACTCGTGGGAGTCCAGGTTTGGTGCAGGGAGGCTTGAAGAATCCGGTGTGGTATTAGTTTGGAAGGTGCTAAGAAGGGAACAATGGTAGGCGTGGGTGCAGTATCGGAGCCCCGATCTGCCCGGTGTCTAAAGCCTAGTCAGAAGTGGAGTCGGGGGGCAGGGTAAGACCAGCTGATCCACTGCCTAGGTCCTGTTGTTGATACCCTAGCATCAGACTGGATATGGCCGCCGTGTGAATCCGGTGGACGTCAGGTGGCTGTGGGGTCTCGTGAGTAGACTGTAGTCAACGCCCCTCCACTACTGTCTTTTAGAGAGCAGGATGTTCGCCGAGATGACCTGGTATTCATGACAACCATTCCTCAATGCAACATATATTGTTAAAAATAAGATAGGAAAACATCTTCTCCCAAATATCTATCTTAGTCAACATCACAATTTAAGAGGGATTTACACGTTGGCCAAAGATGGCAGCTCTAAGCTGAGCTCCGTCGCATCACAGAGCGGTTGCGTGTGCAGGCCCTCTTGCAAGCTTCATTGTTTCAACGTTCAAAGTGTGAGGGAACAAGGAATGTCATCTCCCTACTCGTCCTCCTTTTGCTCAGCATGTGTACGAGTTGCAATATTTCCTCAAGGATGGTGTCATCATTCTTATTACAGTAATGCCTCCACTTCTCTTCTGGTTTTTATTGAGGCTGGCTATCCTTGGAATTTTTACAGGTGGCTTGAGTCTTAGGGGATCAGGATGGATATTCGCTCATTGTGAGCCTGTTATATAACTATAATTTCTGTCATTTGGATTTTGATTGTGTCATTCATTGTTACTGTGTCTACAACTACTCCATACCTAGTTGTGACCTACAGCATTGAGCACCTACTTTATGGAAAGTATCTCTACTTCAAAAAATCACCCTCGTCGGCAAGTTCATTTCATCAAGATAGCTAGTGACTCACTCTCTCTCACAAAAACTTCTTCATCTTGCATTAAACTGAAAGGAGCAAAAGATTATCCTCTGGCTCCGGTCCAGTCATCTTCTAATCCGGTCTTGGATTCAATTATAGATGAACTACGTGCGTTAAAACCGTTCATGAACACCACCAATGAAAAACTGCAAGTGATTGAGGACCGATGGATCAACATGGAAGGTAAAATGTCTGAAATGGAATAACGTATAAGCAATCTTCAAGATGTGGCTATTAAAGTACCCCTACTTGAGCAATATACAAGCTTAAACTCCATGCTGAGGATTTAGACTACTGCAACAGAAGGAACAACATTCGGTTGTATAGACTACCTGAAAATATCGAGGGTCCAGATCTTCTTTCTTTTTTAAAGAATTCTTTATCTGACCTTCAATCTTCACATCCCCTTAATATCCAGCGGGCACATCGTCTTGGTCGTCCTCAACCTCATTCCAACAAACCATGTGGCATTATTATGCTTTTTCTTGAATTCACTGACCTGTTGCATCTATTAAAAGTTGCCAGATAAAAACGCCAACTTGTTTGGTTTGGCCATAGCACCTTCATCTCACAGGATCTTTCCAATACTACCAATGCTAGACATTTGTCTACATTTGAGATCTATGAACATCCGTTATGGCATTGTACATCCTTGTCTTTTCAGAATTACCCATGAAGGTGTATCTCGTTGATTTGAAGATCCGTCCAAACTAAAACAGTTTTTGCATTCTATCACTAGAATACCTATGGACACAAATGCTCAGTGTTCTTACAATGCTCAATTTTCTTCAATGATTAAACTGTTAATGTTTCACAATTCATTATTACTTCTTGTTAGGGTCCTTGTTCTTTTTTTTTTCTTCTTTATGATAGTGTATGCGGACTAATATCTTATTTTATATATACATTCATATATATATATATCATACTTCTTCTATACTCTATATTATCTATTTTCTATATTTTCTTTCATCTTCTTCAGTTCCATCTTTTTCCATTGTTGCTCTCGCCTTAAGTGCAGACATGCCTCGTTCTTCTTGTCTCTTCCTCCTCATGTTACAGATCTGGCTTTCTGTCCTTGATCGGTCCCTATTTTTCTTTTCTTTTTCTATTTCCTTTCCAGTTCTTCTTTTCATGCATCCTCTCTCTCATTTCCCCCTTCTCCGCTTATTTCCCCTTCCCCCTTCTTATATTTGTATGAATATTTATTTTCTTCCCTTCTGTATGTTCTTATTAATTTGATCATGTTACCCGACTTTTATGACTAGTGTCTTTTGTCTTTACTGTTGTTTTTTGCAGTTTGTCAACATTGTGATTACTCCCTTTCTCTTTAACATTGTCATGTTATATCGTGGAACGTTCGTGGTCTGGGTCAAAAGGTACTTTCCCATTTTTCAAAGCTTGATTGTCAGATTGCTTTTTTGCAAGAAACCCTCTGTAATGATGTTGAATCTCTCAAAGTAAAGCGTTAATGGGTGGGTAAGGTTGTTTTTTCTCCAGCTGTTAATTGTAAAGGTGGCATTGCCATCCTTTGTCATAAATCTTTGAAATTACAACTTATATCAACTGAAAGTGATACGAGTGGATGAGGAGTAATACTTCAAGCCAAGGTCTATAATAAACTTGTCACCTTTTTTAACATCTATGGACCAGTCAAATCTGACCTGGACTTTTGGCACACAATTAAACAAAAATTATCCTAAATTACTAATCTTAATATTATTGTTGCTGTAGATTTAAATAATTGTCTCGACCTGCTTTCTGAGAAGAAATCTGATTGTAAATTAAAACCGGATAAACCTCATAAATCATTTCAATCTGCTATTTCCCCTCATCCAATTTATGGTGCTTGCGGGACTAATAATCCTTACATTGTATTCTGATCTTCACCATACTATGTCCTGCATTGATTATGCTTTAATGTCAAACCTTTACTTCCTGCGCTCCAATCTTCCAAGATTGGCTCCATTTTCATTTCTGACCATGCCCCAGTTTCATTTTCTCTCGATTTGTCCTTTTCCATTCCCAAACAGGCTAGATGGAGATTTAATAATTTCCTATATTCCGACCAAATTTATATTTTAAATGCTGCTTCCTTTATACAAGACTTTTTTCAATTTAATAAATCGAGTGACACTTCTGTACATAACAACTGGGATGCCTTCAAACCCTCTTTCAGAACGTTTACCATCGCCAACATTGCTAGAAAGGAATAGTTATTGAACTCCCAGTAACTCTCCTCCCATAATTACATTAAGACCCCAGTCCAGCTCCGGTACCTAATTCAGGCTAAATCTAACCTAAACAAATTGGCTTCAATTGATGCCTGTAACATTCAGCTTAAAATAAAATCTAAATATCCTGGGGGACAAAACAAATCGGGTAAAATACTGGCTAATTATTTAAAAGTCAAATCAGAAAGTAAACCATTGGACCCATTCGTAATACTCTTACTAACACCATATTACACTCTGATTCAGACATCGCTGAGGCATTTCAGTCTTATTACCATCCATTATATATGGAAGATACCCATCCCACTGTAATCAACCCTCAGTTATTCCTTGATTGTCTCCCTTCTCCCTGCCCTATTCTGGATGCCACGGCCTTACTGGAAAATGATTTAACTCTTCAAGAGATTTCAGATGCAATCAAATCCTTAAAGAGATCTAAGGCTCCTGGTCCTGATGGTTTCTCTATTGAACTTATGTCCTTGTTTTCATCCACCTTTGCTCCACACTTACTTGAGCTCTTTACCTCCTTTCTATTGCATTCTCGGCCTGAAGGTTCTTTTATTCATGCTCTTATTGTTACTCTCCCTAAACCTGCTAAAGATATTTCCCTTTGTCATAATTACCTCCCAATCTCAAAAATTAATTATGACTGTAAAATCTTTGCAAAAATTCTTGCTTCTAGTCTAGATTGGAAGGGGTTACTCCAATACTCATTAAACCCAATCACTCTGGCATTATTAAGGGTAGGTTTTCGTCAGCCAATGTTAAAATGTTCTCTGATATTCCTGCTTTAGGGAAAAGTTATCCTGATCCTTTAGCTGCATTGTCCCTTGATGCTGAAAAAGCTTTCGATTGCATAAATTGGCAATTTATGTTTAAAACTCTCCAGTGGTTCGGATTCAGACCCAAATTACTTTCTTTCATTACATTATTGTACTCTAATCCCCATGCATAGGTATCTGCTAATGGTCTCTTATCCCCTTATTTTAATCTTCACAGAAGTACACAGCAGTGTTGTCTCCTTTCTCCTATTTTATTTCTTTTATGCCTCGAACCCTTTCTTGAATGCATTAGACATAATCCCTCGATAACTGTCTTCCATCACAATTCCCATGAAATTAAATGATCTGCTTATGCTGATGATATCCTGACTTACCTCTCTAAATCCTTAACCTCCTTATTGCCCTTCTTGCAGGAAATTGATTTATACTCTGGCTATAAATTGAATTTTTCTGAAACTGAAATCCTACCCTTGAATTCAACATACTACCAATTTATGTTTTCTGATACAAAATTTAGATGGTATCCCCTAAAATAATAAATTGGCATATGGTTTTCCTCTACCATCTTTCAAACTCTTTCCCATACTGCCGTGAAAATTAAATTTAAAAACGTACTCTCCTCATGGCCCCCATTACATTTATCTTGGTGGGGTAGATTGGATACCATTAAATGATGATTGTGCCGCTCATTATATTCCTACTCTCTATGTTACCATTTGCAATCCCTAATTACTATTTTAATAAAATCAATTCAATTTGTACTAAATCTCTCTGGGATAACAAACCTGCCTGGATTGCTTTAACCAAATTAGTCAAACCAAAATATGAAGGGGGTGTATGATTTCCTAATTTTAAACAGTATCACACTGCTTTTTTAATCAGACAAGTGCATGTGCTAAAAAGACAATACCACGATGTACTGATACCTAGCTGGATAAATTATTAACGCACTTTTTTACATGACTTTTCTTTTTATTATATTTGTTTCGTGTCCAATTGCACCTTTATATCCAAACATCCTATTTTAAAATACTTTCAACACTTGTTACATTCACTGTTTACAGATGGTCTAATTTCTATGAGGCCTTCCTTGCATCTTCTATTTGGTAAAATACATTTATTAAGTTCCACCATAAATCCTTGTATTTCAAGCATTGGAAAGCCATGAATATTCTATATGGTCATCAACTTGTGTCCAATAACTCTGTTTTACCTTTTAATACGATACAAGAGTGTTATGATCTACCCTCTTCTTGCTTGTCTCAATATTCTCAATTATCACAGGCACTTCAGTCATTCATTTCAACCAAAAATTTCCCTGCTAATATTATCCCATTTACTCCCCTAACTCTTTTACATAACATCTCCTCTGTCTCTAACCCGAAAACCATCCTTTATTTTAAAACTTTTGTCCACTCCTATCTCTGAAAGATCAAAATCCCCAATTGAACTAGATTGGGAACTAAACCTTTCCATCACTCTTTCATTTAAAACATGGGACAAATTATGGCAAAAAAATTCTTCCACTTCTAGAGCTGCTAACATTACTCAATCTCAATTTTTTCTATACAACAGAGTTTCTAGGACGCCAGTATATATACATAAATACATCCTTTTCCTCTCCTCTCTGCTGGTAATGCCTTTCCTCCAATGGCACATTATCTCAAACATTATACTATTGTCCTAAAGTTATAACATTTTGGAAATCCATTTGGGCCGAATGTTCCAAGATTTTTCACATTTGTATCCCCTTATCATTTCAAAATGTTTTTCTTGGTTCTATATCAGCTGATTTTAATGACACAGGGGCATATTATCAAGTAAGGGCGTTACATTATCGCCGCTTTTATCGGCAGGAAACTGCAGATAAAGCGGCGATAATAGGCTTGATAATATGCTCTATGAATTCCAATCGAAGCTCATGTTAGATGTGAAGACATCAAACATGGGCTTCGATTGGAATTCATAGAGCATATTATCAAGCCCATTATCGCTGTTTTATCGGCAGTTTCCTGTCGATAAAAGCGGCGATAATGTAACGCACTTACTTGATAATATGCCCCATAGTGTCTAAATTGAAACTGCTTGACCTTTTAGTGCTCTTGCATTTAAAGTTTTTCTTACTCGCTGGAAAGACAATTCTAGACTATCCATGTTAACATGGCGAAATCTTATTTGTGACAAACAGAGAATCTCTATTGCTTTCTCTAAGTCTGTACCTCAACAAATCAAATCTGATTTACTTTGGTTACCTATCTACATACTCCTTGTTACACTAATACTTATTCGACAATTCCATTTGTTCCTTTCCTGTCTCATTCCTTATTTCTTTTCCTTCTCCCTTTTCTTTACCTCCCTCTTTCCTCTCTCATTTTTATTCCATAATAATTTAGATAATTAATAATCTAGATGGTATCCTAATCTCATTCTTTTTTTAACTTGTTACATAAGGACGTATTTTATAGTCTTTCAATTGCATATACAGTATTTTAGCTTCCTTCTACTGTATAATCCAACTTGTTACTCTCTTCCTTATGTCATTCATGTACCTGTTACCTATTTATTCATTCAATTAAACATTCATTTTTTTAAAATGATGGAAATTATTACGCTAATCTCAGCAATTATAAGAATGACATTAACATTAAAAAACCAACACATTTTATAGCTTTCCCATCTATAATACTTAGCAGCCTTGTGTCCTTTGTATTTACTGAGTGATTAATGCTTTCACTAACTATATTATGCAAGCCATGTAATATGCCCACATACCTTAGAAAGCAGCTGAGCCTGCAGTCAGATAATGACTCTCCAGCCTCAACCCTCAACAATCAGTTATCATGTTTAGTTCCTCACAAATCTCAGGTCTCTTTATACTTTTCTCCCCAATGATTCTCCATGGAGAGGAAACGGGTAGTTCCCCATCCTTTTGTTTCTGCTCTGTACAAAACAACCAATGTCTCTGTCAGAGACATGACTAAAATGCAATGAAATCTATCCAGCCTTCCTTCCTTCATTGTTTTAGGTTCAATTGCATTGCATTGTTACATAATACAAATAGCCCTTGGACAACAAAACAGAAGAGTCCTCTCTGCTGTATTTCTGTTAGTGTGACTTCCTGTTATTATAATATAGCTCTCATACTCTGTTAGCTGTTATCACCAAGCAAGGTACCAGTTCTCTCAACCGTAGTCCCCACACTATGCAAAGTTAAAGTTGTCATGTTTGCCTTACACTGAGGCCTGATTTGAATGTCTTCATGGCTGGTGCTGCAATATCGGCCCCCAGTAACAAAAGCAGCAGTGCTTTCTCAACCCCTCCACGGTAGCTGGTCTGTCAAATTTGGCCGAGCTGCTTTGGGCTCCCAGTCCGGCACTAAACGTCATTACAGTAGCAAGAGATTTAACATCAAACAATAAACCACTTGTGAGACTGAAAAAAATGTTTATAAATTATACAGAGCAGAATGGAATTATTTGCTGCTACTGTGTCTACAATGCTTCCTTTGTAACATATGAATACTATTCTCCGAATAATGCTAGAAAACATGCATTATAAATAAGATTTTAGCATTTTCTGAGCACTATTCCACTGGAAAAAATATATGAAAATGTATCTGAGTTTTCACAATTAATGTATGGCACCCGGTTCTACCAGAATACCCTTGTGTTAACAGTATTAGATTGGGAAACAGAGTATTATTAGTACATAGAGTTTGGGGATGTTAGCAGCTGTTACAAAGAAAGGACATGTCTGTATGTTAATAAGTGTGTTACAAGACCCTACAATACTTCTTACACACCGTGGTGGCTGGTATGTCAGTCTTCTACCATGGAGCATGGTTTCCACGGCCCTGGATTTAGATTGCCTCCCATATTTAGATATTTCCCCCTACTTGGCCAAGATTCCTGGGCTGTGAGTGGTGCTGCTGTGGTACCTTCCCTCTCATCACTGCAGCTCTACCAAATGTTTAAAGTGGCAGATTGGAAACCTTTTCTCTGTGAAGAAAAGAAATTCCAAGAATTGGCTTTTATTTTCTCAAAACAAAAAGTAAATGGTCCCATTGAACATGGAGCTTTCACCCTGTGCTTTTGGATCATTCTACATTTTCCCTGCACTTGTCTGCCAATCCTCGTGTGGCGGACAAAGTTATGCAACATCAGTGATATTCACCCACCTTCAATTAAGTGGAGCAACCGCCATTATGATTCAGTGATCCTATGACAGACATATAAATGGCTCAGAGGTCACCATTGGTCCACCAATGGTAACACACCTCTGAATGAGGCTGGGAACATTTACAGTGTTTCTCTCTCAACCAAAGCCTCAATAAAGCCTTTAGTATAAGAAAGTGGATTATTATTTGGAGTTGGTATCTGCAGTGCCCACCTCCAGGTATAATCACAACTCTTGTCTAGGTGAGTCCCTAAAGTCACTAAATTAAAATGACCTCAACTTCATTGTAGCTATGGCACAGAGCTTACAGTCTTACCATGGGGCTATATGTAAAGTATTTATTTATGCAGTACCAAAACAGCAATAAACTCAGAATATCAAGCAATAAAAATCCCAAACTGAATTAGAAAAATAGAGAAACATGTAGTAAACAAAATGACACTGAACTACAATAATCCAAAGAGGGGCAACAGAGATGTGAGATTTTTTCAACTTTTACATAGAAATTGTCAGAACTCGTACCTTATGAATTACTTCGGCTCACCGGTTCCTGCATGGGAACAGAGATGCTAGGTCCCAAATCCCTCTTAGCAATGCATGGGGGTCTTTTCACAGAACCTCCAAGTCATTAACTCGGGGGACGGGGGAATTGGATAAAATAATAAATACCAAAGAAGAGACTGGTCCAGTATTGGCTCCTTTCGTCTGATGAATACAATGTTCTCTGTCTTTCTTATGGAACCTGTAAGTCAATACACAATTATAACTAACCAACTCTACTCTCTCTCTCTTACTCTTATCTTACTAATTGGCATTTATATCTCACCCACCCTGGCTATGCTGGACGTTTGCTTCTCTTCTGTTCTAGTTGTAATTCTGATTTCCTCCTCTGGTTAGTTGTTACTATTGGAAAGAATAATACATCAGTACCTGTTTCACCTCTCCTACTCTGTCTCTATAACCTGATATAGTAAGTGCACTTACTTCACTAACTAGATGAGTTGCTCCTTATTTGGGGTTCTGTTATTCTGTAGTGTAGTTCCTATTTTCCCAATAGGCTCTGCGCATTGGAATAGTACCTACAGCAGTAAAGGCCTAGGCCAGACGTTAACTAGGTCTACTACTGTCGATACTAGACTTAATTTTTGGGTTTGCCAGCTAAGCTCAGAGTTCGCTAGAAACTTTCTCGAATGTTCAAGGAAGGATTAACTTCCCTGATTAGACAAGAAGGGATTTAGTTTCTGACAACCATAGAACATGACAACTTTGCTCTCCCCTAATCAAGAGTCAATCTCGAGAGTCGTGTGAGCACAAGGCAATTATTTTACTCAGTCAGTACGTGCATTCTTAGTCTCATCAGAATGTAGAGAAAAGGAAGAGACGGGCGTGTTCAATAAAAGGTGTTATTTATTGATCAGTCTCTTTTCTCGTACAAGAGAAATGGATCGATATTATTGCGATACTTATAGTTAAGTAAAGTGCATACATTAGAAGCAATAGTATAAAATAATACTGTAAAAACATTGATATGGTTTCTGAGCCATAAGATGTTTAAAATGATTAAAATATATTTACATACACATATACATTTGACTAAACGTACTCAACTGGTGTTTCTAACTACGCCTACCCCGTGTACCTGACCTAAGTCTAATGCGTGGGCGGGAATAGAAAGTTACAGTTTAAGTTAAGTTTGTTTTTGCCAAGTGAATAACTAAAGAATTCTCTAGGAGGGGTTATTCAGTTCTGTACCTGGAATTTAGGATGAATGAGGAATGGTATCTCTTTCTCTGCTCTCGATATTCCAGGCTGCCTGCGAGGGCTACCCGGAAGCGCCGGTGCTGGGTCTCTCGGCTTGAGATAGCAGCGCGTCTCTCAGCGCGTCAGGAAGGCGGGGCTGCTGCCTGCGGGGTCTGCTTCTGCTCTTGGCTTCGGCAAGGGTGGCTGCTCCGTCTTGTCACCACGCGTGTGTTTGCATAGGGCAAGGTCGGCAATATTTATACCTTAAAGGTGCCGGGATTGACGTAAGGATGGACATAGGTACGTCAATAAAGATGTCATACGACTTGCTCGTTAGCACATTCTTTACTAAAGTTCTCTGTGAAATCAAAACAATGGCCGCACAGATTATCCAGGTTGTCATAGGTTTGATTTGTTATGAGAACGTCGTATGCCTTATCAGGGGCTGGAGGAATATCGCTTGTCTAATTAGATCTCAAGCGTTATGACCTAATCAGATAACACGTTCCTGTGCCGTAGTGTGACTGCGTCAGATAACGGTATCTGCATCATGGGGGATTTCTTGCCTCATGGGCTGACTGTTAGTTAACTAGCTAGTAAGTTTAACCAGAATAGGGTCAGGAATAGGGGGATCGATTCAGAACCTATAGAAATACACAACACCCACTCCACGCTAACTATGGTCATATCTACTAATCTATGCATAGTATAACATAGTACAACATACTATAGAGTATAGTGTATACCTTACCACCCCAAAATACATAAATGCATTTTGAAATTTTCAAATATACTGAAAAATTGCAGTCATATATATTGTATGCACTTAAGCTATGAATTAAATGCAAAAGTAAACACGCATTGTTATGCATTATTGTTTGTTGGTATATGAGAAATACACATGAAATGGCTCTTAATATGGCTATACAGAAAAAAAGTCGAAACCATTTCATCACATAAAATATATTGTGAACATACCAGTGGGCAGCTAAAGTCTATATAAAGTCTATAAAGAATCTAAAAAAAATAGAAATCTTAGTTCTCTAGGAATAGTTTCTTACTTTAAGCAGAAGATCAGTGTCCCGGGAAAAAATATATAGAAAAATATTTTAGGGGCTTGCTGAAAAAAGTTGCTGTCCGTGAACTGGATTGTAATTGTTCATGTGACTTTATTTTTAAAGTTGAAGGCCGAATTCAGGGAACGCCGTGTGCGAGTTTACTCAAAAGTCTCTATTTCTGTTCCGGAGAGAACATCATATCATTCAGGCTTTCGAAAAAACTGTCAACAGCTTCATGGGAAAGTTCCACTAAGTCGGAAATAGGGGTAACCATGCATTCATGCGCATGATTGTCTCCATTGACATTCTGATTTGCATTGCTGACAGAAGGTCGTACCTGTTCGATGCTGCTTTCATCTTGAACTTCACTACTCTTCAATCGCAGTGGTGAAGATTCCAGGAATGCCGTCATCAGAATTGGCAGCCTTTGAGGGCAGCACAGTGCGTGAACCTTGGTAGGAACCAACAGTGTATCTGCATCCACTGGCGCATCCGATTGTAGCGTCAGACAGGTGTCTAACACGCATTCTTCTCCGCATAGCAGACACCTTAGTACAGGTAAAACACACCTTTGCCACATTGGTCGAAATGATAGAAACCAAGTCATGTTTAGGTCTCTAAGCCGGGAGAGTCCCAGGATTTTTGATATCCGGTCCCGGTATCCAATGGCTAGGATCGTATCTTCCATTGTCGTGAGATTTTGTTCTGTGACATGGGTTGCCATAACGAAAAATAAGGACTAGGAATAGGATTCCTGCAATTAGTCCTAGGATCAGGGGAAGTCCGCCAAAAATCGAATGGACGAAATCTGGAAAAATACCCAGTATGGCTTTGAATGGTGTTAATGCCATCGAAAATACTGTCTTAAATACCTTTGAGACCCCTGTGGTATCAGAAATATTTAAGATTTCGCTCAGGATTTCCGCGAAATGTACGGGGGAATTGGTTGATAATAATGTATGTATCTCTGCAGTCGTCCTTGCGACTTGTAGATCATACGTTTCTTTAGATGACGTGAGCCTTGTAGGCGTCTGAAGAAGCACTGTTTTCATTCTGCTTAAAGTGTCTATTCGAATAGAAGTAATTTTCAGACCGGGCCATGCCCTTGCCTCCCTGTCTGGAAATGAGCTGGGGAACAAAGAACGTCCACAGCACTTGACCTTCGCCGTCGTAGTGACGAGATAAGGAGTCCCGGGCATAAGACTACAGCATCTGCGGTCTACAATAAGAATGTAACTCCCATTATAGAGTCTTTGAAAGAATGGTTCTATTTCAGTTGCAGGTGCGCCTTGCTGGTGACATGAAAGGTTGTATGAATTCCCTTCACAGGCTCCGTGCAAACTAATACCGTTACACAGAAGCGTGCCGCTCAGTGACATAGCACAATTGTTGCCACTAAGGAACACTTTCTGTCCTTTGTTACTGACACATGCATGTGAATAGGGCAGGTTCCAAGTTGTTTTAAGGTACCCTTTTCCCAATTTCTCGTACATGCCAGCCTGTATATATTTTTGGCAGTATTGAAACCTGAAGGTTGAGATTGGAATATTTATGATTCCGTGTATTATCCATTCACTGACAGGTCGTTCTGACATTGTCATTGGTAATCTTTCTAGTTTTTCAATGCTCAAGATTGTATAATCAGCACCCTTCTGCGCCATACCGATTTGTCTATCAGTAAGGTTAAAGATTTGGAATAGTGACGTTGTGTTGATTAAACGCCAAGGCACATAGCCTGAACGCAGATTTTGTAACGTCCAGCCAAGCTGTACAATAGAACGCAATTGTGACTGACCATGTTGTAATAATAGTAAGTCTTGCGATAATATATCGATTGCTGAAGACACAATGCTGTCCAATGAAAAAATTCTGGAGGACAGAGTCATTAACCCATTGTCCACTACAGAAAGTGATTTTTCCAAATTAATACGGTCAATTTCCCGTATTCTTTCTGCTGTCTCAATTTGAGTAACCTTCCAGGCCTCATTGTATGCTGCATATACAGAGGCTGCTATGAAACGCTTATGACGCTGTTTGCGTGGTCCCAGTATGAAATCACGCAAGTCAGCACCATTAGTAAGTAAAGTTAGGTGTTGCTTAATTTCAGGCAGTGTGGAAGTTTGTAGCCATTGAAGGCATAATTTGCCCACACTGTAGGTTGTTATTATCCCTGGGTGATGTCTTTGGGGATATCTAGGGTCTGGCCTGGTCATTTTGAAACCCTGTGTTTTATTCAGGAATCTATCTTGACAGTTATTTGTATCTGTGGGCCAGATCAACCATTGTTTCCAATCAGGATGTGTTCTGTTTTTGTTAAGTATATGGTATATGTCTATTCCTTCATCTGTATCAGAGTTATTGCTAAACATTGTTGGCTTTGGAATAGATAGGTTATTTAAATCTTTGATTTTGGCTAGGCCAAGACAGGTGGTTTGTTGGACGGTGTCATTTAAAAATATCATTTGTTCTGGGATCATGCAGGCTCTAAACAAAGCTTCTATACCCTGTACTTGCCATTCTTTTGTACCCCAAACACTTTTCAAATCAACATTTTTGTCCCAATAATCAAATCCAAAAGTATTCATTTTTTCAAAGAAAGAATCCGAATATATCAATTTTGTGTTGGTTATCATGGTTTTCATCCCTGTCTTGTTTGACAATTTGTAATAAAATGTTTCAGCATTAGTTATGTTAAAACCTGAAAAATATGAATATTTGTCATATACGGTTCTAGAGCTCCCTTTTGGAGGTGTAGCACAATGTTCCCATTGATTATAACTTAAAACATTTCTAGGTTGTGCAGATTTATGCAAGAAATGGTTACCATAGTGGTTATAGCAATACATACTATCATAATTTGTAGAACCTTGCAAATAATCATGTTTTGTAAATTTAGCAGACATTACTAAGTCAGACATCATATTGTTAATACTTTCAAAGTCCCAATCATCAGCAAATGAGTTTGGTTTTGCAAAGTCACTCAAAGAGATCTTGATTTGGTGTGGATATTTCAGGATCTCGACCGGACCATAAATTTCATAGTCAGTGTTGTCCCAGGCTACCCCACCAGGTATTGGAATTGCTGTGAAGTTCGCTGAAGAAAGTTCTGAAGAAAGTTCTCGTTTCTCGACGTGTGAAGATGTGTGTGGTTTGAGGACCAAGTTGATGTTCTGACTTGCTGTGTCCATTTTAGCATATTTTCCCTCAATGAAGCGTCCCAAAGTAAATACCATGATGAGCCAAAGTATGAGGATAAATGCACCAAAACCCACCCAAAATTCAATCCATGGAGAAATCAGATATGTTTCTTTTAGTTGTTTCAAAAGTTCCTTCGCTTTGTCTTTAAAGGATTTTGATGATGGCTGTGTCTTTTGTTCGCTGAAACCGTCAGAGGAATCATCGAAGTTGATGAAGTAACCGGATGCAGTTCTGTCAATTGTTCCAATTGGTTCAGGATTTTTGTTTCTTGCATTTTCACTTGGTACTTCTGTATAGATTGGTGTGTCTCTACTAAATGTCTTTATTTGGGTTTTCAGAGGTCTAAGTTCTATTGCATTGTTGCATAGTCCTTGTTGTTCTTCTGTAGGCGTTTCGAATGTGATGAGCCTCTTTGATAGGACCTCTGTACTGGTAGCAAACCTTGGTGTTCTGCTACTTATTGGGAGTCCACTTGGCCTACTGTTTGTTATCGGCCACATGTTGTGGTTTTACCAGGTCGATGGATACAACTCGGTTCTCCTTTTTTCCAGCAAGTGGCGGTAGTACAACTGATCTTGTCCCGTTGACAGACAAGACAGGAACTGCTTTTCTGTAAGAAGGCCCAAATTCCTTCTTTACCGCGATCTTTTCCCTGACTAGATCCCCGACTTTTGGAATCCAGACAGGTCTTGCTGGGACAGGTGGTGATTCTTCAGTGGTTGTTGGCTGTTGTTTCAACTGTATGTTGCTCAGGTCTTTTCTTGTTTTGTTTAAGTCCTGCAAAATAGCCAAACGGTCTTTGACATCAAAGGTTTTTTCTATTACCACTGAAGTCTGACTATCAAGGTCAGAGATCAACATCCTAGTTCCGAATAATAATTCGTACGGACTGAATCCCTTCAGAGAATTTCTTGGCAAGTTATTTAGACTACGTTGGACACTTATTAGATGTTTGACCCACCCAGCTCCCGAACCTAATACCTTTGCCGTTATAGATTGCTTTATGTCACGGTTTTTTCTTTCAACAATTCCGTTCCCCTCAGGGTGAAATGGACAAGAGTACCGCAATTGCACGCCCATGCTGACCATGGCCTCCTTATAAGCCCGAGAGCTAAAAGCAGGACCATTGTCCGAATGCAGAATGCCAATTGCGTATGTGCCGATAAAGACCCGCAAATCTTTTATAACAGTTCTGGCGTCAGCCGTTCGCTGTGGCCACATCCATATGAATCTCGTGCATGAGTCCACTGCGACCAAGATATATTTATAGTTACCGTCCCTTTGTAAGGGACCGCAGTGGTCTAGATAAACACAGGCTAATGGTTTATCCGAGATTAGAAGGGGCGTCTGTGCTGGACGTCTCACAGTTGATACTTTCATTTTTTGACATATTTCACATGCTAGAACATAGTTCCTTGTTTGTCTTCTCATTTGCGGCCACCAGTATCTCTGTTTTAATAATGATACTGTGGCTGAGACGCCAGCATGGGTAGAAGCAAGCCCTTCGTGTGCCGCTATTATTAGTCCTAATCTGTGTTCCATGTTTGGAATCGCCCTATCCCCCACTCCAGGGATTTGAGCAAAAGGAACATTGTTTTCATCAGTTATGTATGAGTATTTTACTGGAAAGCCTTTAGGGAGTGGTTCTATCGAATCCTTTTCTGAAGCGCTGACAGCTTGTAATATTTCGCTGTCTATTTTTGTTTTTGACCGGGTGATGGCAGCTACGGAAGCCGTTTGCACAGCTGCCTTCGCGGCCTCATCAGCCAATGAATTCCCTGCAACGTGAACGCCATCACGTTGATGACTCAGCGTATGTATCACGTGAGTCTTTGGTAGTTCTTTTTGCAGAAGAACTACTTGTTCCCATAGCATTTTATGCTTGATTGTGCCTCCTTTCGCATCCTTGAAACCATTTTGAAGCCAGATCTGCAAGTATTCATTGTAAGATTGAACGCAATAATACGAATCGCACACTATGAGTGTGGGGAATTCTCGATCGGTATTTTCAAGCGCCATCTTGAATGCTAGTAATTCAGCTCGCTGAGCTGTGCAATCTCCTAGAGATTGGGTCTTAGTCAGGGTTGGTTTAAATTTCCCTTCGTGCCAACGACCTTTAACAATCGCGCACGCAGCACTGTAAGCTTGTTTACCCCCTACTGCGGGTTGTGCTGATCCGTCTGTATATATTATACAGCCGTATTGGTCTAGAGGCAGAATTTCGGTTGGCAGAGGACATTCGAATTCATATTGTAGAAATTCTTGTGTTTTTAAGTAAGGATCAAATTCGTACACCACGTCTGTTGCAGCAAGAGAGTTAGCCCATTGTATCCATCTTGGATGGAGTGCTTTAGCATTTGGAATGCTTGCCTTTGTTACCGCCTCTAAGGCTGGTATTGGTGTCACGATTATTATTCGTTTACCTTGTGCCAGGGCTCGTTCTTTTGCTATAGCTGTCTGTGTTGCTGTAAGAATTTTTTCCGTTGGGCTAAATTTCATTTCAGCCTTAGTGTACAAGTGCGATTTAAATGCAATTGGTACCTTATCTCCCTCATTAGAGGTCAGGTATGTGTATCCGCATTTCCCTGGGATGACTCGGATCACAAGGTTGCGTGTATTATCACGGGTTTCTAATTTTGTTTTAATTAGCATGTCTGTTTGTAAGGATCTCAAAATTTCTGTGTGAGTTTGAGTCCAACTGGATCTTTTAAAGTCTGGTTTAATTAGATCGTAAAGGGGCTTGACCCTTTCTGCGTAATTAGCAATGTAAGTTCTTCCGAAATTTAGGAAGCCTAGAATTGACTGTAGGTTTTTTAGTGTTTTAGGAGCTTGGATTACGGCACATTTCTCTAGGAAATTGTCTGCCAGGCTTTTGCCTTCACTTGATAACTCATATCCTAAGAATAGGACCGTCAGATGGGCAATTCTGGACTTTTTGAAGTTGAATTTGTAACCCTCTGCAGCGAAACCAAGTATTATGGTGTTCACTCTTTTCAAGTGAGTCTCCAAGTCATCATCTGTTAAGTAAATGTCATCGACATAAGATAATGCTTCATCATCATATTGTTGTAGTAATTCTGTTACTCTCGCTGAGAATACCCCCGGGCTATTCTTGTACCCCTGGGCTAACCGACAGAATTGTTTTTGAGTGCCATTTACTGAGAATGCAGTTAAATATCTGCTCTCTGGTGCTATGTTTTGACAAAAGAATCCGTTGGAGATGTCCAAGGTTGTTTTGTATTTTTTGCGCACTATGTTATTCATTAGTGCAGCACTGTGTGAGTTTTGCACTGCAAAGGTTTTGCAACATGTGTTAAGGTGTCGGTAATCCAAAACTAGACGGTACGAATTGTCTGGTTTGGAGACCGGAAACAAAGGATTGTTCATTTGTGAGGTGCAAGTTTCAATCACCCCTTGGTATTCTAGCTGATCTAGTATTTCATTTACTTGTTTTTTAGCTTCTTGCTTAATTGGGTTCTGCCTTTGTGCAGTTGGTTGTGATTTTAGCTGGACTTTGTGAGGAGGAGAATCCTCATCCCATCCTATGTGATTTTTATATAAAGCAGGTGCTAAGGCCACGGCCCACTTTCTAGCAAGTGTGTATTTTTTATGAATCGGTATTTGATTCGAGAAGGCAGGCATAATTACTTCTTCGCCATGAGGGCACTCCCTGACAAACTCCGGTGGCCAGTCTTTTTCAGCTAGAAGGATGTCATAGCCCTTGGATAGGGTATCCCAAAATAGTCCCCTTATTTTCCTAGTCTTATCTCCCTCTATACGTAATGTTATCTCGTATATTTTGTGGGGCTTGCTAACTCTGGTATCTGCAGTTTCCACTTGAAGGTATTCATTCGTGTCCACTGTCTCCAGATGATTCATAAGGACTTTGCGAGCTATGCTCACCTCTGCTGCGCTGTCTAGCATTGTCTGAGCCCACTCTCCGTTTTTCAATTGTGTCCTCAGTATTCTCGGCATTGTTAACTACCTTGATACTGGCTACCTTCTTTTTTGGAAATTGTGATTTCTTTTTCAGTTGAGCAGGTTCCTTGTCTTTGGACTTGGCGTGCTCTTCTGATCGTCCTCTTCTTTCCGATTTCTGCGAGGAATTCTGAAAAGATTGAGAGGGACGTGTATCAATGTCTTGATATCTATCAGGTTGTTTAATATTATCCCTATTTCTAAGGTTATATCTATTCCCAGAGGGTTCACTCTGAGGTGACCTTTGTCTCGGGTTTGGAGATTTCTCTCTTCGCCTAGGAGACCTTCCTCTGGACTGGAATTTCTTTTCTTTAGGATTGGATTGTTTGTTCCCATCCCAGTTCTTTTTTGGTGAATTATTATTATTATTAAAAAACATTTTTTCTGGACTTGTAGTCAGTTGCGGTTTTACTGGTATTCCACCTAGACTATCTCTGCCTAGTTCTTCATAGGATTTTTCTATGATTCTGGCAATTTCAGCTGGTTGGTCTGCTATATCTGTCTCTTTTAACCTCTGGCGGATCGCCACGTTTGCTGCTTCACCCTTTATGTTGGCTAGTAATATAGCCGAGACCTGCTTGAAGTCTTTCAGTAATTTCATACCAAGAGTTAAAGCAGGTTCTGGACCATATTCATCTTGAATTTGTTTTAGCACATCTGGTATTACCGAAATGGATGGAACACCGTGCGTTTTTGTGTAGATGGAAGCAAAGACTGTACCCCAAGTGTCACAGTCCTCAATGTGTGGTGCGATTCCCATTGGGAGACATATAGTCAGAATCCTGTGTTTCTCTAGCGGGGTGGTGTCAGGAAACACCGCCTCTATTTGGGTGATTTTCTGTGCCAACCAGAATGGTATCTGTTCCCTTTTAGCTGGAACCTTACCTAGGCAGGATTGGATGTTCTGTGGTGTAATTTTATTTGTGTTCCCCTGGTGAGAGGTCAGCTGTGGTAGTTTAATCGCTGGCTGAATTGTAGAAGTCCGCATTACATACTGAACTAATTGTCTGTGAATTTTTAGTAGTTGTTTTAGCTGTATTAATAGCTCTGGTGCAGTCATCTCGTCGATGTCTGGATGTGGTGTGTATCCGGCTAAGACCGGCCACGTTGCTCCTGGTCTTCCTAAAGGACCGAGCCTTGTAATGTGATTATTATGTTTTAGGGCGCCATCAAATAAGAGCAAATGCTCTTGGAATTTGAGTGGTACTTCCACCTCCTCGAAAGGAGTGTACGTTTCAGGAGGTTCCTCTACTTTGTAATAGTGGAAGTACTTTGTTACAGCATTTGCTGCTGGAAAATGTATCCATGTATAGTATACCTCTGTCTGCCGATATTCGTGTGCCTCAATTACGAATATGACTGTGCCACCTCTAGGTGTCAGTCCATTTTCTATAAGTTTTAAGGTTATAGATCTCCTTTTGGCGACCTGGATGAGTATTATATCCTGGTCTGCTGCTTGCATGGTAGCATCAGCATCTGCTATTTCAGTAGCTAATCTAATTGCCTCTCTTTCTCCATCACTGTCTCCCATTTTACTGACAGGATGGTATTATTTTTATTTGCAGATCAGGTTTCTTTATGGAAACAGAGATTAGATGCACAATATTCTGGAACTGTTTTATCCTTCAACGTTGACTAGACCAAGAACCGTACATAGGAGTTCCCTCCTGCGAGGTTTTGGAGGATATAATAACCTTTCACCCACTCCAGACGTCTTTGGAGTATTTGGGAAAAGGGGTCTGAGTGAGAAAGCACGACTGAGTTACTCTAAATGTCTTACGTTAGTTTTATCGCCCTTTCCAAACACGTTGGGCGCCATGTAGTGTAGTTCCTATTTTCCCAATAGGCTCTGCGCATTGGAATAGTACCTACAGCAGTAAAGGCCTAGGCCAGACGTTAACTAGGTCTACTACTGTCGATACTAGACTTAATTTTTGGGTTTGCCAGCTAAGCTCAGAGTTCGCTAGAAACTTTCTCGAATGTTCAAGGAAGGATTAACTTCCCTGATTAGACAAGAAGGGATTTAGTTTCTGACAACCATAGAACATGACAACTTTGCTCTCCCCTAATCAAGAGTCAATCTCGAGAGTCGTGTGAGCACAAGGCAATTATTTTACTCAGTCAGTACGTGCATTCTTAGTCTCATCAGAATGTAGAGAAAAGGAAGAGACGGGCGTGTTCAATAAAAGGTGTTATTTATTGATCAGTCTCTTTTCTCGTACAAGAGAAATGGATCGATATTATTGCGATACTTATAGTTAAGTAAAGTGCATACATTAGAAGCAATAGTATAAAATAATACTGTAAAAACATTGATATGGTTTCTGAGCCATATGATGTTTAAAATGATTAAAATATATTTACATACACATATACATTTGACTAAACGTACTCAACTGGTGTTTCTAACTACGCCTACCCCGTGTACCTGACCTAAGTCTAATGCGTGGGCGGGAATAGAAAGTTACAGTTTAAGTTAAGTTTGTTTTTGCCAAGTGAATAACTAAAGAATTCTCTAGGAGGGGTTATTCAGTTCTGTACCTGGAATTTAGGATGAATGAGGAATGGTATCTCTTTCTCTGCTCTCGATATTCCAGGCTGCCT
Organism: Lissotriton helveticus; assembly: GCF_964261635.1. NCBI lineage: Eukaryota > Metazoa > Chordata > Amphibia > Caudata > Salamandridae > Lissotriton > Lissotriton helveticus. The sequence continues at coordinate 1,778,737,131 of NC_136059.1, read as the reverse complement.
GCGAGGGCTACCCGGAAGTGCCGGTGCTGGGTCTCTCGGCTTGAGATAGCAGCGCGTCTCTCAGCGCGTCAGGAAGGCGGGGCTGCTGCCTGCGGGGTCTGCTTCTGCTCTTGGCTTCGGCAAGGGTGGCTGCTCCGTCTTGTCACCACGCGTGTGTTTGCATAGGGCAAGGTCGGCAATATTTATACCTTAAAGGTGCCGGGATTGACGTAAGGATGGACATAGGTACGTCAATAAAGATGTCATACGACTTGCTCGTTAGCACATTCTTTACTTAAGTTCTCTGTGAAATCAAAACAATGGCCGCACGGATTATCCAGGTTGTCATAGGTTTGATTTGTTATGAGAACGTCGTATGCCTTATCAGGGGCTGGAGGAATATCGCTTGTCTAATTAGATCTCAAGCGTTATGACCTAATCAGATAACACGTTCCTGTGCCGTAGTGTGACTGCGTCAGATAACGGTATCTGCATCATGGGGGATTTCTTGCCTCATGGGCTGACTGTTAGTTAACTAGCTAGTAAGTTTAACCAGAATAGGGTCAGGAATAGGGGGATCGATTCAGAACCTATAGAAATACACGACAATTCCTCTGTATTCTCTGGTATTGTCTGATATCTGTGACCCACTCTCTTGACTCACTATTCTTCTCTTTCTTACAGGTTGAGAATTTGGGAATCAATAAGGTCGTTTCAGGTAAGTATTTACATATATATACACATGCACTGTTTCTTGTTCATTATCCTTACGTGGTTTATTCCATATACCACTAACTCTCTTTTTATGCGTTTATCCTTCTGTTTTAGGCAATTCTACAATGACTCTATATGTGGTAAGTTCTAGTTCCTGTCACAACCTATAACAAGAGTCTTTCACTTAGCTCAGTCTTTTGTAGATCTCTGTCCTATCTGCAGCGTCGTTTTCTTCTGACTATTTAGCACTTTGATGCGAGCATTGCCTTTGAAAAAGCGATGATTCTCGACGCCCGGCTGAACTCCGTCACTCCTTCTCCTCAACTCGACGACCTCGACACTCCTCTAACTTCAAGTCACCTTTGACTCCGATACTGGCCTTTTTTCTTGACTCGTGCTTGAGTTGCGCACCGAGTCCCTTCCTAGATTCACCTTCCGTTGCGCTTCTAAGCGAAGGGGTAGAAACCTCAAGAAAATACTTGGAAACCTAATTCTAGTTATCACTGAGTCTGGGAACGTCTTCTCCGACCTTAGGCTGTGGTGAAGTGCGCAGTTTGTAGAGCGCTCGCGCCTCACCAGCCTGCTCTACAGCTTTGCATCAAAAGACTAGACCACCATCCCGTACCGGGACATGAGCACCTTGGCGACCATCTTGGTTTCCCTTAGTCTAACCAATTCAGACCAGGTACGGGTGCCATGAGTCTCTAGATTTGTTTTAGTCGATTTTACCGTGCTAATCACCTGAGTCGGTATTGGGGTTCTGACAGAAATAGTGCCAAAATGCACAAAGCTCAATGATAAGCTAGAGAAGCTGAAGACAGGACCTAGGTGCAATCTGTGAATGAACGCAAAGCAACCCTGGTTGGATCCAAAAAGATTGGTCCCAGTGAAAGTCTGGAAATCAAAAATATAAAACAGTTTTCAAGTTGCAACACAGAAAGGACCTAAGCAAACACAGGAGTACACGTCTAAAGCTTCCAGCACCTTAGAGAAGGGAACTGTAGAGACTCTCGGGAAACAGCCTTTACTCAGAAGTTTTTACTTTGTATTACATTTTACACACATTTTTTATATATCGTAAAGACTGTTGGCACGCGGGTCTGTAAAACACAAGACAAAACTATGTATATGAGGTTAATTAAAAAAGGGGGTTTGGGTGGTCTCCCCCCAAAATTATAAAATGTTCCAATAGTACTAAACCTGTAAATGAAAAAAAGGCAATTAATTAAATATATTAACATTTAATGTTTAATTTTTGAACAGTAGGTGGCAGTGTTAGACTGTGATAGGAGTTTTCAAGACCACTAAGCATGGTAAAGGTATGCTTGGTAGTGGAATGCGTGTTGAAGGTGTTTCCAATGTGAGTGAATGTAAATGCGTGGTAGTGGTATACGTTGTAAAATCTGCAATGTAAAGACGTGCATGGTGAAATAAGGCGTGGTAATGTCAAACAACCAAGACTATCAGAGTATCAGGCAGAGGCCAACAGTGAAGTTCAGTCCCAGTCCAGTTGCCACTGGCCATCTGGGCATTTTAGCAAAAAGACCTCATTGAAGCTTGTTGGGTCTCTCTAGCTTGTATGCAGTCACCCAACTGACACTTTGAATCCTCTTCTAAGTTCTGTGTACAAAAAGCAGGGGATCCATTAGTTCAGGACTCCTCTCAAGCCAAAGGAAGCAGAACAAGCCCTCTTCTGTTCTTACACATGTACAAATAAGTATTATGAAGATGGTACCTAGGGGTTCCACATTTATAGGTTTTATTGACAAAGGGGCGCGGTTCACTTCTGCTCACTTCCTAACCAATGGGTAAAAGTTCCCGGGGAAACTCTACCCACCTTACCAGTAGTTGTTCTGTGCTTTTCTGCAAACAGGACTAAAATGTCATGTACCAGGGCATTTTCAAGATGGCAAAAGTCTTTTGCTAAATTAACTTGGGCTGTGTGTAGGGGTGTTGTAGGAAAATTACCATTTTTCCCTTACATCTATCATTAAAATCTTGGAGCATATTTATCATACTTTCATGCAGTGCAGCGCAGCAAGCCACCTTGCTGCGCTGCACTGATTGAAAGGGAAAGGACAGGAATGCCCCATATTTAACATCATACAACGCATTCCTGTCTTTTCCTTGCTCTAGCCCACTTTTGGCTGCTTAGTGCCAACGCAGGCACCCTTGCACCATGGTGTACGGGTGCCTGCCCTGTAAGCAGGATTGTTTTTGTGCAGAAAGGTACACCTTCCTGCACAAAAACAATACAAAGAGGCATTTTCCTCTTTTTATGTACGCTGGTAAATCTGGGAATGCACCAAAATCCATGGGGGATGTGTGGGAATACCCACGCTCCACAATGAATGCCTTTCTGGGCCAGAGTAACGCAAGACAATGCGTGATCTGCGCTGCCTTGTGTTACACCAGATTTATCAAGCCATGCAGGGCTACACTAGGTGGCCTTATGTGGCATGATAAATCTTACATAGTAGTTGCGTCGTCCTTGTGCCCCCCATGCGTGGTGCAAGGGCGATGCAACTCAATGATAAATATGCTAGGATGAAGAGAAACGCCATACATAACGGGGCAGATTTACAAGCCCCTTGCGCCACTTTTGCGTCACTTTTAACATGGGAAAAGTGACGCAAAAGCGGTGCAAGGGGCTTGTAAATAAGCACCAACATGCTTATTTTAACCTCCATTGCCGTCTACCTATGACACATAAAGAATTCCATAACTTTTTATTGAACCATGCCTTGTTAAAGCAAGGACCAAAATAAGCTGTATACTTGTCTTCGAAAGGAACTGTGCTGTGTGGGCCAGAGGTTTAGTTATGTTGTAATCAGCAATGCAGCCCAACGCTTACAGGAACGTGAGTGAATCTGATTATTTGAACACGTCCTAGTCGCCTTTTGACACAATTAAACAAGTACAAATAATCATGTATGTTTAATTGGAGGTTCCGCCGTGTCTAAGTGCTTTAAAAAACGGGTGCTACTTTTACCCACTTTGGTAGTAATGCATATTTCGATCTCCGACAGATGGAACTGAATCTGCCCCGACAGTATCAGAGCTCGTGTCCAGTTGATCGCAAGGCCTGACAGCGGCACTCGTTCAACTGAGCTTCCCGACTGATTACCGGTCCGCTCTCCTGCTAATGCACCCCAAACACAAAATACTTAAGATTTTAGCGCCAATTAATGCACGTTGTAAAACAACATGACGTCTGTCATTCCAAATGTCTTCTTGTTATTATTTTAATTTTAAAACGAGTGCTGTCTCTTTGCCATATGGATCTAACATCTGGCATGGATGGAAATCAATGCATATTCTTTAATAAATCAAAAAAACTCCAGCGGGATTTGGCGATTAAAGGATTATCATTTCATGGTGTTAATTAATTTGATTTCTCATATATCAACACTTCCTTCTGTTTACTGGGCTTCTTTATAGTATGTGTGTTTATTAAAGAGATTTATTAATAGAAAGCAAATCTGAGACTCCAGGAGCATGGCTCTGCATGTAATAAGCAGACTTACTGTGAGTTCTAGTAATTAATTTGTATTAATATTGGCACTTGAGATTTAAAAGATAGCGGATTATGATATAATATTCAGTAAGTATGAGACCCCAGGTGCTTCTTCTCAAATAACCTATGCTCCTGTAAATCCCATAGTACAGAAATTAATTATTACTTGTTTTGTGGAAACACTCTAACATGCTTTAACCGTGATATTTAATGATAATATGGATCACATAACACCAAAAACAGCAATGTATAAAATGTGGATGTACTTTATAAATGATTTATCTTTGAAAAGTGTAGACTTTGAAAGTTTGGTCTTTTAAAACAAACATTTATTAATATTTTCACATATCTGCATTAATTTGACACATGATATTCTAGGCACCTTGGAGAAGCCCAAAGAAACATTCAGGCTCTGATCAGGAGTTAGCAAACACAAGATAATGGAAGGAAAGCTGAAACTTTTCAACCACCCACTCCCAGTCAAGAGATATGGGTTTAATCCATCGTTCTTTTGCTCACTATGCCACCCGAGTTTGGACCCAGACATATGCAAATCAGACTTGACCCTGCCCGAACTGCCAGACCAAGTCCTCCGTGGACCGGAATCAAGCATCCTGGGACCCGTTTCAGGATATGCCCCCTCATCAGCCAGTGTAGCTTAAATCCAGTGGCACAGCGAGCAAGGGACCCACATCTGGGCATACCCTTGCCCAATTAGGAAGAACACAGAAAACATAACAAGATGATGGACAGTGCTGAAACTTTTAAACCACTTATAACCAATCAAGAAATCTGTGTTCAATCCTTTGTTGTTTTGCTCACTATGCCCCCACTTTGGACCCAGACATATGCAAATTAGTGTTGACACAGCTCCTTATGGGAACAGTCCTGCCCGTACTGCCTGGCCAGATCCTCCCCGGACTGGACACAAGCATCCTGGAACCAGTTTCAGGGATCACCACTTCCGTCCATCATTTGTTGCCGCAGCACTGATCAGGAGTTAGGCAGAAATTCCGGGTGGAGTTTCCCAGAGGACAGAATTGCTGTAACCAGTCTCATTGAATTCTGCCAATTCCAGCTTCATCAAACCAGTCCTCTATAAAATAAGGTGTGTGCATCTTCCAGACAGGCACTGCACCACTCCAGCCACTATGAAACCAGAGGCCTGCAGACATCTATAACTCTATCCAGAGCAATAAATAAGTCCACTATTATGTAAAGACTTTGATGAGGAAGGTGGAATTGGAGTAATCTAAGAATTACCTTATCATCTGGGATCTAGTATATACATCCACGAATTATGGTGCCAGATTTAAGAAACCTATTGCATTTCTTAAGAGGCCGAACACAATTTCCGACCATTAAGAAATGCAAAACAGCCTTGTCTTATCTACCAAGGCCTAAACCGGTCGCAATTTGAGATTTCCACCCAGTAGAAATCGCAAATTGCAACTGGGATATAGGAAACACAAATAGCGATTACCTATTTGCCATTCCTAAAGCAAATGTACAAAGCATTTCTGAAATGTGAATTGGGTATTTAGAAAATGCTATTACCATCGACTCAAAGTCAATCGTAACCGTGTGCAAAATTAAAACATGCATTTTTTTAATGTGACATAAAGCACACATATGACCGTCTGGCATATGTCAACTTACATGTGCACTACGAATTGCGGGGTGCTTCCAGGGGGGTCTTAAGGCCAGTGGCGCCCTTGGGTTTGGATTTCCTAAATTGCGATTTCCTATTAGGAAATCGTAATTTAGGAAATCCAAACCATATCCTATTTGGCCCATAGATGGGAATGCATTAGCATTTCATATTTGCAATTTCCTAATAGCAATTCATACATTATAGGAATCACTATTATGAAATAAATTTTTTTTTACATATCAACTTGCATTTCCTAAATAGCGATTCATACAGAATTACTATCTAGGAAATGAAATACGTCGCAAAAAAAAGAAGGAATCAAAGTTTTAGGAGGCTTACAGTAGTAAACATGAAGAAACACATTGCATCGGCAACCCTGTTACGAGAACTGCTTTAGCCTTGGGCACTAAAGGGCAGGCAGACCTTGATGACATCAAGACTCAGCCTGGCTCATTTGAAGAGAATTCAAGTTAAGCATTAATAGTCCTCAGAAACACTTCACTAGTAAATGCAGAAAAAGTGAAAAAGTGTCCCAATGGCAGAATTGAAAGAAATTGAGTCCACTCCTATGAAATGAAAAGCAGCAAGGTGAGACACAAATAGTTCAATCATTTCGCATTGGATTAACATAGCTCTGAAATTACAGCAGAAGACACAGGGACTTTAGAAGCTCTCACATGCCCTTTGATAACGCATACCTGATTCACCTAAGGTCTGTTTTTCCAGATGTAAATACCATCACATTACGAGCTCATATGGTATAAACACACACACTGAGGGGCCTATTAGAATGGCGGGCAGATCGCCATCACCCAGACGGCGGTGGCGATCCGCCTGCCAAATTGCACCGCTGGACGGGCATTTACCCCCGCCACATTAGCATTGTGGAGGGTACCGCGGCGGACGGAAAGTCTGTCTGCCGCTTTTCCGACTGGAGGCAATTGTCACGATTGCCTGCTGGGCGGAAAAGACCCATAATATGGTGGAGGTGCCTTACAGGCCCCGCCATCCATATTACGATGTCTGCGGCAGTATGCCTTTCCATGGCGGAGACTCCGCCATGGAAATGCATGCAGAGTTCACTTTGGGGGCCCGTTGAGGGCCCCCGGGAGTGGGTGGGCGGGGGGCTGTACTTGTTACATAGGCATACACAAGGTGTCAGGCACCGCGCTGTTCCTGTCACGTTGTGCATGCCAATGCACAATATGCATATTCAACATTGTGGTGGATGCTGCTTACAGGGTGGCGATCACACCATAATTGCCATAGCGGGACCGCCCCAGCTCTGGTGGTTCGTCCCGTTCACCATAATAGGCCCCAGAGTACCCACACATGCGAAAATGAATAGACACTACACATGTAGCAAGTAATAGCAGCCATCCACACATGCTCTAATCAGCACGTCAGCTACACACTAACAGAACATTAAAAGGAAGAACATCGCCACTCACTAGAATGAAACAGACTACAATTGGGGTATAAACAGTGACAGGGTGGAGGTAGGAGGTGGATTTGTGAACGGGCAGGCATCGAGGGGTACGAGGGAGCAAGCAGAGATGGGAAATATGAGGTGGGGAAAAAAAGCAGCAATGAAGGGAAAAGCAGTGACGGGTGGTGAGTTATCTGTTTACATGGCACGAGGGTGGGTGGGAAGAGATGGAACTGGTAAAAGCACGAGCACTGTGTAGAGTGCTGAAAAAGAAAGAAATAAGAAGATCTTAGCAAGGTTGTAAAAACAGGAGCAGTGGATGTTTACATGTACTTGGTCCATGCACTGGGGGAGGGCTAAACACAAGAAGAGGCATGACCATGCACGCTAGAGACGAATGGTGACAAAGAATATGATACAGACAATGTAGTGAGTATATGGGAGGCCTGTGGGTGGGCTGAAGCACAGAGATTAAACACAACATGTTTCTTTGAGACAGCGCATGTACTGCTGAGCATAGACCTAAAAAGTGTACTTTTACCAGATTTGAGGATATAGGTGAATGGCCAGGCATTATTACTTTGCAGTCAAAGCTAATATCTGTCTACAATAGATTATTGAGTTAAATACATATAGCATTATAAAATGGGGATTCATTTGTACATGCAGGGAAAATGTGAGTTGTATCAGCTTCTTACCCTCGACAGCACAAGCAGTTGGAGGTCTTCCCGATGCCCCTTTAAAACACTCTCTTGGTGTATAATACCGATCATACAAAACCTTAAATGAATGAGCTTTCAAATGAGATACACGAAGGATAGATGGAGCTAACTGATTGCTAAGCCTAAAATCCTCATAGGAGAAGTGGGACCAAGATTCATAAACTACCTACTCACCAAATGATCAAAAATGATGTTCATATTGTCTATTACTCAGAAGGATTCAATAAAAAAAAATGCAAATGAGCCTGCTTAGGCATACTGCAAATGCAATTAAGAAACTGATTATGCCTCAAGGCAACCTCATTGGTAGTCAGATGCTAGAGGAAACTCCTTAGCTGTAGATTTCTAAGTATCCTCCCTAAGCATACAGTAGTTCTGTAATTCCTTAATTGCCATAAAATGCCTTCTAAATAGAATTGAGCAATTAGGTTAAGTCCTATGTAAGTATCAAGAGCAAACGTCAGCATGTTAGGATTGCATCCCAAAGAAGTATAATGATTGATCCTCTGGAGGATAAAGTGACAGAATATCGAGGCCAAAAAATTTGAACTACAAGAATATTGAGTCGGAAATATCATGGAGTGGAAATATCGAGTGCAAGAATATCATTGTCAAGAATATCGATTTGATGGTAAGTAATATCGAAGTAAAATATATAGCCATTAATATTGTTTGCCAAACTATAGTTGTTTAAAATATCGATTTGTATATGAATTGTTTATGTTTTTTAATATGTGTGCTACATTTTTAATAGTTATCAATTTAATTTTAATTAAGTTCTGCTTTTTTTTTAGTTCTGCAGCAGATTGTGGATTTGTAGGGGAATGAAGTGCGAAGTAATTTAATTATAAGAAATAAATGATTATTTTGTATTTATTAATATTTTGGTAATTGAGATCCTCTAATGTTAATTGTGGGAAGTAATTTATTAATAATTGATTGTTAATTATTATGAATTAATTGGTAAATAATTACGGTAATTGTGTAAATATTTTAGGTGTGGGTTGTGGGTTTTATAGGGGTAAAGGGGGGAAGTAATTTATGTTTGATTAATTAATAATGTGTTGTCAATTCATATTAATTAATTAATTGAAAATTAAATATGAAATTGCTTTATTAATTTTAGGTGTGGGCTGTGGGGTTTATAGGGGTTAAGGGTGGAAAGTAAATTATGTTTAATTAATTACTAATTAGTTGTTAATTAATATTAATTAATTGAAAATTAAATATGAAAATTGTGTAATTAATTTTAGGTTTGGGTTGTGGGGTTTATAGGGGTAAAGGGTGGAAGGTAATTTATGTCTAATTAATTAATAGTTGATCATTGGTATTGATTAATTAATTGATATATAATTAGGGTTATTGTTTATTTTTTTGTGTGGGTTTTACTTTTATAGGGATAAAGCGTGGGGATTCAATTAATTTTATTTACTTTATAATTAGCTGTTAAATACTATTAGTTTTTTAATTGAAAATAAGTTTTAGTTGTGTAAATATTTTTTTGCAGTTTAATGTTAGCTGTGGGTTGTGGGGATTATAGGGGTAAAGTGTTGGAATTTGATTAAATTCATGAGTTTTAATTTATTTTTTGATTAATAATATTTCCTTAATTGGTAATTATTTATGATAATTATGGAAGTATATTTTGTTTCAAATTTACATGTGGGTTGTGAATTGTGTGGTGTTATAAGGTAGGAAACAAACAAACTAAATGTATGTAATAATGTTTTTTGTTTCTAAATATTTTCTAATTGAAAATATTCATTTGTATGACAATTATTTTTTAGTTTATTTAATATAATATTTGAATTTATTTGTCATTTGTATTTAACATTTTAATATGTATTTATTTTGATTTTTAACATATTTATATATATTTATTTTTTTGTTTTGTTAATATTTTGTATGTTTTTAATTTTGAACTGACTGGAGTGCGAATAGTAATTTTTACCCCTCCGCTAGCCAACACTTTCCCTACTGTTGCACTCACCGGAGTGGGAATAGTAATTTTTTACCCCTCTGCTATCCAACACTTTCCCCACTGTTGCACTCATCGGAATGGGAATAGGAATTATTCCCCTCCGTTATCAAACACTTTCCCTACTGTTGCACTCACTGGAGTGGGAATAGCAAATTTTACCCCTCCACTATCCACCACTTTCCCCACTGTTGCACTCACTGGAGTAGGAATAGTTATTTTTACCCTCTGCTATCCAACTCTTTTCATTCTGTTGCACTCATTGGAGTGGAAATAGTCATTTTTACCCCAACGCTATCCAACACTTTCCCTACTGTTGCACTCATTGGAGTGGGAATAGTAATTTTTACCCCTCTGCCATCCAACACCTTACATACAGTTGGACTGACTGTAGTGGGAAATTTACATTTCAAGATTTATTAACAGTTTAATGTTTTAATTAATAATAGAATGTTTTTTTATTATATTTTATGTTATTGGTGTGTGCATATATATGTATATATATATATATATATATATATATATATATATATATATATATATCACCAACACCTCCTTCAAAAGAAAGAGCCGAGGCCCCATGGGGGTCTGTTTCAGAAGCACTTTAGTTAAGAAAAACGGCACAATGCATTTCGGCCTGTCCAGCCTTCCTCAGGTGCCTGTGTGTCAGGGGGTCTTGGAACACCTTGTTTTTAATCGTCCAGCATCATCCCCATTGGCGGGAAGCCAAAGGCAAAATCAGTCATACTGAGGCTAATAATGAAACAAGACTGATAATGACTTTCAGTAACCAACACAAAACCATTCGCAATATAGTAAAAAACAATTGGTTTCTCATTAGAAGTGACCCTGTGATTGGTAATTTGGTGACAATCAGGCCTAACATTACCTATAGAAAAGCTAGGTCCATGGAGACGAGTTTGGTCTCCAGCAGCCCCGAGGTACCCACTGGCACATGGCTTGCAGGAAGCAAAGGGTTTTTAAAATGTGCAACTTGCAAGGCCTGTAAAAATGGCAGCAGCAGATCTGAGTACACAATACCTTTCTCTCCAGTCCCACTTAAGATCAGAGAGAAGCTCAACTGCAAAACAGAATTTGCTGTCTATGTCTTGCAATGTCCATGTGGGCTCAGGTATGTGGGCAGCACCAGGCCCCAGGTTCACAAAAGAATATTGCAACATCTGAGGGCCATTACCAATGCTGACCCCACATATCCTGTGGCCAGACATTTCGAATTGGTCCACGATAAGAACCCACAGGGCCTTACCTATTTTGTTATTGATTGGGTGCCACCACAACGCAGGGGAGGCGACAGGGAGGGCCTGCTTCGTAAACTTGAGACCCGCTACATCATCTTACTGGACAGTAAGATGCCTAATGGGCTCAACAAGAGTGAAGACTGCCATACATACCTCTAACTGTGTCACTTTATGGGGTTCTTGTCTCTTAGTCCTATACTGAACAAATATCTACCATCTATTTTACCATTAGATTAACTTAATTCCCTTATCCTCCACATTTTCCATCAGGTAGATCATTATGATCACATTTTTTATCACTTTTTTTCTTTGGCACAATTGTTTTTGCTAATCCATGTTATTTGCACTTTAATGCGTGTAGATGCACAATCAACCAATTTGCACTGAAACCATTAGCTACTTTGCACAGAGGACGGTCTTGCCCACATGGGCATTATAAATCAAAACCATATATTTATATATTGCTTTTAATCATTGAACCAACTTATTTATATACAGTATATTTAATATATATATATATATTTTTATACGTGTTTTAAAATCTTATCTTATTGTTGTTTTATATTAAACAAACGGTTGATAATAATGTGAAGTGTGCCCACAGTGGGCAAAAGGTATACCCTTCTATGCAAAATGAGTCTAAGTTGGTCATAGATATAGTTGCATGAACAAAAACTGGGGTATTAGCATGGTTGTGTATATGGTGACCCCCTACATGCAGACTAGTCGTTTTTATGTCCAGCAACCTCGCTAATGGTCCCTCTATAGCAAGAAATGAGGTTTACGTTATGTATTTATACAGTAATCACAAAGTTCACTACATTTTAACAACAAGAGTATTGAATTGAATTTTATTTTTCTTGTTATAGTGCTGCTAAATGCTTTGAATTGTGTTAATATCAGTTGTGCATTCACGCATATAGTATGTCTTCTATGTTCATTATGCACTCGTGCACTTTAAAAATGGTGATTTGGCCTGTGTACTGCGTCATGTGATCAAGGCTCCACGAGAGCCGAAACGCGTCGTGGCAAACTGGTGTTGGGCAAAATCAATCTCTGAGGAAACACCAACCATTGGGTCTCGTCTCGTCTTTTACAGATATTGGCTGTTGGCGCTACATATCACATATATATATATATATATATATATATCACCAACACCTCCTCCAATAGAAAGAGCCGAGGCCCCATGGGGGTCTGTTTCAGAAGCACTTTAGTTAAGAAAAACGGCACAATGCATTTCGGCCTGTCCAGCCTTCCTCAGGTGCCTGTGTGTCAGGGGGTCTTGGAACACCTTGTTTTTAATCGTCCAGCATCATCCCCATTGGCGGGGAGCTGCTCCGCCTCTTAATCCATGTCTTCCTCAACACACTGCAGTTCATGCAAACTACGAGTCCCAGGATGCAAGATTCACCCAGGTAGGTGCTGCGGGGTGGAAGAATTCTGCCCAAATGGGATCTCAGTGTGCAGGATGAATAGACGTACCCCTTGTAGGCCAATACCCTGTTGAAATGTTGTTTTCGGTGCTTCCTCGGGTCCCGGAATGGGAATAGTAATTATTTGCCTCCGTTATCAAACACTTTCCCTACTGTTGCACTCACTGAAGTGGGAATAGCAAATTTTACCCCTCCACTATCCACCACTTTCCCCACTGTGTCACTCACTGGAGTAGGAATAGTAATTTTTACCCCTCTGCTATCCAACACTTTCCGTTCTGTTGCACTCATTGAAGTGGGAATAGTAATTTTTACCCCTCTGCTATCCAACACCTTACATACAGTTGGACTGATGACTGTAGTGGGAAATTTACGTTTCAAGATTTATTCACAGTTTAATGTTTTAATTTATAATAGAATGTTTTTTATTATATTTTATGTTATAGGTGTGTGTGTATATATATATACTAGCAGCCCGTCCCGACGTTGTCCCAGTATGAAATAGAATGTGTGTAATGTGTGTGTTTGGCAAGGGCAATTTATTTTAAAATCTCGCAGTAGACAAAATTTTTTGTTTCATTAGAATAGGGACGGAGAAGGCCCAGCTGCAGCCCTAGTTGATGTTAGCAGGCGCGTGTAATTGGTGTAGTGATCCGCCGCCTGAGCCCGGCTACAGCCCTGGTTGATGTTAGCAGGCGCATGTAATGTCGTTGAATGAGAGAGTTATCAGCCGCGGGTAAATCCGTTTAATGAGAGAGTTGAGTGACAGCGAGTAGGAGAGGCTGCAGTAATTGTCCCCGCAGACAGGCTCATTTACGTGTTCCTCCGCTTGAGGCCCCGATGCAGGCCTGTTTGATGTTAGCAGCCGTGTGTTCCCCCGCTTGAGGCCCAGCTGCAGCCCTGGTTGATGTTATCAGGCGCGTGTAATTAGTGTACTGATCTGCCGCCTGAGCCTGGCTAGAGCCCGGGTTGATGGTAGCAGGCGCGTGTAATTTTGTTGCATGAGAGAGTTCAGTAACAGCGCGCAGGAGAGGCTGCAGTAACGTTACTTACCAGGCCTCCAGGTGAACGCGTTTGTCATGCCCCCAGCACACGGCCACAGCAGACAATCTTCTGATTAATGTACGACCCACATGGCATGAAGGGCGGAACGTAGCACACGCCCCCAGCGTTTCTCACACCCCCAGCGTGCCCCTTGATGCGGCACAAGACTTTAACCCAACGACAGAAATACAATACACACTTCACAAAATCCTACAAACAGACACAGAGAATGGGACCATGGATGAAAAAATGAAAAACTACCTCACCACCAACAACTCCAAGATTCTATATGATTCCCAAAATCCATAAAGACCCCCTCAGACCACCATGTCGTCCCATCGTATCTACTTGTGGAAGTCTCCATGAGTCAGTTGGTAAACTGTTAGATAAACACCTTCAAACATTTGTACAAAATATGGGCTCATTCATAAAAGATACAAGCAGATCAATAAGAGAATTTGGTGATGTGCAGCATTGATGTTAGAGGTGGTTGAAAAGGCTATGCTCTACATGGATTATGATGAACCCATGAAAATCTTTTTATTGGAGCTCTTGAATTTTACATTAATGCATAGCTATTTCAAACACGATGAACAGTGGTATCTTCAAAAGAGCAGAACCTCGATGGGCAATTGCGCTGCTCCTTGCTACGCGAATATCTTTATGCATGAGTATGAGAGTCAATATATTTTACAATCCCTGAAATGGAAGAATCATCTATGTTTGTATCTTTGATACATAGACGACATCTTTATCTTGTGGAGAGGCACAGAAGACCATTTGAAGGAAAACATTCTTGAGCTCAATGAAGTTCATGAACGCCTTCAATTCACTTATGAAATCCAACATAATTCCATTAACTTTCTAGATGTAACCATTCAAAAATCAGCAACAGGATTTACCACTACTCTGTTTACCAAAGAACAGATCGCAATAACATGCTGGCCTATCAAAGTTTTCACCCTCCGGCGCTCAAACAGCATTTAACGTACTCACAACTTTTGCGAGTAAAAAGAATCGTCTCAGACCCCGAGGAATATACAAACCAATCAAATAAAATGATACAACGTTTTCGAGAAAGAGGATATCCAGAAGCTGTGTTAAATAAAGCAGTTGAACGTGCTAATAACAAAGATCGAAAATCACTTCTAATCACCACAAGTACATAGAAGAAACCTAGAATTACATGCGTTAGTAAGTTTTCTACGGCCAGCTTTCAATTTAAGAGAATTATCAAGAAACACTGGTGGCTACAACAAACTGAACCTGATTTTCACAACATCTTTAATGATACCCCATTGTTCGCCTTCAGTAGGGCTAAAAACATTGGTGAAATTATCAAACAATCTACATCAAAGGACATTGATAAAAAATATAGAGGCACAGTTCCGTGCTGGAACTGCAACAACTGCAACAGTATTTTGCAAGGCAACAGCATCAAACATCCCATTAAAGGGCACACGATATCTCTACATGTGAACGCTACTTGTGACACCAGTAATATTGTCTACTTGTTGAAATGTCCTTGTGGAATGGGGTATGTTGGTCAAACAGAGCGGAAACTCAAAACAAGACTCAATGAACACAAAAGCAATATTAGAACCAAAGCTGCCAAATCAGTTGTTGCTACTCATTTCATTGAAGCTAATCATCAAGTGAGCCAGATCAAAGCATGTATTCTGGAAAAGATTGAAAGATCAGAAGAGAAAAACAATAAGAAATCTCTTTTGAAACGTGAGAAGTATTGGATTTATAATCTTTAGACCTTGAAACCTAACGGCATGAACGAAAGGGTTGAATTTTCATGTTATTTATGAATTTGATTTTTACATTCACTATCATGTGTAGTTCTGTACATGAGCGACGCTGTTTTTTCCCTATAATGCTCTCATGTTATATCTTTTTCTTAAAATGCCCTCATGTTATATTTTTATTGCTTCTGATAACTTCGCTATTCCTGTCCGTTTGTGATTTATATTGCAGTAACTTTATTTGTTCTGCTTTGAATACACTTTTCATATATAGCGCATATACCTTTAACTTACCGCACGCTGTATTCGTTTACTTAACCACTCACCCTGACGTCACATCGTACACGCCCCAATCCGGTTGGGTGAAGGGACTCCGCATGAAAATATGGCGTTTGAGTCGCTACCTCATTGACTCACGGCAGTTTTTGTGTAATCGGTAAGCGTTTGTTTCATAATTCTTTAACTCTATAGACCTTGTCCATTTCCGTTTTTATGGTTGGTGCGAATACTACACTTTTAGCCGACTTGTTATACCACCCGTAAACCGCCAAGCCGGACCATGTTGTTTTGACCCCTCACTCCCAACTAACAATAACTAAGTTTCACTTTTCAGCACGTATTCATCCCATACCCCTCACACCTTTAAAATCGTTCTAAGGTCACTTTTTTACCCCAGCACTGATAAAGTTTGCGTAATGCTTAGCTTTTTCTGTAGTTTTGCTTACACCTTTATTTTTGATTACCAGCACATTAACATTCCACTCACCTGACAATGTGTAGTAGGTGTTGGATAATGCTCAGTGACAAATTCATCTTTAGTGATGTGTACTATGTGTTACCTACTAGATATTCCCCAGACAAAGGCAGTAGCCGAAATGCATTGGGAATGAAAGATAAATGTAATATGGATACCCAGGAGTGATATAAACACATATCCGCTTACCTACCTGGACGCAGTAAATGATGAATAAAATCACTCACAGTTGACAAACCAAAAAAGGACACTCATTGTTTTATTTCAAGATTAGCTGTTGTACACAGCACCTATATCGGTGCCCAAGGAGACACCAATACATCTGTGTTGGTGCAACTTTTAGTGTCTTGAATTTAAACATCATTGAGGGCATGGATGGCATTGGAATGTGGTGATTTGTGTGTGTTTATCGACTTTTTGGAGTGTTTAACTGATGTTCCTCTGGCTTCCTTTGCTTTTAGGTGCACAAGAGAACCACCAGTGCCAGGAAGAAGTCCTGCAGCGGTGTGTGCAGCACAACGTCACGTGACATTACGTGTGGCCACAAACAAGACAACTCTGCAACTCGTGCAACTGCGGCCTGCTGTTCTGACATCTGAAGAATATGGGCCCAAAGAAAGGTGGCCGTAGCGCCTCAGCGAAAAAATTTGCCAGTGCCACTGCCAGTAAGAAGGAGCAGAAGCAGCAAGTGGCACCACCTACCAAGGAGACTGGTGGGCCCAACGACACCTTTTTTTGGGAAAAAAAACTATGCCTGCAGCAGCAGCGGTGTCCGCCGGGGACCAAGCTGGAAGCAGCACTTCCGCTTCATTGGGCTCAGTGCCACCACGCCAAGTTAGGTCCAAGACCATGAGTGCTGCGGAGGCAGCCACTTTAGTTTCTCAATCACCATCGACCAGTGATGTTGGCTCATCACAAGAAAGTACCATCCAATCAACGCCGGGTGTAACTCAGCTGACGAGTGTTCAACAACCACAGCCGCATCAACAACCACAGGTGCAACTAGTACAAGCGCAAGCACATTGGCAAGGAGAGGAGCAAGTACATGGGCAAGGAGAGGCGCAAGGAGAGGCGCAAGGAGAGGCGCAAGGAGAGGCGCAAGGAGAGGCGCAAGGAGAGGCGTAAGGAGAGGCACAAGGAGAGGCGCAAGGAGAGGCGCAAGGAGAGGTGCATGGAGAGGTGCAACTAGAGGTTCACTGAGTGGAACAACTGCCTACAACGCTTGTTCCTCCAGAAGTATGGACACATCAGGAAATTGAGATTCAAGTGGAGGTATCATCCGAGGAAGCCACTTCTCCTGATGATGATCCATTGTCTTCCAGATCCCCAGCAAGAAAAAAGTTCTTCTTCAAGCCCCCTTCATTCTGATGACCTTGATCTTGATTGGAACCCACCAATGCAGTCTGAGAGTGAGGCACGCCATGAGCAGATAAAGGTAGCTAAGCCTAAAAGGAAGGTTTCCGCAAGGCTTCCACTTATGGGTGATGACGACGAACAAGAAGTGGTGTCTTCTGCTGCTGATGAACAGTCTGATGACGACGCAGTGATCACAGCCGTCACTCCAGCCCCAGCGGGCATGCAGCAGACAGATATTTTCACCCTATCCCGAATGGCTGCTGAGCGGGATGTGGGCGGCGTGGCACTGGTACCACCACCAACGCAGTTAACTACAACACCAACACGACCTACAGCTTCCATTGTTTTTAGTCAGAAGGGCCGGCAGGGACCTCCATCCAGCTTGACCTCCATTACCTCAAGTAGTAGTGCTGTAAGTGAACAACAGAAACAAATTCAGCCACACCCATCCTCCACTTCATCTGGCATTGAAAGTCAAAGTAGCACCTCCACCACCAGCAGACATCTCCAGCCCCCAGTTTGGGACTTCTTTACTGTTAGCCAAAAGGCAGAAAACATGGTTGTTTGTTCGATTTGTAAAATATTATTTAATCGGGGTAAGCTTGGTACCAACTATGGTACCGGACGCCAGAGAGGTAATCTCCAAAAACACCACACTATCCAGTGGGAGGCGCACCTAAGGAACATCCGGGAAGTCAAAAGTAGAACTGATCCAAATGTATCCATTCACATTGCATCTGATGCTGACGAGGGGCTGATTGTGCAGGGGGGAAGTCAAGAACCGACCAACATTTTTTCTGATACACCCAGTACCCCTGGCAGCAGCACTGCAGTGGTAGCGCCCACACCCTCTACCCCTGCAACATGTATGAGGCACACTAAGAGTCTGGGAGAGACACCAATGCAAAAAAGTACATCAATGAGCCTAACTGGTTTGAAGAAGTCTGTATCATCATCATTACGTAAAACGGTCCAGCCCACCATTAAAAGTATGTTTTGGTCAGATGCGCCATTTGAACGCAACCACCCAACGGCACGTCTGTATAATGCAAAGCTGGCTAAAATGCTAGCGCTGGACCTTCTCCCTTTTTCTTTTGTGGAAGGGGTGGGTTTTCTAGAATTTGTGGCAACAGTCTGGCCTAAATGGAAGGTTCCTAGCCGGTCCTATTTCGCCAGGGTTGCTGTTCCAGCACTACATCAAGATGTGCTGGAGGTGATTGGCGCAGCTATTCTGAAGAGTGCTGTTCACAATATCCACCTGACAACAGACATGTGGAACAGTTGCCAAGCGCTAGATTACATGTGCATCACTGCACACTGGGTCTCTTTTGCAGGTGTTAAAGACAAGTTAAAAGCAGGTGTTGACACGGACACAGTTATTCAAGCTACTCGGAAACATGCAACAGTAGCCATGTTTGCCATGGAGAAAACACATACTGCACCTAACCTTTTGGACGAGTTTGATAGGAAGGTCTATGAATGGCTGCATCCAAGAAATCGCATACTTGGTTATGTTTCCACGGATAATGGCAGTAATATATTTAAGGCCATGCAGGATGGTGAGTACTTCAGAGTGCCGTGTTTGGCGCACAGTATTAACATCGTGGTGCAGGATTTCTTGAAAAAAGAAAACACAGTCAGCAAGTTACTGACCACCTGCCGAAGAATCTGCACACATTTCAGCCATTCTTTTAAGGCCCGGAAGCAGGTGAGGAGCATTCAACATGAACGTAGACTGCCAGTCAAAGGACTCATCCAGGAGGTGGCAACATGTTGGAACTCAACCTTTTACATGCTTGAGCGTCTGTCCGAGCAGTGGGGGGTAATAAATGATTATGTCTATAAAATGGGTTCTACTATAAAAGACATGAGGCTAGAGTTGGAGGAATGGAAGCTAGTTGCAAGTCTGACAGACATGCTTTCTCCTTTTGAGGTCTTCACACGTGAAGTCAGCAGGGAGGACCGTTCTTTGGGCAAAGCTATCCCAATGTTGGTCATGCTAGAGCACCAACTGAAGACGGTGTCTTCAACGTTCCGAGATGATGCTGAAAAGCAAGAAGCATATCAGTTGGTGGACAGGTTATTAAGCCGCCTAGTTGACAATGAAAGGCTTAAAAACATACATACAGAACAACATTACATGTGTGCCACTATTCTGGATCCACGGTACAAAAAGGCAGTGGCCAGCAAAGCATTCATTCCTTTTGATGAAGCAGATGTTTCAAAGTACAAACATTGGCTAGCTGTGTCAGCCACTTGGTTAGAAAAAGAGCGGCAGAAAATTCAAGGAGCCGGCAGAAGTACAACTGAATAAGCAGGCCATCCGGCGTCAAGTTCCACTTCTGAATCTGTGGCCGAAGGGAGTCACTTTCCCTCACAGCCGTTAACGACACCAGCAACCGTACCATCATTCTCACCTGCACCAGGCCCAGCCATAATATTGTCGGAAGCGGATTGGCTAACTCATCAAGGTTTTGCTCGTTCCAATGCTGCAAAGGCCACAGATGGTATGCAAAGTGGAGCAACCATGGAGAACTTTGAATCGATGGTGCAGGCCTATCTGGATGACCCAACAGAGGTCTTTGTTAATCAGAACCCATTGCTGTATTGTTATAGGAAAAGGCCTCAATGGCCACTGATCACCAACCTGGCTCTAAATTATTTGTCTTGCCCACTCGGAAGCGTGTCTTCTGAACGTGTTTTCAGTGCTGCTGGTGCCATTGTAACTTCAAAAAGGACCCGCCTCTCGCCCAAAAATGTGGAGAGGTTAACACTGATCAAGATGAATCAGCACTTCATACCACCAGATTACAAAATACGTGAATGCACGCAGGAAGAAGAGAACACCGACTTAGGTGATTGAAGTTCTTCTCTGTTAGGTGACCTACTCCCGTCTCAATTCATAGAGTTTGAGGATGAGCTCTACTTCCCTGACACCGAGGCCTGAAAATGACTTCCTTTTTTATCGTCCTTATTCACTTTTATTCCTGTGTGTCTTTCTTTTTTTTGCAACTTTTACCACAACAAAACTCAAATCACCTAATCACAACAAGTCCATCAGCAGCACTGTCTTCATCTTATTTTCCTTATTGATTTGAAGGTGCCGCAGTCTGCATTCCTGAGGTTCAAAAGTTCACAACTCAATCATGGTCCTCTATCATCCTCCTCCTCCAGACTTCCCTATCCATTTCCCTCAAGGCAGATGGCTGGATTAGGAAGAAGAAAGAAACTTTGTCTTCGTAGACGAGTCCCCTCAAGTGGGACTGAATTTACTGACTGACTACATGCTTGCTGATTGCTGACAGAGCTACTTCTGAAATTGACAGGAGAGGCTGCCCAGTGGGCCCTCACTTTCCGCAGAAGATGCAGACAAAAAGTAGAACAGGTAATGAATAATGAGAAGATGGCATGCAGTGGACAGCAATGGCTGTCTGGCTCTGATGAAATCAATTGCTGTTTGTTTTTTGTGCATGAAATGAATCATATGTCTTGTCTTAGTTATTATTTAATCTTCACTCACTGGGATGGATGGATCATCAGCGGTTTACGGAAGAACTATGGCCCATTCTTGAGTGGCAAACAGGTGAACCAGTCTACAACAACTACTACAGCAGAACTACATGTCTGTCTATTCGTGTTATGCAGTGGTCAAGGGCGAGGCAGTGTACTGTTGTTGTTATGCCAGGCAGAGTCCACTCCACTCCAGACAGCAGTTCATGTAAAATTGGGGCTATGTGGCTTGCTGCATACAATTAGATATGCTTTGTCTGTCTGACAAAGAGCCTAGGTATGCTACATCAGGTTGCTTCACTCAGTGGTGCCTGCCTTGACCGTCTGCATGGCCCTGCCTCAAGCTTGGGCCAAACATCCGTTATGTTTGCGAAATTTGCTTGGGGGGGTCGGGGGGCCTGGGAGCACTGCTGGGAAAGTCTAATTTTGATTGCAAGTGGTTTCAAGAAAATTCATGGTGGAAAAGGGGGTTTGGGCCTAGTTGCAGGCAGCGTTTTGGCACAATTTAAACTGAGACCTAGCAGTATTGCGTGTTTTTGGGGGGCTGTTTGGGGGGGTTCTAGGTTTTTGGGGGTGGGCCGGGGGTTCTGGGAGTACTGCTGGGAAGGTCTAATTTTGATTGCAAGTGGTTTGAAGAAAATCCATGGTGGAAAAGGGGAGTTAGGGCCTAGCTGCAGAGCGCGTTTGGAGTGATTTTGACAGGTAGGCCTCACATTTTGTGGGATTTTCCATTTTTCCTTTTGGCCTGTTTGGGGGGTTTTCGACTTTTTTGCGGGTGGGTTGAGGGGACTGAGGGCAATGCTGGGAAGGTCTAATATCAGATGCAAGTAGTTTGGGGAAAATCCATGGTGAAAAAGTTTTTCCTTTTTAGCTCACTTGCGTGTTTTTGGACGGCTGTTTGGGGGGGTTCTAGGTTTTTGGGGGTGATCCGGGGGTTCTGGGAGCACTGCTGGGAAGGTCTAATTTTGATTGCAAGTGGTTTGAAGAAAATCCATGGTGGAAAAGGGGAGTTAGGGCCTAGCTTCAGAGTGTTCTGCATTTTTGTGGATGGGTTGAGAGGTCTGGGGGCAATGCTGGGAAGGTCTAATATCGGATGCAAGTGGTTTGGAGAAAATCCATGGTGGAAAAGTGGGGTTTGGGCCTAGCCCTAGTTACAGAGAGCGTTTTGGCATGGTTGAAAGTTAGGCCTAGTAGTAGTATCGCATGTTTTTGGGGGCTACTTGGGGGGGTTCTAGATGTTTGGGGGTGGGTTGAAGGGTCTGGGAGCACTGCTGGGAAGGTCTAATGTTCTAAAATCGCAGTTTACACTTTACACCTAGCTTGAGGGGAAATATCCGCAAATTTCCCCCACACAAGTTATTTATCCTTGAAAAGGAGACTCAGAGTACGCACTTTCGAAATGATGCTTGTATGTAATTTGTAATACTGCCGACTCTGAAACTGAAAGTGTTATTTTGCACTACACGGCGTACCTTATATTTTTTTCTCCGTGGTGTTTTAATATCACTTCCTGTTTTTACATCAACAATTACAGGCCGGCTTTTACCCTCTGCAATGGGTAAATGGATGAACTCAGGCTTACCATTAGCGAGCCGCAAATCAGCATCCGCCAGGCAGGCAGTGGAAAAGGTGTCTTCTGGTCCTCAACATTGATCGACGGAGCTTCAGATGGAATGGAGTAGTACCGCGAAAAAGAGGAATGGCTGGATGCATGCAATTTCCCAAATTCAACACGACAACTACAACAACATACAGTTACAGTGTCCATCTTCATTTCTACTTATCTTTTAAGTAATGTTATTGCTGTGAACTTCTATGAGTGTGACTCTGTGCATTTGTTTGCTCTCTGCTTCAATTCATCCCTCCAGCCATTGTATACTTTTTTCTTTGCTATTTTTTAAACTAATTTAATGTACTAAGTGGTTCTTCTCTCTGAGGGCAGATAGGCAAGTGAAATTGCGTAATTACTGTAGCCCTGTACTGTCACATTGTTTCTTCATAGTTAGTACATTGTAGAAAGTACTACTTACTTTTCAGTAACCTATCCATTTAGCAAACAACTTCATGCATGCAGTAGTGCATGCACTTCCTTTATGTCCCTTAAAAGATGTATGGATAGCTTCGTATCCAAAGGTTTGTTTATCTTCATTTGTTGTTTGTCCATGCTGTGTTTTTGTTTCCTCTCTCCACAAAACTTTCCCCACAAACCCCATTCCCATTCAAGTTTCAAACCCTAACCCTCTTCCCCTGGGTTGTATGGTTTTCATTGATGTGTGAGTAAATTACAACTATAATTCCACAGTCTTGCTGGGGAGGATAAGGTGCAAGCAACCTCCTCAAATCAATTTTAAGGCAGCTAGATGAATCCTAGGATATTGTAATTCTGGTTAAAAAAAACAACAATGAGTATTTTAAAATTAATTCTGAATTTCATGCCCACCATCGATTGGATCTATTGTCAACATCATCCTCCTACATGTCAAGAAGACTTGTTGTTACGCTGCTGTGTCACTGTTCTTGTTGTAGCCATAATCATCCATGCAATTCTTTTTTTCCCCATACTTATCTTCAGCATTGCTTAGGCTACTGTTCCTTCCAATACTCCTCTCAGGCCACTCAATGTCTCATTGTTTTACTTTGTTTTTCATAAGCTGCTACTGCTAGTGTGGTACCACTCCTACTAACACCACAACAATGGAATTTCGGTCCGGGATGGCGTAATCGCCATTTGCCATGCAGCCAGCGCTGTGCCTAGCTCTATTCTCAAACACGAATCACAGGTAAGATAAGCATTTTGGGAAGGTAGAATAATGGGCTAGGACTCGGAGGAAAGACTGACAGTAGTACTAGTAAAGTATTAGTAGGCCAATTGAATTCACTAACTCTGTTAGTGGCACTTTTGAACATTTTGGACGTTTTAGATAATTCATGCTGGTAAGTTTGATGAAACCAAACGTGCCGTAACCCCCGCCCACCACCCCACAAAATAAGATCAACGCATACACTATGTTGAAGTATGTAAAAAGAATAATGATATATTTCCCCTAACAAAAATAAACTAGTCCCACCCGTCCCTAACCCAAACAATTGTCCATTTCAAATAGTCCACTAGTCCCAAATAATCCCCAACTCCCGATTCCCAACCCCCCAACAGTCTTTAAAAAAGGGGCAAGGGACATAGTCACTTCTGGCGGTGTTTGGACAGCCGGTCCCGCCGCTCCTTGCGGAGGTCCCGGAGCTGTTTTTCAAGGTCGTCCACCTTGCGCTCCAGGTAGTCCACTCAGGTTTAGGCGGCGCATGCGTGCCTTCCAGGCTCTGGTGGGGCCAGTTGCTGATGTTCTTGCAGCTGAGCAGCGACAGGGGGCTGTCAGAGCACGGTGCCGTGCTGGAGGCTGCTGGCTGCTGGACACGGGGGCAGTGCTGGAGGAGGTTGTTGAAGCCCCCTCCTCCTGTTCCCGAGCCCACAGCTGGCAATATTCCACCCGAATGGCCTCCAGCTTCCGGGCCCTGGCCCGGACAGCCATCTCCCTTCTGGTGAGCTTTTTGGGAGCATTTATATGAAGAAAGAAAGAAAAATAATTTAACCAATACTCTTTAACAATAACACAAAATAATTCAACAGAAAGTTGTCTCACAGTAACACTAGCAATTTGCAACCACAGTATAACATTTTGGCATGTATCTTTCTGCCATCTTTGTAGGCCTATAACAGTGGGAGTTTCAGGAAATCTACTAACAGGCAGCACTATGGACTCAATACATAGTCAGAAAGTCAGAGAGTACACCAGTATTCTTCTTTTTTTCTCTAGTTTTGCGAAATAAATTACTTGTACATGAACATGTGGTAGCCGGCATAATGCCAGCTCAGTCAGCTTGCACCCAAGAAAAAGAGACACAAGCCATGATGACGCAGACTTGCATGCATTACTTTAAGCAGGTGGGGATAGGGAAGCTCTTACTTTTGTATAGGGGTGGCACTGGCCATATTCGGTTACATCAAGGGCTACTGCTCAATGTAATTTATATTTCGCACACTCCCCCCCCTGGGCCTTCAGTACTACAAAAGGAAAATGAAGATTATTCATTTCTGCTAATGTATCCAGCTGATCACATGATCTCTTTGCTTATATGATGGATGACTTTAGGTGCTTTGTTGTGATAGATTGAGTGAACAACAGCGATAGTCCACCCATGATTAACACAGCAGAAAGAAAATTATGAACATAGGGAGTGAGTGTGGTAACCATAATTGTCGGAGGAAGGGACTTGACTTGATATAATTGTCAACTATACAATACGTACACAATATATGCTGTGCTTGCAAAGTAAACTAATGTACTGTTACTTTAGGCAAGGGAAAGTTTCTGAACAATCACAACTTGTAGTATTTGGATTTCCTCTGCTTTGCTACTCTGGCACGGACATGCTGTTCGAACAAAGTAACACTCTTCATGCACTGAGCGTCTGTTCTACATACACCTCTGCTATGTATGAGGAAGAAGATACCATCTAGGCTTCCTAAGTAAACGTCTATCATTCTTCTTAATGTCTCAACTGTAACAACTTTTTCTTAACAACCAAATAACACCCTTTTCATTTTATTTGGTAAACCACCGTCTTGACTTGCATTTGAGTTTCACCCAAATGATATATTGCAATGCACACCACACATGAATTTTCTGATTCACCCACACAGGCAGTCATTTTTTCTTTGTCCTCCAACCATCCTTGCTTCAAGCAGCCATGCATCTGATTCCTTCCTATCAGCCATCTCTGCCTGCATTCAAAATCACGTATCATTCTTTACAGTCATAAATGTTATGACTCACTCGTCCTTCCATTGACCCTAAATTCTTTCCCTTTTTGTTCATCACATCCCTCAAGTTCATCTGATATGACTTGGCTTCACGATAAAAGTTTCCCAGCTGATTTGAAGTCAAATAGACGGGGCCATTGCTTACTCGAGAACTACCGCCGCTAATGCTATTGCTAAGTCAAGGGTGACTGTCTTCTCCGTGATTGGCTAAAATGTAGTTCTAAATCAGTAACTGTTCTTAACAGTACAGTGTACTTGTGTAGTGTACTGTCTACTGTACAGTACATTATACACTCCTTTGCGAGCCTACTCTAAAATGTCAATAAGTAAGCAGTATAATAATAACTTACCACTGTCTGCCGCTGCTGAGCCATCCCCCTCAGCTCCTCCTGGTGGCGCCGCCGCCGCATCCGCCGCTTGAGTGGACCCCTCCGCTCTGCTGGTCCCGGCACTGGTGGTGGCAAGTGCTGCATCCGATGTTGTGACGCCTAGAAAAAACATGTCATATTTTTAGATGCCATACACCACCCCCTACTTCGTCTTGTAATGTAGGAGAAAATGTTAAACAATTTTTAATTAATGGGACTGAAAAGAAGTCACGGTTTTGGGGAGGGTGTTAACTTATATGCTTAGCCATAACATGCAACTCTTTTTGGCACAACTGATGAATGCTTGCTCTTTAACGTGCAACATTTTTATGAATACAGACAGAACCAACTACTCCTCATCACCACCAGGAGGACTTGAAGTTCCAACAAGGTGAGGGCTCCCGAGTCCAGCACAGTTACTTCTGACTGAGGTATGTGGAAAGTCGAACTGCAACTGTTTAAAGAAAAACGTCTGAATGGGATGACTACAACAAGAAGAGAGTCCTTCTTTTGTTTTAAAAACCCTCACTCACCAACCTAGTTGGTGACATGCTTCATCATCGGGGTCCACCCTGATAGCCGAGTGCCATCAGGGTGTGCTGCGACACCTGAATTACAGTGGAGCGGGTATTTGTGTGTGAGAAGTGAGAACAAATTATGTTAAAAATTGTCCTGGTATACTTGTGTGAAAGAATTTTTTATTTGCAAGTTACTGAACAATATTAAAATCAAGTGTGTGGATACAATAAAGGTATATTAAGACCAAGTGTATCACTATGTGTGGGGTCTACATGTTTCAACCCGTTGAATGTGATTACCGGGTTTTCATCAGGACCAAAAGTAGGAAAGTGGGTGGTCAGGACACACTAACGACCTGCCAGTCCTAAATTCCTTGAGGCTACCGACAAAAATCTGTCGTAGTCAAATCTTCACGCCCAAGTGGGGGTGAGAAAAGCAAAAAGACCTGTGGAAGAAAAGAAAAAAGGTCACGAATAAATATGTTACAAGCCTGTAACGTCGTGCCGTGCTGATTCTCACGTGTCTGCTTGCTTAATGTACATCCCATTCAGAAGATATTACCAACGGTAGTGCTGTGTAAGACTACACATCATTCAATACGTAATGATGGTGTCCACACTTAATGTGAAATATATAAAGCCTGCCTGCGGCTAGAACACGCATACTATATCAATATTGGCGTGCTCTGTGATCAATAAGCCGTTATTTCAACAGTTGACAGCACCCAATCGTTTAGATGTGCGTGGCTCGGCTCCTCACAGCAATATTAGCGTGAATCAAATAACGGCGTGAGACATTATTCACTTAGACATACATTCACAACCGACAAACATACATCAACCACACAGATGAAGTCCACATGGTAAATAGGGATTACTCCTATTATGGGTCTTTCGGGCTTCACGGGGCAGAGGGAAGGAAAAACCACGTAATGTAACGTATTCTGTTGAGGAAAATAAAGATCGTCTTAACACGAGGCTCGCGGGTGGTCAATAGATCCAAAGGCGGGCCAGGTGCAAGAAAGGCTGGTGTGAGGGGGGGGGGGGTTGGTTACTTACAGTTACTGCATGGTACAAGTGCCGAGTACCTACTCGCCTCTCCGTGCCTCCCCGCTAAGGTTGAGATGCGCCCGATAACGTTAAGTAAGGACGGGCTGGTTTCCGGGAAGGGCGTGGTTGGACGCACGCGTAATGACGCGGTGCGTAATGCAGCGCAAGGAAGGAAGGACTATGCGTTGCGTTGCCTAGCAACTCTGTTCTCCGTGTATGCAGAGGAAACGGAGGACGTTATTATGAACAGAATCATGAGAACGCTGGCAGTTAAAATAATTTAAAGGTCAAGGGACTGCTGCAGGTACCGTATTAAACAGCAGCAATATCAAAGTGCCATAAACAGATTTCAACCGTAGAAAGACCAAAGAGGGCGTGGGCATAATCTGATCCTAACGGTAGAATGGACAGAAAGCAGAGTGCTTACATTGTAGCCAAGATAAGGGACCTGATGTGGTTCAAGGTATATTTGCTAATTCTAGCAAATAATAGGAGCAAACAAATAATGGGGAAGGGTAGGAGGTGCCTAGGTTAATTATCGGGGAGGTCAGAACATAGTTATGAGTACACGGTATGCACGTAGATATTGTGCAAGGGTTAAATCAGAAATGGATAGTTTACATGACACTAGCCCACGGAATATTATCATTCAATCCTGTGACATGGGTGGAAAGCCAGTATATCCATCTTTGCTCTTTCTCAAACAGGCGTTTCTGCAGGTTCGGACCCGGAGTGATTTGTTCAATCACTGTCCATGTCATGTCGTTGGGCGTATGATTCTTTTCAAGGAAATGGTCTGTGAGTCTCGTTGCGTTTTTCTTGCAGCGGATGGTGCTGCGATGCTCACATATTCTCTGTTTGACCTTTCTTGTCGTCATCCCCACGTAACGTTTGTTGCAGATGCATTCTATCAAATATACAACGTTACAGCTGTTGCAATTTGTGTGGGATTGTTGTCTCCATATTTTGCCGATCTCAATATTCAGAGTTTTGTTAGTGAGTTACTGTTGGTTTGTTTTTTGATTTTTGGTCTTGTATTCACTAAGCTATCTCTCAGACTGGGTGATTTTTTGTAGGAAAATAAAGGCTTATCCCAGCAAAGATTGCCGGTTTGGGGAATAGACCAATGTTTGTTGATACTTTTAGAAACTTGGTTTGAGATAGCATTAAACGTGGTTACACAGGTGAGTGGGATTTCCTCTCCTCTTGGTGGTTTCTTCTCAAGGAGGGCTTCTCGGGGTTGATTTCTGGCACGTTTTTGGCACTTATTTATGATCTTTGTTGGATAACCTCGGACCTGTAGTTTTTCTGTTAGGTCAGATGCTTGTTTTTTGTAGTCATTGAGTTTGCTGCAGTTGCGCCTAAGCCTCAAAAATTGTCCATATGGAAGATTTACCCTGAGAGGGCGCGGATGAAAGCTCTCAAACTTGAGGAGGTTATTCTTGGCAGTGGGCTTATAGTGCGTTTTGGTTTCTAGTCGTTCATTCTCTTTTGTGATGATTACATCAAGGAACACTATTTCCTTGTCGTTGAAACAGTGGGTAAATTTCAGATTTTGATCGCACATATTGATCCAGGTGGTAAACTCGATCCGCTGATCTACTGGTCCTTGCCAAATGGCAAGGACATCGTCAATATAACGTTTCCAAAATTTCAAATTGTTTCTGAAGGGATTGTTATCATTTAGAATGTACTTGAGTTCGAAATTGTGGAAATAAAGTCCCGCCACGCTAGGAGCAAAAACACTGCCCATTGACGTGCCCCCCGTCTGGAGGTACAAGGACCCCCTCGAACTCAAGTACATTCTAAATGATGACAATCCCTTCAGAAACAATTTGAAATAAGTGCCAAAAACGTGCCAGAAATCAACCCCGAGAAGCCCTCCTTGAGAAGAAACCACCAAGAGGAGAGGAAATCCCACTCACCTGTGTAACCACGTTTAATGCTATCTCAAACCAAGTTTCTAAAAGTATCAACAAACATTGGTCTAGTCTCCGAACCGGCAATCTTTGCTGGGATAAGCCTTTATTTTCCTACAAAAAATCACC
Organism: Lissotriton helveticus; assembly: GCF_964261635.1. Lineage (NCBI taxonomy): Eukaryota > Metazoa > Chordata > Amphibia > Caudata > Salamandridae > Lissotriton > Lissotriton helveticus. The sequence continues at coordinate 1,778,707,228 of NC_136059.1, read as the reverse complement.
CAGTCTGAGAGATAGCTTAGTGAATACAAGACCAAAAATCAAAAAACAAACCAACAGTAACTCACTAACAAGAATCTGGGGTCTACCAGATGTCACAGGACACTTCCGCTGCGGCTATTGCAGCGTGTGCCACCTAACAAATGACACCAAAACTCTGAATATTGAGATCGGCAAAATATGGAGACAACAATCCCACACAAATTGCAACAGCTGTAACGTTGTATATTTGATAGAATGCATCTGCAACAAACGTTACGTGGGGATGACGACAAGAAAGGTCAAACAGAGAATATGTGAGCATCGCTGCACCATCCGCTGCAAGAAAAACGCAACGAGACTCACAGACCATTTCCTTGAAAAGAATCATACGCCCAACGACATGACATGGACAGTGATTGAACAAATCACTCCGGGTCCGAACCTGCAGAAACGCCTGTTTGAGAAAGAGCAAAGATGGATATACAGGCTTTCCACCCATGTCACAGGATTGAATGATAATATTCCGTGGGCTAGTGTCATGTAAACTATCCATTTCTGATTTAACCCTTGCACAATATCTACGTGCATACCCTGTACTCATAACTATGTTCTGACCTCCCCGATACTTAATCTAGGCACCTCCTACCCTTCCCCATTATTTTTTTGCTCCTATTATTTACTAGAATTAGCAAATATACCTTGAACCACATCAGGTCCCTTATCTTGGCTACAATGTAAGCACTCTGCTTTCTGTCCATTCTACCGTTAGGATCAGATTATGCCCACCCCCCCCCTTTGGTCTTTCTACGGTTGAAATCTGTTTATGGCACTTTGATATTGCTGCTGTTTAATACGGTACCTGCAGCAGTCCCTTGACATTTAAATTATTTTAACTGCCAGCGTTCTCATGATTCTGTTCATAATAACGTCCTCCGTTTCCTCTGCATACACGGAGAACAGAGTTGCTAGGCAACGCAACGCATAGTCCTTCCTTCCTTGCGCTGCATTACGCACCGCGTCATCACGCGTGCGTCCAACCACGCCCTCCCCGGAAACCAGCCCGTCCTTACTTAACGTTATCGGGCGCATCTCAACCTTAGCAGGGAGGCACGGAGAGGCGAGTAGGTACTCGGCACTTGTACCATGCAGTAACTGTAAGTAACCAACCCCCCCCCCCCTCACACCAGCCTTTCTTGCACCTGGCCCGCCTTTGGATCTATTGACCACCCGCGAGCCTCGTGTTAAGATGATCTTTATTTTCCTCAACAGAATACGTTACATTACGTGGTTTTTCCTTCCCTCTGCCCCGTGAAGCCCGAAAGACCCATAATAGGAGTAAGCCCTATTTACCATGTGGACTTCATCTGTGTGGTTGATGTATGTTTGTCGGTTGTGAATGTATGTCTAAGTGAATAATGTCTCACGCCGTTATTTGATTCACGCTATTATTGCTGTGAGGAGCCGAGCCACGCACATCTAAACGATTGGGTGCTGTCGACTGTTGAAATTAACGGCTTATTGATCACAGAGCACGCCGATATTGATATAGTATGCGTGTTCTAGCCGCAGGCAGGCTTTATATATTTCACATTAAGTGTGGACACCATCATTACGTATTGAATGATGTGTAGTCTTACACAGCACTACCGTTGGTAATATCTTCTGAATGGGATGTACATTAAGCAAGCAGACACGTGAGAATCAGCACGGCACGACGTTACAGGCTTGTAACATATATATTCGTGACCTTTTTTCTTTTCTTCCACAGGTCTTTTGCTTTTCTCACCCCCACTTGGGCGTGAAGATTTGACTACGACAGATTTTTGTCGGTAGCCTCAAGGAATTTAGGACTGGCAGGTCGTTAGTGTGTCCTGACCACCCACTTTCCTACTTTTGGTCCTGATGAAAACCCGGTAATCACATTCAACGGGTTGAAACATGTAGACCCCACACATAGTGATACACTTGGTCTTAATATACCTTTATTGTATCCACACACTTGATTTTAATATTGTTCAGTAACTTGCAAATAAAAAATTCTTTCACACAAGTATACCAGGACAATTTTTAACATTATTTTTCCTCACTTCTCACACACAAATACCCGCTCCACTGTAATTCAGGTGTCGCAGCACACCCTGATGGCACTCGGCTATCAGGGTGGACCCCGATGATGAAGCATGTCACCAACTAGGTTGGTGAGTGAGGGGTTTTTAAACAAAAGAAGGACTCTCTTCTTGTTGTAGTCATCCCATTCAGACGTTTTTCTTTAAACAGTTTCTGATGGTACTCCTCTTATGTTTTTGAAAACTTTGGACCTAGGGGACCAAGAGTACACTCCTTTCGCCTTTTGCGAATTGCTCCCTTACTCTCTCTTTGTTTATTGATAGAAAGTCGAACTGCACGTATCATCAACAATGTCCTATTTCTCTTGTCCATACTTCTGTATGTGCAGAATAGTCCCTGAAACACTAGCGGTATGGTATGTGCTACTATCAAATCAAAAATCCAACTACAAGCTTATTCTTGGTGGACATTGACATTTTGCTGTTGGAAATTGTCAAAGCACTAATATTAAGGAGACTGGAATAGACAGCAAGGGCAACCCAGAGGACTGCACTGAGTGCCTCTGGAGCTATTGCTGGATCAGAGTTTTGTTTAACACGGTTTGTCGACTGGGCAAGCTTAGCTACCTACACAGACCGACTATATAATAATAGTAAATAGTCAATCAATCAATCAATCATAGCATTTATATAGCGCACTACTCACCCGGGGGGTCTCAAGGCGCTGGGGGGAGGGGGTCCGCTACTGGTCGAACAGCCAGGTCTTGAGCTGCTTCCTGAAGGCGAGGTGGTCTTGGGTCAGGCGGAGGTGGGTCGGAAGGGAGTTCCAAGTCTTGGCGGCCAGGTAGGAGAAGGACCTTCCTCCTGTGGTGGCTCTTCGGATGCGGGGGACGGCGGCGAGGGCGTGGCTGGTCGATCGGAGCTGGCGTGTGGGAGCGTAGAAGTTGAGGCGGCTGTTGAGGTATCCTGGGCCTTGGTTGTGTAGGGCTTTGTGTGCGTGGGTGAGGAGGCGGAAGGTGATTCTCTTGTTGACCGGAAGCCAGTGCAGGTCTCTCAGGTTTCCGGAGATGTGGCTGCGGCGGGGGATGTCCAGGATGAGTCGTGCTGAGGTGTTCTGGATCCGCTGGAGTCTCTTCTGGAGTTTGGCGGTGGTTCCGGCGTAGAGGGAGTTGCCGTAGTCCAGACGGCTGGTGACGAGGGCCTGGGTGACCGTCTTTCTGGTCTCGGTGGGGATCCATCTGAAGATCTTACGTAGCATACGCAGGATGTTGAAGCACGACGAGGAGACAGCATTGACTTGTCTGGTCATGGAGAGGGATGAGTCCAGGATGAAGCCCAGGTTGCGTGCGTGGTCTGTGGGTTTGGGTGCGCTGCCCAGGGCGGGGGGCCTCCAGGAGTCGTCCCAGGCGGAGGGTGCAGATCCCAGGATGAGGACTTCCGTCTTGTCCGAGTTCAGTTTCAGGCGGCTGTCCTTCTCCACTTGGCAACGTCTGTCATCCCTTCGTGTAGGTTGGCTCTGGCGGTGGCGGGGTCTTTGGTGAGGGAGAGGATCAGCTGGGTGTCGTCGGCGTAGGAGATGATGTTGAGGTTGTGCTGGCGTGCGATGGCTGCGAGGGGGCTCATGTAGACGTTGAAGAGTGTTGGGCTGAGCGAGGAGCCTTGAGGAACGCCGAAGATGACTTCGGTGGCCTCTGATCTGAGCGGGGGGAGGCGGACTCTCTGTGTCCTTCCGGCAAGGAAGGAGATGATCCACTCCAGTGCCTTCTCCTGGATTCCGACGTTGCTGAGGCGCTGTACTAGGGTACGGTGGCAGACAGTGTTGAAGGCCGCGGAGAGGTCCAGGAGGATGAGGGCCGCTGTTTCTCCGTTGTCGAGCAGGGCTCGGATGTCATCGGTGGCTGCGATCAGGGCGGTCTCGGTGCTGTGGTTGGCCCGGAAGCCAGACTGCGAGGGGTCGAGGGATCCGTTCGTCTCGAGGAAGGCGGCCAGTTGCTTGTTGACGGTCTTCTCGATGACTTTTGCTGGAAACGGAAGCAGCGAGATGGGGCGGTAGTTCTTGAGGTCGGTGGGGTCGGCTGATGGCTTCTTAAGTAGGGCGCTGAGTTCGGCGTGCTTCCAGCTCTCCGGGAAGGTAGCGGTGTTGAAGGAGGTGTTGATGATGTCCTGCAGGTGGGGTGCGATGACAGCGCCGGCCTTGTTGAAGACGTGGTGAGGGCAGGGGTCTGTCGGGGATCCGGAGTGGATGGAGTTCATCGTGTTGACGGTGTCTTCGGTGCTGATCGGGGTCCAGGTACGGAGGGTCATTGTGGGGGTGGGTGGTTCGCACGTGGCGTGCGTCGGTTGAGTGGTGAAGCTGTTGTGTATGTCCGCGATCTTGTTGTGGAAGTAGGAGGCGAGGGAGTTGCAGAGGTCTTGCGAAGGGGTGATGTCGTTGTTTCCGGCGTTGGGGTTGGAGAGCTCTTTCACGATGTTGAAGAGTTCTTTGCTGTTGTGTGCGTTGTTGTCTAGTCGTTCCTTGAAGGCGGTTTTCTTAGTGGCGTGGATCAGTTGGTGGTGGATAGTAGTAGCACAGAGAGTGATGTTAGAGACAGGATAAGAAAGTAGAAACAGTCTACAAGAAGATGAAAGACTATTTTGTAAGAAATAGAATTAGGAAACAGTTTGGAAAGAATAGGAGCTGTAAAAGTTAGGGAAGTATAATTATATAAACAACAGAACAACTTATTGGGGCCAGCAGAAGAGCCTGCAGAGGACTGTTCCTGCCCACTCTGTTCCGCCAGAGTCTGGGATGTTGCTGCCTTGCCCCTGGGAGGTGCTGATGATCATGAAATAAACACAAACATGGATGATTGTTTTTTGGAAATATTTGATTTCTTTGACCACAATCTAAAATTATCTTGGGGAAACAAATTAGCAACAATTGCAGTACATGTATTGACCTATCTGATCTGGTCAACTAGGAGGATACTAGTACAGTATTGCTGGATTCGCAGACTGTCTACTTGGAAAGTTATGTAAATCACTAACTAAACCAACAACAAAACGGTTCTACTACGACTGCCAGCACTCAGCAGCACACGACGTGACAGACACATTCCGTCATCATGATTGCAGAGCACTAAAAAATGTCCTACTAGTAATAACAAGTCATAATATACTCAACCTATCAATCCATCACTATCTCTTCTTCTTAGTGGCAGCAGGAGTACAAAGGAAGGACTAGACTTGAGTCTCTAGTCTCTCTAGCATTACGCAGTTCTGTAAAATACTACACTCATACATATTCAGGCCAAATGAGCACAAAGTTGCAAACAAGTAAGCATAGTAGCAACGCCACTGAGGAGGCGAGCACCTGCAATGACAGAAGCTACTTAAACACTATTTTACCTGCAATGTAATCGAATAGGCAGCATTCTTGCTCTTCTGGAAAAACATATATTAGCAATATAACACAGAGCAGAAGAATACAAAGTAGTTATTAAATAGCTACTCACCAAGGCCAGGGATCTCCACACCCAGCAGGTGGAGCGCCCATGTACGACCGCATGGGTAACTTCGCGGTCGGTGCACTGCAAGCGGCCCGCGAATACGTAAAAAAACCCGCGAACGTGCAAAAAAAATACGCAAATTCGCGCGGATTATGCGGATCGCAAATTCGATTTCGCGCCAATTCGCGGACCGCGAATTCAAAAATTTCGCCCATACTTAAATTACACGCACCTGCTAACATCAACCAGGGCTGCAGCTGGACCTTCTCTGTCCCTATTCTAATTAAACAAAAAATGTTGTCTTCCGTGAGATTTTAAAATAAATTGCCCTTGCCAAATACACACATTATACACATTCTGTTTCATACCCGGACAACGTTGGGACGGGCTGCTAGTATATATATATGTATATATTTATATATATTCCACACAAAATTTGCCCCTTCCATAGTCCTGGCCCATTGTCAGGTGGTGCGTGACGCCGGCTGAGACAGCCGGCGAATTACAATCCACAGAAATCCAAGTAAAATGCACGCTCAGGAATATGCTCAAAGCAGTTTATTTTAGGTTACGCGTTTCGACAGACTGACTGTCTTGATCGCAAAACGAATAGAGAGTCTGGGTGCAATTCATGGAAGAATGTTAAACACAAACAAAGAACTTAACATACAATTCTGTGATAGTCTGAGGTAAACATGGGAGCAGTCTTAGTAAGGTGAAATTAGCCAAACCAAAGTAAACACAACCCTCATGGTTTCTGCATTTGTAATCAAATGGGATGTTATGCATTGTAAAACATGATACCAAATGACGCATTTTGAAAGAAACGTTGAATAGCATCATTGGACAATACTTGCGGTGTTCACTCAACAAGTAAGTGTATATATCTAGGTAGGGTAAGTAGTACTTGCGGCATAATGTGTGGGTGAGTGCCAACACAGATGCCTCAATGCCCCGATCCATGTAAGACATACGGCAAATGGAAATCAATCGGGGCTGAGGTAGACAGAAGTCATGGTAATGCCCCTCACCTAAACAAGTGTGTGCGTGGGTACCTAGCGTGTATATATCTAGGTAAGGTAAATAGTACTTGCGGCACAATGTGTGGGCATCATGTTCGATGATAGATTGACTTTTGTACCCCATGCCGATCTGGTGGTCTGGGCAGTGTTCGACAAACTTCGACTGATCAAAAAAATTCTTCCATTTCTCCCCGTGAATGCAGGTAAAACTTTGGTCAGTACACTAGTGATGTCATCCTTGGACTACTGCAACAGGCTGTTTGCTAATGCACAAAGCAGGGTTATTCAAAACTGCAAACCGTTCAAAATGCGGCTGCCAGAATGCTGTCAGGGACCCCCAAATTCAAACCCATCTCCCACTGGTTGTCAGTAAAGAACCGTATAAAATTTAAGGCATTATGTAAAGCCTCTCGTAAAATAGGCCCCCAGTTCCTAATAAATCAGTTATCCACCTACCTTCCTAACTGACTGCTTTGCTCCTCCACTGCATCTCAGTTAACGGTACCACACACAGAAACCGTCTCCTGGGATGACAGGCGTTTTGTCGTTACACCCTCCCACTGGAGATCAGAGCTTGTCAGTCATTCTTACTCTTCAGAAGGATGATAAAGACTTGGCTGTTCAACCAAAAATTCTGTCCACCGATTCTGCTCACTGTCCGCAGCGCCGAGATGCCCCAGGTCATTTGTGCGCTTTACAAATCTAAACAATAAATAAATAAATAAATGAAATTCAAATATAACGAGACTTGATGCAGCTTATAAAATACGTACTAAAACCCAGGACCCATGAAAGCCTTGACAGACCAAAAAAATAGCCCCAGTAGACCCTGTCTAATGCTTTTCTACGTCCAACAGGATCCTCCCAGAGAACGTCTGCAACTTCCAAAACTGAGATGGCTAAATTAACATGAGAGGTTGAGTCCCAAGTTGAGATGAAACTGTGATGCATAGGGTCTACAAGAGAAGAAATAACAGCAGAAAGATAATTGGACAGTATATGAGTGTACATTTTAGTATTCAAACCCATCAAATGAATGGGACAATATGAGCCCCATTTGAGAGGCTCTTTCGCTTTCTTTAAAAACAGTGCATTGTAAGCCTCCCCAGTATGCTGGGACAGAGTATGAAAAAGAGGCACAATTAATTCATCAAAAAGAAGGACGTTACCATTGGAGTATACTTTATAACATTCAATTTGAATAGAATCTGGTCCCTACACTTTACCAGAAGTCAGTTGTAAAATGGCTTTCCAAATCTTGGGCAGAGTACTTTTCTTTGGAAAGCTGTTAATTGAGGTAAGCTCGCAACCTGCAGATAATAATCAATCAATTCTTGTGAGGGGGAGCAATTATCTTGAAACATAGTTGAGTTAAATTCATGAAAAACTGACAAAATACCCACTGTCAATATCTGGGCAGAGAATTCTTTGATACTTGAGATTAGGTTTTGCTACTTCTAGCTCTGACCTAGAATGATAATATATGCCTATATCTAGGGCTCCTACACCCTCTTGAATCCAATTCAAGTACAGATTACCACATAACCCCCTGCCTGGTAGAGCCCAATCTTCAGCCATTTACTTTGCATCCGATTCCAATCTGGCTATCAATGACTGACTCGTATCTCCCAGCAATCATCTGCACTCTAAGCCTCCTCTACCACTTCCCCAAAACTCCCAGCACTCATGTATAGATACAAGTTCATCTACCTCTAACTGGTCTCCTTGAGTTCTGAGCATTGTCATCCGACACCCCAGTGAGCTTTTTGTCCCGGCAGAGGGGTGACCGTTGGAGTGCCTGGCACTATCCATGCACAGTTATCTGTGAAAGCAGGTAGTGAGCTCAATGTGGTATCGTGGAATGTGGCTGGGATAAGATTGAAATTGAACCTTCCACATTGGATACATCTTATTGAATCATTTGACATATGCATACTCCAGGAAACATGGAGTACCATCCCTGTCTGTGAGCCTGGTTATGTAATATCCCACCAGCTAGCAATCTCCAATAAGCCAGTATGCCCTGTAGGGGGACTTATAATTTTGATCAAGATTGCGTTCTATTGTACAGCACGTGGGCTGCGGTCTGACAGCTTGGACATTCTAGCTGTGCAACTTAAAGGCCTGAATGGAGCCTTACTTGACATCTGTAATGTCTACACTAGAGGAACTAAGGTGGGAAAGAGGTCAGACACGATAGATGAGCTGGAGGCTCTTCTGGACGACAGGGCAACTCTACCTCTGCAGATTGTGGCTGGAGACTTTATTGTCACTTTTGAAGCCCTGAATAGCAAGGATATCTGCTAGGCTAACGAGGAGGACAAGCGGTGGCATATCCCCCTCCTTGACCTCCCCATATAAAAAAATTGACCCAAATAGCACTCCAGCTAAAAGCACTTTCCTTGGAGCTTGGTCTCAGGGCAGCAAATTGTCATACTGCATCTGATCTAAGGGGAGGGGCAATACTTTCAACAGGACCAACAAATTAAGTCGTATTGACTACACTTTGTTGGACCTGAGGCTGTGGTCCAGAGTGTGGGTTCTACTGTGGACAGCGACCATAATCCCGTACAACTTTTACTGAGGCCACTCTGGTTCCTCAAACCAAATCCTGTTCTCAAAGGAGACATTCCCTTCTAATGACTACCGTCGCCTTAAGTGGCCCCAAGTGGTTATGAATAAAGATAAGCTGGAATTCATCAAACAGAACCTGCTGACATCCACAGCTGAGCTCCAAAGCTTGACTGTTCAGCCAGGAAGGCTGGACAAGATTAGGTATTGCCACACTCAGCTATTTTGAGCAGTTAGCCAAGCTCTTCCAAGAACCGGAGCGCCAATCTAAATCTGACCTGAACATAAGACCACAGCTGGCCCGGTACAATAAGGAATGTAGAGCTGCTAAATGTTAGCTAGTTCAGGCAATTGTAGAGAACAATCTGATTCTAGTGAGGGACCTTAGGAGAAGGTATAAGTGAGCTCAAAGGATGGTCAAAAGGGAGTGGGATATAGGTAGATGGGCCTTGATTACAGAGTCCTGTGAAAGCAAGGACTCGCAGCAGTTTTGGCTTCTTGTAGCTTTGAGGGTTGTCAACAATATCTCCGCCACTGCATGGCATGACCATTTATCAAGGCTTTATTCTAGGCCTAGTTTAATTGAAAGAGAGAAAGCCTCTTATAGCCAGGTCCTTTCTCCATTACATAACTTCTCTTCAAATGAAATTATGACTTTCATTAATTCCATTGCCAAGGCAAAAGCTTCTGGGCCGAATGGCATTCCGGGTGACATGTTTAAAAATGACAGCGAGAATTGGGCCAACTACATTTTTGCCTTGGCTTATGCCATTGCAGCAGGGGCCCAAATACACAATTCTTGGTAGGGAACTGATGTGATCCCAGTGTATAAGAAAGGCAACAGATCTCAACCTGGCAATTATTGGCCAATCAGTTTGATAGACTGTATCCAAAATGTCTCCACACCAGCACTCCTCCTTAAGGTTCAGGATTGGATGAGCATATACAACATCCTTTCCCCATTCCAGGCTGGTTTTAGACAGGAAACGAGCACCACTGATCAGGTATTTTGTTTTCTACTTCTTATCTGGAAGTTTGTAGTCTTGGGTCGTGGGAGTCTCTAAGTAGCCTTCATCGACCTAAAGACCGCCTTTGATCTAGTCCCCAGGAGTAAACTCTGGCAGGTTCTAAATGATATGGGCCTCCCCAAGGAGATTTTGTCACTCATTATACATATCCATGAGGCAAACATTGCTAGGGTGCGCTGGGGCTCCCAAGGCCAGCTTTCAGACATGATAGTAGTCAAAAGGGGGTACGCCAGGGCTGCGTCCTGGCTCCCACACTTTTCTCCCTCTTTGTGAATGGTGTAGTCCAGTATCTTTATGAGAAACAGAAAGGAACCCATTATGCCAAAGGAATAGGATATTATACAATCATGTCAACAAAAATTGATTCCTTTGGACAGAACTCTCAGGCTACAACTATTCGCTATATATCTAATTATACACAACGCTCACACGCATTAAATCTATCCACATACATGGAGGGAGCAGTATAATTACACGCCCGAACCCCTTACTTATAAATCAGAAGCAATGGTTTTGCAAAAATAAATCACTTTATTCCTCCATAAAAGACAGGTTATGGTTAAAAATACTTAAGCTTGACAGTATACAGGTAAATAAAACTTCTGTTCCATCAGAACATAGTCATTAAACACAATAATTGCAAACATAGGTTAAAAGCTTGAACAGTTAGGACCACCTCTTACTGTGATCAGGTGACAGCAAGGCTGATTCAAAGCCATTCAAATCCGGACAGCGATAGAAGCCACACGAGAGGACAGCTCAAAGGCGCATAAACCCTAATTATAAAAAGGATCTTCACTGGGGCAACCTCTAATCTATAAGGTGTACCGAAAGATGTAACAGATAATACCTACATCTGTCCTCTTCATAATACATGACATTTTATAAGAACTTTTAATTAAATTACCTGATGAAGGCCAACGATGTTTATGAACTTAATAAACTTCAGTGTCCTATACCCACAGACCAGTATAGCTCAGTAAATTTAAGTAGGATCCATTGTTTGCTTAAGTGAATAGGTTGACAATATAAGTGAATAGGATGTGTGCTGGTGTGTAATATCGATATAGGTGTATAAGTATATTTGATAGTGTTCTATTGATCATTGACTGCATGTATGAGTGAATCTGTGGGCAATTGATTAGATGTGTGTATAGATCTAGGAATCACTGAGTGGATTTTTAGAAACTTGTATCGGTGTCAATGGATTTAAATAGGGTACTCTGTATTTTACAGTGATTGACGTAATTTGAATTTGAATTTGAATTTAAAAACATTTGTACAGCGCTCGCATACCCAACGGTTTCATGGCTCTAGTGGTGATCAGTGGATGGCAGCAGCGACGGATTTAGGGGTAGGCTTGGGTGAACAGAAAAGTTTTAAGATTTTTACGGAAAAGGGGATACGAGAGGGAGGTGCGTAGAGCGATTGGGAGGGAGTTCCAAAACGTTGGGGCCAGGACAGCGAATCTCACTCCGCCCGCCCTCTGCTTTTTAAAGCGGGGGATGGTAAGAAGGGCCAAGTGGGCCGAGCGGAGTTCTCTGCCTGGGCAGTATGGTTTGATAAGAGAGCAGATGAATTTAGGAGCAGTGCCCGCTCTGGCTTGGTAAGTAAGACAGCCGAGCTTAAACAGGGCACGCTCTCTTATCGGGAGCCAATGCAGGGTCTTGAGTAAAGGGGTGACCCGATGATATCTGGGAAGGCCATGGATCAGACGGGCCGCCTGGTTCTGCACCAGTTGCAGACGGTGGATCATATATGCAGGGGCTCCGTTATAGACTATGTTGCCATAGTCTATCCGAGATAACACCATGGCCATCATGATGATTTTTAGAGCAGGGGGGGAAAAGAAGCGGGAAACCTTCCTAATCACTCTGAGGGAAAAGAAAGATGATGAGACCACAGAGTTAACTTGTGGGAGAACCGAGAACTGGGGATTAAGAAAGATACCCAAAGTCTTCACTTTGGGAACCGGGAGTGGAGGGACACCAAGGGAGGGGGGCCAAAAGGAGGGAGACCAGGGACTGCAGCCACCTCCGGTCAAGACCAGTTCGGTCTTGTCCGGGTTGAGTTTGAGGTGGCTGCAGTTCATCCAATCTTGAATAAGGGTCATGGTGGTTTGAACATTCAGAGCGGATGAAGGTGAATGGGATAAATTGAAGATTAACTGTTCTGTAATGTTATACTAGTGTATGATGAGGTGTATCGTCACGTGGATGATGTCATCAGTGATGTCATTTGAGATGTCATCAGTGATGTCACTGACCATGTCATGAATGATGTAATATGTGACATCATCAGCAGTGGATTGCGGGTGCGCAAGATATAGTTAGTACAACTAACTATAGCGGAGGAATTTCAATGGTTTTGTATGAGTGAAATGTCCAGCTAACTATAACACCCCTAAAATCTACAGTTTTTTTAGTGAATTTCTAAGGTTTTTTAAATGCTAATTCCTAACTATATCAGGCCTGAAACCTATGTTTTTTTCAGTGAATTTCAAAGATTTTTTAAATGCTAATTCCTAATTATGATGTGTGTAAACCTATAGTTTTTCTGTGAATTTCTAAGGTTTTTTCAATGCTAATACCTAACTATAACGTGTGTGAAATCTATGTTTTTTTCAGTGATTTTACAAAGTTTTTTAAGTGCTAATTCCTAAATATAACGTGTGTGAAACCTATGGTTTTTTCAGAGAATTTCCAAGGTTTTTAAAATGCTAATTTCTGTATAAATTTTTTTAGTTTTTTATATATTTATTTTTATATATTTATTTTCCAACAAACTGCCTTTGTATATTGTAATACATTGACTGTATCCTGTAATATGCAACGGCACAGCTAGTTTTTATGATTTGGATAAAGTTAAACAGTATAGTCTACATATTCAATCAAAATGTAAACAGTTAAATTTGTCAAATAATTATTTTTTTCAACGTGAGCACAACGTGCAAGCACCTTGTGATTTTCTTTTTTTCTTAAAATGTTTTTTTTTCCCTTCGGGGTCCTTCAGAGACCCCCTGAGAAGGCCTAGGGGGTCAGAGAGTCTCTACCCTGCCCCCTTTTCACCTTCTCCACTATTGTTTTTGACTTAGTTCTCCCTCGAGGGTGCGCGCACCTCGCGATTTAAAAAAAAATATATATATTATTTTTTGCCCTTCTGGGTCCTTCAGGGACCCCATGAGAAGGCCTGGGGGGTCTGGGACTCTCTTCCCTGCCTCCTTTTCACGTTTTTAAAAGCTTTTACGAAAATCGGGTAAAACGTCATTCATATGCGACGGTCGCGCAACGTGCACGCATGCATGCGCGCACGTTGCGCGCACGTAAAGTCATGTGACATGAAAACAACACTTTTGATTGGTTTATAGGAGTTTCTTTTCCAGAATCTTGAAAAACCCCACCGACTTCCCTCACTATCTCTTTTGGTTTCCTGAGAGAAGGATCTCTGCTTTGTTCCAGCTTTTTTCATATCAAAATGGCAGAACAGCAGCCACAGGATTCTTCTGAGTTTGTGTGTGAGTAACTCTATAGATGAGTGTCCGTATGTAATAAGATGTATAGGTGTATGAGTAGATATGATGAGTGAGTACATGTATGAGTGCCCATATAGAACTGTTAGTGAATGACTGGATGTGTATGTAGATTTTGGAATTACTGAATAGGTTGTTCTAACTGGAATTGGTATCTCCATTTTTTCGAAAATTTTTGTTTCTATTTTTGAATGTGTGTATCAAGGGTTATATTACGCTGAGAAGAGGTCTGCCACTCTTTCACAAGGATGATGTCATCAGTGATGTTATCAATGATATAATTTGAGATCTCATCAGTGATGTCATCAGTGATGTCACTGACCATGTCATGAATGATGTAATATGTGACATCATCAGCAGTGGATTGTAGGCGCGCAAGCTATAGTGAGTACAACTAACTATAACGGGGGAATTTCAAATTTTTTGCATGAATAAAATGACCAGCTAGCTATAACTGGTGTGACACCTATGGTTTTTACAGTGAATTTCAAAGGTTTTTAAAATGCTAATTCCTAACTATAACGTGTGTGAAACCTATGGTTTTTTCAGGGAATTTCAATGGTGTTTAAAATGCTAATTCTTAACTATAACGTGTGTGAAACCTATGTTTTTTTTAATGAATTTGCAAGGTTTTTTAAATGTTATTTCCTAACTATAACGTGGCTGAAACCTATGGTTTTTTCAGTGAATTTCAAAGGTTTTTTAAATGGTAATTCCTAACTATACCATGGCTGAAACCCATGGAATTTCAATGGTTTTGTAAATGATAATCTTTAAATGTATTAATTGTTATATTTTTTATACTGATTTACTACATTATTTTAAATTATTTATTTTTAGATATTTTATTTTTTAAATTATATTACATATTTTTAATATAAATTGAAAAAAAAAATGTTTTACAACTCTCTGCAACACAGCCCCCTGGCGCGTTTGCAGAGGGGAAAATAATTCCCCTTGCATACTGGGGGTCCCTGGGGGCCTACTAGCCCACCATGAACCTCCAGTATTCCCCAGGGGGTTGCATTGCAGAGAGGTGTAATGAGGCCACGCCCTTTTTTACACCTCTCTGCAGCGCAGCCCCCGGGCGTGTTTGCAGAGGGGGAACTAATTCCCCTTGCATACTAGGGGTCAATGGGGGCCAACTAGCCCAGCATGAACCTCCAGTATTCCCCAGGGGGCTGCATTGCAGAGAGGTGTAATGAGGCTATGCCCCTTGTTACACCTCTCTGCAACGCAGCCCCCTGCCACGTTTGCAGAGGGGGAACTAATTCCCCTTGCATACAGGGGGTCCCTGGGGGCCAACTAGCCCACCAGGAGCCTCCAGTATGCGCCAGGGGGCTGCATTGCAGAGAGATGTAATGAGGCTATGCCCCTTGTTACACCTCTCTGCAACGCAGCCCCCTGCCACGTTTGCAGAGGGGGAACTAATTCCCCTTGCATACTGGGTGTCCCTGGGGGCCAACTAGCCCACCAGGAGCCTCCAGTATGCGCCAGGGGGCTGCATTGCAGAGAGATGTAATGAGGCTATGCCCCTTTTTACACCTCTCTGCAACGCAGCCCCCGTGCGTGTTTGAAGAGGGGGAACTAATTCCCCTTGCATACTAGGGGTCCCTGGGGGCCAACTAGCCCACCTGAAACCTCAAGTATGCGCCAGGGGGCTGCATTGCACAGAGGTGTAATGAGGCTATGTCCCTTTTTACACCTCTCTGCAACGCAGGCCACTGGCGCGTTTGCAGAGGGGGGACTAATTCCCCTTGCATACTGGGGGTCCCTGGGGCATATCTGCCCAAACGCCGATATTCCGAACGATTGAAAATGACTTTTCTTGAGAAACATTTGGATTTGGATTATCATGTCCTATACTTTGGAATTTTTGAAAGACTGACTTTGAGGATGCTATAAATTACTCAAGTCTGCCCGAATTGTGTGGGTAAAATTGATACCTAGTCACTTAGAATAAGAATGTACTTACGTCTCGTCTAACATTTGGAAGAAATATCTAGTTATATAACAACAGGATACCGACATAACTTGAAGGAAATAAGAACGCCCTGAAGAAGTTCTGTTGTACAGAACGAAACGTGTCGGCTGGCTGTGGTACATAAACTTAAGGAAAATAAAAGCATTTGAATATACACCAAGATTCAGCGCTTCAATAAGGACTCTAAGTGATATGATTTGATTGGACTTATTGTGCAAGTGGTGCTGTGCCAAACTTTGGAATATTCTCCACTACTCTCTACTACTTACTCTCTCCTACTCCACTACTCTCTAATACTCATTCTCTACTACTCATTCTCTACTACTCTACTACTCTCTACTACTCTCTCTCTACTACTCACTCCCTACTACTCACTATCTACTACTCTCTACTACTCACTCTCTACTACTCTCTACTCTCTACTACTCACTCTCTACTACTCTCTCTCTACTACTCACTCTTTACTACTCACTCTCTACTACTCTCTACTACTCACTCTCTACTTCTCACTCTCTACTACTCTCTACTACTCACTCTCTACTACTCTCTCTCTACTACTCTCTACTACTCACTCTCTACTACTCACTCTACTACTCACTCTCTACTACTCTCTACTACTCACTCTCTACTACTCTCTCTCTACTACTCTCTACTACTCACTCTACTACTCACTCTCTACTACTCTCTACTAGTCTCTCTCTCTGCTACTCACTCTCTACTACTCTCTACTACTCACTCTCTACTACTCACTCCCTACTACTCTCTACTACTCACTCTTTACTACTCTCTACTACTCACTCTCTACTGCTCTCTACTACACACTCTACTACTTACTCTCTACTACTCTCTACTACTCACTCTCTACTACTCACCCTCTACTACTCTCTACTACTCACTCTACTATTCACTCTACTACTCTCTACTACTCACTCTCTGCTACTCTCTCTACTGCTCTCTACTACTCTCTACTACTCACTCTCTACTCTCTATTACGCACTCTCTACTCTGTACCTCTCTACCTCTCTCTACTTCTCTCTCTACTAGTCTCTACCTCTCTACCTCTACCTCTCTGGCTCTACCTCTCTACCTCTACACCTCTACCTCTCTACCTCTCTCTACACGCACACATATACACACATATATATATGCATATATATGCATATGCATTTATATATATGTATGTGTGTATATATATATATATACATACATATATAAACATATATAATCTGTATATCTATATAAATACAAATATAAATGCATGCATACATATACATATATGCATACATATGCATGTTATTTACATGAAAGTTTAAAAAACACTAATAAAAGCAAAGCTAAAAAGCCACCTCATTACAAACAGAATGGCTTTAACTTAAATGAGGGTGAGATCTATTGCATTTTGAATGCTTGTTTACTTTGGTTCCATAAAAAAGGCATTCAGATGTGTCACACATTTGCCATAAATTCTGAATGTTAGCACTCTAGTTGCTCATTAGATCACTGTAGTAAAGCTACTGCTCACCAGGGAAGTCTGCTGCTGGTATGTATTCAAAGTGCATGTTTCAGTCTGCACGTCAGAATTTTTTTAATGAAATAGAAGAGGATTTGAGAAGTCACTCAAAATGTGCCCTAATTTTTCTTTCTGAAGCACTAATCATACTTTCTATGGCAAAATGAGTCCCCTCATTTTGTTCCTTTTTAAATTAAATGTTTTCAAACTTACCACTTCATTCCAATCAAGATGGCTTCTGGTGTGCCATACTTTTTTGTCATAAGTAAGACTGTTAGCGCTCTAGTTGTTCTTTAGAACACTCTGGGACATTCTGTCATTTTGCTATACTTGGGCTACATCTGGGTGATATTTGGGCTACATTTAGGCTGTTTTGTCTCTGGTGGCCATCTTGGGAGACTGCATGTCAGAATTTTTTAATGAAATTGAAGAGGATTTGAGAAGTCACTCAAAATGTGCCCTAATTTTTCTTTCTGCAGCACTAATCATACTTTCTATGGCAAAATATACCCCCTCATTTTGTTCCTTTTTAAATTAAATGTTTTAAGAGTTACCACTTTATTCCAATCAAGATGGCTTCAGGTGTGCCATACCTTTGTAATAAGTAGGACTGTTAGCGCTCTAGTTGTTCTTTAGAACACTCTAGGAGGCTGCAGTAGAACACAAAGGAATCAACTGACAGTCTCTGTCCTTGTTGGATGTACATGTTTTACTGAGAATGTCAGACTTCATTCTCACATGACTGAGAAAGATAATGTGAATTTACAGAAAATATGCTTTCAGTTTAGCTTATAGATCCCCTTCCAAACCACTGTGGGAAAAGCATGAGATTTTAGTTTTCTTTCAAACATGATTCATGATATCACAGCAGAAATCTTTTTCACATGGTAAAATCACCTTAGAACACACCACAATTCCTAAAATGAGTATGGTACCATCAACAAATGATTTATAATGTAACTAAAGTCCTAGAACGCTTTATTAACTACAATGCTTTTTAATGAGGTGCTATCATGTATATTGGTCCCAAGATGGCTGCCAACACTTCTTGGAAAAAGTGCTGACAGCCAATCAGATCAGATGTGTGGTTAGGCTCTGCCCAGATATATATGTGTTTTTGAAGTTAATTTTCATAAAAACCACTGGAGCAATTTTCACCAAATATAGCAAAAGCACTTCTGTGTACCAGTCCCTACAATTTTGCCAAGTTTGGTGTAATTCCGTTCAGCGGTTCGGGCTGTAGACTTGTCAGAACGCCCTATGGAACTTAACATGGGGAAAACACGATTTGAGACCCCCTTTTTTCTCAGCCCCCACTTCACGAATCCCCCCGAAACTTTCAGGGAAGGAGCGCAGCGGAGCTGGCCAACATTTTGGAAAATTACACGCAAATTCCTCAACAGGCCCCAAAGTTATTCCCAATGGAATGTTGCAGATTTCCTATGGTAGTTAGGTCCTAACTATATATGCCAGTAGGTAATATATATCAAAGAAAAAACAATCCTGTTCCAACGAAGAAGAGGCACGTACTCGAGGTATGCATGGATAAGGCTTCTTTATTGTTGATCAGGTCTCCCGCGACCCCGAATAAAAAGAGAGACGCGTTTCGCCTACACAGCAGGCTTTATCAATCTAATTGGCGCCATAAAGTTTTATAAATTATATATATAAAAAAAACAATAATAAAAAAAAATATATATATATATATATATATCAATGCTCGAAGGTGTCCACCTTTGAGTAGCACGCGAACAGCAGCTTGGTTTATGTATAGGTGAGAACGGGGATCCACTCGTAGATGCCACTCCGTACGGGATCTGCCCGACGCGTTTCGAAGCTCCATATGCTTCTCTTCAGGGGCTTTAACGGAAGCGGTGTGCGCAACCGCTGACCCACTTCCCCATTTTATATATAACACACTCAACGATGGGAGGCTCAAATGAGACTGTGCATTCTGGGAAGTGTGGTCCGGGAAGCACACAATCAAGTCCTGTATGGACTCCACAAGTGGGCCCGTCCTCGATTCCAAGTACGACTGCTGCTTCACTTTCGTGACCCCCAGGGTACCGGGGTGGTGCATACTCCGCGGCTGGACGGCCGCGTATAAATCAATGCTCGAAGGTGTCCACCTTTGAGTAGCACGCGAACAGCAGCTTGGTTTATGTATAGGTGAGGACGGGGATCCACTCGTAGACGCCGCTCTGTACGGGATCTGCCCGTCACGTTTCGAAGCTCCATATGCTTCTCTTCAGGGGCTTTAACGGAAGCGGTGTGCGCAACCGCCAACCCACTTCCCCATTTTATATATAACACACTCAACGATGGGAGGCTCAAATGAGACTGTGCATTCTGGGAAGTGTGGTCCGGGAAGCACACAATCAAGTCCTGTATGGACTCCACAAGTGGGCCCGTCCTCGATTCCAAGTACGACTGCTGCTTCACTTTCGTGACCCCCAGGGTACCGGGGTGGTGCATACTCCGCGGCTGGACGGCCGCGTATAAATCAATGCTCGAAGGTGTCCACCATTGAGTAGCACGCGAACAGCAGCTTGGTTTATGTATAGGTGAGGACGGGGATCCACTCGTAGACGCCGCTCTGTACGGGATCTACCCGACACGTTTCGAAGCTCCATATGCTTCTCTTCAGGGGCTTTAACGGAAGCGGTGTGCGCAACCGCCGACCCACTTCCCCATTTTATATATAACACACCCAACGATGGGAGGCTCAAATGAGACTGTGCATTCTGGGAAGTGTGGTCCGGGAAGCACACAATCAAGTCCTGTATGGACTCCACAAGTAGGCCCGTCCTCGATTCCAAGTACGACTGCTGCTTCACTTTCGTGACCCCCAGGGTACCGGGGTGGTGCATATCCGTGGCTGGACGGCCGCGTATAAATCAATGCTCGAAGGTGTACACCTTTGAGTAGCACGCGAACAGCAGCTTGGTTTATGTATAGGTGAAGATGGGGATCCACTCGTAGACGCTGCTCCGTACGGGATCCGCCCGACGCGTTTCGAAGTTCCATATGCTTCTCTTCAGGGGCTTTAACGGAAGTGGTGTGCGCAACCGCCGACCCACTTCCCCATTTTATATATAACACACTCAACGATGGGAGGCTCAAATGAGACTGTGCATTCTGGGAAGTGTGGTCCGGGAAGCACACAATTAAGTCCTCTATGGACTCCCCAAGTGGGCCCGTCCTCGATTCCAAGTACGACTGCTGCTTCACTTTCGTGACCCCCAGGGTACCTGGGGTGGTGCATACTCCGCGGCTGGACGGCCGCGTATAAATCAATGCTCGAAGGTGTCCACCTTTGAGTAGAACGCAAACTTCAGCTTGGTTTATGTATAGGTGAGGACGGGGATCCACTCGTAGAAGCCACTCCGTACGGGATCTGCCCGACGCGTTTCGAAGCTCCATATGCTTCTCTTCAGGGGCTTTAACGGAAGCGGTGTGCGCAACCGCTGACCCACTTCCCCATTTTATATATAACACACTCAACGATGGGAGGCTCAAATGAGACTGTGCATTCTGGGAAGTGTGGTCCGGGAAGCACACAATCAAGTCCTGTATGGACTCCACAAGTGGGCCCGTCCTCGATTCCAAGTACGACTGCTGCTTCACTTTCGTGACCCCCAGGGTACCGGGGTGGTGCATACTCCGCGGCTGGACGGCCGCGTATAAATCAATGCTCGAAGGTGTCCACCTTTGAGTAGCACGCGAACAGCAGCTTGGTTTATGTATAGGTGAGGACGGGGATCCACTCGTAGACGCCACTCCGTACGGGATCTGCCCGACGCGTTTCGAAGCTCCATATGCTTCTCTTCAGGGGCTTTAACGGAAGCGGTGTGCGCAACCGCTGACCCACTTCCCCATTTAATATATAACACACTCAACGATGGGAGGCTCAAATGAGACTGTGCATTCTGGGAAGTGTGGTCCGGGAAGCACACAATCAAGTCCTGTATGGACTCCACAAGTGGGCCCGTCCTCGATTCCAAGTACGACCGCTGCTTCACTTTCGTGACCCCCAGGGTACCGGGGTGGTGCATATCCGCGGCTGGACGGCCGCGTATAAATCAATGCTCGAAGGTGTCCACCTTTGAGTAGCACGCGAACAGCAGCTTGGTTTATGTATAGGTGAGGATGGGGATCCACTCGTAGACGCTGCTCCGTACGGGATCCGCCCGACGCGTTTCGAAGTTCCATATGCTTCTCTTCAGGGGCTTTAACGGAAGTGGTGTGCGCAACCGCCGACCCACTTCCCCATTTTATATATAACACACTCAACGATGGGAGGCTCAAATGAGACTGTGCATTCTGGGAAGTGTGGTCCGGGAAGCACACAATTAAGTCCTGTATGGACTCCACAAGTGGGCCGGTCCTCGATTCCAAGTACGACTGCTGCTTCACTTTCGTGACCCCCAGGGTACCTGGGGTGGTGCATACTCCGCGGCTGGACGGCCGCGTATAAATCAATGCTCGAAGGTGTCCACCTTTGAGTAGCACGCGAACTTCAGCTTGGTTTATGTATAGGTGAGGACGGGGATCCACTCGTAGACGCCACTCCGTACGGGATCTGCCCGACGCGTTTCGAAGCTCCATATGCTTCTCTTCAGGGGCTTTAACGGAAGCGGTGTGCGCAACCGCTGACCCACTTCCCCATTTTATATATAACACACTCAACGATGGGAGGCTCAAATGAGACTGTGCATTCTTGGAAGTGTGGTCCGGGAAGCACACAATCAAGTCCTGTATGGACTCCACAAGTGGGCCCGTCCTCGATTCCAAGTACGACTGCTGCTTCACTTTCGTGACCCCCCAGGGTACCTGGGGTGGTGCATACTCCGCGGCTGGACGGCCGCGTATAAATCAATGCTCGAAGGTGTCCACCTTTGAGTAGCACGCGAACTTCAGCTTGGTTTATGTATAGGTGAGGACGGGGATCCACTCGTAGACGCCACTCCGTACGGGATCTGCCCGACGCGTTTCGAAGCTCCATATGCTTCTCTTCAGGGGCTTTAACGGAAGCGGTGTGCGCAACCGCTGACCCACTTCCCCATTTTATATATAACACACTCAACGATGGGAGGCTCAAATGAGACTGTGCATTCTGGGAAGTGTGGTCCGGGAAGCACACAATCAAGTCCTGTATGGACTCCACAAGTGGGCCCGTCCTCGATTCCAAGTACGACTGCTGCTTCACTTTCGTGACCCCCAGGGTACCGGGGTGGTGCATACTCCGCGGCTGGACGGCCGCGTATAAATCAATGCTCGAAGGTGTCCACCTTTGAGTAGCACGCGAACAGCAGCTTGGTTTATGTATAGGTGAGGACGGGGATCCACTCGTAGACGCCACTCCGTACGGGATCTGCCCGACGCGTTTCGAAGCTCCATATGCTTCTCTTCAGGGGCTTTAACGGAAGCGGTGTGCGCAACCGCTGACCCACTTCCCCATTTTATATATAACACTCTCAACGATGGGAGGCTCAAATGAGACTGTGCATTCTGGGAAGTGTGTTCCTGGAAGCACACAATCAAGTCCTGTATGGACTCCACAAGTGGGCCCGTCCTCGATTCCAAGTACGACTGCTGCTTCACTTCCGTGACCCCCAGGGTACCGGGGTGGTGCATACTCCGCGGCTGGACGGCCGCGTATAAATCAATGCTCGAAGGTGTCCACCTTTGAGTAGCACGCGAACAGCAGCTTGGTTTATGTATAGGTGAGGGCGGGGATCCACTCGTAGACGCCGCTCTGTATGGGATCTGCCCGACGCGTTTCGAAGCTCCATATGCTTCTCTTCAGGGGCTTTAACGGAAGCGGTGTGCGCAACCGCCGACCCACTTCCCTATTTTATATATAACACACTCAACGATGGGAGGCTCAAATGAGACTGTGCATTCTGGGAAGTGTGGGCCGGGAAGCACACAATCAAGTCCTGTATGGACTCCACAAGTGGGCCCGTCCTCGATTCCAAGTACGACTGCTGCTTCACTTTCGTGACCCCCAGGGTACCGGGGTGGTGCATATCCGCGGCTGGACGGCCGCGTATAAATCAATGCTCGAAGGTGTCCACCTTTGAGTAGCACGCGAACAGCAGCTTGGTTTAGGTATAGGTGAGGATGGGGATCCACTCGTAGACGCTGCTCCGTACGGGATCCGCCCGACGCGTTTCGAAGTTCCATATGCTTCTCTTCAGGGGCTTTAACGGAAGTGGTGTGCGCAACCGCCGACCCACTTCCCCATTTTATATATAACACACTCAACGATGGGAGGCTCAAATGAGACTGTGCATTCTGGGAAGTGTGGTCCGGGAAGCACACAATTAAGTCCTGTATGGACTCCACAAGTGGGCCCGTCCTCGATTCCAAGTACGACTGCTGCTTCACTTTCGTGACCCCCAGGGTACCTGGGGTGGTGCATACTCCGCGGCTGGACGGCCGCGTATAAATCAATGCTCGAAGGTGTCCACCTTTGAGTAGCACGCGAACTTCAGCTTGGTTTATGTATAGGTGAGGACGGGGATCCACTCGTAGACGCCACTCCGTACGGGATCTGCCCGACGCGTTTCGAAGCTCCATATGCTTCTCTTCAGGGGCTTTAACGGAAGCGGTGTGCGCAACCGCTGTCCCACTTCCCCATTTTATATATAACACACTCAACGATGGGAGGCTCAAATGAGACTGTGCATTCTGGGAAGTGTGGTCCGGGAAGCACACAATCAAGTACTGTATGGACTCCACAAGTGGGCCCGTCCTCGATTCCAAGTACGACTGCTGCTTCACTTTCCTGACCCCCAGGGTACCGGGGTGGTGCATACTCCGCGGCTGGACGGCCGCGTATAAATCAATGCTCGAAGGTGTCCACCTTTGAGTAGCACGCGAACAGCAGCTTGGTTTATGTATAGGTGAGGACGGGGATCTACTCGTAGACGCCACTCCGTACGGGATCTGCCCGACGCGTTTCAAAGCTCCATATGCTTCTCTTCAGGGGCTTTAACGGAAGCGGTGTGCGCAACCGCTGACCCACTTCCTCATTTTATATATAACACACTCAACGATGGGAGGCTCAAATGAGACTGTGCATTCTGGGAAGTGTGGTCCGGGAAGCACACAATCAAGTCCTGTATGGACTCCACAAGTGGGCCCGTCCTCGATTCCAAGTACGACTGCTGCTTCACTTTCGTGACCCCCAGGGTACCGGGGTGGTGCATACTCCGCGGCTGGACGGCCGCGTATAAATCAATGCTCGAAGGTGTCCACCTTTGAGTAGCACGCGAACAGCAGCTTGGTTTATGTATAGGTGAGGACGGGGATCCACTCGTAGACGCCGCTCTGTACGGGATCTGCCCGACACGTTTCGAAGCTCCATATGCTTCTCTTCAGGGGCTTTAACGGAAGCGGTGTGCGCAACCGCCGACCCACTTCCCCATTTTATATATAACACACCCAACGATGGGAGGCTCAAATGAGACTGTGCATTCTGGGAAGTGTGGTCCGGGAAGCACACAATCAAGTCCTGTATGGACTCCACAAGTGGGCCCGTCCTCGATTCCAAGTACGACTGCTGCTTCACTTTCGTGACCCCCCAGGGTACCTGGGGTGGTGCATACTCCGCGGCTGGACGGCCGCGTATAAATCAATGCTCGAAGGTGTCCACCTTTGAGTAGCACGCGAACTTCAGCTTGGTTTATGTATAGGTGAGGACGGGGATCCACTCGTAGACGCCACTCCGTACGGGATCTGCCCGACGCGTTTCGAAGCTCCATATGCTTCTCTTCAGGGGCTTTAACGGAAGCGGTGTGCGCAACCGCTGACCCACTTCCCCATTTTATATATAACACACTCAACGATGGGAGGCTCAAATGAGACTGTGCATTCTGGGAAGTGTGGTCCGGGAAGCACACAATCAAGTCCTGTATGGACTCCACAAGTGGGCCCGTCCTCGATTCCAAGTACGACTGCTGCTTCACTTTCGTGACCCCCAGGGTACCGGGGTGGTGCATACTCCGCGGCTGGACGGCCGCGTATACATCAATGCTCGAAGGTGTCCACCTTTGAGTAGCACGCGAACAGCAGCTTGGTTTATGTATAGGTGAGGACGGGGATCCACTCGTAGACGCCACTCCGTACGGGATCTGCCCGACGCGTTTCGAAGCTCCATATGCTTCTCTTCAGGGGCTTTAACGGAAGCGGTGTGCGCAACCGCTGACCCACTTCCCCATTTTATATATAACACTCTCAACGATGGGAGGCTCAAATGAGACTGTGCATTCTGGGAAGTGTGTTCCTGGAAGCACACAATCAAGTCCTGTATGGACTCCACAAGTGGGCCCGTCCTCGATTCCAAGTACGACTGCTGCTTCACTTCCGTGTCCCCCAGGGTACCGGGGTGGTGCATACTCCGCGGCTGGATGGCCGCGTATAAATCAATGCTCGAAGGTGTCCACCTTTGAGTAGCACGCGAACAGCAGCTTGGTTTATGTATAGGTGAGGGCGGGGATCCACTCGTAGACGCCGCTCTGTATGGGATCTGCCCGACGCGTTTCGAAGCTCCATATGCTTCTCTTCAGGGGCTTTAACGGAAGCGGTGTGCGCAACCGCCGACCCACTTCCCTATTTTATATATAACACACTCAACGATGGGAGGCTCAAATGAGACTGTGCATTCTGGGAAGTGTGGTCCGGGAAGCACACAATCAAGTCCTGTATGGACTCCACAAGTGGGCCCGTCCTCGATTCCAAGTACGACTGCTGCTTCACTTTCGTGACCCCCAGGGTACCTGGGGTGGTGCATACTCCGCGGCTGGACGGCCGCGTATAAATCAATGCTCGAAGGTGTCCACCTTTGAGTAGCACGCGAACTTCAGCTTGGTTTATGTATAGGTGAGGACGGGGATCCACTCGTAGACGCCACTCCGTACGGGATCTGCCCGACGCGTTTCGAAGCTCCATATGCTTCTCTTAAGGGGCTTTAACGGAAGCGGTGTGCGCAACCGCTGACCCACTTCCCCATTTTATATATAACACACTCAACGATGGGAGGCTCAAATGAGACTGTGCATTCTGGGAAGTGTGGTCCGGGAAGCACACAATCAAGTACTGTATGGACTCCACAAGTGGGCCCGTCCTCGATTCTAAGTACGACTGCTGCTTCACTTTCCTGACCCCCAGGGTACCGGGGTGGTGCATACTCCGCGGTTGGACGGCCGCGTATAAATCAATGCTCGAAGGTGTCCACCTTTGAGTAGCACGCGAACAGCAGCTTGGTTTATGTATAGGTGAGGACGGGGATCTACTCGTAGACGCCACTCCGTACGGGATCTGCCCGACGCGTTTCGAAGCTCCATATGCTTCTCTTCAGGGGCTTTAACGGAAGCGGTGTGCGCAACCGCTGACCCACTTCCTCATTTTATATATAACACACTCAACGATGGGAGGCTCAAATGAGACTGTGCATTCTGGGAAGTGTGGTCCGGGAAGCACACAATCAAGTCCTGTATGGACTCCACAAGTGGGCCCGTCCTCGATTCCAAGTACGACTGCTGCTTCACTTTCGTGACCCCCAGGGTACCGGGGTGGTGCATACTCCGCGGCTGGACGGACGCGTATAAATCAATGCTCGAAGGTGTCCACCTTTGAGTAGCACGCGAACAGCAGCTTGGTTTATGTATAGGTGAGGACGGGGATCCACTCGTAGACGCCGCTCTGTACGGGATCTGCCCGACACGTTTCGAAGCTCCATATGCTTCTCTTCAGGGGCTTTAACGGAAGCGGTGTGCGCAACCGCCGACCCACTTCCCCATTTTATATATAACACACCCAACGATGGGAGGCTCAAATGAGACTGTGCATTCTGGGAAGTGTGGTCCGGGAAGCACACAATCAAATCCTGTATGGACTCCACAAGTGGGCCCGTCCTCGATTCCAAGTACGACTGCTGCTTCACTTTCGTGACCCCCAGGGTACCGGGGTGGTGCATACTCCGCGGCTGGACGGCCGCGTATAAATCAATGCTCTAAGGTGTCCACCTTTGAGTAGCACGCGAACAGCAGCTTGGTTTATGTATAGGTGAGGATGGGGATCCACTCGTAGACGCTGCTCCGTACGGGATCCGCCCGATGCATTTCAAAGCTCCATATGCTTCTCTTCAGGGGCTTTAACGGAAGCGGTGTGCGCAACCGCCGACCCACTTCCCCATTTTATAAATAACACACCCAACGATGGGAGGCTCAAATGAGACTGTGCATTCTGGGAAGTGTGGTCCGGGAAGCACACAATCAAGTCCTGTATGGACTCCACAAGTGGGCCCGTCCTCGATTCCAAGTACGACTGCTGCTTCACTTTCGTGACCCCCAGGGTACCGGGGTGGTGCATACTCCGCGGCTGGACGGCCGCGTATAAATCAATGCTCGAAGGTGTCCACCTTTGAGTAGCACGAGAACAGCAGCTTGGTTTATGTATAGGTGAGGACGGGGATTCACTCGTAGACACCGCTCCGTATGGGATCTGCCCGACGCGTTTCAAAGCTCCATATGCTTCTCTTCAGGGGCTTTAACGGAAGCGGTGTGCGCAACCGCCGACCCACTTCCCCATTTTATATATAACACACTCAACGATGGGAGGCTCAAATGAGACTGTGCATTCTGGGAAGTGTGGTCCGGGAAGCACACAATTAAGTCCTGTATGGACTCCACAAGTGGGCCCGTCCTCGATTCCAAGTACGACTGCTGCTTCACTTTCGTGACCCCCAGGGTACCTGGGGTGGTGCATACTCCGCGGCTGGACGGCCGCGTATAAATCAATGCTCGAAGGTGTCCACCTTTGAGTAGCACGCGAACTTCAGCTTGGTTTATGTATAGGTGAGGACGGGGATCCACTCGTAGATGCTGCTCCGTACGGGATCCGCCCGACGCGTTTCGAAGCTCCATATGCTTCTCTTCAGGGGCTTTAACGGAAGCGGTGTGCGCAACCGCCGACCCACTTCCCCATTTTATATATAACACACCCAACGATGGGAGGCTCAAATGAGACTGTGCATTCTGGGAAGTGTGGTCCGGGAAGCACACAATCAAGTCCTGTATGGACTCCACAAGTGGGCCCGTCCTCGATTCCAAGTACGACTGCTGCTTGACTTTCGTGACCCCCAGGGTACCGGGGTGGTGCATACTCAGCGGCTGGACGGCCGCGTATAAATCAATGCTCGAAGGTGTCCACCTTTGATTAGCACGCGAACAGCAGCTTGGTTTATGTATAGGTGAGGACGAGGATCCACTCAAAGACGCCGCTCCGTACGGGATCTGCCCGACGCGTTTCAAAGCTCCATATGCTTCTCTTCAGGGGCTTTAACGGAAGCGGTGTGCGCAACCGCCGACCCACTTCCCCATTTTATATATAACACACCCAACAATGGGAGGCTCAAATGAGACTGTGCATTCTGGGAAGTGTGGTCCGGGAAGCACACAAACAAGTCCTGTATGGACTCCACAAGTGGGCCCGTCCTCGATTCCAAGTACGACTGCTGCTTCACTTTCGTGACCCCCAGGGTACCGGGGTGGTGCATACTCCTCGGCTGGACGGCCGCGTATAAATCAATGCTCGAAGGTGTCCACCTTTGAGTAGCACGCGAAAAGCAGCTTGGCTTATGTATAGGTGAGGACGGGGATTCACTCGTAGACGCCGCTCCGTACGGGATCTGCCCGACGCGTTTCGAAGCTCCATATGCTTCTCTTCAGGGGCTTTAACGGAAGCGGTGTGCGCAACCACCGACCCACTTCCCCATTTTATATATAACACACCCAACGATGGGAGGCTCAACTGAGACTGTGCATTCTGGGAAGTGTGGTCCGGGAAGCACACAATCAAGTCCTGTATGGACTCCACAAGTGGGCCCGTCCTCGATTCCAAGTATGACTGCTGCTTCACTTTCGTGACCCCCAGGGTACCGGGGTGGTGCATACTCCGCTGATGGACGGCCGCCTATAAATCAATGCTCGAAGGTGTCCACCTTTGAGTAGCACGCGAACAGCA
This sequence comes from Lissotriton helveticus, assembly GCF_964261635.1. Taxonomy (NCBI): domain Eukaryota; kingdom Metazoa; phylum Chordata; class Amphibia; order Caudata; family Salamandridae; genus Lissotriton; species Lissotriton helveticus. The sequence goes on along the minus strand of NC_136059.1, from coordinate 1,778,678,018 downwards.
CCTTGGTTTATGTATAGGTGAGGACGGGGATCCACTCGTAGACGCCGCTCCGTACGTGATCCCCAGGGTACCGGGGTGGTGCATACTCCGCCCACTTGTGAAGTCCATACAGGACTTGATTGTGTGCTTCCCGGACCACACTTCCCAGAATGCACAGTCTCATTTGAGCCTCCCATCGTTGGGTGTGTTATATATAAAATGGGGAAGTAGGTTGGCGGTTGCGCACACCGCTTCCGTTAAAGCCTCTGAAGAGAAGCATATGGAGCTTCCAAACGCGTCGGGCAGATCACGTACGGAGCGGCGTCTACGAGTGGATCCCCGTCCTCACCTATACATAAACCAAGCTGCTGTTCGCGTGCTACTCAAAGGTGGACACCTTCGAGCATTGATTTATAGGCGGCTGTCCAGCCGCGGAGTATGCACCACCCCGGTACCCTGGGGGTCACGAAAGTGAAGCAGCAGTCATACTTGGAATCGAGGACGGGCCCACTTGTGGAGTCCATACAGGACTTGATTGTGTGCTTCCCGGACCACACTTCCCAGAATGCACAGTCTCAGTTGAGCCTCCCATCGGTGGGTGTGTTATATATAAAATGGGGAAGTGGGTCGGTGGTTGCGCACACCGCTTCCGTTAAAGCCCCTGAAGAGAAGCATATGGAGCTTCGAAACGCGTCGGGCAGATCCCGTACGGAGCGGCGTCTACGAGTGGATCCCCGTCCATACCTATACATAAACCAAGCTGCTGTTCGCGTGCTATTCAAAGGTGGACACCTTCGAGCATTGATTTATATGCGGCCGTCCAGCCGCGGAGTATGTACCACCCCGGTACCCTGGGGGTCACTATAGTGAAGCAGCAGTCGTACTTGGAATCGAGGACGGGCCCACTTGTGGAGTCCATACAGGACTTGATTGTGTGCTTCCCGGACCACACTTCCCAGAATGCACAGTCTCATTTGAGCCTCCCATCGTTGGGTGTGTTATATATAAAATGGGGAAGTGGGTCGGCGGTTGCGCACACCGCTTCCGTTAAAGCCCCTGAAGAGAAGCATATGGAGCTTCGAAACGCGTCGGGCGGATCCCGTACGGAGCAGCGTCTTCGAGTGGATCCCCGTCCTCACCTATACATAAACCAAGCTGCTGTTCGTGTGCTACTCAAAGGTGGACACCTTCGAGCATTGATTTATACGCGGCCGTCCAGCCGCGGAGTATGCACCACCCCGGTACCCTGGGGGTCACTACAGTGAAGCAGCAGTAATACTTGGAATCGAGGACGGGCCCACTTGTGGAGTCCATACAGGACTTGATTGTGTGCTTCCCGGACCACACTTCCCAAAATGCACAGTCTCATTTGAGCCTCCCATCGTTGGGTGTGTTATATATAAAATGGGGAAGTGGGTCGGCGGTTGCGCACACCGCTTCCGTTAAAGCCCCTGAAGAGAAGCACATGGAGCTTCGAAACGCGTCGGGCAGATCCCGTACGGAGCGGCGTCTACGAGTGGATCCCCGTCCTCACCTATACATAAACCAAGCTGCTGTTCGCGTGCTACTCAAAGGTGGACACCTTCGAGCATTGATTTATACGCGGCCGTCCAGCCGCGGAGTATGCACCACCCCGGTACCCTGGGGGTCACGAAAGTGAAGCAGCAGTCGTACTTGGAATCGAGGACGGGCCCACTTGTGGAGTCCATACAGGACTTGATTGTGTGCTTCCTGGACCACACTTCCCAGAATGCACAGTCTCATTTGAGCTTCGCATCGTTGGGTGTGTTATATATAAAATGGGGAAGTGGGTCGGCGGTTGTGCACACCGCTTCCGCTAAAGCCCCTGAAGAGAAGAATATGGAGCTTCGAAACGCGTCGGGCAGATCCCGTACGGAGCGGTGTCTACGAGTGGATCCCCGTCCTCACCTATACATAAACCAAGCTGCTGTTCGCGTGCTACTCAAAGGTGGACACCTTCGAGCATTGATTTATACGCGGCCGTCCAGCCGCGGAGTATGCACCACCCCGGTACCCTGGGGGTCACGAAAGTGAAGCAGCAGTCGTACTTGGAATTGAGGACGGGCCCACTTGTGGAGTCCATACAGGACTTTATTGTGTGCTTCCCGGACCACACTTCCCAGAATGCACAGTCTCATTTGAGACTCCCATCGGTGGGTGTGTTATATATAAAATGGGGAAGTGGGTCGGCGGTTGCGCACACCGCTTCCGTTAAAGCCCCTGAAGAGAAGCATATGGAGCTTTGAAACGCGTAGGGCAGATCCCGTACGGAGCGGCGTCTACGAGTGGATCCCCGTCCTCACCTATACATAAACCAAGCTGCTGTTCGCGTGCTACTCAAAGGTGGACACCTTCGAGCATTGATTTATACGCGGCCGTCCAGCCGCTGAGTATGCACCACCCCGGTACCCTGGGGGTCACTACAGTGAAGCAGCAGTCGTACTTGGAATCGAGGACGGGCCCACTTGTGGAGTCCATACAGGACTTGATTGTGTGCTTCCCGGACCACACTTCCCAGAATGCACAGTCTCATTTGAGCCTCCCATCGGTGGGTGTGTTATATACAAAATGGGGAAGTGGGTCAGCGGTTGCGCACACCGCTTCCGTTAAAGCCCCTGAAGAGAAGCATATGAAGCTTCGAAACGCGTCGGGCAGATCCCGTACGGAGCGGCGTCTATGAGTGGATCCCCGTCCTCACCTATACATAAACCAAGCTGCTGTTCGCGTGCTACTCAAAGGTGGACACCTTCGAGCATTGATTTATATGTGGCCGTCCAACCGCGGAATATGCACCACACCGGTACCCTGAGGGTCACTACAGTGAAGCAGCAGTCGTACTTGGAATTGAGGTCGGGCCCACTTGTGGAGTCCATACAGTACTTGTTTGTGTGCTTCCCGGACCACACTTCCCAGAATGCACAGTCTCATTTGAACCTCCCATCGGTGGGTGTGTTATATATAAAATGGGGAAGTGGGTCGGCGGTTGCACACACCGCTTCAGTTAAAGCCCCTGAAGAGAAGCATATGGAGCTTCGAAATGCGCCGGGCAGATCCCGTACGGAGCGGCGTCTACGAGTGGATCCCCGTCCTCACCTATACATAAACCAAGCTGCTGTTTGCGTGCTACTCAAAGGTGGACACCTTCGAGCATTGATTTATACGCGGCCGTCCAGCCGCGGAGTATGCACCACCCCGGTACCCTGGGGGTCACGAAAGTGAAGCAGCAGTCGTACTTGGAATCGAGGACGGGCCCACTTGTGGAGTCCATACAGGACTTGATTGTGTGCTTCCTGGACCACACTTCCCAGAATGCACAGTCTCATTTGAGCTTCCCATCGTTTGGTGTGTTATATATAAAATGGGGAAGTGGGTCTGCGGTTGTGCACACCGCTTCCGCTAAAGCCCCTGAAGAGAAGCATATGGAGCTTCGAAATGCGCCGGGCAGATCCCGTACGGAGCGGCGTCTACGAGTGGATCCCCGTCCTCACCTATACATAAACCAAGCTGCTGTTCGCATGCTACTCAAAGGTGGACACCTTCGAGCATTGATATATATATATATATATATAGATATATATATATATATATATATATTACCTACTGGCGGTCGCCAGTATGTATATATAGTTAGGATTTTTTCTCTATGGGATTTTTGAAAATTCTATGTCTAATAACTTTGGCGTTTGTGGACGGAATTGGCTGAAATGTTCAGGAAAATGGAACATTTCGTTTCCGAGCAGCCCCTGGAAATTTGGGGGGGGTTCGTCAAGGGGGGGGCCGAGAAAAAAGGGGGGTCCCAAAACGCGTTTTTCCAATGTTAATTTCCATAGGGCGGTTGGCCTCACTTTTAGCCCGAACGGCTGAATGGATTTGCACGAAACTTGGCAAAATTGTAGGGACTGTTAGCCCGATGTGCCTTTGCTAGGTCTCAATATATGTGCTCCAGTGGATTTTGAGAAATTAACGTTCAAAAAAAGATATATATCTGTAAGCGCGCTCCGGGTAGCGCTCCGGTTCGCGTACTTGACGCGTAACGGAACTTCGCGAAGCGAAGCTGATTGGCTCTCTGGTGTCTGTCAACATTCTAAACAGTCCGGAGCGGCCGCCATCTTGTCTCTCGGTAGGATCGAGAGACAAGAGGAGGCCAAAACAAAGGGGGAAATGACCATAAGGGGGCATAGTAGATCCTCCCTGACTCCCTAGGTTTGATGTGGAGGCTTTAAAAGGGCCCCGCGGGGCAAAAAAAATAAAATAATTTTTTTGTTTTTTTTGCGTGGGGATCGCCCGGTTCGCGAACCGGGAAGCGGCCCGGGGAGCGTACTATAAGGAAAAAAGAATGATAGACTTTTCAAATATTGTATGTTAATTGATTGTTTGTTTTGTTGATTTTTTCTTTTTTTTTTTTTTTTTAAACAATTATTTATTATTGTGATTGTGTTTCAAAATTTTATAAAATGTCTACCATTTCACTGTCTGAAATGTCGTTATTTTCATTGAACATAGCTTGTAATGTTTGAGTGTGTAAAATGTCCTCATTTTCAAGGAGGACATCTACTGATTGCACACATTGCAGTAGTTCTTGGTCCCAAGTTTCATCCATAAATTCAATATCATTTGGATCAATGATTTCTTCGTTGGTCTCTGCAAGGACAATTTCAAATGATACTTTCTGTTCGCCTTCCATTTTGCCTGAAATTTGCATAAAAAAAATATATATTAGTAGAGATAGGGCACTGTTGGGATTAATTTTAGATAGGCAGTTTTTAACAGTGAATTTATCTTTGGGCAGTGTATAGTATCAGAGTGGAAGTAGGAATATAAAAAAGTGTATGTGATTTAACGTAAGTAAATTCATAATTATAAAAGACAAGCCTAACTCCATCCATAACTATACCAGAGAAGTCTATCTAAATCTATAACTACTACAGAGGGATAGTATATAACTATCAGAAAAAGTTTACCATATTAACTTAAAGTGCACAATATACTTCAGTTTTTAAAATAACAACTTACCTTTACAAAGAAGTTGAAGTTATTAGTGAAAATCCTATTGAAATGTACACCAGGAAGTAGTAGTCAAAATGGCTGTGTTTCCTTCTCTTCCTTTATATTTAGGTACATACCAATGAAATGTCAGGAAAAAAAAATGGAAAAGAAAGTAACATTTTCATTGGTTGTCAATTCCAACACTTCAGATGTGTTTTGTGAAGTAATTTACCTCAGGGTATTTAGAGAGGTCTACAGGCTAAATGGCTAAATGGAATTCCAACCAAATTTGTGAAAATGGTAGGGATTGGTATGTAGTATGAGCAAATCTATATTTGGTGAAAGTGTCTCCAGGGTTTCTTCTGTAAATTACTTTCCCACCTTTTTTAATGGAGCGCTTCCCGGGGAGCGCCCCGGTACGCGAACCTGCAGCGTTACGGGAGTCCACCATTTTGTGTTTTGGTCGAATTAAGATACAAGATGGAGGGCAAATAATGTTCAGAATGGGTAGAAGGGGACACGGTAGACGTATTTTGACCCCCTAGGTTTTCTGAGGATGGCTGAGGAGGCCCATATGTGCGAAAAAAAAACATTTTTTTAAAAAATTTCGCGCGGTTAGCTTCCGGTTCGCGTACCGGGTAGCGCTCCGGGGAGCGTACTTTGTTGAAAATTAGTGAAAAAAGTTAGAGTAAAATAATAATTGTGAGTGATCAGATGTAGGGTAGCTCTGAGAAGAGCTTTTGGGTTTATGGTACATTTAGGTACTTATAAGTAGGTACCAATGCACAGTCTTAAATTCAGAATGAAAACTCTGTTCCCTTCATCTGAGAAGTGAACTCCATCTCCTCTGTAGATATCTTGCATGTAGTAACGCAAGTTATTATTGTACATGGAGCCCATTCCATGGTCTCTCATGTAAGCTGAAACAGATTTGTTTACATGCTTCCTCGATTTCTCAATTTGTGGACAAAATTGGTTCGACCACCTCCATTTCTGTCTTTGGCATATATTTGAATATACCAAGGCAGTTTGAGGAAAAAGTGCCATCAATTGCTCAAAGGTGTCCTTTAAAAGCATTTCCAGACCTACCCCAGTCAAAGTGCCCAAGTCATTACCTCCACAGTGCAAAATTAACAGGTCAGGTTTAGGCAAATGCATAAAGGTTTTCACCAATGATATCAATTGGTGACATTTTAATCCTCTGTGGCCAAACCACTTAATTTCCACATCTTGTAAATTGAGGTTAGGTAAATTTCTGTTCTCAGCATACCTCTGAGCCCAATAGATGTAACTATGTCCAACAATCCAGACAGAAAACATGGTGAGAGAAGGTTCTGCTGCAGTCAGATGAAGTGTGGCAATGAAATGGCAGTTGGAAAAATAAGAGTTTAAAATGAAAAAAACTGTGGAGTTTCTGTGTTAAGGAAGCAGTAGCAGTGATTGGTGGATTTTGATTGCTGAAAACAGAAAGTTAGGGTGCATGGATGAGTTCTTTGAAAGATGTAATTTGAATGGTCAAGAAAAAATCATTTTATGAAAGATTGCACTGTATATGCAGGTGCACTGAGAGTTCAGAGTTCATTTGAAACATTGTTGTGTGAACTTGCAAACATCAGAGGTCTTTCAGGAGGTGGTTGCTATGCAAAAAAGGCAGAAAGGGCAGAGGGGGGAAGGGTGTTGATTTGAAAAAAGTGAGGGAAGAGTTTTGATTGGGTGACATGAGAGATATGTGTGATGAATTACAGCATTTCTGTGCTTTTGATAGCTGCAGACTCTGGAGTGAATACCTTTTGCTCTGCTGAAGACAAATTGGTGTGTTTCTGAGACTGTTTTGAAACTCATAAAGTATTTGCTAAGGTGAGAAAAGATTCATTTAATTTAGATAGACAATAGTATGCTTTAGGGAGAAAATTATGAAGAAAGTTCTGTATTTAAAATGTTGCTTTGTGTCAAGTGTTTTACAAATAGATTTTGTTTCTTTGAGTTACATAGCCATGTTAAAAGTGACCCTTAAAAAAACGCTTTCATGTGTCTTAGGGCATTGTAAGTCATTTCCCGATGAATGTAGGTATATAATTGATTTATATGATGTGTTTAAAATCGTTTTTTGAAAAATATTAGGTTTCTTGATATGTACTGCTAGAGCTTCATAGGTTGCTTGGGGCATATTTATAAGGCATTTGAGTCTCTCTGATGTTATTTTTCCCATTTTAATTTAAGACCTTTCCCCGTGGAGCAAGGTCCTTGTAAATATGCCCCCATCTGTGCTTGGCAAATTTAGATTTTAATTCTTTGACTAACATAGCCATGTTAAAAGCGACCCAGAAATGGTGCAAGGGCCTTAAAAAAACGCTTTCATGTGTCTTAGGCCATTTTAAGTCATTTCCCCTTGAATGTAGGTATATAATTGATTTATATGATGTGTTTAAAATCGTTTTTTTAAAAATATTAGGTTTCTTGATATGTACTGCTAGAGCTTCATAGGTTGCTTGGGGCATATTTATAAGGCATTTGAGTCTCTCTGATGTTATTTTTCCCATTTTAATTTAAGACCTTTCCCCGTGGAGCAAGGTCCTTGTAAATATGCCCCCATCTGTGCTTGGCAAATTTAGATTTAAATTCTTTGACTAACATAGCCATGTTAAAAGTGACCCAGAAATGGTGCAAGGGCCTTAAAAAAACGCTTTCATGTGTGTTAGGCCATTTTAAGTCATTTCCCCTTGAATGTAGGTATATAATTGATTTAGATGATGTGTTGAAAATCGTTTTTTGAAAAATATTAGGTTTCTTGATATGTACTGCTAGAGCTTCATAGGTTGCTTGGGGCATATTTATAAGGCATTTGAGTCTCTCTGATGTTATTTTTCTCATTTTAATTAAAGACCTTTCCCCGTGGTGCAAGGTCTTGTAAATACTCCCCCATCTGTGCTTGGCAAATTTAGATTTTAATTCTTTGACTAACATAGCCATGTTAAAAGTGACCCAGAAATGGTGCAAGGGCCTTAAAAAAACGCTTTCATGTGTCTTAGGCCGTTTTAAGTCATTTCCCCTTGAATGTAGGTATATCATTGATTTAGATGATGTGTTTAAAAACGATTTTTGAAATCAATTAGTTTACTTGATATGTAGTGCTAGAGTTTCATAGGTTGCTTGGGGTATATTTAAAAGGCATTTGAGTCTCTCTGATGTTATTTTTCTCATTTTAATTAAAGACCTTTCCCCGTGGCGCAAGGTCCTTGTAAATACACCCCATCTGTGCTTGGCAAATTTAGATTTTAATTCTTTGACTAACATAGCCATGTTAAAAGTGACCCAGAAATGGTGCAAGGGCCTTAAAAAAACGCTTTCATGTGTCTTAGGCCATTTTAAGTCATTTCCCCTTGAATGTAGGTATATCATTGATTTAGATGATGTGTTTAAAAACGATTTTTGAAATCAATTAGTTTACTTGATATGTAGTGCTAGAGTTTCATAGGTTGCTTGGGGTATATTTAAAAGGCATTTGAGTCTCTCTGATGTTATTTCTCCCATTTTAATTAAAGACATTTCCTCGTGGTGGAAGGTCCTTGTAAATACGCCCCCATCTGTGCTTGGCAAATTTAGATTTTAATTCTTTGACTAACATAGCCATGTTAAAAGTGACCCAAAAATGGTGCAAAGAACCTTAAAAAAACGCTTTCATGTGTCTTAGGCCATTTTAAGTCATTTCCCCTTGAATGTAGGTATATCATTGATTTAGATGATGTGTTTAAAAACGATTTCTGAAATCAATTAGGTTTCTTGATATGTACTGCTAGAGTTTCATAGGTTGCTTTGGGTACATTTAAAAGGCATTTGAGTCCCTTTGATGTTATTTCTCCCATTTTAATTAAAGACATTTCCTCGTGGTGGAAGGTCCTTGTAAATACACACCCATGTGTGCTTGGCAAATTTAGATTTTGATTATTTAACTTACATAGCCATGTATGCCTCTTTTGCATCACTGTGCGTCACTTTTGTGACGCAGCGGCGGTGCAAAAGATTTGCTATGTGGCAACATATTTAAAAATTGATGCATCTAGGCAGATGTGTCATGCTGTAAAGTCCCGTGCCACATGAAACCGTGCAGCAGTGATGCAAAACATGCACCATGTTGCAAGATAGGCCTCATTTCATCTCCAACAAGATAAGAAGCTGAATCTTCTGTAAATGTCAAAATTGTTGTATACACTGCTCAACTTATGTGTACTCTTTGATATGCTAGAGTCCATATGCACTACGAGATACCTAAGCAAAGGAAACACAGGTGATGTGATTGTGAAATGAGGAAAAGAAACTCCACATTTTTCAATTACATCACCTGTGTTTCCTAAGTTTACGAATGACATTGTGCAGATGAGGTTTAGGTCTGTCCATGGACACAGAAGAGGTCTGGCCTTTGTTCAAGAGTGAAGTGGACATGACTTACTTCATTGGTAGGTCTTCACATGTATTATCTCCTCTATACTCTTCAACAAGCGTAAATTTAATCTGCAACCCTGAGTAGGCCTCACCTTAAACAAACCTCTGGATAGGCCACACCTTATCGTCATCCTGAATCAATCATTTAACATGTTAGGGACAGATTTATGATAGGTGTGTGCCTCTTTTGCGCCGCTGTGCGTCACTTTTGTGACGCAGCGGTGGTGCAAAAGATTTGCTATGTGGCGACATATTTAAAAATTGATGCATCTAGGCAGATGTGTCATGCTGTAAAGTCCTGTGCCACATGAAACCTGCGTCAGTTTTCATATAGGTGTTTTGTTGCAAGGTATGCATTAATTTGCATGAAAGCCCTGTAAAACTAACACAGTGAAATTTAGAAGATTTCACTGAGTCAGCTTTATAGCATTGCTGAATCAAATCCTTACGCCTGTTTGAAACAGGCATAAGAAGTGATGCACCATGCAATGTGAGACATGTCGCGCTTATGACGTGATTCCTGCAATGTGCTGCTTTTGCAGCACAGATGCGTGACGCATCTGTGCTGTTTTTGCTCAATGGTGCTCCACATTGTAAATTCGGCACACTATGGGTGGCAGAGCAGCGGTGCACATTAACTGGTGCATCCGTGGGGATGCGCCACTTAGCATAAATCTGCCCCTGTACATTTAAGTATGAGCAGGGGACACAGAGTCGGTGAGGCTTATCCAAGGTTAAGAAGAGATGAGTCCTGTTCACTGAAAACTTGGACATAGGCCTCACCTCCTCATCATCGCTGGACATGACTAAATAATAGCTGCAAAATGTTACTGTTGTTAAACAATTTTACTATTATAATCTCTGAGATTTGTCTCTTACTCTGCAACATCTCATTGTTGTTCTCTTTCTTTAAAGATAACGACAACATCAACCATGACTGACAACCAGCAATCAGTTGATTTAGACCTTATCATTGAACTTGTAATTGAAACGTCAGTGGAAGTAGATCCCTTGGATGATTTAAATTCTGAGGATGATGAAGAACATGATGAGGATGCCGATTTGTCAGAATTGTATGACATAGGGTGGGAAGCTGATGTGCTTGAGCCTATGGAACTATAAACATTTATTTTTAAAATTTATAATAAATGAAAAGTAAAAATGTAAACCGTTTCATTTAAAATTAAACACACCTTCAAAAACAGGTTATGTGTAGTGTCTTCAATAAAATATTAAAATATGCTCATAAAATTAGATCAGATTCACATATAAAACAGCACAGGTAAAATGAAGAAGAATTCCATTTCTTTTCTGCTATTTGTGTATTCTAAATTTGCCAAAGCACTAAAAAATATTCTATGTAAAAATGTCAAGTAGTGTGTTAAGTTTTTGATGACTGTTATTGATTTACTGTTTGGTAATAGTGGTTAATAAAATTTTTTATTATATTTTACCACAGAATCAACTGCAGATCATTTCAAAATTTGAGAATGCCAACCAAGGATAGACTTAGAAAGGCTGCAAAACGTCAAAGACAGCAGGTCCATGAAATAATGCAGCAGTCCTCTACAAAAAAAATTTGTCAAGTCACCAAGAAAGCACCGGGTAAGACCACGAAAACATTCATAAGAAACATTTGTAGAAAAAAAGTAGTAGTACAGAAAATGTTTTAGTCCAGAAAAAGAGAAGCAATTTAAACGGAAAGGAAAGGCCAATCAAAAATGTTACTGCTAGAGCAAGAGATAACTCTGTGCATGATAGTAGAAGGAAACAACAGTTTAGGGACATTCGTAGACGAATGTTCCGCAACAGGATAATTGGCAATTTGTTAAAAAATATTAAGAAAGGTCAACAGAAAGTGGATTTTTATAAGAGAAAAAAAAAAGTTGAGAAAGTTATTGATCAGGCATTTGAAATAAAGCGAAAGTTATTTATTTTGATAATCAATAGAATTAGGAAGCTAAACAAGGCAATTTATGATTTCAAAAGAAATAGTAGATGGAAGAGAATAGTTAATCGTAGTAATTTTTGTGAAGTTTTTTCCGGAGAATGGATGCATAGTTCAAGTTGTGAGGCATTTTTCAATGAGGAGAGTTATTTCCAGGATAATGATTTGGTGCATGCAGTTGACACCAGTGGTCGAGCTTATGAGGTGAAAGATGGTTGTCCAGTTGAAAAAGGAAAACTTGTGACAACAGAGACAGAAGAGGTGTTAGGTAATGAGGTTTTAGGAAGACGTCCTAAGGGTCCTGTGTACACCTGGAAGTGTAGTAGTATTTGCAGTGTACGACAGGATTCCATCAATTTGCTTTGTGATTTTGTATGGACATTTAATAAGAAAAGTTTGAAGCAGAAAATGATGTTGTTGCAAGAATTAGATCCTTGCAGAGTGAGAGAAGTGACAGGTTTGCATGGTCATTCACTGGCTTGTCTTTCCAGGAGAGTATGCCAGAGTGTTTTTCATCATTTCAGGATGCTAGCAGTGCATCATAATAAAGTGAGGAAATTAGTTAGAATGATGTATTATGCTAAGAGTCCAGCAATTATGCTTAAACAATTATGCGCTGCTCTTTTGCATGGTTCTGAAATAGATGTGAAGAATATTTGTGAAGAAATTGAGTTTTGTTACTTTGGAAGTAAAGAGGAGAATGTTGAAATTGACCCAGAAGAAGAGGGTAATGTGGAAGACAGTGTACAGGTTTCTAGTACAGATAATTTTCAGAAGGAAATTGACACGTTTCAGGTTAAATCAAGTGAGAGGCCTAATTTCACTTGTGTGTGTTGTCGACACACTTATTATAAGAATCAGACTAAGTTAGTGGATTTATATGCAAAAAGTGAAAGGGAAAATAATAGTGAATGGAAGGATTTCGCAACATACTTGATGGTAGAAAATTGTTTTGATTTGGGATCGGATCAACGTGTGTGTACTTATTGTTGTAACAAATTAAATCAAAACCAGATGCCTGCTAGAGCGGTTCATAATAATCTGGAATTGGTTCAGATTCCTTCTGAATTGAAGGATTTAAATACTTATGAACCTATTTTGATTCAAAGTATCCATCCCTTTCAGGCTATTGTAAGAATGGAGCCAAAGACAGGGAAATTGCCTCCATCAGATTTACAGAGAGGATTAAAGGGAAGAGTTGTTTATTTGCCTCTAGATTTGAAGAAACACATTAATACTATTGGAGTAGAAAAAGTGGAAGAGGAACCTCTGGTTATCTTAGTTAATGGGGTTCCGACAAAGAATAAGAAAATATGGCAAGATTTAGTGGATGTTAGGAAAGTCAAAAAGGCAACATTGTATTTGAAAAAAAATAATAAGTACTATAAGAATGTATATGTTGCAGAAGAGGAAGTAAGTGAGGAAGAGGATAGCGATTTGTGTGCTGGTCAAATTGAGAAAGTAGAACCCTCTAAAAGTGAAGAAATATATGAACATTATAGTGTTCATCCTTTGCATTCCAAGGAAGTCATGGGGAATGCTATTGAGTTGTTTCAAATGAAACAAGCCAAAGGGAGTCCCATTAGTGTTTGGGAGGAAAGTTTGGAAGCTCGGTGTTTCCCACAGCTATTTCCAGCAGGTCAGGGAGGAAGATATGATGAGCGACCTCATCAAATTCCTGCTTCTGAATACCGGACTTTACGATTGTATGCAGGAGATGCTACGTTTCGACAATACATTCCCTATTTGTTTCATCTCCTGTTTGAAAGCGATCTGTCTGGACTGTCATATGCAGTGAACCACGTCTTGAAAAGTGGTATACACATGCAAAACATCTCGGCAAGTGACTTTATGGATAAAGTCAATGTCCAAGACAGTATTTTGGATTGTCACCTGATTAATCTCATGGCGTGTCAGCGTGGTACTAATGAGTACTGGTACCGTCGTCATGGTGATTTAAAATGTATGCTGAGGAACTTAGGAACTCCCACATGGTTCCTCACTCTGAGCTGTGCCGAGTATGGCTGGGAAGACTTACTTGAATTTCTACGAGAGGCAAATGGAAACATTGAAAACATCGAATTCAAGACACCCAGAGAACTGTGCTCTTTGGATCCAGTCAATGTATGCAGGTACTTCAATCATAGATTTGAAGCTATGATGTCTTTCATCATGAGCAAGAGAAATCCACCTCTTGGAGAGGTGTTGGATTTCTTCTGGAGAAAGGAGTACCAAGCAAGAGGTGCTCCTCATATACATATGCTGCTGTGGATCAAGGATGCACCTAAATTTGGAACGGATCCAGAAGACTTAGTGATGAGTTTCATACAACAGTATTCTACGTGTGCTGTTCCAAATGCAAAGGAGAAGAAAAGCCTAAGAGAAAAAGTTCTACGTTTCCAAAGCCATCGTTGTGGAAAGTACTGTCGTCGTAAATTCAGAAACAAGGACAAGTTCTACACCAAATGTCGTTTCGGCTTTCCACGACCGGTGATTTCTAAAGGAAGAGTAAACAGTTTGATGTCTTCGCTGCGGCATAATGTGATGAAGAAATCACCTAAAAACACATACAATTTGAAGAGGAACGAAGAGTCCAAGTACATCAACGACTACAACCCAGTGATTTTGTCCATGTGGAATGCTAACATGGATATACAGTTTGTGGCTGATAACTGTATGGCTGTGGCTCGGTATGTGACATCTTACATCACCAAAAAAGAAAAGACAGAATTGAAGGATATGTGGGAGGACATTTCCCATGAAAAGAGCCTCAGTAAGAAGTTGTACAGTTTCAGTCTGAAGATGTTGTCACATCGAGAAATCGGAGCTTACGAATGTTCTCACCGGTTGTCTTCAGCAAGTCTCTATGCCAAATCCAGGAGTATCGTTTGGGCGAGTCTTGGTCTTGCTGCAACGCGTAATCGAGTTCTGAAACCTGTGCGGGAAATTGAGTATTTGGCGGAGAAGGAGCCAAACAGTACTGATATTTTGAAGACCAACATGTTGGATACATATTATCCAAATCGAAGCAGTCACCTCGAGAATGTTTGTCTGTACGAGGTTCTACAAAATTACATATTCAAGAGGAACATCAAAGAAGATATTGTGAAAGGAGTGTACGCTGTAATTGGAAGTGAGGGATGTCTGGTCAAGCAAAGAAAATGCCACTTGGTAAACCATCGAAAATTGAGTGGCGAATCTCCTGAAAAAAAGGAGTTTTTCTATTTAGCACTTTTGCAACTTTTCAAGCCTTGGCGTGCAGAAGAGGAACTGCTTGGAGATTTCCTCTGTTACAAAGACTCTTTCACTGCTGCCAAGGAGACCATAGAATGTCCTGCTTTTCCCAAATATCTAGAAATGTTGAATGCGGAAATCGAGCAGGAAGCAACGATTGCAGCCGAGATTGCCAGAGACAGTTCTCAGGACAGTCAGAGTTCTGTTTCATTGAGTCAGGATCCACTAGGAGGACCTGTTATCGAAAATGAAGCTGCCACTGCCATGAATGAAGTGGAAAGAGCCATGGCACATGCTCAGGAGGATGCGGTTAACTTAGAAGACTTGGAAAGACAACTCAACGTTGATCAGAGGAAAATATATGACGAAGTTACCAAGCAAATTGATCATGGATTAAGTCATGAGAAGAAAGAGTGCTCATGTACGTCGTTGAAGCCTGTTCGACTGTACGTGAGTGGAGAAGCGGGAACTGGAAAAAGTTTCCTCATTAAAGCAATTTCATGTTATTTGCAGGAAAGGACTGAGTCATCGCTGTCTTGTGTTGTCACCGCTCCAACTGGACTGGCAGCACATAACATTAAAGGTATTACTTTGCATCGTCTACTGATGCTGCCAGTGGAGCATGGCAACAAATTACAATATCACAAGTTATCTGGAGATGCTTGTTGTGAAGTTTCAAGAGTCTTGAGGAAAATGAAACTTCTTATCATTGACCAAGTAAGCATGGTTTCCAATGTCATGCTTGCCTTTGTGCATTTGAGAATGCAAGAAGTTCTCAAAACAGAGTATGATGTGTTATTTGGTGGCAAACACATCATTGTTTTCGGAGATCTTCTGCAGCTGACACCAGTGAAAGGACAACCTGTGTTCAAAATGCTCATGCATGAAGATACCAGGAAGTGCCTAGGGAGCATTGGCAACGTAAATATATGGTTAAACTTCAATTATGCTGAACTGCATGAAAATATGCGTCAGGCGAAGGATGAAGATTACAAGAATATTCTACAAGATGTTAGAATTGGAAAAGTGACCGAGCATGGGAAAGAAGCTTTACATGCACGATTACTGTCAAATTTATATCCAGAACAAGATGTTGTGCCTGAGAATATTTTTCAGAAAGTTACTGAGAAGAAATCTGGAATATGTTTGATGCCAACTCTTGCAGAATGTGCCATCTTCAACAACAAAATGTTGCATTTAGAAAACCAAGAGATTGTGAAACTGGAAGCTATTGACAGAGTAGAGCATATGGGATCAACAATTATTTTGTCTGAGAATTTGAAAACAAAATTAGATTCATTAGAGAAGACTATATCTAAAACTGCAGGTTTTGAAAAGACTCTGAATGTGTGCTTAAACTGCCGTATAATTTTAAGAAGGAATTTACATGTTGAAAGAGGTCTGGTAAATGGATCAATGGGTAATGTTGTTGATTTTGTGAAATACAGAAATAGAGATGGAATTGAATTTTTAAAAATTAAATTTGATGGCATTGAGGAAGTACAGCTAATTGGTCGTTGTTCTGCTAGATTTTTGCTTGTAAAAGACTTATATGTTCGCCGTAAGCAGTTTCCTGTTTGCTTGGCATATGCGGTGACAATCCATAAATCGCAAGGTTTAAGTGTAGACAGTGCATTGGTGAATATTGGCAGTTCTGTGTTCAAGGAGGGTATGGCATATGTGGCATTGTCACGAGTTAGAACTTTATCGGGATTGTACTTGATTGAGTGTGATGTCACAAACATTTGTGCGGATCTATATTGTGTTAAGGAATACAATAGGTTAAGAAGAGAGTATGCGCCACATTTGCCTCAATATCCTTTCTTTGAGAAACGTGTGGTAGGCTGGAAACGAAGAAATGTGACCAATACTAGGGAGGTTATAGCAAAAAGACGAAAAGTCGATGAACCTGAAATTATAAGCAGAAACAAAAAGGATTGTGTTGAAGATGTTGTTGGTTTTCAATTTGAAAACAGTTCTGGTGTCAACTGCTATGCTAATGTAGTGGTTAATGTTTTGTTTTCTCTAGAAAATGTAAAAGAAGAGATTGTGGTCAATTCTGATCAAAGATTTTGCAGTTTGTTAAATTCTGTGTTAGAGAAATGTAGCACTGATAGAACAAAAATAGAAAGTGTGTCTGAAATTCGAAATCTGTTAGACAGATGTTCAGGTCAAACACAATTCTCTCAAAATATTCAGCAAGATTGTCAGGAGTTTTTAATGTATATGCTTGATGTATTGCATGCTGAAGGTGTAGATGTAGATCACCTGTTTGGGCTTTCTTATCAATGGCAGCATGACTGCGAGAACTGTAGGGTATCAAGTACTACTAGTGTAGACTCAGAAAGATTTATATATTTAACTTGCCAGACAGTAAATCAGTCTCCTTTAATAAGCTAGTAAAATCAGCTGATCACAACATGGAGTGTAGCCAATGTAAATCTGAAATGATGTCAACATTATTTATACGAACATATGGCCAGTATGTCATTTTAATGTTCCAACGATGTAGGCCTGATGGAACAAAATTGACAACTTTAATTAAAAATTTTGTGGCTTCGCAGTTGTCAATATCAGGAAGGACTTTTGTAACTGCAGCAATTATATATCATGACGGTCCTTCAATAACATCAGGACATTACACAGCTTATTTAAAGTCTAGAAATGGCTGGTCATTCTGCAACAATTCTGTTTTAATTTTAAAAAAAAAATTGCCGTATGACCTTAAAAATTCTTACCTGGTGTTTTTAAAACCAAAATTTTAGGGAAAGAATCTCGGGATGTGCTCTGAGGAATTTCAAGAGGTTCTAATGGCTCCTACACGATTTGGCCTTGAGGATAAGTGTAGTACAGAGACATAAGTTCTTACCATAACACTTGACGTCATGGAAAAATAACTGCACTTTGAATGAGTTCAGAAAAACTGTTTCTTTTTATAAGCTAATTCAAGCAGCCAATCAAAACATGGAGTAGAGGGAATGTAAGTCTGCAATGCTGTCTACTGTTTTATATTGCTTTGTGATTAAAAGTGATGTAGAGAATTAAATAATTGTAGTAGTCATAGAGGTAGTGTAAGTCTGCTTCATAGTAAGCAGTATCAGTGTCATAGGAAATGTAGAACATGAGTGAGCAAGAAGGGTAAGATATTACTAGTCCAGGATTGTGAAAGTGATCTTGAACGTTTTCTTTCTGAAAGTTGCGGAAATACAAAATGACGGGATTTGCTTACAAGAATTCCAAGAGTTATAAATGGCTCTTACATGATTTGGCCTTGTGGAAACGTGTGGTAGAGAGCGAGAAGTCATTTATTGTATGTAACATATTTTTCAAAACGATGGAGGTTTTCTTTCAGAAAGTGGCGGGCTGAAAATAAAAACAGCTCAACCGAGTGTAAGCTGTTCATAGGACATCCTTCGACGTCATGGAAAGTAAGTTACTTTTGAGGAGTTCTGATTTCTGATTGGTTATGTTATATGGGTTTTTTAAACACAATCATTTTGATTGTGTTTTTTTTTCCCCGCTGTTATATGATGAATACCTTCAAGTCACTGTTTTTAGTGAAATTTGATACATTCTGAGAACAGCAAAAATGAACAATTTAACATGTATAATTAATTCTGTACTGTTTGTATTTATGATGTACATGTAGAACTGTGTAGGAGGCATGGAGAAGGTGAGGCTTCTGTAAGTGTCAAAGTTGTTGCATACAGTGCTCACATTCTACGTACTCTTTCATATGATAGACTACATTTCCACAATGAGATACCTAAGCTAAGGAAACACAGGTGATGTGATTGTGGAATGAGCAAAAAAAATTGCATGTTTTTCAATTATATTACCTGTGTTTCCTAACATTACACATCACATTGTGTAGATGAGGTTTAGGCCTGTTCCAGGAGACAGAGGAGGTCTGGCATTTGTTCAAGAGTGCAGTGGACATGACTCACTTCGTTAGTAGGCCTGCACATGTATTACCTCCTCTATACTCTTCAACAATCCTAAATTTCATCTGCAACCCTGAGTAGGACTTACCTGAAACAAATCCGTGGATAGGTTACACCTTATCAGCATCTAGAAACAATTATTTAAAATGTTAAGGGCAGTTTTATGAAGGCTGTGTGCCTCTTTTACGCCGCTGTTCCGTCATTTTTGTGTAAAAGATGCACCATGTTGCAAGATAGGCCTCAGTTCATTTTCAGCAAGATACCGTCAGTTTAAAATGTATATAATTAGGACTGTGTAGGGGGTATGGAAAAGCTGAGGCTTCAGTAAGTGTCAAAGTTGTTGCATGCAGTGCGTACTCTTTCATATGCTGGACTACATCTGCACAATGAGATACCTAACCAAAGGAAACACAAGTGATGTGATTGTGAAATGAGCAAAAGAAATTGCACGTTTTTCAAATACATTACCTGTGTTTCCTAACATTACGAATCACATTGTGCAGATGAAGTTTAGGCCTGTCCAGGGAAACAGAGGAAGTCTGAACTTTATTGGTTGGCCTGCACATGTATTATCTCCTCTGTACTCTTCAACAAGTCTAAATTTGATCTGCAACCCTGAGTAGGCCTCACCTGAAACAAACGTCTGGATAGGACACACCTTATTGCCATCCTGAAACAACCATTTAAAATGTTAGGAACATTTTTATGATGATTGTGCACCTCTTTTGCGCTGCCATTGCGTCACTTTTGTGAGACAACAGCAGTGCAAAAGATGCACCATGTTCCAAGATAGGCCTCACTTCATCTGCATCAAGATACTGTTAGTTTAAAATGTATATCTTTAGGACTGTATAGGGGGCCTGGAGAAGCAGAAGCTTCTGTAAGTGTCAAAGTTGTTGAAAAACTGTTTGTCCTTCAATCTTTTCCCTTGTCTTTTCTAATTTTTAAATACATGTTTTAATATTTTTCAAATGTTTGTTATCTCTTTCACAGATTGAAAGTATAAAAATAACTAGTGAGTAAGTTAACGACAATTATAAGGTAAATGTTTTGTAATCTTTTCGTTACATTTCTATCACATTCACCTACTATTAGTTCCACAGCTTCATTTCTTTAACCCTCAGTTTCCTGCCTTTGCTACTTCCCTCATTCCTTTCTCTCTTACCAACTTACTCTACTCCTTCCACTCCTTTTCTCAGTCCCTCTCTTCTCATAGTTCCTCACTCTTGTTCGCTCACTCCGTCTCTATTACTCTTAGTGTCTTTGACTGATCACTCTTTCACTACTTGTTCATTATGCTTTCTCTGTGTAGTTGAAGCACACTAAGGGGCATATTATGAACACAGCCAATAAAATTATTGCTGTTTTTATCGGCAGAAAACTGCTGCAAAAGTGGTTTTAGCGGCAGTTTTCTGCCGCAAAAGTGGCTTTAGCGACACATTTCTGCTGATAAAAGCTGCAAAATTTTTATTGCCTATGTTGATAATATGGCCCTATGTTATTTACATTTCTTTGCTGTTTCAATTATTCTTTTTCTGTTACTTCTTCTTTTCTGCTTTCTGTTTTTTCTCTCTGTTATTCCACATGTTTTAATCTTATTTTGAACATTCACTTATATTCTCTAAGAAACTCTTCTTTGTTATTCTTCTACTCTCTTTTTTTTCTTTCACTTCCTTATCTATTTTGCTTTCACAATTATACCCTCTTCCATCTTTTCTCCGGTAAATAAATCTATTAAACAGTATCTCTGGTTTACTCCCTATAGCTGTCTTTCTTTTAACATTACTCTCTGTTTACTTCCCTTATACTTACTCTTCGAACAGGGAAGCGAACCAAAAGAAATAGAGGTTGCCAGAGTGCTAAACATTCTAGCAATTTTTTTATAACGGGGAGGTAGTTCGGAAAATAACTTTTTTTAATGTTTTTGTTGTTTTATATATATTTTTTAATTTTTTGTTTTTTTTGTATTTTTCGAACAATTTTATGTTTTTTTTGGTTTTTTTGGAGGGGAAACAACAAAAAACAGGCATTGGAAAGGGCTCAACAGGAGCAACAAAAAAATTATTTTTTGGGGCGTTTAGAGCACTTGTGATTTTCAAATGCTCTGTTTACTAAGTTAATGCTCATATTGGCACATGAGAGTAAGGTACCGCAATATATACAGACAATCTTCATGTGCACAAAGTTTTCCTGTATGTTTGGCACTGTTTCCCGTGCCTCTGGCCCCGACAGAGATATCTGTGTTGATGTCCTGGCCACAGGAGTTGGTGGGTTGTCCTGCAGGTCACGCATCTCTGCCCGGCTGTAATTTAATGAATGCCACCTCTGCATGTGACGGTGCATAGTATAGTTGCCGTAACTATACTTCTTATCTGTGCCTCTAGATAAGTCCTCTTTGCATATGAGGCACGTCACATACCGAGCATTAACTTTTTTCTGTCCTTCAGGAAAAGAAAAAAACTGCCAGATGAAACTATTTTTATGATGGGATACCCGGGGCTCCTCTTGTAAAAACTGTGGTGCCTGTATTTCCTCTTCCTCTTCTTGATCCTCTTCCTCCTCTGTGTTGGCAAGGAACTGTGGAGGTGGTCCTCTCTTCCTATGAGGAGGTGGTGGTGGTGGTGGGGGTCCACCAGCTGCAGCTACTAGAGAAGCCATTTTCCACTGAGCAAAATAGGTCTTCCTTTCACAAAGTTGAAAGTCAGAGTGAGAAAAAAGGTGGGGGCTTTCATCATTTGGGAAAAAAAATAGTTCTAAACCAATGAAAAGTGTTATTTTTAGGTCACCTGACCTAGCCTTACATCATTAGGAAACCAAAAGTGAAATGAACCAATGAAAAGTTTTATTAACAAGTCACATGACCTGTTACGCTTATGTTATGCGCTGCGGAACGCGCCCCGGATCGCTTCCGGTTCGCGCTCCGGAGCACTTCCGGGTGCGCTAACGCGGCGCATCATAAGACGCATTACGCGGCAACGCGATACGTCGCGCTTTCGCGACGCGCCCCGGATCGCTTCCTGGGAGCTGCGCTTCGCATCTCAGTTCGCGTACCGGAGCACTTCCGGGTGCGCTAACGCGACGCGTCATAAGACGCATTACGCGACAACGTGTTACGTCGCGCTTCCGCGACGCGTCACGGTGTTGATTTCTAACGCGGCAGTTGCGCAAACGGAACGTTTACCGGTTCGCGGACCGGGTCGCGGCAACAAATTGAGCTAACGGGAAGCTTCCCGGTTCGCGAACCGGGAGCGAACAAAAAAAAATATTTTAAAAAAAATTATTAATAAACATATAAAATATATTTTTTGATTTAAAGAAGAATACATTTTACAGCTACAGATATTAGCTTTTAAAAAACCAATGAAATTCACTGAAAAAACCATAGGTTATAGACCATATATAGTTAGGAATTAGCATTTACAAAACCTTGAAAATTCACTGAAAAAACCATAGGTTATAGACCATATATAGTTAGGAATTAGCATTTAAAAAAACTTTTTTTACTCACACAAAACCATTGAAATTCCATATATAGTTAGTAGTACTAACTATATATCGCGCACCCGCAATCCACTGCTGATCATGTCACATATTACATCATTCATGACATGGTCAGTGACATCACTGATGACATCACTGATTACATCACTGATGACATCTCAAATGACATCACTGATGACATCACTGATGACATCTCAAATGACATCACTGATGACATCTCATTTGACATTACTGATCACATCACTGATGACATAATTCATGTGATAATATGATGAACCTCTTCAGACTCTAATATAACCTTAGATACACTCAGTGTAAACATACACTCACAGACTGTCACTCATCCATGGAGTTACTCACACACCTAGTCAGTCATGCAAAAAATCAATCACACCTCCATTTCCTCAACTATACAGTTATACACACCTTACTTATTCAAACATATACTAACACATATTTACTCTCTTATACAATCCCTGATACAAGTTCACAATGATCCATACAGCCACTCACACATTCACTGGCTCTTATGCACAGTTATTTATATATGTCAACTGTCACATGTACTGTGTTTTACATATGTACTTACTTTGACATGTAGCACTGAGATATCCATTCACTCACCAATACACTTTTGCACACAGTCAACCGCCCATACAGTTGTTTCTATATG
Source organism: Lissotriton helveticus (assembly GCF_964261635.1). Taxonomy (NCBI): domain Eukaryota; kingdom Metazoa; phylum Chordata; class Amphibia; order Caudata; family Salamandridae; genus Lissotriton; species Lissotriton helveticus. The sequence goes on along the minus strand of NC_136059.1, from coordinate 1,778,655,292 downwards.
CACTTTTGAAGCCATACATCTAGTGAATCAACTGCTCACACATGTATGCACAGAGTCATACACCTCTCAACCACCAACACACACACTCAGTCTCCCATACAAATACTTGGGCAACCAATCAATAAACCATATAGTTAATCATATAGCTAATGATCAACACATGCAGCAGTTTACTGAACAACAGACATAATGATGCACAAATTAAGACAGTTTAGTCACTAACCCATGCACTCTGTGAGACACATTTAATCACTCACTCATACAGTCAGTCATGCACCTACTAAATCCTTCATCCAGACACTTATAAATCCACTCATTATTCAATTTGTAAGACATATTTTAACTTTACAGAATTCTACAGTCACTGGATGTAGTCATCAGTGATGTCATCAGTGATGTCATTTGAGATGTCATCAGTGATGTCATCAGTGATGTCACTGACCATGTCATGAATGATGTAATATGTGACATGATCAGCAGTGGATTGCGGGTGCGCGATATATAGTTAGTACTACTAACTATATATGGAATTTCAATGGTTTTGTGCGAGTAAAAAAAGGTTTTTTAAATGCTAATTCCTAACTATATATGGTCTATAACCTATGGTTTTTTCAGTGAATATATATATATATATTCACTGAAAAAACCATAGGTTATAGACCATATATAGTTAGGAATTAGCATTTACAAAACCTTGAAAATTCACTGAAAAAACCATAGGTTATAGACCATATATAGTTAGGAATTAGCATTTAAAAAACCTTATTTTACTCACACAAAACCATTGAAATTCCATATATAGTTAGTTGCACTAACTATATATCGCGCACCCGCAATCCACTGCTGATCATGTCACATATTACATCATTCATGACATGGTCAGTGACATCACTGATGACATCACTGATGACATCTCAAATGACATCACTGATGACATCTCAAATGACATCACTGATGACATCATCTAGTGTCTGTGTGTTTTTGTAAAGTTTAAATATGTTTTACATATTGAAGAATGAGTGGATGTATAAGTGTCTGGATGAAGGATTTAGTAGGTGCGTGACTGACTGTATGAGTGAGTGATTAAATGTGTCTCACTGAATGCATGGGTTAGTGACTAAACTGTCTTAATTTGTGCATCATTATGTCTGTTGTTCTGTAAACTGCTGCATGTGTTGATCATTAGCTATACGAGAGGCTATATGTGTTATTAATTGGTTGCCCAAGTATTTCTATGGGAGATTGAGTTTGTGTAGGGGTGGCTGGAAGGTGTGTGACTCTATGCATAGATGTGTGAGCAGTTTATTCACTAGGTGTATGAGTTCAAGAGTGCATGTGGAAACAGCTACATGGGCAGTTGACTGTGTGCATGAGTGTATTGATGAGTGAATGGATATCTCAATGCTACATGTCATAGTAAGTACATATGTAAAACACAGTACATGTGAGAGTTGGCATATATAAATAACTGTGCATGAGAGCCACTGAATGAGTGAGTAGTTGTATCGATCATTGTGAACTTGTATCAGGGATTGTATAAGAGAGTAAATATGTGTTAGTATATGTTTCAATAAGTAAGGTGTGTTTAACTGTATAGTTGAAGAAATGGAGGTGAGATTGTTTCTTTGCATGACTGACTGGGTGTGTGAGTAACTCCATGGATGAGTGGCAGTGTGTGAGTGTCTGTATACACTGAGTGTATCTAAGGTTATATTAGAGTCTGAAGAGGTTTATCGTATTAGCACAAGAATGATGTCAAATGAGATGTCATCAGTGATGTCATCAGTGATGTCATTTGAGATGTCATCAGTGATGTCATCAGTGATGTCACTGACCATGTCATGAATGATGTAATATGTGACATGATCAGCAGTGGATTGCAGGTGCGCGATATATAGTTAGTGCAACTAACTATATATGGAATTTCAATGGTTTTGTGTGAGTAAAATAAGGTTTTTTAAATGCTAATTCCTAACTATATATGGTCTATAACCTATGGTTTTTTCAGTGAATTTTCAAGGTTTTGTAAATGCTAATTCCTAACTATATATGGTCTATAACCTATGGTTTTTTCAGTGAATTTCAATGGTTTTTTAATAGCAAATATCATAAGCTGTCGAATGTCAAGTACGTGGTAAGTGAAAACATTTTCGTGTTTATGCACACTGATCTGCTTTGAATGGTGTCCCCCCCCTCATTTCTATTAGGAGTACTCTCTCTTTGCAGATAGTGAAAGGTAGTTAACGCAGGCCTTTGCCCCCATTGTAATCCGTCGTGCCTGCTTCTCTCTCCATTTGATTGATTGTTATCCAAGTATTTACTGTTTTAGAATTAGTTCTCTTTGGTTCATTCTCTATTTACAAACAAACACAGAGTCGCAATACTCTGTTTAGTCTTTGCAGATAACGAAAAATCGTGTAAAAAAAAAGAAAAGGAATCGAGCAAAATCAGTAGGCCACTAATGGGATCTCTTTTTGACCTCGCTAAAATAGAAACATTAGGAACAACCCCTCATGACAAATACAAAACTAGTGAGATGAACTGAACTCCACACAATGATGGCTGCAAAACAGCTCGGCTCCGCCACCCACCCCGCCCAAAATAACGATAAAGAACGGCTGCCATGATTGGTTGCGGAATGACCACGACGGAGCTACGAAATGGTGCTGCTCTCATGCTAACCCCAGCTTCAGTCTGAAACATCCAGAAACACTGTAGACTACCAATTCGATCAGTTCCGGTAGCGCCCCAATGTAACCCGGTAGAGAAGAACTAGCCCTCCCCTCTTTGACTGATGGTTCTTGTTGCCTGTCCCTTCTGTTGTCATTTAACAGAACTATTTAGCCTGCTGAAAGGGGTTGTGTTCCGACCGCTGGTTGGTGGAGACATTTTGACTATATTCTGTACCTGCGTTGTCGCGTAATGCGTCATATGACGCGCCGCGTTAGCGCATCCGGAAGTCATCCGGGGCGCGCAGCGCGTAACGTAAGCATAACAAGTCATGTGACTTGTTGATAAAACTTTTCATTGGTTCATTTTACTTTTCTTATTGTAATGATGAAAGGCTTGGTCATATGACCTAAAAATTACGCTTTTCATTACTTCCGAACATTATTTTTTCTTAAATATATGTTATAATGTTCCAGGCTAATGTACTTTCCCGGAAATTTTACAACTGTCCTGCAAGTAAAATATATTCTTTTTTCGAGAAAAAGAGCGTTTCTTCGTCCCATGACGGAGCCGTTGAGCAAAAGAGGGTCGACCTGCTGTCTTAGTCGCCGATACGCCTGAATATGAGATTCTTATCGATCACTTTATGTTGCAGGAATAGAAAACACAACAGCCCTTGACCATTTATCTTTACTGCGTTCCTTCGTATTATACCTTTTACCCTTCATGTAATTGGTCTGCTTTATTTCACTTGCCTTTTAATGATTCTAAAACAGTCACTATTATTAAAAACTTTACCAATGTATATACTACTACCATGTTTTCTTTTAAAAACCTTTATTGTGAAAATTTCATTATACAAATACGAGCCTATAACCACGTGGGCCTGCCACAGAGCAAACTGTAATCGTATATGATGAATAGACATTTACACTGTAGAGGAACGTAACGGGCGGGCCATTAGGTTGCAAGAACTAAGGTGTCTAACAGTTACGGAATCGGTGGACGTACATTTTATAATTAAAATACGACAGGGCCAGTTACAATAAAATTATCTAGATATACATTTGCGGGCAAGTACCATGGGTGACGTTAATTCGAACTTTCAACAGTACAGTAATCAATAACACATCAGAACTTAATATCAATAGGGATGTCGAAATATTCAATCAATTCTCGTCCCCGCCCGCCATGTGCTTCAAAACTGCATACGTATCTCGTGATTTCAAGGTTCTGCAACCAGTACACAACAAGGAGTTACGAGTCCCATTTATTCCGGCGCCATTTTGGGCGAGGACGGGCAGGTCCAGGATATAGTCAAAATGTCTCTACCAACCATCGACTATGATGATGTTCATATGCTGTATTTATTAGAGTAACACTCATCTGTCCACATGAAATTAATTTGCCACAATCTAAACATGTCATTTTAATCTTTCCAAAGTTCTTCTAAATATTTGGGACCGTTTCCCTTGCCTCTGAAGCTCTCAGTGCCACTTCTTTGATGAATGTACTAGCAGGTCAGGGGTTCTCCTCCAAATCTCTCTTTTATGCAGCACTATAATTAATTGGTGCCACCTCTCCATATGACGATGCATGGTATAGTTACCACAACTATATTTTTTTTCGGTTCCTCTGGAGAGTTCATCGTGGCAGATGAAGCGTGTAACGTACCGGGCATTTACCTTTTTTTGCATGTACAGGAAAGGAAAAAAAAATCGAGCGTCCGAGTTCTAAGGTGTCCCAGGGCCATTTTAGTGGACCAGGCCCAAATCCAAAGAACAGGCCGCCATTTTGAGAGTCCTCTTGCAGCCGCCTGTCGCTGTAGCATCAAGAGCAGCCGAAACTCAGCTGAATGGCAACTGAAACGGTAAAGGGGCGCCCCACTACAGCAGACGAGCCTCCACCTAGGAAGGCCCATTCACGCCGGCTCCCCCCCCCTTCGGGCACCCCACGCCGTTATTCGGAGCAGTATTGTATGATGGCCACACCAGTGCGGCAACTTGCTAGACATCACCTCGGTGGTAACCGAATCTCAACGCCTTGTGGTGTCTCCTATTCAGAAAACATTGTTATGCTGCCTTCGACCTATTCGCCGCAAGTGCGCACACAACTCAACTGCATAGCTTGCTAGACACCACCTCGGTGCCATCCGGATCTTGGAATGTCAGCACCTTTTGGTGTCTTCTCTTCAGAAAATATTGTTGCGCTGCCTTTGGCCCCATTCGCACATCGGTCCGCTACTGACGCCATCTCACAGGCTAATGGGGCGCCCCACGCCGAGTTTCAGCATTGTAGAATAACCACACCAGTACAGCAACTTGCTAGACATCACCTCGGTGCCATCCGGATCTCGGCGCCCCACTGCAGATGAAGTGCCTCTCAACTATGAAACCACCACGGTGACATCCGGATCTTGGCGCGTTGTGCTGCCTTCGGCCTATTCGCACATCGGTCCGCTACTGACGCCATCTCACAGGCTAATGGGGCGACCCACGCCGAGTTTCAGCATTGTAGGATGACCACACCAGTACAGCAACTTGCTAGACATCACCTCGGTGCCATCCGGATCTCGGCGCCCCACTGCAGATGAAGTGCCTCTCAACTATGAAACCACCACGGTGACATCCGGATCTTGGCGCGTTGTGCTGCCTTCGGCCTATTCGCACATCGGTCCGCTACTGACGCCATCTCACAGGCTAATGGGGCGACCCACGCCGAGTTTCAGCATTGTAGGATGACCACACCAGTACAGCAACTTGCTAGACATCACCTCAGTGCCATCCGAATCTTGGCATCTCAACGCCTAGTGGTATCTTCCATACAAAAAATATTGTTACGCTGCCTTTGGCCCCATTCGCACATCAGTCCGCAACTTAGACATCACCTCGGTGCCATCCGGATCTTGGCATCTCAGCGCCTTGTGGTGTCAGTCAGAAAATATTGTTGCGCTGCCTTTGGCCCCATTCGCACATCGGTCCGCTACTGACGCCATCTCACAGGCCAACGGGGCGCCCCACGCCGACTTTCAACATTGTAGGATGGCCACAGAAGTGCGACAACTTACTAGACACCACCTCGGTGCCATCCGGATCTTGGCGCGTTGTGCTGCCTTCGGCCTATTCGCACATCGGTCCGCTACTGACGCAAACTCACAGGCCAACGGGGCGCCCCACGCCGACTTTCAGCATTGTAGGATGGCCACACCAGTGCTGCAACTTGCTGGACACCACCTCGGTGCCATCCGGATCTTGGCGCGTTGTATTGCCTTCGGCCTATTCGCACATCGGTCCGCTACTGACGCCGCCTCACGTGCCAACGTATTTTCTCCGCATTTTATACCCTATGCCGCATAACAGGTCATGTGACTTGTTTATAAAACTTTTCATTGGTTCATTTTACTTTTGGTTTCCTAATGATGGAAGGCTTGATCATATGACCTAAAAACAACACTTTTCATTGGATGAAAACTTTTTTTTTCCCCCAAACGATGAAAGCCCCACCTTGTTTCTGGATGTTTCAGACTAAACTGGCGTCAGCATGAGAGCACCACCATCTCGTAGCTCCGTCGTGGTCATTCCGCGAGCAATCATGGCAGCCGCTCCCCACCAGAAGCCTGCAGGAGTCGGGGCCCCCAAAACTTTTGATGAATTCTCAAGGCGGAGGGGACGCTTTCGAGAATGGGGTCCAAGACCTAGCAGACAAGCGTCCGATTTCCAAGGTGTCCCAGGGCCATTTCAGTGGACCACGCCCAAAAAGGAAAGAGCCTGCCGCCATTTTGAGAGTCCTGTGGCAGCCGCCTATCGCTGCACCGCAAGAGTGGGCGCAACTCAGCTGAATGGCGGATTTTGACACAGTGGACCAAAAGCGGACGGAATGGCAACTGAAACGGTAAAGGGGCGCCCCACTAAAACAGATGAGACTCCACCTGGAGAGGCCCGTTCACGCCGCCTCCCCCGGGGCGCCCCACGCCGTTATTCGGAGCAGCATTGTAGGATACCAAAACCAGTGCGGCAACTTACTGGACATCACCTTGGTGCCATCGTTCTGCTGCCTTGGAACTATTCGCACAACAGTTTGCTACTGATGACCCACCCCCCGCGACGCCCCACGCCGTTATTTGCTGGGTGGCAACTTACTAGACATCACTTTCGTGTCATCTAGATTTCGGCGCGTTCTGCTGCCTTGGAACTATTCGCACAACAGTTTGCTACTGATGACCCACCCCCCGCTACGCCCCACGCCGGAAATCTGGACGTTGTGCTGCGTTGGGACTATTCGCACAGCCGACCGCTACTTCGTTGTTTTTCCCTAAAAATGTTTATATGTTATTACTATTTTTGTTTTCTTGTATATATTTATAAATTATTAAAGTTTTATAATCTTACTACTTTGTCGGAGTGCTATATATTTTTAATGTGACACATAATTGTAAAAACTTTGATGTACAAAGAGTCATCCCTGGAATCTTTCGCTTCACGCTTGGTCCCCTCCCCAATCACAATACAGGATGGTTTCCAGATAATAGCAACGCTTCTGCTGTGACGGATCTCATCGAGTGTGGGCCTTGATCTACTATAACTCCTTTGAAGAGGGGTGATTCTTTACAGCTGTGGCCATAAACTACATCTGCAGGGCTAGCTGATAGCCTAGGACCGGCCTGGACAATCGGACACAGAGGAAAAGGAGTGTCAGAGGGTGCGGTAGTGAATAGGGCGAAAGGGAGGTGTCGGGCGGGCACAGGGTGTGATTCTCAGGGAAGAGCAGCGCAGATGGGGGGAGGTTTATTACCCATGCATAAGACAGAGAGCGGGGGTGACCACTGCCTGGGTGAGATGCTTGCGAGGGTGGGGAGCCATGCTAAGGATCGACAGCGTGCACAGAGTGGGTCTGGTCAAGGCATCTAAAATGGCTGCCGTGCACGACAAAAGTGTGGCATTTGAAAAAAGACAAGATGGCGCACACAATGTTTTTCAACAATTCCTGATTTCCTTCGAATCGAACGTTAACAGACGTTGGGGCATATTACCAAAGTTAAGCGATATTTATCCCTAACGATGCATTGCAAAGATTTTTTTACCGTCAGAAATTATCGCAGATAAACCTTGCTATTATCAAGGTTTATCGCAAATACGATAAAAAACGACCGCAATGCATTAATATCGCTGAAAACTCAGCGATATTCATGCATTACCGAGCTAATGCTCTTAGCCATGTTATCCACCTCCCATTGGATAACATGGCTAAGAACTGCTCAGGGCAGCTGTTACTTTTTGGAGATATTCGCGCTTATCTCGAATATTTCCAAAAGTTGATAATAGGAGATAGCGATGTTAGCGACTGTTTCCAGTCGCTAACATCTTGGCATGCCCACTTTGCATGTCATTAGTGATAAATATAACTCACATGCAAAGTGGGACCCAAGATGGTCGCTATCTCCTACTAGCCGTCGCTAACTGGTGTTAGCAACAGCTAGGTAATACAGATATAATTTTATCTCCGCGAAGCAGAGCGCTGTTACAGATATATATCTTGTTTTTGAACGTTAATTTCTCAAAATGCACTGAAGCACATATATTGAGACATAGCAAAGGCACATCGGGCTACCAGTCCCTAGGAGATAGCGATGTTAGCGACTGTTTCCAGTCGCTAACATCTTGGCATGCCCACTTTGCATGTCATTAGTGATAAATATCACTCACATGCAAAGTGGGACCCAAGATGGTCGCTATCTCCTACTAGCCGTCGCTAACTGGTGTTAGCAACAGCTAGGTAATACAGATATAATTTTATCTCCGCGAAGCGGAGCGCTGTTACAGATATATATCTTGTTTTTGAACGTTAATTTCTCAAAATGCACTGAAGCACATATATTGAGACATAGCAAAGGCACATCGGGCTACCAGTCCCTAATATTTTACCAAGTTTCGTGCAAATCCATTCAGCCGTTCGATTATTATTATAATTTTTTTTTTTGCCCCGCGGGGCCCTTTTAAAACCTCCACATCAAACCTAGGGGGTCAGCGAGGATCTACTATGCCCCCTTATGGTCATTTGCCCCTTCGCTTTGGCCTCCTCTTGTCTCTCGATCCTACCGAGAGACAAGATGGCGGCCGCTACGTACTGTTTGGAATGTTTACAGACACCGGAGAGCCAATCAGCTTCGCTTCGCAAAGCTCCGTAACGCGAAAAGTACGCGAAGCGGTGCGCTGTTACAGATATATATCTTTTTTTGAACGTTTATTTCTCAAAATCCACTGAAGCACATATATTGAGACCTAGCAAAGGCACATCGGGCTACCAGTCCCTACAATTTTGCCAAGTTTCGTGCAAATCCATTCAGCCGTTCGATTATTATTATTATTTTTTTTTTTTGCCCCGCGGGGCCCTTTTAAAACCTCCACATCAAACCTAGGGGGTCAGCGAGGATCTACTATTCCCCCTTATGGTCATTTGCCCCTTCGCTTTGGCCTCCTCTTGTCTCTCGATCCTACCGAGAGACAAGATGGCGGCCGCTACGGACTGTTTGGAATGTTGACAGACGCCAGAGAACCAATCAGCTTCGCTTCACAAAGCTCCGTTGCGCGAAAAGTACGCGTCCTGGGCCGCTGCCCGGTCCGCTGTTACAGATATATATCTTTTTTTAAACGTTAATTTCTCAAAATCCACTGGAGCACATATATTGAGACCTACAAAAGGCACATCGGGCTACCAGTCCCTACAATTTTGCCAAGTTTCGTACAAATCCATTCAGCCGTTCGGGCTAAAAGTGAGGCCAACCGCCCTATGGAAAACTCAATGTTAAAGACACGTTTTGGGACCCCCCTTTTTTCTCGGCCCCCACTGGACGAACCCCCCCCAAATTTTCAAGGGCTGCTCAGAAACAAAATGTGCCATTTTCCTGAAAATTTCAGCCAATTCCGTCCACAAACGCCAAAGTTATTAGACATAGAATTTTCAAAAAACCCATAGAGAAAAAATCCTAACTATATATACCTACTGGCGACCGCCAGTAGGTAATATATATATATTTCTTAATGATTTAGTTATAGTTGAAATGTTTTTAGTTTATGGTAATTTTCTTGGGGCTGCATTGTAAAAATGTTTGGTATATAGATTTTTTTAAGGGTACACATTAAATGTAATAATACATGCGTATACATTTTTTATGTTATGTAATTGTTTTATTTTAAAGGTGTTTTAAAAAAAAAAATATTAGTGTTTATATATATATTTTCGCGATAATATTGACATCCATATTGTGTGTATCAATATTTGGAATATATTATATTTTTCCATCCTATATTTTTGTTTTCAATATGGTTACAAATCTATGTTTTTAACAATGATATATTTGTTCTTGATATTTGTGGTTCTATTAGATAAGCATAGAAAGTTAATAAACAACAGTTGAAGGACATGGCTTGGCAGTTCGGGCTGGACTGTTTCCATGAGGCACAGGTTCAAGGCTGATTTGCATAAGGCCATGTCTGAACTGGGGTGGTGTGAAGTGCAAAAAAGCAATGGATTTAGGCCCAGATCTCTATACTGGGGTGAATGTATGACATTGTTCTGCATTCTGTCCATCAACTGTTGTTTTTGCATTTGTCACCCCGAGTGGGATGGGTATGCTCAGACGTGAGTCCTGTGCTCTCCACACCACAGGAGTCAAGCTATCCTGGCTGATGACGGATGATAGAAAAAAACGGTCCCAGGATGCTTGATTCCGGTCCAGGGAAGACATGGCTTGGGTTAAGGCTGATTTGCATATGGCCATGTCTGAACTGGGGTGGTGTGGAGTGCAACAAAATGATGGATTTAGGCTCTCTGTACTGGGGTGAATGTATGACATTGTTTTGCATTCTGTCCATCAACTGTTGTTTTTGCATTTGATATTATATGGATCATTATGTCAGTAATTCCTCAGAAAGATAACACCCAGGGAAATAGAAAAGTCCAAAAGACATTGACATGGCCTATGGTCTCTCCTGTAAAAGTCAGGCGACCAGCTATTGTCTTTGTCATTGCTCATTTGCTTTGGGCATATTTATTTACTTTCCATTCAAAAATAATTGTAGGCCACCCTACAAAGATAAATAAGTAATATAGTATACATTAAATCCATGATGTTGGCCACTGGGTCAGTACGCCTGTGTCACATGTATACTCACCGACTGCCAGCTTGGAAGGCTTTTTTATTTGTTTTTTTCTTGCGTACAATTCTTGTGTGTTTTAAATGTTTGCATTATTTTCAATTAAAGCAATGCTTTTACATTTTTCCTTAGTCGGTTCTCCCTTTTTATTGTTGATCATCACATGGTACCTTGTTATTTTATGCTGTGTGTGTGTTTGTGTGGCGGGGTGCATGTGTACGTGTGTGTCTGCATGTGCGTTTGTGTGTGGTGAATGTGTTTTGGTGTAATTTACTTAACTTTTGTTGTGTGCCTGTCAATATGTTGATATTTGATTTATATGTTATAGCATTTTTGAGTGACAGCAGTGATCCCCTTAGTGTGTGGGCAGGGTCATGTCAATGCGTTTGTAATCACAGTAAGTGTATTCTGATTAGTTTTCCTATGCATAGTACAATATTCACAACATATATTGTTTGTACTGTATGTTGAACTCTTTCAGTAGGTTAATATAAACATGTTTAGGCTTCATGGCTGCACTGTATTTCCTAATTCTACTTAGTTATGTTTGCTCAGTCTGCCTTCTTGTTTCTGAAACAAATACTTCTGGCTGAAATGTTTTTCAATTTCTCAAGAACATCATGAGAAGATGAAAAACAAACATTCTAAACATGAATACAACTTTGTCCGATTGTCCCATGTTTGAAAAGTAAGAGTCACAACATAGTGACTTTGAAACTAAACAGTGGAATTTAGAGGAATAAACAAGAAAAAAATCAACATTAGTTGCCAATATTACACAATCGGACCCTAATCACCGAAAAAATGTGTGAGGTACTTTCAAGTGACAGAACTTTATAATCACCACACCACTACATCTGTAAGTTCCCAATACAATTAAGAAGATAAAAAACACCCACATACAGAGACACCAACTAAACTTTGGATAAAAGAGTACAAGAACAATGCAATACAAACAATGGCAGAAGATTTTTTTTAAAGTGCATAAAGATAGGATAGACCAGCAAGAAAAGTATGAATTACGAAAAAATACTGATATGCAACAAGAAACAATGCAAACATGTGACAAACGTGCCAGCCAGAGAACACACATTCTCACCTATCTAATGTGGTCCACGTGCTATACTGAAATCACGATAAAACAATCTGTACCTGGTCCATTTAATAAATATACCCACCTCACAAACCTCACTAAAACAGAGCATGCAACTGGCAAAGCCACTTTAACTAACTCACTACAAGGGCAAAGCGAAAGTTGCATGCAACAAGGCCCAGTCAGCTAGATGAAAATGTAGCTACAAATGGCATTTTTTCCGTTGTACTTAGAATGTGATTGGAAGTACACATGATGGAGAAATTCAAAAACCAAAATGGATTTGAAGGCTGACATAACAAAGGCAATCATGATGAAGCTATTGCGCATAATCAAACAATAATTAAGACCCAAAAAAAGATCCCCAATGTCTGGTCTATCAAGACATACTAGGTGTTCACCTAAGAGAGTGATGAAAGAGGAATTTGTGTTACACAACCATCCGCCTGCAAGGCAACCTGTCAATTTGCAGAGAACATTCAAAATCCCCTACAAGTTTACGTCAGTTACTAGCTCATCTGATGGGGCTGCTGGTATACCCGACTGCACTGAGAATATTGTTGCTAAGATTAGTTTTGTTCAAATTGTTGGATCAGCTCGATGTCCATTTCTGCTGTCAGTCATGATATTGCTGGAATTCGTTTGAATCTCAGTTATGCCCTTCGCTCAGTTCATTTCATAATGAATAATTGGTGGAGTCTGATTTTTGGTCCCCTCTGCTGATTTTCACTTAAGACATTGTAATATCAAAACTTCTCTCTTTTTCAGAGTGTGCATTTTCATGTGCGTGCTGTCATCTCCTGTCGTCAATAATATAAGTGAACTGCTCTACTCAAAAGGTTGAGGAAGAAGCTATTCATGTAAAATGCTGAACTGCTCTGAGAGGAGTCTTTTGTACGTTTGATGCAGATAAACCCGAAACATTGAGGTAAGATTCTCCTGTTGTTCCTTAAATTAATGTGCTTTCTCAATCTCAGTGAATTTTGATAGACGTCAGAAACAAAATCTATTTAGCAGGAACCCATATATATGCTTGCGGTCTTTAAAAAAAGGTTTGATTGACTCAGGTGGTATATATTGGTACGTTTATATAGTTATTGGTTTGGATCCTAACAGGATTTTTGTTACCTCCATAAAAGTGTGTTTTTAAAGAAAAAGTCAATATAGATGAATGGTTTGTCTGGGACCATTTTATGTTCAGATGACAATTTGCTGTTGAACACAAACTAATTTGGTACACTACGTTACCTTCAATAAAAAACAATTAATAATAAGACAACCCAAGGGTTTCATCCTCACCATATGCATCGTTGTTATTCCAGAGATGGGCCTTGCAAAGTCAAAACCTAAAATTGCTGTTTATGAAATGACTTTAATTCACCCCCGCTTCCTACTGATCCAACCTCTTAACTCTTCCTTATGGCATAACAAAGGGCATAACAAAGCCATACTAATTTATGGGAAACCTATATATTGGAAATCTTGGAGATAAAAGGGGCTAATTTGGGTACACCAACTTTTCTTTCAAAATATAGTTATTTCTTTTTCCAGAGCCAGTCAGCTCTTTGATTTACCTCCGTCTTTTCTTTCTAAATATAACCTTCTTAAGCAGGCTTTATCTGTTGCTTATACCCAGATCTCCTCTCACTCTCCTCCCATTTCTTCCTCTTTCAACAAATTACATACTTTCCTATATTCCTGTCCCAAAGCCTCCGTCATCTATGCTCATATATGTATGTCACATCCGGCTAGAGAAAAAATAAAAGTGAAACTTGCATGTTAGGAGGACCTTGGAGTAGATTGCTCTACTCTATTATGGAATAAAATTTGGATTAAGATCAAGAAATCCTCCAGGACTGACAACACAACTCAAACACAATTTTTTATATACAATAGGCTTTTATTTCATCCAGTCCTTTTACATAAAAGACACCTTGACTTACCTGACACTTGTTGGTCTCGCTCTTCCCCATCCACTGATTGAAACATCTCCTCTTTGCATGCCCACCAGTACATGCCTATTGGAAACTTGGCTGGTCTCTGATTAACAAAATTTTTGGTTCTAATTTCCCTTTTTCTACTTCTCACTTATTTCTAGGAAGTCTATCACCAATCTGGGAAGATTCAATACATAACATATAGATTATTGATGTATTGTTATCTGTTGCATTTCAACAAATCACCATAAATTGGAAAGATTTAAATACATTATCTTTTGAAGCATGGCGGTATGCTGTTTGTTAAAATCATGGACCTGTCACAGCTTTTGTTCATCCTGTTCACTTAGCTATTAACCCCTACGATGCTCATGATGAGCTGAGCTCGTCATGAGTTGCGCCGCTCGCATCATGTTACGCAGTAAATCGAAAAAAGCCGCACAGCGCAAAAATGATCGCAGCACGCATGCGGTTAAACGTTTAAATCTATGGTCACCAATTACATTGTTCATTGATGCTAGCACTAAACGTTCTTTTTCTCTGATCCCTTATCAACAAGAAGTTGTCAACCTCCATGACATTCCTCCTTTTGATATCATATTGTCGCATTTCTGTGCAACTCAACTTCATATGATTGGACAATGTACTATCTTGCTGCTTATAATGTTTTTTGGTTGTATTACCATGCCATCCCAGCCATGTCTGCACGATACTCTTTTTCTCCATTGTACCTATTTCTCTTTTTTCTTTCTTTTTTGATATATTTGTATTGTTTTTCATATTTTGTATTTTTATTCCCTGTTCTTTAATAAACTTACTTTGAAACTGAGAGTTCAATAGGTGTTAAAAATGATCAAAAATCGTTGGCACTGAATTAATTAAGCTTGGTCAGCTAAATGCATGAGTTTGTAAAGAAAGGAATACAACATGTAAACGGAATTGAGAAACATGCAGCCCTGCAGCAGATGCAATAACACACGGAGTCAATCAAACAGCATCACTTCACCAACGCGTTAGTTGTTTTAGGCCATCAATGCTAGAACTAATTAACTACAAATAATATGCACTTTAGGTGAGAAACGCTACTTTACATTACTTTGCATCAAGGGTGGTACACGAGCGGTCCCGTGCAACCACACATGCTTTTTAATGCTAAAACCTATCTATTAACTTGAGTAAACAGCGTTCAGATACATAAATTAACAATGCTGAAAAGCGTTAAAAGGAGAAATGTTGTCACTTCTTTTTTTCTGATTGTGCATGCTCTACAGCACATATGAAAACTAGGAAAAGCTTTAAGGTGTATGTAGCCATAGTATTTTGTACAGGAAGGAAACTCTTCCTGTACAAAACCTATGGTAGAATCAGGCACTGACCATGGGATTATGGTGCTAAGTTTATGCCTGAGGTACAGCAGCTGAAATAAGTGCTGTCTCGGGGAGGGGGGGGGGTAGGGTCTTATCTCTGTGACTATCATGCTCTCCTCCTCTCTCCCTGTTCCCTGTCCACAGCGCAGCATTTTACCTGCTGCGCTGTGTTCTGTGACACCTTTCAAAATATGGCCCGACAAAAAACTAGGGATACTGTGTCTTTCCAAAGAGTTCCAAACTACCAAAAAAACTGCAATGTACGTTGATTTCAATTTATTGTGTTTTTTTCCTATATTTCTATCAGTAATTAATCCTGTAAAAACTGAGAATGTTTACCAATGCCATTGAAGCACAATAAAGGCATTTGTGAAATGGAATTGTTCAAGGAAACTCTGGAAAAATCCTTTAAACTGTAATACATACATTATAAGAAAAAGTAGAACTGAAGCTAAGAGCTCACTGACCTTGCATCAGAATACGGATTTTTTCGAAGATCAGCAATATGAGATGGTCGTTCTGGCTAACTTATTTATGCATTACATCCATTGTAATAGGTTTGCTCCAAGTGTAATTGACTGTTACATTAACTGGAATGCTATTTCCTCTAATGGACTGTGGAGAAGTGCTGGTTTCTGTGGTAAAATCTGACGAACACATCAAGGTATGTATATGACCTTTACGACCATGGACACCTCTTAGGAAATGTTTCACAGTACAAAGAATACAATGTAAAGTGTCATCATTTTAGAAGCAAATTGTTGCGGGTATGGCATAATCGACAGCTTAGTCACACTATATGCACGAGAATGCTCTTCAAGATTTGCTAAACCTCAAAATTTTAAAGTATCGGAGAGATGCATAAATCATAGCCAAAATAATGTATTATAAACCCCGAAAACAGAATTCTTCTTCTTGTTATTCTTCTTCTTATTATTACTATTAATAATAATAATAATAATAATACTAGTAATGATAAAAATAATGATGATGATGATGATATTTATGATTATTATGATGTTATGATTGCTATTATTCACGTTCTTAATATGCATTTTAGTATTCATAATAGTGTTGTGCTTACAATGGCAATATTTATCATAATTATTTGCATTTAATTGTTAGCTCAGTCACTATATTTTTATTAATAGTAGTAATGGTATCCTGTGTGAGGAAATAATGATTAGATAGAAATGACTATGAAGTGATTACGAAATTCAGGTCATGGTTAGGCGCCAATGATAAAATAATGTCAATAATGCATCAATACCATCATGTCAAATACAATTGCAGCATCCACGCAACTGCCCAGTACCCATATAAATAATATATTGTGGAGGGCAAGAGACGAGAAATGCGGGGAACAATGGGGAATCTGAGGGGAGAGTAAATGAAAGTTAATAAAAGAAAGGTGGCTAGGTAGGTTCAAGGACGAATGGACAGGTTCAAGTGAGCAATGGAGAGGGGAGAGAACGTACAGAGGGAACGAAAAGAGAGAAGAAAATGGGGGCAAGAGAGTGGAGACAAACAACAGAACCGAAATATAGAGGACTGGTTGGAAAGAGAAGCGGAGAGACATTAGAGAGTGGATGAATTGTGAATGGTGGGAAATACTGAGATATAAACGTTGAGAAAAGAGGGGACAGAATAGGTGTCCTAGAAAGGCTGCAGAGTTTAGTGAAGGGTGGTAATAAGGGTCAAGAACCTAGAAATACAGTGAAGTATGCGGGATAGTAAGGAAAATATCTTGGTAAAGACAAATGCAGATTCAGGGGAGATAGGTGGAACACAAGAAAGGGTTGTAAAAAAGTAATCAATGGCAATTACAATAAGTCTCATTTTTTCACGAGACCAGCATCAATCAACTGATATTCCAGGAGTTCAGGAATACATTTACAGAGATGTGACATTTCCCAGGTTCTTTGAGTTACCCAGTTGATATTTTTTCTTTTAATTATAAGGTGGTGATTCATTATATTATAATGAAATATATGAGATTAAAAAATCCAGTATGGAAAGAAACATCTGGACTGAATGAGCTATTCACACATGACGCTGAGAAACATTAGAACTCTGCATTTCCCACCCATTCCCAGGGAGCCAGCCTAACATTGGTTTGTCATGTGAATCCATGTCACACGGCTACATTATTTTCAGTACAAGGTTGTCATATGCCACATCAATTAATTCTGAGACACTCACACATCCGAAAACAATGATTTCATAAAGGAAAGTCCAGACTGCAAAAGCGTGTCCTCAAAATACAACGCCTCAGGCCTCATTCCAGGTTGCAATATTTGAAGTGCTAAATGTGGAGGGAATATTACCAAATGCCATTGGAAGTAGGCCAATGACTACACACTTTCAGTTTGGAAATATCAGACCAGGTAATTCTGGGCCCAAGAACTGTAGGCTGAGTTTCACTCAGTGAAGTGCTGCATGCTCACGGGTTGCTCGCAGGATACCAGCCTGGTACCTTCAGACTCCTGCAGCATCAGTGGGAGAGCACACAACAATCAAAACCTTCTCAAGCCACTCCCCACACACACCTCCACCCAAATCCCAAGAAGTGAGTCTGGGTGTGGAAATCCACCTGACCACATCAAGAGCCACAGGACAGAGACACTGATTGTTTGAAACAGGAAGAACTATGTAGCTGATTCTCTGCAGCAGACCACCCACAATTCCAAATAAATGTGACCACTTTCATGTCCAACACATTCCCCTAAATGGCTTAGATTTGAGTGGGAATAGTATATGTGAACTCTTTAGTGTACAACACTTTCCCCAAAATGGTTTAGTTTATAGTGGGAACAGTAATTATGACTCCCCTAGAGTACAACACAACCATCAATATCTTTTCTATAGAAGTGAGAGCAGTAAATGTAACCACTTTAGTTTATAACATATTTAGTCTAATATATGACACCGCAATGGGATTATCAGATGTAAAACATCCTTAGTACAGTAAAGTCACTATTTATGATTTTTAAATTTTTCTTTATTTAGATTTTTAATATTTGATTTAATCTGTATGTTACATTTTTTTAAACATATATTTTTTATAACATAAAATAACTCTTTTTATTATAATTATTTTACAACATTTCTTATCCTTTTTGCAAAATACAAAACATGTCAAATACGTCTTTAACAATGTTTCACTTATTGGTAGTTACATTTTTTTTTTTTTTTTTTAACCAAATACATTTTTTTTGGTTACATTTTTCATGACAGGTTTTATGTACTTTTAAAGTATATTATAAATTGTACTATATTATAATTATAATGGTGCTAGTACTATTTACATTTTATATTACATAAATATTTATATTTTCCTAATACATTTACTGATAATATTTTTATATTTTATAATATTGTTACATAATGTTTACATTTGTTTTGACACTTTTAAGTGAAAGTCCCATTGTTTTCTATAGGAAGATAGGGGCACATGCATCAAGCAAAATACCAGTTGCAAACAGGCTGATTCACAGAATCAGCCCCTTTGCTACCAGTATTTTGCCATTTGCAATGCATCAACGTCAAAAGCTGTCCGCAAAATAGGTAATCACAAATTTTGCGATTACCTATTCTGCAAATGCATTTAAGAAATCGCAATTTGCAATTCCTTAAATGCAATGCAAGAAGCAATCTCAGATTGCGACTTTGCATTAAGGTATCACAAATGACCATCAACTTGAAGTTGATGGTAATTTGTATTTCCTTAGAAAAATGCATTACATTAGTTATTGATAACTTTCTTCTTATCGCAGAGCCTTTATAAATGTGTACAGAATAGGTTGGGTTCTCTTTAGTGTGGCTTAGACGGCATTTTCTTACATTCAAGTACTTGTGCTTGATCCAATGTGCACAGTTCGCAATACAAATGTAAAACAATATTCTCCATTTTTTTTCAGTCAATTGTAGTTAAACAAAATGGTTCATCTCAATACATACACAACAATAGAGTGTCTCATAAATATTGTCTTCCTTATATATGCTGGCTCATCTACATGTTATATTTCATCAAAAAACATGTTCAAATGCTGTATTATAACATGCATATGCTCTTTTCCTTCCAGCCAAATGATTTCGGGACATGTGTCCCTTCATCAGGAACCAATCTGTAACGATTAACAAAACAGCAACATACAGGCTCAAGTAATCATCCTCCTTCCTACAAAGAAAAATGGTGCTTAATGTGATTAAACCAATGAATTTTATGCTTAGTTGAATCGGTAAAGGTGCTCATATAAGGTCCATCTGAGTAATGTACCAATGCTTAATGTATGGATGCTTGAGCACAATATCTAATATCAACTTAAATCACCTTGTGTGCATGCAGGTTCTGAAACTGTAGCTAATATTTAGATTATAATGGGTGTTAAGTATAATAACAATCACACTATTGATGTTGATAACTGTCTCAAAAACAACTTACACAATAGCAAGCTGTTGAACACCAAACTTCATATGATAATATGCGCAATTCAGTCTGCATAATTCAAAAGAACCATGGATGGTCAACAAAATACCAAAATGCCACTTTAGATGAAAGTAGCTAGTTGTCCGAGTTGTACACTGACCTGCTCTGTGTGCTCCAGTGCCCTCAAGTGAATAATAAAACCGGAAACTGTCTCTGTGGAACCAGAACAAATCTGATCAATGTACTGCCTTTCACCTAAATGGTGAACTTTCTGAACTCCTCTCTGATGAGCCGGTATTTCCTTAAAAAAATCACCCCTCACTCACGTTTTATTTGGTTCACTAGATCTTTCAACGCAGTTCAGATGCCAGTATCGATCACATAATCAGACGCTGTTAGTCCCATTTAAAACACTCCTTTGTGAGTAAACAACGAAAAAGGACTGCCTCATAACCACGGTGAAAACAGAAGAATATAGTTGTCATCTTTAAAGGGTTACTAAAGTCATACGAGCAAACATAGAGTTCCAAATCCTGTATGTGGCCCACCTTTCTACAAAGTATATAATGCTGGACTTAAATAAGCCCCAATTTTCATGCGATAACACCCTTTGTGTTCTATAAATGGCAGCGGTTAGTGATTAACCGTGCAACCATCATACATGAAGTGTTATGCTGTAGGATATTGCGATTCACTATTAGGGAATGCCTTCCCATTCATTCCTATGGGCCTAGAGGCCCATAGGAATGATTGGGACAGCATTCACAATTTGCGAGTACCAAATAGGTACTCGCAAATTGCGAATGCAATTTCAAGGGGCCACCGTGATGCCCCCCAAAACATGCATGTGTGCACATGTGGTGCACACACATGCCCTAAGGGCATGTGTGTGTGCCACATGGCAAGTAAAAAAAAAAATCAATATTATGCATTTTTCTAAGGAATTGCAAATTACCATCAATTTGAAGTTGATGGTAATTTGCGATTCCTTGATGAAAAGTTGCAATCTCAGATTGCCTATTGAATTGCATTTAGGAATTGCAAATTGTGATTCCCAAAATGCATTTGCAAAAAAGGTAATCGCAAAATTTGCAATTACCTATTTTGCGAAAGGCTTTTGGGTTTGTGCATCGCAAATGGCGAAATACCGGTCGCAAAGGGGCCGATTCTGCGAATCGGGCCTTTTGCTACCAGTATTTTTCTTGATGGATGTGCCCCTTAGTGACTATGACGCACTATAACGCATTCAGGCAGATTGATGATAGTTTATATCTTGTATGCATCGCCCCCAAGATCAATCACCAAGTTTTATCAAAACAGTGAGATGGTTGTATATATCCTACAGCATAAGATGGCATGTATGATGGTTGCACGGTTAATCACTAACCACTACTATTTACAAAACACTGGGGTGTTATCGAATGAAAATGGGAGCTCATTGTCATATTTGTTCTTATTTAAGTCCAGCATTATATACTTCGTAGAAAGGTGGACCACATACAGGATTCAGAACTAAATGTTTGCTCGTATGACTTGAGTAATGCTTTGAAGATGGCGGCTATATTCCTACGTTTTCACCATGGTCATGCAGTAGTCCATTTTCGTTGTTTACTCACACAGAGGTGTTTTAAATGGGTTAACAGCATGCGGTTAACCAACCTATACTGGCGTCCGAACTCCGTTGAAAGATCTAACAAACTATATAATCGGTGAGTGAAGGAAGAATTTTCTAAGGAACTATGGGCTCAGCAGAGAGGAGTACATCGATTATATTTGTTCTAGTTCTACAGAGACAGTTTCGGGTTTTATTGTTTACTGAGGACACTGTAGCACACAGAGCAGGTCAGTTTACAACTTGGATAACTTAAAACTTTCATCTAAAGCAACATTTTAGTTGAGCATCAGTGGTACTTTTAATTTTGCAGATTGAATTGAGCATATCATCATCTGCAGTTTGGTGTTTCAACAGCTTGCTATCCAGTAAGTTGGTTTTGAGACAGTTATCAACATCACTAGTGTGATTGTTGTTATACTTTACTCCCATTATAATCTAAATAATAGCCATCGTTTCAGAACCTGCATGCACCCGAGGTGATGTAAGTTGATATTAAATATAGAGATAAAGCATATATACATTGAGCATTGGTACATTAATCGGGTATACCTTCTATGAGCACCTTCACCAATTCAACTAAGCATGAAATGCAGTGGTTTAATCACATTAAGCACCTTTTTTAGGTCTCGCCTGTCGATGCACATGCGCATCGAGCTTGCGAGCCTATTGCGGCTTAAACAACTTTTAACTAAGAAGCAAGGAATCGTGGCGATTCCTTGCAGTGCCCGTGACTTTTAAGCTCAATGCGCATGTGCATTGAGCTTAAAAGCGCGTGCACAGCCGCAATCGCCATCTGTTCCTCTCTCCCGCATTCCTCCGACACCTTTTGAAGTGAAGCTTAGCTTCACTTCAAAGGCCCGGCTTCTTAACACCCACATGCCGCTCTCCCCGCTCCGCCCCCTCCCCTGCCCGCCTTGTGCATTTCTCCTACACCCCCTCCCCACAGCAATGCCCTCCGTCTCCTGATCTTCACTCATAAATATATATTTTAGTTTAACAAGGGAAATTCCCTTCAGACAATAGCACAGGAGCTTGGTTTTGTACTTGTAGACGTGCGATTTCATTCGACTTGAATTATTTTATGTATTATGTCAGTTATGTATTTTTATTGCCTTTTTTATCTTCCATTTGGATGTTTTCCGCGTTCATGTAATTAATACACAAGCGTTACATATTTACAAGTTTGATTGCATCCACGATGAAGGCACTGCTGGACAGGAAACAAAAAGCAGCAATACAAATCTGTTTTATTTTTTTTGCAGTGCGCCATATTTTATCTTCAAGTATACTGGCTGCACCTTTCTAATGTTTATCACGGCGCAGCTCACTTTGCTGTTCCCGGCAACTAATACTCATGAGTGGAGATGACTTGCACTGAAACACTCCACCCATGTCGCTTTCTAAATCCTGCCCCCCGCAGCTAATAACCATTGGTGGAGCTGACTCGCTCTTCAGCACTCCCCATGTCGCTTTCTAAATCCTGCCCCCCCCCCCGCAGCTAATAGTCGTCAGGGCTGACTCGCTCTTCAGCATTCCCCATGTCGCTTTCTAAATCCTGCCCCCCCCCCCCGCAGCTATAACCATTGGTGGAGCTGACTCGCTCTTCAGCACTCCCCATGTCGCTTTCTAAATCCCCCCCCCCCACAGCTATAACCATTGGTGGAGCTGACTCGCTCTTCAGCATTCCCCATGTCGCTTTCTAAATCCTGCCCCCCCCGCAGCTAATAGTCGTCAGGGCTGACTCGCTCTTCAGCACTCCCCATGTGGCTTTCTAAATCCTGCCCCCAGCAGCTGCCTCGAACTCCAGCACTCACCTCAGCGCCACAATCGCCTGCGTTTAACCTCAGTCTGCATAATAAAGATGAGAACTGAGGGTTTGGGGGAAACAAAAACGCAAGTGCTGGGGCGGGGATATGCTGTTTACCACAATGCGTTATTTGTGCAATCAAATGATGCATTTCTTTGACAAGGGAAGCACAGTTCATTTTCATACATGCCCAATTATATTACATGTGGTTTGAAAAACTTACAGGGCTTATTATGCTTGTTTCACAAAATATAGAGCAAGTGTGTATTTATTCCTTTTTGTCACCCTCGTGTATATCTCCCTCCTCCACTGCACTCACTCACGCTTTCTAAATCCTGCCCCCCCCCCGCAGCTAATAGTCGTCAGGGCTGACTCGCTCTTCAGCACTCCCCATGTGGCTTTCTAAATCCTGCCCCCAGCAGCTGCCTCGAACTCCAGCACTCACCTCAGCGCCACAATCGCCTGCGTCGGCTCAGTCTGCATAATAAACTGCATTACCCTGCTACTCGCTGATCTCTGGACAGGTTCCTAAAGTTTTAGAAAAGGCAGAAATGTCCGCTTGAAAAAAAAAATCATTGGGCTAACAGAAAGGGGTGATTTTGGCAAAATTACTGGAATTAATGTTGACACAGCAGTTAGTCTTTTTGAAGAGGCATATTTACTTGAATCTGTCCCAAAGCAGAGGTAATGTCTGTTGTGTTATCTTTGCAAGGCAAGCTTGGGTTGATATGTGTTTTAAGAGTTGCTTCTCTTGTCACTTTTAGACCGTTCAGCACGTTTGGTACTGGGGAACACTGAGCATTCCTGAACTGCTTGGGCAATTGGGGCTGCATCAAAAGAACACTAGATTGGGGTTTCCTCTCCATGATCCAAATATTTTTGCTTTTTTTTTACGTTGAGCCTGGTAGCAGGCATGCGCTGCTCTCCGAGGTTTGTTGTATTTAGTCACGTTGGTCAACCATGCCCACCACTTTCCATTTGTTCCTACTTGTCCATTTCTAACAATTGCTAAGGCATACAATCAAGAAATCGCTGTAACAAAATGCCCCTACACTTGTGTATCGGATCTTTCCCTGTTTGCTCGCATACTATGATTACTTTAAGGTACACGCAAATAGGAAAACAAACAGACTGCATTTTTACTTATGTTTATTTTGTAGGGGTTTCCTTTTTACTGTATTTACTGAAGATTCATAAAATATTCTGAAGAAAAAAATAGCCAGGTTTTAAGGGATTTTCCAAATTTAATTTGGGATTGTTTCTTGGAAATTACTATCACAAGTTTATTCCATTGGCTATTACTTTTTTTGCATTACTTCTTCCCTATGTCTCTCTCCCCCACTCTCTTTCGCTCTCTCGCTCTCTCTCTCCCCCTCCCTCTCTCTCTCTGTCTCTCCCTCTCTCTTTCTCGCCCCACTCTAATTCTCTATCTCTATTCTTTCTCTCTCTCTCCTTAATTCTCTGTCTCCTCCCTTTATCTCCTTCTCTTTCTCCCCCCTTCTTTCTCTCTCTCTCTCTCTCTCCCCCTTCATTCTCTCTCCTATCGTTCTCTCTTCTCTCACTCACTCCCCCACTTGAGTTCAATCTGCCATTGCTTCTTCCATTCTTTCTCTCTTGTATTCGCTCCTTCACTTTCCTCCTCTTTGGCATGCAGGTTGTAACAAGCATTGGCATAGCCCATAGGTCTCGCCTTTAGGACCTTATAAGTGTTATTTTATGTATTATGTCAGTTATGTATTTTTATTGCCTTTTTTATCTTCCATTTGGATGTTTTCCGCGTTCATGTAATTAATACACAAGCGTTACATATTTACAACTTTGATTGCATCCACGATGAAGGCACTGCTGGACAGGAAACAAAAAGCAGCAATACAAAAAAGCTCCAACAAGCTCTGCTCCCTTCCGCTCTTTCTTTCCGTCCATGCACAGCCGCAATCGCCATCTGTTCCTCTCTCCTGCATTCCTCCGACACCTTTTGAAGTGAAGCTTAGCTTCACTTCAAAGGCCTGGCTTCTTAACACCCACATGCCGCTCTCCCCGCTCCGCCCCCTCCCCTGCCCGCCTTGTGCATTTCTCCTACACCCCCTCCCCACAGCAATGCCCTCCGTCTCCTGATCTTCACTCATAAATATATATTTTAGTTTAACAAGGGAAATTCCCTTCAGACAATAGCACAGGAGCTTGGTTTTGTACTTGTAGACGTGCGATTTCATTCGACTTGAATTATTTTATGTATTATGTCAGTTATGTATTTTTATTGCCTTTTTTATCTTCCATTTGGATGTTTTCCGCGTTCATGTAATTAATACACAAGCGTTACATATTTACAAGTTTGATTGCATCCACGATGAAGGCACTGCTGGACAGGAAACAAAAAGCAGCAATACAAAAAAGCTCCAACAAGCTCTGCTCCCTTCCGCTCTTTCTTTCCGTCCACTTTCCCTCTTTTTTCTCCCTCTAGCTCCTCTCCCAGTATATCTTTCTATATCCTTTTTCCTCGCCACCAACTACTCACCCCTTCAATCCCTACTGTGATGAAGTTGGAGACAGTTGTTCCAAACCGACCTCCAATGGTGCCAGCCCCCCGGTGAAAATAAATTCCCATTGGCATAAAAGGCCATTGTTAATATACCTGCATATGGTTGACTCACCGAGCAAAGATGGAATCAGGCACACACGCTTCACTGCTAATCCATACAATTTCAGTTTTCAGTCTTTCTTTTACTCTCCACGTTTCTGCCTCTTTCACTCTCTCTTCCAACTCTCTCCCCCCTCTCCATTTACTTACACAAATCTCGCAGATACCCCAAGCAGCAGTGCCCGCACTACCAATCCTTCTGTTATGCCACATCTCTCAGCTTACATATTCCTTCGCTCTTTCTTTTACTCTCCACGTTTCTGCCTCTTTCACTCTCTCTTCCAACTCTCTCCCCCCTCTCCATTTACTTACACAAATCTCGCAGATACCCCAAGCAGCAGTGCCCGCACTACCAATCCTTCTGTTATGCCACATCTCTCAGCTTACTAATTCCTTCGCTCTTTCTTTTACTCTCCACGTTTCTTCCTCTTTCACTCTCTCTTCCAACTCTCTCCCCCTCTCCATTTACTTACACAAATCTCGCAGATACCCCAAGTAGCAGTGCCCGCACTACCAATCCTTCTGTTATGTCACATCTCTTAGCTTACAGATTCCTTCGCTCTTTCTTTTACTCTCCACGTTTCTGCCTCTTTCACTCTCTCTTCCAACTCTCTCCCCCCTCTCCATTTACTTACACAAATCTCGCAGATACCCCAAGCAGCAGTGCCCGCACTACCAATCCTTCTGTTATGCCACATCTCTCAGCTTACATATTCCTTCGCTCTTTCTTTTACTCTCCACGTTTCTGCCTCTTTCACTCTCTCTTCCAACTCTCTCCTCCCTCTCCATTTACTTACACAAATCTCGCAGAAACCCTAAGCAGCAGTGCCCGCACTACCAATCCTCTGTTATGCCACATCTCTCAGCTTACATATTCCTTCGCTCTTTCTTTTACTCTCCACGTTTCTGCCTCTTTCACTCTCTCTTCCAACTCTCTCCCCCCTCTCCATTTACTTACACAAATCTCGCAGATACCCTAAGCAGCAGTGCCCGCACTACCAATCCTTCTGTTATGCCACATCTCTCAGCTTACATATTCCTTCGCTCTTTCTTTTACTCTCCACGTTTCTGCCCCTTTCACTCTCTCCTCCAACTCTCTCCCCCCTCTCCATTTACTTACACAAATCTCGCAGATACCCCAAGCAGCAGTGCCCGCACTACCAATCCTTCTGTTATGCCACATCTCTCAGCTTACAGATTCGCACTTTCTTTTCCTCTCAACGTTTCTGCCTCTTTCACTCTCTCTTCCAACTCTCTCCCCCTCTCCATTTACTTACACAAATCTGGCAGATACCACAAGCAGCAGTGCCCGCACTACCAATCCTTCACACACGCAACGCCACTCACACACGCAACGCCACTCACACACGCAACGCCACTCACACACGCTACGCCACTCACATACGCAACGCCACTCACACACGCAACGCCACTCACACACCCAACGCCACTCGCAACGCCACTCATCCACGCAACGCCACTCATCCACGCAACGCCACTCATCCACGCAACGCCACTCTTCCATTTGCAAAAAGAAAAATGTCTAACTATTCTATTGCGAGACCTATTGCATTTCCAATGCTTGTTCTTTGTAGGGAGGAGGATGATAACTTGAACCTGTACGTTGTTGTTCTTTTATCATTACAGATTGGCCCCTGATGATAGGACATATATCCCGAAATGCACTGGGCATGAAAGAAAAGAACATATGCATGCCAGAATAGAACATTTTAACATGTTTTTTAATGAAAGATAACATGTAGATGAGCCAGCATATATATTGAAGTACATTTCATATTACACTCTATTGTGTTATTGTGTATGTATTGAGATGAAACATTTTGTTTAATTACAATTGATTGAGAAACAACTGAGAATATTGTTTACATTTGTATTGTGAATTTTGCACATTGGATCAAGTACACATACTTGAATGTATGATTTTGTTGACCCAGAAGCATGCTAGACATCATACTTCCCAGTGTAGCACACACGAGTTTAAGTATATTAGCATGCATATATTAGTTCTAAGGCAAAGTGCTCCATATAATTTGCCACGGTAATTGGAAGGCATTGTGCGTTGTTGATTTGGACTTCTTGAGCCATGGTGCCGTCATAGACATTCCACAATAGTATTTGGAATTTGAGTTGGTGTCTGTGCCCAGAGTGGTGCAGTCTGCGAACCCCATTGTCATCAAAGTAGTCCATAATGAGACTTAGGAACTGAGTCACAAAGGACCTCCACACTAATAGCAGAGGCCCCACAGTCATGGGCGAGTATCTGCTTGCAGGCGGAATCTCCAAAATGAGAATTCTTCTTTCGGAGATTTTGCCTGAGTGCGGAGACTCCCTCACAACTGTGGGGCCTCTGCCAGGAGTAAGAAGCCCCTCTATGAATCATGCCTTTAGTTTGTGTTAGTTTTGTTGGTGAAATTAAATTTCTATAAGTAGGTTGAGGTGGTTAGCTACCTCTGTTACAGGGACATATGCTAGTGCTGTTATCTTTCTACTTTCAAAGGCGTCATGACTGTTTGTTACATATTCTACACTTAGTGCAGATTGTTGGCGTTGTATTCAAATGTTTTGATCAAAAGCAGCATGCATGAATGTGAGTGGATATAATTTAAGCATTGTTTGAATTCTCTTGGTGTGGCCCAGGGGCCTTGGGGTAAAAGTGCTACCACAGATGTCCCCAACTATTTCTTAGTATTGTCAAAGTTATATAATTGGTTTGACACATACTTTTGCACAATTTATGCCTTGCGTGATGGTAGTGTGGGCTCAGTTGCTGCTGAGCTTATTACTAACTGGCTAATATGCAGGGACTTAGCAGACATAATGGGATGGGAGGTAGTATCCGATCCCGGAAGCTAGTATAACAATTGTTCTCTCTTATAAGGGTCAACCCTTTGATGTTTTAGTACCATTGAAATGTTTCCCTGAGTAATCAGAGGGGACTGCCACTTCATGAGATTATGTTTCTCAAATCACTAAAATTGTACATCAGTGTTAGGTCTAAATATGATTTACACCAGACAAGAGAACTGGGATCTTTTCATGCACAGGTGATCTGGCTGTAATAATTACTTTGGTTTCGTGGGAGTTAACTGGTTTCTGTGTATCTTGGGTCTCTCATGTGGTTAGTTAGGAATGGTCTCTCTTTTTTCTCCTTTTTTTTTTTTGCAGCTGTTCTTCTACCTTCATCGGTTTATTTCCTTATGCACTTGAGGTTCAAATAAATGTACTTATTTTAATACTAAAAAGTGATTAGTTGGGCTTAAAAAATGTGTGATTAATTTTAATTTTATTCACGTGTTTGTCTTTTATTGTTTTTTGCCCTATTTCAATGAACAACTGTTTCCTTTTAATGTTGTGGTAATTGGTCGGAAAATAAAATGTTTATGTTTTATAAATAGTATTGACCCTTATGAAATGACATTAGAATTTGTAACTTTCATGAAACATGTGTTGGCCTAACTCCTTTGAAATGTCTTACCTTTTTTTTACTGTCCTCATGTTACCCTAGGTGTTGCAATCTCAGGTGACCCCTTAGAACAAGCCTCACACCTTCTGCACAGAAAGCTACCCAGCCACACCAACCTGGGCTTAAACACTCATATTCTTTTGGAGCTTAGGTGTAATCATAAGATTGCTCCATTCTACGAAACCAACACATAGCTCCACCTAAGAAAATCTATCCAGATATAATCTGTCCTGCCAGGGGTACAGCCAAGTCCATCCTACGAGACGGACGCGCAGTTTTGAGGCAGCCCTCCGGGAGGGGGACTGCTGCATCCAGCCATTACCTGCAGATATCGCTTCTTGCAAGAGGCATCAAAAGCAGCATGCATGAATGTGAGTGGATATAATTTAAGCATTGTTTGAATTCTCTTGGTGTGGCCCAGGGGCCTTGGGGTAAAAGTGCTACCACAGATGTCCCCAACTATTTCTTAGTATTGTCAAAGTTATATAATTGGTTTGACACATACTTTTGCACAATTTATGCCTTGCGTGATGGTAGTGTGGGCTCAGTTGCTGCTGAGCTTATTACTAACTGGCTAATATGCAGGGACTTAGCAGACATAATGGGATGGGAGGTAGTATCCGATCCCGGAAGCTAGTATAACAATTGTTCTCTCTTATAAGGGTCAACCCTTTGATGTTTTAGTACCATTGAAATGTTTCCCTGAGTAATCAGAGGGGACTGCCACTTCATGAGATTATGTTTCTCAAATCACTAAAATTGTACATCAGTGTTAGGTCTAAATATGATTTACACCAGACAAGAGAACTGGGATCTTTTCATGCACAGGTGATCTGGCTGTAATAATTACTTTGGTTTCGTGGGAGTTAACTGGTTTCTGTGTATCTTGGGTCTCTCATGTGGTTAGTTAGGAATGGTCTCTCTTTTTTCTCCTTTTTTTTTTTTGCAGCTGTTCTTCTACCTTCATCGGTTTATTTCCTTATGCACTTGAGGTTCAAATAAATGTACTTATTTTAATACTAAAAAGTGATTAGTTGGGCTTAAAAAATGTGTGATTAATTTTAATTTTATTCACGTGTTTGTCTTTTATTGTTTTTTGCCCTATTTCAATGAACAACTGTTTCCTTTTAATGTTGTGGTAATTGGTCGGAAAATAAAATGTTTATGTTTTATAAATAGTATTGACCCTTATGAAATGACATTAGAATTTGTAACTTTCATGAAACATGTGTTGGCCTAACTCCTTTGAAATGTCTTACCTTTTTTTTACTGTCCTCATGTTACCCTAGGTGTTGCAATCTCAGGTGACCCCTTAGAACAAGCCTCACACCTTCTGCACAGAAAGCTACCCAGCCACACCAACCTGGGCTTAAACACTCATATTCTTTTGGAGCTTAGGTGTAATCATAAGATTGCTCCATTCTACGAAACCAACACATAGCTCCACCTAAGAAAATCTATCCAGATATAATCTGTCCTGCCAGGGGTACAGCCAAGTCCATCCTACGAGACGGACGCGCAGTTTTGAGGCAGCCCTCCGGGAGGGGGACTGCTGCATCCAGCCATTACCTGCAGATATCGCTTCTTGCAAGAGGCATCAATAAAAAAGCAAGCCCCTCTTTGTCCTGCTCAAAAGGCTAAGTGGCTCTGTATCAACTCCCATCAGCACCAACACTGGGCTTATCACATTCCTAAGATCCAGAATATCTGCTATAATATTGTCCACAATGTTCCAGAATCCACTGATGGAAGGACAAGTAGAAAACATGTGCACAACATTTGCTTCTGAATGACCGCATCTTTTACACTTTGGAATCAGGAAACACACACATCTAGCTAATCTCTGAGGTGGCCAGTATATTCTATTGATGGTATAAAAATGAATCTTTTTTTAAATTGGCTGGCTTAACCACAGAATATAATAGCTTCAAAGAGATTTGCGTTACAAGTGGGAGCTTGGACTCTCGACCTACACTCTTCCAAGTCGCACACAGTGGATTGCCAATTCCATCTTCGGCTTTCAATACCATTTAGAGACCTCCTTGTTTAAAGGCTGTGTATCTTGCTGCAATGCTTCAACCTCCTAGGGACCACCAATCTCTGAACTTGCATGAAGATACCAAGCGATGAGCTGTATATACTTGTATCTAGACAGGGAACGCCCTGTCTTTGCCTAAAGTATTTCACAGTGCTGAAGCCCCTGCCTTGTGAAAAGATCGCCCCAACTTATTATCCCGGCCTCCCTTATGGGTAGACACAACAGGCCTGATTCATAAAAGTAAACGTAGACTAACAGTCTAAGTTTAAAC
Source organism: Lissotriton helveticus (assembly GCF_964261635.1). Classification (NCBI taxonomy): domain Eukaryota; kingdom Metazoa; phylum Chordata; class Amphibia; order Caudata; family Salamandridae; genus Lissotriton; species Lissotriton helveticus. Next base: position 1,778,623,790 of record NC_136059.1, on the reverse strand, counting down.
CTGAAGTCTAAGTTTAGACCTAAAGTCTTACTTTACTACTAGTCAAGTTAGACTTTAGGTCTATATTTAGACCAAAAGTGTAACTTTAGTAAAAGTAAAGTTAGATTTGGTCTAATTTACACTTTTGGTCTAAAATTAGACTAAACATCTAACTGTAGTAGTAGGAAAGTTATACTTTTGGTCAATGTTTAGACCAAAATTCTAACAGACCAAAAGTCTAACTTTAGTAGTAGTAAAGTTAGACTTTTGGTCTAAGTTAGACTTTTGGTCTAAACTTAGAGATTTGGTCTAAGTTTACCTTTGTGAATCAGGCCCAAACTATCCAACAAACATTCTGGGGTGCCTGGGGAATCCCAAACTGGGATGAAATCGGAGCAGTAATTCATGTCCAGAATACTCCTAACCCTGTACCAGAGACGAAGTGCAGATTTAAAAACTTTCAGGTGAACTTTGTTGAAAAACTTGGAAGACCCAATTTATATTAAAAAACCTGTGGGTCCCTGCCCTACCACCATCTCTGATAGTATCAGACCCCATGTGGAACTATCCGGTGTCCCAAGAAGCGTCCTAGAGTTTTTGAATTGGAAAGCCATGCAATAAAGGTTTAAATCTGGTAATGCTAGACCCCTTTTCTTTAAAGTCCTCCTTAGCTTGATAGAGGAGAGCCTAGCTCCCCCTGAACTCCAGATAAAGCTAGTGATTTCCCCCTGTAGTTTTCTACCTCTTTTTTTAGGAAACATAAGTGGGATACAATTAAAAAGATGGGTCAACTTAGGTAACAGCGACATTTTAATCATTTTCACTCGCCCATAGATTGATAATGGCACGTTTCTCCACCTTAGTAGGAGCCTAATGATCTCCTTTGCCAGCCACCCTAAATTTTTCTGCTGGAATCTCCCCCAATACATGAATTATTGTAAGTCTCAAATACTTAAACTCTGTCCCCCTCAAACCCAGTTAGTAATATTCAAACACATAACCTATGACTTAGTTGTGTTAACAACATAACCTGATAGTGCCCCAAAGTCATACACTAACTTTCCAACCATGAGAATGGTATAAAAAGGGTCTGATGTATAAATTATTAGATCATGAGCATAAAGCATTATCTTATAACTTAGTTGTTGTACAGAAAAAGGAGTTACCGGGGGTCTCTTCTGGGTAACTCGGCAAATGGTTCGATATAGATATCAAACAGAACAGGAGAAAGCGGCCACACTTGCCTCTCACCCCTTGTAATCCTAAAACCTTCTGTCTGAGCTCTGTTAAATAGGATTTGTGCCAATGAGTTTGCATACAATCGCTGAAGATTCAAAATAAAACACTGGTTAAACCATAGTGCTGCCAAGAATTCCCACAAATATACCCAACAAGCTAGGTCAAAGACCTTGCCCACATCTATTGTGGCAACAGCCAATGGAGTTGAATGCTCCATGGCCATGTCAATGCACCCTATTAATTGCTTTGTGAGGTCATGAATTTGGTGTTCAGGTACAAACCCATTCTGATCTGGATGGATTAGTTATGGAGCCAAATTAGCTAATCTACCTACCAAAAATCTAGCGAAAACTTTATGGTCAGCATTCAAGAGAGAAAGTGACCTATATGAATCTGCCCTCTTTGGATCTTTGGCTGGCTTAAAAATCAACAATAACATGGCTTCTTGCCATGATTGCGGGATCTGAGCATTCTCAAAGTATAGGGCATTAAACAACTGTCCCCAGAACGGGATCATTACCTTCTTTAAAATCTTGTATATCTCAGAGGGGATAACATCAGGCCCCGCTGCTTTCACCTTCTTAGTCCAACTCAGGTGTTCCCAAACTTAGCCTTCATAATTTGTGCTTCAAGAGACTACCTTCCTATCTCTGTAAGCTCTGGGAAGGATCTATCCCGGAGCCATCCCCTAAGACCTTCCGGTCTGGAGCGATCTCATGCTTATAGATTGTAGAAAAAAGAGAGACCAGATGATCTAGCATCACCCACCCATTTTTAGAGACATCACCCTGAGAGTTAATAATGAATTCTTTGATATTATTTTGTGCCCTCTCAGACCTAGATTTCCAAGCTAGAATTGATCCTGCTCTCTACCCATACTCAAAGACCTTTATACTCTGAGCTTGCCACCTATCCCTACATTTCTTTTCCGACTTGAGCTTGAAATGTATCTGTGCCTCCTCTAGCCTCTTTCTCGCTTGATCCCTGCCCAGGGGAGATCTTTGCACCTGCAGGCAGCCTCCAACATCCCAATTTCCTGCTCTAGGGTAATACATTCCGCTCTCTCTATCCTATTGTTAGCATAGCCCACATTTTGCAAAACTCCACTTATAAAAGCTTTAAATGTGCCCCAAACTGTTGTGAGGGTGGCTAACCCCATATTGTGAGCAAAAATAATGCTAACTCTTTCTCGGGTCGAGTTAACTTCAGCATCAAGGATAAGTGCATGGTTAACTATCCACCTAGGATTCAGCCTGTAAGCTGAATATTGGAAAATCATAGCTACAGGTAAATGGTTAGAAATGTGTCCTGACTGATGGTAAATTCCTTTAACCTCATCTGTGATAGCTGTATCCACAAAGAAATAGTCAAACCTAGAAAAATGTCAATATTTCTTACTATGCCTTGTGTAACCCCTTGCCTGCCCCATTTGGTGATGCCACACATCAACCAACCCAGTGGATCACCCCTGAAGCCAGATAGACCGTAACCCATGTGCTCAAAACTAGCAGAATGGACAATGCAAATTACCTCTATGCTGGAATCAACAAATCCCTGTTATACAAACTCTAGACCATCCAGAACACTGCAACCATACTCTTCCTTGGCACCCCATGAAATGAGCACATAACCCAACACCTGTGAGACCTCCACTGACTCCCTGTAGAGGAGACAGTCACCTTCAAGCTACTCACCCATGCCTATAAATCCCTTCACAACATCGGACCCAAATAGCTCTATGAAAGAATATCTTTCCACATACCCAAAGAAACCTTTGCTCCCTCGACCTTGCCCTAGAAGAGACACTGCGCATCCGCAGAACCAGAGCAGGCAGAAGGGCCTTCTCCTACATCGCATCCAAGATCCAAGGCCTGGAACGAGCTCCCACTCAACATCAGAAGCTCCCTTACCCTGCACATTTTCAGGAAAAACCTCAAAGCCTGGCTTTTTGTCTGACCTGGAGTTGCACCCCCCACCCCCACCCCCAGTGCCTTGAGACCCTCACGGGTAAGTAGTGTGCTTAAAATTCCCTGATTGATTGATCTTGGAGCATACTTTCTTTCCTTTGAAGAAAAGTATAAAATGGTCTTTGGCTCGTCTGCAAATATTGTCCTTTGTTTACTTAATGGAGCAATCACGTTGAAGAGAGGACTTCTATAAGCAAAATGTCTGTGGTGCTGAAAAAGCAAATACCATACGTTAGATACAGACCTCAAAAATTGCCTTTTTTCATATATTCTTGACAGAACCAGGGAGTAGGTGCTTAACCAGAATTGAGGTCTATTAAGTCTTGATATTTTCTGTTTGTAAACAGCTCATCCAAGGTTGTGTTTCAGATAATTAAATGGGTAATCCACTAGTTGCATATGTTATGTAATGCAGCATCAAAGAGTTATCTTAATGCATATACCTTTCTGAATGAAATAGAAGAAGGTTACACAAACCCAGTGGCACAACCTGACGGTTATCATTTCAAAAATCTTTATAGGGATCATTCAGTGTAGAGAAAAAAAAACAGTTCCCATTCCACATCCTGCATCGCCAATCCTTACCTACAAAAGGGATTTTAGAATGTTTGTTTGATGATGTCAGCAGGGGTCTTGAGATCTTGAGTCACATCTTTAACCGCATGCTTGCTTTGAATAGTGCATAGATCCGTTTGCATTGGCATCCTTTATATGATGAGATAATAGTGTCTAAAAATGAAGACAACTGGTATTCAGAGACAGTTACCTGCTCTGAGTGGGATTCATTTATGATGCAAGAAACACCAGCTAAAGATCTAGGTTGCAGTTTCACTTGCAGTGATGATTAGGCCATTGAGTGACTAATATTTCAGCATGAGTACAATTATTAATTGTATTGAAAAGACACATGTGACATATAAATTGTGTCATGTCAAGAATGGGATAAGGGTCTCCACACATACAACATTAATACCAAATGGAAAGAGCAGTAAGCAAATCAACCACACACCTGGTTAGTAAATAAAGTGTCAAGGAAAACCATTGTTTGACTTCAACATTGACTTAAGTTTGATCAGTGTAGGGACTGTTTTACTTGTTCGGAACCTCCTATCTAGGTGTAACCTATGAAGGATAATGACTACTAAAGAATCTTTTAGAGCAAATAGTGCATAGTATTTACAGCAGAGGTTAGAGAACCAAACGTTGACATGTAGTCTACAGAATAATATCAATTTTCTTCTTTGGACTAATGGTGTGTTTATCTGTAGGGGTACACACTTAAAAACCTGCCATGTGCTTCAATGTGCCTCATTATACTGACAAGCAATCTATTACCAGTATTCCACCATTATGCTGAATTCTAGAATAAAGAAATCTAGCCTTCTTGAATCAGACTGACCAACTTCAGTCAGTCAAATACACTTTATTCGATTTATAAAAATCATAAAAGGCATAAAAACATTTTTGTACACGTATAAAATTATTTGATACATTTTCATTTTCAGCATGTGCAATACAATAGGTCAAAAGGATAAAAACACATAAATAACATGATTAAAAATTAATTATGTCACAGACTGTGGGGCGTTATGCAATTTAATCCTGGAATCCGCCACTAAGAAATTAGCCACACAAAATGTGATGCAGATGCTACTCAAAGACTGGAGGAAAACTAATGCCGGCCTCACTTGTGTAAAGCCAGCCTCCTTCAAAACTGAAACTGAGAACTGTCACAATTCAGAGACAATCGTAAGAACTTTTTCAAGAGCGGGATTTTATGAAATATATATGAAGGACAATCGAAGTTGGACATTTTGTGTATTTATGTACTCATTTTCAATAGCTTACTGATGTTCATTTTGTTGTTGCACAATAGTTCATTTCATAGAATAAGCTGATATTTGAAAAGATCGTAATATTACACAATTGACGTTGGATATGACACCAGTGGGTGTGCGGAGCATTATTGAGTATTTTACGCGTTTTGGTAGTTTCAGGGGGAAGGGAGACGCATTTAGGAGAGCAACTGTTTTTATGCATACCGTGAAGAACATTGTGGGATTTGTAGGCAATAACCCGGATAGGAAGCAGAATCGTTATAGGGTTAAACAGTGAAAGAGGTTTAATTTAGAACAGGTGAATGAGAGGAGAGGAGATAACTGACGAAAAAGGATAAAAATATAAATGTTTGAGCATTAAGTTGAATCCCTTTGAGTAATGAAGACGTGGGGAGGACGCTTGCACTTTTGTGTTTAAAAGGTATGGATTCTCAAGGAGGAGGATTGTAGTGTTTCTTTTCATAAAAAATATGGGTTTGAAAGCGAGGTGAGACAGTACAATGTAAAGAACGTGTATTTGTCAGAGAGAAGAGGGAGACGGGTGAAAAACAGAGATACTCATTTAAACACGGCAACAGTAGGTTGCACCATTTAGCGGGAAAACGTTGATTTGGGTAAACAGCAATAACTGAATGTGCAATAATTAATTAATGTTATTGGGTCAGACACAGTCTAACAGATGTGTTTTCATTTATAGAATTTAACCACTGACGAAGAGCCAGAGTTGAGGCTCGAAATTTATTGGGTGATTAAAAATGACGCTCGTGAATGAACTTATGCACGCGGTCATGGTGCAGGAGAAGGCCTGGATTGGCATTCCTGTCCCATTAAGAATGTAGTGAAGGCATAAGCGTCTCTTTTGTGACATGGACAAACTTGGCAAAAATGATTAACTTTGGATTATAAATTACAAAAATAAACAACCGGAAAAATTTGGTGAAGCTTGCGGCATTTTATTATGCAAAACAATCGGCTGTGCACCCGGATGGGGGCGGAGTTCCGCTCCCAAAGTCTTTTGCAATATTACCCAGCGTGGTAAAGGGCTGACCACGTACTCCGGGGAGCACGCGGGCTGATGTAAAACATCGACATAAAAAAGGAATGAATTAAAACTGATTTAAGGAGGTGTGCACATTGTCGCCTTCTCAGAATTGAACATATAAAGGAATGAGCCAGAAGACTGAGTTCCTCTGATGGAGCAATGTTTCATACTTACCGAAACTTTCTTGGACTCAGTCCTCTCAAAATAACTTGTAACTAATTAATCAATATGTTTTGTTTACTAATATTTGTATTACACAACATATTTAGTTTCTAGGGGAAGCTTGCCTATGTGCTTTTACTAACAGTAACCCGAATGTCCTAAATTGGCCGCCGAGAACGGGGGAACTTTGCTGCGCATGCTTCCGTCACATCTATGTGGTGTGACGTCTTTAGCTTTGGTGGGAAATGTCTTGCTTCTACATACTAGTGCCAAGATTTGCTTGTTCTGCTTAACTATTAATGCTATATTATTAATAAAGTAATGGGGCTAGAGTAGAGATAAGTGGTGTACAGTGCATTCATTTATTTTTGTATTCTAATAATGTTTTTCTTTGACTTTGTTTCTAGCTCGTATTTGGGCCTGAGGGGTGACTTGAATTGCCATATTGAATTTATTCTGCGCATGTGCCGGGAGTACTGAGAGACTTCGAACAGTGGCATTGATACCTTGCCAAGGTCTGTCTTACCTGCTATGGGCTTGGCAACCTCACCCATGACCTGGGGAAAGGAAGAGACTTTGTATACTAAATTGAAATAATATTGCTGTGTGGAATAAAAGTGCATGGGAAATTAAATTATGGGCGGGAACTTGATCAATATAATGCAATGCGAAATTACCTCATCTTAGTATGGTGTGATGACCACTCCTTGTCTTTCTGACCAATCACTGAAGGGGAACACATAGATTTCCAACATTAGGGCTGGTACATTGCCCTGTAAATGGTATAACTAAGGTAGGCTTAGGTAGAGAAATTGTCCAACTTGTCCGATTATCTGACTTGTCACTAACCCAATGCATGCTATAGGAGATCGAGAGCAGAGGTGCTGGCGGAGCACTCTGTCAGAAGAATTGCAAAATTGCCAAGGGAGAATTATCGATTACTCAATCTGGGTATCTGAATTTGGCCTAGAGAGAGGGGTGCGATGCTGGTGTTGCACTAGTGGAGGTTACCTGTCCTGATCTGCACCTGCCCTGCCCTGTTGGCACCTGATTAGTCAGGAGCCCTATCTTTGCCCCTGCCCGTGGCCAGGATTGGTCCTTGCACCATTCTAGGTAAATATAATCTATGTGGTATGTCCTTGTGCTAGTTCCCTTTTTCACCCTTCCCAGGTACAAATGTCTAAAGGTGTTACTGTGATTTCTTGCAAACTTTATGTCCTCTTGATCATTTTCCTTCTTGTAAAATTTGTGGTCACCGTATTATGGCCACCGACTCAGAAAACCCTGCATAGATAAAGTGTTTAAAACTTCTCCTGAGTCTCTGGTTATTTTCAGGAAAGGTAAATTATTAGATTAACTACCCATTATGCTGAATCCCTTTTCGATCCCTAGGACTTATAACATAGGTACGTCATGGTGTATAGGTATAAGTGCTGAAAAATAAAATTCTGATGGTTAAGAAATAGAAGCAGGATTAGGGGTTCGAAAGTGTGAATGTTTATGGGCCCAGGTGAGTATGATTTATTGAGCTGGTAATCCCGCGTGCCATAACCTCTATAAGGTATGGAACTCTGTTGTGACTCATATCATCATTATGTACTTATCAGGATACTATATATCCTATAATACATCATCACCTTTCCCAAAAAACCCTTAAATCCTTGGTGTGTAGTTCTTCCATATGTTAGATTGAACATGTTTGCAAAAAATTAAGAATAACAATATGATCTATAGTGCAAAATTAAACACATCACAAAAGTTGTTAGCTATTTGTTGCACCAAGATATTAGAATCAGTCTACTACCCCCCTAGTGCTGCCGTCGGCCAATGGCAGACGGAGCCCCGCCCACCTAATGAAATGCCTGCACTGCGCCAAAATAATGGCCGCAGTTAAGGCTTTAAAGCTGCAGTACCTTGGAATTTGTATAAATATGGAGAAAGATTCTATAATCACTTAAGTAGTGCACAAAAAATAAAATGTTACCATGAATATCTCTTTTATATTTGTCATTACAAAGTTAAAAGAACAGAGTGGAAGAAAGAAAAGAAATGTTTTCTTCTGTTCTCTAAACAGCTGGTTTAATTATGCTCCCTGACCTGACCTGCCTTTCCCTTTGGCTGCTAACTCTGGCAGCAGGCATTGTGACTTTTACACAATGACTGCTGAATCCTATGTATATATACCAGATACAAAAACAATACATATTATAAAATATTATAGAATATGTGAAAGGTTCTGAAAGCCAAGTCTCTCTAATGAAAGAATGGCATTCCTGCTCTCCCTCCACAGACAGCACTTGAATGAACATGCATTATCAATTCTATACGAAGTAACTCATAATATTGTAGGTTCCAAATTAATACATCACATCCGTGTCAGTTCTTGCAGTGCTTTCTGAATCTTTCCTTTGTGTGTTGGGAAAGTTACACTGGGAAACATTCACCATCAGGAATTCACTTGTTGAGTACAACAAATATAGGTTACCCATGTTTCTACTTGTGATGTCGCTGGAAGGTTCCACCTGACACATTTTTTTCTGTGGTTTTCTATTTTGCCCAAGGCTTCTTCTGTGTGTATTGAGATGTCTGTCCCACCTGCACCTTACCTGAAGGTAACACACATCCTGTTCATGAATGCATAGTATAGCACTTGATGTGCTGAGGGGGAGGTAGAGTTTTGCAGGAAGTGGATTGTCTAAATGATGCTTAGCTTTGTGCAGAATGTGGCAAGCATGCTGAGAGTGTGTGTTGGACCATTAAGAGGCCAGCTGGGACTGGAAGCAGGCAAATTGTACCTAACGTTGTGCAACACATTAGTAGACATTTTTTAGGATTGGGAGGTCATTGTTTATGTTGATCATTTGCAGGTTGTGACTGAAAGATTTCAGGCTACTGCTCAGCGTATACAGTGTGTGAGTGAGTAAATAGAGAGTAACTAATCTTCATGTTACATAACATATCGATCAAAATGTGGGACTGGCCCATTATTCCATAACAACATTGAAGGCGCCCTGATGTGTATGTGGGCTCTTAAACATGGTGGCAAGAAGCTCAGAGTTCTGATATTAGCATATTCATAATTGGTATCACTATATGCATTGCCATGTACTTATAAATCCAGTTATCAGTGCCATCTTTAGGGCAGTGCCACCAGAGCCCCAGCACTGGGCGCCAGGGTAAGGGGGGAACTGCATTTAAAAATATCTGAAAGGGATGAAGGCACCTGCTGCAGAGAATATTGTGTGCCCATCAATTTTCAGGGGATAATAGGAATGTAGATGACAATGGTCAGTAATACACTTGCTGGATTAGTCTGTATTTTTGTAGTCACAGTTTGACTCTTCATAAAATAACATAGATGGTTAATGTGCCTGCTGGAAAATACAACGTGGAACATGCAGATCTCAGATTTGTATTTTAAGTGAATAACTTAGTGGGTAAATAGTTTTGTCATAGACATTCTTTTGATACTTACAGTTTATAGGTTACAATCTACCTAACACGGCAAAGGGAATTGATGTGGTGTATTGAGTTCAAAACGTTGATGTTGTCACTGAGATAATCACCTTACCATGACATCACTTTAACCTTTGTTTTTTCAGTGAATTTCTAAAGTTTTTTAAAAACACAACCAGATCTTTTTAACACATCTAAGTATAATGTTACTTTTACGTTTTTCTTTTCAGTGAATTTCCATATATTTTTTTAATATACAGTGATTTTTTTATTACCATACATAAAACCAACCGCCACAAGCCATGACCTTTGACTGAGCACTATGGAGGGTGGTCTCGGAGACTGTCTTGTTGCCAGGCCCCGTAGCAAATCCCCTCCAGGCAGAAAACCCCACGCTGCATGTGGGGGATTGGTCACAGGGCTTGGCCTGCTGTCAGACTCTGTAGACAAACCTGCAGCAGCCTGCCAGCCCAATGCCATGTATAGCTTTTGGCATGTGTGGCATAGGGTTGGCCTACAGTCTCTGGGGTCCCGATCCCCTGGGGCCAAAACATACATATTAAGTTGTGGGGGGCATGCAGCCTACATCCCTGAGCTTTAATTGGCTCCAAGGGATGAAATAAAAATGGGGGATTGTTGCGTGGCCACCATCCCAAAGAATGAAATGCCCTGGGAAACCCATCCCTTAGGGTCAAATACAATTAAACAGTGAAGGGGGGCATGTCAACCTCCTCACTAAACCTTTTTGGTCCCCAGGGACCCCATCTCTGGGGTCCAAAATATAAGGAGAGGGGTGCTTGAAGCTCCCCTCCCTGAGCCTCAAGAGGCCATGGGGACCCCATGCTCTGGGGCCAAATACAATAAAAAAGTGAAGTGCCCAATCCTCTTGAGCCAAGTATGGTAAAAAAGCACATGGGGTCTGTCCGGTCCCCCTACCATAGTCTTAGTAGGCCCTGAGGACCCAAACTCCCAGGCCCATGTCTATTTTAAAAGGGGAGGGGCGAGTTATAACTAAAGAGGAGAGGGGCATGCGCCTCCCTCCCTGAGTTATCGCAGATCCCAAGGACCTAATGCCCAAGGTTCTGCCTTTAAATATAGGTGGGTGCCCTGATGCTCACCTGGGGCATCAAGCAGCCAAAACATTGAGGGCCTTGGGGGAGCCCAAGGGCAACCAGCTCTCCACACTGTGCAGGAGCTGGCATTTCTACCGCCTGATGGGAGCAGCTATTTATGGATCACCTCAAAACATTCAATGGACAAACTAGGCAAAATGAGCATTTGTTTGGAAATCCTCTTGGAGATTCATCAAACAGTGCCAAAGTTATAAGCAAAACAAAAAAGGCAAGTCCTATGGAAACAATGACCTAACTATAACTACCCACTGGTGACCGCCACTGGGCAATAGGCTTATGAAAGAAATGAAAGAAAATGTATAACGCGCAACTAAAACCCGAAGGCATCAAGGCGCCTATCAAAAAATGAATCAAAAAAAGGCAGAGGCAAAACTACGGGTACGCTTTGGCAAATAGCCGTGTCTTCAGGGCTTTTCTAAAGGACTGAAGGGTGGGAAGGGCCTTAATTTCCACAGGAAGAGCATTCCACATTTTTGGTGCTATAGTGGAAAAAGCTCTGCCACCCCATTTAACTCTGCGAATACGTGGTACAGATAGCAGAGATTTTTTAATGGAGCGCAAATTCCTCGAGGGGCTATAGGGGGCCAACAGAGCCCAATCCCCACTGACCTATTTCTCGCTAAGGCGCCAAAGGTCATGCACAGGATTTTGAAAGAAATCCTGTCCTCAACAGGGAGCCAATGCAACGCCTTCCTCGCGGAGGTGGGCGACGCTCGTTTGGGTAAATCCATCACGAACTTGGCCGCCGCATTTTGGACCATTTGGAGGCGCTGCAGCAGCCCCCTGTTGAGTCCTGCATACAGCGCATTACAATAGTCAAGTCGGGAGCCAGTAGTGTTTAGCTTGTAAAGGCAATGCATGGTAAAGGTATTGCATGAGGTAATGGATCCATGGTAAAGGCATGTGTTGTAAATGCATGCGTTGTTAAGTCATATCACCTGCCGCTAAGGATTGTTTTTATGCAGAAAGGTATTCCTTCTTGCACAAAAGTATTCCTGACTGTAATCCAGGCACATTTGCACCGTCGTTTAATAGTGCCAGCATTGGCATAAGGCAGCACACAGTGCTACGGTGCTATGAGATGCCATATCTTTGTAGATTTGGGCCTTTTCTGCCCTCTCTCTTTTATGAAACAGTGCAGCATGCTGCCTTTTTTCTGTTACATTAAGATGAAGGTTGGCAAATCTGCCCAAAGTCACTCTACGTCTGTGTGACATATTGAACGTTTTATGATTGTAACTGCAAAAGGTTTTATGTTTGGTCAGACCTTGGAAATCTTTGTATTGCTTCATGTAATAATTCACTAGTCTTGATGACTCCTAATGCAACCAGGAAATACAGATGAGTGAGCAAGCAGATTAACAGGGAGAGCCGAGCCAAGGGTCTGACTGAACTCTAAGAGCCTGTGCTTGAGCAGAGCCCTGGCGTCTAAGTCATGCAACAAAGATCATGTGAAAATAGGACAGTCTCTCTCTTTAAAATTAACAAAAGGGAGGAAACAAACATCGATTTGACTGCAACCGCTTTGGACAGGCGCTGCTTTGCCAATTCGATAACTTCCTTTACATTTAGGCAATCCATTAATTTAATTCCATAAATTCAACTTTGCAGCCGTGTTCTCATCTACTTTAGACTGACTTCCCTGGGTGGCAGGATATACCTGCGGAGAGTAACATTTGATGGAAGTGAAAGAAAACATACGCATCGACAGCTCATAAGCACATGATAGATTTAAAAGATTCCAGCAGACTTTATATAACTTCTACGCAGCCAATCATGGGCAATCTCGGGAAGCAACATGTGCAGTATGAAAACTGTCTGAATATTTGATTGAGAACAGTTTGATGACAAGTGAGGTGCTGATAAACATTATCAGCGAGAATGCTCTTGTAATAAGCTATGGCTATCCTATGCACCATCTGTTGAGTAAGGAAAGATAATTGTTATGTAGAAAAAACTCACCAGTTCTAATGAAAGTAGAAATTATATGGATTTGTTTCAGCTGTGAAAAAGGTTATGGGCTTATATTTCAATATTTTGGCACTTTAAATGACAAATGTAAAAACAGGTTTCTTCTTCAACAACCTTTCCTTAAGTGTGCAATTATATTGCTCCTTTTTTAACACATTGTACAAATAAGTGGAAAGAAAATTGAATGACATAAAGTTATATGAATGCTTAGGTCAAAGAAGTGGAAAGATTCAAATAAAAAATACCTACATTTTTCAGATATGTACTATTATATTTCCAGATTTAAACTCTACTTCTCTGTTTTACATATTTCGGAAACGTCACATTAAATCCAATAATGTACCTTCGTCCTGTTCATTTTCTTGCTCAGGACTAGTCTCCTAGGGGCAGATATACAAGATTCTCAAAGAGCGCAGTGCAGCAGCCGCAAATGCTGTGCTGCTTAAGAAGGAAAGAGCGAGAAAGCACCATATTTACAGAAATATGGCACTGAAATCAGCTGGTGTGCACCATGGACACACCTTTGCACCATAGTGCAAGGCGGTCTCTGTGAGTCTAGCAAAGCTTTTGTACAAAATACCATGCTTAGACTAACCTTTTCCCACGTTGAATGTGTGCTGTACAGTGCAGTACACATACAAAATTGAAAAAGAAAAGAGAAAGGAAAGCATATCTCCTTCATTGCGCCTATTTGAAGTGGGTGCCATTTTCTCATGCTAAACCCTGTCTACTCTTTTAAGTAAATAGGACTTAGCCTGAGAAACTTTGGGTGGTTGCATGGGAATGCCCATGCACCACCCATGGTACACGCCCTTGGAGCTAAGTAATGCAAAGCTGCGCTATGTGCTGTTTTGCGTTACTTTCAGGTTACTTTCCAACGTAAAACAGGTTTTATGCTGGAAAGTAAATAGGTGAAAAAAGATTTATGTTTGTTTTGCATCACTTTTGAGATGAAAACACTGTGTTAAATCTGGGTAAATAGACCCCCAGGAGCTGTACCATACTGGTGCTTTCTGAACTGCATCCACTCAGAAGGCATCTGTGTGCTGTTTAGCATTCTAAGCACATACATTAACTCAAATTATCTTTGACTTTAGCCGTCATTACAAGTTAGGTAGAAAAGGGTGAGGTACTTACCACATGTGATAAACACTGTAACCCCAGGAGAAGGTATTTACCATGTGTAAAGACCTCCTATTTTGAGTTTTTAACTAATGAATGAGGCCTAATACGCAGAATCACTATTTAGCATAATGAATTCCTCAAGTTTTTCCTTTTTTCCGTGATTAATTTCTGTAGGTTTGACCAGTCAAAATATATCAGTGAAAAGCTGTGAGGATGTGATATTTATCACACAACTCATAGCTTCGATTCCTCTGCAAGCAATCATTTGCACAGGGATCGGAATTTAGCCCTGTATTTGTAATTAATGCTTGTTTTGTTGAAAGCACAGCTTGGAAAAACAGGCCTGTAATCACTTCTTTGTGTTTCCAAGCTCGGCAGTCAGTGGTACAGCATCAAAAACAAAATCATAATACGGTCCCTGAACCTGAATTAGGTGCATCAAATCAAAACTACACAAAAATCACAACGAGTCCAGAAATTTAAGGACGCTGGATCTTTCCCTTACATGTATGTTTTGTTCGTACAGGAATGTGCGTGTATGGTTGGAGTTATGCTTTTTCTAATTTAGAGTCAGGGGTAGATACATAGATGTTTCTGGGTGGATCTACCAGGAATAGATTTTGGGGTATTCACAAATATTTTTCAGGTTATTTCCCAGTCCTAGGCAACTTTACTTGTCAATGACTGGAGTGAAAAAGCAAGGAGAAGACCTCTATGTTCCACAGGATTGTAGTGGACGCATATTCTCAATAGGGAACACATTGTGAGGCCATGTTCCGACTTGAAGCGGTGTTTGGGTTCATTCGTCAATATACCAACGTGTGTAGTATGTGAGGTGCACTTATGCTCTATATGATGTTATATTTTCATATTGTCATTGGTTAGTCCCAAGTAAATGTATGCTTGATATTTTCCTACAATATCACCTGAACAAGGTGCTATATCCTTCAGGCCCAGGGACATTTAACCAGCATTTAGGAAGGCACATTGACAGTTTTCTCAACCTTATAGTAGAAGTTATGCACAATACAAACTTTTGTGGCCCAGATTAACTAACATTGTGTCTCGATGCCATGATTTTTTAATGCAGCCTGATGCTAAATGGGTTTCGGATAAGCTATGCAAAGCCTGATTTTTGTGTCTTAGTGAAGAAAAATCAAAGCGCTGCCTTGTATTACTTTGCATCAGGGAGGTATTTTATGGGCAGAGCATAACCATTCCCATTCATCCACCTATGGATTTTAATGCAAATCCAGATTTCCTAATGGTAGTAAACATGGATCTGCGCTGAATAGTGTGCACACACCAGGCTGGCGTGCTCTGGAGGATTATCTACATGTCCTCTTTCTATGTGGGCTTCATTCAGCATACATAAAAAGAAAAATATGCCTCTAATCCCTGCCAGTCCTAAATATTCTTGCCCGTAAAGTAGTGTTGACACTAGGATGCTTGAATTGCACCCATATCTAAGTAGATATAGCACACGTCTGCTTTCTACCTTTCATGCACTGCAGCACAGCAAGTTGCCTTGCTGCGCTGCGTGTAAGGTTGGTAAATTTGTCCCCTCGTAATGTCACAAGTTGATGCTGGCCTGCCTTTAACTCTCCATGTGCTACTGAGAAGCTAAAGGAAGGTCGATCATTGGACACCAATCAAACCACAAAAATGGTGTGACACCCTGGTGCTTAACTCTGTGCGCTAATTTAGGATGACATGACGAAGAGATGTGTTGACATCCCCGCTATCGCTACCTACTTCTCTCCTACTTTTTTGGGCAATTCCAAGAACTGGACGAGGATGGCTCACTCATGAAATGTGACATGCTTCATCATTTGCCACCTCGTCTCACCCTGGTAAGATGATACTACCAGGGTGGACTCAACCTAGGGGTGATGCTTACCTGAGGGAGGTCTTAGATATTAAAGGCGTAGCTACAGGAGGAATATATAGGTGTATTGGCCGAAATACGTCTCTGTGTACGGGTAAATATTCATGCCAACATGCGATTTATTGAACTTTCCTTCAAACCGACAGCCCTGAAGAGTCACATCTGCTGCATGGTGTGACGAAACACATGTCGACTGGTTTGTTTCTCTTGTACTGATCAAATTGAAATATAAATATTTTCCACATGAAACTCTGGATGTTGACCTCCGTTACTTTTCCGATGAACATTGCTGAATACACCTGGTCTGACACTGGAATCTAACAACACTCAATACGTGTGCACAGGACTTTGACTCTTTTGTGTTGTGTGGGTCTTGACCCACACACTTGCAGGGGTTGTTTCTCTTCTGGGTTTGTTCCCCCTGACCTGTTTGCACCGTGGATTCATGAGATATGATCTTAAACTTCTAAACGTACACGCTTGAGCGCCATCACTTCCTGTACCCCATCGAAACCCATCACAGTTACCCAAACCTTTGTTTCTGCTTTCCGTTGGCTTATTCACCTATGCCGTTCATCAGGGCTGTTTCTGTGACTCCCTATACTGCAAGCAGTTAGTGCAGAGTACCTAAAGAGAAAGAATATATGTATGGAGAGGACCTACCTCTCACTTATAGAATTTTCAAGTTAGGAACAACCTAGTTTAGTTGCGCATGGTCTGCTCGGGGGTGGGTCTCTCCTGTAGTCACACTTTCGTCAAGGTAGATAACCCCCTTTGTTTCCTACCGTGGCCCTTTGCACAGCCGACTGGTTGAAAACTACAGAAATAAGCAGAGCTCAGGTAGCCTTTTTTACTTCATATTCTTAATTGTTCCTTCATTCATAAGATCAGGGGTGTTTACTTCTGGTAGCAAATGTGTTCTGCCCATTAAATCCCTCTGTCTTTTTCACTTATTGACCATCCGGTTTTAGGCTTTTACGATGAGTGAATCTCACTTACTGGATCTCACTAAAATCAATGAAGGTAGATACAGAGAAAATGGACTGAAAGAGCTAACAGACAGTGTTGACTTTTTAAGATAAGGCCACAGTGCATAGAGTTAAAGGCTCTGGGCTTGTTACATGTTAATACTTGATCACACACTTGTGTTACTGCGGGATACAACCAGCTCAGCGCGGTATCGGCACACCGGTAGCCTGTCACAGAAGGGACCCTTCTGGTGTAAGCCTTTTTATGTGAGTGAACGTACATATTGCATATTTGTAGTGATTATTGAAAACGCTCTGTGCTCATTTCATCATACCTTATTGGTGAAATCTGCGGCACTGCGCAGTTTCACCACAGTTAGGACTGGAGATACCTGTCAGGAATCATTTGCAGATTAAGAAGGTACATTGAGTGCATATCCACTGTCACCTTGGTGATATTGTATCCTTATAACTGTCGAAGAAATATGAGATTTTTCTGGATTAGAAGGATCATCAGATTCCAAGCCTTTGTCTCCAACTGAGCAAGTTAATTATTCTGCTTGCCAGCAAGAGGAGAAAGGCCTCCACACATAATAGAGCAATGTGACAGTGCGTGGCACAGTTCCTGGTAAAGGGTGAGGTGTGGAAGAAATCTGCAGGTGCTAATTTAATCTTTGAAGTGCGCCTGGCCTGTCTATGGAAAAAAGAAGGAAGGCCAAACCTCTAAAACCAAAAACAGTAAGGGCTCCGCGTTGTAGCGTTGATGGAAGGTATCAGGCAATAGTGTCAGTTAGGGGCATGGCAGAGGCTTGGAGGGAAGGTCTTTGCGTAGGAAACGTAATGTTTCAATGTTTACATTTCTTATAATGTTGCTCAGGAGGTTTGGGGCTTGTTTGAAGTGTTGTTGTGCCATCCTCAGATTGGGAAGAGACACCTACCTTCCAAAACCTTCCACCCTCACTTTAAAACCGCTTTAGAAGGATTTTGCACTTGAGACTTCAGTGGTCTTGAATTCAACAATGGCAAGGAATGAATGCCCAGCTGGAAGGGGAAACTCCTGGTGCCACTTCAGAACCTTGACACCTGCTGGCACCTAGAGACTGGAGGTGTTTCTCTAGGCCCAGTGGCACAGACTCCCTTATCCTCCCTGAAGGACAATCGAGGGATAAGCCAGCTTGTGGGGATCTCAGAGAATTCACCTAGCTATTCTGTAAACTGGCTCGGAAGTTTGGTGACTCTCATCAGATGAGTGGCCACTGACTCTACTGTTCTCACGCAGGTCCCCTAAAGACTAGCAAATTCATGGGTCCTGGGGAGTACAACAATGTGCGTATTTTGCTGTCACGCAGCTTAGAGGCTGCTAAGGAAACCCTCCAGTGAATGTAGGTGCGAGAAGCTCAGACAGAGGACAGGTTGTGTAGAATAGGACAGACATCAAGCCTTAGGATCTAAAGTCATATCTGAGGGCCAAAAGGCAGAATATACTGCTCTTGCCAAATGAGACCAAAATGAAGAAAATATGCCTTATAGTGCTGGAGAAAATGAGGAGAAAAATCAGGCCCTCTAGGTGGATCAGGCAAGGAACAAAGCACATAGAGTTCCTCTGAATTAATTTTTTAATAGGTGCGTTGTGTGCATTGGGGCCCCTTCCCAAGATCCCCTTTGGTCCTGGGGATGCACATTTCCCCATGACAGGAAGAGAAAAGCAAGGTATTAGCAATACTGAGCCCTGTGGATGGCAGTGTGAGGCATCCACTCCCAATGCCTATGTCTGGGGCAGCAGGGAGCACCCCTCTGATATCTCCCTTTCTGCTCTGACTGCAGGCAGGAGACAGAACTGTGGAGCCAGCTCCTGTGCACCTCACCAACAGTGCAGCACATGTGTGGGTAGCCAGCAGGGGCCACAATAGACATGGGAGGCCCCCACTCATGGCCTCCAGCAGAAACCATTGGCTATGGGAGCCCTCGTTGGTCCAGGGCACCTGTAAAAAACTGAAAATATGGGCAGGGCACCAGAAAAAGAAGAATATGCATGCAGAAAAGCCGCTAATGTCGTATTCACTGGTCCAATCAACTGGGCAATGAGAGTGCTCCTTAAAGCCATGGACAAGGCTAAACATTTGCAAATCTTTCTCTTGTGTTGCCCCATAAACGGAAGGAGCACCACCAAAAAGTTTTTGAATGTTGTTAGGGGCTACCAGAATTGCAGCAACCACCCCACCCCCAACAGAAAATGCCTAAAAAAATGTTGCCCTAAGTCTCCATGGGGTGGTTACTCTAAATGCCCCAGGACATGTTTATGAATATTTTAAGTACTGCTTATACATTTACTGTTGTGCAACGGCTCTGGAGTGTTGGGAGTCTTGTTGGTTGATCATAAAGCTGCTGTACAACACTGTAAAAGTAGAAAGAAAACTACAGATTATTAAGTGTGTAGTCCTTTATTGACGTTAATGTGCTTGATAATGAAAGGTTATGTAATGTAATGAATACTATTGAATGTTGATATATTTCCCATTAATTTCGATGGTATTGCTTTGGTTGTTTCCAACAAGTTTTTCCTTTTTCAATAATATGATGATACACTGCAAAATGTAGTAGGCCCACCTATTTGATAATGAATCACGCTTATATTGTATCTAGCATAGGTAAAAGATAGTTTGGCTGCAGGGTTAAGGGATTGCTAGGAATTTGAACTGTTCTGAGGCTGTCAACAGGGTATATTCATGTTTCATAGACCTAATTGTACTTATTTCTAGAGCTGGGCTGAGTTTGCAGAGTTTCACTACAGAACTCTGCAAAGTGACCGAAAAACTCCACCACGCTACATGGAGTTCCGCAAGCTGCAGAGTGTGTTAGGTCATGCTGATTGCGCTGATTTGTAGTGTTGGGTGTTTGTCCCATGCTGGAAAATCAGTGTGAGTGGCACCATGCGCAGCACAAGAGGGTGCTGCATCTTTCTGCTGCTTGAGTAGATGTTGTACTGGAATGGCAGCTTCCTCGAAGCAAACAGAAGGTTTTTCACCATGAACACGTTGAGAAATCTTGCTGGAAGGTGGTCTAGCATTGGATTTTCCTCGCTCTGCAGGGTGCTCTGAGGAGTATGGAAAACTCTGCAAACTACGTGAATGGAGCAAAGTTCACCACCCTGGCCTACTTATTTCTACATTAATGCACAGTTGTTGCAAATCAGCTAGCCTATAGGACCTTCCCTGAATAGTCCTTTGCTGCCCTGTGAAAGTAAAGTGCTTTAATGGGATACTTGGTTCCCAGTAAAGAGAAGGTTGCAGACTTATTATTTGTGAAGGACACACATCCTTCGCAACTGATAACCCAACTTCTTACAATAAACCCCGGGCAGGAAAATCTGCTCCGCTCGTAGATTTTGCAGATTTTTGGAAACTCCATGTTCCGCGTAGAACGCGGAGTTACCGAAAACTACGCGATCCACGGCGGAGCAGAGTTTTTCCCTTATTCTCGCTTTCAAAATGCGTTTTCGCGTACACGGTAGCGACTTAGCCGGATCCAGACGTTCGCCGACGAGTTTTTCCTATCTATTTGTGTAGGCCATGAGATTTTGGTAGATCCCACTAGAGTGTGCTATCGTAAACATGTCATTCGGACATGCCACCAGACATCCTGCAGAAGTTTGGTTAAGCTTGCGATGCCGAACACGCAAAATTTGAAACCTGGATAAAAATATCTCTCGACGAACATAAAACCTTCTCAAAGACGAAAATGATGATTTGGATGAAAAAAAAATTCTCAGATTTCATTTGGCTGTACTTTTTCATTCAAGGAGTCCTTTTTCTTTTTTACTTTATTTTTGGAGAGGAAGGACGTGCCCCAGAGTCTCCAACTACCTGTTCCTGTACAGCAGGCTCCTTCCAGTGCTTTGTCCATGTCCTGTGTCTCTTTGTGTCTGCTGCATCATATATCATTGGATTTGAGGACTTATTGATTTGAGGACTTTTGAATTTGAGATTTTACAAGTAAGTTGGTGTTGTGTGTTTGATTGGGGCATTTCAGTTGCTGCCACTACAATTTTTGTACTTTTCATCATTTAAAAAAAATTATTATGGTTAGCCAGTAGGCCCAGAGCTAGTTATGGGTGCATGAAACAACTGTCTCTGTGGTGTGTGTTGAATTAAAACATAATTTAGGGCATGGATAGCATTGGTTTGGTTGTGGTTGATTGTGTGTGTGTGGTTGTTGTGTAACTTGCACACCTTGTTTAGCCCTGTGGATATTCGTTTTTGCATTTTATTGCATTAAAGCTGTGTTTTTAGCATGCCTCCTTTGCCTGGCTATTATAGGCCTGTTTCAGTTCATTGTTTTTCAGGTCTCCTGCTTGTTGTGACTGTGAGTGACCATGTGGCTGGTGGCCATTTTGTGGTAGTAGTTTAGAAGTGTGCTGCTTTTGCCATATAGGCCTGCATGTGTTTCCTTTTTTCCTTTTGGCCTAGGCTTCTTGTTGTTGTGGACCTGGCCATGTGGCTGGTGGCCATTTTGAAGCCAGGCACTGTGCTTTTCCCATAGGCCTGCATTGTATGTCTTCCCTTTTTGTTGTGGTAGGACTGGCCGTGTGGCTGGTGGCCATTGTGAAGCCGGGCAGTGTGCTTTTGCCATAGGCCTGCATTGTCTGTCGTCTCTTTCTTGTTGTTGTGGGCCTGACCTTGTGGCTGGCGGCCATTTTGAAGCCAGGCAGTGTGCCTTTGCCATAAGGCGCCATTGTCTGTCTTCCCTTTCTTGTTGCTGTGGGTGGCCTGGCCATGTGGGTGGCGGCCATTTTGTGGAGACAGGCAATGTGCTTTTGCCATAGGCCTGCAAGCTTGTGGCCTAGTCTGGCTATAGGCCTTTCATCCAGTAGGCCCAGAACTACTCATGGGTGCATGAAACAACTGTTTCTGTGGTGTCTGTTGAATTTTAACATCATTTAGCATGGATGGCATTGGATTGAATTGCAAAATGTGTATTTTTTGGGGTATTTCATTCTTTTGGTATGTGTTAAATAAATGCCTTTGCTGGATGTGTGGTATGGTTGTTGTGTAACTTGCAAACCTTGTTTAGCCCTATGGATTTTCATTTTTGCATGTTTGCATTAAAGCTGTGTTGTTTAGCATGCCTCCTTTGTCCGGCCATATAGGCCTGCTTGAGTTGATTGTTTTCCTGGCCTCCTGCTTGTTGTGATTGTGAGTGACCATGTGGCTGGTGGCCATTTTGTGGTAGTAGTTTAGTAGTGTTCTGCTTTTGCCATATAGGCCTGCCTGTCTTTACTTTGTTCCCCTTGGCTAACTGTTTCCATCTCTTTGCCAGCTGCAGCTGTACGAATGACGTGATGAGCAAATTAATGCCAAAAAGATTCCACTTCTATTGAATTTGTATTTTTATTTTTGTTCTTCATCTTTCCTATCCTTCCTGAGTGTACACAGAATACCATGAAATCCCTTGTTGTCAAAGTCTCACAAATGGCTACACTGTTATGT
The DNA here is from genome assembly GCF_964261635.1 of Lissotriton helveticus. Lineage (NCBI taxonomy): Eukaryota > Metazoa > Chordata > Amphibia > Caudata > Salamandridae > Lissotriton > Lissotriton helveticus. Next base: position 1,778,601,536 of record NC_136059.1, on the reverse strand, counting down.
TTTTTTATAACTTAAACTGAGTTAATAAAACGTAATACCATAACACTAAGAAGTGTGACCACCACAGACTAAGTTATATATTATATTTGTTTGAGAGTACTAGAACTACAAATGCAACATTTCACTGATATTCTTCTGGCTTCTTTGCTTTTAGGTGCACAAAAAGTCTGAGGAGAAGGTGTCATCATCATCATCATCCGTTAGGAGGAAACTAAAGACCTGGCTCTTCCAACTATAGGTTTCGACCAGCTCTCCGTACGGAGGTGTTTCTTTCTGTTAGCTGTTATGTGGTCTTTTTGTTTCAGCGCCGGGACACTCCTGGGAGTAGCTGTGCGCATTAGACAAAAACAAAAGTACTGCCAGACAGAAGACCTGCTGCACACAACATCACAAGACATCACTGCAACTTGTGCACCTGCGTCCTGCTGACATCAGAAAAAGATGGCCCCAAAGAAAGTTAATAGGTCCTCCAGTACCAAGAAAGATGCCATTGACAAGAAGAACCAAAGAAGGAAGTGGCACTGCCACTTACCAAGACTGGTGTGCCTTCCAATATGTTTTTTGGGAAAGAAAAACTTAAGCCTGCATCAGCGGTGTCCGGGGACCAAGCTGGGAGCAGCACCTCCACCTCAGCGGGCTCACCCCACCAACCTAGGCCCAAGCCCATGAGTGTCACAGAGGTAGCCTACTTGTGCAAACACCAACGAGCAGTGATGTTGAAATGTCATTATCGCAAAGTAGTACCCAATCAACGCAGGATGAAACTCAGCAGATAAGTGGGCAACAACAGCCGGAACAACAGCCAGAACAACAGCCGCAAAAACAGCCACAACAACAGCCCACAATAGTAGTTGTTCCTCCCAAAGTAGGGGCAGTTCAGGAAATCAAGCTTTCTGCAGATGAAGAAGAGCAAGTCACTCTTTCAGAAGATCCATTGTCTTCCAAATCCCCTGCAAGGAAAAGGAGGGTTAGTCCATACATTTCTTCTTCAAGCCCCCTACTGATGATCTGGATACCACTTGGAACCCACCAGCTCAGCCTGAGAGTGAGGCACGCCACGCGACAAGTCTAAGGAAAAGGAAGGTTCCAGAAAGCCTTAGACTTATGGAGGAAGATGTAGAAGAGGAGGATGATGATGAGCCAGTCATCATGAAGATGACTCCCACCCCAGTGGAGATGGAGACCGACATTATTATTACACCATCTCAAATTGTTGTGAGGTATGTGGCACGGATACCACCAATACAGGTAACACCAACCCGACATCCAGCTTCCATAGTTGCATCTGCAAAGGCCTGGCAGGGACCTACATCCAGCTCAACCACTACCTCAGTAGGTAGTGGTACTGTAACTTCACAGGGTCAAAGTCCAGGCACACCCTCCAGTTCATCCAGCATTGCCAGTGGCACCTCCAGCAGCACAAGAAAGTTCACCTCCCCAGTTTGAGACTTCTTTTTGGTCAGCAGTAAGGAGGACAACATTGCTATATGCGCAATTTGTCAACATGCTGCTTGGTACAAACTATGGTACTGGAGGCCAAACAACCCATCTGAAAAAACACCACTTGATCCAGTGGAAGGTGCACCTACTTAGCGTACAAAAAAGTAGAACTGCACCCATTGCTGTTGGTGGGAATGAAGAAGTAGAAGATGAAGAAGATATGATCGCGGTGGAAGGTAAACAAGAGGGAAACATTTTCTCTGGTACACAGTGTAGTGGTACTGGCCACATCCTCAGCAACATCTCAGTGGCACAGTCGTAGGAGTCAGGCTGAGACACCAAGGCAACAGAGTTCAGGAATGAAAAAAAGTGCATCGTTGAGCCTAACTGGTTTCAAGAAGTCACCTGCATCAGCTGCACCAGAAAGGAAAGAAATCCAGCCTTCCATTCTCAGCATGCTTAGGTCGGAGGGGCAGTACGAACGCAACCACCCAATGGCACGTCTGTACAATGCAAACCTGGGTAAAATGTTAACGCTGGACCTTCTCCCTTTTTCTTTTGTGGAAGGGGTGGGTTTTCTTGATTTTGTGACAGCCATCTGCCCAAAAAATGGAAGGTTCGCAGCGGGTCCTATTTTGCCAGAGTTGCTGTTCTAGCACTACATCAGTGCTGTTCACAATATCCACCTGACAACAGACATGTGGACCAGTTGCCAAGCCACTGATTACATGTACATCACTGTAAACTGGATCTCTTTTTTGGGAGTTAGAGAACAGATATCTGAAGCAGGTGTTGTTGACACTGCTGAGATTGTAATGCTACTCAGAAACATGCAACTGTAGCCATGTTCACCATGGAGAAATCTCATACTGCTGCAAACATTTCGGAAGATTTTAAAAGCAAGATCTTTGAATGGCTGCGCAAAGAGGGCTTAACGTTGGTTTTGTTGCCATGGATAATGGCAGTAATATTGTTAAGGCCATGCAGGATGGTGGCTATTTCAGGGTCCTGTGTATTGTGCACTACATTAACATTATTGTTCAAGACTTTCTGAAAAATGAAGCCCGAATCGGCAACTTACTGACCACATGCAGAACAATATGCACACATTTCAACCATTCTTTTAAAGCCCGGAAGCAGCTGAGGATCATTCAACATGAGCATAGAATTCCATTCAAAGCACTCATCCAGGTCGTGCCAACATGTTGGAACTCAGCTTATTACATGCTTGAACATCTGTTTGATCAGTACAGACCCATCAATGAGGATCTAGTTGCAAAGAATAAGGGATGCGACTATGAAAGGCATGGCCCTACTGATGGACCAATGGGGCCTAGTTAAATGCCTGACAGAGATGCTTCTCCCTTTCGAGCTTTTCATACGTGAAGTCAGCAAGGAGGACTGTACTATGGGTCAAGCTATCCAATTGTTGCACATGCTAGAGCAACAGCTGAAGAAGGTGTCTGAAATGTACACAGGTGTGGAGGAAAAAACATGAAGCATATGAGTTGGTGGAGAGCTTATCCTGTCGCTTAGCTGAAAATACAAGGGTGCAAACTCGCATTTTTTCAGCAAAATATTATATTTGTGTGCCGCAATTCTGGATCCATGATACAAATCGGCACTGAACATTAAAATATTAATTCCTTTTTCAGAAGTGGATGTTGCCCAGTACAAAACTTGGATAGCTGAGGCAGCCAGTGACTTGGAAAATGAATGGTTGTTAATTAAAGGCCCGCTACTCAAACCCACAACAACTACTGCAGCAGGACATCCTGTGTCAAGTTCAACTTATGAGCCTGAGGGCAATACGTTTGGCTCAGAGCTGTCACCAACACTATTGATAACTGCAAGAACGGATCATCAGCCCCAGTAAAATTGGCACAGGATTGGTATTTACAGCAAGTGCTTGCTAGGTCCAGTGCTGATGCAAAGACAAAAGAGGCCCAGCAAAGTTGAGCACCCCTGAACATTGAGCAGATGGTCCGGGCCTATCTGGATGACCCAACAGAGGTCTACATTCATCATAACCCATTGCTGTAAAGGAATGGGAAAAGGGGCCAATGGCCAGTACTCAGCAGGCTGGCGATAAACTATCTGGCTTGCCCTTTCGCAAGTGTCTCTTCTGAGCGTGTTTTCAGTGCTACTGGGGCCATTTTAACTGTGAAAAGGACCAGCCTATTGCCCCAAAACATGGAGAGGTTAACCATGATCAAAATGAATCAGCACTTTATACCACCAAATTACAAAATACATGAATCAACGCAGGAAGATAAGGACAGCGAATTAGGTGACAAAAGTAGTGTCTTAGATGATTACCTACTTCTGGTTGAACCACAGGAGTTTGAGTACGAGCTATACTTCCCTGACAGCTAGTTTTTTAATTTCTTACTTTCTTTCTTCCTTATTGTACTTTTATTTGTGTGTGTCTCTGTCTTTCTAGTTCAAAACTTTGAATCGCAACATACCCATCACCATTGTCTTCTAGTCTTTTTTATTCCCGTATTGGAGTTGCAGCTCTGTGCATTTAACTTAAGTCCACTTCTCCGAGTCCTGCTCCATCCTCCTGACTCACCCTAAATCCATTTCCCTCAATCCAGATGATGATTGGATGGAGAGAAGTACAAAAAAATGTTGCCTCATTGAATCCTTCCAAAAGAAGTGGACCACGATGACTACTATAGCTATCCTTCTTTCAAAGCCGATAGAAACTGCCCCTTGACTTAAGCTGAGAACAAGGAAAAGGTAATGATGGCATGCATTGGACGCTGACTCTGAGTGACTGGTGTTTGTGTTCTTGTTGTTTATTGTGCATGACGTGAATTCATTGTGTACTATTATTTAATCTACACACTAAAAGAGACTCAAGTCAATGTTTCCCTTCTCGTTGAATGTAACAACATTGTACTTCTACTGCAGGCCGATCCATTGCATTTTTGAATATGGAATCTGGACTCACTCAGTACATTGCAAACTGAGTTGGACAACACCATGACGAGGACCACAGTGATATAATATCTTTGCAGTCAGTCAGTAGGATCGAAGATGATTGATGGACTACCTCAGGGCATTTCAGGAGTGGCATAAAGGTAAACAAGTCAAATCAACAACAACTACAGCAGACCTACATGTCTGTGTAGTGGTAGAGTCAAGTCAGGAGTGTAGCAGTAGTGGTATGACTGACACCTGTGCATGTCATTGATTTAGTTACTTACTTTGGAAAATGCTATGTTGCTGTATATGTGACATGTGTGCTCTGTCTGGCTCAGTCAAAATCTAAGCTAAGTGGAGGTTGGGTGGGCACCGTGGGCCTGCTCTGTCCTGTTGCTGTTGTAGGGTAATGCTGGAAACAGAAAACATAATAGACATGATTTAGCCATGCTGCTCTGAAAGTGTTTGCATTCCTTCGTAATTTATGAGTTTTTTTCTCCTTGATCTTTAAATATCCCTTTTGTTTTTCCATCTACACCTTCAGGCTAGCCTTTACCCTGTGCTAAACAGAGAAAAAAAACTCATACTCACCTACCAATCCACATCCGCCATGCAGGCAGTGGCACCCAAGATTGATGGATGCAGCGTCCATGAAAGGGAGGACGAAGAGGAATGCCGAGATGGAACTCCCCAATTTGACCAGGATAACATACAGTAACACTTTAGTATCAACATTCATCATCTTTTTAAATAATGTGATAATTTTTTCTCTTTAACCGTTATTATTGTGTGTTGTTGTTTGCTCTCTGCTTATAATTGATCCCTACAGCTATTTTCTTTGCTAGCTTCAAAAAGTAAGCCCTGTACAACAGGAGTAAAAGTGTATGTAATTTGGTTCTTTCTGAAGGGAGACAGGCATGGAACATTGCATAATTACTAATGATATATTGCTGCCCTGTACTGTCCACTAGTCTAGTTAGTAAGTAATACTTATCATTAACCATCAAGTCATCATCATCATCATGCATGAATTTCCTTTTTCTCCCTTTGCAGATTTATGGATAAGATGGTCATCTCGGCCGAGATTGTGTTTTGTTGTTTGTCCATGCGTAGTGTTTTTCTTTGTCAAACATTTTCCCAAAACCCCCTTCCCAACCATTCATCAAACCCTAACCCTCTTCCATTGGGCTGTGGGATTTAAAATGAGGTGTGACTAAATTAAATGTACAGCAATATTTGATCACACGCTTGCTGGGGCGGATGCGGTGAAAGCAACACTGATTCAATTTCAAGGCAAGGCGAGGTTCTTCTTCTGCTTGCCAGCCCATGCTCAGTATATTTGCAAGTCAATTGTTTGTTCAAAGGAACCTAATCCATCATAATTAATTGCTGACATCGATTGGATTCTTCATCCTCCTTTTACAGCCCTAAAGGTTACGCTTTTGTCGAGTGACTTGACACAACTACAGTTTGTAATTTGCTGTTGTACTAGGCTATACCGACCACCATTATGTTTTAATTTACTTTAACATTGCTGGTCAGCATTAATATGGTTTATTATTTGGCAGTATTCTTGTGTACTGTACTTTACTTCATTCTACTACTCCTTCTTTCAGGCAACTGACTGTCTCATTTTCTTTTTTTGAAAATGCTACTGCCAGTGTCTACTACTACATAACAACCATGGCATCTTGGGAACCCAAACCATCATTACCAGGCATCCATCGCTGTGCCTAAGTTTACATCAATCACAGGTAAGAGACGAAGTTTGGGGAGGCATAATTAATAATGGACATTAATTCATGAATTCACACACCCATACACTTGAGTCCAGTTGCAGACTAGGAGGAGAGACTGACAGTAATAGTAGGACAAGTCACTCAGTGAGGGTACCACATGTATCTGTTTGTATGTTACAAAAAATCAGCAGATTATTTAAATCAAATACTGACTGCACCCCTGCAGCAGCAAAGGAAACCATGCGACGTAAAAGAGTAACCCCCACAAAACATTTACATCATATGTAAAGTTTAAGTATAAATATAATTTAATCCCCTAACAAAAATTAACTATGTAAAAAATAATACCACAACACCTGACCCAGCCCTCTCCCTAACCCCAACCAATGTCCAAAAAGAATAGTCCAACCAATGTCCGTTCAAAATAAAGTTGTCCATATAACCCCAACTTTTCCCCAACGTGCACCCATTGCGCACCCACCAAAAAAAAAGGAATGAAAAAGGGGCAATCCAATGGGATCTCTTGATCTGCGGGTTTGCAGTCGCCGGTTATCCAACAGGACCTCTTGCTTTAGTTCCTTTACCTGCTCCTCTAGGTGCGCCATTTGGAGGAGCATGCAGTGCTTAAAAGCTCAGCAATTGCATCCACAGGGGGGCAGCAGTGCTGGATGTAGAGCGGCGGGCAGCTGCCAGACCACAGCACCTTGCCACTCTAGTGGCCTGGCTGGGGCCCAGGGCATTGGAGGAGGCTTCAGCTGCTGCTGCCTCCTCCGCCAGAGCCACCAGCCACCAATATTCGTTTCGGATGGCCTCAAGCTTCGTGTGCTGGGCCATGGCTGCCAACTCCTTCCTGTCCAGTTTAAATGATTTTGTTGGTTCGGTAGGAGTAGCTATATCAAGAAGGAAAAAGAATATTGTAACCAATATACAATGTACAGAAATACAAATTAATTCTAAACATAGTGGCACAGTAGCACTAGCAAGCACAGTACATAACATTTGTGGTATCTATCATTCCACTTCCTCGGCCTCTAACATTTGTGGGAGGTTCAGGCATTACACTAGCACTATTGACTAACTTGAGTAGTACACCAGTCTTCTTTTTTCCTCTTGTTTAGCTAAATTAAGGTACTTTGTTGTAGGCGGCATGCCAGCTCAATCAGCTTGCCCCCGAGACACATACTCGTTGGGCGCAGACTCACATTAGTTTTATTTGCTACTGTCTGCATGTGGGGAAGCTGACTACTACACAATCATCTTATTTTTCTATTATGGGTGGCACTGGCCATACTCTGTTACATCAAGGGCAACTGCTCAATTTCACTTTCACCCTGCCCTGACTACTATACTATAACAAGGCAGATGATATCTGATCCAAATGATCATTGCTTATATATGGGACGACATGAGGTACTTAATTTTGATAAATTGTGTAACCATGAAGCCGATAGCCCACCCATGGCAGGCTGATGCAGTCAAAAAGAAATTAACATAGGTAGGGAGTGGGCCTCGGAGTCAGAGGGAGGAGCTTGATAACAACATACATGCACAACATATATGCTGTGCTTGCAAACTACTGTGAGTCAAGGGAGTATTTTGAAAATACAACTTCTATTCTCCTTGGCTTTGCTACTCTGGCATGGTTTCTTTTTCTTTTATATACTCTTCAAAGACTTTTCATCCAGTGACAGTCTCCACCTATGCTATCTACGATGAATACCACCCAGGCATCAATCCATTCAAAGTAAACATGTCTGTCATTCTTCTTAATCTCTCAACAAACCTTAGTTTGTTTCACCAACAATCATTTTTTTTGTTTAAACCACCACCCATGCGTCCTTCCTTCTTTGTTTGCCTTTGAGTTTGATCCATGAAACACCCTGGAGGATTCTTGCTAACCACCCATACAGTTCAACCACCCAGGCAGGCCTCTTTTCTTTCACCTTCTATCCATCCTTTAACCACCCATGCATCTGATACCTATCAGCCACCTATGCTTGCATCCCACGCATCCTTCTCTGCCAGACATGTATATTACATCTCGCCCATCCTTCCTCCTTCCATCCTTCTTTCCCTTTCAGTTCAACCCATCCATCAAGGTCATCTGATCTGACTCTTGGTCTTCTCGATAAAACTTTCACAGCTGAGTTCAAGTCAGATATAAAAGGCCATTAGTTACTCAACTACTCCCGCTGCTTATGCTATTGCTCTAATGCTTTTAAAGGGTGCCTTCTTCAACTGTTGTTCACAACAATGTAGTCTCTCTCATCTTACACAACTCCCTTGCAGCGAGTGTGTAACTATTGTCAATAAGTAAGGAATATAAGTATAACTTATCACTGCCCACCACTGATGCTGGCTCACCCACCCCTGTGGCAGCTGCCGCATCCACTGCTCCCTTCTGGCTGGCGTAGCCTGCCTCACCGCTGGCCCCCTCACCTGTGGTCGTGGTCAGTACGCCTAGAAAAAACATTACACATTTTTTAGATGCCATATACACCTCCCCCTATTTTTCACTAACAAGATTGAAAAAACAGTTAAACTACATACATATACCACATACATCACTACAAATTGGTTACTAGAGTAGCATAGACACTACTAGTAGTAGTATGTTCTATCCTATCAAAAATAGTAATATATCTGGTTGGGCATTTTGTTGGTGGGAATTGTCGAAAAGCCTCTCAAGATTAAGAAGACTCGAAGAGGCCAACCCGAAGGACTGGACTCAGTGGCTAAAGCTATTGGTGAATCTGAGTTTTAATAAAACCTTTTAAATAAAGAGTGGCCACCTAGGCAAGCTTAACTACAGACAGACTAATAATAGTAGTTTTACAGAGAGTCATAGCAGAGGCAGAATTTAGAAACGGATAGTCTAGATCGAAGAAGATTTGGTTAAAAATTCGAATTAAAAAACGGAAATGATCGTTCCGAAAAAATAAGGTGCAGTAAAAGTTAGGGAGATCTAATTATTAATATTAACTACAGGAAGACTTACTGGGGCAGCAGCAGAGCTCTTGTTAGAGGAGCAGTCCTAGTCCTGGTGTTCTCCAGCTGCTCCTGCCGACCTTGACCCCGTCTTCTTGCCCCTGGGTGCTAATCATGTAAGATATAATAAAGAAAGAGACAAACATTGATGATTGGTGTGAAACAAATAAAATATTTTTAAAAAACGCAGAAAAAAACATTTTTGGGAACAACAATTGCAATAAAATTGACCTATCCAATTTGATCGACTGGTAGTATTGCGGAATTCGCGGACCATCAGGTAAATATATTTATGAACACTAATCCAGTGTTCAATTCTGATTCCAGAATACTATGCCTAAGTACCACCTGATCTAGCCCACCTATTCAGACGTGCCAATTGATCACTAAGTCCTCAAAAATGCATTGGTGGAGGACACATGCATACATTTTTGCATGCACCAAATTGTTGGTTGGTTGCTTGCTGCTGATGTTCTGCTAAGCCAATTACTCCCTCACTAAACAAACTACAAAAGGTTCTAAGGACTGGAGTAAGCAGCACTCAACAGCACATGACGTGATGAAAGATGCATCATGCAGTCCACTTAAAAATTACTAACTAATACTAAGTAACTAAACTACCTACCCCTCACTATCTTAGTGACAGGAGGACAAAGGAAGGACTAGAGTCTCTCTAGCATTACCTAACTCAAGTTGTCTAAAGTAAACTCTTACATAATCAGCCCAAGCTAGCTCAAAGTTGCACACAACAAGTAAGATTAGTAGCACTGAGCACCTATGTCTAGAAGAATAACAATGACAGAAGATTTTTAAACATAATTTACCTGCAATATAAGTAGCAGCATTCTTGCTATTAGGAAAAAAATTATATTTGCAATAACAGTAACGCAGTCTAGAGAACACACAATACTAATAGTATTAGCTACTCACCAAGCCCCAAGACCTCAACACCTAGCCGGTCCAGCAGGTCCTGGTCCCAGTCCAAGACGTTTGACCACCGGTGGGCCCGCTGGTTATGGGTGCGCCGGATCCCAGAGCAGCGAAACACTGCCGGGCGCACCCTCGCCCACCGGCGGTGACGCTCCTGGGTAGCGTACCCGGAGACAGGACTACCGCCTGCTGGGTGGTGGCACTGCACAACAATACTAAGGGCGGCCACCTCTGCCTCGCTGAAAATGGCCCAGACCTGCACCCCTGGTGGGTGCATTCTGCCGTAAGACAGGCGGATCTTTGGCACAGGAGCCTTGCCCTTGGAGCCGGTACCCTTTCCCTTAGTCATGGTTCTAAGGTGGGCGGGGTTGGAAAAGAACATTTTTAAAGTTATGGGAAGAAGTAGGAGAGTATAGAAGGAAATAATATAAATCAGTAGAAAAGTTAAAAAACACAGGAAAAGTAGAAATAAAATGCAACATATAGACTTAGGGACAGAGAGGGATCGATATTAAATAAAAAAGTTCAGAAAAACAGTGTACAAAACACAGGATTGAAAAGATTGGCGAGGGATTGAAAACAGGCCCCAGAACCATGCAACAGATAGGAAAACAAGATGGCCACGCCCATTGCCGACCGCTTGGTGAAGTTTGCGCAATATTTCCCCTGAACACGTCATCCGCATTGCCAAACGTCAAAAACATCACGCGAGCATGCAGAAACAAGAAACCCCGCATGTTCGCATAGCTAAGCATAGTGTTGCAGAACTTTTGTTCATCTTCGCATAGCCTGGCGTATATTGGCTACGCGAACTTCGCCCAGGGTTATTTACGATGCTAAAGATATTGAGTCCTAATACCCTGCTACAAAAATATTGAAGCAAAAATATCAACAGGAAACATATTGTGTAGGTAAGTGTATATGTGCAAGTATATATATAAGATGCTTAAACTAACATATATGTAACTTGATGGTATACATGTATATTCAAGGACATAGATATGTAGATACAAATAGTAAATTTATATTTACCTCTATATCAACAACAAAACAAGAATACCTACAACAAAAATGTAGTGAAGATCATTGTTGGACCTTGCCCTTTCTGCGGGGTCACCTTTGTCTTCTGCCTTCCAATGCCTTCCTTGCTGAACCAGTGTTTATTAGTTCCTAGGTATTTTCTTAAAACCTTTTGCTTTTACTCCTCCGGTTTGCTCAATGTGTTTTTGTTGACTTGAGGACTTTGTGCTAAAGTGATTGTGCTGTCACCTTAAAATGTTAAAATATCCTATTCATAATTGGAACATTTAATTTATTTATAAGTCCCTGGTTAATGGTATTACATGTACCCAGGGCCTGTAAATTAATTGATACAAGTGGGCCTGCAGCAATCATTGTTCCATCCACTGACATCGCCTTTAAAACATGTCTCAGTTTTAAATTGCTATTTCGGCCTGGAAACATAAACCTTTTTTCCAGGCCTTCCTTCCTTCCTTTTTAAAATAAATAAGTCATCCATGAGGTAGCCTCTGAAGGCTCATAAAGCAAGGTGTACTCTACATAAAACGTGGAACATGTGTGTTAAAGTTTTACATGTCATAGCAGTGAAAAACTCCTACATTCACTTTTTCACTATTACAAGGCATTTCTTTCCCGTTGACTTACACTGGGTTACCTCATTACATTTAATAGGTGCTACATTTGGATATGGAGCAGACAGAGATATGCTGTCTAGACTTCAATTAATTGTAATTTAATGCTAAAGTTAGTTTGTATGTCATAATGCCAACATTTCCACTTTTAGAATGTTAGCATTGTCTTATCCTAACCAAGGGCCCGATTAGGATCGCAGTGAATCCGCATCCTCCGGGCCGGCGGAAGCTACCGCCGGCCCGGAGGATGCGGATTCACGGCTGCGGACACAGAAAAGACCCCCCCGCCAAATTAGGATGGCTGGGGGGCCATTTTTCCATCCGCCGCTTTTCCGCCGCGGTCGCCTTCCAACCGCGGCGGAAAAGCTCTAATATGGTGGCGGTGTCTATCTGACCCCGCCAGCCATATTAGGATGCCGGCGGAGACATGCTTTTCCACGGCGGGTTTTCTGCCGTAGAAATGCATGTGGAGTCTGAGTATGGGGGCCCGTTGCGGGCCCCCAGGGGTGTTGGGGGGTGGGGGTGTACCCCCCCTGCCTTTGCATGAACGAAGCGGCAGGTACCACGCGGTGCCTTCCGCTTCGTGCATGCAAAGGAAAACATGCACATTTAACCTTGCAGCAGGTGCTGCTTGAATCAGCATCCGCCGCAATGTTAAACATAGGGAATGTGTCCGCCAGGGTGGCGGTCACATCCTAATTCCAAAGGAGGGAACGCCGCAGCCCCTGTGGACGGTCCCTCCACCTCGGGGGTGGCGGACGGATGCTGGTCCGTCCGCCATCCTAATCGGGCCCCATGTGTGCCTTCTGACAGTGTCCTAAGCCAGATGACTGTAAATGGCACTGTTGTTGTGGTTTGGGTATTCCTGCCAGACAGTGAGACAAAGTAAAGTGGGTGTAGGCAAAATAAACCACATTCCTGGGTGGCTGGTGGTGGAGCTGTTCCCTGCCCCCTTTAAACTTCAAAGGACTTGCCTCTAGCATACACACACAGGAACCTGACACCAGCCTTTAGTCACACTAGACTTCTTGGAGCCTTGGCAATGAAATTAAATAACTTTCCAGAACCAGACGGGGGTAGCCTAGGAAGATTTCCCCACTTCAAATGCTGGCAGCAGTTATAAAAGCCCGCCTGGTGCTTTCATTCTCTAGTATTAAAAGTGCCTCGCTTTTCAAGTGTCGCGACCCAGTACAAACAACATAGATTCATCTACAACGATTCATGGAACTTTACATTCCAAGTTAATTTAACTACTTTTCTGGTTTAATGGCAGATCTAAAGAGACAGATTCCTTATTAATTTAATTCGAGGGCCATCTATCTGCTCTCCGCCTTTTGGAGCCACTGGCCCAACCACTACGGTACCATCTACAGTTAAGGGTGGCTCATGATGCCCCCCTTCTTCTCAGTCCTGAGGAAGACCCCGCTGTAAGGGATTAAGCAACCTACATTTCTTCAGAAGTTGAAAATGCAACTTAGTAAGTGTCATATGCCAGTTAGATAAACAGTGATTTCTCAGTGAGAAAGTGTACTTTCAATCATGGCTATGCATTTTCCATCTTTTTAACTGTGAGGCTTAAAGATAAGTTGTTCTTCATTGTAAATAATTATGTGATGAGTATATTGTCACTATCTTTCCTTTAGACTTTTCCAACCCTCACTTGACGCACAATACCTCTCCCCCTTGGTTTCTTTTCCCCCCTACGTGGAACACTTGTTTGGTATATCCTTTGATTTATTCGATGACTCGAAGCACCTGCTATGTTCTATGTGATTAAATAACATTGGACTCAACATTTACAACATATTAGTGTATTTATGCTACTGTGTGTCAATTGTGTGTATTGCTAAGAATTGTTCTACTGGGACCAATTCTATACTGTAGTGTATAAGTTAAGCCTGATTGCATTTGTGCCAAGCTACCAGAGGGTTAAACAGAGGTAAGTTCTGTGAATATTGTGGTTCACACTGACAAGGATTGTTGTTTTTGCTTGAGTAGGGTTTTCACCCTCCTCAACCAATAACCCAGTTTCTTACACAAGTCATCTAGACCTGCATCCCTGTTTATCTGGCAGACATGTTCATCATCTCTAGTGGGTCGCTGCACTCCCACAGCCAGGACACTGTCAGTCTGCAGACTACCAATTGTAGAACAGAAAAAAAAAAACAGCCAGCCTTTTCTATCTGTGCCCTAGGATCTGGAACAGCATGCCCATATCCATCAGGACCACCACAATTCTGCTCAAGTTTCTGAAAGAGCTGAACATTCACCTCTTTAAAGAACACTACATCATAATGCATTAACCACCCAAAAACAACTTACTCATTGACTTTACTCTTGTCTTTGACCACGTACACTTGCACTGTATATACTATATAAAAATATACATAAGTGGGTGGTCACCACTTTTTACATGCCCTCTTTTACTGATGGATATATAACCCTAAATGTTGGGGTTCTCTTGCCATCATGTTTCTTCTGATATGAATATTTGCTTTATCCCCAATATCATTTGCAATGTTCCATCCTTAATATTAATATTAAAGTCGCTGATATTACAAATAACAAATTTTAGCAGTGTAAGATCTTACTATACAACATTGAAGAATGAGAGTTTTGGGCATCATCATAGTGTGTTGGAATTCCTTAATATTTATACTTTGGGTAATTTTCTCTGACCCATAAAACAGTCTGACCATCACTATTGTGATTTACTGTTTTTGTATAACATTAATGCACACTTTGCATTTTCAACACCCAGGCTGTATTACATCCTAGGTGGAGAACATGCCCAGGGTCCCATTACCTGTCTGAGTGCTGCACCATGACACTAAGACCAATCACAATGCTGCATTGCAGCATTATGATTGGCTATGGGGAGCCTGGGTGCTTCCTGCTTCCACAGAAGCCAGGAAGACAGTGAGAGGACGGAAAAAAGGCGAAACCAGCTGCATCCAGGTAAATGGATTTTTTAAATTGAATTTTTAATTCCCCCCCTCCCTCTGTTCCCCCACCGCCCATGCCCATTCTGTAGCAACCGTTATTTGTTCAAATATTGCTCTTGATGCAGAGTCCAGTTTTGAAAAAGATGCTACTGGTTGAAACCTTTGTTCCATAAACTTGCCATAAGACAAAGCAGCAGGCCTATCTCCGCATGTCTGAGTGGTGAGAACCTGCAGCTATCAGCTAGATGTGTGAAATTTCTCAAATAAGCTCTAGAGCTACATAATTTGCCATCAGAGAGTTTTATTTTGTGGTCAAAATGCTCTTCATTGAAGTTTGCACATGGTCAATAGATGCTTTACAGTCACAACTTTCCTCTTCAGCAATTACAATAGAACTCAACATTTATACAGTGTCTCTCAGTGAGGGGATAGCAGAAACACATAGGTGCCAATAAAGGTATATTTCATCAGTATCTATTGTGCAAACAGTTTCGCCCCCGGACCCCTCTCCTCCCATACAAAAACTCTGATATTAACAATGAACATAAAACAAAAATCAATTGGGTACTTGGTGGTTCTAACTCAACTTGTAGAAGTGGTGGTGCCTGGGATGAGTCTTTTAAGGTGTACCTATCTTAATGGGGGTTCCCCTGCTCTGGACCCAAGGGAAGTAAGGTCCGGGATCCAGAACTGGAAAAAGTGGACTGTTCTAACACGTGCAGGGCAGCCAAGTAAAGGCAGGCCTCTGGAGAGATAGAACACCAAAGGTCCCCTTGTGAATTCAACGTTTTTGAAATCATCCCTAAAGATGTCTGCCATTCTCTCAAGTGTCAGGGCTCGCCATCAACGGGCATGCCTTTGTGTCAGTGTGGAGGCTTCTTTCTTTTTCCATGCCGCAGCAACCACAATTTTTGCTGTACCTAAGCAAAGCCACTTTATAGTCTTGTGTCCTCTAGTCTAGTGCCTCAAAGTATTCTGCCTCAATCTCAACAGTGCAAACCCCGGGGTGTTAGGGAGGGGGTAACCTAGTATTTCATAAATTTTATTCCAGGATCTCAAACCAGTATGGGTGAATTGTAAGACAACTCCATTATATATGACGAAAGTCGCCTGGGAGCCCACATCCCCTCCAGCATAGGTCCAATGAGTTGGGGAACATTCTTGTCAGCATAGTAAGGTAAAGGTTTCAATCATAGAGTAATTTATAGTGGGCCTCCATCATGCCATGGAGGGATTTTTTGGGGGATGTCTTTCCAAAGTTTCCTCACTGTGTACCAGGTATGTCTTCCCCCCAACCTGCACTCCCAAAAATATATGTGCTGTGTTTGTGGGTTGTGGTGTGTGGTAAGCAGTAAGGATTAAAGGAAGGAGCTGGTTTCCCTAGTGTTTCCCGCCCTTCTAACAAAGCTTTCAATACTCTCTAGTGCCCACTAATCGCACCTCTGGTTGGAGCGCCTAATGTCTCAGCTGCATGTAGCAGCATTGTTCAAGGTCAGCGCCGTGGAAATCGTGTTGGAAATGCTCGAACGTCAGGATGTTCCAGTTATGAAAGAGATACAAGAGTATGAGACAGCCTTCCCATCAGAGAGTATTTAACTACCTTACCCGTTGAAGAGTCAACCATTTTAGTCAGACTATGCTTGGTTCCGGGACTTTTTTATTTTCAAACAGCTGTGCATATTAGTCAAAAGGGATCCCCATAGGAATCTGCATTACAGATTTGTACGGCACCTTTAGATCGGCCATAGTATCACTTCCTAGAGTTTATTGCCTTTGTGTTGGAACACGCTTTAATTGAATGGGGTTGCCACAGCTTGCCCTGCATTGAAGTTGGTTAGTAGACCCCAGCCAAATGAAGTTCTATTAACATGCCACTGTGGCATTCCATCCAAACAGTGATGAAAATCATGTTGCTGCCATTGGACATGCTGTAGAGACGCAGTTTGAGAGTTCTGCTTGGTGCAGTTTAGAAATAATAACATATCTACTAAACATTTTCTCTCTGCAGAGATTTTGGTAGTCCACACAACTTCCGTTTATGGATCAGGCTGTTATTTTCTCCTATTTTGATGGCCCATTTAATCTAATTTGGTCGTCATCACATTTTGCACTTTAATGGAACTGGTTCTCCTATAGCGTTGAATGCTGGTACATATATCTGGGCGTTTGAGCGAGGTGGTGGCAGCGCCTTGTGACAGCGCTTGGGAAAAAAACAAGGCGTGCAGACTGCGAGCTAAATCTCTTCTGCCCTCCTTCTCTGTACTGGACGAACGCAGCAGGCGCTTTTAAACGTCGTTTTTTAATCTTTTTAAAAACGATCTTGACCCAATTGATTAACTAATTGTGGAGTGCTGATATTAACTGTTTGTTTTTTATAAACTTACCTAACTGCTGTTGCTTGATCCCCCTGCTCCCCGGTCCACCGCGGCTTGTCTGTGCCGATTGTGTGGAGGGACAGGTCGGGCGCCATCTTGGTAGTCCCGGACCCCTACTGGACCGGAGTTAGCGCTCCAGCTCGGGGAGGGGCTTGTGTGTCAAATAGGACCAGTTCAGTCAGTTCTGGGCGTTTGAGCGAGGTGGTGGCAGCGCCTTGTGACAGCGCTTGGGAAAAAAACAAGGCGTGCAGACTGCGAGCTAAATCTCTTCTGCCCTCCTTCTCTGTACTGGACGAACGCAGCAGGCGCTTTTAAACGTCGTTTTTTAATCTTTTTAAAAACGATCTTGACCCAATTGATTAACTAATTGTGGAGTGCTGATATTAACTGTTTGTTTTTTATAAACTTACCTAACTGCTGTTGCTTGATCCCCCTGCTCCCCGGTCCACCGCGGCTTGTCTGTGCCGATTGTGTGGAGGGACAGGTCGGGCGCCATCTTGGTAGTCCCGGACCCCTACTGGACCGGAGTTAGCGCTCCAGCTCGGGGAGGGGCTTGTGTGTCAAATAGGACCAGTTCAGTCAGTTCTGGGCGTTTGAGCGAGGTGGTGGCAGCGCCTTGTGACAGCGCTTGGGAAAAAAACAAGGCGTGCAGACTGCGAGCTAAATCTCTTCTGCCCTCCTTCTCTGTACTGGACGAACGCAGCAGGCGCTTTTAAACGTCGTTTTTTAATCTTTTTAAAAACGATCTTGACCCAATTGATTAACTAATTGTGGAGTGCTGATATTAACTGTTTGTTTTTTATAAACTTACCTAACTGCTGTTGCTTGATCCCCCTGCTCCCCGGTCCACCGCGGCTTGTCTGTGCCGATTGTGTGGAGGGACAGGTCGGGCGCCATCTTGGTAGTCCCGGACCCCTACTGGACCGGAGTTAGCGCTCCAGCTCGGGGAGGGGCTTGTGTGTCAAATAGGACCAGTTCAGTCAGTTCTGGGCGTTTGAGCGAGGTGGTGGCAGCGCCTTGTGACAGCGCTTGGGAAAAAAACAAGGCGTGCAGACTGCGAGCTAAATCTCTTCTGCCCTTCTTCTCTGTACTGGACGAACGCAGCAGGCGCTTTTAAACGTCGTTTTTTAATCTTTTTAAAAACGATCTTGACCCAATTGATTAACTAATTGTGGAGTGCTGATATTAACTGTTTGTTTTTTATAAACTTACCTAACTGCTGTTGCTTGATCCCCCTGCTCCCCGGTCCACCGCGGCTTGTCTGTGCCGATTGTGTGGAGGGACAGGTCGGGCGCCATCTTGGTAGTCCCGGACCCCTACTGGACCGGAGTTAGCGCTCCAGCTCGGGGAGGGGCTTGTGTGTCAAATAAAGATGCCTCCTAGGACGCGCAGCGGGCGCGCCGTCTGCGCGCCGAAGGAGCGCCAAAGGAGGGCCCGTCTGTGCCCGTCCGTGCTCCGGACGGGCCTAGGGCCTGCCATTCTGCTCGGCGACCCCCGGGGAGGGTCTTATTAGAGACACGCAAGTACTCGCGTCATGATCTCTGGAAACTTGCACCCCCCCGCCAAGGGTTCGCCGTGTATACGTGCGGGTCCTGACTGTGCTCTGGCCATTTGCCCTACCTGCGGTTTCTCTCCTCAACCATTCCCCCCCCACGCTTAAATTGTAACACCACGGTTACCAACATTAGGGCGGGTCTGATAAATGCTAGGTCTGCGGTGAAGCATGCCGCTGAGATCTTTGAACTTCTGGTGGGCGGTCAGTTGGAGTTGTTATTCCTCACGGAGACGTGGATGACCAGCACCTCCGCTCCCAGCGTGGAATTGGCTGTCCCCAGGGGGTTTAAGATCGCTAGAGTAGACCGTCCCACAGGTAGAGGAGGTGGACTTGCAGTTGTTTTTAAAGAGGGGTGGAGTTTTGCCTCTGAGCCCCCGGTTGTGGGTGGAGGGGGTGAGGTTCTTCACTTCTCTATTGTAACTTCCCCCCATTTTACCTTGGGTGGATCCTTGATCTACAGGCCCCCGGGCCAGACCACTCACTTTCTGGACTCCCTAGAAGAATATATAGTGCCGCGGGCCTTAGGCTTTCCTAAGTTTCTTTTGGTCGGCGACCTAAATATTCATATGGATGTTCCTGACTCGCCTGATGCACGCAGGCTTGGTGAAATTTTCGAGCTCGCTCAGCTTAAGCAATGGGTGACCGCTCCGACGCATTCGGGTGGTCATCTGCTTGATCTGGTGTGCTCCAATTTCCCTATTCAGTCTGTGGTCACTGAAAAAACAACCTGGTCTGACCATGAATTGGTTAGATTTATGTGGGAGATGGAAGAGTCTAGCCCTCCACCTCTTATATGTTATTCCCAAAAAATTAACCTACCTGTGTTCAGACAGGCTCTGTCAAAAACCCGTCCAAATTCTAGGACAATTTTGGACGATGCGGTTGGCGAGTTTAATGAGTGGATACGGCAGGCGGCTGCTGCCTCCACTAAGCAAACCACGCTGGCCAGAGCTAGACGCGCTCCTTCTCAACCTTGGTTCTCCCCTGAACTGAGGGAAATGAAGCTGGGGTGCAAAAAACTTGAAAGAGCGTGGAGACGTGCATATAGCCCTGAGGCTAAATCCGCCCTACGGCTTGCCCAAAAAGATTATTATGCAGCAATCAAGGTGGCTAAGGGGAACTATTATGCGGGACGAATTGCCAAGGCAGATAACAATGGCAGGGAGATCTTTGCCATTGTTAAAAGCTTTGTCGCACCTGTCGCTGAGGCTGTTTCCCTTTTGCCCTCGGCGCAATGGTGCGAAGAGCTGTCAAAGTTTTTTTCTACCAAAATAGCAAGGATCCAGCAGGACCTGCTAGCTGCTCTTCCCAGTGACAGCTCCACAGATGCCCCGCACCCCTCTTTCTGCCCATGCTCGGGACAGCAACTTACTAATTTTGTGCAGATTGTGGAGGATGCTGTTCTCCCCCTCCTTCAGTCCCTAAAATCTGGCTCTCCATCTGACCCGTGTCCGGCCCGGGTGCTTTCGGAAGTGGCAGATATAGTCTGTGCTGAGACCACGCAGATAGTGAACCTCTCCCTGGTTGCGGGCGAGGTTCCTCCTGTCTGGAAACGGGCCAAACTTCTGCCACTCTTGAAGAAACCTGGACTGGACGTGGCGACTCCTGGGAATTATCGCCCGATTTCCCTTTTACCGGCACTTACTAAAATTTGTGAGAAGGTAGTACTTCAACAATTGGAGAGCTTTGTTGAAACCTCTAACACCCTCCATCCCGCCCAATCGGGCTTCAGGGCTGCTTACAGCACCGAGACGGCCCTGGTGGAGATGACCGAGGCTATCCGGGACTGTTTAGACGGAGGTGGCAGAGCGGTCCTAATTTTATTGGACCTCTCTGCCGCGTTCGATACTGTCCCTCATGAGCTCCTCCTCGGCCGGCTGGCGGCTATAGGCATTGGGGGTGTAGTCCTAGATTGGCTGTCCTCTTTTTTATCTGATAGGACCCAGCAGGTCTGGCTGCCTCCCCATGCCTCTGAGCCTAAACCTCTGCTCACAGGTGTCCCGCAGGGGTCAACTCTTAGCCCCTTACTGTTCAATATTTACATCACTCCCCTGGTTTATCTAGCGGAACAGTTTGGGGCTAAGATCATAGGGTATGCTGACGATACCCAACTGCTGTTCACCTGGCCTGATGCCGATCTGGATACATCTACGGTCCACTTGTGTTTGTCCTCTGTATTTCGCTGGTTAACGCAGGCCCAGCTGAAGTGTAATGAGGACAAATCAGAGGTGCTCTTTTATGGCTCTTTTCCCCTCTCGTTCAGGAGCTCACTGTGGCCTTCTAACATTCCTGGCCCTAAGGAGATGGGGAGACCTGCCAAAAATCTTGGCATCTGGTTCGCGGAGGACCTTAAATTTGAGCATCATATTAAGAAGCTTACAGGCACCTGCTTCGCCACCTTGAGAATGCTTCGCAAATTCTTCCCCCTGCTTCCCAGGGATGCGAGGGAGTCGGTTGCTCGGGCGCTCATATTGGCTAGGTTGGATTATGCCAATGCACTGTTTAGTGGCATTCCTGCCTATCTGGTGCAACGCCTGCAAATAATTCAGAATGCGGCCGTCCGTCTATTATTTAACATACCTAGATGGAAGAGCGTTCGCGCGGAGATGCGCACGCTCCATTGGCTTCCTGTTAGACAGCGCATTGTGTTTAAATCTCTTTTGCTGGCATTTCGGGCAACCCATGATCAAGGCCCCCTCTATCTGAGAAAGAGATTTATCAGCTATGTCCCTGCACGTACCCTGAGATCTTCTACTCTGTTTAAATTGTCCCTTCCACGCTTTAAACGTGCCAGACTTGGTGGCCAGTCGATTTCTGTGATTGTGGCCCGGGCCTGGAACGCTCTCCCTTTCCATCTGCGTTCCATGCCAACAGTGGCTGCATTCAAAAAACACTTGAAAACTCACCTCTTCAAGAGTACAATCTGATGTGGTTTTTTTTTCTATGTGTTCTGCTGTCTGTTTCTTTTTCCCTCTTTTCGCGCCAGGATACTCCCCAGTAATGGAGCGCGTTATAAAATTGTTAATAATAATAATAATAATAATAATATATCGATTGATTAAACTATGAGTTGTATCTGTTTTATCCAGATTGCTTATCTATCTATCTATCTATCTATCTATCTATCTATCTATCTATCTATCTATCTATCTATCTATCTATCTATCTATCTATCTATCTATCTATCTATCTATCTATCTATCTATCTATCTATCTATCTATCTATCTATCTATCTATCTATCTATCTATCTATCTATCTATCTATCTATCTATCTATCTATCTATCTATCTTTCTATCTATCTATCTATCTATCTATCTATCTATCTATCTATCTATCTATCGTTCTTGATACTTTAGATTTATTCTCAAGCTTTCCCCCCCTGCCCTGAGTGTAAATTATTTAAGTGGTAGTAACTCTTTCTATCAGGGATTTCTGTTTTTGAAGTTCTCTCAAGGCTGGATGTTGTAAAGGTCTGTCGCATTTCTGTCTTGATTGCAAGAGGAAAGGGTGATTCCTCCCAGTAGTTTTGTTGCCACCCTGCGCTTAATAATATACATGACAGGTCTCTCCAGAAGAAAGTCCTAGAAAGGATTGCAAAAAGGCTCTTTGGCAAACTTGTAGTTCTTTACTAAAGATGAAGATTTATACAGAGGAAGATAAGCACAAAATCAATCTGTATGTGGCCTCATGGAATGGAGAAGTGCCAAGGTGCCAAGCAAGGTCTTTCTAGAAAGAAATCCACACAGAAATCTCACTTCAAAGAACAAATATCTGGAAAAATAATAGAAGCAAAGGGCGCAAAAATTAAATTTAAGAAAAGGACGAATGTGTTGCAATGCATCAATTGTTAATGCCTTCTTGATATATGGAACTGACATCACAAGAAAATTATTTAGTTAATCTAGAGAATTCAGAACCTTTTGCATCAATCCATGAACTGGCCGCCATGTTGGAATGACTGCTTTATTAGGCTGGGCAATGTCCCTTTCTTCAAAACATGTAACTGCCAAGGTATGTAAAGAAGAAACCAAGATTGACATATTTTTCCTGATGCAGGACACTTTAGCCAATTGACTCTCCTTCCCTGACGATTCTCCATGTAAGTCGTGGAGTTCTTTTCTAGGTGTCCATAGCCACTGAAAGGAAATAGCAACCTAAATAACAAGGATCCCCAACATGCACAGAGTGTGAAGTTTAAAGGCCCACTGCCTTACTGTACAATAAGCACACTATGCTTTTCATAACAATCACCACCTCAGGTAAGCTCTCAGTGTCGTCTAACATGATCTTTTTTATTCTGTATTCTCCATAAATATAATATTTGAACAACTGACTGTTAATATCCTTCGTCTATTTAGGCCTTACTCAGTTTGTGGACTAAATAATAATATCGCCCAAGAATGCATTAATAAATATTAAAAGCTGATTTTAAGATTGGTATTGAAGAAAAATACGGTTTGTTGCCTGTGTGTTGTATGATACAAATTAAATAATTTGTGATCTATCAAAAGTCGAATGTGCCTTACCCTTGCTTGCTCTAAATTGTTTAATAGAGAGTAAAATCATAGGGTGATCATAATATCATCTCGTTTTAAAAATATTTTCTGTAGATTTTTGCGAAAATGTAGTGGAGATTAAGAAACCGCTAAAGCTACTCCAGTGAAATGCTGTTGCATCGTTGCTTTTGGTGGGTCTATGAACAATAACAACAGGCAAAACGAGATCATTACTTTATAACGGTGTGGCTGCCCGTCTGGTTAGTTTGCCCGAGTGAGAGGGCAGCAAGGACAAGGGCCGTTTCTAGGTGTTTTGCCACCGAAAGCAAGAATTGAAAAATACCCCCCTCCCTTTTACTACCATCACTCTCTCCCCCTGTCATCCAGGCTAGAGAGACACACCCTCTACTGCTGAACCCTTCAATGTTACTCTAATTTACTATCACACACAGTCAGCCCTGTAAACAACCTCAATGAAAGGCTCAGACCAGACCATTACGGTAGCCATACACTCACAAAACTATGTACACAAATGCCCAATAGAGCCTTGTGTTTAAATACGCCTAGTTTTCAAAACAGGAAACAACAAAAATAGTAACTTGCACCATCTTCCAAGGCAGGACCTGGTGGTTTTGCCAACGCTTGTTATTTTTCCACGGAGGCACCTGAAATAGTTATTATCTACCGTTCTATCCATTTAATAGAGGCTGATCACAACAATTAAAAGATTTCCACGTCAGGGAGTGTATAGTTCATGATGCTCAAATCTGCGCCAATCAGAGACTGACTATGGCAAGTCGTTAATAAAGTTAGGCATACAACACAGAATGAACTTCTTCTTGGCACTGTGAATAGAAGTTATTGACAAGTGTGTGCAAGGTACTTCTATGGGAGTAATCCTGACCAGAATTTGAGCCAGTGCAAGGCAGAAAGCACACTTCAACACAGTTCACAAGTGGTTCCATGTTGTGGAACACCTTCAACCAATCCCAGGTTTGCGGCCACCTGTGCATTGCATTCTGGTATTTGTAGTCTACTTTTAACAGGGTAAGCACTGGCTCAAAAATCTCAGTGTGGACATTGACGTTGGCCTAAATAGTCACCAATGGAGGACATTGTATGGCATGACACTAGGCTAGTGGTCAGTTCTTTTTTTTTTACGGAGTTTTATATAGCACGATCTTGACCCGAAAGCATCGGGTATCAGTGCGCTTTACACAAGCACAAGTTGTGTTACATAACGAGGACACATTCATTTTGTTAGGCATGGACAGCCTATTATTATGACAACAGGCTCAAAGTTCACTGAGCTGCCAATATTTCAGCCCAGAATTCCAAAAGAGAAAAATAACCATTTTTATTGGTTCAAGTGTTAGGGCTTGTACCATCAATGTAGCCCAACTCATACCATGTACTAATTGTCAACTGAGGAATGTGTTTGCTCTCTTTGCTATACGTTATCTATGCAAAGTCTAGTTCTCTTTCTTATATGGTGATTGCTGAAGCATGGTGTATAATGTTTAAACTCAAGTGTAAATGCCCCTTCTTGTTAATATAGCAGGGATATCCTTGTGTTCCTTTTATACATAATAGATACTCACAAATATGTAGCTAAGCGCAGAATAAAAAAAGTTAAAAGGCAGTTTGCACGTATTGAAGCTCGTTGCCTTATTAGCATATTCATCACGTTAACCTACCAAATCCTCCATAGAGTGTCCTGGCATTATTTCTAGGACAAGTGCAGAGCAGCAACTTTATAATGGCGATGAGGTGACGGGATTACTCCTACAGCCCAAACCCACGAGAGCAGCACCAACCAAGGAACATCACCAGGCACCTATAGTGGCACTCGGGAGCGTGGCAGTGACAAGCGGCAATAAAAGGGATTACGGACGACCCCTCAACAGGCACGGGAGAGCAGTGACCTGCGGCAGGCGTGAGTACAGGCACCGGAGATACACGTGGGCACTGAGCCACCCTCGGGAAGGCTGCGCTGGAGCCCCAAAACGGAAGCCAAGCGCAGGGGGGAGAACAGACCCAACCAGGGAACACAGAGCCTGGAGAGGTGTTACCAGGCACTTCCACCCCAGAAGAGAGCGACGGGGAAGAAGTCAGTAGCGCCAGAGGCCCTACTATGTGGCCCAAACCTCAGCATTAACTAACCCTGTACCATCCTTATCAAAGATGGGTGAACCAGAGATGCCCTGGGAGGACTGGAAGCAATACTTCCTAAATTACCTCTCCGCATTGGAAGAGGAAGGCAAAAAACGAATATACGGAAGCACGGCGCAAGAAGATATTGCTGCACAACTTAGGCCCAGCGGGCCAGAGAGTATATATGAACTTAGTCAAACCAGAGAGGCAGAAAACCGATACGAACGTGTTCCAGCATGCGTTGGAGGACCTGGATTCCCATTACAGACCAGTGGTATGCACAGCCATTGATAGGTACAATTTATTTCAAAGGAAATAGGCCAGAGGGGAAACGGTGGACGATTACGTGGCTGCGTTGCATAAGTTAGCTATCACATGCAAGTTCGGAGTTCTGCAAGAAGAGTTGATCCGCGACCAAATAATCATGCACACCGTCATCACGTCAATCCAAGAAAAACTGTGGGAAGTAGTGGCGTTGGTGAAGAAAGCGGAGTTGTCCAAAAGGTGTGCTGAAGCAGCGAAGCTAGAAAACAGTCAAAGTGCAGCCGTGTGCAGAGTAGCAGACAGAAGAGGTACAGATGCCAAGCAACAATTAGGGCACCAAGGAGCACGCACGTACCTAAGACAGAACCAGAAAGTGTACAAGAATCAAGGACAAAGGAATGGGAACAAGAATTCATGCTACAGGTGCGGGAGTGCCACGCACGCAGCAAATTACAAAGGATGCCCAGCGTTTGGAGCAAAGTGCTCATTGTGCGGTCTCGTGGGGCACTACGAGAAAGTGTGCAGGATGAAGCAATCAAGAAATGAAGTCAAGTACGTGGCGCAAGAGTCCAACCAGGAAAACAAAGACGCAGACGGAAGCGAGGACGACGAGATTCTGATGATAGAAGCCCAGATATTAGGGATCTGAAGCGCCACGGACAAGAAACCAAAATGCGAGATGGAAATTGGCGGAGTGCAGACAACCATGATAGCCGATTCAGGGTCACCGTATATGATCATCCAGAGGAGCATATGGGAGAGAGAATTCGCACCCAGAGTTGGACGTCAACTCCTACCGTCAGACATTTACCCAGTAACGTACACCGGGGAACCCATCCCCATGGTGGGGTATTGTCCATTAACATTTACCTTCAAGGACAGATAGACAGGAGGAAAGTTATATGTCGCTGAGAAAGGGCCATCTGTTTTGGGATGGAAAGATCAAGGAGACCTCGGGATAAAGCTAAACCCAGGTGGGGCGCACACAGGTACTTGTAACGGAGGAAGCTGGAATATAGGAAGTGAGGAGCTGGAAAGAGGAATTCCCAGAAGTATTCAAAAGCACCATTGGTCGCCTAACGAAGTTCACGCACAAGATTTGTCTAAAGGAAGGAGCACAACCCAAAAGTCATAAAGTGCGCAACATTCCATTCCGGGTCAGGACAGCTGTGCAAGAAGAACTGCAGAGGTTGGAAGAGAACGAAGTGATAGAAGCGATTGACAGCGCAGAGTGGTTGGCGCCGTTGGTGGTGGCGCATAAGCCGAACGGGAGGTGAGGTTATGTGTAGACCTCCGCGAACTCAACAAATGCATATTTGTGGACAAATTTCCCCTCCCTAAAATCAACGAGATGCTGGCTAAGACCAAAGGGGTGGAATGGTTCTCCACGACTGACCTCACTTCGGCCTACTACCAGATCGAGCTACACCGGTCTTGCAACCACTTGACATCGTTTATCACGCCTTTCCGGTGTTACAAATTCCTGAGAATACCGTTCGGCCTGGCCTCCGCAGCGGCAGTGTTCCAAAAATTGATGTGTCAACTTTTCCACAAGATGGATGGCATCCAATATTTTCAGGACGACATCTTGGTAATGGGAACATCGCGAGAGGACCATGATAAAAAGTTAAGGGATGTGCTACCCACCCTGACGCAAAATGGCCTCACTGCCCAGTGGGAGAAATATAATTCGGTATGAACAAAGTCACAGACTTGGGGCACGAGATAAGCTATCGGGGCATTGAGCCTAAGGCGACGAATGTAAGTGCCATCAAAGACACCCCCACTCCAGAAAGTAAAGAAGACATAAGAACCTTCCTGGGAATGGCAGAGTTATACGGAAATTTTGTCCCACATTTCACGTCTAAAACCCACCACATGCGACAGATACTGAAAGACAAGTCTGCATTCCGATGGGCTGAGGAAAAACAGAGGGAGTTCGAGGAGATGGAGGAGCATCTGTGAAGCAGTGCCCATACACGGGTTCGACCAAGAAGCACCCACAATACTGACCACGGATGCCAGTGACCATGGATTGGGTGCCGTGCTCACGCAACAGTCTAAAGAAGGCGTGATCAGAACGGTTAGTTTCACATCAAGAGCGTTGGCCTCCAATGAACAAAAGTTCAGCGTTGTCGAGAAGGAAATGCTGGCGGCCGTATGGGCAATGGAGAGATTCCGGCTGTTCTTGTGGGGAGGAAGATTCACGCTGCGTACTGACCACAAACCGCTGATAAAAGTGCTTACGTCGAGCGGCCACGAGCGCGCAACACCAAGGATTGCGAAGATGACATTAAGACTACTTGACTATGTATATGACGTGGAGTACCTGCCTTGACACAAGAACAAAGTGGCTGACTTCTTGAGTCGCGCAGGGCAAAGGAAAGCGCAGAAGTGCAAAGCAGGAATGAGTGGGAAGATTTCGTAATAGCGACAACAGCTTACCCAGAAAAGGCCATAAGCATCCAGGAGTGGGAAGCAGAGTAAATCAAAGACGACAAGCTCGACGCCGTGAAATCCTATGTGGGTGCAGGGTGGCCAGACAAAAGGATGTTGGACAAGGAACTAAAGCAGCATTGGGAAGTTCAGGAATAATTATCGATTGGGGACAACCCTGTTTCCTTTTGAGAGGTGACAAAGTGATACCACCTAAATCCCTGACTGAACGACTCTTGGACATAGGACACGAAGGACACCAAGGCATTGTTAAAACAAAATGGAGATTGAAGGAAGACTATTGGTGGCCGGGAATGGACAAACAGATCGAAAGATATGTCAGGACATGCGAACATTGCAGCAGTGCAGACAAACCACAGAGGCTATTACGCCCTCCCCTTGGCATACATGAATACCCAGAGAATCCGTGGGAGGAGATTGCGATTGACATCCTAGGGCCCGTTCTGGACTTCCAAGGGACGCAGAAATACATCACAGTGCTAATAGACCGATACTCGAAATGGCCCTAAATAAACATAACGGAAGACACCGAAACTGAGACGGTGCTGGCGTTTCTAACGGACGTTTTCATAAGGGAAGGAATACCCAAAGGGATACTAAGCGACAATGGACCCCAATTTGCGTCAACCAAATGGGCCATATTCATGGAACGAAATGGCATTGTAGTCAGGCACACTCCAGTTTATCACCCGGCATGTAACGGGCTGGCGGAGAGATTTATTCGGGTGATCATGGGCTCCTTCCAAGCAGCCATCAGTCAAGGGAAAGACTGGGAGAAGGAGCTGAAGAGATTGATAAGGGCATACCACCTAACACCGATAGCCACGGGATACAGCCCGTTCAGGATACTGAGAGGGCGTGAGCCGTTCACTAAGGACAATGTCGCCTGGAAGCGCCTCACAGTCCAGAGTCACTGTTCACCGGCAGTGGTCCGCAAGAACATGGAGAAAGCCCAGCAAATATATACCGAAAATTACAATAAAAGACGCAACACCCAAGAAACCAGCCTGGAAAGGGGAGAATGGGTGAGAGTAAAGCAACCCATTCAGAGGAAGCACACCCCCCCTCCAAGTCGTGGAACCGTACTCCAGGTCTGCGTTACTCAGTGATGGGAAAATATGGTTGCAAGACCGTATGGCGAAAAGTAATCGTGTGGAGAACTGGGATGTGATGCAGGAGAAAGAGAGAAGTACGCCACGGCCAGAAGGAGCAACCAGGAGCCCGACGGGCAGCAGGGAAATAACCACCCAAAGGGAATCACCGCGGATGAGAGAGAGAGAAGAGGTGCAAGGAACCCGGTCACCGGTGAGACTGGAGAAAGAAGAGGAGCGAGAAGGAAGCGGCGAAAGTAGTGAAGCTGGGCCCAGCCCAGGAGCTTCGAGACTGTCGGCCACCAATACCCAGCAAGACTTGCAGACTCGGAGGGGTAGAAGGATCATGCTACCCAAGAGGTTTGAAGAGTTCGACATGGAGAGCAAGTAAGACTGTTTGTGTTATAAAGTATAAAAGGGGGAGATGTGGTGTAGCGGTCTAGTGGCGCGAGCCCCGGAAGTGACGTGGGGCGGATATCCGGCGGCGGCCATGTTTTGCATTGGCGCGCGGATCTCGAGAGCGTCACAAGCCCGATCCGGCGCTCCCGAGAGTATACAGCTAAAAGCATTTAATATTTGTAGAATAAACCTACCAAATCCTCCATAGAGTGTCCTGGCATTATTCCTAGGGCCAGTGCAGAGCAGCAACTTTATACCTGCCTATATAAGACATACAGCCTCAATGAAACGCGCTTGTGTTCGGAGTGTTTTCACTTATATGACTTTCCAGCATAAATCCTTGCCGCCGCGTCTTCTGAAGAGTTCCTGGTTTCCCCAGCAACGCGTCATCCTCGTGAGCGTCTCTTTGGTCTCCCGCTTGATTTCCGAGTCTTTTGGTTCTTGCAGTGACTTGGTGACTTGTGAGCATTTCCGCTCTTGCTCCCCTTCCAGTTCAGGACATCTTCCACCCTGAAAAAACAAAAGAAAAGAGTAATACACAAGGAAGATCTTTCGGATTTAAAGGCATAGGAAAATGAAAGTGCGCATTTAAAATAAACAAACAAGTAAAGGTTTAATTTTACCTTTGATTTTCTGAAGTGGTAAGAGAATCGTATTTTCTGAAACTTTGAACATTTATCTGCAAAAGAAATATAATAAGAGTGAAAGAACTTTATTAGCATAACAAAGAACTGTACAAAAGGACAAGAGTGAACATTTATTTGATATTGTGTGGACTTTAATTAAAGGATCTTTTGAAAGGATTATAGTGAGTTCAAGAGTAGATCAAAATCTTAATAAGCTTTCTTGATAATGACTTGTTAATGTGCAATACCATTTTGTTCCTTACAGCAAAAATAAGAATAGTACCTCAGAATAATTGGTGAAAGGCCCAAGATATTTGTGGAAAGGCAATTGTAGCAAAGGTAATTTGAAGTACTGAATGAAGACTGAATTTTACATCGTAGAAAAGAGTAAGGAGAATTGCATTACAGTTGTATTAATTATTTTTTATAACATTTATAGGTGTCAGTCATTAAACATCAACATTTTGCTGAAGTAGGTTGCGCTACATTGATTGTACAAGCCCTAACGGTCACTCCCCTCAAAGGTCGTCCTACAGGACGAGGTTTCTGTGGAAATCGTAAATGAAATTTCTTTACTAATCTAGTAGCATGGACAAATGAAGCTGGTTCCCATGAATTTTCATCAGCGGAATAACCTTTCCAAGCTAATAAATAATGTAATTTGCCTCAAATTCTTTTAGCATCCAGTATGCGTCTTACTTTGTATTCTAAATGTCCATCTATGGGATTGGGTGGATCTGGAGGTTCTTGCCTGGTTTCTGGATTATATGGTTTTAACTGAGAGACATGAAAAGGGGGTTTGTATGGAATACTCAGAGGGAAGATCTAATTGTATAGTGACAGGACCTATGATCTTGTTTATACTAAAAGGTCCAATATAACAGGGTTGTAATTTTAATGGGCATATTATGTTTAGATTTTTAGTGGATAACCAGACATTATCCCCTACATGATAACTCGGAGCAGAATCTCTATGTTAATCCGCCTGTTTTTTCATTGATTCTTTATAAATATTTAAATGCCTTTTGGCCTTTTCTTGAATTTCCAGTAAAGTTTTTAGATGTCTGTTGGAACTGGCCCTTCTTGCAGGGTCATCCTCAAACTTTTTGCTTCTTCCTCCCTTATTTTTCCTGACCCGTGGCTGTTGGCAATAGGACTCTGCGCACTTTACCACTGCTGATCAGTGCTAAAGTGCATATGCTCTCTATGTAAAGTGGTATTCTGATTGGATATACATGTTTGGCATATTTGTATCACCATGAAGTCCCTAGTAAAGTGCACTGGGTGTGCCAGGGCTGGTGATGACAAATGCTACTAGTGGGCCTGCAGCACTGATTGTGCCACCCACAGGAGTAGCTCTGAAATGGTGTCTAAGGCCTGCCACTGCAGTGCCTGTGTGCAGTTTAGAAACTGCCATGTCCTCCTGGTCAGTGTCCCCACTGACCAGGCCAAACCCTTCCCTTTTTGTGCACATCAGTCACCACTATGGAAGGCCCAAGGTAACCCCCTCGGCAGGGTGCAGTGTATGTAAAAGGTAGATCATGTACTAGTGCAGGTGACATGCTCTGATAGTGAATGGCAGCCATTTTCGTTTTCCACTATTGTAAGGCTATCTTGCTCCATAGATTAACATGGGGGATGCTGGCTACAGTGGTTAACAGCATTTCTTCCCATAGGAACAAGATAGGACATAAGTATCTAGTATCCCTGAACTCAGAATTTATAACACATCTTTTAGGAAAGGTTGTTTTTGAATCCTGTGTTTGAGAACAGCACTTTTAGAAAGTTGCTGTTCTCTTGTCTGACCCTTCTGTGTGCCTTGGCCTGTTTGTGTATTGACTGTCTGGTTTGAGAGTGACAGGGGCTGGGGATTCCCCATGAGGCTGGCTGAGTCAGCCCTAGGCTGAATGACTGCATTTGCAACTGGAGTGGTGGGAGGAGTTAGCACCTGGGCCTGAATAGGGCTGTGCCTGCCTTCCACAATGCTGGCTCCACCTCCTGCTGGGCAGCTGATGACTCTGCCCCTCACTCTGAAAGGAAAGCAGAAGCCAGCAAAACAAAGTACTCAGGAAACACCCAGAACTGGTTCAGACCGGGCTCAGGGCCCACATGCACAGAGAGAACAAAGACTTTAGGGGTATAAGTACAGGACCCCTGACAACAGAAAATTAGATCATCCTGGAATCAAGAAGGAACCTCCGCCAAGGAGAAAGCTGAAACTGAAGAAGGAAGACTGTCCTGCTGTTGCTCTGCTGGACTGACCTGTTGCTTTGCTGCCAAGGAGAGGAGAAGGACTTTGCTGCTGAGCTGTGTCCCCTGTCTTGAAGGAGTCTCCAAGGGCCTGAGTAGAGCTGGATCCCTGTTCTGAAGTCCCAGGAACAAAAGGACTTCACCCCCAGCTTCCCTGAACTCCGCTGAGAGAGTTCTGTCCTTCCTAGAGTGCTTGATCCAGTTGTGGGGCCTCTGGAAGTTGTACCTGTGCTGGGAAGCTTGAAACTAAGCTTGAGAGACTTTTGAAATTGAAAAGTGTTGCATCGCTCGCTTGCGGA
This sequence comes from Lissotriton helveticus, assembly GCF_964261635.1. Lineage (NCBI taxonomy): Eukaryota > Metazoa > Chordata > Amphibia > Caudata > Salamandridae > Lissotriton > Lissotriton helveticus. The sequence goes on along the minus strand of NC_136059.1, from coordinate 1,778,568,942 downwards.
GCGCATCCCCGACAGTGCGAGAAGTTTCCCGCCGCTACAAAGGCCGAGATCGTCGCAGCGCCTGACGCCGCTGCCAGAGCCGTTGCATCCTTCATTTGCGGGACACACCAGACCGGTGCGGGAGAATCGAACATCGCTGCGAGTGTCGTCGCAGAGCCTATCATCGCTGGGTGAGATCGCTGCACCGCTTGCTGGCGGACCGCATCACGTCGCTGCGAGTGTCGTCGCAGAACCATCGCATCGAGGAGCTGCGAGAGAGAAGATCACCACTGGACCGCGCATCGTCGCCCCGGAGATCGTCGCAACCCCTATGAGATCGTCGCATCGTGCCTTTGCGAGAACAGACTTCCTACGGAACCTACGCACCGGAATCCATACAAGTGGCCTTCCTCCCCATACAGACCGGATTTGTCGAAACACGCCCGCTGCTGCAGCGGGGCTGTCGCATCGCCTCCCCAGGGTCTCAGGAGCAACGCATCGCTTGTTTTCCACCGCACCAGCTTCTGCTTTTGGAACTTTGTTGCATCTAAAAGGTACTGGGCCCGATTCACAGAACTAACTTAAGACAAAATCCTAAACTTACTACCATTTACGTATTCACAGAAGGCACTTACTCATTTTGGTATTCACAGAAGACACTCACTCATTTCGGTATTCACAGAAGTTAGGACTCCTAACTTTAGGACTCCTAAATGCATTCTGTGAATACCGTAAGTCTTAAAATTAGGATTTTTCTCAATTTAGTAGTAGTAAAGTTAGGACTCCTAACTTTAGGACTCCTAAATGCCTTCTGTGAATACCGAAAGTCTTAAAATTAGGATTTTTCTCAATTTAGTAGTAGTAAAGTTAGGACTCCTAACTTTAGGACTCCTAAATGCCTTCTGTGAATACCGAAAGTCTTAAAATTAGGAATTTTCTCAATTTAGTAGTAGTAAAGTTAGGACTCCTAACTTTGGGACTCCTAAATGCCTTCTGTGAATACCGAAAGTCTTAAAATTAGGATTTTTCTCAATTTAGTAGTAGTAAAGTTAGGACTCCTAACTTTAGGACTCCTAAATACCTTGTGTGAATACCGAAAGTCTTAATATTAGGATTTTTCTCAGTTTAGGAGTCCTAAAGTTGGATGAAAAGCTGTGGATAGAGCTACATCCATTTTTAGTTGCTTACATAGATTGTTCCAGAATTTAGATGTGAATTCACTCCCTCGATCAAAAACTATTTTAGAAGGCAATCCTTGTAAATGTACTGCATTCATCATGAATATATAATTGAATTCCATTGCAGGTGGAATTTTATGCAATGTGATAAAATGCGCTATTTTGACAAATAATCTACTATGACTAGAATGGTTGTATAATCATTACCGACCGGTAAATTGGTGATAAAGTCAACGTTCATGGTATCCCACGGGCATGGGGGGTTGACAAACCTACTGGTGCTTTATGTAAAGATTTATTTCAGGCACAAAGCAGACAAGTTGGCACATATATTTGGACATCTTTTGTTAAATATGACCACCAAAAATGTTTTATGCAGTTGTGTATGGTTTTCTGCATTCCAGGATGACCTGCTAAAGCCGAATGGTTGTGCCAATTTAACACCTTTTTTGTAACTCAACAGTTGGTATATACAAAAGATCATCATGAAAGAGCAAACCATGTTGAATTGTATTCCTTTGGTTTTTTAACCAATCTTGTACATTAAGGTTAAGATGTTCATATCTAATCAAAGTCATGAAATCTTCCAAAGTAGTAGGTGCAACTATCTTCTGTTGAGGAATAATAGGAGGCCTTGTCATGTCCTTCTTAGATTCTGTAGTATGTCCATATCTTGAGAGAAAATCTGATTGAATTAGTTTTGTACCCGGTCTATAGGTGATAACAAAATCGAAGGCACTAAAAAAATTTGGCAACCTCATTTGTCAAGGAGTTAAAGCCTTCACGGAACTGAAAAATTGTACGCTTTTATGATCACTAAATATAGTGACAGGATATCTAGTTCCCATTAGATGATGTCGCCATTCTGTGAATACTAATTTAATAGCTAAGAGTTCTCTCTCTGCCACAGTATAATTTTGCTTGGCAGGAAGCAGTTTCTTGGAATAGACTGCTACCAGGTGTGTTAACAAAGGTGCCGAAGTAAATTTTTCTTTCAATTGAGCAACATCTTGTGCTGCCTCAGTTGTCCAGGAAAAGACTTGTCCCTTTTGCAATAACTTAGTGATTGGTACAACTGTTTCTGCAAAATGAGGTATAAAGCAAAATGAGGTATAAAGCGCCTATAGAAATTGGCAAAGCCTAACACTTTCTGTACTTCTTTTACTGATGTAGGTTCTGGTAAATCCATTATGGCGCTCACTTTCTTTGGATCTATCATGATTCCAGCAGGGGATAGACAATATCCTAGAAACTCTACAGTGTTTGTGTTAAATACACACGTTTCCAATTCAGCAAAAAGATGATTTTCTTGTAATTTAGCTAGAACTGCTCTAACTTGCTGCATGTGTTTGTCTTCATTTTTTGAATAGACGAGTATTTCATCTATATACACCATTACACAGTTGTCAAGGAATTCAGTTAACACTTCATTTACCAAGTATTGAAATGCCTCAGGGGCATTGCACAGGCAAAAAGGCATGACGGTGTACTCAAAAACATCAAATTTAGTTCTAAAAGCTGTTTTCCACTCATCATGTTCTTTAACCCGGACAAGATGGTTCGCCCCTCTTAATTCCAACTTAGTGTACAAAGTAGAATGTTGTAACTGGTCAAGAAGAACCGGGATCAAGGGTAATGGGTACTTGTTTATAATAGTAGCCTTTTTTAATCCATGATATTCTATACATGCTCTTAGGCCACCATCACATTTCGGAATAAAAAAAAGTGGCGAAGAGACTGGAGATGCTGAGAGTCTAATGAAACCGAGTTCTTACAATTCATCTAAATAAGTTCGTAAATATTTAGTCTCTTCTTTAGAAGGAGCATATACCCTACTACTAGGAAGCGTAGCTTCTGGTATTAAATCAATATGACAGTTGTATGATCTGTGTGGAGGTAGAGTACTTGCCTTGATTGGATCAAAAACATCTTTGAACTCTTTGTATTCTGGAGAAATCATGATAGATGGTGTTAAGGTATTAGCACAATGCAAAACTGTCATGGAATCAGTATGTGGTTCCTGATAACAATGTGATCTACAGTACGAGGGATCTAAAGTTACTGTTCTTATATCCCAGTTTATTTTAGGGTTATGTACTGTTAACCAGGGTACTCCTAAAATAAAACCAAACGTGGGAGTGTCTATGAGATCAAAAGTGAAAACTACAGTATGACCATTTTGACACACCATAGTAATGTGTGAGGTTTGATTTGTTATCATTCCCGAAGATAAAGCTGACCCATCTACTGCACAAACTGGCTCGGGCTGTGATTTAAGTACCGTAGGAATTTATAATTTTTTTGCTAAACTTATATCCAAGAAGTTGCCTGTTGCTCCTGAGTCTAGCAAGACTGAAACTGAATGTCTGAGCTGAGTACTTATAATCAAAATAACCTGGATGATAAAATGCCTAGGTATGCGGGCTACTGTGTTTGCTAGATGTTGGGAGATCCGTGGAATTGTCCTTCTTTTTGTACAAGCAATCTCCGATCTTGACGAGAATTTTTGTTTGCCTGCTGAGTAGGAGTAGATGTTAAGGCGTTTACTTTTTTAGGAACCTTTGCTTTTATTAGGCAATCCTTATCAAAATGTCCGGATCGGGCACAATATAAACATAAATTTAATTTCCGCCTTCTCTCCTTTTCCTCTGAAGTTAAAGGCCCTCTAGCAGTCCCTATTTGCATCGGCTCTGGTTCTGACGACTTAATTTCGGACTCTTTCTTTTCATGTTTTATTTTGGAGAATCTAGCTTCTATCCTTGATTTATCTCTTTTATGCTCTCCTAAACGATGGTCCAACTTTACCACCAGATCCACAAAATCTGAATATTCATCAGGTAATTCTACAATGTGGGGCAGAGCATCTTTGAAGTCATAACGCAATCCCCTATAAAATAAAGAAGTACGTTTCTCCTCTGACCACTGAGTTTCAGTCAACAATCTATTAAATGTGGTAACATATGTTAACAAATCTTTGTTTCCTTACTTAAAATTCAGCAACTCGTTATCACTTGTTTGAACATAAGTATGTTTTGCAAACAATGTTGTCATAGTTAACTTAAATAAAGGCCAATTATACAAAATAGATTTGTTTCTATCAATGTAAGGAATGGACCAATTGGCAGCGGTGCCCCCCAAATAAGAAATCACAAAAGATACCTTGGTTGCATCTGTCAGAAATTATTGTGGTTTACAAATGAAATGCAACTATCATTGTCAAAGAAAAATGTTACATTTTGCACTATCTCCAAAAAATTGTTCTGCTGCAGATAATGGCACAACATTAGGGACTGCAACTTTGACTTGTACAGGCGATGAGGCAGTATCTGGCGTCATGAAAGTATGAGATGTCTTAGACCTTGTTCCAGTTTCTAAAGAAGTTTTAAAAGCCTTGGGAAAGGGATTATCCCATAAACTCTCTCTTGGTTTATAACAAATCACCTTCTGACGCAATTTTAGATTTTCTTGTTTTAAACTTTCAATTTATAACTGCATATGATGTAATAATGCTGTAATAGAATGATCTCTTTCTGTATCCTCACTAAGGGCATGCGCCATGGCTTATCTGTCAATTCTATCACTTTCATGGGCCATATCTCTCAAGGAGAACCTTCTTTTTTGTGAAGGCTTGTGTTTCTGTTAAGTCTTCACTCACCTGAAAACATGGTTATTCAACTTGAGAGATGTATGTTCTCTATCCCCCTAAAAAATATGCCAGCCTAAACTGTATGTTTAAATATTCAGTTTGGCTAGGATAGATCTCCAAGGAGATGGGAAAAAATGGGCCAAAATAAAAAAAAAGAACAATAGAAACACTCCAAGGTTGTGGCTCCGAGAAGAGGTTATTCTTCCTTTCTAGAAGGTTGTTTTTATGACTTCAGAAAAATGTTGATGTTTAATGACTGACACCTATAAATGTTATAAACAATAATTAATACAACTGTAATGCATTACCCTGGAGATCTATCCTAGCAAAACTGAATATTTAAACATATAATTTAGGCTGGCATAGGTTTATAGGTACAGTTCGCCCACGTCGCCTAACTGCACGACATCATCTCTTACCCCGATGACACCCACCTGATCCTTTTCCTCACCAAGGACCCCCTCACTGCCAAAACCAACCTCCACGAAGGAATGAAGGCCGTCGCCGAATTGATGAGAAACAGCCAAATGAAGCTGAACTCTAACAAGATGGAGGTCCTCATCCTTGGATCTACGCCCTCGGCCTGGGACGACTCCTGGTGGGCGACCTCACTAGGAACAGCTCCAATGCCCACCAACCACGCACGCAGCCTAGGGGTCATCCTCGACACGACCCTCTCCATAACGAAGCAGGTCAATGCTGTCTCTTTCTTCTGCTTCAAACACCCTCCGCATGCTCCGCAGGATCTACAAGTGGATCCCCACAGAAACAAGAAGGACGGACACCCAGGCCCTCGTCAGCAGCAGATTGGACTACTGAAATGCCCTATACGCAGGAGCCGCGGCCAAATTCTTGAAATGACTACAACGCATCCAGAACACCTCCACACGCCTGATCCTCGACATCCCTCACCGAAGCCAAATCCCACCCCACCCGAGAGACCTGCACTGGCTCCCCATCAACAAGAGGATAACCTTCAAGCTCCTCACCCACGTACACAAAGCATTCCACAACACCGGACCAGCGTACCTCAACAGCCGACTCAGCTTCTACACCCCCAACCATCAGCTCTGCTCCGCCGACCACGCCCTCGCCACTGTCCCCCGGATCTGAAGAGTGACCGCCGGCGGCAGATCATTCTCCCACCTTGCCGCCAAGACATGGAACATCCTCCCCTTCCGACTAGACAGTCCCAAGACCTACTGACCTTCAGAAGACTCCTCAAAACCTGGCTTTTCGAACAGTAGCAGCATTCCCCCACCCCTCAGTGCCTGAGATCCTCACGGGTAAGTAGTGCACTTTACAAATGCTTGATTGATTTATTGATAGGGGGATAGAGAACATACATCTCTCAAGTTCAATAACCTGGATTTCAGGTGAGTAAAGATTTAACATCAAGACATGTTGAAGATGAAGCCAACTTAAGTGCAAATCTCTAATCTTTCAGCTGTTAACCCATTCCGTGCTCCCGTCGGCCATTGGCCGACGGGAGCACTACCTCCCCTAGTGCTGCCATCGGCCAATCGCCGACGGAGCCCCGCCCTCCTAATGGAACGCCTGCACTGCGCCGAAATAACGGCCGCAGTTAAGGCGTTAAGCCATTAACCAGATACCAGTAATAAAATGTGTAAAGGTTATATTTGATACTTAGATAAGATGCAATCACCACGCAGTTACTATACTCAACCTTCCAACAATGTCTTCAAAAAGGTACAGAGCGGTTAAAATAAATATGAATACAGGTTCAAAAATAGCTCCGGCACAGACTTAGCGCTGTGATAACTTCCCCAAGTCAGTAGCCAAGCATGAGAAGGTGCTCGCCCTCTCCTTCAGGATGGAACTCTGTGCAGAGCTGATGAGAAGTTACCCCATAACTTTTTAAACCAAGTTCACCAACTCCATTTTCTTGCAGCTCCTTGGGGAAAAAAATCGAAAGTTCTCACAAAGGGCTGCAACAGACGTAGTGCCCCGTGAATGGAGGCAAGGAAATCCAAAATATTAGAGTCTAACTGAACGCTGGAACTGCCGCCCAGCAGAGAAATAGAGCAATGTTTGGTTGGCAGAGTCCTCCCGCCTCCTTTTTAATTGCGCTTTTTTCAGCAGCAGAGGAGCCACTTAAAGCGACAGTACTGCAAAGAGCACACAATGCCCCAAAGGGCCCAGGCGGCTGAGCATCATTCCTAGACCCCGGACATGTGTTCCATGTTGTAACCTGGGTGCTGGGGTTTGGGGTGTAGGGGCGGTCTGGGGGCTGAACAAAGTGAGGTTGGGGGACAGAAAGACAATGCAGGTTTTCATTAAACTGAACCCGCAGTAAATTGTTGCAGGACGAGCACCAGGGCCATTTGTACCATTAGGTAAGACTAGGCGGCCTCCTAGGTTTACATTTGTAGGTTCAAATTTAAAATAAATTCCCCCTTTTGCCACCCTAGGCAGCCGCCTAATCTTGCCTAATGGTAGAAACTGCCCTATCGTGGACATTTGTGAAGTGTTTCCGCCATGACTAGTCCCCCTTGTTATGGATTATTGACATGGCACAGGCACAATGCTTGACCTGTTTCTTTTAATTGGTTTTGTGCCTCTGTAAGGGACATATGTTTCGTGACATAGCATGTCAGACTCCACAAGCTTAAATTTCTTTCAAAATACTATTATGCACTTTTTAAATATTAATATAAACTGTTCATGTTCCAGCTTCTCATAGACACTTTATCTTTTAACATTCTACCTATCCAGCTAGCTAGACCACAACGGGCTACATTGCTGTGACATCTGAATAGGGTAAATGCCTAAAAAGGATCATTTGATAAAGTTGTTAGGAGTTATAAAAAGAGAACTCTTCTTTACAACTTCTGCTCCCTCGTCATAGTGTGGTAAGTGCACCATATGAAGGCAGTGCCTGTAGGTTTTTTCTTTATTGAGTTTAATCATTTGAAAAGGTTTGTAGTGTAAAAACAAATTTGGCAGAATAATTAGCCGAGACCCTTCACCTTGAAGGATGTGTTAGATAACCATCATAACATCATTCTTGACTTCTGATACACATTGGAGCTTCTATCAGATGGCGTTGATCCAATTGATTTAAGAAATCTGGTTTAATACAGAATCTTATAAGTGAATAAAATTTGCTAGCAAGAATTATACAGTATCGCATCTGCCGGCGAAAAAGTGTATTGATTTTTAAGGATCCTTTTTAAGTATCAATAGAAGGCTTTCTATTGACCCTTTTTAAAATTCAAATCAGCTTTAACGTCTATCTTTAGGCCACACATGAGGAACTGCCTCTGCTTGTTCTCCGGACGCTCATGCGCTTTCAGGCTTAGGCAGGCTTTGGCAGTGAACTGTTCCTTTATGGACAACACTTGCTTCCTTCCACTCTGTGCTTTGGACTTGATATTGGCTGGCTTTACCTGCAATTTCTTAGTGAGATTTCATTCTAGAGGTGCATTTGGCTCTATTCCAGCTCAATTTCCTCGTGTCTGTTGGGTACATACCAAGACTTGAAAATTTCAAGGAATAAAATCACTTATGAGAAAAGAAGAATCCTATGGACCTTACAAGTTTATTCACTTTGAATTACCTGTTTAATTTATCTTAACTATACGGACTTCTTGCCTGTTTTTGTATAAAATCTATGTTGCTTTATCTGCGTTGGGTATACAGGGTCTTCCATTAATTTGAACAGGCCAGAGATCTCTTTTGAAGCCATTGCTAACATTTGAGAAAAAACAACAATAAAGAAATGGATAATACGGAGGTGTTTAACAATAGTATCGAAGTTTTGTCGTAAAGGTTCTGCTTCCTCTAAACCTTTCATTGTGCCCTCTTTAAAATGATGCGATACAAAAGGGGATGATGGACGGAGCGTTTGAGCAAATCAAACACTCACCCCCAGTCAACTGATCTGGGTTTAATCCATCACCATTCTTTAGCCCACTCAGCCACCCCATTTCAGACATGGCCATATGCAAATCAGTCTGACCCTGTGCCTCATGGCAGGGTATGCTCAGACGTGAGTCCCTTGTTCACTTGGCCACTGGATTCAAGATAGCCTGGCTGATGAGGATTATGAATCCGAAACCGGTCCCAGGATGCTTGTTTCCGGTCCAGGGAAGACATGGCTTGGCAGTTCGGGCTGGACTGTTCCCACAAGGCACAGGGTCAGACTGATTTGCATATAGCCATGTCTGAACTGGGGTGGCTGAGTGAACTAAAGAATGGTGATGGATTAAACCCAGATCAGTTGACTGGGGGTGAGTGTTTGATTTGTTCAAACGCTCCGTCCATCATCCCCTTTTGTATCGCTTTGTTCGCCCTAAGTATGGCAGGGTATGCTCAGACGTGAGTCTCTTGTTCACTTGGCCACTGGATTCAGGATAGCCTGGCTGATGAGGATTATGAATCCGAAACCGGTCCCAGGATGCTTGTTTCCGGTCCAGGGAAGACATGGCTTGGCAGTTCGGGCTGGACTGTTCCCACAAGGCACAGGGTCAGACTGATTTGCATATAGCCATGTCTGAACTGGGGTGGCTGAGTGAACTAAAGAATCGTGATGGATTAAACCCAGATCAGTTGACTGGGGGTGAGTGTTTGATTTGTTCAAACGCTCCGTCCATCATCCCCCTTTTGTATCGCTTTGTTCGCCCTAAGTGTGGCAGGGTATGCTCAGACGTGAGTCCCTTGTTCACTTGGCCACTGGATTCAAGATAGCCTGGCTGATGAGGATTATGAATCCGAAACCGGTCCCAGGATGCTTGTTTCCGGTCCAGGGAAGACATGGCTTGGCAGTTCGGGCTGGACTGTTCCCACAAGGCACAGGGTCAGACTGATTTGCATATAGCCATGTCTGAACTATTACAAAAATATGCATGATCAAATAGCTCGAAAGCCTAATTTTTGAGCCTTTTGACCTCGAAAACTGTTAGTTTTGATCGTTTCTGGTTTAAGCATCAGGGGTGATTTTATGAGAATGATTGTCTAATTTTATAATGCCATAACATCTTTTTGAATAGTACATATGCACAAGATAGATTTTAGATTTGAATGTGGGTCCGTTCAGACTAAATCTAATGGAAAAATGTGTTGTGTGAAATTTCAGATACCCCTGACGAAGAGCAAGCAATTGTTCGAAATGCATTGGGTCACGAATAAAAGAATGCTGCTAACAACTACTTTTTGTGTATGGATTGTATTTACAAGGAGGCCTGGATGGGCACATGTTGATGCGTAAAGTTTCAAAAACAATTTGGTGATGATGTGGAACAGACGGAATCACAGAAGATAATATGACAAAGTAAAGGATTAAATATGGATAAACATGAATGAGACAAACGGACAAATATATGATGGATCTAGCATCCGAAATAAATGCAGTGCACCAGGGTGTGGAGTGTGAATGTTGCTCTCCCCACTTATGGAATTTTTCAAATTGCGCGATGGCAAGGCGAAACCCAGGTTGCACGCAAAAGGTCAAATATGTTAAAGAAATTTTGATTGGAATAATTAGGTATATATGGTGTGCACACCATCACATTCATTATGAACACTAACTGCCACATTGTTGTTGCACCTAAATATGAAATGTTTGGAGAAAAGGCATCACCGTCTGAAAGGCGCCACATTATTAGAACAGCGAGTTCTCGGCAGCGAGTACGGAGGCATTCTGAAAGGACATGGACACTTGTGCAATGTAAACACATTTGAATAACTTGAGGGTTTGATGTTTATGATGCATTATGGTAGCGTGAGTTCACAAAGGCACACCCGCTGTGGAAAAGTAAATTTTGCCATGTTCTGTGTCCCTACGTGTTCCCCATCCTATGTTATATGTGCATGATCGATATGCATATATTCCCCTATGATCGATTAAAGACGCAACTACAGTTGTGTCCATCTCTAGTATGCCAGTTTCCAGTTCTCGTGAAAGCTACGAGTATTAAGCCTATGTAAAGTTATGTTGCCACGTTTCACAGTGTACACGTTAATTCAGTAAAAGTCCCCGTTTCTAGGCCTCAAAAGGGCCCGGACACCAGATTCAGCTCCTGTCTCCTGAACCCTCGCTGAGGAGCGATACAGCCCCCACCTGTATCCCTGACCCTTCACTTACTTCCTGCCTCACAGTGCCCAGCTCGGCCTGGCTCTGCCTCTCTGTCTGCCAAAAGTATGTTATGATTCTAGTTATCAGTCCAGCCCTCCTTCTCTGCATTCCTAAGCTACTGAATCGCATCAATAGTTTCCGTCATGGTCTAGCCTTTACGTCTCCATGTAAGAGAAATACTGTATTAATGGTCATTTAATATTCCTTAGCACGCACTACATGTAGAATAATGCATGCCCCAGTCTTAGAGTCTGTTAGCCTTTACCCTGATAACATTTGGATTCTATCAACATGTTCTCTAAACATCAGATACTCGATAGTGTTTAGGTACATGTCGCTCTGACTCTCCAGACTTTAGTCTCTTCTTCTAGCGCAGAAGTCATAGCCCCCCAGTTCTTCCTAGTAACACGTCATTGTCAGCTTGCGCGCACCACTAGGTCAGAGGTCCCGGCTCCTTAGGTAGCCCCCTCCATGTTACGTTTACATCACATGTCTATGTACACGCCTCTTGTTACACCCACTTCAGCCTTATCTTTTGCGACTGCTACGAACTCCGCCCACTGCTACGCCTACTGTATTAACTGTAATGCAATTGTTTAACTATAAATATTGTGCACTGTTATTAAAAGTTACCCTTATGCTCCCAGATCCTGCCCCCCGGCAGCTGCCATCCTATTCCCGTGCAGGTTGTCCTGTTGCTGTCCTTTATGCTGTATTAAAACCTGCAAACTCAAGATACCTCGAATCTTGACTCTTATTTATTGAGCTATCTGTTATTGTATATCTAGTCAAAAATAGAACAGGTATTTAATTATTTATTTACCACATAATGGCGCCCGAACAGGGACTTGCCCTTTCCCCACGCGCCGGAGAAGCCACGCTAGCCCCCTGACCCTCTGCAGCCGTGACGGAACCATCCTGCGCACCGGCAGATATTTCTGCTTTAAGTATCCCTCAGGTCCACGGAGGAGACGGAGGTTGCGGTCCAGCATCCAGACGAGGCGGTGGAGGAACGCGGCGAGTCCCGACCAGAGCCCAAGCCGAGAGTCCAAGGTCCGAGGTATCCGGAGGCCCACCTGTAACTGAAGTCCGAAGTTCGTCCGTCCGTCGTCGTAGCAGTCCAGTCCAGTCCGAGGCCTTCCGTTCTTGCTGCCCGGTGAGTACCGTTGCTGGGGTAGTATCTAGACAGGGTCAATTAAATTGTCTCTGGTCCGTGGGTTTGGGTACGCAAATCCAACACGAAGTGTCCACCTAGGTGGATGCGGGTCCTGATGTGTCTCTTTATGAGACCGGTATGTTTCGTACTGTTTCAGCAGTGCATCTAGTAATTCTAGTAAGTTCTGTTCTCGAGAAATTCATGTGTTTTTGTTCTCAAGTATTCCAGGTAATGTTTCTGTCCGAACTGTTATTTTAAATGTCATTTCAATGTGTTTTCAATGTCGTGGTATGAATGAGTTGTTTCCTCAGTCATTATTGTGTTCATTGTGTATTGTATTGTGTCCAGATCCCAGTTTACGTCATGCCTCTGTTCTCCAAGTTACGTCAGTTAAGAACTAGGAAAGGTCTGCTCGAGGAAGCAGTTCCTGTCCCGCCTAGGGACAGTCCAGGTCATTTTATGTATCATAAGCATGGCATAAGTGCCATATTATATCTAGACTTATGGGTCGAGTACACTAAGGAATTAGAAGAGAAATATAGATGGCCTGTATCAGGCACATGGGATGCCGAGTGCATCATGCGAGTAGAGGAAGCATTATGGAAAAAGAAAGCCAGACAGTCACAGAAAGATGCCATCGAGTTATGGCGCAAAGAATCTCATAAAAGAACCGAGAAAGAAATCAGAAAGTCAGAATTAAGTAGAGAATCCTCAGAAAGAGCCCAACAAAGGGAATTAATCGAAATAGGTGAACGAGTTAAAACCGAACAGTCAGACAGACAGAGGAATGCCCTTACTAAGGGTATGTACCCTCTTCTTGCCGAGGGCTTGCTAAAAGCAACCCCGGAGGCATCCAGTAATTTTCCGCCACCCTTAGTTCCGACCAAGCTACGTCACAAACCGACCGCAGCCGATATTTTTCTCTCGTCCTATTTGGACGACACAGTCCCAGAATATGCAAATCCTGTTCCGCCAGCTCCTGTAAATAATGTAAATCCTGCTCCTCCAGTCACCGGGGCACCTGTTACAGCACCTGTTACGGTACCCCCGGTCCAGCCTACATTACAAGTACCCGCTACATTGATCACTCTGCCAGCACGAAGAGTATCAGTCGACGATTCCAGTTTAGGGGCCGCGGGGGGAGGTCCTCCTGGTACCCCGCCACCACAGAAACGTGTAATATTAGCCGAGTTACATGAACGTGCGTTACAGCGTACGCCCAAACATCAGTCCGTTGCAGATATCAGGCGAGCTCTTACCGAATGCCGTTATGATCCAGTCCCAGGTGATGATAGTATGGTTATATATTCATTGCGTGTAAGACGGGTGACCGAGTATTTGGACACCCTACCAAATATGAAAGAAGATCTAGACAGAATATATCGTTTCATCCGTACAGGAGACGATCCAGAAAGTATTGGCGAAATCATGTCTCTAAGGAAAGCTGAGACTCAGCTCATGCTATTAAAGTTTTTAATCAATTGTTTAATAAGGGAACAAGATTGTCCGACTAAAGATCCGACCGAAATGAAAGTCCTGACAAGGTGGAGTGATAATATAGCCGAGGGTAGACACAGGACCCTCAGTAGTATAGAGAGTATGTACAAGAAAATTCGTAAGGAAATAATAAGGTTACACGACAATCGTAAAGCAGCACAAGTAAGTGAGAAAGAAGACAACTCTTCTACTGAAGAGGTAGACGACGAGAATCCCACCAGAATAGCGTATGTAGGTAGAACTAGACTTCCCGACCGACATTCACGCCTAGAACACAAGAAAGTTTTTCATCTTCCAGCACCAGAACAAGGTTCTCTTGAACAAGTATTTCAAGCTACCGATCACATTCTGAAATCACGAAACGGTTATAGTGAACTTAGTACCATGCATGAACAAGAACTAGCCCGATCAGCAGTCCGATGGATTACTGATTCTACCACTTTTCCAGACGAAATAGTGGCACAAATGTTTCTGAAACTGCCCCCAGCCGAGCAGCGACTGGTGGGTATGTATATGATCCAACACCTCATTACACTGTATGAGGGTCAGCATTCTGATCCAGGTCCGTTACATGATGTTCTGAACGAGTTACTCCAGTATAGATGGAAAGGTCTAGGTACCGATTTAATTAGTATCATTCTAGAACAGCGCCACAAATATAGAACGTTTCTGAACCCACATTTTGTTCACGTCTCACCTCCAGAAAGTAAACCATTTTACATAGACAGACAGCATCCGTTACGAGAAGTACACCCAGTTAGGACGCAGGGTGGTGAAATGCAACGAGTATTTGTTTACACCCCGATTACGAAGATGGAACTCTTAGAGATGAAAAAGCTAATTCCCTGTCACGACAAAGATCCAGCAGGATTCCACCGTGAATTAAAAGACATGCTCCGTATGGGAGAATACACGTATCCAGATATCATTAAAATGTTAAAAGTCCTGTTGCCTGCGGGCATATATGAAAAACTCAAGGAAAAAGAATGGGAGGTGGGAGAGAAAAAGATAGATTGGGCAGTTCTAGAAGCTGAAGAAAATACACGTGTACCAGGTACCGGTCTGGGAGATAAATGTAAAGAATTACCTGAACTGTTAATACAAGTTTTGCCAAGATTACTAGCCACGAAAAAGGAAGACTGGGATGCAATCTCAGCCTGTAAACAGAAACCAGACGAGGATACTAGTGATTTTTATTCTAGATTCGAGAAATGTTTTAGTATTAACAGTGGTTTGAAGACGAGTAGCGAGTCATACCCTCATCTTTTTGTTACCAAACTAGTCGAGAATTCAAGTCCACAAGTTAAAAATCGAGTTTTGAAAGTCGAAAGTACCTGGCAAGCTAATACTCCGTCCCAAATGCTTCAGATGCTCCAGTATCACCAGAATAGAATCAGGGAAGAGCAAGAACACGAAAAGAGACGTATGAAAGATACGAAAATGAAAGTATTAGTTGCACAATCTGTTCCACAAGACAGTCAGAAGAGGGGTCCGAGTCAAGCCAGTCATCCTGCAGCTCCTGTTAAAGGGACCTGCAATTATTGTAAACAGCCAGGTCATTTTATAAACGAGTGTGCAGTTCTGAAACATAACATAGCCACTGGTAAGACTAAAGAAAGACCACGTCCGCCTAGACAAGAACAAGTCTCACAGACTTCTCAGTCACCACAGAATGCACAACAGACAGTTCCAGCACCGCAGCCTATAGCTGCAACACAGCATGTTACACAACAGATGTACCAGTATGCTCAGTCAGAGTATCCAGAGTATCAACCGTATTCATGAAACAGCCTAGAGAGGGAGGTAGGCTTGCCTCTCATTGAGATACCTGTAGATCAAGAGGGTCCCTATGTACACAGTCAAGTATTGGGGAAAGACAGAAAGTTTCTGATTGATACAGGGGCAAGTAGGACTACTATCAGTCATGACGAGGTTCCAGGGGCTCCGCTCTCAGGCTCTAGAAATGTTTCCCTTGGATTTTCAGGAAAGCCTATTGTGAACGAGATTTCAAAGCCAGTTACTCTAGAAGTTGGTCCATTGTCCCGAACTACTGATTTGTTACTTACGAAGTCATGTCCAGAAAATTTGTTAGGTATTAAAACATTGAAAGAATTAGGTGCAGTTATTTGCTGCTCCCCAGAAGGAATACGTTTGTTTTTACGTGACTTTAAGGGTCACTATGTATTGCGTGATTTTGATCCAAGATTACTGAATGTTCCCCAGCATCTATGGGCACAAGGTCCAACTGATGTTGGTTTTATGCAAATCACACCCCATCGTGTGACTCTCAAACCAGGTGTAGTGTTACCACGAATCAGACAGTACAGACTGCCACCTGAGGCTGTAGCAGCCTTATCCAAAATTATTGACGAGCTCATTGCTCAAGGAGTAGTTGTAGAAACTGACTCTAATGTATGTAATTCTCCTATTATTCCAGTCATGAAACGTACTGATCCAAATGCACCTCCAGTATATCGATTAGTGATTGACCTTCGAGAACTTAATAAATGTATCATACCCCAGTATCCAGTAGTCCCAGATATTTCATCCCTATTGACAGCTATTGATTCTGAAGCTGTATTCTTTACTGTAATCGACCTCAAGAATGCATTTTTCAGTGTCCCCATTCATCCAGACAGCCAGTTCCTTTTCGGATTCTGTTTAAATGGAAGGAGCTATAAATTCACACGAGCTCCTCAAGGTTTCACAGAAAGTCCTAGTATTTACAGTCAAGCACTTAAAAGACAACTAGACAATATTCACATGCCAGCTGACACTGCTCTGCTCCAGTATGTCGATGATCTACTGATCACAGCCCGTTCTGAACGTGACTGCGAGCGTGCGTCACTTACAGTTCTGTATTTTCTAGCCGAGATGGGGCACAAGGTGTCCCCTTCGAAGCTTCAATTCTGTGTCCAGCAAGTGATCTATTTAGGCCACTTACTGTCCAAGAGGGGTAGGCAGTTGACACCTGACCGTATCCAGTTAATAGCGAGTCTTCCACAGCCCAAGACACAGAAAGAGGTACGAGCTTTTATCGGCCTCACTTCCTATTGCAGACAATGGATTCCTCAGTATGCATTTCTAGCCAAGCCACTGATACAGTTAACGACACAGGAGGCAGCCGTATCGACTGTCCTCCCTTGGACATCTGAACATACACTTGCTTTTAATGAATTAAAGAAAGCCTTATGCCAAGCTCCTGTTCTAGCAACACCGAACTACAGTAAGCCTTTTACACTTTTTGTCACAGAACGTGATGGTACTGCATTATCTGTTCTCACACAAGATCAAGCAGGACAATACAAGCCTTGTGCTTATTTTTCTAGCACATTAGATCCAGTAGCCCAGGCTCTGCCTGCGTGCCTCAAGTCAGTTGCAGCCACAGCACTAGCTATCAGACAAAGTGATTCCATAGTGTTAGGACACTCCCTGACAGTACAAGTTCCACACTCCGTGGAAGTTCTTTTAAACCGAACACAGACCCAACACTTGACAATTGCACGTTTAACAGGTTATGAATTGACACTGTTCCAGCCACACATAGAAATAAGACGCTGCAACGTTCTAAATCCTGCTACACTGTTACCGTCAGTTACTTCAAATCCTGCCACACATGACTGTGTGGAAGTAGTGAACACTATGACAAAGCCAAGACAAGACCTGACAGCTATTCCACTACCAGATCCCGACCTGACACTTTATGTGGATGGTTCATGTATGAGAACAAGTACAGGAGAGCTAGTAGCCGCGTATGCAGTGACTACTGACACTGAAGTTATAGAGACACACCGTATTGACACTCTGTCCGCTCAAGCAGCAGAGCTAGTCGCTCTGACCCAAGCCTGCATACGTGCCAAGAACCTGAAAGTTAACATATACACAGATTCACGATATGCATTCGGAGTTGTACACGACTTCGGAGTACTCTGGCAGGAGAGAGGTTTCATGACTTCTCATGGAACCAAGATTCAGCATGGTCTCCTCATTCAAGCTCTGTTAGATGCAATACATTTACCGACATCTATCGCTATTATGAAGTGCAAGGCACATACGAAAGTTACTGACATCATTTCCCAAGGTAATAATCTAGCAGATCAAACAGCCAAGCTTACAGCTCAGACACCAGACATTCTAGTTAACAAGACACAGACATCCACTCCCGATACGACTACATGTATGACAATTAAGGACCCTACACAAGATGTCATAGACATACAGTTACATGCTACTCCTGAAGAAATTAAGAAATGGTCCGAACAAGGAGGGGTCCAGACAGATCAGGGATGGTTGACGAAGGGAAAAGCCACATGGTTTCTCCCCGACTCAATGGTTCAAGTCATTATTAATACCGCACATAGTCCTGCACATTTAGGAGAAAAAGCCATGTTAGACAGTATCCAGAACATTTGGTCCAACAAGCATTTACGAGCTGCAGCCAAGCAGAAAGTCCGTACCTGTATGATATGTTGTCAGTACAATCCAGGTAAAAGTGTCCCGGTGGAACAAGGGGGATTCCAGCCTCCTGACCACCCTTTTGAAGTCCTCCAGATGGATTATATTCAGATGGAGCGATGTCGAGGTTTCAAGTATGTCCTTGTAGTTGTATGCGCTTTGTCCAGGTGGACAGAGGCATATCCAGTTCCAGATTACACAGCCGCGACCACTGCCAAGCAGTTGGTTCGTGAATTTTTCCCTCGTTATGGACCCCCTAGGGTCGTGTATTCAGACAACGGCCAGCCATTCTCATCTGAGTTAATGAAGCATGTGTCCCTACTGTTAGGGTACCAGTGGAAGTTTCATTGTGTGCGCCATCCTGAAGCAGCAGGTCTCGTAGAGAGACATAATCAGACCCTAAAAATCCGCATTGCCAAAGTCTGTAAAGAGAAAGGTGTAGACTGGCTAGTATCTCTGCCAGTCGCCCTATTTTATATGCGCATGGTCGCACATTCCAGATCAGGTCTGTCCCCTTATGAGGTCGTATTCGGCCGCCCCCCGAACATGTGGGGTACACCTAGACCCCGAAGTATTACAGATGTTTCCAGTAATATGCTGACAGATTACCTAGCTTCCTTGATGTCTGCCCTCCACTCTTGTCGTTCACAGGTTGCCGCCGCATTTCCAGACAATACCGAGGTGAAACCGCATGAGATCGTTCCAGGATGTTTTGTACTTGTGAGGAACTTTGATCGTTCAAGTCCGCTGGAGCCCCGCTGGAAACAACCTCAACTTGTCCTTCTGACCACCCGCACGGCCGTGAAGCTAGAAGGCCGCAAGGGCTGGGTGCACCTGTCTCACGTCAAGAAATTCCATGGATGTTGCATAAAAACATTGGACTGCGCCATTTTCAAGGACTGTCCCGCTACAAACTTTGATTCCAAGCCTCCCCTGTTAGAGGAAACTCCGCAGAAGGAGTATAAAAAGAAGCTCAGGTCTAGTAAAATAAGTCAGCCAGTTTAATTGTCTAAGTCCCCCTCGGGTGAAACGGTTAGACAGGTTTCTGACATGTATGAGATAGACCCCCATAGTGAGAGAGTTAGTCGAAACTCTATCAGATGTATCGTTTTTCTAAGTTTTATATTATTTTTGAGTTTGATGGTTACCTGCACAAGTTATGCATTGCATTTATGTTTTCCAATTTCTCATGTAAATAAGTTTTCTAATGCTACAGTAGAGCACACATTTAGTGATCTGCCTCCTCACGAGCTATCCTATCGTCTTGCTATGAGAAATAATACATTTATAAGAATGTTACACTATTCACACCAGACCAGCAATGCCACTAATTGTTGGGTGTGTGGTCGACTCCCCCCTTTCCAGACACCGAAGGGAGTTCTGCCACTCTTTCCTTATCCATTTTCACATAATGGTTCGTGTGGAGCATGGTCCACGTTAACGTCATCCTCAACTGATATGTCCCTTCTGAATAGTACATGTTTTCCAGACAAGCAAGGTCTCACCCATAGAACAGGGTTAGATCTAGAAAATGAAGTTTATAATTTAGGTAATTATTCTTCGAATTTTATGGTCCTGAATGTTCAGTCTGATACCACTCCAGATTTACCTGCTATTTCAGTACTACCAGTCAAAGGCGAATTATGTGTCCGAAAGAATGGTTCCGCACATGTACGACATAGTGATTGTACTACTATTGTCGAGTATAGTGACAGTGGGAAATCTATTTTCAAAGCCTCACGTCATTCTTATTTTGTTTGTGGTCAGACCCCATATGTTCGTCTGCCCCTCGATTGGGATGGAACCTGTTACATTGCCTTCCTACTGCCACCAGTTTTCCTAGCCCCATCCGATTATCATAGAAACACACATCTAGTACACATTAGACATAGAAGGGAGATCGAGTCCCCGATTGTCGATCAAACTGAAACTACTCTAGAACAGTATCAAGATTTCAATAAAGGATTCTTCTTCTTTATAGGCCCTGTCCAGAATAGTAAGCTAATCCGTAGGTTAACCAGAACCCTTGAAGCAGTAGTGAATGAGACTACTTCTGCTCTAGGTAACTTAACCGAAGAGCAATCTGCTATGAGATTTGTCGTGCTCCAAAATCGTCTCGTTCTTGACGTCATACTGGCAGATAGAGGAGGAGCATGTAGAGTCATCGGATCTAGTTGCTGCATTTTCATTCCTAATAACGCGCCGTCTGTTTATTCAGCTATAACCAGACTTCATAAAATTGCCCATCAGTTACACCAGAATCCAGGCACCTGGACATGGTCCGGTTGGCTCTGGAGTATAATTTCTGCCTGGGGATGGAAAGTATTGTCATTCCTAGGTATTGCAGTAATGATCATTTTCAGTTGCTGCCTCTGTTTACAATGTGGCCCTGCGATTTGCGGCATTTGTGCTACATCCTGTATTCCCAGTCCTAGTCCTAAATCCCGTTCCAAGACAATTCGAGACGAGCAAATGATACTGTATGAAATGATAGATGGTATCATGAATATTGATGTTTCCTGATGGAAACGTAGTGACAAGGAGGGAATGTGGAAAAGTAAATTTTGCCATGTTCTGTGTCCCTACGTGTTCCCCATCCTATGTTATATGTGCATGATCGATATGCATATATTCCCCTATGATCGATTAAAGACGCAATTACAGTTGTGTCCATCTCTAGTATGCCAGTTTCCAGTTCTCGTGAAAGCTACGAGTATTAAGCCTATGTAAAGTTATGTTGCCACGTTTCACAGTGTACACGTTAATTCAGTAAAAGTCCCCGTTTCTAGGCCTCAAAAGGGCCCGGACACCAGATTCAGCTCCTGTCTCCTGAACCCTCGCTGAGGAGCGATACAGCCCCCACCTGTATCCCTGACCCTTCACTTACTTCCTGCCTCACAGTGCCCGGCTCGGCCTGGCTCTGCCTCTCTGTCTGCCAAAAGTATGTTATGATTCTAGTTATCAGTCCAGCCCTCCTTCTCTGCATTCCTAAGCTACTGAATCGCATCAATAGTTTCCGTCATGGTCTAGCCTTTACGTCTCCATGTAAGAGAAATACTGTATTAATGGTCATTTAATATTCCTCAGCACGCACTACATGTAGAATAATGCATGCCCCAGTCTTAGAGTCTGTTAGCCTTTACCCTGATAACATTTGGATTCTATCAACATGTTCTCTAAACATCAGATACTAGATAGTGTTTAGGTACATGTCGCTCTGACTCTCCAGACTTTAGTCTCTTCTTCTAGCGCAGAAGTCATAGCCCCCCAGTTCTTCCTAGTAACACGTCATTGTCAGCTTGCGCGCACCACTAGGTCAGAGGTCCCGGCTCCTTAGGTAGCCCCCTCCATGTTTCCGCCCCATTTATGACATATTCTGTTACGTTTACATCACATGTCTATGTACACGCCTCTTGTTACACCCACTTCAGCCTTATCTTTCGCGACTGCTACGAACTCCGCCCACTGCTACGCCTACTGTATTAACTGTAATGCAATTGTTTAACTATAAATATTGTGCACTGTTATTAAAAGTTACCCTTATGCTCCCAGATCCTGCCCCCCGGCAGCTGCCATCCTATTCCCGTGCAGGTTGTCCTGTTGCTGTCCTTTATGCTGTATTAAAACCTGCAAACTCAAGATACCTCGAATCTTGACTCTTATTTATTGAGCTATCTGTTATTGTATATCTAGTCAAAAATAGAACAGGTATTTAATTATTTATTTACCACACCGCGGTTAACCTTTCACCTTGACTGTTTGCGCAGGAAAGGGCGGGGTCAAATTAGTTTATAAGTTGGGCGGGAAGAAGGAGAGAGTAATTAGGAGTTCATGACGAACCGGGACTTGTGATTAGGAGAATGTAAAAGCAGGTACGCATTGCGCGCGATTGGTATTAGTGAGGTTCAGTAGTAAATTGTGTGATCAGAACTTAAGCATTTAAACTGATAAATAAGCATGGGCGGATTTTGCGGATCCACGATTCGCGGATTCAGCGGATTCACGGATCGTGGATCCGCAAAATCCGCGGATTCAGCGGATTTGCGGATTTGGGGGCGGGGCTTCCTCGAGCGTGTGGGCGGGGCCAAACGGACGGGGCTTCCACGCGAGCGCACATGCCTCTTGTGTGTCTAAAAGGTCAGAGACCGATCAGAGCAGCAGATTAAGAGACCGAAGCCCCTGGTCACAGGAACAGCACGGGGGTTGCGCTCGTAAAAGTCAAAGATGCCCAGCCTCCCAACGCTCACGTTTTGTTTTGGGCTGCTGAATGAGTCACTGCATTTGCGCTTCAACTAGTTCCAGCGACCAAGTGTGTGTCACTATGCAATCGCGCCGAAGTGCGCAGGGGTCCCTTGAGTGAAATGTCCATCATAGTGGGTAAATGGCGGGAAGACGGTGCACACCTCGAGTGTGTGGGCGGGGCCAAACGGACGGGGCGTCCATGCGAGCATGCCTCTTGTGTGTATAAAAGGTCAGAGACCGATCAGAGCAGCAGATTAATTTTTGGGCTGATGAATGAGTCACTGAATTTAAGCTTCAACTAGGGCACATGCTTTATTGATATTTGCAAGTGTTTCCTGTTGAGGTTTATTTTTTTGTGCCAGGACCGTCGTGCCCGAATGAACCCTGCCCTTCATATTTATTCAAGAAGACACCACTGTTGAAGTAATTTACGATGGCGCCGGCAAGCTGCCAGCGCCATCCTGCAAAAGTTACTTAATTAGCTTCAACATGAAGCTCCAACTGCTAAAATAAAGCAGGCGCTCGAGCCCCTGCTGTATCTTATCTGTTAGAGCTTCCTGTTGAAGCTAATTAAGTAACTATTGCAGGATGGGCGCTGGCAGCTTGCCGGCGCCATCGTTAATTAGGCGCGCTTGAACTTTTGACCGCAAAATCCGCTCCGATCGCGGATTGCGGATTTTCGGCAAATCCGCGAGAGTTCGCGGATCGCGGATTTGCCGAAAATCCGCAAAATCCGCGATCGGAGCGGATTTTGCGCTCATGCTTACTGATAAAGCCACAGGCATGCGTAAATAATAAATATAGCAATTGTGTGAATGTTACTAATAAATAGCGCAAGAACCATGTGCGATAAGAGACCGGGTGTTCAGAAAAATATGCATGAACAAATAGCTAGAAAGCCTAATTTTTGAGCCTTTTGACCTCGAAAACTGTTCGTTTTGATTGTTTCTGGTTTAAGCATCAGGGGTGATTTTATGAGAATGATGGTCTAATTTTATGATGCCATAACATCGTTTTGAATAGTACATATGCACGAGATAGATTTTAGATTTGAATGTGGGTCCGTTCAGACTAAATCTAATGTAAAAATTTGTTGTGTGAAATTTCAGATACCCCTGACGAAGAGCAAGCAATTGCTCGAAATGCATTGGGTCATGAATAAAAGAATGCTGCTGACAACTACTTTTTGTGTTTGGATCGTATTTACAAGGAGGCCTGGATGGGCACATGTTGAGGCGTAAAGTTTAAAAAACAATTTGGTGATGATGTGGAACAGACGGAATCACAGAAGATAATATGACAATGTAAAGGATTAAATATGGATAAACATGAATGAGACAAACGGACAAATATATGATGGATCTAGCATCCGAAATAAATGCAGTGCACCAGGGTGTGAAGTGTGAATGTTGCTCTCCCCACTTATGGAATTTTTCAAATTGCGCGATGGCAAGGCGAAACCCAGGTTGCACGCAAAAGGTCAAATATGTTAAAGAAATTTCTATTGGATTAATTAGGTATACAGGTGTGCACACCATCACATTCATTATGAACACTAACTGCCACATTGGTGTTGCACCTAAAGATGAAATGTTTGGAGAAAAGGCATCACCGTCTGAAAGGCACCACATTATTAGAACAGCGAGTTCTCGGCAGCGAGTACGGAGGCATTCTGAAAGGACATGGACACTTGTGCAATGTAAACACATTTGAATAGCATGAGGGTTTGATGTTTATGATGCATTATGGTAGCGTGAGTTCACAAAGGCACACACGCGGTTAACCTTTCACCTTGACTGTTTGCGCAGGAAAGGGAGGGGTCAAATTAGTTTATAAGTTGGGCGGGAAGAAGGAGAGAGTAATTAGGAGTTCATGACGAACCGGGACTTGTGATTAGGAGAATGTAAAAGCAGGTAAGCATTGCGCGCGATTGGAATTAGTGAGGTTCAGTAGTAAATTGTGTGATCAGAACTTAAGCATTTAAACTGATAAAGCCACAGGAATGCGTAAATAATAAATATAGCAATTGTGTGAATGTTACTAATAAATAGCGCAAGAACCATGTGCAATAGGAGACCGGGTGTACACAAAAATATGCATGAACAAATAGCTCGAAAGCCTAATTTTTGAGCCTTTTGACCTCGAAAACTGTTAGTTTTGATAGTTTCTGGTTTAAGCATCAGGGGTGATTTTATGAGAATGATTGTCTAATTTTATAATGCCATAACATCATTTTGAATAGTACATATGCACAAGAAAGATTTTAGATTTGAATGTGGGTCCGTTCAGACTAAATCTAATGTAAAAATTTGTTGTGTGAAATTTCAGAAACCCCTGACGAAGAGCAAGCAATTGTTCGAAATGCATTGGGTCACGAATAAAAGAATGCTGCTAACAACTATTTTTTGTGTATGGATCGTATTTACAAGGAGGCCTGGATGGGCACATGTTGATCCGTAAAGTTTCAAAAACAATTTGGTGATGATGTGGAACAGACGGAATCACAGAAGATAATATGACAAAGTAAAGGATTAAATATGGATAAACATGAATGAGACAAACTGACAAATATATGATGGATCTAGCATCTGAAATAAATGCAGTGCACCAGGGTGTGGAGTGTGAATGTTGCTCTCCCCACTCATGGAATTTTTCAAATTGCGCGATGGCAAGGCGACACCCAGGTTGAACGCAAAAGGTCAAATAGGTTAAAGAAATTTCGATGGATTAATTAGGTATATATGGTGTGCACACCATCACATTCATTATGAACACTAACTGCCACATTGGTGTTGCACCTAAATATGAAATGTTTGGAGAAAAGGCATCACCGTCTGAAAGGCGCCACATTATTAGAACAGCGAGTTCTCGGCAGCGAGTACGGAGGCATTCTGAAAGGACATGGACATTTGTAAACGCATGTAAACATGCAATGTAAACACATTTGAATAACTTGAGGGTTTGATGTTTATGATGCATTATGGTAGCGTGAGTTCACAAAGGCACACCCGCGGTTAACCTTTTACCTTGACTGTTTGCGCAGGAAAGGGAGGGGTCAAATTAGTTTATAAGTTGGGTGGGAAGAAGGAGAGAGTAATTAGGAGTTCATGACGAACCGGGACTTGTGATTAGGAGAATGTAAAAGCAGGTACGCATTGCGTGCGATTGGTATTAGTGAGGTTCAGTAGTAAATTGTGTGATCAGAACTTAAGCATTTAAACTGATAAAGCCACAGGCATGCGTAAATAATAAATATAGCAATTGTGTGAATGTTACTAATAAATAGCGCAAGAACCATGTGCGATAAGAAACCGGGTGTTCAGAAAAATATGCATGAACAAATAGCTAGAAAG
This sequence comes from Lissotriton helveticus, assembly GCF_964261635.1. Lineage (NCBI taxonomy): Eukaryota > Metazoa > Chordata > Amphibia > Caudata > Salamandridae > Lissotriton > Lissotriton helveticus. Next base: position 1,778,543,339 of record NC_136059.1, on the reverse strand, counting down.
CCTAATTTTTGAGCCTTTTGACCTCGAAAACTGTTAGTTTGGATCGTTTCTGGTTTAAGCATCAGGGGTGATTTTATGAGAATGATTGTCTAATTTTATAATGCCATAACATCGTTTTGAATAGTACATATGCACGAGATAGATTTTAGATTTGAATGTGGGTCCGTTCAGACTAAATCTAATGTAAAAATTTGTTGTGTGAAATTTCAGATACCCCTGACGAAGAGCAAGCAAGTGCTCGAAATGCATTGGGTCACGAATAAAAGAATGCCGCTGACAACTACTTTTTGTATATGGATCGTATTTACAAGGAGGCCTGGATGGGCACATGTTGATGCGTAAAGTTTCAAAAACAATTTGGTGATGATGTGGAACAGACGGAATCACAGAAGTTAATAGGACAAAGTAAAGGATTAAATATGGATAAACATGAATGAGACAAACGGACAAATATATGATGGATCTAGCATCCGAAATAAATGCAGTGCACCAGGGTGTGGAGTGTGAATGTTGCTCTCCCCACTTATGGAATTTTTCAAATTGCGCGATGGCAAGGCGAAACCTAGGTTGCAGGCAAAAGGTCAAATAGGTTAAAGAAATTTCGATTGGATTAATTAGGTATACCGGTGTGCACACCATCACATTCATTATGAACACTAACTGCCACATTGGTGTTGCACCTTAAGATGAAATGTTTGGAGAAAAGGCATCACCTTCTGAAAGGCGCAACATTATTAGAACAGCGAGTTCTCGGCAGCGAGTACGGAGGCATTCTGAAAGGACATGGATACTTGTGCAATGTAAACACATTTGAATAACTTGAGGGTTTGATGTTTATGATGCATTATGGTAGCGTGAGTTCACAAAGGCACACCCGCGGTTAACCTTTCACCTTGACAGTTTGCGCAGGAAAGGAAGGGGTCAAATTAGTTTATAAGTTGGGCGGCAAGAAGGAGAGAGTAATTAGGAGTTCATGACGAACCGGGACTTGTGATTAGGAGAATGTAAAAGCAGGTACGCATTGCGCGCGATTGGTATTAGTGAGGTTCAGTAGTAAATTGTGTGATCAGAACATAAGCATTTAAACTAATAAAGCCACAGGCATGCGTAAATAATAAATATAGCAATTGTGTGAATGTTACTAATAAATAGCGCAAGAACCATGTGCGATAAGAGACCGGGTGTTCACAAAAATATGCATGAACAAATAGCTCGAAAGCCTGATTTTTGAGCCTTTTGACCTCGAAAACTGTTAGTTTTGACCGTTTCTGGTTTAAGCATCAGGGGTGATTTTATGAGAATGATTGTCTAATTTTGTAATGCCATAACATCATTTTGAATAGTACATATGCACGAGAAAGATTTTAGATTTGAATGTGGGTCCGTTCAGACTAAATCTAATGGAAAAATGTGTTGTGTGAAATTTCAGATACCCCTGACGAAGAGCAAGCAATTGCTCGAAATGCATTGGGTCACGAATAAAAGAATGCTGCTGACAACTACTTTTTGTGTATGGATCGTATTTACAAGGAGGCCTGGATGGGCACATGTTGATGCGTAAAGTTTCGAAAACAATTTGGTGATGATGTGGAACAGACGGAATCACAGAAGATAATATGACAAAGTAAAGGATTAAATATGGATAAACATGAATGAGACAAACTGACAAATATATGATGGATCTAGCATCCGAAATAAATGCAGTGCAGTGTGGAGTGTGAATGTTGCTCTCCCCACTTATGGAATTTTTCAAATTGCGCGATGGCAAGGCGATACCTAGGTTGCACGCAAAAGGTCAAATATGTTAAAGAAATTTCGATTGGATTAATTAGGTATACAGGTGTGCACACCATCACATTCATTATGAACACTAACTGCCACATTGGTGTTGCACCTTAAGATGAAATGTTTGGAGAAAAGGCATCACCGTCTGAAAGGCGCCACATTATTAGAACAGTGAGTTCTCGGCAGCGAGTACGGAGGCATTCTGAAAGGACATGGACACTTGTAAACGCATGTAAACATGCAATGTAAACACATTTGAATAATTTGAGGGTTTGATGTTTATGATGCATTATGGTAGCGTGAGTTCACAAAGGCACACCCGCGGTTAACCTTTTACCTTGACTGTTTGCGCAGGAAAGGGAGGGGTCAAAATAGTTTATAAGTTGGGCGGGAAGAAGGAGAGAGGAATTAGGAGTTCATGACGAACCGTGACTTGTGATTAGGAGAATGTAAAAGCAGGTACGCATTGCGTGCGATTGGTATTAGTGAGGTACAGTAGTAAATTGTGTGATCAGAACTTTAGCATTTAAACTGATAAAGCCACAGGCATGTGTAAATAATAAATATAGCAATTGTGTGAATGTTACTAATAAATAGCACAAGAACCATGTGCGATAAGAGACCGGGTGTTCAGAAAAATATGCATGAACAAATAGCTAGAAAGCCTAATTTTTTAGCCTTTTGACCTCGAAAACTGTTAGTTTTGATCGTTTCTGGTTTAAGCATCAGGGGTGATTTTATGAGAATGATTGTCTAATTTTATAATGCTATAACATCGTTTTGAATAGTACATATGCACGAGATAGATTTTAGATTCGAATGTGGGTCCGTTCAGACTAAATCTAATGTAAAAAATTGTTGTGTGAAATTTCAGATACCCCTGACGAAGAGCAAGCAATTGCTCGAAATGCATTGGATCTCGAATAAAAGAATGCTGCTGACAACTACTTTTTGTGTATGGATCGTATTCACAAGGAGGCCTGGATGGGCACATGTTGATGCGTAAAGTTTCAAAAGCAATTTGGTGATGATGTGGAACAGATAGAATCACAGAAGATAATATGACAAAGTAAAGGATTAAATATGGATAAACATGAATGAGACAAACGGACAAATATATGATGGATCTAGCATCCGAAATAAATGCAGTGCACCAGGGTGTAGAGTGTGAATGTTGCTCTCCCCACTTATGGTACATCTTTCCTGGGGCATTGTAACGCAGATTGACTGGTTGGAAGGGTATCTATGATCTAAGCTGGTAGTTACTCCTTACGGAGCTGTAAACTCATACTCTTCTGTGGTATTCTCTCACCACAAGACTGAGTGGCTCCAAGAGAAGTCTTCTCTGGTGGGGGGCCACTCCTGTTCTCAAATTAAATTAGACACACCACTACAACGCACCATCACAAGGCTTCCAGGTACTATGAAATTATACAGCAGGCCAACTAATTGGGGGTGTGCTCCAAAGGACACGAGGAAGTTCCACAAGGACATTTTTTTACCTCTGATGTACAATTTTGAGTTCACCAAGGACACTGCCAAGTGAAAGCAGGTCATCATCTTGACAGTGAGAGAAGAAGTCTCCAAGACTTTACGGTTTATAGGAACATGACATGGCAATATCGATTTAATCTTTGGTGCATGATTGGTTCTAGTTTTGGACCAGAAAACTCAGCAATGGTGAATGTTTCCAGTCTTTGCATCCTCCATCCTTCTATTGCAGTATAAGCACCACAAGCGCCTGTGGTACTTGCTTAGGGCACTTGAAATCACTTCGGGTTTCTATTTTATCAACAAGGATAGAGTGAGGACATGTATTAAGGAGAGATCTCTCTCCCTAACATCAATTTTCTCTCTTTCTCTTTCTCTCTCTTTCTACCTCCTCTGATCTCAAAAGCTTTCTGGGTTCATGTGCAATTTTTTCATCCAGTCCAGGTTTCTGTTTTGGGCTTTGTACTTATTGTCTAGTTTATGTCATTACAAAATCAACACTACAAGTACCGGGAAGGTAAAGAAAAAAACAATACTGGGTAAGCTACTCATGCATAGATCTAGGAATCTTAGTTGCTCTGACTTTGCCTCCACGTTTACTTCCCGCTGCTAGAATGAAGGGGCCTCAGACAGTAATGCCAGTGCAAAATCAGGTTCCTGAAGGCCTACTAGAAAGATAATGTTTTAATCATGTAACAAACAGGAGTTCAAATATTCGTTCTGCTCGGAGAAGACATCAGCCCTTTGGGAGGTTCTGTTCCAGATGTAAATTAGCAGTTAAACTTGGGGACGGACAGCATTCTTATAATAAATCTTGCTTTTGGGAAACAGTTTGGTAAAAATCCAATCTACGTTTTTTAAATTATTTTTATACAGGTGAACTCAGTTGAAGACGTTCGAGCACTTTACATGAGAAGTAGATTACATTACAGAAAGTCACGTTATTTTTTTTTCCCTAGGTACCAGTAGTTTAAGTGATTTGTCCAGAATCACAGGATATTGAGCCAATGCTGGGACTCAAGCTTTGTTCCCTATTTCTAAAGCCGGCAGGTCTGACCAGTAGGACACATCTCATTTGCTGCCCCTACACTGCTATCTCTCTGCTAGCTTGTTTTAGAGTTTGATGCATGAGGGATATTCACTGACACTGTTTTGAATAAATGTTTTACATTGAGCAAGGCACATGTGGCTGGCTAACCGTATATTGCTCTAGAAGCTCAACACTTTAACACATTAAAGGCTAAACACAGAAACAGAGTGCAGCGGTCATTGCTCCTAGGAAAGTGTCCCTTTCCTAACAAGCATTGGAAAAGCCAATAGGTCTTGGCAATGCCCTAGCTAATGGCCTTGTCAATGTGGATGTCTATTAGCCATGTTGTCTGTTGTCTAGCAGCACATCTTCTATTCAGCATGGCTGAAAGTCACTGAAAAGTCGAGAATCACAGGATAATTAAACAATAGAGCACAGCACAATGAACAGTTACAAATGACTATTACGTCAATAGGCAATTTTAATCATACGATTAATAATCAAAAAACAAGCAATAGGGCGCAGTCTTGACTAAGAGTGAATTAATTCTTGATAAGTTGACACGTTGATGAAGCAACCACACAGCCGACACCAACGTGTTGTACGGAATGGAGTATTATTTCTGAACCCCTTTTAAACTGAAGTTAAGGGTGTTCACACTTGATTGCTCTTTACTTTTTTGGATACTGATTTGAAGCCTTGAGAAAGTCGTCTAATGACGAAACACATGTTGGCTGTGTGCTTGCTTCATCAACGTCTCAACTTATCAAGCATTGATTCACTCTTGGTCAAGACTGTGCCCTATTGTTTTTTTTATTGTTCATTGTGAGATTAAAACTGTCTATTGACATAATAGTCATTGTAATTTGCTCTGTTTTTACATTTTCTAATTTGAGGTTTTGGAGTAAGTTTTCTCCTTATACTGGGTAACACTGTTGGTGGCACAGTGTTTACATTGAGCACGCCTTAAAAACTGTGTGAGATTACAGTTGCAAACTCAACAGAGGTGCTGGCTTTTTCTCTCAAAACCACTGCCATCATTTTTATAAAAAGGGAATCACAGGATATTGAGCTGCCGCCCAAACTCTTCGCCCCCCATGTGGAGGATATTGTTGTGCGCCTCTGTAATAATGTAATAATCTTCATGGAGTCAAGGTGTAGTTCCAAGTTATCATTTATTGTAGCTGAAGTTACAGGTGGTACAGATGAACCAAGATGGTAGTTAAATGGTTAAATAAGTAATATAGTTAGCCCCACCAGGAGCTGTCCTCCTGGATGCTCAGCCTTCCATCACCAAGTGAAGACCCATCTCTAGCAAGCATTCTATGACACACTGCAGGCTTATTTATCAGTACAGTGTAAATTGGATTTAAAACAGGAACAGGCTTGTGATGATAGTTTATAAATATATATTTTTTTTTGTGTAGATTTCCAATCAGCAGGTTAATAAAGCATAGACAGGCAGACTCTCTTCAATCAGTAGAATGAGTTTTAACATAAGTAGCGTTTTTAATATCATGTGCAGCTGTAAATAATTTTAAATTGAAATAAGAACTCACCAAGCTTAAGTTGATGTTGGCAAGCCCAGGTGAGGCTGACCGTTGGCAGTTGGTTACTGGTGGGGCAGGGGCAGCCAAGATGTAAAGTTGTAAGTGAGTGCTTGGGTTCTTAGTTGTTGAGTTAGAGTTCTTAGATGTAGTTGAAGATTTTGAATCAGTAAAATTAATGTAGAAATCCTTTAAAATAGTATCCACGCAGGGTTTGTAGTCCAAAACGTCGCCAATGTAATAATGTAATAATCTTCATGGAGTCAAGGTGTAGTTCCAAGTTATCATTTATTGTAGCTGAAGTTACAGGTGGTACAGATGAACCAAGATGGTGGTACATTTGGTTAAATAAGTAATATAGTTAGCCCCACCAGGAGCTGTCCTCCTGGATGCTCAGCCTTCCATCACCAAGTGAAGACCCATCTCTAGCAAGCATTCTATGACATCTATAACATTCTAAATACAGGCAAGCTGGAAAGCATGAGAAGATAGATGACAGATAGGGAGATTAAAATACACTATACAACAGCCTCCTAACACAAAAAGCTCTTTGATTTGGCCTGTTGATGGTATTGGAGCCAATGTTTGGTCTGCCACCATGCCATAGTACTAACACCAGCCAATGTTATTGAAGTGCTTTAAGTGCTTACCAGTCACTTCATACAATGTCACATTCAATGTCATATGCAGGGGGAAGCATAAGTGATTTACCCAGAATCACAAACCGTTCAGGCGACCCCAGGATTCGAACCTGGTTCCCCAGTTTTCCTGTCGCCAGCTCTGGCTGTTACACCACATCCTCATTTCACTTCAAGGTTCCTCAACTGTTTCTTAGTATCACTTCGACATTTGTTCATCCAGACCAGTCAACATCAAACAAGCATTTGCAAAGTCAATAGATCACGGAAATGCCCAACCTATTGGCCTTATCAATGTGAATGTCTTATAGCCATGTTGTCTAGCAACACATCTGCTGTTCAGCATGGCTGAAAGTCACTGAAAAAAACGTGATGATGCGGCCAGCGCAGGCCACATCATAGCACTTTTTTGTGTTAGGAGGGGCAGGATAATAAACTCAACATGGGGGGCGAAGAGACTCTGCATCGGCTCAACATCCAGTGATTCTGGGATTTCAGTGGCTTGCAGCAATGCTGAACAGCCAATGAACTTTTAGACAACATGACTAAAAGTCACTCACTTTGGCACAGTCAATAGTTTGGGCATTGCTGAGACCTATTGACTTTGCCAATGCTTGTTTGTTTATATCTTTGCAATTGCCATGACAAACTTTACCATCAATTAAATACCACAACCTTAACACTAGATTAGCCTCATAGTGCATATATAGTTATGAACAAAAGCCATGCACAGTGTACACACACACATACACATACACTCCCCACACATACCTGGGGTACTGTGCAGATAGCATAGCTGAAGGCAAGGCATAATGCAGAGAAGGCACTGCTGGCATGGGTACCCAGAGGACACGCTTGGCTGAAATGAAGCCTTGTTTTTCACATTAAACACAGAACGAATACAGGGCCAGATTTACTAACATTTCATGCAAAGCAGCGCAGCAAGGAAACATGCTGCCACCAAAGATATGGTGCTTTTCTGTTACCTACTTGCGAATGATGCACTGTGTGCTGCCTAGCATGGTGCAAGTATGCCTGCAGTACAGGCAGGATTGTTTTTTGTGCTGGGGGGTACACCTGAATTTTTGCAAATTCTGCCACTTTCATATGAAAGCACAAATCTGCAACAGTAAATTATAGATCATTCCTGATACAGTCAAAAATAGTGCAAACCACCAATCCTTCACAAATTAGCTCTCGTACAAAAAATAAACATCATATTTGATTAAATGTATTTATTCCAGTCCTGCATGATTCATGAGAATGGCGGTGCGTGCAACAGAAGGAATCAATCCAGTTTTAAAACAACCTTATGCAATATTTCTTAGCATAACATACCTTTGTACCCCTTAGAAGGTGGTTAAGACATAGCTGGAGAAAGGATTAAGTAAGTATTCAGTGCAGATCAATTCGAATAAAAAATGAAGTAGAGTGTGTTGCAGAAGACGAAAAGCGACAGGAGACAGACATTTCAGAAAAAAAAAATCCTTCTCACACCTTCAGCCGTGTACTAAGAAGCGAGTTCACAAGTATTCACGTAGATGCGTATCTTGACAGAGATAGGTACCTGTTATGTAACACTCTTAATGACTAAGAAAACAAAGGCGCAGATTTCTGCTTTTGCAAATGCGTGCTCACAGTCTGGATGTTTGAAATGCTGCTTTTACCCAGGGGGGTGATGAAAATACAGTGACATGCTTTATTTTGAAAGAAACAAAGGTGTGTTTATTAATTAAGATGCATGCTAAAAAGCACCTAAAAAAAACAGTATTCCCCCAGGCTCTGACTGAAAACAGGTAACACGTTTTCCATTGATGTGCACCTGTGTGACAACGAATTGTAATTCAGATGTTTGTACTCAAACATTACTTGTGAATTTTGTGTTTATAGTTTCATGGAGAAATTAACATATTTGTTGTAACTGACAAAAATCGAGGCAAAAAAATGTACTTCTCTTTGCTTCTAAGTTTATCAACATATTGTTTCTTGTTGTAGAACTCAATATAAATAAAAGTAGAGATACCACTTTGAAGGTGTCAGAATGTGGCTTCTAGGGCTGGCCTAATCGACATATCGATTACTTAATTCCATTTGAATCTTCAGAATAAGTTACAAGTATATAAACGAAATATCTTAAATGCATTATAAGTATTTTTTGTTTCATTCCTATTCATTGTGGGGAACTTGAAATTACACTGATTGTTCTTTATATGGTAATTTAACATACTCAATGTAACTCTTTTGGGTAGTGCTTAGAAGGTCTTACTTGGGCTCCTTTGTATTGATCTCCTTGAGAGGACGCAGCTTACTTTCCCTACAGACGTCGTGGTGCGATTTATATGATTATGAATGCAGCTTTCGAGATTACAGTCAAGAGGCATTTCTTCAGGGAATTGGAAACATGTATGGAAATAAATATATGTTAGGTTTTCTGGTTTTAGCACAACTTTATTGTTCTCCGAAAAATGGCAGTAGAAGACCCAGAATACTTGATTTTTCTAGATTCATTGGTCTCTAATCACCAAACATATTAGGAGGCATATGAGGAATTGGTGCAGAATTAATTTTGCAGTCATCACTGATCCTTCTTAAAGTGATTACTTCCTCTTCCTCCATGCACTGCTTATACTCTTTCATTTTATATCAATTAAAGCATCTAGAATTACTGTATAATAGATTACAGTGAAGTGGCATCAAGAGGACTGGCATAGGGAGGAATGGCACAGAGTGGCTTAGTGTAGACTGTAGTGGCATAGAGTGGAGGGTGGTGGAGGGGAGTGGCATGCAGTGGAGTAGCGTAAAGTGGAGTGGTGTAGAGTAGAATAACATTGAGTGTAGTGGTGTACAGTGGAGTGACGTGAAGTGGAGTGCCATATAGTGGGCTAATGTAGAGGCATAGAGTTGATTGGCATACCATTCTATATTGCTGTGGCATAGATTGGAGTTGCATACAGTGGAATAGTGTAGAGTGAAGTAGGTTAGAGTAGAGGGGTGTACAGAAGAGTGGCATAGGCTGGATCGCCATAGAATGGAGGGGTGTAGCATGTAACAGCATAGAGGGGCATGGAGTGGAACGGAGTGGCATACAGTGAAATAGTGTGGATTGGAGTAGAGTGCAGTGGAGTGGCGTACAGTGGATTAGGATACAGTGGAGTGGAGTATAGTTAAGTGACATACAGTGGAGTGGCATAGAGAGTAATAATATACAGTGGAATGGCAGAGAGTGGAATGGCATATAGTGGAGTGGAGTTGCGTAGAGTAAAAGTGGGTGAATGGATGTAGATGTTATGAGACATGAAAATAGATTAGGAGGTGTAAGTGTTCAGTTTATTGAGGCACCCTGGCCCAATGCAACTCATGGAGAGTATTGTGAAGAACCTCTCATGTGCAAGAAGTTCTCCAAAAACATTTTGTTAGCATGCAAGGATCAAAGGATCAACTGTGGTGCTTAGTGTAACACCCTGTGTGATCTGTGACAGACCCTCAGATCCATCCCCAGATAAAAAATATAGACACCCACTCACGGACCTACATACCTACTAACAAACTCGATCACACACTCACACACACTCTTACACACTGACTCAACCAGTCACACACACTCACACACCGATACAGCCATTCTTACACCCACTCACTTACAAATTCACAAAAAGGCTCACAGAACCATACAACCACTCATACACCTACTCACAGATCCACAAAACCACTCACACACCCACACATTCACTTACACATCCACTCATGCACTCACACAACCACTTTCACACCCACTCACAGACCAACAAAACTACCCACACACCCACTAACAAACCCACACAGCCACTCAGACACCGACGTACATCCCCCCTTACATACCCACACAATGACTTAAACACCAACTCACACACCATACAGCCATTCACACACACACTCACAGACCTGAAAGAGCACTGACACACTGACTCACAGAGCCACACAGCCATACATCCACTCACACACACACACACTCACTCATTCACAAACCCACTTGCACATCCACACACTCACTCACTTACCCACTCACACACCCATACAGCCACCCACTAACAGACCCATAAAACCACTTGCACACCCACTCACAGACCCATGCAGCCACTCACATACTCACTTAAAAACCCACACCACCATTCACACACTGGCTCACACTCTTACAGCCACTCACACATCCACTCACAGACCCACAAAACCACTTCCACACCCACTCACAAACCCACACAGCCACTCACATACCCTCTCTTACACTCACACACCCACGTACATACCCACACACCCATTTACACACCCACTCACAGACCAACAAAACCACTCACACACCCACTTACAAATCCACTCGCTCACCTACTTACACACATGAACAACCACTCACATATCCACTCACACCTACATATAGCCATCCACACATCCACTCACAGCCCCAGGCAAACACTCACACACCCACACAGCCACTAACACACCTACTCACACGTGTGCACCCACTCCAATATACACTTACACACCCACACAGCCACTCATACACCCATATAGCCACTCACACACCCACGCAGTCACTAAAGCAGCCACTCACACACCAGGACTCAGGAAGTGGTGTACTTATAAATACATTACAATAGCATTTTTATATTAAATGTGCTGTTGTTTCAGTAATGAATGTGTGCTTTTAGATGGGAATGGATACATGGATCCATAAAATTAATTTAAAAAAGATTTACTATGGTACATTGCATTCATAGAAAGACTACATACGTTAACGTACCTTCTTTTTTAGTTTTAATATATATAATAAGGATGAATGTGTGATTAAAATATACTTATACGATTGTGAATATGCATATTTGTAAATTGAACTTCTTAGTCAAATTGTAGTACAATTTACATTAAAAAATTAGGGAATTCACACATTTTCAAAGGTTACAGCAATGTAATAGTTAGGAAATAGAAGTTAAAAAATACAATACAATGAAAAAAACCAAAGGTTATAGAGACATTATAGTTAGGTTCATATTTTACCCACACAAACCATAGATATTCAGCAGTTATAGTTACTTGTCTCCTTTTCAAATTTAAAGTACAAAATTGTATGAGTAGGAAAGTAGTATCTTTCTTTTATGTTTACCCCAACTTTTCGCCTGGTGCCAGTATGTTTTGACTGTAGTTTGCTGCTATCCTGCTAAATAGGATTCCAACATCTGTGCTCTATTTCCCAAATTGGCTTGGGAAAGTACTTTGGGACCTCCACAATTGGCTACTGGTGTACCCTTAGTAGATTGTATTAAGTTACCCAGGGCAAAGGTACACCAGGCATCTCACATGGGCTCCATCATGTATTGTAACTCCCGTAGGGGTCTACTTAAACTCTGATGACAGGGCAGCCATTGAAGCCGTTGTAAGATGGTGTTTGCACCTCTCACAACTGACATATGGTTTCCTATATCTGAGGTCACTGCACTTAAAACCTATAAGTCACCCCTATCGTAGGACCTTTGGCCTGAGGGCAGGGCACTTGGTTATAAGTATTAGGGTACCCTTGCTTGAGCAGGACACCCCTACAAACACCAGAGTCGATTCTCCAGCCTTTGTAATTGGAATTCAGTCATTACAAGATGTCTAACTATATATTGGTTGCGCCGAACATCATCATGTTTGGTATCAAACATGTTAGAGTCATACCCCAACACAGATTTTGGTGCTGGAGGTATGATCCCATGTACTCTGGGCTTCCTAGCAGAGCCCCCTGTACTCTCTGTAACAGCCTTTCAGTGTCTGCCAGCAAGCTAGTGCTGCTGTCAACCACAGACACAGTTCTACCCGCCTGCTACTGAGCTGAGCTTGACCCGGGGGAGGTAGAACAATAGGTTTTCTGTCATAGAAAGGAGTGGCCACCTCCCAGACAGGACTTAGAGTATTGGGCTGGGGTGGGAGCGCTTTCCAGCACAACCAGGCTGAATTTCATTTGGTGCTCTCCTTGCATACACCAGTTTGAGACAGTCAGTAAACCTCAGTTCCCGCTCTGGTACAAAACTGGACAAATGACAGGGGAATATCCTCCCCCCATCCAGCCTCTCCTCTGGTAGGGATCCCTGGGTTGTTCCAGCCCTTTCCTTGGGATTTCAGGGCTCCCTTGTCAGTGGGTCCACAGGTTTGTTGTGGAACAAGACTCTTCTCTGACACGTGGACTTCACTGAACTTCGTCTGGAACAGAGACTGCATCAAGGAACACTCCTGCTACTCCTGGTCTCACTGTTCTGCAAGTATTTTGCTTCATCTCTATCTGTGCTTAGCTCTCCAGGTACCTGCGGGCATCAAGGACCTCCTAAGTATTCTCCCTCGGAGTCAAGGAGTCACACACTGTCAGGAACTGTCAAACAGGTAGAATGTCACTGACTTTAGGATGTCAACCAGCAGGGATGATGGTTTGATGTGAGGTCTTCTATTCCCTTTAGTGCAAGCCTCCACAGCGTACTGAAAAAACGCTGTGAGAGGGAACACTCCCGGGAAAGAGGGAATAGATAAAATAATAAACAATGCTGCCAGGTCTGATGTCCTCAACTGAGCCAAGTGTCTGCAATTATGGATTCTGCCAGAAGCCACACCACCCGACTCTGAGTTACTGCAGGGAAAGAGAAGAGAAAACATGATGCATAGAATACTTGACCGTACACAGCACAACAGCAGAGGGAGAGTTTATGTCTGTAACTTACACCAACGCATGAAGCAACAAGACTACCTTTGTATATCAGCAGCAACACCTCTGCATTTGAGGAGAAATAATCAGAAAAGAGCTTATAAAAAGTCACTACCTGGTAACAAGAATCTTCAAGCAAACCAAGTATTGGTCCCTGCGGGAGAATACTACAAACCTAAATACCTAGAAGCTTAAGAAACCTTCATGTTCCCTTACCTCAAAGCCCACCTAATACTAGAGGTGTAACAATAAGTGATGAATCTGGGTGTACTGGCACAGTGCATATACCAATACCCTTGAACGCTGTTAACTGCACAGTGGAATGATGAGAGTTTTGAGGGTAATTAGAGGAACAAAGTATTAGTAAAGGGTGCATGGTTTTCAAGACACAGTCAAGTGCCAACTCCCTCATGTGCTGTTAAACGACACAGCGTAACGAATGTGGCCGTGGGGAAATTGTGAGGCAAGAAGTACTTGTACAGGTGTGCTGTTTGCCAAACACACAGTAATGACACAGCGGAATAGCAAACGGGAGACAGCACTGACCACAGCAGGAAGGAGATCCTTCTTTCCTCTCCCATTTACTGGCACCATACCTTGTTGTCATCAATTTCAGTTCTCCAAGGCTGCACCCTTGAAGAACAGACGGCTTGGAAGCGGAGCACTCCATGGAAGTCCACGAATGCAAGAATACAGGAAACAGGAAACGGATGGAAAACTGTCATGCCCTGACCTCAAGAGAGGGTGGGGCTTTTATAGCAGAGTACCTTCCAGGTTCATTCCAAGCTTTACGTTTAGCCCAGTAGGCATAGAGTGTCAGGGACTTGCAGTCCCTTGGCAGGCTCCCGATATGCGGGCTGTCATACGTCATTGTCTCTCCATTCACTCCATTGTAGAGAAAGGGGTAGAGGGCCCTAGTTGTAGGCGTCAAGAACCCTTTTGCTCCTAACACCCGTTGTACAAACATGACAATACACTGATTCTGCAGGCACCATAAAAAAGCTGACCAGTCTGCTGATCTTGTCATCCTACGAAACTCCAGAGGCTCTGCAGCATAGGTGGTAGGTCTGTAGCTCCCTATAGAACTGCCCTGTCTTCCCTGCAATTGGGAAGACCGTATCCCTCGACGGAGCTGCTTGGATGGAACCTGTGTTCCCCGCTTCATCTTTTCATTGCCAAGGCTTGTTGGCTTTGCACTCCAGAGATCTTTGGGATACAAGAATCGCTAGCATTTCATCCCTCGAAGAACAGCATATCCCTGCATCTCCTCCATCATGGGGTTCCATCTTTGGATGAGTTGCTTGAGGTCCTCTTGTGACTATTGTACCATCAGCCTGTGGGTCCTCTCGAGAATCTTCTTCTGCTTTGGTGGGCATCTCTGCTTGCTTGGGGCCTGCTCTGACTCTCCTGCACTTGGTGAGTCCTTTGGACCTGGATGGTTCCAACGATTGCATCTTTTCATGTTCCACTCCAGTTGTGGTTACCAAGGCTTGTTGGTGCTCCCTCTGGAGGAGAACATCTGATATGGGACACTGACATCTGATATGGGACACTGATATGGGACACCTGGACACTGACATCTGATATGGGACAGCTCATGTACAGCTCATGGTCTTCCACAACATTGCCTGGTCCCCACAGCTGCTGCAGCAATGTCCTTGTGAACTTTTCTGAACTCCTCGACAAAGGTTGACAGTGAACTTCTCTATCTCCTGGCCACCTCCATGTGGCATAGATGCTGTCCCTTCTGGTAGCAGGTTCACCTCTTCAAGAATCCACCCTTGGATTCCACCGGACATCTTCACAGACTTCTCCAGAGGCATTTCTCCCTGAGTCACCGGTTGTCATCTACGGGTGGTTCCGATGTCATTTCACCTCTATGCACCTGTCTTTCCTGGTGCAGGTAATCTGGTTACTGGGCATCTCTGTGTGTGGTGGCTATTCATTCTTCTGTCCTCCAAAGAGCGATCTTCTGGGTCCTCTGGGAAGGGTCCTTTTTCTTTAAAACTGCAACCGCGACTTTGCCTTTGACTTCTATTGAACATGCAGCTGTGTTTCCACTCTGCACACAGCCTCCTTCGGGTTCCTGTGAACTTACCTGGTGCTGTTCCTGGTTACCCATGCTTTTTGAAGTCCTTTGGTCCAAGTCTTCTTCTCCTTTGCAGTTTGCATTCTTCCCTTTTAGCATATGGTTTGGTCCCCCCCTTGGAGACCAGTGTATATATGTGCTACTTACCTGATTTTTTGAAGTATTTTTATGTGCATTATTGATATCTTCGGATAGGCGATATAACAAGTGATAGAGTTGTGTAATAAATATCTTTGTTTTTTATAAACACAGTGTGGTTCTTTCTTATCTAATATGCACTATCAATTAAATGAGGTGAAATAGGCTACTTTACACTCCTGCAAGATACGCCTGAAGGCTGCTCTCCACGGCTACCCCTTTGAGAGCTCTAAGGTTATCAAAGACCACTGAAATCACCAAAGGGTTGCCTGGACTAGTGGAAGGTGCAGCACTCCTTCAAGTTTGCTCCATATACTAAACCAGCCTCTTGAAGTGTGTGTGTATATATCTATATTCACTGAAAAAAGGTAGGTTTCACACATGTTATAGTTAGCTGGACATTTCACTCATACAAAACCATTGAAATTCCCCTGTTATAGTTAGTTCAGCTAACTATAACTCGCACGCCCGCAATGCACTGCTGATGATGTCACATATTACATCACTCATAACATGGTCAGTGACATCACTCATGACATCACTCATGACATCTCAAATGACATCACTGATGACATCATCCTTGTGAAAGAGTGGCAGACCTCCTCTCAGCGTAATATAACCTTTGATACACACAATCAAAAATAGAAAGTAAAAATTTCAAAACAATGGCGATACCAATACCAGTTACAACAACCTATTCAGTAATTCCAAAATCTACATACACATCCTCTCATTCACCAACAGTTCTATATAGTCACTCATACATGTACTCACTCATCATATGTACTCATACACCTATACATCCTGTTACACACCGATACTCATCCATAGAGTTACTCACACACATACTCACACATGCAAATAAACTATCAAACATCTATTTACTTGCATATACAGCTATACACACACCACTACACTTACTTCTACAGAAACATACACATACTTACTCTCTTAAACAATCACTTATAGAAACACATACTTATTTATACAGGAACTCTTCCAATCTCTCACTCTCACATATACTCGCTTATATACATCAATACTCACATATACTAGTTTAAAACATATTTATTTACTCATAAAGACAGTATTGAGATAGTCATTCACTCATTAACACACCCATACACACACTCATCCACCCATACAGCCCTGCACACATGATGTCTTCAAAAAACATACAAACAGTGAGTCACTCATTCATGCGTCCATAGGCTAAGTAATATACCCCACCGAACCATACAGACAGTCATACTGATACTCAAAAAACAAACTAATAACCCATATACACACTCATGTAGCTACTCACCAACCCATGCAGCCACTTATACACAAAGCGAGACACTGATACAGATATTTAAATATTTAAACATTACTCGTTAATATATGTATTCGCTAAGATACAATAAATAAGTCAGTTATACAATCAACTTTACAAAAAGAAACATCCATTTAGACACTTATTTACCCATTTATTCTTCCGTCGACCTTTAGATATCTATATATATAAAAACAAATTTATGTCTGTCTGTCTGTCTGTTTGTCCTTCATGCATTACTACACCATTCATCCAATCGCCATGACAATTTAGGAAGTTGTTGAGTACACTCCGGCAAAGGTTTCTGGTATAAACTTTTTTTAAATATCGGCCCCCCAAGGGCCCTCATAATATTTCGAATACTGAAGTACGCACAAGTCGGAAAAACAAAAAATTGTTTATCCAGAAGCACTCGAGTAAATAAATAGAATTAAAACAGCATTGATCCGATCGCCAGGAAACTTTGGGAAGTTGTTGAGTACACTCACGCGAAGGTTTCTGGCATAATTTTTATTTTTAAATATCGGCCCCCCAGGGCCCTCATAATCTTTCGAATACTGATGTACGCACCAGACGGAAAAACAAAACATTGTGTATCCACAAGCACTCGAATAAATAAATAGAATTAAAACGACACTTTAAAATGTTTTCCATATTAAAATGAATAAGTTTCAATACAAATGACACAATGTAAATTGAATGTTATCATAACGAGTTTCCTTGAATTTCCTTTATTCGGACATCGCAGACGGGTAAGATAGTACATATGTAAAAAATATTTATTTTTCAGAAAGACACACAATCACTGGATGATGTCATCAGTGATGTCATTTGAGATGTCATCAGTGATGTCATGAGTGATGTCACTGTCCATGTCATGAGTGATGTAATATGTGACGTCATCAGCAGTGCATTGCGGGAGCGCTAGTTATAGTGAAATAAACTAACAATAACGGGGGAATTTCAATGGTTTTGTATGAGTGAAATGTCCAGCTAACTATAATGTGTGAAACGTATGGTTTTTTCAGTGAATTTCTAAGGTTTTTAAATGCTAATTCCTAACTATAATATGACTGATACCTATCAGTGAATTTCTAAGGTTTTTAAAATGCTAATTCCTGACTATAACGTGGCTGAAACCTATGGTTTTTCCAGTGAATTTCAAAGGTTTTGTGAATGATAATTTTTTAATGCATTAATTGTTCTTTTGTTATACTAATTTACTACATTGTTTTAAAGTATTTATTTTTAGATATTTTGGGGTCCATTAGGATGGCGGGCGGACTTTGTCCGCCCGCCATCCCCGTGCAAATCGGGACCGGCTGCCATCGGATCGGCGGTCCCGCCTTGGCCATTAGGATGCACCCGCCACACTGGCGGGCGCATCCTGTATTTTTACCATTGCGGCGGGCAGTGCTGAAAGCGCGCTCGCCGCAATGGTCAAAATGCACGTTGTGCATTTCAAAGCACAACATGACAGGCACCTCACGGTGCCTGCCATGTTGCGCTTTGAAATGCGGGGGGGTACCATAGGCATCCGCCATGTGCACCCCCCCCGGAGTCCCAGGGGGCCCGCAACGGGCCCCCACAGGGAGTCCCTGCATGCCTTTACATGGCGGCATTTCCGCCACAGAAAGGCATTCCCCAAAGCCCATCATAATATGGATGGCGGTGTCTAATAGACACCGCCACCTTATTAAACATTTTCCGCCCCGGCCGACTTGGAAAAGCGGTGGACGGTCTTTCCATACTAATATGGCGAGGGGGGAAATGGGTGGGGGGCGGCAAAGGATGTCGGGCGGATCACCACCGCCCGCATGGCGGTGGCGATCCACCCGACATCCTAATGGGCCCCTTTAGTTTTTTAAATTACATTACATATTTCTAATATATGTTGGAATTTTTTTTTTTTAAATATTGAAATTGTAATATATATTTATTTTATTTTATATTTTTTTAATTTATATATATTTTATATAGCAAGCAATGATATCCTATGGAAGGAAATTCAAGTTACTGGTAAGTACAGTTACATTTACTTTTTCAGGAACAGTAGTGAGCGGAAAGATGCAGCACTGAGGTCTCTCCAGATAACAGGTGAGTAAATCGGAATTTGTAGTTCGGCTGATTTTTGAGGAATTTTTTCAAGTTCCAAAAGTCCACACTTAGAAGAATTTTCAAGTGAAACCAGTCAATGTTAGCCTATGGAAGGAAATTCAAATTACTGGTTAGAATTACTTTTCAGGATCAGTAGTGGGCTGAAAGATGCAGCACTGAGGTCTCTCCTGATAACAGGTGAGTAAATCGGAATTCGTAGTTCGGCTGATTTTAGAGGAATATTTTGCTCAATAGTGAAGGAAGAGGACGGGGCCTGAGGTAACATGTGTTCAAACATGCCCTTTGGCGTGTTTTAGGTTGGTGGATCAATTCCTCTTCAATCCTGAGGTCCCCTGTGAGCCAACTAGCCCACCAGGTACCTCCAGTATGCACCAGGGAGCTGTGTTGCAGAGAGGTGTTCAGAGGGCACGCCCCCTTTTTATAACGCTCTGCAACGCAGCTCCGTGGCGCTTACTGGAGATACCTATTGGACTAGTTGCCCCCTAGGGGACCTCTGGATTGAAGAGGAATTAATTCACCAACTTAAAATACACCACAGGGCATGTTTGCACTCACATCACCTCAAGCCCCGCCCCCTAATTTCACCACTGTGCAAACGCGCCCCGTAGCGTGTTCTAAGTAGAGGGATTAAGTCCCCTTTCATACTGCGGGTCCCTGGGGGCCAACTAGCCTACTTGGAACCTCCAGTATGCGCCAGGGTGCTGCATTTCAGATAGCTGTGATGAAGCCACGCCCCTTTTTACACCTCTCTGCAATGCAGCCCCCTGGGGCATTTGCAGAAGAGGAACTAATTCCCCTTGCATACTGGGGTCCCTGGGGCCAACTAGCCCACCAGGATGTATTTACAGAGGCAATGAAGAATGACCTCTTGCAGTACAGGAAAGCGGAACATCGCACTTCAACTAACAACATCACTGAACGCCAGCGATCGGTGTTGAAGGACCTGATGAATGATAAAACTTTGGTGATCAAGCCCTCTGACAAAGGGGGGAACGTGGTCTTAATGGGTAGAGACCAATATAAAGAAGAAGCACTGAGGCAACTTGCAGATGAAAAATTTTACATGAAATGTACAACTGCAGTATACCAACAAAGTATCACACAAATGAGACACTAATACAGAAGTGGTACAGCCTCAAGATGCTGGGAAAGGATGATCATCTCTTCTTAAGGAATAACAACCCTATGACTCCGACCTTCTACCACCTCCCTAAACTGCACAAAAATATGGACTGTCCCCCTGGCCACCCTATCATTTCATCCATTGGCAGCCTGACAGAGAATATGTCACGCTTTGTAGACAATGTTCTGTTTCCTTTGGTGGTGAAACTAAAATCTTATATATGAGACACCAAAGACTTTCTAATCAAAATCCAGGAGTTAACATGGAGCCCTGAATATCTGCTGGTGGTGCTGGATATTACCAGCCTATATACACGATTAGAACATGGGCAAGGCCTGGAGGCAGTCAAATATGTCCTTGAACAGCGCCAGATGAGATTTGCTAAACACAATGAAATGATCGTTGAATTCACAGAGTTTTGCCTAACTCACAATATTTTTCTCTTCGAGGACCAGTTATACATTCAAAGGTCCGGGCCAGTGATGGGCACCTGCTTTGCCCCCAGCTACGCAAACTTGTTCGTTGGCTGGTGGGAGGAGCGGATGCCCAGGAGCTGCACAGTGGGACAAGACACAGGGGAGGTCATATGCTGGCATCGTTACATTGACGATTTATTTATTGTCTGGAATTGTGGGAGCAACACAGCAGAAGAATACATTAAGGAATTGAACACCAATGACCTTAATCTACATTTCTCGGGTTCAATTAGTCCGGTGGCAGCGGATTACTTGGATCTGAGAGTGTTTGTCGAGGGGGACCACCTGCACACCACCCTCTACAGGAAGGAAACTACTGGCAATTCGACACTCTTTGCCAGCAGTAGTCATCCTCCCCAGCTCAAAAATAGCATTCATTACGGAGAATTGCTTAGGCTCCGAAGGAATTGCTCAAGGGATTCCGACTTTGAGGCGACGGCCTCAAAGTGTTTAGCGCGCTTCTCCATCAGGGGTTACGGTGAGGAACTATTGAACAATACACTAAAGAAGGTTAGAAAGGTACAGAGGGCAGCACTCCTGGCTATAGACAATCAAGCCGCAGGCCGAGAGAAGAAAGCTGCCGCGAATGAAGGGAAGTTCAGATTGATCACCCCTTACTCATCAGGTGCCAATGATTTAAGAGCTATGCTCAACAGAAACTGGCACATATTACAGACAGACAGCTGATTAAAGGAGGATCTACCAGCTCATCCTCTATTAACGTTTAGTGGAGCTGGATCATTGGGTGATATGTTGGTCTCCAGTCATCTGGAGAAACCACCATCCACAACAAATACCTTGAAACATATGATGGGGTTTTTTCCTTGTGGGCACTGCAAGGCCTGTGCCGGGAGTAGAAGAGTGCTATCGTACACCATACCCGACACAGGAAATACAATTCCCATCAAGAAATTTATAACCTGCAGTTCCCAGTTTGTAGTGTACTGTTTGCTTTGCCCGTGTGGCCTCCGCTACATCGGCAGTACAATTAAGGAACTCAAACTAAGGATATTGGAAAATCTTCGGGCAATCGAAAAAGTGGATACCGCATATCCGGTTGCCCGTCGCTTTGCCGAAGAACATGGCAAAGATCGCAGTAAACTCCAATTCTTTGGGCTGGACATTGTCCCACCCAACGTTAGAGAAGGCGATCGGCTGAGAAGACTTCGCAGGTTGGAATCAAGGTACATTATAGACCTCTCCACCAAGTACCCAAGAGGACTTAACAGCGGAGAGGAAATGTCATTCCATTTAGGAAAATGACATTAGAACAACCACACAACCTCCAGGGAATGGTCTACCTCAAATACAGGATAGGTACCCTCCATTGTAATGCCATTAGTACATCTACAACAACTATAAATTCCTATGTTTTGGTACAGGGATGTGTTAGGTGGTCTAGCATACATAGGACTAGAGAGAAGATATAATGGGGGGACAGAGAACATCGACTGTCCTTTGGAACATGATATTTCTTGCTCCCTTTTGCTGTCTTATGTGAATCATGAACTGTGCGATTGTTCTGTATGAATTATGCACTTTTCTTTGCTTTGCCTGATTGTGTGCCCTGCACTTATCTATCATCTATGCAGCTATTGCAGGGCTTATGATATGATGTGTGTGTATATATATAAAATTTTGTAAAGGCAAAGCTATGACGTTTTTGAACTATATCTAATACACATGAAAAGAAGAAGAATCACATAAACTCAATTTACTTCTTTCACCAGAGTATACTGGAATTTACCAATAGAATCAATGCAAGTAGATTGTATAATGTGTCTTGGGTATTTTGAATTTCGTATCGATCATAGTTGAGCTTGATGAATTTTGATATTTTGATGATTTGTGTTGCGACACACTCTTTGATGAATTGTGGTGTTATTTTAAGTATATGTGTAATGTAAGATTCATGATAAGACATCTTGTACATAGGACTTTAGCCGATCCACGGCTCTATTGAACATCATAATCAAGTGACATTTCATAAAGAATATACCCTCTTAATGGATATAACACCATTCCAAGATGGCGCCCACAGTGGTGCATGAGGGTTCAGTCCTATGTCACTGTCAATGATTGTAAAGAAAATTTATTAACCTGCTGTTTGCATGTCACGAGTGACACACTGACGAAGGCTCACGCCGAAACGCGTCTTGTGCTTTTTTCCCCACAATAAACCTCCGTGATATCCTCAAAACTCCTTGAGTGCTGCATCTTTTCTTACTAGTTGAGAAAGTTCGAGCGTCAAAGTAAAAAAACGTATTTAAATGAATGCTGACCAGGTGCATGGTGTGTGATCAAGAGCACGAGTTGCTCGAAACGCGTCGCCTGAGAGGTGAATAAAATCTCCCTTACTGCAGCCTGGGGTCCGTGTCTTCTTTATGCAAAGGATTGAAGATTTGGTGTTCATATATATATATATATATATATATATATATATATATATATATATATATATATATATATATATATATATATATATATATATATATATAAAATACCTACTGGCGGTCGCCAGTAGGTAGTTATAGTTAGGACCTTCCATAGGAAATCCGCAACATTCTATTGGGAATAACTTTGGCGCCGGTGGACGATTCTTTGCGAATTTCTCAAAGAAGATGGCCCGCTCCGCTCCTTCTCTGAAAGTTTGGGGGGGATTCATCAAGTGGGGGCTGAGATAAAAGGGGGTCCCAAAATGTGTTTTCCCCATGTTATTTTCCATAGGATGATTAGACACGGCTACAGCCCGAACGGGGGAATGGAATTATAAGAAATTTGGCAAAAAGGTAGAGTCCGGTTCGCAGATTACGATTTTCTTTAAATGGTGTAAATCCCTCCAGTAGTTGCTGAGAAAAATTAAAGTTGAAATCAATTATATATCTATAAGCGCGCACGGGAATTCTGATTTGCTGTTTGACGTCTGTCAACATTTGATTCGGAGGAAATCAGGAAGTGTTGACCGCCATTTTGTCAGTGCGAGTCAACATATTGTAGAGAACAAAGAGGCAGAACGTGGAAAGGTCGCGCACTTCGATTTACAAGTGTAAAAAACTATAGTGGAGATCGTGGAAAGGGGGCAAGGTATAGACTCCCTGACCCCCTAGGTTTTCTCAGGGGGTGCATTAAGGATGCCCAAGGCCAAAAAATAAAAAACAAATTCTAAAAAGTTGCGAGGTGAGCGCACCCGGTCGTGCACCTCCTCGATTTACAAGAGTGTGAAAAACTATAGTGGAGATCGTGGAAAGGGGGCAAGGTATAGACTCCCTGACCCCCTAGGTTTTCTCAGTGGGTCGATTAAGGACCCCCAAGGCCAAAAAAAACATTTTTTTTCCTAAAAAGTTGCGAGGTGTGCGCACCCGGTCGCGCACCTTGATTTACAAGAGTGTGACAAACTATAGTGGAGATCGTGGAAAGGGGGCAAGGTCGAGACTCCCTGACCCCCTAGGTTTTCTCAGGGGGTGTATTAAGGATGCCCAAGGCCAAAAAATAAAAAAAAATTCTAAAAAGTTGCGAGGTGAGCGCACCCGGTCGTGCACCTCCTCGATTTACAAGAGTGTGAAAAACTATAGTGGAGATCGTGGAAAGTGGGCAAGGTATAGACTCCCTGACCCCCTAGGTTTTCTCAGTGGGTCGATTAAGGACCCCCAAGGCCAAAAAAAACATATTTTTTTCTAAAAAGTTGCGAGGTGAGCGCACCCGGTCGCGCACCTTGATTTACAAGAATGTGAAAAACTATAGTGGAGATCGTGGAAAGGGGCAACGTAGAGACTCCCTGACCCTCTAGGATTTCTCAGGGGGGTTACTGAAGGACTCAGGGTGTTACATGTAATCTACCATGTCTGTCTCTGCTTGCACTATGTGTGTCTGTGCTCATACCATCTCACCGTCTCTCTGCACCATCTTTACAGATTACAGAAAAACTTGCAAATATAATTCTTTCTTACACCCAGACACTCTCTGTGATCCCGGTCAAAATAGTCTGAGAGTTATACTAGAGAAGTAGATGCATTCTGTTAGTTAGGCCTTTTTGGGCATGTGTGAAGTGGAGTATGTTAAACATATGTTGTCTCTAGGCAGGCTACAAGGACAGTTAACAGAAAGGTAGGAGAGAGCACATGGCAAACAAAATGGCTGCTAAATATTCAAAATGGCTTACAGCTCATACCAAAAAATCTGTCTAATATTGAACACATGGGCTGTGTTCTCTGTCTTAAAGAAATGATTGTGGTAAATGTGTTTTATTAAAATGATCGGTTTTAAAGTTTTTGACCAGGATCACAGTGAGTGTATCTCTGAATGAAGGAATTGTATTTGCACGTTGATCTGTAATCTTCCTTGTTTGTCTTTTTAGTAGCAGATAGTATTTATTTTAATGAATTGCAAGGCATACTGTCATGGGTGTAAGATCACACTATGAGTCAAGCTTTTTTTAGATGAATGCATTGAAAAATTTGTGTTTAAAAATCTGTACATTATGTATTTTTGAACTGATTAAGGTTTTAGAACATGTAGTATAAGTTATTTCTATGTAGCATGTAACATGGTAATGAAATTAGTGCTTTTTTGTTTTTTTTTAGTGTTTGGTGCTCAAATCAAAGATTCTGGAGTGTGATTGAGAGTGTTTTGAATCTTCAAAACCATTTATAAAGGTGATTTGCTAATTTGTAAAGGGGATCTATTTTTGTGCAGTTTAAGATAATAAGAAAATATTTTCTCACTGTTTCCTGCAATTCTTCTGTGTTGTACCATTTTATCTTCTGTGTTTACCATGTCTCTGTCTGCTTGCACTATTTATGTATGTGCTCATTCCATTTCACCGTCCCTCTGCACCATCTTTTTTGTGACTGCTCCATCTGTTCCTCTGCTTGCAGAACTGCACCATCTATCCTCTGTCTGTAACAGTTTAGTCTCTGCCTGCGTTATTTCATTTTTTATCTGCAACATTTCTCTATCCGTGCCTGTACCATCTGTCTGCACCCTTTCATATGCATTTGGACAGGTCTATTAAGATATGGTTGCTGGTGTGTATTAGACAGTGCTACCATGTTAAAACCTTTCCCTCTCTGGCTGTAGTCTCACATCCACTGCTTGTACCATTTTCTCTGTATTTCTACTATCTGTGCCTCTGTGGGCTAAATCGCGTAAACCATGGACTGTGTCATGATTTAGGAGAGATAGTTGTAGAAAGTTCAATGCAGTATGTATCTCAGGCCTCTTAATTTTCAAATTGTGTTCATGCTGTGCAATTTAGATGCCGGGTGTGCTGTTGAAATACAAAAGCAACTGTCTCTATAGCAAGTAGTATTCATTTCAGTGAATTTTCATTTGTACATTCTGAGTCCCACCTTCACTCTCTACACAGCTTGAACATCAGTTCATTGTGTTAAACCCAGAAATTCCATCCCTAGAAACAAATTATAAACTCTTTCAACAGTTCTACAGTCCTGAAAACCCTGATACAATACTCACAGTAAGACCCCCTTTGACTGTAGTAATTATTTTACTAAATTGCAAGGGATAGTGTTATGTGTCTAAGATCACAGTGTGAGTCTGTTTTCATTTAAGAGGAAGGTGGCAGATTAATTTGCGTAATTAATGTGTTTAAAAGTATGGGAATATATGTACTTATAAAATTGATAAAGGTAGTTTTTTATTATCTATTAGTGAAAACGATATAATTAAGTGTTTATATTTTTTTGCAAGGACCAGCAACATTATCATATTGGTGCAATGGAAGAGCATCAAGAGAACGTTGCTTTGAATTTTGAGATCTCATGCGAATTAATAGAGGATGTCAAAGATGGACCTTTTCCTGAGGAAATTGATACTGAAAATGAAGATTTCTTTGATGAGAGTTCGGACAGTGTTTTTGTGGAAGCGGTAGAAGATTTTGAATTTGAAGATGTAAATTTTGTATTTGATGAAAATGAAATACCGGACGAAGTCATGTTGGAAGTTTTATTGCAATACGAAATGTTTGATGAATAAGTTTATAATTTATAATTAAAAATTATTCGAGTGAGTCTTTTTGGAGTATTGTAATAATTTGGATCGTTGATGTGTTTAATAAAAATGAGAATAGATATTCTGATAAAGTGTGTTAGGGTTTAGGGTCAGAAATAGTAATCCCACTATGACTCCCTACACTGCCTGAAAACCACTGCACTGTTCTTAACCATGAAATATTATTCTCAGCAAATAATTCTATAATGTTGAAACAGCAATGCACTGCCATAAAGTCAGAAACAGCACTCACTACATGAATTCCTACTCTGTTCAGAGACTGTTGCTATGCCTTAATTTTACTTATAAAGTGAACCAGTGTTTACATTATTTGGTGGTTATAATTTCTATGTAGTATGTTAGTACTGGTCTATAACATTTTTTTTCTTTCTTCACAACAGATTATAATTTTCTACAGAAAGAAAAATCAACATGCCGAACAAGAATGAAAAAAGAAAAAATATAAACAGACTTACTTTTCCAAGAAAAAACAATTAGAAGATTTACGTAATCAACAAAGTACGGACAAAAAGAAGAGTGCTCCTGGTAAGACAACCAAGGATTTTATAAAGAAATTAACTCAAAGAAAAAAATGTTTGAATAATATGGAAAATGAAAAACACTTGTCATTATCTACAAGGAGAAATCAGAGAAAAAAGTTTCCCAACTATGTGGTGATCAAATTGTCTATAATAATAGACGTACTAATAAGTTTGCGCAAATCAGGAAGGGCATGTTTTATAACATAGTTGTTTCGAATTTATTAAAAAATTTAAAGATTTCTAAAAGGAAAGTAGCTTTTTATAAGAAAATAATATATATTGAGAATATTATTGAACGCGCATTTGATACAAAAAAGAAGTTGTTTGTTTTAGTAATTAATAGAATAAATACACTCAATAAGGCAATCAATGTCTTAAAAGCTAAGAGTAAATGAAAATAAATAGAAGTCATTTTTGTAATGTTTTTTCCGGAAAATGGAAGCATAGTTCAAGTTGTGAGCCATTTTTTAATGTAGAGAGTTACTTTCAGTGTAATGATTTGTTGCATGCAGTTGACACCAGTGGTCGAGCATATGAGGTGAAGAACGGTTGTCCTATTGAAAGAGAGAAAATTGTGCCTAGAAATGCAGAAGAGGTGATAGCTGATGAAGTTTTAGGGAGATGTCCTAAGGCTCCAGTGTACACTTGGAACTGTAGTAGTATTTGTAGTGTCCGACAGGATTCAAAGATTAAAATGTTGCAAGAATTAGACCCTTGCAGAGTGAGAGAAAAAACAGGTCTGCAATGGCATTCTCTGGCTTATCTTTCAAAAAAAGTATGCCAGAGTGTTTTTCACCATTTCAGGATGTTAGCAGTACATCATACCGAAGTGAGGAAATTAGTGAGAAGGTTGAATTATGCAAACAGTCCAGCACTTAAGTTCAAACAGTTAAATAGTTCTCTTTTGCTTGGATCTGAATTAGATGTTAAGAACATCTGTGAAGAAATTGAGGTTAGTTACTTTGGTCCAGAAGAAGACAGTGCAGAAACTGATACAGTAATAGAAGGAAATGTGGTATAAAATG
The DNA here is from genome assembly GCF_964261635.1 of Lissotriton helveticus. Lineage (NCBI taxonomy): Eukaryota > Metazoa > Chordata > Amphibia > Caudata > Salamandridae > Lissotriton > Lissotriton helveticus. The sequence goes on along the minus strand of NC_136059.1, from coordinate 1,778,515,313 downwards.
TACAGAATTTTAATACAGAAAATTTTGAACAAGAAATAACAAAGTTTAAGGTCATTTCAGGTGAAAAGCCGAACTTGTCTTGTGTGTGTGGTCGACGCACTCATTACAAAAATCAAACCAGGTTAGTTGATTTATATTTAAAAAGTGAAGAGGAAAATAATAGTGAGTGGAAAGATTTTGCAACTTATTTGTTGGTAGAAAATTGTTTTGATTTGGGTTCTGATCAACGTATTTGTAAATATTGTCATAATAAATTAAATGAAAATAGAATGCCTGCTAGAGATGTACATAATAATCTTGAGTTGGTAAATATTCCATCTGAACTGATGGATTTAAATACCTATGAGACTATTCTGATTCAATGTGTGCATCCATTTCAGGCTATTGTTCGTATGGAGCCTAAGACAGGGAAATTGAATCCTTCAGATTTACAGAGAGGATTAAAGGGAAGATTGTATATTTGCCTCTTGATTTAAAGAAAAAACATTGAGACAATTGGTGTTGAAAATGTGGAAGAGGCACCTCTAGTTATTTTAGTTAATGGCGTGCCTACAAAGAGTAAGAAAATTTGGCAAGATTTAGTGGATGTTAGAAAAGTCAAAAAGGCAACGTTGTATTTGGTCAAAAACAATCAATACTATAAAAATGTATACGTAGGAGAAGAGGAAACAATTGTAGAAGAGGATAATGATTTGTCAGCTGGACAAATTGAAAAAGTGGATGTGTCCAGAAGTGAAGAAATGTATGAACAATATAGTGTTCATCCACTGCATTCCAAAGAAGCAATAGGGAATGCTATTGAATTATTTCAGATGAAAAAAGCAAAAGGAAGTCCAAATAGTGTATGGGAAGAAAACTCGGAAGCTCGTTGTTTTCCTCAGTTATTTCCAACAGATCAAGGTGCACGATATGATGACCGACCTATGCAGATTCCTGCATCTGAATACCGAACATCAAGATTATATGCAGAAATCCGAGGTTCCGTCAATGTATTCCATATTTGTTTCATCTTCTGTTTGAGAATGACTTGTCTGGACTTTATTGGGCAGTGAACCATATACTAAAAAGTGGAGTACATCTGCAAAATGTTTCGGCAAAGGACTTTATGGATAAAGTCCAACAGAAAGACAGTGTTTTGGAATCTCAGCTAATTAATCTCATGGCATGTCAGCGTGGTACTAACGAGTATTGGTACCATCGTCATGGGGATTTGAAATGTGTGCTAAGAAACCTAGGAGCTCCTACATGGTTTCTTACTCTAAGCTGTGCTGAGTATGCTTGGGAAGATTTACTTAAATTTCTTCGAGAGGCAAATGCAAACTTAGAAAATATAGAGTACAAGACACCTGGAGAACTGTGCTCTTTGGATCCAGTTAATGTATGCAGGTATTTTAATCATAGATTGTGAGCTATGATGTCTTTTATTGCAAACATAAAAAATCCTCCTCTTGGCGAGGTTCTGGATTTCTTCTGGAGAAAAGAGTATCAAGCGAGAGGTGCTCCTCATGTTCATATGCTGTTATGGATCAAAGATGCTCCCAAATTTGGAACAGACTCAGATGACACTGTAATGTCTTTCATTGAACAATATGCAACATGTGATATACCCAAAAGTACAAAAGATAAGGACTTTCGAGGAAAAGTCTTACGATTCCAAAGCCATCGTTGTGGCAAATACTGTCGACGAAAGTTCAAATCAAAGGATAAATTCTATACCAAATGTCGTTTTGGATTTCCACAACCAGTAATTTCAAAAGGAAGAGTGAACAATTTTATGTCATCTTTGCGACATTTTGTTACAAGAAGAACACCAAAAAATACCTACAATTTAAGAAGAAGTGAAGAGTCAAAATACATAAATGACTATAACCCAGTCATTTTGTCCATGTGGAATGCTAACATGGATATTCAATATGTTGCAGACAACTCTGTTGCTGTGGCTCGATATGTAACGTCTTACGTCACAAAATCTGAAAAGACGGAACTAAAGGAAATGTGGGAAGAAATTTCTCATGAAAAGAGCCTAAGTAAGAAATTGTATAGCTACAGTTTGAAGATGTTGTCTCATCGAATAATTGGAGCATATGAATGTTCTGATCGATTATCATCTGCAAGTCTATATGCGAAATCTAGAACAATCATTTGGGTGAGTTTAGGTCTTGCAAGAACATGAAACCGAGTTTCGAAACCTGTTCAAGAAATTGAATATTTAGCAGAGAAAGAACCAAACAGTACAGACATTCTGAAGACAAACATTTTGGATACATACTATCCAAATAGAAGTAATCAACTTGAAAGCGTTTGTCTATATGAAGTACTGCAAAGCTACACTTTTAAAAGGAATATTACAGAAGATATTGATAAAGGTGTATATGCTGTGATTGGATGTGAAGGATGACTGGTGAAACAAAGAAAAGGACATTTGATTAATCACCGAAAACTGAGTTGCGAAACTCCTGACAAAAGGGAATTTTACTATTTAGCTATTTTGCAACTCTTTAAGCCATGGCGTACAGAAGAGGAACTACTTGGAGACTTTGACAGTCATGAAGATTCATTTAACGCATCTAAAGGTAGTATAGAATGTCCTGTTGTTAGTAATTATCTGCAAATGTTGAACGACGAAATACAGCAAGAAGCAACAATTGCAGCGGAGATTGCTAGAGACAGTTCTCAAGACAGTCAAAGTTCTGCCTCGTTGAGTCAAGATCCTCTAGGACAACCAATTATCCAAAATGAAGCAGCCACTGCCATGGATGAGGTGGAAAGAGCAATGGAACAAGCTCAAGAGGATGTAATAAACTTAGAAGAATTGGAAAAACAACTAAATCTTGAGTATAACCAAATATATGATGAAGTGACAGAGCATGTCATTTCAACCTGTCCGACTATACGTGAGTGGAGAAGCCGGAACTGGTAAAAGTTTTCTAATTATAGGAATTGCAACATATCTACAGCAAATAACTGAGTCGTCACTCTCCTGTGTTGTCACTGCTCCAACTGGGTTGGCAGCACACAACATTAAAGGGATTACTTTACATCGTTTATTGATGCTGCCAGTAGAACATAAACATAAATTAGAATACCACAAGCTATCTGGAGAAGCTTGTTGTGAAGTTTCTAGAGTCCTTAAAAAAATGAGACTTCTCATTATTGATGACGTAAGCATGGTATAAAATGTAATGCTTGCCTTTGTGCATTTAAGAATGCAACAGATTCTTAAAACAGAGTATGATGTATTATTTGGAGGCAAACACGTCATCGTTTTTGGAGATCTACTGCAGCTAACTCCTGTGAAAGGACAACCTGTGTTTAAAACTGTTACACATGAAGACACCAGAAAGTACCTGGGAAGTATTGGAAATGTTAATATATGGTCGCATTTCAAATATACAGAACTCATTCAAAATATGCAACAGGCAAAGCATGCTGATTATGGAAATATCCTTCAAGATATAAGAATTGGAAAACTAAGTGAACATGCCAAAGAAACTTTACAGGCACGATTACTTTCAAATTTGTTTCCAAATGAAAATGTTGTGGCAGAGAATATATATAGTAAAGTGGCAGGAGATAAGTCAGTTATATGCTTGATGCCAACTCTACAAAAATGTTCAATCTTCAATGAATTTTTTTTAAAGTTAGAACATCAAGAAATTAAGAAACTGGAAGCTAAAGATAGAATAGAGCATGAAGGAAGTACTATTATTTTGTCAGAAAGGTTGAAGTTAAAATTGGATTCTTTAGAGAAATCAATATCTAAAACTGCTGGTTTAGAAAATAATCTGTATGTATGTTTAAATTGTCGGATTATTTTACGAAGAAATTTACATGTGGAAAGAGGTTTGGTGAATGGAGCAATGTGTATTGTTGTTGGATTTGTGAATTACCCAAATAGAGATGAGATTGAATTTAAAAAAATCAAATTTGATGGAATTGAAGAGGTACAACAATTCAGTTGTTGTTCAAATCGATTTTTGCTTGTGAAAGATTTATATGTCTGAAGAAAACAGTTTCCTGTTTGTTTGGCATATGCGGTGACTATTCATAAATCTCAAGGTTTAAGTGTAGATAGTGCTTTGGTAAATATTGGATGTACTGTGTTCAAAGAGGGTGTGGCCTATGTTGCTTTATCTTGAGTTAGAACTTTATCTGGATTGTATCTGATTGATTTTGATGAGACAAAGATTAGTGCAGATCTAAATTGTGTGAAGGAGTATAACAGGTTAAGAAGAGAATATGCTCCAAGTTTACCTCAATATCCTTTAATTGAAAAGCATGTGGTAGGTCGAAAAAGAAGATATGGGAAAAAATGTAGTGAAGTGGTAGAGAAAAGAAAAATAGTAGATGAACCTGTGATTGGAAGCAAAAAGAAAAAGGATACTACTGTAGAGGTTGTTGGATTTCAGTTTGAGAACAGTTCTGGTGTCAACTGCTATGAAAATGTAGTGGTTAATGTTGTTTTTTTCCTTGAAACTTTACAGCAACAGATTGTTGAAAATCGGGACCAAACATTTTGTTGTTTATTGAGTTATGTGTTTGAGAAATGTAGCAGTAATAATACTAAAATAGAAAATGTTTCTGATATTCGAAATGTTTTAGACATATGTGCTGGACTAAATCAATTTTCACAGAATATTCAGCAAGATTGTCAGGAATTTCTAATGTATATGCTTGCTGTTTTACAAGATGAAGGTGTAGATATTGATAGTCTTTTTGGCCTTTCTTATACATGGCAACATGACTGCGACAATTGTTCGTTTTCAAGTAGTACTGACATACACACTGAAAGATTTATATATTTAACATTACCAGACTGTAAAGCAGTGTCTTTCAATAATCTAGTTAGAGAAGCAAATCAAAACATGGTCTGTTCTTAATGTAACTCAGAAATGTTATCAACATTATTTATCCGAAGAAATGGACAGTATGTAACTTTAATGCTCCAACGATGCAGACCTGATGGAACAAAATTGACAACTTCAATTAAAAATTGTGTGGCTTCTCAACTATCAATTTCTGGAAGAACTTTTGTAACTGTAGCAATTATCTTCCATGAAATTCCTTCAACAACATCAGGATGTTACACAGCTTATTTAAAATGTCCAAAAGGCTGGACACACTGTAATGATACTCAATTGACTTTTAAAAAACGTTTGCCTTTTGACTTACCAAATTCTTACCTAGTGTTTTTGCAACCCAAATTTTAGGAAAATGAATTGGCCTAGGAAGATTACTGTTGTTAAGAAAGGATACTCTGTTGTTCAGAATTAATTTGTGAGTGAGGGTGACCAAATTATAAAAAAAAACTTGTATTTGAGATAGTGATAGCATCAGGTAGAGGTTTAACTAATGTTAAATGGTAGAGAACACGTTGGAACTTTTGATTCTAAAGGTCGGGAAAAGAAAGGTTAAGAGTACAATTAAGTAATTTGCAAACTAAGGACTTTACACATACTATTTGGCCATGAGGAGAAGTATCTCAGAACAAAATTACTACTTTGGGTAAATGTTGTTAGAACATGCTTGTATGGAAATTATTTAGAGGGTATAAAAAATAAGTGATATTGTTTTATTACTTTGTAATTGTTGGAGATGTAGCATACTTAAACAAGAAATTGCGAATTAGAGAAAAACATTTAAGATATGTTTTTTTCGAATATTTACATTATGTATTCAAATGTTGTATGTTTTTTTTTAAACACAATCTTTTTGATTGTGTTTTTTTTGCCCGCTGTCATATGATGAGCAGTATTGCACTCACTGTTTTAAGTGAAATGCAATACATTCTGAGGACAGCAAAATATAATAATTAAAATATTGTACAAATTATTTTGTATTTTGTATTGCGAAATATACATTATAACTGAATTGTTTCTTCTCTTCCACAGATATCATATTTCTAAGGTAAGAACGACAAACAAAAAAAAACTTTTTTAAGAATCTCTTAATTATCTTTCTCTCTTTCCTCACCCTTCTATCACTTCTGTCACTGTCACTGCCTTTCACTCAATCTAAGTCATATTCTCCCATTTCATATTTTCTTCTCTGTTCATCATTGTCATTCCCTTTCTCCTGCTCCTATTTCCTAAGTTTCACTTATTTTCTTTCGCTCACTCCATCTGTCAATCCCTTTCCCTTATTCCCCTTTCTTCGATGTCTTTTGCTAATTTTCATACCTTGAGTCTCTCACTTTTTTCACTCCATTTCTCTCTTCCTCTCTTTCTTTTTCTCACTCAGTCTAACCACTTCATTTCTTTTCAGTCACACACTCTACCTCTCTTTGTCTTTCACTTACTCTCTTTGTATCTCTCTCTGTCATCCTTCCTCTCTTTCCCTTTCTATTTTTTTCACTCATCCTTTCTTTTGTATTATGAAATATATATTATAACTACATTTTTTCCTTTCTTCCATAGATAGTATATTTTTTAAAGAAAATATATTATAAAGTTGCCATTATTTATATGGTAAGTTTCACAAACAAAAAAGATTTTTTCATCAGTCTCTTAGTTTTCTTTCTGTCTTTCACATTCTTTAATATCACTTTTTCTAACCTTCTTTTACTGATCTTACTCACCTTTTCTTGTTTTCATTACTGCCCTTCATTCACCTCTACTCTCCAAAAGTACTCTTCCTTCACCATTGTCTGTTTCTTACTTATGTTTCCTTTTTCCTTAATCATTTCCTTGTGTTGCTTTATCGCTCAATCTCTTCTCACCCCCCCTAACTTTCTTTCTATTACATGATCCCTCAGTGACCTTCAGTCACTCCACTTCTTTCATTCCTTCACTCCATTTTGTTCATTACCCTTCCTTAATTCCCTTTCTCACTATCTTTTGCTTCATCCATCTCTAAATCTCTTCCACAATTTTAGTCACTTTCACTCAATTTTTCTCTCACTCACTCCCCACTTCTCATTTTCACTTACCTCCCTTTTATCATCCTCATACCCCTTCCATTCCATCACTCCACTTCTCTTAACCTTCACTCCCCTTACCCTACTCTATTTCCCTCTCTCCGTCCCTTACACTCCTTCCCTGTCTCTGCCCCGCTCCCCTTCTCTCACTCACCCTCCCTCACTCTCTTTTCCTTAGTGCCCATCCCTTACTTTTTCACTCCCCTTAACTCACTCCCTACCCTTAGTCCCTTTCTTTTAGTCACTGTTTGTCTCATCTTTCCTCACTCATCATACTCTCCTTTCCTCACTCACCATACTCTCCTTTCCACACTCATTCCCTCAGTCCCTTCCTCTCCTTCACTCAGTCATTTTAGTCATTCATTTATACACTACACATTCTCTACCTCTCTCTCTCTCTCCCTTCCTTTCTTTCACTTTCTGTTTACTTCACTCCTACTTTCTTTTGTAATACGAAATATATATTATAACTCAATTTTTTCTTTTCTTCCACAGATAGTGTATTTTTTACTATTAATTTATCACTGTCTTACTTCTCTTTCTCTCTTTCTCTCTTTCTCATTCTTTAATCTCTCTCTTATTCCCCTTCCTTTACTCATTTTACTCTCCTTTACTCATTCTCATTACTTCCCTTCATTTTTCTTTACAGTCTTTCTTTCACTATCAGTACTCTTTCTTCACCCTCACTCGCCTTGTTCAACTACCTCTTTCTCTCTTTGTCCCTTACTTCTCTTTCCTATCTTCCTCTATTACTACCTTTGTCTTGTTCTATCCCTCAGTATCTTGTCACTCCCCCTTACTCTCTTTCCATAACATCATCCCTCAGTCACCTTCACTCACTCAACTTATTTCACTTCCTCACTCTCTTTCGCTCACTTCCCTTCGTTTATTACCTCCGTCACTCTCCTTTCCTCCATCCATCTCTAAGTCTCTTTTTCCTCAATCACAACCTTGTGTTGCTTTATCGCTCAATCTCTTCTCACTCCCACTTACTATATTTCTATTACATCATCCCTCACTGATCTTCAGTCACTCTACTTTTTTCACTCCTTCACTCCCTTTTGTTCAGTCCCCTTCCTTTATTGTCTCCATCACTCTCCTTTCCTCCATCCGTCTCTAAGTCTCTTCCTCTGTTTTATTAAGTGTAAGTGTTTTACTCCTTCATACTCCCTCAGTCTTCTTGTGTTTGTCTATTTCACTGTCTCTGTCTCTCTTGTCTATTTTTCATTTTCTTTTCTCTCTTTCCATAAATACTCAGCCTCATACCCCTTCTCTAAATGTCACTGCCCTTCACTTACTGTCACTCCCCTTCCCTCACTACATTTCCTCCTACCTGTATCTCATCCCTGTTGTCTTTTCCGGTCTTTTTCTCTCACTCTCCTTCACTTATTTTACTCCCCTTCCCTGACTTTGCCCCTGCTCCATTTTTCTCAGTTCCCCTCCCAAATTCTACTTTCCTTATTGCCCTCCCCTTACTTTTTCACTCCCCTTAACTCACTCCCCTACTCTTAGTCCACCTTCTTTCAGTCACTCTTTGACTCCCCTTTCCTCACTCATTCCATCAGTCCCTTCCTCCTCTTCCCTGTCTCTGCCCCAGATCCAGTTCTCTCACTCCTCCTCCCTCATTCTCCTTTCCTTACTGCCCTTCCCTTACTGTTTCTCTTCACTTACCTCACTCCCCTACCTTTAGTCCCCTTCTTTCAGTCACTCTTTGACTCCCCTTTCTTCACTCACCATACTCGCCTTTCCTCACTCATTCCCTCAGTCTCTTCCTCCCCTTCCCTGTCTCTGCCCCTGCTCCACTTCTCCCACTACCTCTCCTTCATTCTCCTTTCTTTACTGCCCTTCCCTTAGTTTTTCACTCCCCTTAACTCACTCCCCTATCCTTAGTCCCCTTCTTTCAGTCACTCTTCGACTCCCCTTTTGTCACTCACAGTACTCCCCTTTTCTCACTCTTTCCCTCAGTCCCTTCCTCCCCTTCGCTCAGTGATTTCAATCATTCATTTATGCACTACGCTTTCATTAAAAAAAATGAACGACACAGTGTGTTAGGAATACAACTCTTTTTGGAGAAGTAAATGAGTTCTGAAAAGAACTTTTTTTTCTTTTGTTGTTTTATATATTTTTTCCTTTTTTAAAAGTTATATATATTTTTTTGTTTTTTGAAGAAAATTCAGGAACTGCAACATGGAAACTGTTCAACAAGAACAAAATAAATGAAAAATAAAAAAAAATTAACTCCTTTCAAAGCATTTATGGTTCTGAATGCTGCGTTCAATTAGATTCAGGCTCTGTTCTCCATATACAATAAGATCAAAGTATTTGTTGCACCGCATATGCACATGGTCCATTTCTGCTGTTGCTGGCGATGGAGGTGGAGCTGTAGATGTGCTGGCCACAGCTGGTGGAATCTGCTGGGCCAGAGCTCTTGTGGCTGCTTGGGCATATTGCACAGGGTGCAACATTTTTTACATGTCTGATCATGGTATGAATGGAAAAGGAGTATTTTTTGAGAGGGTTTCCCCTTGAAAGAACAGTACCTCAAAGGGCACACGTTACTTTAGGGAATTTACCTTTTTCAGTCCCTCTGGAAAAGTAAAAAACTTCCAAATAAAAGAAGATTTCCCCTTCTTGGCTCGCTGGCGATATTCTAGGTGGGAGTCAGAAGAAGAAGATGTTGTTTCCTGTCTTTCTGCCACCCTGTTGATTTTTTTGCTTGCAGCTCCAAAAAGGGTCCTTTTTCCAGGAGAATAAAGCAAATAGTGAGGGAAGTGGGTGGGGTTTTTTAAGATTCCAGAATAGTAACTAGTATTAACCAATAAAAAGTGTTGTTTTTGAGTCACATGATTTGACGTGCGCGCACGGTGCGCGCAGGGCGCACGAAAATGACGTAATACTCGATTATTATAAAAGTTTCAAAACACACAAAGGAGGCAAGGAACAGACTCCCTGACCCCCTAGGTTTTCTCAGGGGGTCCCTTAAAGACCACGACAGCCCAAAACCCCTTTTTTTTTTTCTTCAAATCGTGAGGTGCGCGCCCGGTGCTCGCACCCCCGAGGCAGAAGAGAGTTCAAAACAAAAGTGGAAAACAGGAAAAGGGGGCAGGGTATACATTGCGGGCGCGCTAGTTATAGTGAGTACAACCAACTATAACGTGGGAATTTCAATGGTTTTGTATGAGTAAATTGTCCGGCTAACTATAACTGATATGAAACCTATGGTTTTTTCAGTGAATTTGCAAGGTTTTTTAAATGCTAATTCCTAACTATAACGTTTGTGAAACCTATGTTTTTTTTAGTAAATATATATATATGTATATATATATATTATATATATATAATATATATTTAGATATATATATATAGATATATACATATATATATACACACCCCTGCTCCAAAGGAAGAAGGTACGTACACAAGGCTGTTTAGATATGGCTTATCTATTTTCTTGAGTCTACATCGACCCCGAGATTAGAGAGACGCGTTTCGGCTTTGCAGAAGCCTTTATCATATATATTTATACACTGAAAAAAACAGAGGTTTCAGGGATGTTATAGTTAGGAATTCGCATTTCAAAAACCTTGGATATCCACTGAAAAAAACAGAGGTTTCAGTTACGTTATAGTTAGGCTGACATTTTACTCATTCAAAACCAGAAAAACTCAACTTTTATAGTTAGAAGAACTATTGGTAAAAAGAAAGCACTCATGGCCATTTGTAAACGACTATAAAAAAAATCAAGTCCAAAACTACCTTCAAACTCCCTGGTCCGTCCAAAGTAAGTGAACATTTATAAGAGTACGTTTTGGTCTATGGTAGGTTTGTGCCATCTTCCACCATGGAAGTCAACTGAGGGCAACACGATATGTAGACTATGTAAAGGGGGGCAAGAAGATATTTTGCACTTGGTGTGTCTGTGTCCTGAAATAGAAGCAGAAAGGAAAGTAATCCTCAGGCGGTTATTTAACGCTCGAGGTATAAGAACTTGTAGACAAGCAATAATGGCATGTCTAAGCCCGAACAATCTAGTAATGAATGCTGCTTTTGTACATTTTTTAACTGTGATTGCTAAAGGCCTTAAGGAAAATTTTATTTAGATTTTCTCTTTTAAAAAGATTAGCATTATTATTTGTATGATGTTCTTAAGCTTTTTTATTGTTGAAGATATTTTAATGTGTACCTTTTTTTGTAAGATTTTAATGAATCAAACAAATAAACTTAAACTGAACTGAACTTTTATAGTTAGCTGAGCAATGCAATGCTGATGAAGTCACATATTACATCACTCATCACTCACGACATGGTCAGTGACATAACTGATGACAACTCAAATGACATCACTGATGCGACGCCATGCGACATAGAAAGAAAACTTGTCATTGGTTGAAGAGTTTTTCATTCTCTTGGTGGCTGGAACCGGCACCTATTCCAGTCCTTTTATTTTGGGAGTGTCTGCATTAAAGACTACCTGTTGTGTAGGCTCTGTAAAAAAATTATTTTATGGAGGGTTCTTCATTTTTGAAAATATAAAATGGCTTTAGCGTTTCCTGAAGAGCAGCAGCGGGAGATGGAAGAGGTGGAGGAGTCATTGAAAAAGAGAAAGGAAAATATTTTGTGTGGGCTTTCCTTACTCTGCCCGAAGGTGAAAAGAAAGTCATTGCGCGGAAGGTAATCTGCGCAGTCTGCCAAAAAGTCCACTCCAGAGGATCAGAGAAGAAGTACTCATGTGGTACTTCTTCAATGAAAAAGCACCTGGAAACCATACACCCTGTTCGTCTCGCACAAGAGGTGGAGTGTCAAAGAAGAGAACAAGCAGCCAGTGATGATGGAACGCAACCATCAACATCTGCAGGGGTTGTTTTGGCTACTCCACAACCTCTTATTGTTCTGGAGTTGGGAGATGCTGGCATCCACTGCAGAAAATACATGGCGACTCTTTGTGTTGGAGAGCTCTCCATTGATTCTATCAAGACTCTCGAGGGAGCACATAAGTGTTAATTTTTTTGTTACTTGTGTTTCATGGTTTAAAAGAAAAAGCACAGTTGGTCTCTTTACATTTTATATATATATTTTTTTTTAACTGAAAAACAGCAACAACAACAAAAAATCAGAAAATTCATGAAAAATATAGGTTCTCATGGAACCACCTAAACTGGAAGAAAAATTGTATGTAGTGAAAGTGAATGCTTGTATGAATGTGTGTAGGATCAATGTAGGAGTTGTGTATACATAGTGTCTCAGTGAGTGGATGAGAACATGCATAATACGTAAGTGAATGAATAAGTAAAATAATAGTGATTTTTCAATTTGATATGTTATTAATTAATGGCAGAGTGAATAGATAACTGTATGCATAATACCTGTGTGAATGGTTGAGTGTAAGAGTAGTGTTCGAATGATTCCATTAGGACATGAGTACATTCGTAGTGCCTGGGTCATTGTATGAGTATATGTGATTGCATAAATGCATGGGTACTGCCAGAGTGAAAGAATGAGTGCAACAGTACTGCCTGAGAGTTTCTATGAGTGCAGGTGTGTTGCCTTGATGAGTGCTTGGGTAGTACCAGAGTGAATGGATGAGTGCATGGGTTGTGCTTGAGGGAATGTATGAGTGCATGGGTAGTGCCTGAGTGAATGGTTGAGTGCAAGAGTAGTACCTGGTTGATTGCATGACTGCATTGGTAATACCTGATTGATTGGATGTGGGTATAGGTAGTGCCTTCTTGATTATATGAGTGCATGGGTAGTGCCTGAGTGAATGGATGAGTGCATGGGTACTGTCTGAGTGAATGGTTGAGTGCAAGAGTAGTGAGTGAGTGATTGCATGAGTGAATGGGTAGTGCCTAGGTAATTGCATGAGTACAGGGGTAGTGCCTGGGTGATTAGATAGGTGCATAGGCAGTGCCTGAGTAGAAGGATGGGTGGAAGCGTAATGCCTGGGTCATTTGATGATTGCATGGTTAGTGCCTGAGTGAATCATTAAATTCAAGACTATTACCTGAGTGAGTACATGAGTGCATGGGTAGTGCCTGGGTAGTTGCATAAGTACAGGAGTACTGCCTGTGTGGTTGGATAAGTGCATTGATAGTGCCTGAGTAAATTTGTGAGTGCAAGAGTAATATCTGGCTCCTTGGATCAGTGCATGGCTAGTGCCTGAGTACAAGGATGACTGCAAGACTAATCCATTCCTCATTGTATGAGTGTGTGGGTAAGACTGGATGGAATAGATGAATGTATGGGTGGTGTCTAAGTGAATAGCTGAGTGCAAGAGTAGAGCCTGAGTGATTGCATGATTGCATATAAGCCTTATTGATTGGATGTGTGTGTGAGTAGTGTCTCCTTGATTGCATGAGTACACGGGTAGTGTCTGAGTGAGTGAATGAGTACTTCGGTACTGCCTGGGTGATTGGCTGAGTGCAAGAGTAGTACTTGACTGACTGCATGAGTGCATATGTAGTGCCTATATGCTTGCATGAGTGTAGATGTAGTGCCTGTGTGATTGTATGAGTGCATGGGAAGTACCTGAGTTAAAGTATTAGGACAAAGCTAATGCCTGGGTCCTTGCATGAGTCCATGGGTAGTGTCTGAGAGAATGGATGAGTGCATGAGTAGTGCCTGAATAGATGGTTGAGTGCAAGAGTAGTGCCTGTGTGATTCCATGAGTGAATGGGTAGTGCCTGGGTGATTCCATGAGTGCATGGGTAGTGCCTGAGTGAATGGATGTGTTTATGAGAAGTACCTGAGTGAAAATATGAGTGTACGGTAATGCCTGGCCCATTACATGAGTGCATGGGTAGTGCCTGAGTGAATGGATGAGTGCATGGATAGTGCCTGAGTGAATGTTTGAGTGGAAGAGTAGTGCCTGGGTGATTGCATGAATGTATGGTTAATGCCTGAGTGATTTGATGTGTGTAAAGGTAGTGCTTCCTTGATTGAATGAGAGCATGGGAGTACCTCAGTGAATGGTTGAGTGCAAAAATAGTTCCTGAGTGATTGCATTAGTACATGGGCAGTGCCTTGGTGATTCCATAAGTGCAGAGGTACTGCTTGGGTGATTATAAAAGTGCATGGGTAGTACTTGAGTGATTGCATGACTGCAAGAGTTATGTCTGGGTGCTTAGATCAGTGCATGGGTAGTGCCTGAGTAAAAGGATGACAGCAAGAGTAATCCCAGGGTCATTGCATGAGTGCACGTTTAGTACCTGAGAGAACGGATGAGTGCATAGGTAGTATCTGAGTAAATAGTTGAGTGCAAGAGTAGTGCCTGAGTGATTGTATGAGTACATGGGTTGTGCGTCGGTGATTGCATGAGTACAGGGGTAGTGCCTGGGTGATTGGATAAGTGTATGGGTTGTACCTGTATGAAAGGAAAAATGCAAGGATAATGCCTGGGTTATCCTAATAGTGCAAGAGTTATGCAAGAGAGAATAGATGAGAGCATAGGTAGTGTTTGCGTGAAAGGATGACTGCCTGGCTAATTACGTCTGCAACATGATGATAGTTTTCAAATAGTGTAAAGGATCAAAATTATTTATTTTAGACACAAATAACTTATGAATGAACTTTAAACATTGTTTCACGTTATCATGCATATGATATTATGTATTCTTACCTTTCAAGTAATTTAGATACTTTACTCAGTAGAAGTATTTTAGGGTAGTATTGTCCTAAACAGCATTAAAACTCTTTTCAAACTTCACCAGTACCTACTATAAAGAAGAAGAAGAAGAACAACTGTTAATTTAATGTCATGCATTCTGGAAATTACAACATTTTATTTAGAATTACATAACATTTTCAGTTTCCCTTTTTTGCTGTTCTCAGATTCCACTTAACTTCACCATACACAGTGATTTCAATGTAGTTTCATCATTGAACAGCAGGGAAAAAAACAATCAAATGGATAGTAAAATAACAAAAAACTAATCTGCGTAAAACAACAACAATATGCATAGCTATGCATTTTCCTATCTACACATGGTTAATTACTTCCTTCATCTACATTAACTCTATTATTTATCTTCAATACATTTGCCAAAATGTAGACTCTCAGTTACATCTGGTACAATATAAACAACAAATAAATAAACTATTTCCTTTTAAACACAATTTTCCAAATGCAATATCAATTAGCACAAATAATATTCCTAACACTAATTATAAATAGTAAGGGGCAGATTTACAAGAAAGTGATGCATCTGTAGAGATACGTCACTTTCCCTACACCACACTGAGAAACCCTTGCACCACAGTGGATGCGCCGTATTTACAATACAGAACATCATGGCGCAAAGATTGACAGATGCATTAGAAATTCTGACGCATCTGTTGGGGAAAAAGTAATGCATTGCTGCAGTCTTGTTGCAAGCACAACACAAATCCAGCAATGCATTTTGAGGCCTATTCCCACAACAATGCTTCACTCCTTAAGGTTTTGACGCAGTGGTGTCCTAGAAGTGACGCAGTGAAACCTTTTAGATTTCACTGTGTCACTTTTACGAGGCTTTCCTGGGTGGGAACACCCACCCTGCGTACATTATACCTGAAGCAGGTATAATGTGACACAGGGCTTTACAACGTGACGCATCTGCTTAGATGCGTCACGTTGTAAATTAGCTGTATTTTTTACGCTGCCGTTGCATCACAAAAGCATATAAATCTGCCCCTTATAGTTTGCACTCCTGTTTACTTTCTGTTCACATCTTCCTAATAGGCCGAATGCTGTACTCAAACCTTTGGCTGCAGAAATGGCAAATATGTATTTGGTAATTCTTAAGGCAATCTAGGTTTGAATTCCAAGTGGGCATCATTGCAATGTGTCCATCTTTTACTAAACTTTAAATACACAGTATAGTGCGCAGATGTTGTAGTAGGGCCTTCATAGAAAATAATAGCTACTGCTATAAAAGTTCTTCCTGAAATAGATATTTGACTTGCAATAAAAAAATGTAATTTTAGATTCCAAATGTCTTCCATTTGCTTTACAACATTGTAGCATTAAAATTAGATATCCTCCAAATCTTTCTATATGTAATATGGACAACATCTCTGATCTACAATGCAAACATTTTATATCCTGATTGGTTCTTTCTTAAAATTTGTTAAGAGGTACTGATTTGCAGTCTGGTATTGTCAAGTATATGCATTTTTCTGATTGTATTTCAGTAGTGGTAGTAAATTAACACTCTTGCCGTTTATGATCCCATCTGTACCTTATTCCAAATAAGTTTTTAATCTTTATTCCTTCATGTACTAATACTCCAAGCATAAAGATTCGAAATTCTCATGCATCTTGTTGTATATTAAGAGTAAATGTCAAAGAACCAGTACAAATATCCAAAAGATGCTGAATGCCAGAAGCAATATGAATGTTACTTCTGTCAGGTACCAACTGTTGAAATATATGATGTAGTAAAGAACAGAGGGGCATATTATCAAGCCTGTGCGATAAAATTATCGCCGCTTTATCGGCCGAAAACGGCCGATAAAGGGGCGATAATGGGCTTGATAATATGCTCTATGGAATTCCAATCGAAGCCCATGTTAGATGTGAAGACATCTAACATGGGCTACGATTGGAATTCCATAGAGCATATTATCAAGCCCATTATCGCCCCTTTATCGGCCGTTTTCGGCCGATAAAGCGGCGATAATTTTATCGCACAGGCTTGATAATATGCCCCAGAATCTTTTTTCATGATTTCTTATGATTTCATGATGAAGAACTTGAAGATAGAACACAAAACTCAAGATCACATTAGCATACCAGTTCTTACCTGAACTATTTTCCAACTGGTATCCTACAATGTCATCCATAGTTCCCATTGTCTTTTTCTTTACACCTTCAAGTTTCTTTTCAATTGTTTTCTTTTTTTGAATGTCAGTTGAGTGTTTGACATATTTAAGTTTTGGACATACTACGAGTTTCTCATATATGGGATATTCACCTAAATCTGGTGTATAAAGTCTTCTTAAGCAATTATACTCTCTTTCACAATTTTGCATCAGCACTAACCTTTTCTCATCGAAATCTATCAAATTCAAATCAGACAATGTTCTTACTCAAGACAATGCAACGTATGGCATTCCCTCTTTGAAATCTGTACTTCCAATATTTACAAAAGCACTGTCTTTACTTAAGCCTTGAGGTTTATGAATAGTTAGTGCATATGCTAAAGACAGAGGAAACTGTTTTCTGCAAACATATACATCTTTTACAAGCAAAAAATGTACAACAAAACACCCAATCTGTTTTACCTCTTTTAATCTGATCAAATTGTATAATCCTAAATTCTTTTCCATCCCTGTTCTGAAATTTTACAAAATCAGCAACTTTTACTTTTGCTCCATTTACTAAACCTTCTTCTACATTCAAATTACGCCCCAAAATTACTCGACAGTTTATACATACTTGTAAAGTCTTTTCTAAGCCTGTAGTCTTAGATACTGAAATTTCCAAAGAATGCTGAAGAAGAATAGTCACTCTGGTGTTCAATTTTATCAGTAACTCCAATTTCCAATATTTGTTGTTTTTCTAGTTTCAAAGGTTCTTGATTACATATAGAACAATGGTTCCCAAACTTTTGACTCCTGAGGTCCCCCATTGAGTCACCAGTGGAAGCCGGGGACCCCCAAGCAATTTATATGAGTTTAATTTCAAATATTAAAACAGTAATTCGAAAAAAATACACACGTGTGCACACAAAACAAATACTCAAAGTACTTAGGGGCAGATTTACAATAAGTGACGATTCCATGCATATCAGCATGGATGCGCCACTTATTGTGCGCCATGCCTCCGCCACCATTGATGCGCCGCATTTAAAATGCTGCGCCTCATGGGGCAAAAAAGCATAGATGCATGACGCATCTGTGCCGTAAAGGTGACGCATTGCTGGAGTTGCGTCGCTAGTGCGACACAGCTCTAGCAATGCTCTGGGGGGCCAAATCTTGTTAATGCTGCGTCAATCCTTACGCCTGCTTCAAGCAGGCGCAGGGTTTTGACGCAGCCTGGGCCCCAAACTGACTGAGTGAAATCTTGTAGATTTCACTCAGCCACTTTTAGGAGGCGTTACTGCGCCGGAACCCCTCATTCTGGTGCAGGGCTTTACAATGTGGCACATCTCCCAGATGCGTCACGTTGTAAATACCCTGCACCATGGTGCAACTTTTGCCCCACCGCTGCATCACGAAAGGGACGCAACGGCAGCGTAAAAGAGGCGCAAGGGGCTTGTAAATCTGCCCCTAAGGATTTTGGGGCCAGATGTACGACCATTTCATTTAGCGCCTCGCAATTGGCGACACATTGCGAGTGGCAAATTGCGAGTCGCTAAACGAAATGTACAACAGTGAGTTTAACACTGTTTCGGATTCCCAATGGGGTCGCAAATTGCGAGGTTCATTAATATTAATGAGCCTCTCGCAATTTGCAAGGCTATTGGGAATGCCAGCCCTCCTAGTTATGGTGCCTGCTGGGCTCTGCAGGCCAACATGTCTGGGACTGCTTTTAAATAAAGCAGTTTAAAAAAAATGCAGCCCATTTACCATGCATTAAAAAAAAAAAGAAAATGAAACGTATTCGTTTCATTTTCTAAGGGCAGGCAGAAGGTCCCTGGGACCACTGCCTGCCCTTAAAAAATAATTTTGCATGCATTTGCAGAGGGGAAGGGATCCCCTTCCCATTTGCAAATGCATTACCATCTACTTGAAGTAAGTGGTAATTGCGAGTGTTTTGCGACCGCAAAACATTTGTACATGGTTTTAAGACTCGCTATTTGGAAGGGAATGCCCCTTCCAAATAGCAAATTGCAAAACCTATTTAGCGAGTCGCAAACAAATTGCGACTCGCGAAATAGGCAATGTACATGGCCCAATACATTTTTGCATGTGAAAGCGGGTTCACGAACCCGTTCACGCATATAAAAACGGGTCGTACATCTGGCCCTTAGTATTTTATATTGAAGTAATAGCCCCTCTATCACATGTATTTCATTTGTTTTATAGCATCTCTCATACCATTGTAGGATGTCAGAGGACTTTACATCACACACATATAGAGACATTGAATCGTACATGTAAATCAGTGCGCATATAAAATGTTTAAAGAGTGCTTGGTCTGGAAAAGCACAAACTCAGGATTCAGAACATAACATAGTGGCTAGCACTGACTTTAACATTAAAAATGTATTTCCACCCAAATAAATCTTTTTAGCAGCATCAGGATAATGAATAACTGGGAGAAAAAAAAAGTTACTATCTGGTACCATGCAGTTTGCAAGCTGCTCTTTGATGACAGTTTATAAGTCCTTCTGCTACATTACGATTGTCACTTATGAAGTGCACAGTAACAAAAGAATCTCTGTGACAAAAGCAGTAACCACGAACCTATGCACATAAAATGCTGCTTTTTAAAATGCATGTTACACTTTCTTTGCAGTAGGCACATTAACCCTCTGTGCTACAGTCAAAGCTGCCACTAAACAAAACTCTCCTCATGCTCCAGCAGGTACATTAATCACTGGCTTTATCTTGACACTTTTATTGTTGCTGGAAAGCTGCTAATTATACAAGAAACTTTTCTGTGCTTTTAAAACTTTTGCCTGCTGGCCCCCTGGGAATGTGTCACGGACCCCTGGGGTTCCGCGGACCACAGTTTGGAAAACACTGATGTAGAACACTCTTGCAGTGTAGGCATTAGGAAAACTATAGTCTGCTTTTCTCCAAGCTTATTGTACATTAATCAGCCGCTATGTTTCCAGTTGTACACAAGTTTCTTAGTAGACAACTTTCTAAAGCTTATTTACCATGTGTCATCAAGACACCAATTCTCATATCTTGAAGAATATTTCCATAATCTTCAACACTTGCTTGTTGCATATTCTTAATAAGTTCTTTATATTCAAAATTTAACCAAATATTCAAATTTCCAATACTTCCCAAAGATTTCCTAGTGCCTTCTTAGACAAGTGTTTCGAAAACAGGTTGTCCTTTTACAGGAGTTAGTTGTAGTAGATCTCTGAATACAATTACATGCTATCCTCCAAACAAAACATCTTTATCTGTTTTTAAAATCTGTTGCATTCTCAAGTGGACTAAGGCCAGCATTATGTTTGAGACTATGCTCACCTCTTCAATGATTATAAGTTTCATTTTCTTCAGTACTCTTGACACTTCATAACAAGCTTCTCCAGATAGCTTCTGATATTCTATTGTATTATTATGTTCAACTGGTAGCATTATTAATAGATGTGAAGTAATCCCTTTAGTGTTGTGTGCTGCTAATCCAGTTGGAGCTGTTACAACACTAGATAAATGTGATTCTGTAGTTTTGTGTAGAAAACTAGTAAAAAGTTTAATTAAGAAACTGTTTCCTGTTCCAGATTGACCACTGATGTACATTAGAATAGGTTCAAATCATGATTGTTGGAATTCTGTTTTTCCATGCAGCAAACCATGTTGTATATGTTTTGTCACTTGTAGGCATATTTATTTTTGTTCAATATTTAGTTGTTCTTCTAACTTTTCCAATTAAATAATATCCTGTTGTTTCTACCACAGTCACAGCTATTGCTACTTCATTTTCAATATTTGGTTGTCCCAATTGATCTTCACTCTGTGCACCGGAACTTTTCCTGTCTTGAGAACTTTCTCTAGCTATTTCAGCTGCAATAGTAGTCTTGTTCAATCTCATCATTTAACATTTCTAGATATGTAAGGAAAATTGTGCACTGAATACTATCTTTACTTATATTAAAATACGCTTCATAGTAGTCGAAATCTCGAAGTAATTCCGTTTCACTACGCCAAGGTTTGAACAGTTGCAGAAGTGCTAAATAGAAAAATTCCCTTTTATCTGGACTTTCGTAACTCAGTTTTCTGTGGTTAATAAGATTTCCTTTGGCATGTTTTACTGAACACCCATCACATCTAATTACCGCATATTTTTCTTCTTTTATATTTTCGGTATTTTTTCTTTTAAAACTGTAATGGTGAAGTATTTCATACAGAGATAGGTTTTTGAGATGTGGACTCCTTTGGGATAGCATGTATTCAACATATTCGTTTTAACAATATCTGTACTCTCTGATCCATTCTGTGCTAAGTATTCAATTTCTTGTGAATATTTCAATACTCTATTCCGGGTGGTTGCAATATCTAATTATGTACTCTTCCTTAAGAAATTATTGGATGTGGGAATACAAAATGACATTTTGTATTACATTTCCATTACATTTGTATTTTTGTCAACAGTATTTCGGACATCGATGACTTTGAAACCATAAAACTTGTTGTCTATATCTTTTCTCCTCCTTGTCTTGGAATGGTAAATATAACTTACTGTTCGATGAAAGACAAAACAGTTTCATCAGTATCAGTTCCATATTTTTGAGAATTCTTAATCCATAATAGCATGTGTATATGAGGTGCACCTTTTACCAAAAGGAATCAGTACGTTCTCCAAGAGGAGGAATATTTTTTATTACAGATAAATAACATCATACTTCTAAACCTATGGTTAAAATATCTGCAGACATTAACAGGATCCAAGGAACAGAGTTCTCCAAGTGTCTTCAATTCAATATTTTTAACATTTGAATTTGCTTCTTGTAGAAATTCAAGTGAATCGTCCCATGCTCATTCAGCACAGCTAAGTGTTACAAACCATGTAGGGGTACCTAATCTTCTTAACATATATTTAAGTTCACATTGACAATGAAACCAGTATTTTTTGATACCATGTTGACATGCCATCAAATTAATTAACTGAGATTCTAAATTTTCATTTCTATGTTGAACTTTGCCCATGAATTCTTTTGCAGAAACATGTGGAAGATGAATTCCTGTTTTAATATGTGATTAACAGTGTATACAAATCACTTTCAAACAGGAAGTGAAATATATATGGAATGCACTGTTGAAATCTTGGATCTATAGAGTATAATCTTGTCGAGCAGTATTCTGAAGCTGGAATCCGTACATCACGCTCATCAAATGGTCTACCTTTTAGAGTGGGGAATAGCTGTGGAAAATCAAGCTTTTATACATGTTTGCCTTACACTAATGGAAGTTCCCTAAGCCTCCTTCATTTGAAATATTTCAATACTGTTTCCAATCATTTCCTTGAAATGCAGAGGATGTATACTATAGTGTTCATAAATCTCTTCACTCTTGGACTTGTCCACTTTTTCTATTTGGCCATTTGAAATTTCTGCTTAATCTTCGAAGTCTATTATCTGTTCTTCAACATTTACATTCTTATAACAAATATTATTCTGTACCAGATAAAGTGTAGTCTTTCGAAGTTTATTAACATCTACAAACTCTTGCCAGATTTTTTGACTTTTTGTTGGTGCACCATTTACTAGAACATCTACTGGCTCATTTTACTCCCTGTCTACACCAACAGTTCAATATTTTTCTTAAAATCTAAAGGTAAGTACACAACTCTTCCTTTCAAACCTCTTTGTAAATCTGTTGGTGGCAGCTTACCTGTTTTAGGCTCCTTACGAACTATGGCCTGAAATGGGTGCACAGATTGAATAAGAATGGACTCATATGCCTTTAAATCTGCCGATTCCTGAGGAATAGCTACCAACTTTAAGTTGTTATGTACTGCTCTAGCTGGCATTTTGTTTTCTTCAAATTTGTTGTAACAGTATTTACAAATTACTTGATCAGCAGCCAACTCAAATTGACCTTCTACCAACAAATAAGCACCAAATTGCTGCCACATCATTATTTTCAACATTCCAAATATGACTTCTATAGTGAGTACATTGACAACAAATACAAACATAGGGACACATTAGGATTGCGGTTAATCCGCATCCTCCGGGCCAGCGGTGGATTAACTGCTGCGGACTGAAAAAAGACCCCCCCGCCAGATTAGGATGGCTGGGGGATCTTTTTTCCGTCCGCCGCTTTTCCGCCGCGGTCGCCTTCCGTCCACGGCGGAAAAGCTCTAAAATGCCTGGCGGTGTCTATCAGATACCACCAGCCATATGGATGTCAGCGGTGCTATGCCTTTACACGGCGGCATTTCCGCCGTGCAAAGGCATACGGACTTTTCTTTGGGGGCCTGTTGTGGGCCCCCAGGGGGGAAGGGGGGGTGGGGGGGCGCACATGGGGGGTACCTATGGTACCCCCCTGCCTTTACGTGCACGAAGCGGCAGGCACCACGCGGTGCCTGCTGCTTCGTGCACGCAAAGGAAAACATGTTTTTTTAACATTGCGGTGTGTCCTGCTTCAAGCAGCACCCGCCGCAATGTTAAAAATACAGGATGTGACCGCCAGGGTGGCGGTCACATCCTAATTAGCACGGAGGGACCGCCGCTGCCCCTGCGGACGGCCCCTCCTCCTCTGGCGCCATCCTAATGGGGCCCTAAGTTTGTTTTTTTCACTCTTAAACTGTGTAATTTCTTCTGCAAACTCGTCAAAACTAATGTCTTTCCCAAGTTCTTCAACACCTACACTAATCAGACTCTCAATTTCTCCACACTCCTCTTCTGAGCCAAAAAAACAAAACTGTATGTAATCAAAAACTTTTTTGTACATCTGAAACTGAACCGTGTAAAAAAGCTGTGCTCATTTTACCTAAACATAATGCAGGAGTTTTTACATAGTAGAGTCTTCTTACTAACTTCCACATTTTTGAGTGGTGTACTGCTAACATGGCTAAATGATGAAAAGTAATTTTACACACTTTTCTTGAAAGACCAGACAGAGAATGACCCTGCAACTTAGTATATTTTCTTTTTTTATATGGATCTAGTCCTTGTAACATCTTAATCTTCTATTTAAGACTTTGTTTTGTGGACTCTTGTAAAAAAAATCACAATATGTCAATAGATTCCTGTTGAATACTTCAAATACTGCTACAATCCCACTTATATACAGGAGCTTGTGTACGCTTACATCGAACTTCTACAGCTTATACTTCTTCTACACTCCTAACAACCATTTTTTCTTTTAGAGACATTCATCTTTCATGTCATTGACCACTAGTATCAAATGCATGTACTAATGTGTTCTGTTGAAAGTAACTTTCTTTATTAAAGAAAGGCTCAGTACTACAAGTGTGCTTCCATTCACGAGTAAAAGTTACAAAAGCTGCTTCTATTAATAAGTCTTTTTCTTTTGCGTTTCTCTTTCATAAACACCATTGTTTTATCCAATGTTCTCATTCTCTTCAATATTAATATTAAGAATTTTTGTTTCAATACAAAAGCAGTATCTACTACACTTTCAATGAGTTGCTTCTTCTTATACGCTGCTGATCTTCTTTTATACTTTTTAGAATGTTTTAATATATTTTAAATTACTCTACTTCTAAACATTCATATACACAAAGAGGCAAGAGAAGTGCATAATGAATCAGGAGATACACAGAAAGGAAAGGGAGGAGCAGAGAGACGGAAGACAAGTGCAGAAACACACGAGAGAGGTATAGAAAAAGGAAAAAGAGCTGCAGAAAGGGGAATGAGGGTTGCAGAAAGAAGCACAAGAAGTGCAGAAAAAAACAATAGAAGTGCAGAAAGAAGCAAGAGAGGTGCAGAAAGAGGGAAAAGGAGTACAGAAAGATCAAAGAGTGGTGCATAAAGAGGCAAGAGAGGTAGAGAATGATGCAACAGAGGCGCAGAAAGAGGCAAGAGAACTGCAGAGGCAGGAAAGAGAGGTGCAGAAATAGGCATGAGAGGTGCAGAAAGAAGCAAGAGAATTGCAGAAAGGAGCAACCGAGGTACAGAAAGACTGCACTTCCCATTTCAGGCAGAGACCTAATTTTATACTGCATACTTCAAGTGTTCCTTTCCACAGACACATATGAAGTAGCCTAATCACTAATCCGTCTGCCAACATGTCTTAAGCCTCAAATTTCTCTTGCAGTTTCACTATTCAGTGACTACCAAGACAGTTGATCCTAGCCAAATATAAACTAGTTACTCGTCGTATTTCACTGTTGTATGTCTCACCATATTCCTGAAAGCATGCATGTGTCTGTGCCTTTTGCTAGTGGCATCATACATAAAAGAAACATACAAATACATGTATACCAGTGTTTTATAGGTCTAGCATCTTTAGATGCATAAACCGTGTGAAAACACATATTTAAGTAGAGACATACCTCATTCACAATATCATGCAGTCCTTTACACTTGACAGACAGCACTTCCCCTTTCAAGCAAACACCTACATTTATACGGTGTACTTCAAGTGTACTTTCCCACAGGCTCATATGAAGTAGCCTAATCACTAATCCCTCTGCAAGTGTGTCTTAAATAGGGGTGGGCGAAATTCACGTAATTGCGTTACGCAAATCTCTGCGAAATGATAACAAATGTCCGCGAACACAGAATTGCTTGTTCGCGATGCTTTTTTACTGTTCGCAATCACTGTTTGTGTGCTCGGGGGTAAATAAAACGCGAACAAGCAAAAAATTTCGTGAAGTCACAGGGCGCAGAATTTTGGGCAATTTCGCGTTCTCTGCGGAAAGCGAAATTACCCAAATTCCGCAAATTTACCGCTGGAATTTACCGCCCAGGCCGACTCTTAAACCTCACTTTTCTCTTGCAGCTTCACTATTCAGTGACTACTCAGAGTGTTGGGCCTAGCCAAATATGAAGCAGCAACAGTTAGCATGTCTCTGCTGTAAGTTTCACCATATTCCTGAAAGCATGCTGGCATGTGTATTTCCCATTTGCTAGTGGCATCATACATAGTACTTTCAACTTCACAGACTACACTTCCCATTTCAAGCAGATACCTACATTTAGACAGTGTACCTCAAGTGTACCTTTCTACAGACTCATACGAAGTAGCCTAATCACTAATACCTCTTCTAGCATTTCTTAAACCACTTTTTTCTTGCAGCTTCACTATTCAGCGACTACTGAGAGTTTTTGTCCTAGCCAAATATAAAGTAGCAACCCTTCACATGTCTCTGTTGTAAGTCTCACCATATTCTTGAAAGCATGCAGGCATGTGTCTGTGCCTTTTGCTAGTGGCATCATACATAAAAGAAACATAGAAATAGATGTATACCTGTGTTCATAGGTCTAGCATCTTCAGATACATAACACGTGTAACAATACATGTACAAGTAGAGACGCACCTCAGTCACAAGACCATGCAGTGCATTCAACTTGAATGACTGCACTTCCCATTTCAAGCAGACACCTACATGTATACAACGTACTTCAAGTGTACCATTCCACAGACTCATACAAAGTAGCCAAGTCACAAATCCTCTACCAGCATTTCTTACACCTCACTTTTATCCTACACCTTCACTATTCAGGAACTACTCAGAGTGTTGGGCCTATTAGAATATAAAGCAGCAACCCTTTGCATGTCACTTTTATAAGTCTCAACATATTCCTCAAAGCATGCATACATGTGTCTGTGCATTTTGTGAGTGCCATCATACATAAGTGAAACTGACAGACATCTATACTTGTGTTTTATAAGTCTAGCATCTTCAGATGTATAACACATAGGAAAAATAAATGTACAAGTAGAGACATACCTCGGTCACAAGACCATGAAGTCCTTTAAACTTGACGGACTGCAAATCCCATTTCAAGCAGACACCAACATTTATATGGCGTACTTCAAGAGTACCTTTCCACAGACTCATACGAATTAGCCTAGTCACTAATCCATCTGCCAGCATGTGCTAAACCTCACTTCTCACCCACACCTCCCCTACACCATAAATATAAAGCAGCAACCCTTCACATGTCTCTGTTGCAAGTCTCAGCAAATTCCTGAAAGCATACAGGCATGTGTCTATACCTTTTGCTAGTGGCATCATATATAAAAGAAACATACAAATAGATGTATACCTGTGCTTGATATGTCTAGCATTTTGAGATGCATAACATGTGTGAAAATACATATACAAGTAGAGACATACCTCAGTCACAAGACCATGCGGTCCTTTCAACTTGATAGACTGCAGTTCTAATTTCAAGCAGACATCTAAATGTAGACGGCGTACTGCAACTATAGCTTTCTAGAGACTCATACGAAGTACCATAATCACAAATCCTTCTACCAAACCATACATAATATTATGCACAACATATTTCAATCTTCATTTGACTACAATAAAACAAACTACAATGCCCATTTGTACATTTTGTAACATATTTCAAACAAAATCACTACAAAGACTGAAGCACTACTACACAATACATAACACCTTCCAAATTTGTAACTCACCTCTGTAACAGTATTGCAGAATATGAAATATCAGAAACTCATAAAAGATTTTCTTTCCCACAGAATAAATGTAATACACCACTACCAACAAGGTAAAACTAGTAATGGCAAGCTTTCCCTCTCTTTTTGCACACTAATGAATGTAAGTAACAAATCAAAATGCCCCCTTCAGTCTTTCGAATTCTAAAAGCCATTTCTATTGGTTGCACATATTAACCCTTTGTTACTCTACTCCAAAAGTACCCAATATGCTTCTGTAATTTATTGGAGTCGCGACTCCACTGAAGTACCGCAATGTAGCACCGCGTTGGAGTCACAAACACTTACGGGATTCAAAAACCTATTTCCAATTCTACTACTAATATTTTTTAACAACACACTACTTCTTAGCATACTACTGATTTCGGAAAACTAACTTTAGTAGCATAGCACTTATATTTAAATTAGGATTTCATATTTTAATACCACAGTTAAGTTCAACCCTTCCCCCCACTCTGCTTAGTGCCAGTTTCCATCGTAACAGTTTCTTCAACATTCAACTGTACTGGCAGGTCACAAGTTCACCATATTTTCAATCTCAGCAAAGTAGCTTCCAAATGCAAATAGCAGGTGTGATTGACTTTTGCAAAATATTACCTTATTCTATCTACTATGAATTTCAAAAACAGTTTTATAACCAATCAGAAACATAGTTCTTCAGGAAAGTAACATGCATGCTTTTTTTGAGTGCATTATATTGATGATCAGCCAATCAGTTATCGGTTTTCTCAAAAACAGAGTGTTCTCCACAATTTTAGATTTCTCTCATTCTACCAACTGACTAAATCAGCTACTGACATCTTCTGATTCCTTCCAGACATCCCTTCAAAATGCTTACAGTATAGATTGTAGGGCACAGCTGTATTTTCTGATACACAAGGTATGCTAAACACAGAGGTATTGACAAAGACCTAGGTTTCCAAAATGTGGATATTAAATGGTTTCCACAGAGAGGATTGAAGTGGCACCAATTGATGCCTTTGGTTAAAACCTTGTTGCATCTACAACCCCCTGAACTCATGATTGTGTACTGGGGTAGCAATGACCTAGGCACATTGACTTGGGTTGGGCTGGGAAATGCTAATGAAGGATACCTTTGCACAATTGGTGTTGCTTTTGCCTCAAACTGTCTTTGTATAATCTAATATATGCCAAACATAAAAATGGAAGTGGTCAAAATACCACTGTCCACACGTTGAGAAAGCTAGGAAGAATGTCAATAAAGCTGTTTCTGCTTACCTTAGAGATCATAGAATGGGCTTCACCTATAAAAACAATCTACGTTTTGATATGCATGACAGCTACACAAGTGAAGGAGTTCGTTTCAAATATGAAGAAAACTGATTTTTTTCTCAACAACCTCATCCGCACTTACATGTAGCTCAAACAAAGTCATAATGAAAACAGCGGCTCGTCTTAGAGCCTCCCTGTAACCCAATAGTGAATCTTATTTATTTTTAAACATACATACTCTTTTTTAATATTTTCTGAATTCGCGAACCCGTTGCGTCTCCAAAAAAGAAAAAGTACAAATTCAATTGTACTACAACCCAATTGTCTTTTCAAATGTAACTTTTAATTACAGTTTTTTATATTATGTCTAACTCTATCAAATGTGATGTGATTATTAACTTCAATCTCACTAGCTCTATCAAAAAACTTCACAAATGAAACACTACGGTTTGAATTATTTACTATTAAATTATTTATTTAAGGTGTATCCGAAGTACCATTCCAAAATTACACAGGGGGTTGCGCTGAGAACGGAGTCACAAAAAGACAGTCAAAAAAATATAAAAAAAGAAGAAAAGAGGGCAGCGTATTAATACCCTGACCCCCTAGTCCTGCTCAGGGGGTCCCACAAGGACCCCCAAGCCCAATAAATATATATATGTATATATATTTTTTTTAAATCAATGTGCGCTGGGTACGCAAATCTGTACGAAAACATTTTAAAAAATGAGGAGGGGACTCCCCCACTTCATTTATATGAGCCTCGGGTGAGCCAGGTTCCGGGGGCAATACTATAAATATATTGCGGGAGCCTGTGGGGCCTCCACAGCCCCGGGGACCGCCACCTCCCCTGGGCTATGTAAATTAGGTGTGGGAAGGTACACAACCCTCCACAGTCCCAGAGACCGCCGCCTCCCAGGGGCTAGTTTTGTAATTTTTGATGGGCCACCGAGGCCCCCAAAGCCCCTGGGATCACCACCCTCAGGGCTTTAATTAAATATGCAGGGGGGCCTCGCAGGCCCCCCAAATCCCTGTGGACCACCAACTCCGGAGGCTTTGGAAATAGAGGGGGGGATGCACGGCACCCTGCTGGAGCCCTTGATGGCCATGATGGCCCCAGGGCGGGCTTCTGCAATGTCCTGGTGAGCCCACCCCCGGGACATTGTTGTTTGCTATGACAGGGTGTAAGCACCATCTCCCTCATTTCCATAGCAAGCCCTTGTTTGCTTAGTTAAAGTGAGAGGAGGAAAACCTGCTCTTGCTTCAAAGAAGCTAAGCAGGTTTGCTTTTGGGCAAGGGGAGCAGTATGTTAGCAGCTCCCCTTGCCCAAAAGCAATGCCGGTTCCCGCAGGAGGCAGGGAGCCGGCAGGACAGTGGGGGCATTAGGGCTCCCCCACGGTCCTCAACGAAGAGGCCAGGCTCAGGGGGATGGGGTTCCCGGGGCCAGAAGTAGACAAGGGAAGGGGGACCACGCGGCCTCCTTTCCTAATGATTAATAAAAACATTCAAGAATTTAGCACTGAGCACAGACCCGAGTGTGAACACATTGGGTGCACAGCTCTCAGCGCGACCCCCTAGTATGAACGTGCTGGGTGCGTGGCTCTCAGCACGGCCCCCTAGTATGAACATGAGTAATTCACTGGTCTTAAAAGACCCTTTATCTGTAAATGAGGCTTTGTTGTGTTTTCACCCCTTCTTAGAGCCCCTGCATCTCCACTCAGCCTATGATTGGAGGAATTAGCCACCCCCCGGGACTTTTTATCAGCCTCCTTCAAAATTTGGCTCTAGTTGCGCCCCTGACTTGTCTTGATGCCAGCATAATGTATCGTACTGAGGCATACGCATTATCGCAGGCTGCACACCTGCTCAGCTCTGGTGGCACTAACTTAGTGCAGCTCAAGTCATCGCCGCGTGGCGGGAGGCCCATATAGGCCAAAATGTTTCGGCTGCCACCAACTCTGTGCACCTCAAGTCATAGCCACGTGGCAGGAGGCCAGTGTCCGGCAAAGTGCTTAAGCTGCCACCAACTCTGTGCACCTCAAATCATCGCCACATTGCTGGAAGACCGTGTCGGCCAAAGTGCCTTGGCTGCCACCAACATAATAAGCACACATATATACCCAGATAGAGAGTGGAAATGGCATTGAGCATGTGGGCCAGGCCCTTTTTATTGGCAGGGTCACATGTCATGTGACACCTTTGATGCATGGCTGTGGTGTGGGTGTAAACCAGCCATGAGGGAGTAGCTGTGGCATGCTGACAACTGGACCTCTGATTAGCAGATCACTAAAGGGAAGACCTGGGTTAAGTAGCGTTGTCGTTCCCTCCCTGTAAGCGCAAGCGGAGTGGGCTGGCTGAAACGCGCATCCTTCACAACTTTACCGATATGGAGGTTTGAATCTGCACACCCACGGAGTTAGGTACACTATGGGTGCGTGACTCTAAAAAAAAAGTATATATATAAGAATATTTAAGACATTATATAACAAACCAAAAAAATTAAAAAACTATTTTTGGGATATTAAAGTTACAAAACATCACAAAAAAATATCAAAATTACTGAAAAAAATATGGGTTTAATAAACATTATAATTTGAAATTAGCATTTAAAAAACCTTAAAAATTCACTGAAAAAACCCCAGGTTTTAGGGACGTTATAGTTAGTTTTACATTTCTCTCGTACAAAACCATAGAAATTCTCCCTTTATAGTTACTATAACTCGCGCCCCTACAATGCACTGCTAATTACGTCACGTATTACATCATTCATGACATGCTCAGTGATATCACTGATGACATCCCTAATGACATTTCAAATGACATCACTGATGACATCATCCATGTGAAAATCTGATCCACCTCCTCACACTCTAATATATAACCTTGGATACACCCACTGTAAAATACAGACTACCTTTTTCGAAACCATCAACACACCAATACCAGTTGATACATATGCACTCACTGATTCCTAGGTCTACACACACATCCACTCATTCACCCATGCAATCACTCATACATACAGTCTCTCATCAATACAATACTATCATAAGCACTCATACACCTATTCAGACACTCACACACCACCACTTATCCATAGTTACTCACACACCTAGACAGTCATGCAAAGTATTAATAATACTTCCACTTACTGACCTATACAGTTATACACACACAACATCACTTATTCAAACAGAAACAAATGAATACTTACTCTCTTATACAATCACTGATACAAGTACACACTCATCCATACTTCCACTCTCACAATCACTGACTCTCATGTAGAGTCATTTATATACGTCAACTCTCACATTCACTGCCTTTTACATATGTAGTTATTTGGACATGTACCATTGAGACATCCATTCACTCACCAACACACCCATATACACACTCACCCACTCATACAGCTGTTTCCACATACACTCTTGAACCCACACACACAGTGAATCAACCACTCAAACATCTTTGCAAAGTGTCACACACCTCCCACCCACCCACACACACACCCAGGCACCCACACAAATATTCAGGCAACCAATTGATAACCCATATAGACAGTCATGTAGCTACTGACCAACCCATGCAGCAGCTTATACAACAACAGACAGACTGATACAGACAATCACACAGTTTAGTCACTATCCCATACATTCAGTAAGACACGTGTAATCACTCACTTAAACAGTCAGTCAAGCACCTACTAAATCCTCCATTCAGATACTTATTCACTCACTCATTCGTCAGTACACCTTGGCATATATATAATACATATTTAAACTTTAAAGAAAAACACAGTCACTGGATGATGTCATCAGTGATGTCATTTGAGATGTCATCAGGGCGGGAGTTATAGTTCAGTGAACTAACTATAACAGGGGAATTTCTATGGTTTTGTACGAGAGAAATGTCCAACTAACTATAACGTCCCTGAAAACTATGTTTTTTTCAGTGTATATATATATCTATATATATATATATATATATATATGTATATAATATACATATACGTATATATATATATATATATATATATATATATATATATATATATATATATATATATATATATATATATATATATATATTCACTGAACAAAACATAGGTTTCAGGGCAATGCACTGCTGATGACGTCACATATTACATCACTCATGACATGGTCAGTGACATCACTGATGACATCACTCATGCCATCTCAAATGACATCACTGATGACATCACTGATGACATCATGCTTGTGATAGAGTGGCAGACTTCCTCTCACCCTAATGTAACCTTTGATGCGCACTCAAAAATACAAACTAACATTTTCAAAACAATGGACATACCAATACCAGTTACAACACACCTACTCAGTAATTCCAAGATCTACACACACATCCACTCATTCACCAACAGTCCCTATATAGTCGCTCATACATTTACTCACTCATCATATGTACTCATACACCTATACATCCTGTTACACACCACCACTCATCCATAGATTTACTCACACACAGTCACACATGCAAAGTATCAATCATCCATTTACTTGAATATACAGTTATCCACACACTACCACACTTACGTCTACAGAAAATTACGCATACTTACTCTCCTAAGCAATCATTTATACAAACACCTACTTATTTGTACAGGAACTCTTCCAATCTCTCACTCTTTATATATACTCACTTATATACACCAATACTCACATATACTAGTTTAAAACATATGTACTTACTCATAAAGACACTATTGAGACAGTCATTCACTCACTAACACGCCCATAAACACACTCATCCACCTATACAATCCTGCACACATGCTGTCTTCAACACATACAAACAGTGAGTCACTCATTCATGTATCTATGCACTAAATAATACCACCCAGCGAACTATACAGACACTCAGATAGTCATACTGATACTCAAAAACCCAACTAACAACCCATATAGACACTTATGTAGCTATTCACCAACCCATGCAGCCACTTATACACAAAGTGAGAGACTGATACAGATATTTACATATTTAAAAATTTCTCACTAACCCATGTATTCACCAAGTTGCACTTAATCACTCACTTTTCTTTTCTAATTTCATGTATACCAGACTGGGTGTCCCGTCGGTTCATCCTTCATGGTGCTCTTCTATGCTTCTTTTCCAATTTATCCTCCTTTTCACTTGTTATCCTTATGGTCCAAGTCTTTCTGGATTTTTACTATACTCTTTTTTTTTACTGTTACATCTTCTTTAGACTCACCCCCTGTGCTTTTTTTCCTTTTCTTTCCTTTTCTTTCCTTTTCTCCTTTTCCCCTCTTACCTCATTACTTTTTAAATGTTCCATATGGTTAAGTTTGTCTATAAACAACTATATTGTATGGCAACTCTTTATGTCAAGAGAATATTATTTTATTACATTTTTATGGATATTTAAAGGAACATATTTAGAATAGTTTTGTAAAATGCCAAAGGACTTTGAAGTCCTATTAAGAGACAAAGAGTCTTAACGCATCTTTCTGAACTCTCTTGTTATGTTGCTATGTTACAAGAAAACCACAATTCTGAAAATGTTATTCATATGCTTAAAAATGATTGGTCGCCTATGTTTATTGTTCAACTACTTTCATCATAAAAAATGTGTTATGCTATTTTATAAAAGTTCATCTGTTAACATTTTAAACAATGAAGGTAGATGGTTCCACTTAGACATAACATTTAATGGGTTCCCATACTCCTTCTTCCATGTTTATGGCCCTTTTGGTATAGACACTCACTTTTGGGACTCTTTTTCAAGTAAATTAATGTTGCTCATGAATGTTAACCTTGTGTTGGGTGGAGATTGTAACCAATTGTTTGACCCTTTTCTAGATAGGAAATACATCCCCAACAATATGCAAAAAAGCCTTCCAAAGAGCAGTCTCAGATATAGGTTTGGTTGATTCCTGGCACCTTCATAAGCCAGATCTTCTTGAGTATTCTTCTTTTTTTCCCTACCCACCACTCTCTAGAAAAGATTATATTTTTCTTGATAAAATTCCCTAACAACAACTGACCCACGCTGTACTAGGTCCCATCCTTATCTTGGATCACGCCTCAGCAATCATAAGTCTCGAGTGCACCCATTCCTCTACTCGCTCAAGTAGGTGGAGCTTCAATATTTGGTCACGACATGATCAGTAGTTTATCAAGGGCTTCGAGCGTTTCACAACTGAGTTTTTTTATATTAATATTAGTCCTAAAGTCAAGTTCCACCATGTCTGGGATTCTTTTAAAGCTACTCCATGTGGATTCATTATTAATTATCTATCCCTAAAAGTAAAGCCACTGCCAAAAAACTTTCAAATCTTTTACAAAATATCAAGAAACTGGAACATGAATACTTTTCCTCATTGACAGAGATGTTCTAGATTGCTTCATCCAGGTCAACAGCTCTTAATAATGCTAGTAGTGCTCATCTAAAAATTGATGCTAAGTACTATGGTGTTTCCAAAATGGCAGGTACATTGTTAGCCAACTATTTAAAAGTTAAGAAACAACAGTCAAAAATGTAAGTCTTACAGGATGCCTCTGGTAATCAATTGTTCAAAGTAAGGACGTCATGACTCATTTTGCTGAGTTTTACTCCAAATTTATACATTGAAGATACAACTTCCACTCAGGCCTCCCTGGATTCATTTTTAGGTACAATTCCCAAGTTACAAGCACTGCATAATGATCTCTCCCATTTGGAGGCAGAAATTTCTTGCGCTAAAATTTGTGCAGCCATTTCCTAACTTCCACATGAAAGGGCCCCAGGGGCTTATGGATTCACAGATGAAGTGTACTCTAAATGTTCTAATTTTCTGGTACCCAAGCGCTGATTACTTATCCAACATCTTCTAGTCTCTGACTCTGAGGTAGACTCCTTTTTCAGAAACCATGATATGTCAGATTCCAAAGAAAGATAAGTATCAGGCTGCTTGTAACAATTACAGACCTATATCTCTTATTAATAAGAATTGCAAGAATATCTCAAAGATTTTGGAGCTTTGGGCCAATGAGTTGGTATCGAGAAGTCTGGATGTGTCAAAGGGCGTAACATTTCCGATAATTCCTGCATCTTTTTAGATATCATTCACGCTGCCTCCAAGGCCAAGACCCCTATTGCCGCAGTCACTTTGGACGCTGAAAAAACTTCAGATTGTGTTAATTGGGAATTCATGTTCAAAGCCCTTCTTTGGCAAGGTTTCGGCCCCAGTTTTCTGCAATTTGTTAAAATTCTCTATTTCTCCACCTTCACTTTAGTCTTTGCAAATGGTCCGCAGTCTCAGTATTTCCCCCTCACAAGAGGCACCAGACAGGGTTGTCCCTTATCACCTTTAATCTACATTCCTGCTATGGAAACATTTCTTGAAGCTCTACGGTGATCCCTGTCTTTAACCAGGTATTCTCATAAGCATTTACATTTCAAATTCACTTTTTACGCAGACAATATTTTACTATACACATAGCGCATTTACAAATACTATCTTTATGTCCGCTCTTGGGTCGGAACTCAGGCCCAGTGCAGACATAAAGATAGTAGGCATAAATGCCCTTTTGAATTCCCCTTTATGAATCAGGCCCAAAATGTCTTAGACATTTCCCCTGGCCTCTCTCGGTCACTGTCACGATTTCGATGACTTGCTTCTACTCATCTGGTCTCACTGCCATCAAGAGACATTATCAGACGTATAAACTTGCTCTGTATACACATTGGCTCAGAAGACGTCCTCATCTTTCGAGGTTTTTGCAGTGTTTATTGCACTTGGTTAAAAGCGCTTATATCCCATATGGTGGCTGTCATTTTGTTTGAGGTAATGATTCTAGTTTTTTCTCCTCACACTGTTGCTTGGTTTCTAACTGAGTGTGAAGAGTTTAAAGTGGCGCGCTTCAACTGATATTGTTCCCGAGTGAGCAATGACTTGTGTTCACTCAGAGAGAAAATCTTTCGAATAAGGTTTTAAATTCAAGAAACAATGTTGCAGCTACTGTAAAGGTCAGAGAAACACAAAGAAAATAATCTTAGTTTTGGCGTCAGTTTCATGTGAATTGGAAGAGGCTAAAAGAACGACAGGAAAATAAATACTATGTTGCAGCGTCTAGCCGAAAACTACTGGATGCGGTAATAGAGCATCCAGCTTTTCGTGTGCTACTGGTTGAGCACAACTTAGAAAGACTCCTAATACAAACCCTATAGATGGCCTTTCATGTTCAAGCATTAGCTAGAGTTCTAGACATCTTACTGGCTGTTTTGTTAGGCTTCGCTTAGAGCAGAGCAGTGTGTACACCAGAGAAATTCATTCTGAGATTAAGAGTTTCAAAAATAAAGTCACGTAGCCAGAGCCTTAAAAGAAGATTCGGAGTGCTGAAAAGAATACAGGATTCTGTGGGACTTCAAAACTTGGTCAAGGGACAGTAAGAGTGAGAGTGATAAAATTGTTGTTTGAAAATCTTTGAAAAGAGTAGACTTTAGTTTTCCGCAAGTTTGGAAAAATAGAAAACAAAGACAAGAATACAATTAAAAGATGATACAAGAGAGAGGCAAGCCAATTCAGCGTCCAGGTAGTTTGTTGTAAGAATGTGTTACACAGTTATTAGAGGTTGCTAGAGCAGTCAGGTAGGGGATGTTCAACTTGTTCTTGTCTACCTCTGCAGGTGGCTAGATATTTCTACGGTTGCACCACAGCAATATAATAAGAACAGGTCATAAGTTCTTAAGAGGAAGACGTTTTGGCACTAAACCAGGATGTGAAGGCAGTCTCTCTTTCTTCCCATTCTCCTTGCCACCTTGTGGATTTTTGGCACTGGACTAAAATAATTAAAGACCAGAATCAGTGTTGGCAATCACTGGGGAGATTTGGGAAGTTTAGCTTCTGTTCCTGTGGAAAGCTTGATCACCAGTAAAGCTCTGGCAATCACTTTGCAATTCCATCAAGGCTCTTGAATTTTCCACTGATGTCTAAGCTTCTTTTTTATACTAACGATATTCCCACTCCTTCTTTATTTAAAATTAAACTTTTGAATAATAATACATGTTGGACTAGCAAAGCCCCGAATGAGGATATCCTTCATATGTTCTTTCATTGTTCAAAGGTCTCTGTTTTTTTCGGTTGCAGGTAGGCGCTCAAGTTTACATTTTGTTTTCTTTTTCTGCCCCTTGGAACACTGTCTATATCTTCCTCGGGTGTGCTCTGATCTCTGGTCCAATGATAATATAATGGGCATGCTGGTGGATCTTCTTTTGGCTGTGGCCTTCCAAATCATTGCATCTAATTGGAAAAACTATACCAATATAAATTTTCTAGCATGGAAACCTGATTTGTTGCAATCAACGATTGAATACTCCCCATTCACCCACAATACACATAACCATTAGGAAAGATTTGAGTAGGCTGCCTTTGACATTCTTTTGTTCTAATGCTCCTCCCAGAAACATTAGAAATGTTAAAGTTTCCTGAGCTCCATGAATTATATTTTATTTCACCTTAATTGCCCTCCTTCAATCTCTTCGCTTCATCCACTGTATCTCTTGTTTTTTATCAAGATATTTATTGCCCTCCTTTTTTATTTTTACTTTCCCTCTTTTTTGTAGCTTGTTGCTATAGATAGTTTCCCCCTTCCCTTCCACTCCCAATTAAACCCTTGCGTGCGTTCATCGGCCAATGGTCGTCACGAGCACTACCTACGTAGTGCTGCGAATGTCCATTGGCCAACGCAGCCCCGCCCACTCCGCTAAACTGCCGCACTGCAGTGGAATTGCCGCCGTGGTTAAGTGGTTATAAAACTCACAAATTGCTATCAGGTTATAGATGGGAAGTTGGTAGACATTCGGATTTTTATGATATATTAAATTTTGCAAATGCCAAGCCATAGCACCTTTTGTTCAATTTGTTCTTGAAGATTATTTGCTTTACTTTAATATGTATCTTTCATATATTTCTATACAAGTTTTTGCTGTATTGTACATTGATTATTCTATTTAAATCATTTTTTAACTTAAAAAACAGAAATTGCCATTATGCACTTTAAATAATCCAATGCTTGAATATATGTTTGAATAATATTTGTATTGTATGTTGATGTTTTATATATGTGCTCTTATGTTCTATATTGACTGATTAAAGTGATAAGATTTATAATACTTTTACATTCAAATTAGCCAATACATTTTGCTGTGCGACAGATAGTCTACACTTCAGTACATGACTTAATGCTGCCTAATGCTGTACATTTACTGACTACTTCAGTTCGAAAATGCATTATTTGTGTGGCACCAATGAGAGTGCACACATTGCAGAACACCTATATTTCTGGTCTGTATTATTAATGAATGCAAAGAGATGTACAGTAATTGAATGTATATCATTGCGCAAGTCATTTTGAAACACTAATGCCAACAGCTTTTCAAATACTGAATATTAGGGATGAGGTATTTAAAAATAATGTGAAGGTCAATTTCAAAATTTATTGAGGTCAAACGTGGGTGCCAGGTCAAAAACATACTTTTGCTTTATAGCTTCAAGAAATTTTGCTTGTAGATCTTACATCCACACCATTCCAAAAAGATCTCCCCCAAAGCAGCAGTTAATACAGGAGGTACTTACAAGTGGATATGAGTGATATTTTCACAATGATGGATCAGAAATAAAAATTGTATTGTATGTTTTTGTGTACTTTGTTAAACTTAGTAATTGTTCTTTGTTAACAACGCAATAGGACTTTCAATAAGGTATTACTGCACACAGAACTACAGATAATGAGTGCTGTTGTAATTTCAGGGTGCAGTACAAGGAGCGGCCCATGCAGATAATAGTGGTGGGGCAGGGTGGGGGTATCTCAACAGATGGTGAAGAGGGAAAATTACATATTTATTTAAATTTTCCTCATTGTCGTATGCGAGTCCCCCCCCCACCCTGCCTCACCACTCTCATCTCGATGGGCTGCTCCTCGTCCAGTATTGTGCCTTCTTCCAAGTTGACCCATAATTAATGCACAATCACAATGGTATTTAGTGTTTCCATCTCTGCACAGTCCAGTCTAAATTCTTTGGATATTTCTAGGGCAAAAATTAACATGGTGAATATGTGATTAGAAAAACACTGTATGTGAATTTTATTAGACATCTACATGCATCTCTTTCTGGCTGAATCAGTAACATCTGTTATGTCTCAATACTGAAATGGTTTTGAATGTGAAGTCACTGAAACACAGACAATAATCATCCAAGCCCCCATACTGGAGAGACCATGAATAGGGTGGAGGGTGTGTACCATTACAATTATGTAATTTACTAGAGGAAAATAGGGACTGAGGGGGAGGGGAGGAGAAAGAAACAGAGTAGTATCAGCTAGTCACTCACAAGATTCAAAGGATTATCCAGCACCTACAGAACACATTTTTAATGTAGACTTTTCTAAAGTGGTTAGTCTACAGGCAATATACAATGGATATTTCTGTGAATATTGGCATAGGGCATATATATGCTTCAAGCACCTTTCTTGCATGTCCAATTCTGCCTGATGATCTTCTGATGATAGCCCATAACAACCGCAAGAGGTAGTAGGAAAACCTGCAGGTTTCCGGAGCACTAATGCGCCAAAGTCAAGGAACTGCCAGGAGTCGATGAATTCTAAGAAGATTTGTTAGACAAAACAAGTAGCAAGGCTGAGGATACAGTGTTGAAAGAATTAAAGGGAATGAAAATGATACAGAGCAGGAACTAAATTGCAGGAATGGAACAGTGAACAAACTAATGCCGGCTGCAACTGTACAACTAAGAAAGTTGTGAAGCAACATGGCTCGGGTATTAACACTTCTTAGGCTGTCCAGGAAGTGTTGCCCTCAGGAGCCTGCTATTCTGATTGGGCCAAATCTCCCTCTGCCTTCCTCTTACTCAACTCCAGATTCAGCCTCTATAGACTGGTATTTCACACTGTCCAGGTCTTCCAGGTCCTCAGTTGTTTCTGAGCAAGCCTTATCTTTAGATAGTGTTTCTCCAACTGTCAAGCTTTACTTGTCAAGTCCTGACATGTTACTGCCCAAATCAAGAATTTTGAGAAACTTTGAATGAGGTTCTTATTAAGAAAGGGTGCTATTGATAACTAACAGTGGTCTTAATCTTGTTCGTTGGCCATCAAAAAAGTTTTTCTCAACAATAAAAGTCTTCATGCAGAAATGGTGAGTTGGCGGTCCATTTGAAATAATTGGTGATGATACAGCATAAATTGCCCTCACATATACTCAAAATATTCCCATTTTTTGGAAGGCATTACCCTCAAATAGGCCGCAGGGATGTGGCTTTGACTTAGGATTCTTTCTTAATTCATGCTACTTCTATAAAGACTACAAACTATTAAACCAAAACAACTTGTTATGGCGTTTGTTATCTAGTGGTTACCACAATGGAATTTGAGAGAAAACATTTTTTTTTGCCATGCAATACTCTATACATATTCAATGGGAGGAAAAACACTTCACACTGGATAATTCAATATTTCTTTGCTCAAAGTGATTGATTGTTTTGTTTTATTCAGAGATATTGCCTAACGCTTCATAACTATTTGTGAAACACAGTGGGTAATTAGTTTTGCAATTGTTCCAGTAAAATTATGTTGGAACCAAGAGCCCAAATAAATCATGCACCAATAAAGATGGACAGTGTTTAATTTGAAAAAAAAAAGTATATCATGCTCTTCTCTCTACCATAGTTCTACTCCTGTAGGTTATCTTTCATACGGGTGTTGTTCCCCTGGTCTGGAAAAAGGCAAAATTGCTCATGATGCTGAACAAAAATGGCATCTGATCCCAAGCAAGTGGTAAATTATATGCCCATCTTCCTTTTCCCTAACCACTCGAAGATTCTAGAAAAGGAAGTCAACTGCCAACTTTCCCACTACTTGGAAGACAATAAAATAGTACACCCCAGCCAATCTGGCTTTCGACCTAATTTGAGCACCGAGAAAGCGCTTCTTGAAGTGGTTGAGCATGTAAGGAACAATCTTGACATTGAGGGGGATGTATGACGTTACAACCCATACTTTTACATCGCATGCCTTTACAACGCGGTATTTACAACGAATACCTTTACAACGCATAGTGCTTTCGGGCGCTGGATAGTGAATAGTTTAACTTACTATTCCAACTCCAGTCCCCGTGGATAGTAGGGAAGGTGTTGGATAGTAAATTAAACCTATTCCCTATCCTAGAGCGCCCCCCAGCGCAATGCGCTGTAATGGTTTGCGTTGTAAAAGTTGCGTCGTAAAGGCACTGCGTGGTAAAAGTTGCGTTGTAAATGATGTTCCCCCATTGAGGGCAAAGCCATTCGGATCCTTCTGGACCTCATAGTGGCTTTGGATACCATGCCCCATTCTAAGTTGCCTGCACACCTTCAAGAGATAGGGATAAGACAATCGGCCTAAAACTGACTATCATCATCAGGACCTATGGCTGTCTCTTTACACCGCACAAGCCAGAACCCTTACTGTGAGTGTAACGTAGAGTTCAGCTCTCAGCCCCACCCTGTTTAATATATATCTTATGCCCTCGGCTACTCTTGCTGAGTCCCTGGGTACAAAAGTAATTTCTTATGTGAATAACATGCAGCTTATTTTTGCTTGCGAGAATGGAAGTGACTTAGATGGAAGCATATCTCTCAGTGTCTCTCCAGGGTGTTTCATTGGCTGGACCTCCACCATCTGAGGTGCAATCCGTATAATACCAAGATCGTGATCTTTGGAGATGTCCCTCACAATTTAGTGGAAACCTGCTGGCCGAGTGATATGCCACATCCCAGCTCCCTCCAAAACTGTGTGAAGACCTTAGGCATTAAAATTGACAGCTCCCTCTCCTTCCAACGTAAGATTCAAGCCTTTGCTGGCTTCTGCTTCAGAAAGGTGGTGCAGGCCCTAATCACAATAAGACTCGACTACAGGAATGCTCTTTAGCTCGGTGTCCCTGACTATCTTCTCAATAGACTGCAGGTGGTGCAGAACTAGGCTGCTAGACTGCTACTCAGACTTCCACCTAGGTCTCACCTGTCCTCTCATTTGAGGGCTCTTTACTGGCTCCCTATTAAAAAGAGGGTTGTCTTTAAGGCTATGGTCCTAATGCATAAGACCAAGGCATGATACGGATGCAGTCTATCTCAGAGAGAGGATCTACAAATTCATTTCAGCTCGCACCTTGCACTATTCCTCCGTGCAACTTGCAAGAGTGCCCACATCAACTGCCTTAGAATAGGCAGGAGATCCTTTTCCTATTTGGGGCCACTAAAAAGGAACAAACGTCCATTAGACCTTCATTTAGTAAACAACCTGGACATCTTCGAGAGGAAACTGAAGACATGGCTCTTCAAACAGTCAATCTAGGTGTCCTAGTCTGTTGCCCACTGCCTGATCGCCGGGGACACTCTTTCGAGTATCTGCGCGCTTTACATACCAGACTAATATAACATAACATATTGTCTTCTTCCTTATTTTGTCAATATTTCATTATATTTCTTTTTCTCCTTCTGTCTCTGTTTTTGCGTTTCTCTCTCTTGCACTTGGGTCAAACTCTGAGGAGGGAAAAAAGTACTGGTTCACAAAAAGAGTCTTGGTGTCAAATGAAACAGTGAACCTAGAACTAGCTAAATATCTAGGATCATGCAAAGTGAGCACTGAGGACCATATCACATAAAATGAGGATTGGGAAGTTTAAGTTAAGACACAGGGGGCATATTAGCAAGAACTTCATTAACATTATCGCCATTTTAGCGGCAGTTTCGGCGATAATGGGCTTGCTAATATGCTCTATAGAATTCCAATGGAAGCCCAGGTTAGATATGCAGGACATCTAACCTGGGCTTCTATTGGAATTCTATAACGCATATTAGCAAGCCCATTATCGCCGTTTTAGCGGCAGTTTCCTGCCACTAAAACGGGGATAATTTTAACAAGGTTCTTGCTAATTGCCCCTTAGTCTTTGCCACAGTTTTGGTATGACTAA
Organism: Lissotriton helveticus; assembly: GCF_964261635.1. Taxonomy (NCBI): domain Eukaryota; kingdom Metazoa; phylum Chordata; class Amphibia; order Caudata; family Salamandridae; genus Lissotriton; species Lissotriton helveticus. The sequence goes on along the minus strand of NC_136059.1, from coordinate 1,778,471,902 downwards.
TGTGTTTAGTAGTTGAAGATCCAGGTTAGTGCTATTTTACCACCTTAGCCAGTAGTAAATTGTCATTTGTCACTTTTCACAAAGCAAGATAACAACACAATTAAAACATCACAACAAAACAGTCTAACAGAACATAACACAATAACTCCAGAGTACCCCAACAAAATCATATTGAAGTAATGCAGCAGAGAAACATAGCAGTACAAGAACCAACAAAATACACCACCACGCTACAAAGTGCTGTACAACAAATATGCACATTCCTGTAAACTTTAAGAATCATGTTTTTATAATACAGTGGCTAATGGTGTCATGAGTAAGCACCACCAAGGACATGAGATAGTGTCAGTCGAAAATGTTTTGGGCTGACTGATGTCATAAATAGTTGAAGAGCTCGAGCAGCAGTAATGGTTCTCCTTACACAGGTTGTTCGTCACTGAAACTTTGGAGGGATACTCTGAAATTGAATGAAAATGTAGCAGCATTTGTTAACATTTAAAGTAAAATTTAAATCACAAAGCAAAATAACGGGGCACAACATAAGAAAACAGTCCGCACACGGCCACAGTACAGCACAACAAACTACCTTATTATAGCACAACAAAACATCAGGCAACATACAAATGTAACTCTACAAATATACACAGATATTATTGTCACACATTACTACCTCTACAGGTCTGGTTTGCACTGACATACATACTAGCAAAAAGGTGGAAAAGAACCAGTCAATAGTGTTTCACAATCCAACTTCCAATGTGATACGTTTGATCATTCAGAGGTCTAATCTACTACTTAGCCTTTCACCCTTCGGATATTGATACAATGAAAAACACCCAGTTAGGTGGCAATAAACATCTGGGGCCTCATTTATGAGGCCTTGCGTCCGTTTTGCGCTTCCGATGCGTCACTTTTTGTGACGCATCAGCGGCGTAAAACATGCCTCCTGTTGCGCACTATTTACAAAGCTTAGATGCGTCACTTTGTAAACCCCTGCGCAACATTATACCTGCGTCAGGTATAATGTATGCAGAGGGGACGTTCCCCCGCAAAAAGCCTCGTAATAGTGACGCAGTGAAATCTATGAGATTTCACTGAGTCACTTTTAGGACGCTATTGCGTCAAAATCTTGCGCCTGCCTCACAGCAGGGGTAAGACTGACGCAAGCCCTTTCACATGGGGCTTTCCCCATGTGAAAGGACACATTGCTGGAGTTGCGTCACTTTTGTGACACACCCCAGCAATGCGTGACTTTTGCGCTTACAGATACGTCAGAAATACTGACATATCTGTAACTCCTTGCGACATGATGCGTTATACTGTAAATATGACGCATCAATCATGTCGCAATGAGTGCCCACTGAGAAGTGACGCATCGCTGCTTTCACGCAGCGATGCGTCATTTCTCATAAATGAGTGTTTGCTTTCCAATAATTGTTATGTTCATTTCAGGTGAGCCGTGTAGAAAGCATTAGGCCAGATTTTCTATATTATGGCCTGCTTTTAGATACTCTTTACCATACAAGAAAAATGGCTTTTGTTTCACCTTAAGTTGTCCGGTAATTTGTTAAATGATTATTTAAAGTTGAAACAGCAAATTACTACATTTCAAACATGTTTCGAAAATTACGGGTCACTCTTTTCAGCCTGATGATTCATCTGAGTTCGTCCCGTTACTATTATAAATGGGTCAATTCGCAACCTCACTTTACACGGTATTTCCTTCCTCCGTTTATAAGAAAGAGTTTATTTCATCAAGAATGTTTCAAAGCCATCAGCATCGACTATTAATAGGTTTCTTGCTATTTATAACACCTATCCTCACAAGGCAGGGGCTTATGGGGAACACAAAGATCTAATTATGAAGCCATCTGGTGTTTTAATTTGTAATTGTAAATCTAAAATTTGAATTCAGCACTGTAGGTCTGTGTGTATTTTAGCTATGGAAACAAATGACAAGTTTTCATTTGAGGTAGAGTCCTTTTATTACTCAATTTAGCAAGCTGCTAAAGCATCTGTCACTACCAGCTGCTAAAATCTTTTATTTTTCTTTCAGATATTGCAACTCCTACACACGCTATTGGAAAGGAATAAAACAAACATATAACCTGAGATGAATAATGTAAAGTAGATCGTCTTTATACATCTCTTTTACCTAAGTATGTCCCTCAGAGTCAAGTAGTTTGTACTCTAGTGGTAACAGAACAAGAGATAGTGGTTGAATGTTTTATTTAATTATACACCAGTTCTCCTTTTGCATTGTTAGTGCCTAAAAAATATTATATTTTGGTATAACTGTATCCTTATATTATGAGGTACTTGAAAATGGAGTGAAGTCACTGTTTGTGGTAATACCTAATATCGTCGGACTTACATGAGATATAAACTAATCTTTGATATTTCTGAACACATTTGCACTATTAACATAACCAGTAATATACCCTGATCAAAAATCCAATATCAGCACCACAAGTAAAAGCATTTGGAAATCTATTAGACCTCACTTTTACAATGCCAGGGCTAAGCATTTATGTTTGCCTGAGTAGTTATACGTGGGACCACGTTTCTATAGGAAAAGCATTTTTAATCTCTTAGTTTACCGCCATTTAAGAAATCTTTACAAAACTTTCCCAAAAACGTTCTTCCACCTCAGCTCCTACCTGGAAAGTTTCAGGATGACCCATCAAGCAACATACGAGAAAAAGGAGGGGGGTCCCAAAATGTGTTTTCATTTTTCTATAGGTAAATTATACACAGCTAAAGCCAAACAGCTGAATGGAATTATATAAAATTGGTGAAAAGCAAGATCTTGATCCAGAAAGCATGTAATCATGTTAATCAAAGTTGAAAAAATATAGCTGTATCACGCCGCGGCGGATCGGCAGAGCCAACAGATCTCAATATGAGATTGGATTGGCTGCAACCACAGCAATAAACATGTCACAGCCATTTTAGAACTCACAGAATAATTCCACCTTCCTGCAACAAAGTAAATAAAAACATATAGGGAGCAGGTTATGTATGACCTACCTCCTAGACCTGGTGGGGGGTCCCAGTAGCACCCACCAGTCTAAAACAGCTTTCTTTTTTTGCCACAAATCCAGAGGGGATCTGCTGATCCAGGCACTGATTAAAAGTTTAAAAAGCAGTAGTTTGCTGCCTTTTATCAATAAACCAGAGGGGTAGCATTGTATTTTTATGGGAGGGGGCATGATGTCGCCTTCCACGACACTTCATTAGGGCCGAGGGCCCCATCCTCAGGCAAGCAATTCATAAGTCGGAAGTGAGGCATGCAGCCCCCCTGTCCAAGATTTAATGAGGCCATAGGGACCCCATTCCCCAAGGCCAATATTTTTAAAATGGAGAGGGGTATGGATCCCTCCTCCCCAAGTTAAAGTATGGTCTATGGGAGCCCATGCCCTGGGGCTGGCCCAGGGAGGTGTCCCAGGGACCACATCCCCTAGGACACAACCTGTCTCAGTTAGGAACCTGAGACAGGGAAGTGTAATGTGCTTCCTTTAGGTGGGGTTAAAAAGCTGCTCCCCCTGAGTGGGTGCACAAAACATTGTCCCTGCCCTAGAATACAGAATTGCTACTGCCCAGCAGGAGCAAACGAAAGCTGCTTCTGTTCAGTTGGAGCAATGCCGCCTCCGCCACGCCAGGAATTGGTGCTGGCAGGGGTGCCAATGGGGTGCCCCAGATGGGCACCAGACCACCCCACAAAAATTAAGAAAAGGTACCAGCCAACAGAAAGAAAACATGTGGGTGTCTTGGGGACCAGGCCACGAAATAATCAATAAAAAATGAATAATGAATGAGTGACAGTGGCCTCTCATTTATTATTAACTGCTCATCGCATTGAGCACCCCATAATGCCCTGTGGGGGCTTCAAAGATATATTTACTGGAACCTGGTGGTGTTCCTAAACGGGGCACCAACAAGACATATTTGATGTGGGGGGCTGCCTGGAGTGCAGCAGCCCTACATCAACATTAAAAAAAAGGTAAATCTCCTGGGTAATAAAATCTATGATCCTAAAAGCACATACCATATTTTTTAAAGCAATCTGAGCTGGAGCACCACATTACATTTACTGCAAGTCGTGCATCTCCATACACAGTCTTGTCTCCTCACTCACCACACTACATCATTAACTATAATTCACCCCTTCTCCCTGCATTTGTTTTATCCTTAAAATTACATGAATTACAGCATGTGAAAATATAGCATTGATAACGCATATGGCATCTAAAATGACATAATTTCAGAGATACAGGTATATATGTTTCAAAACATTACTCTTTCAGGCTTAGGGTGACGCATAAATTATGCAAAAAAGAAGCACCCTCACCACCAGCGACACTGAATTTGCTCACCTCAAATGTCTGCTTTTCTATAAAAGTCTTTAGGCGTAGGATTAGCACAGTGGCATCCACGCCAAGATAGAAAGGACTAAGGGCCAGATGTAGGTAATTTTTATTTACCGACCTCTTAAATACCGAGTCATACCGACTCGGTATTTAAGAGGTCGGAAAATAAAAATACCGAGATGTAGGTAATTGCAGATGTGCAATTACCGAATCGGAAACAGTCGGTAATTTCCGATGTGGTAAATACCGACCAGTCAATGCCCATGCATTCCTATGGGCTTTGAAGCCCATAGGATTGATTGGGCATATACCGGTCGGTATTTACCACATCGGAAAATACCGACTGTCACAAGGGTGCAGGGGGTGTCACTTTGACACCCTCTGGCACCCCCAAAAGAGGCTCGGGTGCCATGTGGCAGGCATACCTGCCCTAAGGGCAGGTCTGCCTGTCATATGGCATAGGTGTGCATGCACACATGTGCATGCACACCAGAAACGGTATTTTACCATCAAGTAGTATTTGATGGTAAAATACCGATGTTGTACTGCTTGTGGGACTCAGAAGAGTCCCACCTACATACCAATTGTCCGGAATCAGTAATGATACCGACTCGGTATTTTACATACTCGGTAAATTTACCTACCGGTAAATTTACCGAGTCTGTAAATTACAGGGACCTACATGTCAAATTGCTTTTACCGGGTGGTAACGGCCGAATTCGGCCGTTACCACCCGGTAAAAGCCTACCTACATCTGGCCCAAAGTGTTTTGCCATTCCTACAGCAAGGTTTTTAAGCATAGGACAGGCACAGTGTTATCCATACGGAGCTGTAGAATTACAAAAGCCATTTACTACTCCAGACACAGTATTTCAGTTCTGAATTGTTAAAATACCAACCAAGCCAACCTACAACTAATAAAAACAACACCTTACACATGTTTCTCTCTCATTAGAGCACTTCGGAGAGGTATAGCTTAGTCCAGACACAAGGGAGCACCCAGTATAAGTCAAAACAATACCCTTTCAGGCTTAGAGTTACACATACATTATACCTAAAAGAAGCAGAGACCTCAGGGTAATTCTTAGTTTAGGTGGAAAGCAGGTCCTGCATAGAGCACCTTCAACACCAGTGACACTCTAAATTTGCTCAGCTCAAATGTCTGCTCTTCTATCAAAGTCTTTAAGTATAGGATTAGTACAGTGCTATCCATACTGCGATAGAAAGTAGGACAAAGTATTTTGCCATTTCTACAGCAAAGGTTTTATGCATAGGACTAGCACAGTGCCATCGATGCCAAGCTGTAAAATGACAAAAGCCTTTTATCACTCCAGGCACAGTATTACAGCCTTGAATTGGTATAATACCAACCAAGCCAACCTGAAATTAATAAAAAGCAACGCCTTATATGTGTTTCACTCTCATTAGCAATCTTCAGAGAGGCATAGCTGTGTACAGACACAAGGGAGCACCCAGTATAAGTTGAAACAATACCCTTTTAGGCTTAGAGTGATGCCTAAATTATGCAAAAGTGAAGTGAAGAACTCTGGGTAGTTCTCAAATATAGGTGGAAAGCAGCTCCAGTATAGAGCACCCTAAACACCAGCGACACTCTATCTATATATGTCAAAATGGTGGTAGCCATTTCTAATATATATATATATAAAAACAAATGTATGTCTGTCTGTTTGTCCTTTATGCATTACTACACCATTCATCCGATCGCCATGAAACTTTGGGAAGTTGTTGAGTACACTCCCGCAAAGATTTCTGGCATATGTATTACTACAACATTCATCCAATCGTCATGAAACTTTGGGAAGTTGTTGAGTACACTCCCGCGAAGGTTTCTGGCATAATTTGTTTTTATATTTTGGCCCCCCAGGGTCCTCATAATCTTTCGAATACTGAATTTTTCCATTTATGTATCCACAAGCACTCGAATAAATAAATAGAATTAAAACAACACTTTGAAATGTTTTCCATATTAAAATGAATACGTTTCAATAAAAAAGACACAATGTAAATTAAATGTTATCATAACAAGTTTCCTTGAATTTCCTTTCTTCTGAGATCGCAGCAACGCGGGACGGGTAAGCTAGTGTAAATATGAAATCATTGCAACCTTCCTGCTATTTCACAGGGCGTAAAGAAGAGTATCTTTGTTAGTAGAGGGAAAGTAAAAAAGGGGGAAAAGGGGTGGTTTGATGCTTTTTGCAGTAAAGCTCACTAACGCTTGAAGGGGGCATTACCTAAACCATCTAGGAGCACCAGGGTGGTTCACCAATGTAGAGTAGAATATAAACAGCCTGTGAAGAGGAGGAAATTACACCTAAGAGAGACTGCCTAGGAGATCCTACAGGAGCAAGTGCTAGTAATGATGACAAAACTTTCTGGAGGGTAATCAACTCCTCACCATGGAGTACAGATGAGGCTTCTAGGACCAAGCTTGCAATATTGAAGGAAGAATGGATCAAACATTTTGCCAGTATCGATTCTGTACCTCTCACATTAAATACATAGGAGCAGGGACAAACTGAAAACAAGAATGTAGTCCCTTTTCAAGCTGCCTCCATTGCTACTTTTCTTTGGAGGGAGTCAGCAACACGATCCAAGCAAGTAAGAGCAGCAAAGTGCGAGAACCAGACGCAATCCCAGTTGATTTGTACAAAGATAGCATCGTCTTGTGGAGACCGTTATTGACCATAATATTGACGACCAGTTGTACTGCAGGTTTTCTGTCATTGTGGAGAGATTAAATCGTTGTACCCGTATGGAAACAAGCATTTGCAATGCAATAGGTCTCGCATTTATGCAAGTTTGAGCTATTGACATTGTAAATGACGATGCCTTTAATTTATGTTTTGGTTTTTAAAACATAAATAAAAGGCATTGTCATTTACAATGCTAATAGCTTAAACTCTAGCAAATCCGAGACCTATTGCTTTGCAAATGCTTATTTTATTTGCTGCTGGTTGGGGAGCTCATTAAATATTAAGATCTCGGGGCAGTGGATCATCTGCCAACCCTTTTCCTGCGGAGGCATACAAGAGAGTGGAATTAAAAAGCGAACGTGAACCACATGGAAGTTTGAGTGTGTTCAGAAACTCTGAGCAGCACCCCAAACTTTGACACTTGGTAAGAGGGGCATTCTTAAATACTGGGCAAGTTATTTGGGGGCAGATTACAGTACTATATGGTTGCCTGTGTCAGCACCAGTTGCATAGCATTGAAGTCTGTGTTTGAGTGTTGTACTTTTTAGTATTGCCAACTATCCACAGGCAGAACAAGAAGGAAAAGGGGACAGTATGGGGATACGGGTGAGCAGGTTTGGTGCTTGTCTTTGAAGGCAGGTGTAACGTTATTCACTGTATAGAAGGTAGTGCTACTCTGTTCTATGCGCACACATGTATGCATGGTACCATTGCATATTACTGCCCCTCACCAAGAGATCATATTATCGACTCAATACAGACCACAGTAAGTTCTTCTGCTATGGCTGCATTGCAAGCTTTTAACACAGCACAACTTTGTTTGTTTATTTTGACTTGGGTATGTGCTGCTATTTATTCCCTGGTGAAGCATGGGGAATTGTTGTTTTGCCTGGTACTGTGCTTCGCCACCTGCTGAATGCATAAAGACTAACACAGGGGCAGGGGGAGAAAGCAACATAGGGGCATGGGTGCAGTTGGAAACAACACAGGGGTGCGAGTGGTGTGGCCAAACACGCTGCGGAGAAAGGCAAACCTGCTGATCACGAGATGCCGCAATCGCAGAGCAGAAGGGCATGGAAAAGAATGATGGACTAATGATTTTAAGAACAAACAGTCCTTTTGGATGGCCGCCATGATGGGACAGGTAGGAAGAGTCAAAAGACTAACATTGCGAGATGCTTGAACAGTAACACTCTTTCAATTGTTAAAATATTACGTTATATCTGTAATATAAATGCAGGGGAGTCCTGCCTTCGCATGAGATGACAAACGTTAGGGGAAACAATGCTAGAGGGGCAGGGGCGATTTCGGCCATTGCAGCTTGCACTACCTTACACTGCACATGGAGTGTGTGAATGGAGTAAAAGTTGCGGCCAAGCTCATATGCATTACCAGAAGCAGCGGGTGTTGGCGTTTTACTGCCGGAGGCTCCATGGATACGTTGTGGACAGCGCCGTACAAGCAGCAACAGGTGGAAGTGGGGCGATTAGACAACAATAACACAAACTGCAAATAACTAACTGCTAGGGATGGGAGGTGGTGGTGTGAAAATTGAACCGGGAAATTAAACTAACTTCCTGCTGCAAGGAGAGAGCAGAAAGACAAAGTAGCAGTAAAACAAAAAATTAAGTATGGGCGAAATGCGCGAATTCACTTTTTTTTAAATTTTACTTTAATGTCCAGGACCATGGCAAAGGGAGCCGGCAAATATCTGAAGGGGTCGAAGGGTCCTGCACCCCGTAACCGACTCCCTTGCGGGCGCTTAAGAGGGGAGGATGTGACGGCCAGGGAGATTTTCAGCCCGGTGGAGGTGGCTGCACTGATCTTTTATGTGCAGCACCACCTCCCCAAGACCGTGGCAGCAGGGGGCAGGCTCGCGTCAGGGTATGGCCTCCGGGAGCATAGCCAGCTGTGGGCTAAGGTGTGCCGGGCCATGCAGAGGGAGACGAGGGTCCGGCGCACCTACCATCAAGCGACGCACCAGTGGTCGGACCTCCTTGACCGCGAGCAGGACTTGCTGCCCCTGCTAGGTGTGGAGATCCCTGGCCTTGGTGAGTAGCTATTTAATAGCTACTTTGTTTTCTTCTTCTCTGTGTTAAATTGCTGATATATGTTTTTCCCGAAGAGCAAGAATGCTACCGATTCGATTACATTGCAGGTAAATTAACTTTTAAATAGCTAGTTGCTACTATGCTTACTTGTTTGCAACTTTGTGCTTATTTGAGAGCAGAACTGCGTAATGCTAGAGAGACTAGAGACTTAAGTCTAGTCCTTCCTTTGTACTCCTGCTGCCAGTAAGAAGAGATAGTTGTGGATCGATAGGTTGAGTATATTATGACTTGTTATTTAGTAGTAGGACATTTTTTTAGTGGTCTGCAATCATGATGACGGACTGTGTCTGTCACGTCGTGTGCTGTTGAGTGCTGGCAGTCGTGGTAGAACCTTTTTGTTGTTGGTTTAGTTAGTGATTTACATAACTTTCCAAGTAGACGGTCTGCGAATCCAGCAATACTGTAATATCTATCCTAGTTGACCGGATCAGATAGGTCAATCAACCCATGTAGTGCAATTGTTGGTAATTTGTTTCCCCGAGATAATTTTAGATTGTGGTCAAAGAAATCAAATATTTAAAAATAAACAATCATCCATGTTTATGTTTATTTCATGATCATCAGCACCTCCCAGGGGCAAGAAGACTGAAACTCCGGCGGAACAAGGTGGGCAGGAACGGTCCTCTGCAGGCTCTTCTGCTGGCCCCAGTAAGTTGTTCTGTTGTTAATATTAATAATTATACTTCCCTAACTTTTACAGGTCCTATTTATTCAAAATTGTTTCCTAATTCTATTTTTTACAAAATAGGCTTTGATCTTCTTGTAGACTGTTTCCACATTCTTATCCTGCCTCTACCATCACTCTCTGTGATACTACTATCATTTACTATTATAATGAGTCGGTCTGTGTAGGAAGCTAAGCTTGCCAAGTCAGCAAACAGTGTTAAACAAAACTCTGATCCAGGCATAGAGTGCAGTCCTCTGGGTTGCCCTTGATGTCTATTCCAGTCTTCTTAATGTAAGTGCTTTGACAATTTCCAACAACAAAATGTCAATGTGTCCAACAAGAATAAGCTAGTAGTTGGCTTTTTTGATTTGATAGGAGCACATATCATACCGCTAGTGTTTCAGGGACTATTCTGCACATACAGAAGTATGGACAAGAGAAATAGGACATTGTTGATGATAGGTGCAGTTGGACTTTCCACATACCTCAGTCCGAACAGAAGTTGAACACCCAATCCCCTGACCGACTATCTAGTGTGTCTGACCAATGATTACGTTACAACCCAGAAGAACAGAAGAAGACTACCGCCGAGTCCCGACCTATCAGAGTCACGGAAACATGCCTGCACAGTGCAGTTGTTCAAAGTTCAAACCCTTTAGCTCACTCAATCGTGAACAAAAACCACACAGTGTTTGTTAGTTTTAAAGTTTTATTTTCAAATAAGAAATAAAAAAAATATTTCTTCATTTTTAATAGCGCAGTATTGCGAGCGAGCACTGGTGATGAGATAGATGACGTTAAAGTTTAAACTAAATATAACTTAACACATCAAATTATTAGAATAACTGTGGGGGAGCCCCCACCTTCTTTAAAGTACTTAAAGTACTGCTGGTGATGAGGAGTAGGTGGTGAATTGTCCTGTTGGCAGAAGGGCAATGGAATCTTCTGTCTGTAATTATAAAAATGGTGCAGGTTAAAAAGCAAGCATTCAGCAGTTGTGCTAAAAAGTGTAGCATTTAATGGCTAACCATATAAAAGGTTATCTCCCTCCCCAAAACCGTCACTTTTTTTCATTCCCAATAATTAAAAATTAGTTATGTATTAACATTTTCTTTCATTACGAGACGACATAGGGGGTGGTGTATGGCATCTGAAAATATGACATGTTTTTTCCAGACGTCACAACATCGGATGCGGCACCTAACCCCAGTGCCAGGGCCAGCAGTGCGGAGGGGTCCACTCCAGGTGATGCGGCTGCGCCACAACAAGTACCACCAGGAGGAGTTGGGGGGAAGGCTCAGCGGTGGCAGACGGTGGTAAGTTAATTTACTCCTTACTTATTGACATTTTTGAATAGGCTCGCAAAGGAGTGTATGATGTACTGTACAGTAGACAGTACACTAGTACAAGTACACTGTACTGTTAAGAACAGTTACTAATTTAGAACTAAATTTTTGCCAATCACGGAGAAGACAGTAAACCTTGACTTAGCCATAGCATTAGCCGCGGTAGTTCTCAGGTAAGCAATGGCCCCCTCTATGACTTCAACTCAGTTGGGAAACTTTTATCGTGAAGCCAAGTCATATCAGATGAACTTGAGGGATGTGATGAATGAAAAGGGAAAGAAGGGCGAAAGGAAGGACGAGCGAGTCGTAACATTTATGACTGTAAAGAACGATACGTGTTTTTGAATACAGGCAGAGGTGGCTGATAGGAAGGAATCACATGCATGGCTGCTTGAAGTAAGGATGGTTGAAGGAGAAAGAAAAGATGACTACCTGTGTGGGTGAATCAGAGAAAATGCATGTGTGGTGTGCATTGCAATATATCATTTGGGTCAAACCCAAATGCAAGTCAAGACGGTGGTTTACCAAATAAAATGAAAAGTGTGTTAGTTGGTTGTTGAGAAAAAGTAAACGTGGTACAGTTGAGACATTAAGAAGAATGATAGACGTTTACTTTGGGAGCCTGGATGGTATCTTCTTCTTCTTCCTCATAGATAGCAGAGGTGTATGTAGTAGAGCAGACGCTCAGTGGATGAAGAGTGTTACTTTGATCAGCATGTCCATGCCAGAATAGCAAAGTTGAGGAAATCCAAATACTAGAAGTTGTGATTGTTCAGAAATATTCCCTTGACTAACAGTACAGTAGTTTACTTTGCAAGCACAGCATATATTGTCAATGTATTGTATAGTTGACATTATATCAAGTAAAGTCCCTTCCTCCGGCAATTATGGGTACCACATTCACTCAGTATGTTAATAATTTTCTTTCAGCTGTGTCATGGGTGGACTATCGCTGTTGTTCACTCAATCTATCAAAACAAAGCACCTAAAGCCACCCATCATATAAGCAAAGATCATGTGATCAGCAGGATATAGGATCAGAAATGAATAATCGTCATTTTCCTTTTGTAGTAGTCAAGGCCCGGGGGGGCAGTGCAAAATATAAATTACATTGAGCAGTAGCCCTTGATGTTACCGAGTACGGCCAGTGCCGCCCCTATAGAAAAGTAAGAGCTTCCCTATCACCACCTGCATGTACTGCTTAAAGTAATGCGAGTCTGCATCATCATGGCTTGTGTCTGTTTTTCTTGGGTGCAAGCTGAGTGAGCTGGCATTATGCTGCCGGCTAGGCTACCACAAGTTCACGTACAAGTAATTTCTTTTGCAAAACAAGAGAAAAAAAGAAGAAGACTGGTGTAGTCTCTGACTCTCTATGTGACTATGTAGTAGTGAGTCCATAGTGCTGCTAATAGAATTCCTGAAACTCTCACTAATGTCACAGGCCTACAAAGATGGCGGAAAGATACATGCCAAAATGTTATACTGTGGTTGCAAGTTGCTAGTGTTACTGACTTTGAGACAACTTTCTGATGAATTATTTTGAGTTAGTATTAAAGACTATTGGCTACAGTATTTTTCTTTCTTTCTTCAAATAGATCCTCCGCAACAAAAGCTCACCTGGAAGGAGATGGCTGTCTGGGCCAGGGCCCGTAAGCTGGAGGCCATTTGCGCTGAATATCGGCGGCTGTAGGCTCAGGAGCAGAACGAGGAGGCGGCAACTACTGCATCCTCCTCCAGTGCCCCCGGGTCCTCCAGCCAGCAGCCTCCAGCTAAACGGCGCCGTGGCCCGACAGCCTTCCGCCGCCGCCACACAGCAGCAAAAACAACTGCTGCCCCCCCAGAGCCTGGATGACACGAGTGTGCCGCCTCAGAAAAAGAGTGGACTTCCTGGAGCGCTTGGCCGAGAAACAACAACGCCAGATGCTGGACCTCCGCAAAGAGCTGCAGGACCTCCGCAAAGAGCTGGGGGACCACCTGTCTACAGGACACCGCCGGAGGAAGTGACTGTCCCTTGCCCCTTTTTTAAAGACTGTTGGGGGGTGGGAATCATGAGTTGGGGATTATTTGGGACTTTTCAGAGGACTATTTGAAATGGACAATTGTTTGGGTTAGGGAGGGGTGGGACTGGTTTATTTTTGTTAGAGTAAATACAATTATTTATTTTACATACTTCAACATAGTGTATGCGTTGATGTTATTTTGTGGGGTGGTGGGCGGCACGTTTGGTTTCCTCAAACTTACCAGCATGAATTATCTAAAACGTCCAAAAATGTTCAAAAGTGCCACTAACAGAGTTAGTGAATTCAATTGGCCTACTAGTACTTTACTAGTACTACTGTCAGTCTTTCCTCTGAGTCCTAGCCCATTATTCTACCTCCCCAAAATGCTTATCTTACCTGTGACTCGTGTTTGAGAATAGAGCTAGGCACAGCGCTGGCTGCATGGCAAATGGCGATTATGCCACCCCGGACCGAAATTCCGTTGTTGTGGTGTTAGTAGGAGTGGTACCACACTAGCAGTAGCAGCATACGAAAAACAAAGTAAAAAAATGAGACATTGAGAGGCCTGAGAGGAGTATTAGAAGGAACAGTAGCCTAAGCAATGCTGAAGATAAGTATGGGGAAAAAGAATTGCATGGATGATTATGGCTACAACAAGAACAGTGACACAGCAGCATAACAAGTCTTCTTGACATGTAGGGGGATGATGTTGACGATGGATCCAATCGATGGTGGGCATGAAATTCAGAATTTATTTTAAAATACTCGTTGTTTTTTTAACCAGAATTACAATATCCTAGGAATTCTCTAGCTGCCTTAAAATTGATTTGAGGAGGTTGCTTGCACCTTATCCTCCCCAGCAAGTGTGTGGAACTATTGTTGTAATTTACTCACACCTCAATGAAAACCAAACAGCCCGGGGGAAGAGGGTTAGGGTTTGAAACTTGGATGGGAATGGGGTTTATGGGGAAAGTTTTGAGGAGAGAGGAAAAAAAAAAGCACAGCATGGACAAACAACAAACAAAGATAAACAAATCTTTGGCTATGTAGCTATCCATAAATCTTTTAAGGGACATAAAGGAAGTGCATGCACTACTGCATGCATGAAGTTGTTTGCTAAATGGATAGGTTACTGAAAAGTAAGTAGTACTTTCTACAATGTACTAACTATGAAGAAACAATGTGACAGTACAGGGATGCAGTAATTACGCAATTTCACTTGCCTATCTGCCCTCCGAGAGAAGAACCACTTAGTACATTAAATTAGCTTAAAAATAGCAAAGAAAAGTATACAATGGCTGGAGGGATGAATTGAAGCAGAGAGCAAACAAATGCACAGAGTCCCACTCATAGAAGTTCACAGCAATAACATTACTTAAAAGGTAAGTAGAAATGACGATGGACACTGTAACTGTATGTTGTTGTAGTTGTCCTGTTGAATTTGGGAAGTTGTATGCATCCAGCCTTTCCTCTTTTTCGCGGTACTCCTCCATCCCATCTGACGCTCCGTCAATCAATGTTGGGGACCAGAAGACACCTTGTCCACTGCCTGCCTGGCGGATGCTGAATTGCGGCTCGCTAATGGTAAGTCTGAGTTCATCCTTTTTCCCATTGCACAGGGTAAAAGCCGGCCAGTAATTGTTGATGGAAAAACAGGAAGTCATATTAAAACACCACGGAGAAAAAAATATAAGGTACGCTGTGTAGTGCAAAATAACACTTTCAGTTTCAGAGTCGACAGTATTACAATACATTTAGGGGGGTGGGAGCGCACCAGACACGCCCCAACGTAATTACCTCTTGCATGATGGTTCATGTAGTTCCTTATTTCTCGCTCAATTCAATTCAAAGTGTTCATAGCCAGTGCTGTATTATTAGTTTAAATTTGTATCCCTAGACACGTGTTTCATGATTCCTCAATCGTCAGTAGGGAAAAAAAGCAAAGTTCATAGGTTGCAGGGCATGCTGCCTCATCTCTCAGAACCAGTTCCACTCACAGCATGAAGGCGCAGGCTCCCGAGCTCGTCAGCTCACAAGAATTTGATACTTTTAGGGGGGTGGGAGCGCACCAGACACGCCCCAACATAATTACTGTGAGTGGAACTGGTCCTGAGAGATGAGGCAGCACGCCCTGCAACCTGTGAACTTTGCTTTTTTCCCTACTGACGATTGAGGCATCATGAAACACGTGTCTAGGAATATGAATTGAAACTAATAATACAGCACTGGCTATGATCACTTTGAATTGAATTGAGCGAGAAATAATGAACTACATGAACCATCATGCAAGAGGTAATTACGTTGGGGCGTGTCTGGTGCGCTACCACCCCCCTAAAAGTATAAAATTCTTGTGAGCTGACGAGCTCGGGAGCCTGCGCCTTCATGCTGTGAGTGGAACTGGTCCTGAGAGATGAGGCAGCACGGACTGCAACCTATGAACTTTGCTTTTTTCCCTACTGACGATTGAGGCATCATGAAACACGTGTCTAGGGATACGAATTGAAACTAATAATACAGCACTGGCTATGAACACTTTGAATTGAATTGAGCAAGAAATAATGAACTACATGAACCATCATGCAAGAGGTAATTACGTTGGGGCGTGTCTGGTGCGCTCCCACCCCCCTAAAAGTATAAAATTCTTGTGAGCTGATGAACTCAGGAGCCTGCGCCTTCATGCTGTGAGTGGAACTGGTCCTGAGAGATGAGGCAGCACGCCCTGCAACCTATGAACTTAGCTTTTTTCCCTACTGACGATTGAGGCGTCATGAAACACGTGTCTAGGGATACGAATTGAAACTAATAATACAGCACTGGCTATGAACACTTTGAATTGAATTGAGCGAGAAATAATGAACTACATGAACCATCATGCAAGAGGTAATTACGTTGGGGCGTGTCTGGTGCGCTCCCACCCCCCTAAAAGTATTACAATACATACAAGCATCATTTCGAAAGTGCGTACTCTGTGTCTCCTTTTCAAGGATAAATAAGTGTGGGCGAAATTAGCGGATCTTTCCCCTCAAGCTAGGTGTAAAGTGTAAACTGCGATTTTAGAACAAAATTAGACCTTCCCAGCAGTGCCCCCAGACCCCTCAAACCACCCCCAAAAAAGTAGAACACCCCCAAACAGGCCAAAAGCAAAAATAGAAAATGCCATCTACAGAGGCCTACCTGAAAATCGCTCCAAACGCGTTCTGCAGCTAGGCCCTAACCCCTCTTTTCCACCATGGCTTTTCTTCAAACCGCTTGCAATCAAAATTAGACCATCCCAGCAGTGCTCCCAGACCCCCCAACCCACCCCCAAAAACCTAGAACCTCCCCAAACAGCCCCCCAAAAACACGCAAGTGAGCTAAAAAAGAAAAACTTTTTCACCATGGATTTTCTCCAAACCACTTGCATCCAATATTAGACCTTCCCAGCAGTGCCCCCAGACCCTTCAACCCACCCCCAAAAAAAGTAGAACACCCCCAAACAGGCCAAAAGCTAAAATGGAAAATGCCACACTTAGAAAATCTACAGAGGCCTACCTGAAAATCGCTCCAAACGCGCTCTGCAGCTAGGCCCTAACCCCCCTTTTTCACCATGGATTTTGTTCAAACCACTTGCAATCAAAATTAGACCTTCCCAGCAGTGCTCCCAGACCCCTCAACACACCCCCAGAAATGGAGAACACCCCCAAACAGCCTCCCAAAAACACGCAGGAGTGCTATCCTCAGCGAGGCCTACCTTTAAATCGTGCCAAACGCGCTCTGCAACTAGGCCCAAACCCCCCCTTTCCACCATGTATTTTTTCCAAACCACTTGCAATCAAAATTAGACCTTCCCAGCAGTACCCCAGACCCCTCAACCCCCCCCCCAAAAAAGTAGAACACCCCCAAACAGGCCAAAAGCAAAAATAGAAAATGCCATCTACAGAGGCCTACCTGAAAATCGCTCCAAACGCGTTCTGCAGCTAGGCCCTAACCCCTCTTTTCCACCATGGCTTTTCTACAAACCGCTTGCAATCAAAATTAGACCATCCCAGCAGTGCTCCCAGACCCCCCAACCCACCCCCAAAAACCTAGAACCTCCCCAAACAGCCCCCCAAAAACACGCAAGTGAGCTAAAAAAGAAAAACTTTTTCACCATGGATTTTCTCCAAACCACTTGCATCCAATATTAGACCTTCCCAGCAGCGCCCCCAGACCCTTCAACCCACCCCCCAAAAAAGTAGAACACCCCCAAACAGGCCAAAAGCAAAAATGGAAAATGCCACACTTAGAAAATCTACAGAGGCCTACCTGAAAATCACTCCAAACGCGTTCTGCAGCTAGGCCCTAACCCCCCCTTTTCCACCATGGATTTTGTTCAAACCACTTGCAATCAAAATTAGACCTTCCCAGCAGTGCTCCCAGACCCCTCAACACACCCCCAGAAATGGAGAACACCCCCAAACAGCCTCCCAAAAACACGCAGGAGTGCTATCCTCAGCGAGGCCTACCTTTAAATCGTGCCAAACGCGCTCTGCAACTAGGCCCAAACCCCCCTTTTCGACCATTTATTTTTTCCAAACCACTTGCAATCAAAATTAGACCTTCCCAGCAGTACCCCAGACCCCTCAACCCCCCCAAACATCTAGAACCCCCCCAAACAGCCCCCCAAAAACATGCAATACTGCTGGGCCTCAGTTTAACTTGTGCCAAAACGCTGTCTGCAACTAGGCCCAAACCCCCCTTTTCTACCATGGATTTTCCTCAAACCACTTGCAATCAAAATTAGACCTTCCCAGCAGTGCTACCAGACCCCTTAACCCACCCCAAACATCTAGAACCCCCAAAGCAGCCCCCCAAAAACATGCAATACTGCTGTCCCCAAAACATGGGAAATCTCAAATCGCGCCTTGACAAAAAAGTGCTGTTTTCAGCACTTCCACTACTTTTATCCTCTTGAAACTTACCAGGACACTTGTTCCAGTGATTCCCAAGAATCTCAGCAAGGCAGAACAAAATCGATCCACTGTAAGGTGTACGACTAGTTCACCTAAACACTCGTGCCCGCAAAACACAAAAAAAGGCCACAATTCGGCCAATTCTGAAAAAACGCCAAACCCCCTAAAACCTTGCCAACATCATTATGAACGAGCCTGCATCGGGCCCTGAGCCCTAGACTCCCGGAACCCTACCAAATTATTAATTAACCCCAAAAACCCTAGTAAAACGCACTGAATCCTAAACCCTAGAAATGCTTTGTCTGTCTGTGTCAATGAGCCTAGGTATGCTACACCAGGTTGCTTCACTCAGTGGTGCCTGCCTTGACCGTCTGCATGGCCCTGCCGCAAGCATGGGCCAAAAACAAAAATCCATTCCGCTCGCGAAATGTTCTGTTTTTCGGCGGCAAATTCACAATCCGAGAATCTCGCGAAATTGCGGAAAATTCGCAAACTCTTGAGCGTAACAGATTTTTGGCCCATGCTTGCGGCAGGGCCATGCAGACGGTCAAGGCAGCCACCACTGAGTGAAGCAACCTGATGTAGCATACCTAGGCTCTTTTACACAGACAGACAAAGCATATCTAATTGTATGCAGCAAGCCACATAGCTCCAATTTTACATGAACTGCTGTACTCTGTAATCTGCCCAGCATAACAACACTACACTGCCTCGACCACCCCATACCAGGACCAGACAGACATGTAGTTCTGCTGTAGTAGTTGTTGTAGACTGGTTTACCTGTTTGACACTCAAGAATTGGCCATAGTTCTCCCTTAAACCGAAGCTGATGATCCATCCATCGCTGTGAGTGACTAGAAAGAAAAAATATATAATATTTAATCAATTATCATGGTATATTGGCAAACAGTAAGTCCAAGGACATTTTGCATATTGGAAAATGCAATGTAGTTGCCCCTGCAGTTGAAGTACATTTTGAATTAAACAAGGTTAAAAAAAGCAGAGTAGACTTGAGTTACATTTAGTGTGTAAAAGATTAAATAATAACAGTAGACATATGATTCATTTTATGCACAACAAACAAACAGCAACTGCTTTCATCAGAGCCAGACAGCCATTGATGTCCACTGCATGCCATCTTCTTCTCATTATTCATTACCTGTTCCACTTTTTGTACGCATCTTCTTCTGAAAGTGCGGGACCACAGGGCATCCTCTCCTGTCAATTTCAGAAGTAACTGTCAGCAATCAGCAAGCATGTAGTCAGTAATTCCAGTCCCACTTGAGGGGACTCGTCTACGAGTACAAAGACAAAGTTTCTTTTCTTTATTCTGCGTAATCCAGCCATCGGCCTTGAGGGAAATGGATAGGGGGAGTCTGGAGTAGGAGGATAGAGGAGCATGATTGAGTTGTGAACTTGTGAACCTCAGGAATGCAGGCTGTGACACCTTCATATCAATAAGGAAAGAAGATGAAGACAGTGCTGCCGATGGACTTGTTGTGATTTGGTGATTAGAGTTTTGTTGTGGTAAAAGTTGCAAAACAAAGAAAGACACACAGGAATAAAAGTGAATAAGGACAAAAAAAAAGGAAGTCATTTTCAGGCCTCGGTGTCCGGGAAGTAGAGCTCGTCCTCAAACTCAATGAATTGAGATGGGAGTAGGTGAGCTAACAGAGAAGAACTTCCGTCACCTAAGTCGGTGTCCTCTTCTTCCTGCGTGCATTCACGTATTTTGTAATCTGGTGGTATGGAGTGCTGATTCATCTTGATCGGTGTTAACCTCTCCACATTTTTTGGTGAGAGGCGGGTCCTTTTTGAAGTTACAATGGCACTAGCAGCACTGAAAACACGTTCAGAAGACACACTTGCGAGTGGGCAAGACAAATAATTTAGAGCCAGGTTGGTGATCAGTTGCCAATAAGGCCTTTTCTGATACCAATACAGTAATGTGTTCCGATTAACAAAGACCTCTGTTGGGTCATTCAGATAGGCCTGCACCATCGACTGAAGGTTCTCCAGGGTTTCTCCACTTTGCGTACCCTCTGTGGCCTTTGCATCACTGGAATGAGCAAACCCTTGATGAGTTAGCCAATCCGCTTCAGACAATATTATGGTTGGGCCTGGTGCAGGAGAGGATGATAATACGGTTGCTGGTGTTGTTAACGGCTGAAACCTTCGGCCACAGATTCAGAAGTGGAACTTGACGCCGGATGGCCTGCTGATTCAGTTGTACTTCTGTCGGCTCCTTCAATTTTCTGCCGCTCTTTTTTTAACCGAGTGGCTGACACAGCTAGCCAATGTTTGTACTTTGAAACATCTGCTTCATCAAAAGGAATGAATGCTTTGCTGGCCACTGCCTTTTTGTACCGTGGATCCAGAATAGTGGCACAAACGTAATGTTTTTCTGTATGTATGTTTTTAAGCCTTTCATTGGCAACTAAGCAGCTTAATAACCGCTCCACCAACTGATATGCGTCTTGCTTTTCAGCATCATCTCGGAACGTTGAAGACACCGCCTTCAGTTGGTGCTCTAGCATGCGCAACAATGGGATAGCTTTGCCCAAAGAACAGTCCTCCCTGCGGACTTCACGCGTGAAGACCTCAAAAGGACGAAGCATGTCTGTCAGGCTTGCAACTAGCTTCCATTCCTCCAACTCTAGCCTCATGTCTTTCATAGTAGAACCCAGTTTATAGACATACTCATTTATTACCCCCACTGCTCAGACAGATGCTCAAGCCTGTAAAAGGTTGAGTTCCAACGTGTTGCCACCTCCTGGAAGAGTCCTTTGACTGGCAGTCTATGTTCATGTTGAATGTTCCACAGCTGCTTCCAGGCCTTAAAAGAATGGCTGAAATGTGTGCAGATTCTTCGGCAGGTGGTCAGTAACTCGCTGACTGCGTTTTATTTTTTCAAGAAATCTTGCACCACGATGTTAATACTGTGCGCCAAACACGGCACTCTGAAGTAGTTACCATCCTGCATGGCCTTAACTATATTACTGCCATTATCCATGGAAACATAACCAATCATGCAATTTCTTGGTTCCAGCCATTCATAGACCTTTCTATCAAACTCCTCCAAAAGGTTAGGTGCAGTATGAGTTTTCTTCATGGCAAACATGGCTACTGTTGCATGTTTCCGAGTAGCTTTAAAAACTGTGTCCATGTAAACACCTGCTTTTAACTTGTCTTTAACCCCTGCAAAAGAGACCCAGTGTGCAGTGATGCACATGTAATCAAGGGCTTGGCAACTGGTCTTCATATCTGTTGTCAGGTGGATAGTGTGAACAGCACTCTTCTGAATAGCTGCGCCAATCACCTCCAGCACATCTTGATGTAGTGCTGGAACAGCAACCCTGGCAAAATAGGACCGGCTAGGAACTTCCATTTAGGGCAGACTGTTGCCACAAATTCTAGAAAACCCACCCCTTCCACGAAGGAAAAAGGGAGATGGTCCAGTGCTAGCATTTTAGCCAGCTTTGCGTTATAAAGACGTGCCGTTGGGTGGCTGCGTTCAAATGGCGCATCCGACCAAAACAATCTGCTAATGGTGGTCTGGACCGTTTTACGTGATGATGATGATGCAGACTTCTTCAAACCAGTTAGGCTCATTGATGTACTTTTTCACATTGGTGTCTCTCCCAGACTCTTAGTGTGCCTCATACATGTTGCAGGGATAGAGGGTGTGGGCGCTACCACTGCAGTGCTGCTGCCAGGGGTACTGGGTGTACCAGAAAAATATCTGTCGCTTCTTCACTCCCCCCCAGCACGATAAGCCCCTCGTCATCATCATCAGATGCAATATCAATGTCTACATTTGGATTTGTACTTTTGGCTTTCCGGATGTTACTTAGGTGCGCCTCCTACTGGATAATGTGGTGTTTTTTAGATGACCTCTCTGGCCTCCAGTGCAAGAGTTGGTACCAAGCTTACCCCGACTAACTACTTGTCTACAAATCGAACAAATGACCATGTGTTCCGCCTTTTGGCTAACAGTAAAGAAGTCCCAAACTGGGGACTGGAGATGTCTGCTGGTGGTGGAGGTGCTACTTTGAGTTTCAATGCCAGATGAAGTGGAGGATGGGCATGGCTGAATTTGTTTCTGTTGTTCACTTACAGCACCACTACTTGAGGTAATGGAGGTCGAGCTGGATGGAGGTCCCTGCGGACCCTTCTGACTAAAAAATATGGAAGCTGTAGGTCGTGTTGGTGTTGTAGTTAACTGCATTGGTTGTGCTACCAGTGCCAGCAGCCATTCGAGATAGGCTCAAAATGTCTGTCTGCTGCCTGCCTGCTGGGGCTAGAGTGACGACTGTTATGACTGGGTCGTCGTCAGACTGTTCATCAGCAGCAGAAACCACTTCTTGCTCGTCGTCATCATCAGCCATTAGTGAAAGCCTTGCGGGAACCTTCCTTTTAGGCTTAGCTACCTTTGTCGGCTCATGGCGTGCCTCCCTCTCAGACTGCATTGCTGGGTTCCAATCAAGATCAAGGTCATCAGAAGGAAGGGGGCTTGAAGAAGAACTTGTAGTTGACCTCCTTGACCTTTTTCTTGCTGTGGATCTGGAAGACAATGGATCATCCTCAGGAGGAGTGTCTTCCTCGGATGATACCTCCGCTTGAATCTCGATTTCCTGATGTGCCCCTACTTCTGGAAGAACAAGCATTGTGGGCAGTTGTGCCTCTCCTTCCGCCTCTCCTTGTGCCTCTACTTGCGCCTCTACTTGCGCCTCTCCTTGCGCATGTACTTGCGTCTCTCCTTGCGCATGTACTTGCACCTCTCCTTGCGCATGCACTTGCCCTTGTACTAGTTGCACCTGTGGTTGTCGTTGCGGCTGTGGTTGTTGAATACTCGTGAGCTGAGTTACATCCTGCGTTGATTGGGTGCTACTTTCTTGCGATGAGTCAACATCACTGGTCGATGATTAGGGGGGACATTATGATTGGGGGGGATTTTAACATTCTTATGGATGCAAAACTAGATTTGACTGTTTTGTCTAAAAAACAGTTTAAGCCCAAATCACGAAGATCTATTATTCACAATATAACAATACTTGATCTCTGTGACCCTTGGCGCTTACACAATCCACAAAAAAAGGATTTTACCTGTTGGTCGGGAAGACATACATCTTCCTCCCGCATTGACTTTTTTTTGGCCTCCAGGCAGTTAGAATTCTCTCGTCAAAGTTTCTTACACAATGGGTTCTCAGATCACGCTATGTTGGCTATTGAATTCGTGGTTGGGGAAGATATTAAAATCCCTAAAAGATGGCTATTTAATAAGACATATTTACAGGATGATAATTGGATTATTTCATTAAAATCGGAGATCTCTGAGTTTATAATACGTAATTCAGACACTGCCCCTCTTCACATCGTGTTGGATTCGTTGAAAGCTTTTATCCGCAGCATCATAATAAGTAAGGATGCATCGGAACGGCTTGCTCTTAAGCAAGTAAGAAACTCACTTTACCAAAAAATAAATACCTTAACGTTATTACGGCAATCTGATCCCTCTAGTATTGTTCAAAATAAATTAAATGAAGCAAAACGTGAACTTAGCACAAATTTTTTTAAACAGAGCGAAGAGCAATTTCAAAGACAATCTCAGAAAATCTATGAGGAGAGCAACTTTACCGGCAAACTCTTGGCCTGGCAGGCAAAAGAACAGGCTGCCGCGAATCAGATTTGCTTGATAAAATGCCCCATTACACGTATAGAGACATCACAGGCTGCAGCAATTGGTACTATAATGCTCTCCCATTACCAACAGATATATAGTCAACATCAAAATATAGATCACTCTAAGCTCGCTAATTTCTTAGATAGATATGAAATGCCTTCCCTTTTACAAAGGGGTCAGGAAGTAATGTCGAACCCATTTACTAAGGCCGAATTAGAAGTGGTGGTCAAGGACTTATCAATTGGTAAGGCTTGTGGTCCGGATGGCCTTCCAGCCGAATTCTTTAAGGTTTTTTTTTTTTTTTTCACAACGATTTTATTGATAAAGATGAGCATATGGATGAAAGTGGCATCCCACAATCAGGACGATACCACCAGGCATTGTAGTTACATTTGCAAGATAAATCTGAGCATTGAAGCAATGAACCAGCGGAACCATTGGTACAGAAAACCCCAACCCCATCTTCCTTATTTCAGAATTTACCTACCCAACTCCCCGAACCCCCCCTCAACCCTCCCTAACCCTATGCACGTGTGTGTGAGCCATATGCACCGTATCACTTTGCGCAGCAAGTGTGAGTGTGGGAGTGGACTTCTCCGGGGCAGACTAGGCTATAGGTCTTCCTCCGGGTCCTCCGGGGGGTCCAGCGTCAAATCTCTATAGTCTGCCCACCGCTTCCATATCTTGAAATGTTTGCGAGGGCAACCCCGCGCCTCAAAGATTGGCCTCTCCAGGCCCATACAAAAATCTAAGCCTGCCTTCCACGCAGCCAGGGGGGGGGGCCTCACATCCTTCCATGCTCGGGCCATATCTCTTTTGGCTACCATCAGTCCCAGGAGGAGCAGGTGACGCTTATAGACATTACCACCAACCCCCTCCAGGATGTGTAGCAGGCCCAGGCGGTGGGTACGGGGAAGGGTCCAGCTCAATACCTCCGACAGACAGCCCCATACACCCCTCCAAAAACCAGCTAGTTTTGAACACGACCACACCGTGTGGAGCAATGTACCTACTGCCGCCCCACATCTCAGACATTCCGGGGACTCAATCAGGCCCGCCTTCCACAGACGCTCTCGAGTATAGTAAGCCCTATGCAAAATCTTGAACTGTATGAGGCGAAACCGCATTGCTATAGCTGCCCCCCTCGGGGATTCTAACGCCTCCCGCCAGTCATCCTCATCCAGCGGCCCCACATCGGCCTCCCAGTGCGCCTTCAGCCGAAGAAGAGTGGAAGAGCAATGTACAACCATGGTCTGGTAAATGCGCGATACTTTCTTGTCTCCAAGGTCGCCCATGAACACCTTCGCCTCGATCGGGCTGAATTCCGGGAGCGAGTCAAGATTAGTGATACTGGGCGTCAATGCATGTCGAAGTTGTAAATAGCGATAAAATTGAGATTGGGGCATACCAAATTCAGCACTAAGAGCCTGGAAAGATTTGAGAGTCGTCCCGGACATCACGTGACCGAGCTGCGATATCCCTATTGAGTCCCATCCATCGAAGCCTGATAGCTTAGAAAGTTCTGGCAGCAAACCGTTACGCCACAACGGCGTTTCCACGGTCAGTCTACCCCACCAACCCATACGACGCAGGGCCTGTCGCCATATCCCAAATACAAGTTGAGTGACTTTCGGCAACGGCCGACGTAGCCGGGGCGAGTATAAGATAGTGTGGAGCGAGTTATCTCCCATCAACGCACGTTCTAGAGCGTACGCCGGATCTCCACCGTCCCCATACCACCATTCATTTAGAACAAGAAGATGGGCGGCTTGGTAGTATGACCGTATATCCGAGGTGGCCAGGCCCCCACAGTAAGTGGACAGGAAACATGTGCGCAGCGCCACCCTGGCGGCACCACCAGCCCAAAGGAAACGGCCCAGTACTGATTCAACCCGCCGGAACCACTGGGGCGAGATAGGATACGGATGGTTCTGTAGTTGGTAGAGTAGGCGCGGCAGTGCAACCATCTTAAAGATAGCCGACCTGCCAAAAATGGAGAGAGGCATTCTGGACCAAGTTGTAATATCTGCCTGGACCCGCTCCCAGACGGGCAAGAGGTTATGGTCCCAGGCCGCGTCCACCGAGTTCGAAAGGAATACCCCAAGGTATTTCAGGCCAGCAGTGGCCACCTGCAGTTCCGAAGCCCAGGGATCCGTCACCATATCTCCCTGTATCACCCATAGGGTAGATTTACGGACGTTGAGGTACAGACCCGACACCTCTCCGAAGAGTTGCATGACCTCCAGGACACGTGGGCCGGAGTGCTGTAGATCGGTTAGGAAGAAGAGGACATCGTCCGCGTATAGTGCAATTTTATCCGACAGTGTGGTATTCCACTCAAAGCCCCGTATCAACGCGTCTCTACGAACTCTGGCCGCTAGGGGTTCCATCGCTAAGGCAAAAAGATATGGGGAAAGAGGGCACCCCTGTCTTGTCCCTCGGCCAATGCGGAACTTCTCTGACACTGCCCCGGCGACTCGCACCGACGCCGTGATGTCCGTATAGAGTAGTTCGATATAGGAGCGAAAAACCGGGCCCAGGTTGAGCCACGACAGTAGTGTAAACAGGTATGTCCAGCTGACCGAATCAAAAGCCTTGTTGATATCAGCCAACAGCAGTGCCGCCTGGTCCCCCACGGCCCCAACAGCGCCTAGCGCCGCCTGTGCCCGTCTAATATTGTGTCGCGTTGCCCGGTGGGGCATGAAGCCCGCCTGATCAGAGTGAACTAGATCTGTAATATACGGAGCCAGGCGGTTCGCCAGGGCCTTGGCCAGAATTTTTGCCTCTATGTTGATGAGGGAAATGGGTCTGTACGAGTCATGGCTGCCCGGGGGCCTACCAGGTTTCTGAAATACCACTATTTCGGCATGGCGCCAATCGGGAGGCAACGTGCCCCGCGTCCTCGCAACCTCAAGAACTCGGCGATAGTGTGGCCCTAGCTGTACGTGGAATTTTTTGAAAAATTCACACGGGTAGCCATTGGGTCCAGGAGCCTTACCCGCATTAAGCTGCCCCAGAGCGTCTCCCAGCTCCTCCGCTGAGAGGGGTGCATCTAGGAGCTCCTTGGTCTCGTCCGATACTTGTACTGGCGGTAAACCCGCGAAAAACTGGTCCAATGCACCCTCAGGCAATCGGTCACAAGAGGCGTATTGGGCTTCAAAGTACGAGGCGAAGCTTGCCGCCAACTCGCCAGGGTCGGTCAGGACCTCTCCGTTACCGTCCATGATGCCCGGCAGCACAAGGGGTTGAAAGTTGTGTTGGCACAAGCGGTGGAGCATGGAGCACGACTTGTCCCCCCACTGATACACCCTACTCCTGGTGGCCAGCCACGCCTGTCTAGCTTCATCCATCAAGAGGGACGCATACGATTGCTGTGCTTGTAAAAGCCGCCTGAGCCCGATCTCATCTCCACCCTCGCGGCTTTCTCTTTCTAGGGCCTCCACCCGCTCAGCCGCCACTGCAGTTTGTTCCCGGCGCCGCCTACGGGCCCCCGAGCACCACGCGATATCCACACCACGCACGGTAGGCTTCATTGCTTCCCATACCACTTCCACGTCCGCCCCCTCTATCAAGTTCTCCCGCCAGTAGTGGTCAATGGTTTCTCGCAAGTGTTTAGTATAGGCTGGCTGTAGCAGATGCCACGAGGACATCCTCCACCGGAATGGCTGCCGTGTCCGCATGAGGTCTATGTTAACGGAGACTGGGGAATGGTCGGAGAGGCCCCTCGGCAAAATGGCCGCGCTCAGTACCCTACTCAGGCATTCCCGGGGTAAAAACACACAGTCTATGCGCGAAAATGACCCATGTACCGCCGACATGTATGTATATTCACGGGTCGCAGGATGGAGATGTCGCCAAGCATCCACCCAGCCCAGCCCCTCACTCATTGCATGCAGTCTAGTGGGCGGAGGGGAGGGGGAAGGAGACTCAGCCATTTCCAGGCGCCTCCGGCGATCCAAGCACACATCCATCACGTCATTCCAGTCTCCCCCAATTACTGCCAGTGGCCCAGATATATCGTCCCACACAGAGAACAGCCTCTCAGCCAGGGCCCACTGCAGGGGAGGGGGGGCATACACACACCCAAACACTATAGGTTCTGCGCCCACCTTGCCTTTCACAAACAAGTAGCGACCCTGTGGATCTATCCATTGTTTCTCATGAATATATGACATCCTACGGTGAATCAATATGGCCACTCCCCTGGATCCCCTAGTAAACCCGGCATGGAAAACATGTTGGTAGCCAAACCTCTGCAGGCCCAGTGCCTTCGTGCCCATCATATGAGTTTCCTGGAGTAGTAATACATCTGCCGCCGCCCTCTTACCCCATCGCAAAACCGCCCCACGCTTGATTTTGTCCAGCAATCCCCTGACATTCCACGTGACCACTCGCATAGAGTCCTCAGTAGTCCGATGAATCGAATCAGCCATAGTCTATCGGAGTCCACCACATAAGCCCTCCGCTCCCGCGCCACCCACCACGCGCCACATGAGACATTATAGCAACACACACATGCACTGTACCATCCACCCCAAAGAACATCACCCACCCCCCTGCCCCACAGTCCCCAACAATCCCAAACCCCAACTCAGCGGCCACAACCCTGACCGTCCAACCCCCGCTACCCCCCACCCTATACCTCAAAGAACCATGAAGTATCTGTCGCGGTATGAGCAGTCCCGAGACCGAAACAGCGGGCTCAGGCCCACTCATACCAATGGATCCCAACATCCCAATAAGAAACATCGAACTCTCCCCCCTCCCCTCGGTGTCCCTCTCACAACGGGAGAGTGGCAGCCACCATTACGCAGTCCCCGAAACCCCCCCCCCCCCCACAGTCTCATCTAATCTCAGTAGACAGTAGTAGTACTGTCACAGGGCCGCGATACAGCCATCAAGTTAGCAGGACTCAGGCGACCAGGTGCGTCTATCTGGGACTTGCAGTCGCAGTAACAGCGCACGGAGCCGAGGCCCCGAAGGCTTCAATGATCAGTGCTAGATTGTTCGGAGTCTTCGGTTCTAGCAGTGTGCTGCGTGCCGTCGGCCGAGGCCGCTCGCTTGCGTGATTTGGAACGTCTGGGTCGGCCATGTCTAGACGGTCGGTCCCGCTGCGGCCGAGGCGAGCCCCCAGGGGAGCCCGGATTGAGCCCCGGTTGCGGATTCGATCTGACCTGCACCGTTTCATCGGTCCACTTGAACACGTCTTCCGGCGTATCAAAGAATAGCGTCCGTGACTGGAATATCACTCTCAAGCGCGCTGGATACAGCAGGGAATACTGTAGCTTAAGGCCCCTCAACTTTGCCTTGGCTGCCATGAAGGAGTGGCGCTGCTGCTGGACGATTTTGGTGTAGTCAGGGAAGATCAATATCTTCTGATTCTCACATAAGAGGGTTTCCTTATTTCTGGCTTCCCTCAAGATGGCGTCCCTGTCATGGTAGTTCAACAGCCATGCGATCACCGCCCTAGGTCGCTCGCCCTCGGGTGGTTTCTGCGCCAGGGCACGGTGCGCCCTTTCAATGATGAAGCATGCAGACAGCGTCCCCGGGGGCATCCATGATTCTAACCACTGCGTAAGGAACTGTTCCATGCCACCCGTCCCACAGCTCTCTGGAAAGCCAAGGAAGCGGAGGTTGTTACGGCGCGCCCGCCCTTCTGCATCCTCCACACGGAGCGCCGTAATCCGCTGCGCCGATTCCATCGCCGCCATTCTCTTTTTAAGGTTGCTCACATCGTCCTCCACCACTGACACCCTGGATTCTGTCTCCGTGATCCGAGCCACTGCGTTCCTCAGGTCCTGGCGCAATAGTGTGACATCTGCGCCAACGGCCCCTATCTTGGCGTCCAGCGTGTCTCGCGACTGGGTTATGGCCGCCATAAGGGCCGCGTTATCCGGTCCTCCTCCAGGCGGGCCACCCCCCGACGGCCCGGGGCCCCCACTAGGCCCGGTGAATTTATCTATGGTGACCTGCTTAGCAGAGTTGTTACCCCCTCTGGTCATGATGGCAGCAGCAGTAGGGCCACTCGGCCGCCGTCGGCCCCTGGAAATCCTAGACAGGGCACTTCGGGCCGGCTTACTGATGGATGCAGCGCCGCGTGGATCTCAGTCCCTGCCCCCACACCAGCCGCCAGTGATCGTGGCTCGCTGTGGCCAGCAGTGCTCGTCTAGTTGGAGCGTGGGCTCAATGCTGCACACGCGAGGCCGTCCCTGCTGGTCCGTGGGCCCGGGGGGGGGGGAAGGATAAGTGGGGCCCCCACTACTCACAGTAGCTGCTGGAATACAGTGCAGTCGCTCCGGCACACTCGCCGCCGATAGGGCTCACCAGGGCACCCGTCTCCCCCGTGTGCTGCCGGCCCCAGACACCAGGCCGCGAAA
This sequence comes from Lissotriton helveticus, assembly GCF_964261635.1. Lineage (NCBI taxonomy): Eukaryota > Metazoa > Chordata > Amphibia > Caudata > Salamandridae > Lissotriton > Lissotriton helveticus. Next base: position 1,778,441,703 of record NC_136059.1, on the reverse strand, counting down.
ATCGAGGTCCCGGCTGCACTCGGGCCACCAGGCCGCCCCCGCCGCTCCGGGCCGTCCGCAGCGTCTACGCCGCCCTAGGGCTCAGCCAGGCCCCGGAGGAGCAACCCGTCAGCAGTCTCTCTGCCCCAGGGCACACGGGGCGCCGCCGCCGACCCCCGGCCGCAGCCCGCCTTCCGTCAGCTCAATAATCGAGGCCCCGGCAGCGCCGCAGTCCACCAGCCCGCACCACGCACTCCGCCGCCCAGCGCCGCGCGGATGCGTAGGATCTCCACTGGACACACCGGGCGGTCACAGGCACTTCTGGTATCCGCAACCCCGTTTTGGCTGTGGGTCAAGGGCTCGGGGACCAGGATAAATCGTCGGATCAATGGCGGGCCGGCGGGAGCTCGATCAAGCTGCAACCGCCATCGCCGCTTGCGTAGCCACGCCCCCTCTTTAAGGTTTTTTTTAACTCTTTTTCTGACTTATTGCTTCAATTGCTAAATTCCATGTTAGACTGTGGGCAAGCACCTGAGTCTTTTTGTGAGGTTACTGTTGTTAGTGTTCCTAAAAAAGGTAAAGACCCTAAAGCCCCTAACTCATACCGGCCTATCACCTTACTGAATACTGACTATAAGATCACCACCAAACTACTTTCAATGCGGTTTAAAACCATTGCAGCGTATCTTATTCATCCCGACCAATATGGATTAATTGCGGGTCGTCAACTGGTTACTAACACTCACTTTTTGGTTGAGGCTTTAGATTATTTTCAGACTAAGAAGATTTCTGCATTAATTTTACTTTTGGATGCAGAAAAGGCTTTTGATTTGGTAGTTTGGACAACATTATTTGTTATTTTAGCACATTTTGGAATTCCCCCACAAATTATTAGTTTAATTAAAAATGTATACACTGGTGCTAAAGCTAATATAATTATTAATTTGGTTATGGCTGGCACAGTGTCGGTCCAGCGAGGGACTAGGCAAGGTTGTCCCTTGTCCCCATTCTCTTCGCCTTTTTCATCGAGCCTCTAGCTGTAGCAATTCGTAACTCAGTAAATATTGTTCCTCCGAATTTCCTCCATGGCTAAAATTAAAATGTACGCAGACGACATTATGCTATTAATTAAGCCGGATATTCAATCTCAGTCTTTGGCATTAAAGCTTTTTGAGGAATTCGAAGCCTTAGGTGGCTATAGGATTAATAAAAAAAAGACCGAAATATTAGTCTGTGGAGGTACGGATTTTAACTTGCACCCAGATTTAGCTGGATGTATCAACTCAAGGCCTAAGAGGTATTTGGGGGTCTTGTTCTCCGTTTCGGTTTCAGACTTATATAAACTTAATTTTGAACCACTTCTTCGTAAAATACACTCCATGTTCGTTAGATGGAATCCCTTGCCACTTTCAATTCTAGATCCTGTGGCTCTGATTAAGATGTCCGTACTCCCGCTTTTTAATTTTCTATTTTCAACTATTCCATGTTTTATGCCTGCGGCTTTCTTTTCAAAGGTAGAATCTTTATTTGCAGGGTTTATTTGGGCTAAAAGAACTCCTAGATTAGCAACAGGGACACTCTAGGCAGACATAAAACATGGAGGTCTTTCTCTGCCCAACATTAAGGATTATTATAGCGCATACTTTGCCCAATATTTAGAGCGATTTAAAACTGGAATACAAAGCCCACATTTTTTTATTAACTTTTTTTAAAATTTAATTTGTCATGAGAATCAAATTCCCTCTCCTCTGCAAATTCCTAAATCTCCAAAACTAGTGCGATATAAGATCATGAATTGGTTCTTTAAGCGACGGGATGTTATCCTTAAAAGATACTCTCTCCCGCATTTCAATTCTTGGACCCCCTTAAAATATATTTTTACATATACGGGGACTGAAATCGGTCCTGACATCGTAATGCATTGGAATCGCATAGGGTTCAATACCCTAGTAGATTTTTTAAGGGATGAAGCTTGGTTAACTCCCGGTGAGATGCAACAGTTGATTCAGGGGAACTATTTGTTAATAGGTTCTTATACACTGATTTATAAGATGTTGGAACAACTGGACCCTAGAAATATTTGTTCATTTATTCAGCTATGGGATGATTTGTTTTTGATTTCACGGTCAAGGAAACCTGGGGAATGGAAACGCTGTTTAGCCCATCATATTTAGGTGGATTTGAGCTTGAAAGCCATTAAAAAATGGCAAGATCAAGAGAACCATGCTCTTTCTGGTAATGTTTGGAAAACTTTAAATAAATTGAACTTTAGTACGTTGCGTGGTTCTAACTGGAGAAGAATGTTATTTTTTAATAAATGGCTTTTATACCATACCCTGGCGGTTATTTCGAAAATGTATGTTAATACTTCTGCTAATTGTTTTAGATGTCCGCAATTTACCCCAGCCAACTAGTCTCACACTATAGTTCATTGTTCTAAAATCTTACCCTTTTGGAATGAGATTTTTAAATTTTTGCAAACTTACTGTGAGACTCAGATTACGTACAATGTGAAATTAATGTTGTATGGTTATGATTCCGATCTAGAATTTGTAGATCAAATGGTTAAATTGCTGTATATTGCAATGGCCGTAGGAAGGTCTTTAATATTGCAAAATTGGAGATCAACACAGGTTCCCTTGTTCCACGCATGGTTTCAAAAAATGAGGAATGTAAGAAGGAGTGAATTATTATACGCACAACGAATTGGAGGGACGAGGAAGATTGATAAAATTTGGAGATCTTATTATGAGTAGGTTTGGACTAATGTATTCATGTTAAAAAATCTGTCCTTTTCAGTATTGGAATGTATTTAGTGCTAATCCTTTCTCTGGCTTTTTGATGCTGTTTTTGTGTTTGTATTGATTTTATGACCCAAAGAACTTCAATAAAAAAAGTAAAAAAAAAAAAAAATAACCATCACTGGTCGATGGTGATTGAACAACCAAAGTGGCTGCCTCTGCATCACTCATGGACATGGACCTAACTTGGTGTGGTGGCACTGAGCACAATGAAGCGGAAGTGCTGCTCCCAGCTTGGTCCCCGGCGGACCCCACTGCTGCAGGCGTTGTTTTTTTTCTCGAAAAAAGTGTCTGTGGGCACACCAGTCTCCTTGGTAAGTGGCACCACTTGCTTCTTCTGCTCCTTCTTACTGGCAGTGGCAACTTTCTTTGTAGAGGAGCTACGGCCACCTTTCTTTGGGCCCATCATCTTCAGATGTCAGAACAGCAGGCCGCAGTTGCCCGAGTTGCAGAGTTGTCTGTGGCCACACGTGACGTTGTGCTGCACACACCGCTGAAGGACTTCTTCCTGGCACTGGTGGTTCTCTTGTGCACCTAAAACCAAAGGAAGCCAGAGGAACATCAGTTAAACACCTCAAAAAGTCAAAAAACAGATAAATATCAACACAATCCAATGCCATCCATGCCCTCAATGATGTTTAAATTCAAGGGGCCCCACAGAAAGACTATTTCCATGCACCACTGAGTACCCCTGGGCATAATGGTTGAAAGCAAGGCAAACAGGGTGCAGGCCTGAGCACACTGCCTGGCTTCAAAATGGCTCCTTGACCCCCACCACACGGCCAGGCCCTGCCTGGACAAGACCTCAAAATGACCTCCACCCACATGGCCAGACCCCAACAGCACCCAAAAAGTCGAAAAACACACAAAAATCACCACAATTCAATGCCATTCATGCCCTCAATGATGTATAATTCAAGACACCCAACAGAAAGACTTGGTCCATCCACCACTGAGTACCCCTGGGCATATTGGATGAAAGCAAGGCAAACTGTGTGCAGGCCTGAGCACACTGCCTGGCTTCAAAATGGCCCCTTGAGCCTTGACCAGTCCAATCATTTCTGGTAAGACTACAAAGGACTTCATAAAAAAGATTACTATATTTAGAAATAAAATGCAAATGTGCAAAGCAGTGAAAATGTTCTAAGCACAAAAAAGTGCAAAGAATAGGAAAGGAAAAAAAGGCAAAGTAAAAACAAAGGATACAGCTTATAGTAAAAGAAGAGAAAATGAATATAAAGATTTGCAAAAAAAATATTTTACAACAGAGTAGTCCATAATTTGATGAAAGATACAAATAAATATAGAACGAGATCAGTATTTTATAAAAAGAAGAAGCATATCAAATCCGTTGTTGAAAAGGCTTTTGAAGTAAAGAGGAAACTCTTTATTTTAGTAATAAACAGAATTGTATCACTAGATAAACCAATCCATTTAACGAAAGGCCAAAAGTAAGAGGAAAAGAGAAATTAACAAAAGTAATTTCTGTGATATTTTTTTAGGGGAATGGAAACACTCTTCAACTTCTGAGCCTTTTTTTAATGAAGAGAGTCATTTACAGAGCAATAATTTGTGCATGCAGTTGACACCAGTGGTCGAGCTTATGAGGTTAAAAATGGTTGTCCAATTGCGAAAGAGCAAATGGTTCCTAGAAATGCAGAAGAAGTGATAGCTGATGAAGTTCTAGGCAGACGTCCTAAAGCCCCAGTGTACACTTGGGATTGTAGTAGTATTTGTAGTGTACAACAAGAATCTATTGATAACTTACGCAATTTCTTGCAAGCATATTGTAAAAAAAGTGTTAAACAAAAGATGAAGGTGTTGCAAGGACAAAACCCTTGCAGAGTGAGAAAACACACTGGTTTGCATGGTCATTCTCTGGCTTGTCTTTCTAGGAAAGTGTGTCAAAGTGTTTTCATCATTTCAGGATGTTGGCAGTACATCATACTCAAATGCGGAAGTTAGGGCCAGATGTAGGTAAATGTTATTTACCGATTGTTAAATACCGAATTATACCGATTCGGTATTCAAAAATCGGTAAATGAGATGTAGGTAAAAAATCGGTATTTTTTACCGAATCGGACATGAGGGGAACATGACGGCCGGCGGAAGCTAACGGCCGTGACGGAGCTCCTCCCCCTGACTATGGAGACTATGGCGTTTTGAGCCCGGCAGCAGCTTGTCGGTCTCTCCGTGTTCAGGTGCATTTTTTGCAGTTTTTTCGGCGCTCTCTGCTCGGCGTTTTTTGCACTACGGGAAAGGAGGAGAAGCACCACGCGTACCGTATGCAAGGTATTTCAGTGGGACCCTCTGAGGTTCTTACCGGGATCATTACTTCTTATTGTGTACAGTATACGCGGCATATGCCGATGCCGCCTTGACCCTGCCGCTTTTCCTGCCTTTCCTGCAGATTTTTATTTTTATTTTTTTATTAGTACGATACTAGTGGTTTTGTTTAATCTTAAAGATTACCTGCTGCCTGCTGCCAAAGTGTTGGGAGTGTCGGGAAAACACGGATGGTTTTCTCTGAAGGGGGCGGCCACCTTTCAGAGCCAGCTTGGCTCCGTGAGCTAGGCGCTGCACGACTTTGGCGGAGAAATACGGGCAGGGTTATTAGACCCGTTTTTGGAGCAGGGGCAGTCAATATTGATCATGTGAAACCCCCGCGAGTGTATCGTTACAGCTATCCTATATTTGCGGAGCAGTTGGACTTTTTGTTAAAGGCTGGGGTGGTCCAGGCTCACAAGAGAGAAGAAGGCTGGAATCGGAACAAGGAATCAGGCAATTCACACATAAAAAGTTTCGATATTGGACACAAATTTAATCAATTTCCTGTTAGAGGGTGTTCGCCCCCTGGTCTCCTTTGTGATAACAGGAAGAGGTTTTGGATGGAGACAGAAGGCGTTAGTGCTGTGGTTTGCGACCTCGTTGTTCCGGCACTGGAATTTGGCTTGGTAGATATACCAGTACTAGAACAAAGGAAGGCACATCAAACGAGAGTCACCCGCTATACACTAAGAAATCGAGCTGCTAACCAAACATTTGCCCCACAAAACTCACTAAACGAAACTCCATCTGTCTCTCCACCCATAATTCAAGTCAAGCCTACATCACGCAAAAAGAAAAAGAAGGGGGGGCTTCCTAGAGTAGATACCCCTCCTGGAACAGGGAAAGGCTGGAGGAAAGCTAAAGCTGGCACCTTAGCTTCAGCGAAGGTAACACCGTCGCTGAAATCCTACTACAAGGTCCTCTCCTCTTCTGGATCTGAAAAGCAAAAGACAACGGCTGCAATCAGTACTACACCTATCCAATCTGAATCTGACGTAAATAACGTTGTCCATACTTCGAGTAAAACACAGGCAGATACGGCATCCGCTGTAACGAACACGGAGGGTGTGCCAGCTAAATCTGACTGCAAGACACAGATGTCATCATCGCCATTAGCGGGCACTGTTCATCCCGCAATTGAACTTTCCAATAGCTTTTCTGCCCTAGATATCCACGATGTCCAAGATGACGAAGGGGAGCAGGATATAGTTGTGAGAGATCTGGGGGGTTCCAAGACTGATTCATCTAACCAAGAGGAGGTCGGCAGCACCCACAACCCTGAGAGCACAGGCCCAATTAATAGTAATTCATCTACTAGTCAAACCTCTCCGACAGACTCTATCTCGGGGTCTTTGGCAGCTATTCTATTGGGCCTGAGGGAGGACATAGGGAAGCGCTTCTCCATATCAAAGTCGAATCAGATGGCCATTCAGGCCTCGTGTGAGGCCGTGGCCAAAAAGGTGGAGGAGGTTTCCCTAAGGACTGACGCCTTGAAAGCAAAGCTCCCTAAGATCAAAGAAGCAATTGCCGCTTCCTCAGAAGCCATGGATAAATTGGCTCAACAAAACCGAGATATGCAGGATGACCTTGAAAGACTTGAAAATCATTCAAGGAAGAACAATCTGAAATTCTTGAATGTGCCCGAGGACCTCGAGGGAAAAGATATAAAGGCTTTTATCGTTGCTGTCCTCAAAACTACTATCTTAAAGGACTCAACTGATGCTGATCAGGATTTATTGACAGATATCCAGAGAGTCCATCGCGATCTGTACAGAAGAAACCCTGCAAAGGAGCGTCCCAGGAAGATCCTTGTCAACTTCTTGACATATTCCATTAAAGAGAGGATCCTTTCCCTTGCCCTTAAAGCTGGCTCAATAAGATCAACATCCTTTTCTACGCCCTTCTCTTTCACAATACGTTCTGATGTTTCTCACATTACTGCGTATAAACAATGGGAGAAGGGTGAAGAGACTTACGATATTCAACTCATTAGGGGCGCGTGCCCAGCTTAGATTCCCCGCCTCACTCCGCGTAATGTGGAATAATCACGTGCACAACATCCGTCATGTAGAAGAAGCAGACAGTTTTATTGAAAAAATTAGGGGTGGCGGTAAAGAAGGGAATGGTGAGGCAATGCAGCTGGTAGTCAGGCGGTAGGGACAGCACGAGCAGTATATCTATACTTTCCTTTTTCTTTTTCTTTGCTTTGTTCCAATGTATTTTTTTTTTTTTTGATGATACACTAAATTAGGCCGAATCATTCTAGATCAGCAAGCACCTTTTCGTTTACTAATCCATATAGTTTGGGGGGAGAGAGCAGGTCCCGTCAAGGAGCTCAAGGCTCATGAAGGAAGAGAGGGTTCCCCAGGGAGGGAGGGGGGAGGAAAGGGTGGGGGATGGCAGGGGAAAAAACAAAAAAAGTCCTCATTTCACAATAATTGCAGGCGTATATATTTAGAAAAGTGGGGTCACCACGCTTCAGGGCGAGAGAGACGAGTTGATGACGGATAATAACATATCTTGTATTTCCTGGAATGTCAATGGGCTTAGATGTCCTGGGAGGCGTATGTTAATTTAAAAATATCTAGAGCAGTCCACGGCTAAAATGATTCTCCTTCAGGAGACCCATTTAAGTATCACTGAAGCAAGGGAATTTTGGGGAAAAATTAGATGGATAGCCTCATTTTGCTGCTAATAAGGGAGTAGCCATTCTGATTAAAGTGGGTAGTGGCGGCACTCTAAAATATAGTTTAACAGATCAGTCAGGGCGGTGGGTCCTAGCAGGGGCCGAGTTTAGTGGAAAGGAGGTAACTAATATATCATACTATGGGCCAAACATAGATGATCCTTCTAGTATATTAAACATACAGTCCACTCTGGCTCAGGTTAATACCCCTATAGTTATAGGAGGGGATTTTAACGTCCTCCTCGACCCCCAGCAAGACCGGTCCAACCACAGCCGCCACATTGCAGCCCCGAGATCTCGACGAGCCATGAAAAATATGATGCATGAGCTGGGGCTAATCTATGCCTGGAGAGCTAAGAAGGGAAACGAGCCGGGCTTCACATATTTTAGCAAAAAGCATGGGCATGCCTCTTGACTGGATTATGTTCTTATGGATAAATTATGTCTGGACAAATTGGTAGAGATAGAAGTATTGCCCAGTATATTATCTGACCATGCCCCTGTGATGTTTATTCTTTCAAAAAGGGTGTTTATTAGAGCAACCACTTCCAGGTGGACTTTACAACGTACAGCTCTTAAAGATCCAGATTTGATCACTATGGTAACCGTATCTACTACCAACTATTTCTCCGATAATTGGGGATCAGCCCCGACTGAAATAGTATGGGACACATATAAGGCCTATATTCGAGGTCAGTTCCATAGCCTGATCTGTTCTAATAACAGGAAAGAGAAATTGAAGTTTAAAATCTTAGAAGACAAAATCTCTAATCTAGAGAATTTAAGGCAGAAATCCCATGCAGATAATTTATCTCAGATCCTGGTAGATCTAGATTGCCTCCGATCTGAATATCGAGCATTATTGGACCAGAAAGTTAAGGCTCAATGGGCTATATACTCCATGGAAAATTATGAGTATGGAGAAAAAGCAGGGGCGACCCTGGCCAGCAAGATCAGGGCAGACCGGGTGAGAAATAATATCAATAAATTAATTATCGATGACCAGGGTACCATCTCTTCTAAACAAGAAGACATGGAGGAACGACTTCTTGCCATGTTCTCTGAATTATATAAGGAAGAACAGTCCCCAAGCGCTAATAACTCACTGCGGTGGTTAGAAAATAAGGCCCCACCTAAATTGACAGATGAAGGGCGTGAGATTTTGAATGGACCATTTACGATCGAAGAAGTAAGCCTTCATATAAAAAAGATCAAAAATAACAAAGCAGCCGGTCCAGACGCCCTCCCTGGCGATGTATATAAAGTTCTCCAGCACGTTTTACTTCCAAGACTTTGTCAACTTTTCAATTACGTGTATAGTTTGGAGGGTAGGGTACCACCTTCTTGGAAGGAGTCCACAATTGTTCTTATACCTAAACCAGGAAAGGACCCTCTTAAGGCAGACTCTTTTCGGCCAATCTCCCTGTTAAATGCAGACTATAAGATCTTTACTAGCATTTTGGCAGGGAGATTGGCCAAACTGGCTCCCTTACTCATTAATTCTGACCAAAAGGGTTTTATGCCTGGTAGGTACATCCATGAACTGACTTCCCAGTTGATCGGCAGCATAGATCTGGCTGTGGCACGGTCGGAGCCCCTGGCTGTGGCTGCATATGACGCCGCGAAGGCCTTCGACCGTGTCAATTTGGGCTACCTATGGGATGTCCTGAACGTCATGGGGTTCGGGACAATCTTTCCCCATGTACTGAGAGGCTGCTATCAAGGGGCCTCTGCTAATATATTGTTGAATGGTCTGTTGACATCTCGTTTTAACATCAATAGGGGAACAAGGCAGGGGTGTCCTATTTCGCCCCTCTTGTTCAACCTCTACATTGAGCCCTTGGCGCAAGCGTTGAGGTTGGATGAGCGAATAACTCCATTTAAAGTGAACGAGTACAGCTGTAAGCTTGCGCTGTATGCGGACAATCTGATGATCTATACAAACAATCCAGCAGAGGTTCTCCCCAGAGTAGATGAGATTATGTCTGATTTTGGCCAATACTCAGGGTACCTCACTAATTCTTTAAAAACTGAAATAATGTGTTTGGGGACTAACAACTGGTATGGAGCTCAAAGTAGTCAGTTCAGATATCTGGGTATACTAATAACTCATGATATAACCAATATACCCCAGATAAACATTAAGAGGGTGGCCAAGGACATTGATCAGCTATTTCTGAGATGGCAGAACCTCCCCTTAACGATATACGGCCGAGTCAACTTGGTTAAAATGGTGATACTGCCCAAGATTACATACCTTTTTAATATGATTCCCCTGGCTTTCCCTGAAAGAATGCTCGGTAGAATTCAATAAAAAATTGGAAGTTTTATCTGGGCTAATAAGAACTCTAGGTTATCGTGGAAGAAATTGAAAAGAAGACTGTTAAAGGGAGGTTTAGCTCTTCCAGATGTCCTGGGGTATGCCCTAGCTTTCCAACTAAAGAACATCCGCAGTCTCCTCTCTAACCATGACGAATCCAACTGGGGAAAGATCTTGGGGATTATGGCTCGTCAGGAAGGGGGAGGGCCCGGTTTCTTGTACAAGTTTGGGGAACCAAAGTTCTATAAAAAGGTACGTCTAAAGGTTTTGAAAATGGCCTTTTTAGTTTGGGCCAGAGTTAAGGCAAGATGGGGCATAAAATATTATTCTGACCTAGCTCCAATTTGGGATTCCCCGGGTTTACCAATATGCCTTAAAGACAGTCTCTCCATTCCTATCAAAAGGGCTGGCATAACAGTGTGGTCTGACCTGGTAACATCGGAAGGGGTTCTTCCTTGGGAGGTGTTGAGGCTAAAGATTGGAGATTCTTTCTCCAGATTCAAATATATACAACTTTGTTCTTGGTTTTCTGTAGAGAAGCTTAACATCTGTGGCAATTGGGACATTGAATCTGCCCTTTTAACACCTGGGTATAAGAATAAAGAAGTGGGGTATTGGTATAGAAGTATGCTTGAGGTTGAGGAAGGGCATACACCACCATTGCATACTGTTTGGAATTCATCTCCCTTAGAGGCTGCCTCAAGCACACTATACGAAACATCTCTCCACTATCTTTACAGATTTGTCAGGACTGCTTCTCTTAAGAAAAACCATTTTTTTGTCTTAAACAGGTTATACTACACCCCCCAAAAGATATCTAAGTTTGCCTCTTCACCATGCTGTTGCCCTAGATGTGGTTTACCGGAGGCCGACGACATCCATATGTTTTATGAACGTCCCAGTTTAGATCTTTTCTGGGCCAATGTAGACAGAGCTTTGGAGGGCATTTATAAGGTTAAAATTAAGTTGAACACAGTTAGAATTTTTTTTGGGTTAGACACGGATTTTGGGGCAGATTTATGAAGGCCTTGCGCCTCCTTGCGCCGCAATTGCGTCACTAAATGTGACGCAACGGCGGCGCAAACAATGCGCCCTATTTACAACGTGACGCATCTAAGAGATGCGTCACGTTGAAAAGCCCTGAGCCATGAGGAGGCGTTCCTGCGCAGGGGGGGCGTTCCTGCGCAGGAACGCCTCCTAAAAGTGGCTGAGTGAAATCTATGACATTTCACTCAGTCAGTTTCTACGTCAATTCCTTACGCCTGCTTAAAGCAGGCGTAAGGGTGACGCAACATGCATTGAATGGGAGGCTCCTGTGCATTGCAGGAGTCATGTCGCACTCCTGCAATGCGCCGCCCGTGCGCCGAGAGATGCGTCACGCATCCTCACTGTCTTGCACCATGGTGCGCCGCATCATAAATGCGGCGCTCCATGGGTGGCGGAGCAGTGGCGCACTGTGGCGCATGTTAACAGGCGCATCCCTGGGGATGCGTCAGTTAACATAAATCTGCCCCTTTGTTTGTAGATTTGGTGAAACACAGGTGGCTTTATTTTTTAACCTTGTTCTTGTTGCCCGCAGAGAGATTTGTAAGATCTGGAAAGATCCGAGCCCCCCCCTGTACGAGAATTGGCGTAGAGCTGTATTGAGAATGGCACGCCTTGAAGCTGGCATTACACAAAATGTAAATAGTATGGTGTGGGATCCCTTGTTAGAGTGGGGAAAAGAAACGAGGTTGGTCTAAAGCCTCGGGGTCCTATGATTACACCATGCCCTGGACAAAATGGGCAGGCCGGGCCGGCCTAAGGCATAAGCAACAACTTCAGCCCGGGGCGCCCAGGACACAACTAGGGCTGTTAGTGTTCATTTTTGTTTGCCAATGGTGAAATGAGGATTAAAAAAAAAAAAAAAAAAAAAGAGAAAGAGCAAATGGTTCCTAGAAATGCAGAAGAAGTGATAGCTGATGAAGTTCTAGGCAGACGTCCTAAAGCCCCAGTGTACACTTGGGATTGTAGTAGTATTTGTAGTGTACAACAAGAATCTATTGATAACTTACGCAATTTCTTGCAAGCATATTGTAAAAAAAGTGTTAAACAAAAGATGAAGGTGTTGCAAGGACAAAACCCTTGCAGAGTGAGAAAACACACTGGTTTTCATGGTCATTCTCTGGCTTGTGTTTCTAGGAAAGTGTGTCAAAGGTTTTTTCATCATTTCAGGATGTTGGCAGTACATCATACTCAAATGCGGAAGTTAGGGCCAGATGTAGGTAAATGTTATTTACCGATTGTTAAATACCGAATTATACCGATTCGGTATTCAAAAATCGGTAAATGAGATGTAGGTAAAAAATCGGTATTTTTTACCGAATCAGTAAAAAACGGTATCCGTCTTTCGGAATTTACCGAATCTGTATTTACCCAATCGGTAACTACCGATTCGGTATTTCCCATTCATTCCAATGGGCCAAAAGGCCCATAAGAATGAATGGGAAATACCGAATCGGTAATTACCGATTCGGTAAATTCCGAATCGGCAAGCAAGCAAAAGTGAAACTTAAGAAAACAGCCAATCAGGTGCTACCACCCTCCCCCTCCCTACCAGGAAGAGGCTACACAGGCAGCTGCAACTAATTAGAAGGTTCTGGAGAGGCAGCCAGAGCAGAGCAGAGACACAGAGCAGCAGGGAGAGTTTTGTTGAAACTTTACAAAAACAAAAATGGCAAGCAGCAGTGAAAGTCAGAAGGCTAAAAGGAAGAGGAAGATTAAGTTCAGCAGCATGGAGTTGCAGGTACTTCTCTAGGAGGTTGTGAGAGTGCACAGCAAACTATTTGGCAGGCACTCCCTCACTGTCCCTGAGTCTGCAAAAAGGAAAATCTGGCTGGCAATTGCAGAAAAAGTTAATGCAGTGGGAGTCACACCCAGGAATACAGAGGATCTGAAAAAAAGATTTTATGACATCAGGAGCCTCACCAAGAAGAAGATGTCTGAAATGCACAAGCAGGCTGGCTTAACCGGAGGAGGCAGGAACCCAGTAGCCCTCCTGACTGACCTGGAGGAGTTGGTGGCCTCAACCATTGTCGTGGGACTCGGAGATGTGGACAGCTCAGCCCGATCTGCAACAAAAAAAGGTAAGACGCATGTGCAGCATGACACCCCATATCAACCTGCTTATCCTTTACCCTTTGTGGACAAGCCAACCCCAGTCCAGTACTGCTAGCACTATACAGGAGCAATGCATTATGGGAAATGTAGTCAGCCAATGTAAGACCATGTGTAACTGCGCAGACATCAGCTAGTCACTGAAAGTAATGCAGATAAATGAAAGTGAAATGTGTGAAGAATTTATTGTAGTCACTGTGACACAGTAGCACACAGTTGATATACGCTTATTTACACCTAGATGCAAAAGCAGCCATTAGACCCACAGAAACAGAAGGGACTGCACCAGCGAGGGAGGAGAGCGAGGAAGCAGGGCCAAGCCAAGTACAAGCCTCGCTGGAGGAAGGTGACACGACTGGCATCTCGCATGAAGATGAGACAGTACAGACCCCAGAGATGATGCACTCCCCACAGCTCTCACATTCCCCTTCCCTGGTTTTCTCACCAGAAACCTCCCCAACACTGTTCCTGTCCGCTCCAGCAAGCCCACCAGCCAGGAGGCGTGTCGTGGCCCCACTACCAGCAATGGAGGCAGCAGAGGGTGAGGCTCAAGTCAATGTACATGTGAGTCCTGCTGCACTGCAGTCCACCAATGACCCAGTCACCTCGCGCAGAAGGCAACGCAGAACCATGAATGAAGTGTTTCCTGTATAGCGCATACTTTGCCCAGTGGGCGTCAAGGCGCCTAAGTCAAATGCAGAAGCTAGCACCCTACCAAGTCCTATTCTCTCATAAGTAGGCCTTCTTAAAGAAATAGGTTTTTAGAGCCTTTTTAAAAGACTCGATGGAGGGGAGAGTTTTTATTTCAGTGGGGATGGAGTTCCATAGCTGCGGAGCAACCACGGAAAAAGCTCTGGCTCCCCATCTGGCAAGTTTGACACGTGGAACAACCAGTTGACAGAGTCCCGCAGAGCGAAGACTTCTTGTGGGGACGTACCGCATAAGAAGAGAACCGATAGCACTAGCAGGACCATCCATCAATGCTCTGTGGGTCAAACAGAGGGTTTTGAAGGCGATTCTGTGCTGCACCGGAAGCCAATGAAGCTCCTTCCTGGCTAAGGTGGCAGAAGAGGCTTTAGGGAGATCCAAAACAAAGCATGCTGCAGCGTTCTGAAGGATCTGCAGACGATGTATCAGGCCTTTATTAGCTTCCATGTACAAGGAGTTGCAGTAATCCAGCCTCGAGCCAACCAGGGCGACTGCAACCTGTTTGCGCGCCTGGGGAGAGAGGTACCCACGGATTTTATTGAGTATCCTGATCACACCCCAGCATGTGGCCACGGTCCTGTTAACTTGCAGGGACAGAGAGAACGAGGTGTCAAATAATACCCCAAGATTTCTGGCAGATAGGGAGGGAGTGGGGCAGATGCCAAGAGAAGAAGGCCACCACTCGCTCGACCACAGATTTTGGTCCTTCCCAAAGATCAACACCTCCGTTTTTTCGCCGTTTAGTTTGAGGGAGTTTATAGTCATCCAGTCTGCCACATACTGCATGCATACCCTGAAACTAGCGGCAGATGTACTAACGGAGGTGTGAGCTAATGATACCATAATCTGGGTATCATCTGCGTAGGATACCACCTACATCCCCTGAGATTTAACTAGTCTTGCAAGGGGGGCCACATAGATGTTAAACAGGGTCGGGCTTAAGGCCGACCCTTGTGGCACCCCACATAGCAATGACTTGGCAGGGGAGAGGTGGTTCCCAAGCATCACTCTCTGTTCCCTTTCAGTCAGGAAGGAGTTTAAGAGGCTCAGGGCCGGTCCCATGACGCCAGCTTCCCTCAGCCGAGATGTAAGAATGGCGGGGGACAGGGTGTCGAACGCGGCCGTGAGGTCTAACAGAACTAGAACTGTAGTTTGGCCAGAGTCCACCTTGCGTCGGTTGTTGTCGACCACACAGGTAAGGGCGGACTCTGTGCTGTGGTGTTTTCTGAAACCATGTTGGGTGTTATCCAGGTATTCAGAGGAATCGAGGAAAGCGGACAGATGGAAGTTCAAATGTGCCTCAAGCATCTTCGCGGGCGCTGGAAGGAGGGAGATTGGCCTGAAATTTTTCAACATGGCCGGATCCAGGGACGGCTTCTTAAGAAGAGGTTTAACAATTGCCTTCTTCCATATCGGAGGAAAAGATCCTTGCGTAATAGCCTTGTTCAGAACCTCAAGCATGGGGGGAAGGAGGCAATTTCTGCATTCTTTCAGTTTTTTAAGCGGTATCGGATCAAGGGGAGAGGCCGATTTAGTCCTGTCCAATAATAAGTTCAGTGATTCAAGGGAATGAGATGGAAAATTCCTGAGTAGGCAGGAAGGATCATTGCCTAGCGAATCAAGACTGGATATGACAGGTGGAATATTTTGATCAAGAGCAAGGCGGTGGGCTTCAAGAGAGACATGTATGTCATGGATTTTGTTATGAAAGAAATCAGAAATATCATTGCAAAGTTGTTGAGAGCTAACTACGGGGTCAGGGAGTTGCAAGGAGCATAAGGTGTCGGCGATTTTAAAGAGCTCCCTAGAAGAGGAGAGAGAGCTGGTCAGATTGGAGAAATATTCCTGTTTCTCAATTATCACTCGATGTTTGTAAGCCCTCAGTGCAGATTTATGAGCCTCTCTGTCATTTAGGTCCCAAGATTTCCTCCATTTTCTCTCACTGCTCCTACAGCCTTGTCTAAGAAGTCTCAGCTGATCGGAAAACCAAGGTGCCGAGGGCTTACGGCGTGCTACATAGCGCAAGGATGAGGGAGCAAGTTGTTCCACTGCGTTGGAAATGGAATCAGTCAGAGTTTGAGCTGCCTCTGCTGCGTCACTAAGAGCTAAAAGTTCAGGAGTGGAGACCAAAGGGGCAAGGGCCTCAACAGAGATATTCCTTAGGTTTCTCCTGAGGAGGAAAGGAGAGGTTGTCCGATTAGCGGGGCAGGGGACAGGAATGCAGAGTTCAAATGGCACGGCAGAATGATCAGACCAGACCAACTGTAGCGGAGGACCGGTGGAGAGCCTGTCATCATTAGAGAAGAGTCCATCAAGAATATGACCTGCCTTCTGAGTAGAACTTTTTACAAGCTGGACGAGGCCACAGGCTTCTAGGGTTTCAATAAGAGAGATTGTGTCCTTTGAGTTGATCTCATCTAGGTGAAAATTAAAATCACCCAAGATGGTAAAGGCAGTTTTTCCGATGTAGGGTTCAAGGATGGTCATTAATTCAGAGGGAAAGCTGGCCCTAGGGCCTGGGGGTCTGTAAATAAGAATCCCAGAGAAGGAAACTGAAGGAGATAAGGAAATGCAAAAATAGAGTGATTCTAAGCGAGATAGGGGAATTGATATTGGGTTGATCACACAGAGAAAGTGGGATTTTACAAGAATGGCAATGCCACCTCCTCTGCGAAGAAGTCTGTCCTGCCTATGGAGAGAGTAGCCATCAGGAATGGCCATGAGCAGATCATGTCCAGAGGTGTCGGAGGCCCAGGTCTCCGTGATGAACACCCAGTCTGGTTGTCGGCTATCAACGAAATCGTGAAAGGCGACGTTGTGCTTGATAAGAGAGCGGGCATTAATTAAGAAGCCGAATCTCCGCTGTGGAACAGGCAGTGAGGGCGGGGGAAGAGCACTTAGAGCAACAGCCCTAGGAAATACGACGGAGGCCGAACAGGCCCAACACCTATAGTAGTGCAGGATCCCTTCAGGGGAGAAGCGGTGGAAGCAGGGTAGGGATGCGGGTCGGAGAGCATGGAGGTCAGAATTGGAATATAATCCTGAAGTCTCAATGAGAGAGGAAGATGTAATAGTTGGGTCCAGCCCGACCTGCAGCCCGTCCTCAGCGCGGACGGGCGCAGACGGGCTGGACTCTGGCGTGACTCCGGCGGGCATCCGGCGCGTCCGCAAACGCGTCCGCTATGCGGAGAGGCCTGTCCCTTTTTTAAGGCAGCTAGAGCGCGTGAGTGCAACCCCACACCTAAGATGGCCGCTATGACACCCTCGCCTCCCCGGGACCAGCTCTCAGCGTCAACACTCAGCTGAGAGCGGCCCAGGTGGTAGAGGGAGGAAGGTGAAGTCGGAAATGTGCAAAAACGCTTATTAAAATCAAGCGCCGAATAAAAGCAAAGGTCACCCGAGGACCAGTTCTAAAATGCTATTTTACCTCAACAATTAATTCTGTTGGCAAAGCAGATAGAGGAAAGTGCAGTAGGACCTCCGGCTTCCGCCTCAGAGGGTGAAATGAAATGTGCAGGTGGTCGTGCAAGTGGTCGTGGAGATGGCACTGTGTTCCGCGGGCTGGAGGGGAGCATGGTGCGCATACAACGGATGCAGGGAAAATCCATTCAGGCCTGCCATCGCCAATTCCGAATCCTGAATGATAAAATAGGAGACATGGAGAAGGGCATGAGTGGCATTGTTGATTCCAATAAGGAGGTTGCAAAAACAAATGCGGACATTGCTGCAGGGATTAGCCAGCTCTGCTCAAAACTGGACAGCCTGGAACACACAAGGCTCAGGGAGGCCCGTGTCTACAATATGGCCATCAATCGTCTGGCCACTGCCACATCCCAGCTATGCCGTAGGGGCATTAATATGCAGGAGAGCCTGACACAGAACAGGGCCGAGGTCAACAGGGGCATGGCCAGAATCACAAGTGCACTAGAGGCTATGCTTATTTCAAACACTGCACAGAATCCTGCCCTGGATGTGGCAGAGGCAGAAGACAGTAGTAGCCGCAGCAGCATGGCAAGCGCTGTATTGGAGCCACGTAGGAGTAGCAGGCGCCCAGCTGAGGCTGCAGGGCATGCTGAAAGCAGCAACCAACATCCCAGTGGCTCAGGGAAGCGCGGGCGCAAGTGACATTGCCGGTCATGGGTGAAGTAACCCGGGACATACAGTCCCCACGTTCATGATGTTAAATTTGTTGCACTGAAGTGCTTGAACGTTGTGGCTACATTAAAATACGGTGGTCCCCCACACAACCTGTCTGTGTCTCATTACTTACTCAGAAATCGTTGCGCGTAATCTCCTCACGTCTATATCTGCCATCACTTGGTGTTGGAACTCCAGCAGGTTGTGTTTCAGGCACAGCAGTGTCGTTGTCATGATCCTCGTAGTCTGACAACTCCACCTCAGTACCCTTCTTCACAGCCAGGTTGTGCAACATGGCACAGGCAGCAATTATCTTACAGCAGGTGATGGGGGTATACTGCCTTGCACCTCCACTCTTGTGCAGGCATCTAAATCTGCTTTTCCAGATGCCAAAGGTCCTTTCGACCACATTCCGTGTGCTTTTGTGGGTCCGGTTATACCTCCTTTGGCTGGGTGTTGAGGGGTTGAGGTAGGGGGTGAGTATAAATGAGCGGAGGGCATATGCACTGTCTCCTAAAAGGGAAATGGGAATACATTACTCACATGCATACATGTAATTATTACTGCAATAGGTGTTAAAGGGGTCGCACACTGTGTCTTACCTAGGAGGTATCCTTCTCCAAATTCCTCTGCAGTCAGCCGTGCATAGATGCCGCTGTTTTGAAAAATATAGGAGTTGTGGGTACTCCCAGGGAATTTCGCCACAAGGTCAGTAATGACGAATTTTGCATTGCAAATCACCTGCACATTGATGGTGTGGGTGGACTTCCTATTCCTGTAGATATATTCAGTGGCAGCAGGGGGACAAATGGGAATGTGCGTGCCATCAATGCAGCCAATTATATTGGGAAATCGAGCTATCTGGTAGAAGTCAGATTTGGTTTGAACCAGTTCAGCATGGGTAGCAGGAAAAGAAATGTAATGCTCCATCCTCTGTAACATGGCGTCAAGGAATTTGTGGAAAAACCTTGAAAGGCTGCTCTGGGTCACCCCACCCACCGCAGCAACCACGCTCTGGTAGCTCCCAGACGCAAGCAGGTGGAGGCTGCACAGCACCTGCACATGGGGTGGAATAGCATGTGCCCTTGGGGTAGTGTGCTGCAACAGTGGTTGGAGGTCCCTGATGAGCTCCAAGATGGTGTCTGGAGCCAACTTGTACCTCTGCAGTATCTCTGCCTCTGTGAGCATGAACAGGGTAACCCTCTGCCTGTAGACCTGCTCCTGTCTCAGCCATTCCCTCTCTCCTTCCTCCTGTAGCCGTAGCCGTCTTGCAATGACATAAAATGCCGCCATTATGCACACAGAATTGCATTTTGGGTCCATTTTTATAGGCTGCACCTGGTTACCACCTGATATGAATCCATGATAAATACCGACTCTTAAATACCGAATTTGAAGCAAATTCGGTATTTCAGAGCTTACCTACATCTCAATCTTCAATTTTACCAATTCTTAATTACCGATTCGGTATTTTACCGATTCGGTAAATGTACCGAATCTGTAAATTTACCGATTCGGTAAATTTACCGAATCGCAAACCGTTGCGATTCGGTAAATTTACCGATTCGGTATATATTCCGAATTGGTATTTTACCGATTCGGTAACTTTTCCGATTCGGTAAATTTACCGATTTAGCCAATTTTCTGTCACCTACATACTGATTGCTCAATACCGGTCGGTAACGGCCGAAAATACCGATTTTCGGCCGATACCGACCGGTAAAGGGCTACCTACATCTGGCCCTAAGTGAGAAGATTGTATTATGCAAAAAGTCCAGCACTAAAGTTAAATGAGTTGAACAGTGCTCTTTTAAGTGGGTGAGTATCAGATGTGCAAAAGGTTTGCGATGATATTGAGTTTTGTTACTTTGGACCAGAAGAAGAGACTGAAGAAACTCAGACATTAATAGAAGAACATGTTGTAGAGAATGTTGAACATAGTTGTACAAAAAATGTAGAAAATGAAATTACAAAGTTTAAGGTGATTTCAGGTGAAAGGCCAAATTTTTCTTGTATTTGTTGTCGCCAAACTCACTACAAAAATCAGACTAGGAGTGTTGATCTGTATTTAAAAAGAGAAAAAGAAACTAATGATAAATGGTAAGGAATTGTAACTTATTTCTTGGTGGAGAATAGTTTTGATTTAGGTTCTGATCAGCCTATTTGTAAATATTGTTATAACAAATTAGATGAAAATAAAATGCCGCTGGAGCTGTGTATAATAATCTAGAGTTGGTTGATATTCCTCCAGAACTGATAGATTTAAACACCTATGAGTCTATTCTTTTTCAATGGGTGCACCCGTTTCAGGCTATTATTCGTATGGAGCCTAAAACAGGTAAATTTCCTCCTTCAGATTTACAAAGAGGATTTAAAGGAAGAGTTGTGTATTTACCGTTAGATTTGAAGAAAAATGTCATATCGAATATTGGTGTAGAGAGTGTAGAAAGTGAACCACTAGTTATTCTTGTTAATGGTGTGCCGACTAAGAATAAAAAAATCTGGCAGGAGTTTGTTGATGTTAGGAAAGTGCAAAAGGCAACATTGTATTTGATAAATACTATAAGAATGTTTATATAGGAGGAGAAGAAATAGTTTTAGCAGATGATACTGAAACGTCAAGTGGACAAATTGAAAAAGTGGATATGTTAAGATGTGAAGAAATCTATGAACATTACAGTGTGCGTCCACTTCATTTCTAAAGAAGTGTTGGGGAACACTATTGATTTGTTCCAAATGAAAAAAGCAATCGGAACTCCCATGAGTGTATGTGAAGAGAGCTTGGAAGCTTATTGTTTTCAACAGTTGTTCCCAACTGCAAAAGGAGGACGATATGATGAACGTCCTGTTCAGATTCCTGCATCTGAATATCAGACAAGATTGTATGCAGAAGTCCCAAGATTTCGACATTGTATCCCTTATATATTTAATCTTTTGTTTGAAAATGACTTGTCTGGACTTCGATATGCAGTCAATCATATTCTAAAAACTGGAATACATCTTCAAAATCTATCTGCAAAAGATGTTATGGCTAAAGTGAACCAGAGAGATGATCATCTAGAATCTCAGCTCATTCATTTGATGGCATGTGAGCGTGGCACTAATGAATAATGGTACCCTCGTCATGGAGAACTGAAATGTATGCTATGGAACTTAGGAACTCCAACATGGTTCCTTACCCTAAGCTTTGCTGAGTACGCTTGGGATGATTTAGTAGAAGTTCTTCGAGAGGCAAATTCTAATATAAAAAATATTGAATACAAGACACCTGGAGAATTGTGCTCTTTGGATCCTGTTAATGTATGCAGGTATTTCAATCATTGATTTGAGGCTATGATGTCTTTTATCTGCAATAAAAAAAATCCTCCTCTTGGAGAAGTTGTGGATTTCTTTTGGAGAAAAGAGTATCAAGCAAGAGGTGCTCCTTATATACATATGCTGTTATGGATTAAGAACGCTCCGAAATTTGGAACAGATGCGGATGATACTGTTTTGAGTTTTATTGAACTATATGCAACATGTGCTGTA
Organism: Lissotriton helveticus; assembly: GCF_964261635.1. NCBI lineage: Eukaryota > Metazoa > Chordata > Amphibia > Caudata > Salamandridae > Lissotriton > Lissotriton helveticus. The sequence continues at coordinate 1,778,420,060 of NC_136059.1, read as the reverse complement.
CCAAAAAGCACAGAAGAAAACAATTTAAGAGCATAAGTGCTACGATTCCAAAGCCACCGATGTGGAAAATACTGTTGACGAAAGTACAAATCTAAGGACAACTACTACACCAAATGTCGTTTTGGATTTCCACGTTCTGTAATAGGAAGAGTGAACAGTTTTATGTCATCTATGCGACATACTATCACAAGAAAGTCTCCCAAAAATACCTACAACTTAAGAAGAAATGAAGAGTCAAAACACATAAATGACTACAACCCAGTTATTTTGTCCATGTGGAATGCTAACATGGATATTCAAAATGTTGCGGACAATTCCATTGTTGTTGCTCGATATGTAACTTTTTATATTACAGAATCAGAAAAGACAGAATTGAAAGAAATGTGCGAACAGATTTCGCACGAGAAGACTCTAAGTAAGAAATTATACAGTTTCAGTTTGAAGATGTTGTCGGATCGAGAAATCGGAGCATATGAATGCTCAGATCGTTTATCATCTGCAAATCTATACTCCAGATCTAGAAGAATCCTTTATGTGAGTCTAGGTCTTTTCGCATGCGAAATCGAGTACTGAAATCTGTACAAGAAATTTAATATTTAGCAGCAAAAGATCCAGAAAGTACAGATATTTTGAAAACGAATATGTTGGACACATATTACCCAAACAGAAGTCATCATCTTGAGAACATGTGTCTCTATGAAGTGCTGCAAAACTACACTTTTAAACAGAATATTACAGAGAACAGCAATGATTGAAAATAGGGAGTCATTGGTTCCGAAGGATGTTTGGTGAAAAAAACTAAAGGAAATTTGATTAATCACAGGAAGCTGAGTTGCGACACTGCATTTAAAAGGGAACTTTACTATTTAGCCCTTTTACAACTATTCAAACCATGTCATTCAGAACTGGAATTACTTGGAGATTTCCAAAGCTATGAAGATTCCTTTAATGCTTGTAAAGATAGCATACAATGCAGTGCTTTTGCAAATTATTTGAAAATGTTGAACGATGAAGTTGATCAAAAAGGTACAATTACAGCTGAGATTGCTAGAGACAGTTCTCAAGACAGTTAAAGTTCTCCTGCGCTGAGTCAAGATCCGCTAGGACAACCAATTGTTGAAAATGAAGGAGCAATCACCCTGAATGAGGTGGAAACAGTAATGCATCATGCTCAAGAAGATGTAACAAACTTATTAAAGTTGGAAGAACAATTAAATGTTGAGCAAAAACAAATATATGAGCAAGTGAGACAACAGATTGACCATGGATTGCTTCATGAAAAGAAAGAGTGCTAATGCACGTCATTTCAACCTATCCGAATGTACGTAAGTGGACAAGCTGGAACAGGAAAAAGTTTTTTAATGAAAGTAATTACAAGTTATCTATAGAAAACAACTGAGTCGCATTTGTTTTGTGTTTTCACTGCTCCAACTGGGTTGGCAGCTCACAACATTAAAGGAATTACATTACATCATTTACTAATGCTACCAGTAGAGCATGAAAACAATTTGGAATACCACAAGCTCTCTGGAGAAGCTTGGTATGAAGTTTCAAAAGTCTAGAAGAAAATGAAACTTCTCATTAATGATGAGTTAAGCATGGTATCAAACTTAATGCTTGCCTTTGTACATTTAAGAATGCAGCAAATTCCTAAAACAGAGCATGACTTGTTATTTGGAGGAAAACACGTCATAGTTTTTGGAGATCTACTGCAACTGACTCCTGTAAAAGGACAACCAGTATTTAAAACACTTGCTCATGAAGACACCAGAAAGTGATGGAAACGTGAACATTTGGTCATATTTTGAATACAAGGAACTCATTACAAATATGCGACAGTCAAATTATGTTGATTATAGAACTATTCTCCAAGAAATAAGAATTGTACTACTGACTGATCATGGCAAACAAGCTTTGCAGACTCAATTACTTTCAAATTTGTTTCCAAATAAAGATATAGTTCCTGAGATAATATACATGGAAACTGCAGAAAAGAAATCTGTAATCTGCTTAATGCCAACACTGCGTGAGTGTTCTACACTCAATGAACAACTTTTGAAACTGGAAAATAAAGAAATAATAAAAATGGAAGCCATTGATAAAATAGAGAATGAATGAATCACTATTATTTTGACCGAAAAATTGAAGACAAAATTGGATGCTTGTTAAAGATTTATATGTCCGTAGAAAACAGTTTCCAGTTTCTCTGGCATATGCAGTGACTATTCATAAATCTCAAGGTTTAAGTGTTGACAGTGCTTTGGTGAACATTGGAACTACTGTGTTTAAAGAGGGTATGGCATATGTTGCTTTGTCGCGAGTTAGAGCATTATCTGGTTTGTTTTTGATTGATTTTGATGATACAAAGGTTACAGCAGATGACAACTGTGTCAAAGAGTATAAGAGGTTAAGAAGAACATATGCTCCTAACTTAGGTCAATATCCTGTATTTGAAAAGCGTGTGGTTGGTTGAAAAAGAAGGTATGAGAATATCTGTACTGAAGGTGTAGAGAAGGGAAAAAAAAGATAATGTAATTGCAAGCAAAAAGAAAAAGGACACTGTTTAAGAGATTGTTGGTTATCAGTTTGAAAATAGTTCTGGTGTCAACTGCTACGCTAATGTAGTGGTCAATATTGTTTTTTTTCTTGAAGGTTTACAACAGCAAATTATGGAGAATCGGGAAAAAAGATTTTGGGGCACATTAGCAAGGCGGGGGATATGAAATTATCGCCGCTTTTGCGGTCCTTTTCAGCCGAAAAGAGGCGACAATTTCATCGCCCTATTAGCAAGCTGTCACTAACATCAGTTAGCGACAACTGTTAGGCAATAGCGAGAGGTTTGGGGCCCACTTTGCATGTCAGCGATATTTATCGCTAATGACATGCAAAGTGGGCGTACCGATCTGGTTAGCGACTGAAAGCAGTCGCTAATATCGCTATCGCCTATTATCAACGCAGGCACAGCGATAAAAAAATTCACGTTTAGTGCGAATATCCCCAAAAACTAACACCTGTTCAGACCACTAAATAACCTGTATATCCAATGGGAGTTGGATATTCAGGTTAAGACCCTATTGGCTTTAATGCCTGAATATCGCTGGAAAACCAGCGATATTCACGCATTGAGCCGCTACCGCCGGATATTTTATCGCATTTGAGATAAACGTTGCTAATAGCACGTTATCTCTGCGATAAAATCCGGCGATGCGCGGTCATAAAAAAAATGTCGCTAAGCTCATTTAGCGATAAATATCGATAGTTGTTGATAATATGCCCCTTTGTTCCCTGTCGCATTCTGTTTATGGAAAATTGAGAACTGATAAAAGTAAAATACAAAGCATTTCTGATGTTCGTAATCTTTTAGATGTATGTTCTGGTTCTACACAATTTACACAAAATATCCAACAAGATGCTCAGGAATGTTTAATGTATATGCTTACTGTTTTGGAAAATGAAGGTGTAGACATAGAGAGTATTTTTGGCCTTTGTTATAAATGGGATCATTATTGCGAGAATTGTATGTATACATGTAGCACTGATGTAGACACTGAAAGATTTTTATATTTGACATTACTGGACTGAGAGAGAGAGAGAGAGAGCAACTTTGTTTATTTAGACCATAGTCTTTAAACAATGAGATCGAAATAGAAATGCATTACATCAATATCAAAAACCGTACAGAATTTATAAAATCAGGCTGTTACTCTCCATGCCGCTTCCTATATGTTATACAAATTTAAAAAAGGCATTCTATGGGTAGCACAGACATAACATCGTTAAAAAGAATTTTAAAACACATGATATACATAATAAAACTGGAAGTTATTACATTTAAAGCGAGGCAATTTCTATATGTTTCTCATTACAGTACTATCTAATATCTTATGGGCTTGCAATCCCTCATATCTTAGCATTTCCTTATTTCTGGCAATGGGATACGAGTACGTTCATCAATTTGATTTATTTTGCGGATGCTGCGCTAAGCGATTCACCCCTTTCAGATAGTTCCCAAGAGCAATTGCTATATCCAGATTTTCCATTTCTATCAGTAAGTTTGCCGCTTGTACGCGTTGTCTTATGCCATGTTTTATAAATAAAGGTCGTAAGAACCGTTTTCTCACTTCTAGACATGTCAAGCAGTCAAGTAGTATGTGCAACATTTCACATTTGACCCCCAGGCCACATTTACATGTACCATCTGGATATAACATTTCTGCCTTAACTCTCCCCTCCATTAGCCATGGAATGGTGCCCATTTGGATTTTCAGTATCTCCCACCTAAATCCGTAATTTGGCAGGGTTTCTAAGTACGGGTAACCCGTCTCATTTTCCGAAGATTCTATCATATTTACCACTGATTTTTTGTTTCTTAGATAACCTATATTCAGCCTTCTAGAGTACTCCCTTCCTTGTGCTCTGAGTGCACTCTTCGTGTACTCCACATCTAGGGACGTTTGGTTTACTCCTACTTTTAGATTCCCAATTATTTCCTTTATTTTTCTTTTTGCATCTAATGCCCATCTTAGGTTACTGTGGCGGATTTCCTCACTACACCAATGTGAGACCTTTTCCTCTTCCCCCTGGGATTGGCGTTTCCAGAATCTTACCATCGCCATTTTGGCCTGAGTATTCCATTCGATGATATCTGTTTCCAGTCTAATTGCCTGTATCATTGATGACTTTGGCAGTGACAATAATGCTTTCAGGGCCTTACCTTCCTCCCGATCCCAGCCTCCCTTTCCGCTTAGAAGGAGCACCTCTGCACCATACAGTACTTGGGGCGGTATCATGGCCTCATATGCTTTTAGTATCGGTTTGTGTGACATATCCCCATAGTTTTTATTGAATTTTTTCAGGCCACATATGGAGGAAGATGCTTTTGCGTTTTGGTGTTCCAAATGTATGTCCCATTTTAAAGAGGATTCAAACCAAAGACCAAGATATTTATATACTTTTACTGTTTCTAATCTTATTTTATCTAGATACCAGCTAAAACTCTTGGTCCCTTTTGCGAAGCGCATGATCTTTGTTTTTTCCATGTTCACTATCAGCAATTTATCCTTACAGTAATCATGGAATGCGTTTAATTTTCTTTGTAGCCCGAGCTCTGTCAGATCAGTAATCACAGGGTCATCTGCATACAGCAAGCATGAGACCTTTCTACTATTCATTCTCGGGCTCGCGCTTCTTTCCACCTCTAGGGCTGCTGGCAGGTCCGCTAGAAATATTAAAAAGAGGAGTGGAGCTAAGACGCAGCCCTGTCTCAGCCCATTCCCTATTTCAATTTTCCTTGTCAGTGCCCCTTGTGTGTCTTTAATGACTTGGGTTTAGTTCCCTCTATGTAATTCTTTCAGGATTTCAAGTAAGCACACCGGGATTTCATATTTAATCAGGCACTCCCATAGTTTCCCCTGGTCCACCGAATCAAAGGCTGCCCGGAAGTCGACGAAACAGCAAAACAGGTTCCCCTTTTGTTCTATCGACTTCCGGGCCAGGGCCCACAGGGCATAACAGTGATCCATGGTGGAGTGCCCTTCTTTAAAACCCCCCTGTTCCACTGGGATAATTGAGTTCTCTTCTACCCAGTCCTTTAATTTGCCAAGCACTATTTTGGCAAATATTTTCTCCCCGATGTCCAGTAGATTGATTAATCTATAATTTTTCTGGTTGTTCATCTCCCCTTTCTTATGTACTGGCCTTAATATAGCCCCATTCCAGTTATCGGGGAGTTTCCCAGTGTCTAGAATGACTTCAAACATATTTGCAAAAAATTCCGCCCACCAATCTACATGAGTTTTGATTATTTGAGCCGAGAGGTTATCTGGGCCTGCCGCCCTTGTGAAATTCAAACCCTTTATCGTCTTTTTAACCTCTTGGGCAGAAAAAACGGGTTTTATATCTGCTACCAGACCGCTCCAATCTGTGTACAGATTTTCTTCCCGGTCTTTCCCTGGGCTATACAGATCCTGTAAATACTCCTCCCCTGCTGCCTCTTCTACTATGCAGTTCATTTTCCCTGGTTGGCGATCTGCTGCTAAGTGGACTAACTTCCAGAAGTGGTGTAAGTTTTTAGTTTTAATTGCCTCGAGTAATTTTTGCCAGCAACCCTCTTTAATTTCCCTTTTTGCCCTTCTGATAAGCATGTTATATTCTCTTTATAGGCCCACTAGGGTGTTTACACAATCTTGGTCTCTTTTTTCCTGAATGCGACGGGTCATTCTCCTAACTTCCCTTTTTTTCTCCTGGCATTCCCTTGTAAACCAGCCGGTGGGTTTCTCTGTCTTCAGGCTTTTCGCTTTGTTTTTATTTTTGCCTCTATTTATATTTTTTAGTCCTTTACTAAGACTTTGGACCACCTCCTCAATTGTCCCTACATACCATTCGAGGTTTCGACCCCTTGCTGTCTTCAGGTCTAGGTTCTGTTGTAATTTTATTAAACTGGCAACATATTCTTCCGTGAGCCTAATTGTGCGGCGTCTGGGATAGTCCACCTCTTTTTCCATAACCTTTGGGCCAGATTCGAAGTGCACATCCGGGATCTCCAAGGTTACCACATTATGGTCACTTCCTTCTCTATTCACAATTCTGAATCCCGAGATTAATCTAAAATTCCAAGGTGTGGTAAAGGCATAATCTATCGGGCAGATTTGAGAGCCTGGTTTAAATGTTTTTTTCGCGGGGCAGTCTAGCTCGCATCTTCCATTTAAACAGAACAGGTTTTTAGTTCCCAGGAGGTTTCCCAACTGCGTATCTTTATCACTAAATATACATTCAGGGAAAGTTGCTTGTGGGATTTCATAGGCCTCCAATATGTCTTGAAACCAACAATCTACATTCTCGGGGTGAAGTTTGTGATTAAAATCGCCCACCAGAATAAACATATCCCTGCAGTAATTACTGGACTGTAAAGCAGTGTCCTTCAATAAATTAGTTAAACATGGCGTGTAGCCAATGCAATCAGAAATGTTATTAACATTATTTATACAAAGATATGGACAAAATATAATTTTAATGATGCAAAGTTGTACAGCTGACTGAAGAAAATTGGACACTTTTATAAAACATTGTGTAGCTACACAACTATCAATATCAGGAAGGACTTTTGTAGCAGTAGCAATTATTTTCCATGATGGTCCTTCAACAACATCTGGACATTAGACTGAATATTTAAAAAGCGAGAAAGGCTGGAGCCTTTGTAATGATGCTGAGTCGATTTTCAAACAACGTTTGCCTTCTGAATTACCAAATTCCTACCTAATATTTTTAAAGCCAAAGTTTTAGGAAGATAATTCAGCCTCTGAGGAATTTATTATTATGATTTAATAGGATTAGCATTGGACAATTTACATAAAAATGATTGCAAAAATACAATTTGGCCTAAAGGAAAGGTATTTCTTTGAATTATGGACTTTTTGTTGCACATTGTCTCGGTGTATAATTTTAACTGACGTCATTTATATTGTTTATAAATTTAAGTTATAACATTTTCTTAGCAGTAATCATTTTATATATGTGTGATTTGTATTATCTAGTATTTTACTATAGATGAATTATTGGTTTTTTAAACAATCTAATTGATTGTTTTTTTTTGCCCGCTGTTATGTGATGAGTATGATTGAAATTACTATTTCTAGTGAAATTCTATATATTCTGAGAACAGCAGAAACGGCAAAGAAATTACTTTGTAAACTGTTAAAATTATGATGTGCTATTACAAATGTATTATTACATGTTATAACTATATTTTCTTTTTTTTTCAGACCCTAATTTTAAGATATCACATTTACCACTATTTAGATTATAAAAAACAAGTGAATAAAATGTGTACCGTTTTTTACGTGTATTACTGTTGAGGTAAGTTTTAGTTAGTCTTAAAATGCACAATGGACTGTGTTTCCACACAGTGGAAGAAAAGAAACATTGATGGACTAGATTTCTGCCAGAAAATTCCAATGCAGACAGGTGTACAATAAGGAAAAGCTTCAGAACACATGTCTGCAAGACATATGGTATAGTACAGAATAGACTGATATGGCTGTTTTGCAGGTCTTGATAATTTCAGAATTGAAATAAATGAAGTTCTTTAACTTAAACCAGATCAGTCAGTGTTTTTGCAAATGTCATATTAGGTCGAATCCCTTCCCTTCAGTAATATATAAACATGTCCTATCACTTCCCTAAAACTTAAGTAGTTGTAAATGTATCTTGTTCTCTGTTATCAGTACAGAAATGTACTCCTATAATAACAATTGGCCTATCCATTAACTCTCTTTCTTATTATTAAGGTGAGGAAAAGGCATTCTGTATATATTTTCTTTTCGTGTAAATATAATCTCATCATACATGGTACTTTGCATTGAAAAGGTGTTCTATAGGTTTTGCTGTGCGTGTTTGCACAGAACACTCATAGAACAAGACACATCTCCAGATTTATCAGAAGTCATAAATGTGGACATGTTTGTGAATGCTACACCAACCTCCTATTGGTATAGCAAAGCACAACAAGGAAAATTGTTTTCACTTCTCCTCATTTTTGCACTTTCAATATATGCTGCAATGCACAGCATATATTGAAGTAGAAAAATGCCTTTACTGATTGTTTTTGTGCAAGAAGGTGTCCCTTCCTGCACAAAAACAATCTCCGCATGACACAGACATCTTTTCACCATGGTGCAAGGGTGCCTGTGTCACCACATGGCTGCAGTTTAAGCAGCTGTGCAAAGTGAAGCACAGAACTGCAACATATTTATATACATATGTTGCATCCCTGTGCTTCGGAAGTACCCCAGCATGCTGTAGTTAAACAGTTTACAGTGTTATGCTGCAGCACTTCCTTATAAGTCTGCACTTATGCATTCACCACACATCAGAAATTTATTTTTACAGTCAATGATGCCCTACACATACATTCATCTAAACTTTCACACACTAGCATACTAGTTTAGCTCTTTCTTTAACCAGAGTAGTTAGTTCTGAAAAAAACTTTTTTTTCTTTTGTTGGTTTTTTGGGGGGGATTTTTTGAATGATTTTGTATTTATTTTGTTTTTTTAAAACAGTGGAAATAATGTGTACTGGGAAAAGAGAACTAAAACCTGGGAGGGGAGGAAAAAAGAAAACTAACAATGGTGGTGGTCAACGGCTTGACACACCAGATTCACCGACTGCTCGACATACGCAATCAGCCGTCCACATTTTATGCATGTCATTCTTAGTTTCCCAAATTGGGAACGCATGTCAGGCTGTGATGTAGAGCATGCTGGTGTTGCTCCACTGGTACTCGGGACTGCAGAGAAATCAGAAGGAGTCTCCCTCAATCTTCTTAACTCCTTCCTGGCAAAGTTTATTGAATGCTTGGTTTGCAAGTGCTTGCGCATACTTGCAGTTCTGCAGGAATATTTCTTTGTGGGGCCCCCTCATTGAAAGCACTGCCTTGCATATGCGACAGGTGACTTTGGTCGCATTTACTTTCTTCAATCTACAGATTGCATGGAGGATCCGCGGATCCGTCTGCGAAAATAGAAAAAACTAAGTACCGGCTCCCGCGCTTCATTATTAATTAGCCCTCGTTTGGGTCAAGTCCTGGGGGCATGTAAAAAAATATTTGCAGAGGCCCAGGAGGGCCCATGCAACCCCGGGGACTGCCATATATATTTGCGGGGGCACACAGCCCACCCCCGCAGCCCCGTGGACCGCCACCCCCGGGGGCTTCCTTTTTTTTGTATGGGGGCCTAAAAGGTCCCACCAAGCTCCGGAGACCGACACCCCTTGGGCTTTCTTTAATTATTGTGCGGGGACACACAGAACCCCTGCTGCCCCGGGGACCACCACCCCCAGGGGCTTCTTTTAAAAAAAAAATACTTTGAAGGGGAATTAAGTTCCCTGCACTCCTGAGGGCCCCTGGGGACCACTAGGCCACCAGGAACCTCCAGTAAGTGCCACAGGCCTGCGTTGCAGAGAGGTGGTCCAGGCCATGCCCCTTTTTACACCTCTGTGTAACGCAGCTTTGTGGTGCTTACTGCAGGTACCTAGTGGGCTAGTTGGAGCCTAGGGACCCTCAGGATTCAAGGGGACTTAATCTCCCAACTTAAAAGTGCCACAGGGCGTGTTTGCACACGTCACCTCTGGCCCCTCTCCCTTCACCACTGTGCAAACACGCCCCGTGGCACATTTTAAGAGGTAGTTTTAATCCCCCTGCCCTATTATGTACTAGGGTCTTACAGAGGAGGTCATGCTAATCACAGGGGTACCCCAAGGCATAGTGTTCCCTAGTGTCTGTAGGTATTTTCACTGCATTTAAAGTATTTTTTAGCATAGCACTGGCACTAGGCCTGGTTAGTCAGAGTCAGTTACCACCAGTACCCATCTGAAAAAGTTGTGGGTACAGGATGCTTTTACAACAAGGTCTTTTTCTGCTCCTCTGTTGGTTCTTTCTGCACATGTCTTGTTTCTTCCTGCACTTTTCTTCGTCTTTTTGGACTGCTGTTGCCTCTTTCTGCATTTCGTTTGCTTCTTTCTGCGCGTTTTTTCTTCTTTCTTCACATGTCCTTCCTCTGTAAGTATAGTTAGAAATTAGCATTTAAAAAACCTTTAAAATTCACAGAAAAAAACATAGGTTTCAGGCACGTTATAGTTAGAAATTAGTATTTAAAAAACCTTAAAAATTCACTGAAAAAACATAGGTTTTAGGGGCATTATAATTAGTTTGACATTTCACTTGTACAAAACTATAGAAATTCCCCTGTTATAGTTAGTTCAGCTAATTATAACTTGCGCGCCCCAATGCACTGCTGATGATGTCACATATTACATCACTCATGACATGGTCAGTGACATCACTCATGACATCACTGATGACATCTCAAATGACATCACTGATGACATCATCCTTGTGATAGAGTGGCAAACCTCTCACCCTAATATAACCTTTGACACATACACACAAAAAAACCTAGCATTTTCAAAACAATGGACATACCAATACCAGTTACAACACACCTATTCAGTAATTCCAAGATCTACACATACATCCACTCATTCACCAACAGTCCTATACTGTCACTCATACATGTACTACTCATACACCAATACATCCTGTTACGCACCACCACTCATCTATAGAGTTACTAACACACATAGTCACACATCCAAACAAAGTATCAAACATCCATTTACTTGCATATACAGTTATACACACACCACCACACTTCCTTCTACGGAAACATACACATGCTTACTCTCTTAAACCATCACTTATAAAAACACATACTTATTTATACAGGAACTCTTCCAAACTCTCGCTCTCACATATACTCACTTATATACACGAATACTGGCATATAATAGTACTCATAAAGACATGATTGAGACAGTCATTCCCTCACTAACACACCCATACACACACTCATCCACCCATACAGACCTGCCACATACTGTCTTCAACACATACAAACAGTGACTCACTCATTCATGCATCTATGCACTAAGTAATACCCCCAGCGAACCACACAGACCCTCAGACATTCATACTGATACTCAAAAAACCAATTAATAACCCATATAGAAACTCATGTAGCTACTCATCAATCCATGCAATCACTTATACACAAAGTGAGAGACTGATATAGATATTTACATATTTAAACAGTACTCACTAACCCATGTATTCACTAAGATACACTTAATAGGGCAGTTATACAATCAATTTTACAAAAAAAAACATTTAGACAATTATATTATCGACCTTGAGATATACATATAAAAACATATTTAATTTTCAGAAAAACACACATTCACTGGATGATGTCATCAGTGATGTCATCAGTGATGTCATGAGGGATGTCACTGACCATGTCATGAGTGATGTAATATGTGACGTCATCAGTAGTGCATTGCGAGTGCGCAAGTTATAGTTAGATGAACTAACTATAACGGGGAATTTCTATGGTTTTGTACTAGTAAAATGTCCAACTAACTATAACGCCCCCAAAACCTATGGTCGCCAGTAGGTGGTTATAGTTAGGTCCTACTTTCCATAGGAAATCCACAACATTCTATTTGGATTAACTTTGGCGTTGGTGGACGAATCTTCGTGAATTTCTCCAAGAAAATGGCCTGCTCGGTTCTGCTCCTTTACAGAAAGTTTAGGGTTGATTTGTCAAGTGGAGGCCGAGAAAAAAGGGGGTCCGAAAACGTGTTTTCCCCATGCAATTTTCCATTGGGACCTTTAGCCAGGGCTATAGAGCGAACGGCTGAACGGAATTACACCAAATTTGGAAGAGAAGTAGAGTTCGGTTTGCAGATTGTGCTTTTAGTTAAATGGTGTAAATCCGTTCAGTAGTTTCTGAGAAAATTAGAAGTAAAATCATAGCGATATCGAGAGACAGAGTTCTACACGCGGACGGTGATCCGTTCAATTACGAGCGCGAGCTGCATGCTGATTGGCTGTGAACTGTCTGTCAACACTCAAAACCAGGAAGTGTTGGCGGCCATGTTGTGCCTCGGTAGAACCGAGTCACAAGAAAACAGTAAAACAAAGTTGAGAAAAAAGGGAAGGGGGAAGGCTAGAAACATTCTGACCCTTTACGCTTGCTCAGGGGGTCGTACATGGATGTTTAGGCTCTTTCATATATTTTTTTTAAATAAGAAAAATCTCGGCGTACGCGTACAGAAATACGTACAATTACGAGCACGAGCTGCATGCTGATTGGATGTCAACTGTCTGTGAACACTGCAAACCAGGAAGTCTTGGCAGCCATTGTGTTCGTCGCTAGAAGCGAGTCACAAGAAAAGTGTAAAACGAAGTTGAGAAATAAGGAAAGGGGGCAGGGTAGAAATATCATGACTCTCTAGGCTTGCTCAGGGGGTCGTACATGGATTTTTAGAGTCAATTTAGATTTTTTTAAATAAAAAATGACGGCGTACGCGTATGGTACTCGTACGCGGTGGAAAAGGGAAAAGAAACTAGAAGTCAGTTTTATTCATTAGATCTTGGGGGCATATTCCGGGGGTAATTCTTTGAGCTATATTTACATGACAGTATGTAAAACTTTCCGTTTTTTTTTTCCTGCATCAGTTGTACTCTCTACGCATGCGCAGCCTTGTTTGCAAGTGCACTTTTTTCTTTTTCTTCAAGTTTGCCAAGCAAACCTCTCCTGTTTTAGGTATTAAATTTGCCGCTTTCTTTTCCCGGGTCATGTGTGTCATCCGGTGGTATACTTTTGTAATATATTAATAAACATATTGTATGTATATTTATTTGAAATGTAGTGTCGAGGTGCCAAACGTTGATTACATAATCCGTCCAACCGCCATTTTAGTAGTTTTCCTCCGTTATTTTTATTATACCTGTTACTTTCATTTAACCCTGCGCATATTTTCTCTGTGATCGATGAGATTTCGTGCCACAGATACCACGGTGTTTGTCCTTGGCCTCCGATCTTATCAGACTTGGTCACACGTATACTTAGAAGCTAATTTGAAGGATGTAAGGCACAGGCATTACAACACGTGTTGGTCAACAAAAAAACATTATTAAGATTATGCGTTTATCATGTGTGGTAAATGCATACTAGTTGTAAAAGCGATATGCGTGCTAATGGTTTTGTGAAAACGATCACGCGTGCTTATGAACCGGGTCTGGGCGTGGTGGAGTCTAGGGTACCAGGCAGAGGGGCACGCAGCTGCACTCATACAATATAGAAGTAATATAGGATTTTTAAAACTTAAAAAAAATACTCCATAATTATCCTAGATTAAGTCTTCTGTTGTATGTTCATGAAATACATGAATATATGTTTTTAAACAATTAAAAACATTTGCGTCTTTTTTTTTACAGGGCGCCACACATGACGTCACATGGAAGCTTTGATGCGACGTGTAACGTCAAAGGGTATTCGTAGCGTATGCTGAGAATGATTAGCAGTACAAACTATGGTGCGATCACTCTCTCACCGTCTAATCAGAGAACAGGGCGCGCTATGAGAATGGTTAGAAGTGGTCACTCATTGGAGATCCAATTCAGGTGTGTGGCTTATCCACAGTATAATAACGTTATTTTTTAACCTGGTTAAGTTTGAGTTTTGCATGAAATACTATGCTATAGGCAGATATGGATGTTTAGGGAGCGCTTATCTGCATAAGGCTTGGTTATTACCATTTAGATATAGGTGTCTGAGGGAGGGAAAAGAAGTCTATGTGAATGGCGAGAATTGCACAATAGTACCAGATCACTCCGTAATTAGTAGACACATACAATTGCATGGCTCTTGTACACAAGATGCGCCTAATTTGGACTGAGTTTTGAAAGGTAGTCCAACACCTGGTATCATAACAACGTTCAGTTTACTGGAAATGGGAGTTATTTACTTTGAAATATTGGAGATTGTTGTGCAATGTTAGCAGACATCCTTTCATGATTACGGTAACTGAGCGTGTGGTTTGATTAAAAAAAAGTTGCGTTAACTCCTCTGAATGGGAAGCTGGGTGTTTCCATCTGGCTGTCGATTTCAACCTTGAAAGCAGAGTCAACCAATTGAGTCGTATAAGAGCGCTATTGTCTCAACAAGAGGTCGCTCTTATATCTGGTACAGAAACATTTGTCCTTCATGTAGCAAACACCCGCACAGAAGTGCATGATTTATTAAATACAGACATGCTCTTGAATTTTGGGGAGTAACTTTAGAGTATCTTTAATGTATCCTTGACTACGTGGTTACCTTACTTTTTTAAAGTTAGAAGCAGTGGCATTGTGACTTCTGTAGAAAGTATATTTGGTGTCTTTTGGGGATTTTTTCCAGCATCTTTGGTGGATTGCGCTTAATGCATTAGTTGCCAGTGTGCTTTTATTAATTTGTTTACATAAATATGGATGCACATCCTGCAGCAGACGACAATATGTCCCGGCTGTTGCTGTTTCGCAACCAAATGATTAGTTTTTTAGGTGCGCTGCTTTTGGCTACATTGAGTTCAGTTTATGGATTATTGTTTCGATTTTCCTTTTTCACATGCGTTCAACCTGTGTGCCATTGCCTGAGCTGCCATTTCGACTGGGCCCTGGATTTGTGTCTCTGCAGTACGGTGTCTGACAACGCGGATTATGACCAGCTGATGAGCCCGTTAGTGGTTCATGACGTGCTCTGTTCTGGCGGCGGCATTATGGCCTTAAAAGCGACACGTGGAATAATGGGACGTTGGAATGTTTTTAGAGTGGCGCTTGAGTTCTTGGCACGCAGTTACATTGAAGATGACCCGAGTTTTCCTCCGATGGTGATAGAGTCTCCGGTCATTGAGAAACATGTATGTTCATTCCCACTATTGAATTGGATGGCTGAAATGTTTTCAGATGAGAACAATGACTTCCTGTTCGAGGCTATTGCTACATACTGTGCTTACACGCTGTTGGATTAAGACTCTTTGATTTTTCTACATTTTCTTTATTATTTAGCTACTGCTTTCTCTCAAAGAGCGAATAACTTTTTTTGGGAAATGTGAACTTGACTCTGCTTTTTAGGCTTGGACTCTGCGTTCCTAATTCACCCACATTTATATCACGTGCTTTGATCAAGAAAGGGTGCCGTGGGGCTGAGCCTTGCACTCACACCCTGTTAAGTTAGCATGGGTTTTTTAGAAGCGCACACGCTATTTTTGCTTTCCTGCTCTGCTTTGCACATGACACGTACTTGTGATATTGTTTAGAGAAAGCTGAGTATTTTGCGTTCTATGAGAATAATGTGTTATGCTAGATTTGTAAACTGCCTCGCAAGTTTTGTGTATATAGTGAGAGCATGGAACATCAAGGTTATCTTGAAAACTGTGTCTGTTATTCAGAATGATCCTCGCATGTTCGAGCCATAATACATATGCAGCTGTGGCCACCTCTGATACTTGCGCGTTTCATAATGCATTCTGGAGGCAAAGTTACACACAGTTGAAGAACATTCGTATCTTGACAGTTTGTGGAGCACTGAATGTGATCCACTACTGCTGAGTACCAGAGGTATGGGCCTGCCCATGTAATCCTATGAGACTTTCTGTAGTTATAAACTAATCTGCTAGGTAGGGAGGGTGAAATGTAGGTATATTTTAAATTTGTTTACCTTTATCATTATAGGATGCATTTTCCGTTTGTATCTCATAGAATAGTAATAATGCTGACAACCTTGTTTCTGATAATATGTTTGGTTGTATTTTCTAAGGTACTGTGCATGAGATAATGGCGTTAGAAATAAACATTTCAAAGTTGCACGTGTCTTTATTTACATCCTGTTTTGGACTGGTGTAAGACTATATTGAAAGAGTGTTCTTGTTATCCACTTTACTTCATGTAATCTAAGTCGCATGTTCTGGGTTGACTAGTCATTGGTGATTTTGCTCTAGGGCGAAGAACCAATGAGTCACTGATTGCTAGTCTGGTAGGGGGGTTCTGTAGTAAGGTGGGTATTCCGTACTTTTTTCCTCTGTGAGCCTAAGCAGTGTATATGGAGAAAATCAAAACCTTTGGTTTTACAGATGAGGATTTTTGTAAGCTGTTAGGACAAAGTACCCCATCGGAGAGACCTTTTTCTCTCAACAAAACAGACAATGATGAGTGGTTTAAACTTCTGAACTTAAAAAAAGAAAGCGAAAAGTACAGAGTCCCTTGCGGACTTTATGCTGGCCTATCTTAACGCCGGTGTCATCCCCAATGGACTTAGAAAAAGGAATATCCCAGGATTGTTTATTGAAATCAGGAAATTTTTGGAGAAGTGGTCGCTTATTGCGAATCGCTGCTCGTGGGATCTTATGATCCTTATCATAGAGACAGCACGTGAGGTTGTAGAGACACTCCTTAGGGAAATATCTGAACTAGAGAATACCCTCACAAAAAACAATTCAATAGAAGAGGCTATTAAGAAACTGGATGAGGTTAACTTGGAATTAGGTTTGTTTAATGATTACCTGATTAAGAAAAATAAAAGACAGAGAAATTAAAAAAAAATATCAGGTATTTCTCTGAAGAAAAAATATATCCCTATCTTGGAGCACAATATTACAATACTCCCAACTATCAAGGGTATCAGGGGGATCACCAACACTGGTCAAATAAAAAGATTCTTACTTTTTCTGATTCTTCCGAATCAGAAGGTGAGGCAGAACCGAGCTCGTCGAGAGGTGGTGCATATAGTAGACCTAATTTTCATCCAGACTACAGTAGACCCAATTTTCACCAAAACCATAGAGGGAATAGTTTTTTAGGCAATCGACAATTCACCCCGAGAGTGAGATTCAGAGCACAGGGAAGAGGCCAGTTTCTATAGACAGAGGACCCATACCAATACCCAGAGAATTACCAACAATATCCCCAAACGAGAAGACAGCAGCATTGGAGACAATGAGTAGCTCTGGTCATATGGACCTTATCCCTATTTTTAACCTCTCTAAAATTCCTCTAGATACTAACATCCATAGTCTCTTGTCTAGAGGATTATCATTTGTTCCTAGTATTGGTCTTAATGGGTTTGAACTTAACAGAGACCTACAGATTTTCTTTAGGAAGATTAGGTTGAAAAAGTTCTTTGAACAGCATGATTCGGTCCAGAATAATAACCGTTCAGGGTTACGTCCACCTTCCAATTTTACACCTATGCTTGATGAGGTTGGCCCGGAGGTGGGGATTTTTGAGAAAATTGTGAGTTCCAAAATCCATAACCTTACCAAATATGTACCTAAACCGACGTTTAATTTGAGCTATGATGAATATATGGCTCTTAAATCTCTATCTAGCAACAAAGAGATAACATTTAAACCATGTGATAAAGGAGGGGGGTTGTGCCGCTGAACAGTGCGGACTATGTACAAGAGATAGAGAAGATGCTTAACATCCCTGAACACTATCAAAGGGTGAACACCTACCCGGTTAAAAGGATAAAAAATGACATCCAAGGCTTTACCCAAAGTGCACTCGGACGAGGCACTATATGCCAGCAGGAATTTGAATACCTTAATCCGGCATATACCAACATACCGATACTTTATGGACTACCCAAAACACACGAGAGTGTAGTCCAGCCTCCATATAGACCGATAGTCTCCACCATTGGTCTGTCACAGAACCGCTGTCGAAATACATGGACAAATTCCTCAGACCCTTGGTTGAGGCTCTCCCATCATATATTAAGGATACAGGTCACCTAATTAGTTCTATTGAAGGTCTGACTTTTAATGAATATACGGATATCCTAGTCTCTAAGGATATAGAGACCTTATATACCAATATACCGCTGAGAGGAGCCTTAGAAGCAGTTAAAAAAGCCTTAGAGCGCAATAACAACTATGACAACAATTTATTTATCCTTGAGTGCCTGAATACCATTCTTCAGGAGAATTAATTTGAATTTAATAAATCGATTTACGAACAGATTCTCAGAGTGAGTTTGGGCGCGGCTTGCGCACCAGTGTTGCGAACATTTTTATGGGGAGTTTGAGGTCCGATTTATTTTCAATGAAACTGCCCCCTTCTTTGAGAATATTTATAAATGGCATCGATTTATCGATAATATTTTTTTCATACGGAAGGGACCAGAAGAACAACTGAATGAGTTCATTCTTTGGTTACACCTGTGTGATTCTCATCTGAGATTCAGCACGAATATGAGCAAACATCGAATAGAATTCCTTGACATCTGGATTCAAGCGATTGAAGGCCGTATTGAGGTTTCATTATACACTAAACCCACGGCACGCAACACACTCCTGCAATACCAAAGCTTTCATCCTTGCAGTCAGAAGGATGGCATTCCGTTTAGCCAGTTTTTACGACTGTGACAGAATTGCACCAATATGAGAGACTTTGAAATACATGCTGAGCAATTAAAAACGAAATTGCTCACACATGGATATCCTGCTAGACTGGTTCGGGACTCCTGTAAAAGGACCAAATATTATGACAGAGCTGCACTTCTGCAGAACAGTAAAACAGATATTGATTCGAAACTGGTGTGCGTTACCCGGCACTCCAATATGAACAACGAAGTGCGTAAGATCATTTGCTCCAACTGGCATATTCTTAATGGAAGGAAAGGCGACTCAATCTTACCCAAACCGATGTTTCCGTTCCGCAGAAATAAAAATCTGCAGAATTATCTGGTACATTCTAAGTTCACAACTGATGACAAGTTACTTCAAAGATCTATTACAGGAGGCAATCCCATTACAGGAACAAATAGATGTGGCAATTGCCACGCTTGTAGCTCGGCAATTACCTCGGCTGAATTGGTATGGGGGAAGAGAAAATTCTCTTTCAATGAGATGACAAACTGTAGATCCTCTAATGTTATATATCTGATTTTATGCCCATTCTCTAAAGGCTATGTCCGTGAGACCAACCGTGAATTTAGAGTGAGATTGAGCGAACATAAATCTTCTATCAGGAATAACAAGAGAGGAGCACCGCTGGTGGCACATTGGCAAGAAAAACAGCATTCACTTACAAACATCAGGTGGATTATTCTTGAAAAGGTACACAATCCGAAGGACAATAACATCAATGGCCTAAGGGGAAAGAGAGAGGTATATTGGATATACACTCTGCAAACAGCTGTGACAGGATTACATGAATTTATTTCTTGGAGTAATGCTATACTCTAGTGGCTACGTTTGCTATCCTTATTGCCCCCTCTAAAAAATAACCCCCCCCCCCATGCTCCTGGTCCGGTTATTATTTAATTTGAGACCCTCTGTATTGTGGGCATGTATGAGCTTGGAAATGTTGCCCTTGTTTGCTGGATTGACTTCGGGGCCTTCCCTTTGGGATACCCCGGTGCTTTTTTGGCCTGTATTTTTCTGCTGTTCATTCAATAGGTATATTATTTACAACAAGGGGTGGTGATGGACAGAGTCTCTGAATTAAGCAGAGTACTCTCACCCAGTCAAGAGATCAGGGCTAGATCCAACACCGTTTTTTAGCTCATTGCACCATCCCAGTTTCAGAACCTGGCTGTATGCAAATTAATCTGTCCCTGGCCCAGTGCATCATGGGAACAGGGCAGACCAGACTACAAAAGCCAATTCTTACACTGGGAAGGAAACAAGCTTCCGGGGACCGGTTTCTTCCATTTCAGGCGTCTTCGGCTCGGCTTGCTTGAATCCTGATGGTGCAATGAGCAAGGGACTCACATCTGAGTATACCCTTCCACGCTTAGGGTGGACAAAATTATTTACAACAAGGGGTGGTGATGGACAGAGTCTCTGAATTAAGCAGAGTACTCTCACCCAGTCAAGAGATCAGGGCTAGATCCAACACCGTTTTTTAGCTCATTGCACCATCCCAGTTTCAGAACCTGGCTGTATGCAAATTAGTCTGTCCCTGGCCCAGTGCATCATGGGAACAGGGCAGACCAGACTACAAAAGCCAATTCTTACACTGGGAAGGAAACAAGCTTCCGGGGACCGGTTTCTGCCATTTCAGGCGTCTTCGGCTCGGCTTGCTTGAATCCTGATGGTGCAATGAGCAAGGGACTCACATCTGAGTATACCCTTCCACGCTTAGGGTGGACAAAATTATTTACAACAAGGGGTGGTGATGGACAGAGTCTCTGAATTAAGCAGAGTACTCTCACCCAGTCAAGAGATCAGGGCTAGATCCAACACCGTTTTTTAGCTCATTGCACCATCCCAGTTTCAGAACCTGGCTGTATGCAAATTAGTCTGTCCCTGGCCCAGTGCATCATGGGAACAGGGCAGACCAGACTACAAAAGCCAATTCTTACACTGGGAAGGAAACAAGCTTCCGTGGACCGGTTTCTGCAATTTCAGGCGTCTTCGGCTCGGCTTGCTTGAATCCTGATGGTGCAATGAGCAAGGGACTCACATCTGAGTATACCCTTCCACGCTTAGGGTGGACAAAATTATTTACAACAAGGGGTGGTGATGGACAGAGTCTCTGAATTAAGCAGAGTACTCTCACCCAGTCAAGAGATCAGGGCTAGATCCAACACCGTTTTTTAGCTCATTGCACCATCCCAGTTTCAGAACCTGGCTGTATGCAAATTAGTCTGTCCCTGGCCCAGTGCATCATGGGAACAGGGCAGACCAGACTACAAAAGCCAATTCTTACACTGGGAAGGAAACAAGCTTCCGGGGATCGGTTTCTGCCATTTCAGGCGTCTTCGGCTCGGCTTGCTTGAATCCTGATGGTGCAATGAGCAAGGGACTCACATCTGAGTATACCCTTCCACGCTTAGGGTGGACAAAATTATTTACAACAAGGGGTGGTGATGGACAGAGTCTCTGAATTAAGCAGAGTACTCTCACCCAGTCAAGAGATCAGGGCTAGATCCAACACCGTTTTTTTAGCTCATTGCACCATCCCAGTTTCAGAACCTGGCTGTATGCAAATTAGTCTGTCCCTGGCCCAGTGCATCATGGGAACAGGGCAGACCAGACTACAAAAGCCAATTCTTACACTGGGAAGGAAACAAGCTTCCGGGGACCGGTTTCTGCCATTTCAGGCGTCTTCGGCTCGGCTTGCTTGAATCCTGATGGTGCAATGAGCAAGGGACTCACATCTGAGTATACCCTTCCACGCTTAGGGTGGACAAAATTATTTACAACAAGGGGTGGTGATGGACAGAGTCTCTGAATTAAGCAGAGTACTCTCACCCAGTCAAGAGATCAGGGCTAGATCCAACACCGTTTTTTAGCTCATTGCACCATCCCAGTTTCAGAACCTGGCTGTATGCAAATTAGTCTGTCTCTGGCCCAGTGCATCATGGGAACAGGGCAGACCAGACTACAAAAGCCAATTCTTACACTGGGAAGGAAACAAGCTTCCGGGGACCTGTTTCTGCCATTTCAGGCGTCTTCGGCTCGGCTTGCTTGAATCCTGATGGTGCAATGAGCAAGGGACTCACATCTGAGTATACCCTTCCACGCTTAGGGTGGACAAAATTATTTACAACAAGGGGTGGTGATGGACAGAGTCTCTGAATTAAGCAGAGTACTCTCACCCAGTCAAGAGATCAGGGCTAGATCCAACACCGTTTTTTAGCTCATTGCACCATCCCAGTTTCAGAACCTGGCTGTATGCAAATTAGTCTGTCCCTGGCCCAGTGCATCATGGGAACAGGGCAGACCAGACCAGACTACAAAAGCCAATTCTTACACTGGGAAGGAAACAAGCTTCCGGGGACCGGTTTCTGCCATTTCAGGCGTCTTCGGCTTGGCTTGCTTGAATCCTGATGGTGCAATGAGCAAGGGACTCACATCTGAGTATACCCTTCCACGCTTAGGGTGGACAAAATTATTTACAACAAGGGGTGGTGATGGACAGAGTCTCTGAATTAAGCAGAGTACTCTCACCCAGTCAAGAGATCAGGGCTAGATCCAACACCGTTTTTTAGCTCATTGCACCATCCCAGTTTCAGAACCTGGCTGTATGCAAATTAGTCTGTCCCTGGCCCAGTGCATCATGGGAACAGGGCAGACCAGACTACAAAAGCCAATTCTTACACTGGGAAGGAAACAAGCTTCCGGGGACTGGTTTCTGCCATTTCAGGCGTCTTCGGCTCGGCTTGCTTGAATCCTGATGGTGCAATGAGCAAGGGACTCACATCTGAGTATACCCTTCCACGCTTAGGGTGGACAAAATTATTTACAACAAGGGGTGGTGATGGACAGAGTCTCTGAATTAAGCAGAGTACTCTCACCCAGTCAAGAGATCAGGGCTAGATCCAACACCGTTTTTTAGCTCATTGCACCATCCCAGTTTCAGAACCTGGCTGTATGCAAATTAGTCTGTCCCTGGCCCCCCTTTTCTGAATCGTTTTTGGCCACTATAGGTGTGGCAGGGTATACTCAGACATGAGTCCCTTTCTCACGGCTCCATCAGGATTCAAGCAAGCCGGGCCGAAGAGGCTGAAATGCCAGAAACCGGTCCCCGGTAGCTTGTCTCCTTTCTGGTGAAGAATTGGCTTGGTAGTTTGGTCTGCCCTGTTCCCATGATGCACTGGGCCAGGGACAGACTAATTTGCATATAGCCAGGTTCTGAGCTGGGATGGGGCAGTGAGATAAATAACGGTGATGGATCAAGCCCTGATCTTTGGACTGGGTAAGAGTGGTCTGCTTAATTCAGACACTCTGTTCATCACCACCCCCTTTTCTGAATCGTTTTTGGCCACTATAGGTGTGGCAGGGTATACTCAGACATGAGTCCCTTTCTCACTGCTCCATCAGGATTCAAGCAAGCCGGGCCGAAGAGGCTGAAATGCCAGAAACCGGTCCCCGGTAGCTTGTCTCCTTTCTGGTGAAGAATTGGCTTGGTAGTTTGGTCTGCCCTGTTCCCATGATGCACTGGGCCAGGGACAGACTAATTTGCATATAGCCAGGTTCTGAGCTGGGATGGGGCAGTGAGATAAATAACGGTGATGGATCAAGCCCTGATCTTTGGACTGGGTAAGAGTGGTCTGCTTAATTCAGACACTCTGTTCATCACCACCCCCTTTTCTGAATCGTTTTTGGCCACTATAGGTGTGGCAGGGTATACTCAGACATGAGTCCCTTTCTCACTGCTCCATCAGGATTCAAGCAAGCCGGGCCGAAGAGGCTGAAATGCCAGAAACCGGTCCCCGGTAGCTTGTCTCCTTTCTGGTGAAGAATTGGCTTGGTAGTTTGGTCTGCCCTGTTCCCATGATGCACTGGGCCAGGGACAGACTAATTTGCATATAGCCAGGTTCTGAGCTGGGATGGGGCAGTGAGATAAATAACGGTGATGGATCAAGCCCTGATCTTTGGACTGGGTAAGAGTGGTCTGCTTAATTCAGACACTCTGTTCATCACCACCCCCTTTTCTGAATCGTTTTTGGCCACTATAGGTGTGGCAGGGTATACTCAGACATGAGTCCCTTTCTCACTGCTCCATCAGGATTCAAGCAAGCCGGGCCGAAGAGGCTGAAATGCCAGAAACCGGTCCCCGGTAGCTTGTCTCCTTTCTGGTGAAGAATTGGCTTGGTAGTTTGGTCTGCCCTGTTCCCATGATGCACTGGGCCAGGGACAGACTAATTTGCATATAGCCAGGTTCTGAGCTGGGATGGGGCAGTGAGATAAATAACGGTGATGGATCAAGCCCTGATCTTTGGACTGGGTAAGAGTGGTCTGCTTAATTCAGACACTCTGTTCATCACCACCCCCTTTTCTGAATCGTTTTTGGCCACTATAGGTGTGGCAGGGTATACTCAGACATGAGTCCCTTTCTCACTGCTCCATCAGGATTCAAGCAAGCCGGGCCGAAGAGGCTGAAATGCCAGAAACCGGTCCCCGGTAGCTTGTCTCCTTTCTGGTGAAGAATTGGCTTGGTAGTTTGGTCTGCCCTGTTCCCATGATGCACTGGGCCAGGGACAGACTAATTTGCATATAGCCAGGTTCTGAGCTGGGATGGGGCAGTGAGATAAATAACGGTGATGGATCAAGCCCTGATCTTTGGACTGGGTAAGAGTGGTCTGCTTAATTCAGACACTCTGTTCATCACCACCCCCTTTTCTGAATCGTTTTTGGCCACTATAGGTGTGGCAGGGTATACTCAGACATGAGTCCCTTTCTCACTGCTCCATCAGGATTCAAGCAAGCCGGGCCGAAGAGGCTGAAATGCCAGAAACCGGTCCCCGGTAGCTTGTCTCCTTTCTGGTGAAGAATTGGCTTGGTAGTTTGGTCTGCCCTGTTCCCATGATGCACTGGGCCAGGGACAGACTAATTTGCATATAGCCAGGTTCTGAGCTGGGATGGGGCAGTGAGATAAATAACGGTGATGGATCAAGCCCTGATCTTTGGACTGGGTAAGAGTGGTCTGCTTAATTCAGACACTCTGTTCATCACCACCCCCTTTTCTGAATCGTTTTTGGCCACTATAGGTGTGGCAGGGTATACTCAGACATGAGTCCCTTTCTCACTGCTCCATCAGGATTCAAGCAAGCCGGGCCGAAGAGGCTGAAATGCCAGAAACCGGTCCCCGGTAGCTTGTCTCCTTTCTGGTGAAGAATTGGCTTGGTAGTTTGGTCTGCCCTGTTCCCATGATGCACTGGGCCAGGGACAGACTAATTTGCATATAGCCAGGTTCTGAGCTGGGATGGGGCAGTGAGATAAATAACGGTGATGGATCAAGCCCTGATCTTTGGACTGGGTAAGAGTGGTCTGCTTAATTCAGACACTCTGTTCATCACCACCCCCTTTTCTGAATCGTTTTTGGCCACTATAGGTGTGGCAGGGTATACTCATTCATGAGTCCCTTTCTCACTGCTCCATCAGGATTCAAGCAAGCCGGGCCGAAGAGGCTGAAATGCCAGAAACCGGTCCCCGGTAGCTTGTCTCCTTTCTGGTGAAGAATTGGCTTGGTAGTTTGGTCTGCCCTGTTCCCATGATGCACTGGGCCAGGGACAGACTAATTTGCATATAGCCAGGTTCTGAGCTGGGATGGGGCAGTGAGATAAATAACGGTGATGGATCAAGCCCTGATCTTTGGACTGGGTAAGAGTGGTCTGCCTAATTCAGACACTCTGTTCATCACCACCCCCTTTTCTGAATCGTTTTTGGCCACTATAGGTGTGGCAGGGTATACTCAGACATGAGTCCCTTTCTCACTGCTCCATCAGGATTCAAGCAAGCCGGGCCGAAGAGGCTGAAATGCCAGAAACCGGTCCCCGGTAGCTTGTCTCCTTTCTGGTGAAGAATTGGCTTGGTAGTTTGGTCTGCCCTGTTCCCATGATGCACTGGGCCAGGGACAGACTAATTTGCTTATAGCCAGGTTCTGAGCTGGGATGGGGCAGTGAGATAAATAACGGTGATGGATCAAGCCCTGATCTTTGGACTGGGTAAGAGTGGTCTGCTTAATTCAGACACTCTGTTCATCACCACCCCCTTTTCTGAATCGTTTTTGGCCACTATAGGTGTGGCAGGGTATACTCAGACATGAGTCCCTTTCTCACTGCTCCATCAGGATTCAAGCAAGCCGGGCCGAAGAGGCTGAAATGCCAGAAACCGGTCCCCGGTAGCTTGTCTCCTTTCTGGTGAAGAATTGGCTTGGTTGTTTGGTCTGCCCTGTTCCCATGATGCACTGGGCCAGGGACAGACTAATTTGCATATAGCCAGGTTCTGAGCTGGGATGGGGCAGTGAGATAAATAACGGTGATGGATCAAGCCCTGATCTTTGGACTGGGTAAGAGTGGTCTGCTTAATTCAGACACTCTGTTCATCACCACCCCCTTTTCTGAATCGTTTTTGGCCACTATAGGTGTGGCAGGGTATACTCAGACATGAGTCCCTTTCTCACTGCTCCATCAGGATTCAAGCAAGCCGGGCCGAAGAGGCTGAAATGCCAGAAACCGGTCCCCGGTAGCTTGTCTCCTTTCTGGTGAAGAATTGGCTTGGTAGTTTGGTCTGCCCTGTTCCCATGATGCACTGGGCCAGGGACAGACTAATTTGCATATAGCCAGGTTCTGAGCTGGGATGGGGCAGTGAGATAAATAACGGTGATGGATCAAGCCCTGATCTTTGGACTGGGTAAGAGTGGTCTGCTTAATTCAGACACTCTGTTCATCACCACCCCCTTTTCTGAATCGTTTTTGGCCACTATAGGTGTGGCAGGGTATACTCAGACATGAGTCCCTTTCTCACTGCTCCATCAGGATTCAAGCAAGCCGGGCCGAAGAGGCTGAAATGCCAGAAACCGGTCCCCGGTAGCTTGTCTCCTTTCTGGTGAAGAATTGGCTTGGTAGTTTGGTCTGCCCTGTTCCCATGATACACTGGGCCAGGGACAGACTAATTTGCATATAGCCAGGTTCTGAGCTGGGATGGGGCAGTGAGATAAATAACGGTGATGGATCAAGCCCTGATCTTTGGACTGGGTAAGAGTGGTCTGCTTAATTCAGACACTCTGTTCATCACCACCCCCTTTTCTGAATCGTTTTTGGCCACTATAGGTGTGGCAGGGTATACTCAGAAATGAGTCCCTTTCTCACTGCTCCATCAGGATTCAAGCAAGCCGGGCCGAAGAGGCTGAAATGCCAGAAACCGGTCCCCGGTAGCTTGTCTCCTTTCTGGTGAAGAATTGGCTTGGTAGTTTGGTCTGCCCTGTTCCCATGATGCACTGGGCCAGGGACAGACTAATTTGCATATAGCCAGGTTCTGAGCTGGGATGGGGCAGTGAGATAAATAACGGTGATGGATCAAGCCCTGATCTTTGGACTGGGTAAGAGTGGTCTGCTTAATTCAGACACTCTGTTCATCACCACCCCCTTTTCTGAATCGTTTTTGGCCACTATAGGTGTGGCAGGGTATACTCATTCATGAGTCCCTTTCTCACTGCTCCATCAGGATTCAAGCAAGCCGGGCCGAAGAGGCTGAAATGCCAGAAACCGGTCCCCGGTAGCTTGTCTCCTTTCTGGTGAAGAATTGGCTTGGTAGTTTGGTCTGCCCTGTTCCCATGATGCACTGGGCCAGGGACAGACTAATTTGCATATAGCCAGGTTCTGAGCTGGGATGGGGCAGTGAGATAAATAACGGTGATGGATCAAGCCCTGATCTTTGGACTGGGTAAGAGTGGTCTGCTTAATTCAGACACTCTGTTCATCACCACCCCCTTTTCTGAATCGTTTTTGGCCACTATAGGTGTGGCAGGGTATACTCAGACATGAGTCCCTTTCTCACTGCTCCATCAGGATTCAAGCAAGCCGGGCCGAAGAGGCTGAAATGCCAGAAACCGGTCCCCGGTAGCTTGTCTCCTTTCTGGTGAAGAATTGGCTTGGTAGTTTGGTCTGCCCTGTTCCCATGATGCACTGGGCCAGGGACAGACTAATTTGCATATAGCCAGGTTCTGAGCTGGGATGGGGCAGTGAGATAAATAACGGTGATGGATCAAGCCCTGATCTTTGGACTGGGTAAGAGTGGTCTGCTTAATTCAGACACTCTGTTCATCACCACCCCCTTTTCTGAATCGTTTTTGGCCACTATAGGTGTGGCAGGGTATACTCAGACATGAGTCCCTTTCTCACTGCTCCATCAGGATTCAAGCAAGCCGGGCCGAAGAGGCTGAAATGCCAGAAACCGGTCCCCGGTAGCTTGTCTCCTTTCTGGTGAAGAATTGGCTTGGTAGTTTGGTCTGCCCTGTTCCCATGATGCACTGGGCCAGGGACAGACTAATTTGCATATAGCCAGGTTCTGAGCTGGGATGGGGCAGTGAGATAAATAACGGTGATGGATCAAGCCCTGATCTTTGGACTGGGTAAGAGTGGTCTGCTTAATTCAGACACTCTGTTCATCACCACCCCCTTTTCTGAATCGTTTTTGGCCACTATAGGTGTGGCAGGGTATACTCAGACATGAGTCCCTTTCTCACTGCTCCATCAGGATTCAAGCAAGCCGGGCCGAAGAGGCTGAAATGCCAGAAACCGGTCCCCGGTAGCTTGTCTCCTTTCTGGTGAAGAATTGGCTTGGTAGTTTGGTCTGCCCTGTTCCCATGATGCACTGGGCCAGGGACAGACTAATTTGCATATAGCCAGGTTCTGAGCTGGGATGGGGCAGTGAGATAAATAACGGTGATGGATCAAGCCCTGATCTTTGGACTGGGTAAGAGTGGTCTGCTTAATTCAGACACTCTGTTCATCACCACCCCCTTTTCTGAATCGTTTTTGGCCACTATAGGTGTGGCAGGGTATACTCAGACATGAGTCCCTTTCTCACTGCTCCATCAGGATTCAAGCAAGCCGGGCCGAAGAGGCTGAAATGCCAGAAACCGGTCCCCGGTAGCTTGTCTCCTTTCTGGTGAAGAATTGGCTTGGTAGTTTGGTCTGCCCTGTTCCCATGATGCACTGGGCCAGGGACAGACTAATTTGCATATAGCCAGGTTCTGAGCTGGGATGGGGCAGTGAGATAAATAACGGTGATGGATCAAGCCCTGATCTTTGGACTGGGTAAGAGTGGTCTGCTTAATTCAGACACTCTGTTCATCACCACCCCCTTTTCTGAATCGTTTTTGGCCACTATAGGTGTGGCAGGGTATACTCAGACATGAGTCCCTTTCTCACTGCTCCATCAGGATTCAAGCAAGCCGGGCCGAAGAGGCTGAAATGCCAGAAACCGGTCCCCGGTAGCTTGTCTCCTTTCTGGTGAAGAATTGGCTTGGTAGTTTGGTCTGCCCTGTTCCCATGATGCACTGGGCCAGGGACAAACTAATTTGCATATAGCCAGGTTCTGAGCTGGGATGGGGCAGTGAGATAAATAACGGTGATGGATCAAGCCCTGATCTTTGGACTGGGTAAGAGTGGTCTGCTTAATTCAGACACTCTGTTCATCACCACCCCCTTTTCTGAATCGTTTTTGGCCACTATAGGTGTGGCAGGGTATACTCAGACATGAGTCCCTTTCTCACTGCTCCATCAGGATTCAAGCAAGCCGGGCCGAAGAGGCTGAAATGCCAGAAACCGGTCCCCGGTAGCTTGTCTCCTTTCTGGTGAAGAATTGGCTTGGTAGTTTGGTCTGCCCTGTTCCCATGATGCACTGGGCCAGGGACAGACTAATTTGCATATAGCCAGGTTCTGAGCTGGGATGGGGCAGTGAGATAAATAACGGTGATGGATCAAGCCCTGATCTTTGGACTGGGTAAGAGTGGTCTGCTTAATTCAGACACTCTGTTCATCACCACCCCCTTTTCTGAATCGTTTTTGGCCACTATAGGTGTGGCAGGGTATACTCATTCATGAGTCCCTTTCTCACTGCTCCATCAGGATTCAAGCAAGCCGGGCCGAAGAGGCTGAAATGCCAGAAACCGGTCCCCGGTAGCTTGTCTCCTTTCTGGTGAAGAATTGGCTTGGTAGTTTGGTCTGCCCTGTTCCCATGATGCACTGGGCCAGGGACAGACTAATTTGCATATAGCCAGGTTCTGAGCTGGGATGGGGCAGTGAGATAAATAACGGTGATGGATCAAGCCCTGATCTTTGGACTGGGTAAGAGTGGTCTGCTTAATTCAGACACTCTGTTCATCACCACCCCCTTTTCTGAATCGTTTTTGGCCACTATAGGTGTGGCAGGGTATACTCAGACATGAGTCCCTTTCTCACTGCTCCATCAGGATTCAAGCAAGCCGGGCCGAAGAGGCTGAAATGCCAGAAACCGGTCCCCGGTAGCTTGTCTCCTTTCTGGTGAAGAATTGGCTTGGTAGTTTGGTCTGCCCTGTTCCCATGATGCACTGGGCCAGGGACAGACTAATTTGCATATAGCCAGGTTCTGAGCTGGGATGGGGCAGTGAGATAAATAACGGTGATGGATCAAGCCCTGATCTTTGGACTGGGTAAGAGTGGTCTGCTTAATTCAGACACTCTGTTCATCACCACCCCCTTTTCTGAATCGTTTTTGGCCACTATAGGTGTGGCAGGGTATACTCAGACATGAGTCCCTTTCTCACTGCTCCATCAGGATTCAAGCAAGCCGGGCCGAAGAGGCTGAAATGCCAGAAACCGGTCCCCGGTAGCTTGTCTCCTTTCTGGTGAAGAATTGGCTTGGTAGTTTGGTCTGCCCTGTTCCCATGATGCACTGGGCCAGGGACAGACTAATTTGCATATAGCCAGGTTCTGAGCTGGGATGGGGCAGTGAGATAAATAACGGTGATGGATCAAGCCCTGATCTTTGGACTGGGTAAGAGTGGTCTGCTTAATTCAGACACTCTGTTCATCACCACCCCCTTTTCTGAATCGTTTTTGGCCACTATAGGTGTGGCAGGGTATACTCAGACATGAGTCCCTTTCTCACTGCTCCATCAGGATTCAAGCAAGCCGGGCCGAAGAGGCTGAAATGCCAGAAACCGGTCCCCGGTAGCTTGTCTCCTTTCTGGTGAAGAATTGGCTTGGTAGTTTGGTCTGCCCTGTTCCCATGATGCACTGGGCCAGGGACAGACTAATTTGCATATAGCCAGGTTCTGAGCTGGGATGGGGCAGTGAGATAAATAACGGTGATGGATCAAGCCCTGATCTTTGGACTGGGTAAGAGTGGTCTGCTTAATTCAGACACTCTGTTCATCACCACCCCCTTTTCTGAATCGTTTTTGGCCACTATAGGTGTGGCAGGGTATACTCAGACATGAGTCCCTATCTCACTGCTCCATCAGGATTCAAGCAAGCCGGGCCAAAGAGGCTGAAATGCCAGAAACCGGTCCCCGGTAGCTTGTCTCCTTTCTGGTGAAGAATTGGCTTGGTAGTTTGGTCTGCCCTGTTCCCATGATGCACTGGGCCAGGGACAGACTAATTTGCATATAGCCAGGTTCTGAGCTGGGATGGGGCAGTGAGATAATTAACGGTGATGGATCAAGCCCTGATCTTTGGACTGGGTAAGAGTGGTCTGCTTAATTCAGACACTCTGTTCATCACCACCCCCTTTTCTGAATCGTTTTTGGCCACTATAGGTGTGGCAGGGTATACTCAGACATGAGTCCCTTTCTCACTGCTCCATCAGGATTCAAGCAAGCCGGGCCGAAGAGGCTGAAATGCCAGAAACCGGTCCCCGGTAGCTTGTCTCCTTTCTGGTGAAGAATTGGCTTGTTAGTTTGGTGTGCCCTGTTCCCATGATGCACTGGGCCAGGGACAGACTAATTTGCATATAGCCAGGTTCTGAGCTGGGATGGGGCAGTGAGATAAATAACGGTGATGGATCAAGCCCTGATCTTTGGACTGGGTAAGAGTGGTCTGCTTAATTCAGACACTCTGTTCATCACCACCCCCTTTTCTGAATCGTTCATTCAATAGGTGCCAGTACCCTTGTACCTGTGTGGGGGGTCCGCTTTAGCGGCCTATTTGCCAGTGTGGGTATTCTTCCGATCTGGGCCCAGGTCGTCAGGTACCGTTCTTGATTTGCGCTGCTTACTAGGGTTATCAGTTTTTCATATAATTAGGTTGTTCTATGAGGGTGATAGCGAGGACACTAATAGATAGTTGGGTCCTATGTTTAGTGGGAGGTCTGCATGTATTTTCAGCCCCGTTACTTTCATTAGCCTCTATCGGGTTTTTTTCCGGCGCTGCTCTGGGCTGTGATGCGTCCGGGTTTGCGTTTGTGACCATCTCAATATGGCGCCGTACCTTGACGGCGCAGGCTCATTTCTATGTCTACTGTTCTAGACGCATTCACCAGGTGTGACAGATATCGTACATGTTTGCCGGGCTATAAGACGCCCTGGTTTCCGCTGCCATTTCATTGTCATCCCGGCTCTTTGGACGACCTACGGACGGATTGCCTCAGTTTATTCAGGTACGACCTAGCTCCGACATGTTTATTCCCATCTTAGGGATCTGCTATACACTCGGGTTACTAACGTAAGGCTCCGAGGTTGGGGTATTGGCCTTCATCTGCTGTTATGGTATTTAGTGGCAGAGGCGCCATTCTAAATTATGTGTCCCCTCTGTTATTTTCTCGTTTTAGTGTGAGAATTACTGAGGGGGTATAGATTTTGTTGAAACGACTTCCCCACCTCTGCGTCATCAACTGGAGACGCTGCTCACTATACATTTGTTCACTTTAAGTGGGACCAACGCCGAGTAAAAAGTTAATGCCGGGTAAGTGATACCGCTATATGTTTAAAACGTGCTTAGGTTGTCTCTACTAGTATTATATTGTCTTAGCGGTTTGTCAGGAACACTTCTGCCCCTTACATCGGGCCTTGGCTTGTCAGCAGTTACTAGCAGCAGACTGACGTGCTGGAAATTAAACTCTCTCCAGTACCCCAGTGGTGCTCTTATTAGTAGTAGATTTAGCTGGCCCTCTGTGACTCGTTGTGTTTCTTCATTTTTCCCTAGTAGTCCCTACGCTGCTTGCCTTGTGTGACTCGTTGGGTCTCTTCATATTTTTCCCAGGTAGTCCCTACTCGGCATTAGTGTGGGACCAGCCTTTCGGTATGCTGAGAGTAAGAATGATCATATCCGGTTGCTAGACTCGTGTCATCTAACAGAGAATATAGGGTATGTAGAGAGGCTACTATGACTTACCCTTCTATCGGTAGCGTGATGTATTTTTCATCTGGTTCCTACCCTGATGGTGAAGGTTCGTTTATTCTTGGGTGTGGTGCTTGGATTCAAACTTTGTCTCGTGACTAGGCCGTTTGTTTTGTTGGCCTGGACACTCACCTTTGTTCTCTTGAGCACTTAGGGCACTTTGTATCCTCTCATCCACTTTTGGACACTCTTTAATACTTTATGCAATCTTCACTCTTTATCTTGGTATATATGCCCACAGCAACAATGCTAAATAATGTATTACTGTGCTCTTTGATGTATGATTTTGGTTTCATTGACCACTACAGATTAAGTCTCAGATTATTACTCTGACTACAGATTATGCCCCCTTGTGACCCTATTATTGGACGGAAAGCACCGTATTATATAAATTCAAGAAAAAGAATGTTATGAATGGAAATAATGATGTATATGCGCCCTGATGAAGGAATCTAGGACCAAGAGTTCCTTTCCGAAATGTGCGTTGGCACTTTTCTTTTCCTCTTTTGTTCTTGTTTGTATATATAAATCACTTGGTTTGTGCAGTTTTTATGTTGTACAATTTCTGGAACTCATGTGTTGAGACTGTGATACTGGTAAGACTGTGTGTCCGGATGAGTTGGATGAGTGGTTTGACTGGTTTGGTATGTTTGATTTTTTTACTTTCTGGGGGTATGTGTGTATATATTATAAATATGTGTATATAGAGTATGTGTAAAATATTGGTGTCACAAGCATGATATTTTGTTGTTATAATGTTCTAATGCATCAGAAAATTGTGTAAATAAAAATATGACAATGCTTTTTCAATAATTTCTGTTTGTGGGAAAATGCCATTATTCTTATTAATGTAGGATATATTACCTAATTTAAATCAGACTTTAGTGAGAGGCCCTTATTCATGTACTTGTAAGGTGGGTTTTGGTACACCGTAATTCACTTAGGTCCTAAGTCTTTATGCACAGTTCTGTGTATGAGCAGAATTCCTGGAACAGAAGTTACAACAAAATGGCTCGATAAAGGGCTTGCACTTTGAATATGAATATAAAATAGAAGAATACTTGATAATCACTGCTAAGGAATGCAGCACTTAGATGTGTGTATGTGTGGATGATGTGTATATTGAGTGGAAGAGGAAAAACGTGAAAAATAAGAAAGGTTGGAGAGACGCAAACTACCCACTGCATTGTCAGTGAAGTTGATCTTTGGATTTCCAGGTCATTACACAGATAGGGTGTTGGATTCCGCAGTGGGAGCAAGAGAAACTAGTACCACATCTAAGGAAGAAGGCTAGTGCATAAAGTACACACAGTTAGGCAGATTTACAAGTTCGTGGGAAAAATGATGCAAAAGTGGAGCAAGGGGCTCGTAAACCTGCCGCAGTGTGTGGTAGAAAAGACGCAAGAAAGGACGGAAGTGTGAAAATTACCCACTGCTATTCACGGGTAGTAGTTACCAAGAAGGCTGAATAAAGGACCTGATCTTTGAATTTGAATTAAAGAAGAATAATTGATAAGCTCAGGCAAGAATGGTAGCAAGTAGGTGTGTGTATTTGTGGTTGTTGTGTTGATTGAGTGGAAGATGACTAAGGTGAAAAGTTAGAGAGGTTGCAGAGATGCAAACTTTCCATTTCTTTGTAAAGGAAGTGGGTGTTTAGTTTTCCAGTGCATATATATATTCACTGAAAAAAACGTAGGTTTCAGGCACGTTATAGTTAGGAATTAGCATTTAAAAAACCTTAGAAATTGAATGAAAAAAACATAGGTTTCAGCCTCGTTATACATAGGAATTAGCATTTAAAAAACCTTAGAAATTCAGTGAAAAAACCATAGGTTTCACCCATGTTATAGTTAGCTGGACATTTCTCTCATACAAAACCATTGAAATTCCCCCGTTATAGTTAGTTCAGCTAACTATAACTCACGCGCCCGCAATGCACTGCTGATGACGTCACATATTACATCACTCATCACAGTAGTGTGGCTCATACCTTTCTCCTCCTGAGGATCAGAGCAGCTTCCTTTGTTTTGATTCAGTGCAGCGGTAGCACCATACTGTATAGTGATCAGTAGAAGTGAGCATGTTCTTTTTAATCTGTGGGACTGTGGTGAGGCTCAGTCAGTTACTGTTCTACTGCTGTGTGTTTACTTCACCCTTGGCTTGCATCAGTTTGGTGCATAGTGCCCTGCAGTGCACCATGCTTAATTTGTGAAAAAAGCGCTAGGGTCCTTGTCAGGAGGCCACCATAGCTTGCAATACTCAATGCTTCCATTAGCGCTTCTAATGACAGCACCATCACTACTAGCTATCACACTCATACAAGTATGATAATTCAAACTTTAAATATACTTTAAAATAAATAATACATGCTGCTCCAGCTATTTGTACAGCATTGGCTGGCAGGTATAATTGATTTCAATATATAATTAATTATTTAAAAACAGCTGTTGTGCTCCTCAAAAAAATAACACAAACAGTGCCACCATGTGGTAGATTGTCACAAGAGTTGACAATAAAATGCTGGTGCTGAGCATCAGAAACTGCCAGCTCAATTAAGCACTGGCATTGCATGAGTGGGGTATCTGTTCTGTGTGTATGTGTGCCTGGGAAGGGTACAGTACAGGGATAATTCAGAACTGTGCAGTACGTGCATGCTGAATGCATGTGCTGGAGGTATGTGTGCCCATGAGTGGTACAATGCAAAAAAGGATGAAGTGCTGTGCTGTGCTGTGCGTGCATGATAAATGCATGCGCTGGATGTATGAGTGCCTGTGAGTGGTACTGTACATGAGGGTTGTAGTGCCATTAAGTGCATGCATGTTAAATGTATCTGCTAGGTGTATATGTCCCAATGAGTGGAACAGTGCACAAAGGATATATTGCTGTGCAGTGTGTATATGATGTATACATGCACTGGGTGTATGTGTGCCTGTGAATGGTATAATACATGGAGGACCCTGGGTTCAGGCCAGCATGGTGAAACATGAGGAGGGAAGGTAGAGAAATCCCCCCAGATGGATGTGTGCATTGCTACCTTCCTGTAATCTGGAGAGAGGAGAGCAGTAAGTACACTTCAGAGGGTGCTCTTTGTTTCTGAAAGAGATGTCACAAGGAAGGGGCTGGGCCCATCTAAATAAGGGGATGGTGCTGATAAGAGAATGATAAGGAGTAGGTCGGAGGGCCAAGACTAACCTTTTGATAAACATATCACTGTGGCTGACATCCAGGTGTGAACTCTAGTCCTTCCCATGGCATGTGTTGTGGGGCTATCTGCATTGGAGTTACTCCTGCTGTGACAGACTGCTTTCAAGAGAAAGACGACAGAGGAAAGGGCACTTCAAAAGAAGTAAACTCCCTACATAAACCTCAAAGCCTCAGACTCTAAATCATAGTTGGTGTCTGTAAAAGGACGATATGAATGGGTGCTTGAGACCCAAACAATATAAATCTGCCAAACAGCCAGACAGGTTGTTGGAAGAGGGGAAGCTGTGCAAAACCTCTGCCTGTGACCAAGACTGGGGCAAAGGCCTGCTAGTCTCCCTAATGTGTGAGGTGACATCACCTAGATCACAGCACCTTCCTGCTTGCCAAGAACAATGTTACCTTTGAGGAATATGAGAGCGATGGAGGGAGCAAGATCCAGTGGGGAGACCTGTGGAGTGGACTCCATTCACGTCGTGTGAAGAGACGGCTGCTGCACCAATCAGGTCAAACCTCATATGTCAGAGGGCTGTCATGAAATGAGCCATATGCATCGGTGCGCCGATCGGGCTGGTATATAGTGAGGATCTGGAAGCCATGAGAAGATTGCCATACAGTGAGAGCTGTAGCCCTTGCGCTGTGGTGAGTCCCAAAACTGTATGTCAGAAGATGCCGCAGGTGAGCACTTTGCTGTGCCCAATGGACTGCAGCCAGTGTACAGGAAGGACATGGTGACCCTGTTTGCCAGGGAGGTCACTAGGAGCACCAAGAAGTGCAAACTGATTGACAACCCTTGCTGGAGTAGTGAGAGCCTCTTGGGAGCACCTGCGCTTCATCATCAAGGCGATGGACCCAGTTTAGGATCATCACATCACTCCCTCTGGACGTGGGATCGATCAGATGCTTATCCTGCCAGGAGGAGCTGCACAGAACCTCTGATCACTCTGGTGGCATGACCCTGTGTGAGGAACTCTGTGCCCACTGAGTGAAGACTGCCAGGGCCTTGTGCAGCAAACTCACTTGATTCAGCTGCTGCCACTCCATTTGCCTGCAGATGGGGCGTGCTCAGGAACTTCTGATGCTCTGAGCACACAACTGCAGGTGAGACTGAATACGGCCAGACAGTCCTGGGGAACTTGTTTGCTGGTTAGCACTGCAGAGCTGACAGAATGGACGCTTTAAACTCAGACTACTAGTGGGGCTTGTCCCAGATGTTGACTATAGTGAACAGGGAAAAATCTCTATCGCACGGAACCAGGAGGGAGTGGGTCCTTAGGACCACCTAAAAAACACTAGGGCCCTGAACTCAGGGGACTGTGTAGTTGTTTGTGAATGTCATATTTTTTCCTTTGTGTTGTTAGCAGTAGAAATAAAATACTTCTCTTTTTTAAATAAAAATTTGTGTTTGGCTAGACAATTATTTCTTGCTTCTGTTGCATGCATTTTGAGTTGTAAGCCTGTTCACACTCCCCTGTATCCACATCTCCCTCCGGGGCAGCCTTGGACTGCTTGAGCCACGCTATTCTTAAGAGTCAAGCGCTGAAGGCGTACTTGGTCCAGTTGATCAGGATCCATAGTAGGTGGGGACCGGGACATCAGAAGTCAAAGGCCTCAACTGCCACAGCTTCGCTTAGTAACTCTAATGTGCTCTTTTGAAAAGGTATTCTGAGAGAACACTTAGCTTTTCATTCTCCTGATGATGAAAGGCTGAGCTTGATTAAAAGGAGTGCCACTGAGTTGCCTAAAAATAAATGTTATTTTCCTTGAAGACATTATTTGGTGACTGTGTGCTTTACAAACACATGTTAGTGTTGATTATGTTTCAGGAACAAATATACAAAATATTTTTGCACTGGTGATTTGCATAAACTCTGACTTTAAGACCCAAAAAATACATTACAATATACAAAGCATACGTTGTAAGTCTATTAACTCTTTCCATCTTACAAAGTACACTTTGAATCACAAAGGACAGGAATAGGGTAGTGAAATAAACACTGGTTTTGGGTAAAATGCCTGAATAAATCTCAGCTATTGGAAATTACTTGGGTCACATTCCAGCCCATTGTTTTTCCCACTTTTTATTCTAGACCGATTGTGTGTAAATCAGCCTTGATCCTACTCCCAGTTCATTCCAAACTGCCAAGACTATTTGCGGTTGGCAGCTTGAATGTTTGCCAGTGAATGACATTAGTTCAAACATTCCTACTGTTGCACCTGACACCCTTGGCTTGGTGTTTCCCCCAATAATTTGCCTTCACACCTCATATTTTTGCTGACTTCATTTTTGCAGGCCTTAGGATTCTGCACAATTTACAACTGCTAACCATAGATAAAGTGATTGTGCTCTATCCCTAAAGCTCAGTAACACTGACTAACACCCAAATA
The DNA here is from genome assembly GCF_964261635.1 of Lissotriton helveticus. Classification (NCBI taxonomy): domain Eukaryota; kingdom Metazoa; phylum Chordata; class Amphibia; order Caudata; family Salamandridae; genus Lissotriton; species Lissotriton helveticus. Next base: position 1,778,381,477 of record NC_136059.1, on the reverse strand, counting down.
GCACATTTAGTGTACTTGTAAGTCCCTAGTAAAGAGGCACTACATGTACTCAGGGGCTGTAAATTGAAACCTACTACTGGGCCGACAGCACCCAGGGTGTCACCCACTTAAGAAGCCTTTTAACCATATCTGAGGCCTGTCATTACAGTCTGTGTGGGTAGTTTGAAGCTGCCATTTTGACCTGGCAAAAGAAACCTTTTGCAAGGCCTAACTCTTCCTTTTTAATACATATATCACCTCTAGGTTAGGCCCAACATAGCCCAGAAGGCAGGGTGCTGTGTATTTAAAGAAGTGGACATGTACTTCTAACTTTTACATGTCCTGTTAGTGAAAAATCTCTTGCAGGCCAGCAGATAACATACACCCTTATACTCAACTTGAAGAAAATACACCAGTTATTGAGTCACTCAAACACAGAGACAAAAGGACATGTGAAGTATTCTGTTATGCTGGTTGATTGTAAAGCACTTTTTGTTGCGCTCATGCTAAACATACTTATAAAAACTCAGACTAGAAAAGAAGGACTAGGAGAGAGGGAATGAGGAAGGTGCCTTGTAAATGGAATCATCTTCTCAAAGATGGAGAAATAGTTAACAATCGTAGGTATCTGCCTGTCAATGAGGAACCATGAGAGGACAATGTGGTAGAGGAGGCAAAGAGAGAACAGGGGAGTCTAGAAGCCATAATCCTTGAGGGACGGGCAAAGATTCTGAGGAAGTTGTCAGAGCAGAAGTTAAAGAGTAGTGGCCTGATAGGAAAGTGCCAAAGAAAGTTAGGTACCTAAGTCCACTAACCAACTCAAAAGAACTGAAGCCACAGACAGGATCACTTATGACATTGATACAGTCAAATAGCACACAAATAGTTACATATAGGAGGCAAGGGAATGAACAACGGGCATAGAGAAGGAAGAGCAAGTGTGTGACTTCAGCTTTCGTGCGCACAATGTCAATTTTGGTGTTCACAGAAGGCACTTACTCATTTTGGTATTCACAGAAGGCACTTACTCATCAATGAGTAAGTGCCTTCTGTGAATATCAAAATGAGTAAGTGCCTTCTGTGAATACCAAAATGAGTAAATGGTAGTACGTTTAGAATTTTGTCTTGTTATTTCTGTGAATCTGGCCCTTAATGTTTAGACTCTGCTTGCTAAATCGAATTACAGGTAACAGAAATATTTGTGTCAATCTCTGCTTAATTCTAGGCTCCTCCTTAGGGAAATCCCTGATAAGCGGCGTTGGAATAATATAGTCTCCACACCTATTCAGTCACACCCTCTTTTCAGTTATCATCTGTCATAATAATGCATAGTTTTCTGTAAACCCATTCCACCCATGGTCTTTTTGTCATAATATTACGGCACGTCATTGACGTTATTGGTTTAATTGAATGTATTGTATAACTTTCTGTTCAACAACGTAAGCTTGTTGCTTGATTAATGCTTACATATACATGATTTCCACATGTTCCCCCTCAGTTCAGGCACTTTAAACCATTGCATTTTTCAATTTTTAGGCTTAGCTTTAGCCACAACCTTTTTCTTTTACTAACATTATATAAATATACTAACTTATAGGGGCTTTCAGCTAATACTCTTCTACGGTCCTGTTATTGTGGCATTCAAATATTTATATCACCCACTACAGACTGGGGCAATGGGTCACCCCACTTCAGCATTGGCCGAATTCAAAGTGATTGATGGCATTTTGGTCTTTCACAACTTTTCACAGGGACCATATCCACACAAACAGTAGCTCCCTTCTGTACCAGAGACTACTATGTCAATGTGTGCTGGTTTCCTTTTTTTTTTTGTTACTTTTTTATTAAGGATTTCATATTTGGATGCAGGTGTATTAGCAATATATGTTAAAATATAATCTGAACATCCCAGAATATAATAACCAAAAAACAACATAAATGATTCATCAAACACGATACAGAGTTCTTCCTCAATTTCCAAATACAGTTATCACAACCATTCACCACAAAATACACTATGACCATGAGCATCAGTTACAAAAAGGTATGATCACCAAGAGCCTTTTCGCATACATTCTCCTTGGTATTGCTGGCCAGTCCTTAAGTCTTTTCCAGCGACCAATGGAGCAAACAATAGAGTATAGTTTTAGATAGGGGTTGTACAGCTGTCAGTCTCTATCCTGACCCCGATGCTTCATCTTCCCCCTGCGTCTAAGCGCCATATGTGTGCTGATGTTGCTTCCAAAATGTTGCAGCCTCCTCATGGGTCTCGAAGATCTGGGGAAACGCAAGCTGCAGCACCGCCGTTACGGGTCAATCCCGACCCTCTAAGGCTCCTTCAGCAGCTACGAGTCTGCCGCATTCCATCCGAGGTCCGAAACATGGGATGGAAGCAGCGTGTGCAGGCGGAGGCTGGTTGCGCATCGTGCAGCTCCAAAGCTTCAAAGTCAGGCGGCTATCTTTATCGTCGGCTCGACCATGCACCCCATGTGTGCTTTATTTTACCCGAAAATATTTTTGTTTTCAGTCAACAGTTTTTTATATACATTGACCTGGGTATAGTAGCTTCTCTTATAATGGCGATTTACAAAAAAAATGACAAAACAATCAATGACAAATACAAAAGACTGACAGCCAACAGCAAGCCTCAAGCCAGAAGTTTATTGTACTATGAATATCTGCACAGGAAAAAACACTCAGAATCCCAATTTGAGCAAAACCTCCTTTTCTTTTCTGAATCTAGGTTTCCATCCAAACATGAAATTAGCACTTTAGCCTTGTAAGGGTACCTGCAGCATGTTTTCAAAACATGTCAGGCAAAAAGAAACTCACTTCCTTGTGCATTGAAACTCCGCTTGATGCCAATACTGGGGGCCATGCCACCCTAAATAAATTTTCCTGGTTATTGCCCCAGCAGTATTTAAGTACAATTATGGCTTACATTTTGTGATGCTGCTGTAATGCGAAGGCTCTCAAAGCCAACAGATTTTCTTTTTCAATTTCTTTTAACGGTGTGTGACTGTAGGTACCCCTTCCCTCCTGTTTTGAAGGCTCATGGGGTATTATCTGGTGTTGTATGGCGTTTTAGGATCCGAGCGAAATTTCCGGATTCATGCCCTTATATAGGTACAATTCATATTGCCCTAATATAGGCATAGAAATCATACCCATATTTAGACATAGCCCATGCAGTGCAAATACAGGCATGGCTACTCCCACCCGTACCAAAACGTCACAACAGTTTCTTGGAAAATTGGCTTAAGCAGTTAGGGTCCTCCCATTGCCTGAATATTGATTTGTCCAAGATCTCATGGAGTTTACAAAGAACTACCATTCCCTTGGGGTTCTGTTCTGACGTTATTATGCCTGACTTTACATCAAACTAGGCACCTTCAAGGTATAAATATGCCTTCACTTGCTCTAGCAAGACACGGTGGTTCGGAGCAGTTCGACTATCTACTTGCCCGACGCAGCTCGCTACAGCAAGTGCCGAAGGAGCCGACCCTCCAGCTGACGCATTGATCGAGAGGCTGCATTTCTCTCGGTGAGAATCCAGCTCCAGTGTTTTCAAGCTCCCCTCGCAGAGTGTTGGGAAATCGAGTCCCGAGACAGAGATACCAGCAGTGTTCCCATGAAGCCACGTGCCTGGGCGCCCGCGCATCTCGTGCCCCGAAGCGTGCACTGCTGTGTCTGTGGCGCGCACATCCCCGAGAGCATTCATGCCGCCGCTGCATTTAGCAAGTGCTTCTTCTTGCTAAATATCTTTTGTTTTTTAGAGTGCGGCTGTGGGGTTCATTGTGTTAATTGCAGAGCCCGTCAGGAGCTGCGATTAAGCACAAATCTGCCCGCAGCCACACTCTAGAAAAGAAAAGAAATGCAGCACCAAACACAGCGTGTGCTGTTAGAATCACTTAAAAGCACACAATGCGTTTGTAAGCTTCCTGCATTTCTTCTCCAAATAGAGCTGGGCTGTGGGGTGAGAGTGTGCCTTTTTTAAGTTGCCATCCTGCGTGGGCTGACAGACATTTGGAGGGCATTGCATCCTGCTATCCCAGATTATACTATTTTTCATCTCCACATAACCATTATTCCAGACATTTGCTAAAGAGTATTTGGTACAAGATGCCGAAATGGAGGTCTTTCCCAAAATGACCTCTGATTATAATTCATATTACTGTTAATTTAAATCTCTGCAGTTAGGGGGGAACAGCATCTTCCTCAACACCTTCTTACTAACCCTGATTACGGAAAACTTGCAGTTGACACTCTAATGAGAATTTTGGGTGTCAATAGAGGTACAGCTTCACCGTTGGTAGTGTGGGATGCAAAGAAAGTCTATATCAGGGGTATTACAGTACTGTTGAACTCTAGTAAAAACAAAAGCACACTAAATACTGCTAGACAGGTTGGCCAAGCAATATTACAATTAGAACGCTGCATGCTAGGGCTATAAGCACTGGGGCCCCGATGAACGATCTCTTTATCTTCAACTGATTAATAATTTGTCCCTTTCGGGGTAAACTCTGAGAGAAGAGGTAGCTGCTAGCTATCCTAAAACAGTGCCCTCCAATATGAGTATGGAGAACAGGTGGGATGAGTTTTGGCTAAAAGGGCTAGGTGTCCGCTCATTAAAGGTAGTGATGAATTGGTCCATACTAATCCCCATGCTATTGCATAATAGTTTTCCCTCTTTTATCAGGAATTGCATAGCCAATCTCAAATATAGACCCTGTCAAGGCTCAAGGCATATATTCAAAGTATTTCATATGTTGGCCCTCAAAAAAGATATGACTGCTGGGGAAGGAGAGGAGGGTCTGGCAGCTTTGCAATTGAGTATGGCTGCAGGGGAGGAATTTATTCCAATGGAATTTTGTGAAGTATTCAAAGATATTGCAGTTCACCCACTTTTAAGTGTGAAAAAAGTATTGATAAAGGTGAAGCAGTATTGAGTACTTGGAATATGACCAATATCACTATATTCTCGAAGAAGGGCAAATCATCTGATGAGATGGGTTTGTACTGGCCCATCACTCTGATTAATGCTGATGCATAGATTTTTGCTAACATTTTAGTGATTCAGATTGCTCCCCTTTTATCAGGCTTAGTGTCCCAACAGCAACACAGCTTCATTCTTGGTAGGGTCACCACTAGCCACATAAATACGGCTATTGCCACTTTTGAAGTGTCAGAAAGATCAGGAAAAAAGCTGTGTATGATATTGTTGGACACCGAGAAGGCTTTCAACCATATGGACTGGAGCTTTCTATGGGTCATAATGGGGGCTTTTGGGTTCGGTGATAGACTCTGTAAATAGGGTCAGTCTTTATATAGGACTCCTTATACTATGCTTTTTTGTTCAGGAATATCTTTGTCACCTTTTAAGATTCAGCACGGCACTCGGCAAGGGTGCCCTCTGTCACCCTTTTGTTTGTCCTTTATCTTGAGCCATATCTGCAATCATTGCAGATGAGCAATGGAATTTGGCCTGTGGTTGCTGGTGATTATAAACTTAAAGTCCAGGCATATGCGGATAACGTTGCTATATATTCGACTTATCCATCAGCTGCCATGGAATGCATAATTGAGGAGTTTGATCATTTTAGTGTATGGTCCGGCCATAAATTCCATGTAGCATAAGCTCAGCTGTTGCTGAAATTCATTCCGGCTGTCCCAATTACTAGGGTAGTTCATTCAGCCACTTCTTTGGGTATCAAACTGAGTGCACTCTCTGTCCAGGCTGATGCAGGCTGATGCAGGGGCTTAGGAAGGAATGGGCCCAGCAGGCTGTAAAACTATAACATCCTGCGAAAGAGGCTCTGTTAATGTGACTTCTCAGCTGGGGGGTGTGAAAAAGGAAAAATAAAGCTACCACCCGCCGGTGTGTCCAATCTTTGAAGCACATGTGCGCTTCTGGTGAACCAAAAGGGTGGTGTGATTGTGGGAAAACAGCAGGCAAGACCCGCTCCATGGATCACCCTCGTGATGGCTGGTACCCCCAGAGTAGACTCACAAGAAGGATGGTTGGGGCACGGCTAATTGATCTGTTACATTCTGGCATGCCTGCTCAGCGCTGTTCATGAATATTATCTTGCTGACGCATAGCATTTTAAATTTGAAGACACAGTTGCATGCTCTCATATGTTAGACAATGCTAGCATGCTGCGCTGCCTCATTGGCGTGTGCCTCAATTGCAGTATTGTCAGATGGGCGCTAGAATACGTGACTAATGCATTTTAATGCGGGGATGCGGACACTAGCATTAAAATGTGTTAGTCAAAAGCCTGATGCGGCCCTACCCTAACCCAGCCCTGAAACTGCGAAAAGTAAAATTATAATAATGTTATTATAATTTTATTTTTCCTGTTCAAAGAGAGCATTTGTTAAAGTTTTCATGTTAATCGCAGTGCCCATCATGAGCTGAAATCAACATGAAAACTTGAACAAATGCACACAATCACCCGCAACCCAGCTCAATTAAGAAGAGAAATGCAGCTAAGTTTTCAAATTGCTGTGTGGGACGGTTTCATATCTGCCTTAACACCATTCATTTGGATCTGTATGTGAGGAAATGCACAGTCTTTTCACTTTTTTAAGCAAAATTTGGAGTGATATTTAGCGCTGCACCCACACTCGCGCCTGGTTACTGGCGCACACAGCCTTGGTTGCAGCGCACATAGACCTTACACTGCCTCACACAGAGGAAAAAAATTAGAAGGAACATTGGATACCAGACCTCCTTCATTCTACACTAAGGTATGGAGCTGATTAGACCCTAAGAGAAATCTTGGATAGATTCTTGGCAAAGAAACTAAACCTATGCTACACCACACTTACTTCTTACCTAGTACTAAGACTTAGGTTAGGTACATTGAGGTAGCTGTATTTGAGAAGCACCAATTGAGCACTTTTAGCCTTCGTTATTTATGTATGTATTCATCTATAGTTTTGAAACCATACAATGCTTTTACAGTAATATTTTATAATACTCTTCTTGCTGTACGCATTATACTTTGCAGCTTGCATTATGATTGTAGCAGTTCACTTTACTTGCATGAGAAAGAAGACTGTTCAATAAATCCTTTTATTGAAAACGCCCGTCTCTCTATTTTCTCTGCACCTCTGATGAAATGAAGCATGCACGATTGACTGAGTAAAATATCTTTCTATTGTTTCCACGACTCTGAAGATAAGTTTATTCTTGGGGTAACAAAGTTGTCATGTTTATGCAGTTGTCAGAAACTAATCCCTACTTGTGTATTTGAGAAAGTTTTGAGTGACCTCTGCACTAGCTGGCACTCACAATCAGCCGCGGGCCGTGGAGGGAGTTACGGTGGGGCAGGGAGGCGGGGAGGGGGAGGGGCGGGGTGGAGGGTGCTAAAAACAGGCATATGGATCATTGCAGGTAAGTACACAATTTAATTAATAAAACAAAATTCGTAGCGCGCACTGCATGGCAAAAAGCAATGCTGTGCGCGCTACGAATTTCGTTTTATTAATTAAATTGTGTACTTACCTGCAATGATCCATATGCCTGTTTTTAGCACCCTCCACCCCGCCCCTCCCTCTCCCCGCCTCCCTGCCCCACCGTAATCCCTCCACGGCCCGCGGCTGCACACAATTAGGTTTACTATTTTCGATATAGACCTAGTCGACATAAGTTCTATGTCAAATCTATAGGATATATTATTCCAATGGGCAGAGCCTATTGAGAATATGGGAACTACACTACATGGCGCCCAATGTTTGGTAAGGCACTAATTTAACGCTAGACACTAGAGTAACTCAGTCGTGCTTTTCACACAGACCCCTTTTTCCCGTAAAAACTCCAATAGACGTCTGGAGTGGGTAAAAGGTTAATATCCGCCAGAACTTAGTAGGATGAGAATCCTTGTATTAGTTTTTGGTTTAGTCAACGTTGACGGATACAGTGTTCCAAAATATTGTGCACTTAATCTTTGTTTCCTTGAAACTTGCTCTGCAACAAAAAACTTTCTGTCAGTAGAATGCCGGAAGGTGACGAAGAAAGAGATGCTTTGGCAACTCAACTTTTAGCGGAAGACACAAGTCTCCAAGATGAAAACCCGAATGCTATAATCATTCCGGTAAATGTAAGAAGAACTATAACTCTTAAACTTATAGAAAATGGACTATCATCAAGAGGTGGTACAGTCATATTTGTGGTAGAGGCCCATGAATATCGGCAGACAGAGGTATTCTATTCATGGATACATTTTCCTGAAGCAAATCCAATAACACACGATTTCCAATATTACAAAATAGAGGAATCTCCAGAGGAATACGCCCCTTTCAAGGACGTTGAAATTCGACTAACATACCAAGAGCACCTGCTCTGGTTTAATGGCACCCTAAAACATCAAAATCACATTACCAGGCTCGGTCCACTAGGTAGACCAGGAGCCACAGGGCCGGTTCTGGACAGCTACACACCACATACCGACATTGAAAAAATGTCAAGCGAAGAACTTTTAGTTAAACTAAAGGAATTAACAAAGGCATATAGAGAATTAGTTCAATTGGCAATTGACGATACAAGATCCGCCAGAAATTGAAAGAAACAGATATAGCAGAACAACCTTTTGAACTTGCCAGAATCATAGAAAATCCTATGAAGAACTAGGTAGAGATAGTTTGGGTGGGAACCCACTAAAACCACAACTAATTGAAAATCCTGAAAAAACTTTTATTAAAAATATTCTGAATACTCCAAAAAAAAGTTGGGAGGGTAATAAACAATCCACTCCCAGAGAAAAACGTTTTCAGTGCAGAGGAAGGTCTCCTCAGCGGAGAGATAGATCTCCAGAAAGAGGAAGCAAGTCTCCCCAAAGGGAGCCTCTGAGAAAAGATACAACCTTAGAGATAGGGATAAATTGAGAAAACCTGACAGATATCAAGATATTGATACACGTCCCTCTCGATCTTTTCAGAATTCCTCACAGAAATTGGAAAGAAGAGGACGGTCAGAACACAAGGAAGAGCACATCAAGTCCAAAGAAAAGGAACCGGTTCATCAAAGTAAACAATTACAATTTACAAAAAAGAAGGTAGCCAGTATTAAAATAAAACATTCTGATAATCAATAAGAAAAGGACACTGGTATCTACAATAACCATTGGTTATCTTTGACAACCCTCATAGACGCTCAAGATTGTAACGATGCGGTGTATTTGTTTCTCCGCCCCTCATCTAGCGTCATGGCATAGTCATTGGGTCGTCAAAGGGATAATATGCCTGCCTCACCCGAGGCAACCTCTGGAGAAAGTGGAAGTGTCCAGAGATATGATGACACCTCCAGAGGGATGATGTCTGAAAACCAAACTGAGAGGGTGAATTTAAAAAACAGTTATTCACCAAATTAACAGCTTTATTAGAAAAGGTGAATACTGTTAGTAAAATAATTGGGTATATTCGATAATCGTGTTACTGGATTATCATATATGACTTCATAAAAAAGGTCGACATGTTTCAGCTCCTGTTGGCCCAGCCGGGTCTAAAGAGCTTTCGTCAGGACAATAACAAAGGGAGGGGTACTTACACAACTTGTGTAGTAATCTTGTACTTACAGGGATTCACACATTCGTATTCCTGCATATTGGGAACAAGAGCAAAAACATCATACTGTTCACATACGGGAGTAAACTTGGCATATTTTTCTAGTAAAAACACATTCAGTAATTTACAAAGCCTAAAGCAAATATTATAGTAAATAGGTGCTTCTTTTGTGGTTGTGCACGATACTAGGTCCACTAAAGCTAAAGAGAGCAGTGAAGTGGGGGATAACGGGGTTAGGGTCTCACTCCGAAAGGAAACACTGCAACATGTGCAGAACGTTATAGTGCTTGATCACTGTATTGGCGATGGAATTGTGCAGTGTCAAAGTGCATATTCTCTGGTTTTATCATACCTTATCATCTATTTTGCCATTGAATATAATAGTGTCAAGATGCATGTTCTTTAGTCCGATCCTACCACAATGTCTAGAACACTTTAGGGTCTCTGTCAATAAACAAATATTGCATTGTTGTTAACGGGTTGCATGTATGTATATAATTTATATAATTTATCAGGGTCTAATGGAGGGTGGTAAATACATCTCTCAAAAGTCTAGTATGGGGTTAACTGTACATTTGGTGACTTAAATAAAAGTCTCTAGTCACTTGTATGTGTGGCGACATATATGTATTGAAAAGCCCATAACGAACGTTTGTTGTTATGCCTGGAAGGTAAAATAAGGAATTACGAATACCTGTAAGCTGGGAGAATTTCTCCTCTTCAGGGCGCAATGAGTCACTTAAATCATGAATTTGACTGAAGAGGGGGAAATATTAAGAACAACATGTAAATACCTAAGTGGGGCACTCGAACGCTGCTACTGCACGGGCTCGGGAGCACCATTCTTACCCACGTGGAATCTCAATGCTTCCTGTGCTGACTCTGCCCCTGGAAACAGCGGGCGCGGTCAATTCGTCTCATCTTAAGGCTCTACAATGGACATAGACGAGATGTTTCTATAGGAAAAAAGACTATCGTCATGTTACAACACTGAGTTGCCTACGTGTGAAAAAGTATGTGCATTAATGTTAGTTTATCTGGTCGGCATAAAATAAATAAAAGCACTTTATTATCCCCAAAGGTGCAATTGAATTGTATTGACAAACCTTTATGTGGGAAATGAATTAATGGAGGTATTCATAGACCATAGGTAATATTAATAAAACCCGGCTAATCGGCACATGCTTAATGCACTGAGTCTTACAGGCAAATGATCCTGTGGCTAATGGTATTCAATTCACGATATACACCATGTGAAAACTCAATTCACCCTCTCAGTTTGGTTTTCAGACATCATCCCTCTGGAGGTGTCATCATATCTCTGGACACTTCTACTTTCTCCAGAGGTTGCCTCGGGTGAGGCAGGCATATTATCCTTTTGACGACCCAATGACTATGCCATGACGCTAGATGAGGGGCGGAGAAACAAATACACCGCATTGTTACAATCTTGAGCGTCTATGAGGGTTGTCAAAGATAACCAATGGTTATTGTAGATACCAGTGTCCTTTTCTTATTGATTATCAGAATGTTGTCCATGGGGAACTGAACTGGACAGGAATTCCTCATCCCTCCTCTCTGATGAATGACTTAAAATAAAACATGCCAAGGATTCTGAGGACACAACTGAAAAACGGAGAGTGGGCCCAGGCAATGCTAGACAGCGCAGCAGAAGTGACCATAGTTCGCAAGATCCTGATGAATGTTCTGGAGACAGGTGGAAACTGCAGACACCAGAGTTAGCAAACCCCATAAATTATATGAAATAACATTGCGTATAGAGGGGGACAAAACTAGGAAAATAAGAGGTCTCTTTTGGGATAACTTATCTAAAGGTTATGATATCCTGTTAGCTGAGAAAGACTGGCCACCAGAGTTTGTCAGGGAGTGCCCTCATGGCGAAGAAATTATTATGCCTGCCTTCTCAAATCACATCCCGATTCATAAAAAAATACACAATTGCAAGAAAATGGGCAGTGGCCCAAGCCCCTGCATTATATAAAAATCAAGTAGGATGGGATGAGGATTCTCCTCACCACAAAATTCAGTTAAAAAATCAACCTACTGCACTAAGGCAGTATCCTGTTAAGCAAGAAGCTAAAAAACAAGTCAGTGAGATCTTAGATCAACTTGAATACCAGGGGGTGATTGAAACATGCACCTCACAAATGAACAATCATTTGTTTCCTGTCTCCAAGCTAGATGATTCATATCGTCTAGTTTTGGACTACAGACACCTAAACTCTTGCTGCAAAACATTTGCAGTACAAAACTCACACAGTGCAGCACTAATGAATAACATTGTGCGCAAAAAATATAAAACGAAATTAGATATCTCAAATGGTTTCTTCTGTCAAAACATATCTCCGGAAAGCAGATATTTGACCGCTTTCTCCTGTATGGGGGCGCAAAAACAATTTTGCCGTCTCACACAGGGATTCAAGAATAGCCCAGGATTATTCTCAGCAAGGGTAACAGAGTTACTACAAATGTATGATGATGAGGCATTATCATATGTCAATGACATCTATCTTACAGACGACGACCTGGAGACACACTTGAAAAGAGTGAACACCATAATACTTGGGTTCGCAGCTGAAGGGTACAAATTCAACATTAAAAAGTCACGAATTGCTCACCTAACTATCCTGTTTTTAGGATATTAATTATCAAGTGAAGGCAAAAGCCTATCAGACAACTTCTTAGAGAAGTGTGCAGTACTCCAAGCACCAAAAACGCTGAAGAACTTACAATCAATACTAGGTTTCCTGAATTTCGGAAGAACATACATTCTAAATTATGCAGAGAGGGTTAAATCTCTCTATGAATGAATAAAACCTGATTTCAAACCAAATAATTGGACTCAGAAACACACTGAAATTTTAAGATCATTACAAACAGACATGTTAACTAAAACAAAACTGCAAACACGCGCAAACGAACGCAACCTTGTAATCCGAGTCATCCCAGGAAGATGTGGATACACGTACCTGACCTCTAATGAGAGAGAAATGGTACCAATAGCTTATAAATCACACTTGTACACACAAGCTGAAATGAAATTCAGTTCTACTGAAAAAATTCTAACTGCGGTTCAAACTGCTGTAACAAAAGAAAGAGCCCTAGCCCAAGGCAAGAGCATATCTGTTTTAACAGCAGTATCAGCCCTTGAGTAAGCATGGGCGTAAAATCCGCTCCGCTCGCGGATTTTTCGGATTTTTGGCGAATTTGTCGAAAATCCGTGAATCCGCTCGCGGCGGATTTTTGCTTGGTTGCGGCGCGCGGCGTGGTGCACGGCGTTCACTTTCCGTCATTAAGCGTTTGCCGAGTTGTTTTTCTCGATCATATTTTTCTAGTGCCGCGCCATTTTAGATCTTGCTGCGTGATCCCGCGGGAGTTTGGCGCCCGCGAATACGTAATCGCGGCTTGTCACCTTGCACAGCACACCTCGCGAGAGTTCGCAATTGCGAACACGTAGTTGCGGCGGAAAGGAACAATCTCGCACTCGCGAAATAGAGATTTTGCAATTCTGCACAAGAAAATCACCAGCAAACAGGATAAACCTTCAGAAAATTATGATTTTTATCAGAATCACTCCTCAGGTTGACATTTGCATGGCCTTTTTTTTTGCAAGGAGTCCATTTTTGGGGGGGGGAGGAAGGAAGTGCCCCACAGTCTCCAACTTCCTGTTCCTGTCCAGCAGGCTCCTCCCAGTGCTTTGTCCATCTCCTGGTCACTTTCATTTGGATCTGGAGCTGGAAGGATTACTTTTTGTGGGTGCTGCTGGATATTTGGATTTGATGCCTTTTTGACTGTCTTTGGATCACTTTTGGATTAGAAATCAACTTTCACAAGTAAGTTTGTTTGGGGCATTACAGTTGCTGCAAGTACAATTTTGGAACTTTTTCAGAGCATTAAATAAATTATATTGTGGGTAGCCACAGTATCCAGTAGGACCAGGGTTGGTTAGGGGTGCATGATACAACTGTTTTGTTGAATTTAAACACCATTGAGGCCATGGATGGGCTGGGATTGTGCTGATTTTTGTCGTTTTTTTGGGCCTGCTGGTGTGGCCCTTTGCCCAGGGGTGGTGAGTGTTGCATGGGCCTAGTCTTTCTGTGGGGTGTCTTCTTGAATTTAAACATCATTGAGGCCATGGATGGGCTGGGATTGTGCTGATTTTATTGTTTTTTGTCGTTTTTTTGGGGCTGCTGGTGGGGCCTTTTGCCAAGGGGTGGTGGTGCATGGACTGAGTGTGCCTGTGGTGTGGTCTCACTCTCTTTAATGTAAACATCATGGATGGCATTGGATTGTGGTGATTTCTGGCTGGTTTTCTGTTTTTTGGGGGTGTACTGTTGATGTGGACTGGCCATGTGGGTGGTGGCCATCTTGAGTGCTGGCTAGTACAGGCAACATGTGCTTGGGGTGTAAGGGGCCATTTTGAAGAGAGGCAGTGTCTGAGGCCTGCACTTATTTTGCCTACTTTTCATCCATTATGCCCAGGGGTAGTGAGTGTTGCATGGGCCTAGTCTTTCTGAGGGGTGTCTTCTTGAATTTAAACACCATTGAGGCCATGGATGGGCTGGGATTGTGCTGATTTTATTGTTTTTTGTCGTTTTTTTGGGGCTGCTGGTGGGGCCCTTTGCCCAGGGGTGGTGACTTGCATGGGCCTAGTCTTTCTGTGGGGTGTCCTCTTGAATTTAAACACCATTGAGGCCATGGATGGGCTGGGATTGTGCTGTTTTTTGTTGTTTTTGTCGTTTTTTGGGGGCTGCTGGTGTGGCCTTTTGCCCAGGGGTAGTGGTGCATGGACTGAGTGTGCCTGTAGTGTGGTCTCACTCTCTTTAATGTAAACATCCTGGATGGCATTGGATTGTGGTGATTTTTGGCTGTTTTTCTGTTTTTTTGGGGTGTACTGTTGATGTGGACTGGCTTGGGGTGTAAGGGGCCATTTTGAAGAGAGGCAGTGTCTGAGGCCTGCACTTATTTTGCCTACTTTTCATCCATTATGCCCAGGGGTAGTGAGTGTTGCATGGGCCTAGTCTTTCTGAGGGGTGTCTTCTTGAATTTAAACACCATTGAGGCCATGGATGGGCTGGGATTGTGCTGAATTTTGTGTTTTTGTCGTTTTTTTGGGGCTGCTGGTTGGGCCTTTTGCCAAGGGGTAGTGGTGCATGGACTGAGTGTGCCTGTGGTGTGGTCTCACTCTCTTTAATGTAAACACCATGGATGGCATTGGATTGTGGTGATTTCTGGCTGGTTTTCTGTTTTTTGGGGGTGTACTGTTAATGTGGACTGGCCATGTGGGTGGTGGTGGTGGCCATCTTGAGTGCTGGCTGGTACAGGCAACATGTGCTTGGGGTGTAAGGGGCCATTTTGAAGAGAGGCAGTGTCTGAGGCCTGCACTTATTTTGCCTACTTTTCATCCATTATGCCCAGGGGTAGTGAGTGTTGCATGGGCCTAGTGTTTCTGAGGGGTGTCTTCTTGAATTTAAACACCATTGAGGCCATGGATGGGCTGGGATTGTGCTGATTTTATTGTTTTTTGTCGTTTTTTTGGGGCTGCTGGTGGGGCCTTTTGCCCAGGGGTAGTGGTGCATGGACTGAGTGTGCATGTAGTGTGGTCTCACTCTCTTTAATGTAAACATCCTGGATGGCATTGGATTGTGGTGATTTTTGGCTGTTTTTCTGTTTTTTTGGGGTGTACTGTTGATGTGGACTGGATTGGGGTGTAAGGGGCCATTTTGAAGAGAGGCAGTGTCTGAGGCCTGCACTTATTTTGCCTACTTTTCATCCATTATGCCCAGGGGTAGTGAGTGTTGCATACTTGCATGGCCCTAGTCTTTCTGTGGGGTGTCTTCAATGTAAACATCATGGATGGCATGGGATTGTGCTGATTTTTCTGTGTTTTGTCGATTTTTTGGGGTGTATAACTGAACTGATGTTCCTCTGTCTTCCATTGCTTTTAGGTGCACAAGACTCAAGAGAACCACCAGTGCCAGGAAGAAGTCCTGCAGCGGTGTGTGTGTGCAGCATAACGTCACGCAACGTCACGTCTGGACACAGACAACTCTGCAACTCGTGCAACTGCTGCCTGCTGTTCTGACCTGCTCTGAAGAAGATGGCCCCAAAAAAAGTTACCCGTAGCTCCTCTAGCAAGAAAGGTGCCAGTAAGGAGCAGAAGAAGCAAGTTACCAAGGAGACTGGTGTGCCGCCCGCCCCTTTTTTTGGGAGTAAAAAAAAAAGTATGCCTGCAGCAGCAGCGGGATCTGCTGGGGACCAAGCTGGCAGCAGCACCCCCGCTCCATTGGGCTCAGTGCCACCACCACCACCACGCCAACTTAAGTCCAAGCCCTTGAGTGCTGCAGAGGCAGCCAATCTACTTGTTCAATCACCATCGACCAGTGATGTTGGCTCATCGCAAGAAAGCAGCAGCAATGTCCCTCAATTAACACAGGTTGTTGTAGCTCATCTGACGAGTGTTGAACAACCACAGCCGCAACAACAATCACGTGTGCAAGTACAAGCCCAAGTACATGTGGAAGGAGAGGCAGCGCAAGGAGATGCGCAAGCAGAGGTGCATGGAGGGTCACAAGTGCCCACAATAGTTGTTCCTCCCGAAGTAGGGGCACATCAGGAAATCGACAATCAAGGCGAGGTATCATTTGAGGAAGCCACTCCTCCAGATGATCATTCATTGTCTTCCACACCCCTAGCAAGGAAGAGATCAAGGGTGGTGTCTACATCTTCTTCAAGCACACCTCCTTCTGATGATATGGATCAAACTTGGGAACCAGCACCACTGCCGTCTGAGAGTGAGGCACACCATGATCTGACAAAGGTAGTTAAGCGTAAAAGGAAGCTCGTCCAAAGTCTCAGAGTTATGGAGTGTGATGAGGCTCAACAAGAAGTGGCGGATACTGCTGCTGATGAAGACTCTGACAACGACGACCCAGTCATCATAAAGGTCACTGCAGCCCCAGCGGGCATGCAGCAAACAGACATTTTGACCCTAGCCCGAAGAGCTGCTGAGCGTGATATGATGATGTTGTCGATGAGGAGGCAGTGGAAACACCACAATCATTGGAGTTAAGTAGTACACCAACTCGTCCCGTTTCCATATTTCTTTCTGGCAAGAAGGGACCTCCATCCACCTCGACCTTAATTAGTGGCGGTGAAAGTGCACAACGTACAAAAGTTGGGCAATCCAGATCCTCCACTTCATCTGGCATTAGCTTCATGACCACCACCACCAGTATCGCTGCCTCCTCCAGGCCCCACAGACACTTCAAGTCCCCAGTTTGGGACTTCTTTACTGTTTGTCAAAAAAATCCAAAGTTTGCCATTTGTACCCTTTGTAAGCTTGCAGTTAGTCGTGGTAAGTCAGGTACCAACTATGGTACCGGAGGCCAGAGAGGTCATCTTAGGAGACAGCACACTGTCCAATGGTTTGCGCACCTAGATGCGATCAAGGAAGCCCAAATTCAAGAAAACGTTGATGTTGCATCTGATGATGACGAGGAGGAAGAAGACGTGTCAAACACTTCCCTTACACCCAGTACCCCTGTCAGCAGCACACCCAATGTGAGGCACACTAAGAGTGTTGGAGCGAGTGAGACACCAACGCACAAAAGTTCACCAGCGAGCAAAATTGGGTCAACGAAGTCATTATTAGCCCGTAAATGCTTGGTCCAGGGCAACATTAGAACCATGTTTTCTTCAGACGTGCCATATGAACGCAACCACCCACTGACGCGTCTGTATAACACTAAGCTGGCTAAAATGCTAGCTGTGGACCTTCTCCCTTTTTCTTTTGTAGAAGCAGTAGGTTTTCTAGAATTAGTGGCAACGCTCTGCCCTAAATGGAAGGTTCCTAGCCGGTTCTATTTTGCCAGAGTTGCGGTTCCAGCACTACATGAAGATGTGCTGGAGGCGATTGGGGCAGCTTTGCAGAAGAGTGCTGTTCACACAATACATCTGACAACAGACATGTGGACCAGTGGCGCAGGCGCTGATTACATGTGCATCACTGCACACTGGGTCTCTTTTTCAGGTGTTAAAGCAAAGCTAAACGCAGGTGTTGACCCGGACCAAGTTTTCAAAGCTGCTCGGAAACATGCAACACTAGCCATGTTTAGCTTGGAGAAAAGTCACACATCCGAAAACATTTTGGACGAGTTTAACAAAAAGGTCTCGAAAATGCTATCCCCAAAAAAACGCCAGATTGGTTATGTTTCCACGGATAATGGAGCCAATATAGTTAAGGCCATGTCGCTGGGTGGCTATTTCAGAGTGCCGTGTTTGGCGCACTGTATCAACCTGGTAGTTCAAAAATTCTTGAGTGATAGAGACGTTGGAACTCAACCGTCTACATGCTTGAGCGTCTGTATGAGCAGTATACGGTACTCGATCACTATTTCTTAACAGAGGGTACATCTCAGAAGGAGGACCTGCGGATGGCTGCGGCGCAATGGGACATAATTAAAAGCCTGACAGACATGCTTCGTCCTTTTGAGTTCTTCACGCGTGCAGTCAGCCAGGAGGACTGTAATTTGGGAAAAGCTATCCCATTGTTGCGCATGCTGGAGCACCAACTGATGGCGGTGTCTTCTGAGTTTGAAAAAGATGTAAAAAAAAAAAGACCCTTTTATTTTGTCTGAGAAATTATTAGAGCGCCTACGTGGTGATGAACGTCTTCAAAAGATCAAGTCAGAACAGCATTACATTTGTGCTACTATTCTGGATCCACGCTACAAAAAGGCGCTGGCAGGCGAAGCATTCTTTCCTTTTACTGATGAAGATGTTCAAAAGTACAAACATTGGCTAGCCTGGTCAGCCAAGAGGTTTGAAAAAGAACGGCAGGTTATTGAAGGAGAAGGTAGTACATCAGCATCAGCATCAGCAGGCCATCCCCAGTCACAAGAATCCACTTCTGCACCTGTGGCTGGGGCACAAGTGACCTCTCAGCCGTTAAAGACACCGGCAACTGGATCATCTGCACCACACACAACAGTAACAGTGGCTGCTGTAGAGGATTGGCTAAGTTTGCTTGGGTATGGTTCTCGAAAAAAAGTCACAGGCACAGCAAAAAGTAAGCAAAGTGGAGGAACCGTTGATGACCTTGAGTCGATGGTGCAGGACTATCTGAATGACTCAACAGAGGTCTTTCCTAATGATGAGCCATTGCAGTATTGGCATGGCAAAAAACAATTGTGGCCACAGCTCTCCAACCTGGCTATAAACTACTTGTCTTGCCCACTCGCAAGTGTGTCTTCTGAACGTGTTTTCAGTGCTGCTGGTGGCATTGTAACTCCCAAACGGAGCCGCCTCTCGCCCAAAAATGTGGAGAGGCTAACAATGATCAAGATGAATCAGCACCTCATACCACCAGATTACAAAGTACGAGAAAGCACGCCGCATGAAGACGAGGAGGACAGCAATGTAGATGAGGGAATTTGTTCTCTGTTCGGTGACGCTGACCTCATCCTGCCTGAATTCGCAGAGTATGATGACGAACTCTCATTCTTATTCCCTGACACCGAGCCCTGAAAATGAGACAATGAATCAACAACTTTCTTTTTCGTCCTTATTCACTTTTATTCCTGTGTGTCTGTCTTTCTTTGTTTTGCACAGTTAATTTAATTCAAACTTTAATCACCTAACCACAAAAACAAGCCCATCAGCAGAACTGTCTTCACTTGTTTGCTTATTGATTTGAAGGTGCCGCAGTCTACATTCCTCAGGTTCACAAGTTCAGAAGAACATGCTCCTCTATCCTCCTCCTCCAGACTGCGATTTCCCTCAAAGCAGAGTGCTGGATTACGCCCAATGAAGAAAGACTCAGCACTTGTGGGGGTGTTCTACTTCTTTGCGGGTGAGTTGACGGCTTTGGGCCCATTGCTGTCAAGCTCTAATAATGGATAAAAGTGTTTTGGACCAAATATGAGGTGGAAATTTCTTGCCGTTTTTGCTGACTTGCTTGCCTTTGAGGTGCTCTTTGGCGGGGTTCCGGGTGTTTGTGGGTGAGTTTTGGGGTCTGGGAGCACTGCTGCGACAGTCTCATCTTGATTGCATTTGCTTTTCAGGAAATCCGTGGTGGAAAACAGGAGTTATGATGATTGGTGACCTAGCTGCACAGCGCGTTTGGACGGAAGGCCGAGAGATATTGTAAGTATGAGATTTAGCTTTTTTGCTGTTTGGGGGTGTTGTCGCGTGCTTTTTTGCGGGTGGGTTGGCGGGTCTTGGCTGGGGCATTCCTGGGAAGGTCTAATACCGGATAGAAGTGTTTTGGACAAAATCCTTAAGGAAAAGCGTTTTTCTTGCTATTTCTTCTGACATCTTGCTCAATGTAGCGTTTTGGGGGGCTTCCTGCTGTTCGTGGGTGGGTTGCGGCCGGGGTCTCTGTCGAAGCACTGCTGAGACAGTCTAATCTTGATTGCATTTGCTTTTCAGGAAATCCGTGGTGGAAAACAGGAGTTATGATGATGACCTAGCTGCACAGCGCGTTTGGACCGAAGGCCGAGAGATATAGTAAGTATGAGATTTATCTTTTTCGCTGTTTGGGGGTGTTGTCGCGTGCTTTTTTGCGGGTGGGTTGGCGGGTCTTGGCTGGGGCATTCCTGGGAAGGTCTAATACCGGATAGAAGTGTTTTGGACAAAATCCTTAAGGAAAAGCGTTTTTCTTGCTATTTCTTCTGACATCTTGCTCAATGTAGCGTTATGGGGGGCTTCCTGCTGTTCGTGGGTGGGTTGCGGCCGTGGTCTCTGTCGAAGCACTGCTGCGACAGTCTAATCTTGATTGCATTTGCTTTTCAGGAAATCCGTGGTGGAAAACAGGAGTTATGATGATGACCTAGCTGCACAGCGCGTTTGGACCGAAGGCCGAGAGATATAGTAAGTATGAGATTTATCTTTTTCGCTGTTTGGGGGTGTTGTCGCGTGCTTTTTTGCGGGTGGGTTGGCGGGTCTTGGCTGGGGCATTCCTGGGAAGGTCTAATAACGGATAGAAGTGTTTTGGACAAAATCCATAAGGAAACACCTTTTGGCACTTTTTGTAAGTTAGGGTTCGTTAGGGTTAGCCCTAGCAGCAGGATTGCATGTGTTTCGGGGTGTTCTATTGCAACGCAGTTCTGGGGTTTTAGAGCACTGTTGGAGCGATGCTGGCTATGGATACTTTTGCTTGCTTGCAAGTGGTTTGAATACAATCCACGGTCGGTAAGGGTGTATTTGGGCCTACTGTTACTTTCAAAGTACGTTTTGTCACCATTTTTCTGCTAGGCATCGTTTTTGGAGATCTGATTGGGGTCTTCTACATTTTTGCGACTGGCTTTAGTAAGGGTCTTGGTGGGAGCATTGCTGGGAAGGTCAAATTGTGTTCTAAAACACAGTTTACAGTACACCTACCTTGAGGGGAAAGATCTGCTATAATATTTTGGCCATACTTATTTATCCTTAAAAAGGTGACTCAGACAGAGCACGCAATTTCAAAAATATTGTACTGTCTATTAGGGAAATCAAAGTGTGACTTTTTGCACCACACAGCGTACATACCTTTTATTTATTTATCAGTGGTATTGTAATAGCACTTCCTGTTTTCCGTTCAATAATTACTGGCCGGGTTTCAGTCAACATCCGCCAGGCAGGCAGTGGACAGGGTGTCTTCTGTCAGTGGTCACCAACATTGATGGACGAAGTGTCAGCTGGAATGGAGGAGTGCCGCTAATAAGAGGAATTGTTTGCTGCATGCAACTTACTTACCAAATTCAACAGGACAACTCCAACAACATACAGAATACAGATACAGTATCCATTGTTTTCTTCTATGAGTGTGACTGCATGTGCTTAGCTTTAGTTTGTACCAAAAGATTTCTTTATCTTCAATTATTGTTTGTCCAGGCTGTGCATTTTTTTTCTTCTCTCCACAAAACCTACCCAAAAAGAAACCCCCATTCCCATCCATTTTCCAAACCCTAACCCTCTTCCCCCGGGCTGTGTTGTTTTGCTTGATGTCTGACTAAAATGACATCAATAATTCCACACACTTGCTGGGGAGGATAAGGTCATAGCAACAGGCTGGCGAAGGAATACGAGGATATCTTCTAGACTTACTCAGCTTCAGTACTATTTCTTCTAGTAGTAGGAGCCAATGTCAAATAAATTCAACGCAAGTACTAGTTATACTTGGAAGCAAATACTTTACCATTTGTTAGGCTACATTATGGCACTGTTCTAGTGTACTGTCATCTGCTATATTCTCAATCGTACCGTAACTGTTGTAATGCTACAGTAAGGACAAACCAGGAAACGTTTTCTTTTTTTCCATAGGCATGCAACTGCCACTGTGTCACACCACTAGTACCACCGCAATGAGGAAATTTCACCCACCCAGGATTGCCAACGTTAATCCCCATTTCACGTGGAGCCAGCCCTGGGCCTAGCCCTAATTTCTAACACAAATTACAGGTAAGATAAGCGTTTGGTGGGAGGTAGTATAATGGAGTATTAGGACTAGACGAGAGATTGACGGTAGTACTACTAAAGTCCTACGACTGTTCAGGAAAACAAACTTACTGTTACACCCCCGTCCCCCACCCACCAGACTGAAAAGCAGTAAAAAACAGGTATGGTCAGATAAAGTTCAAAAAAGTATATTTATGTAGCCCTAACAAAATAATCTCCCTCAAGACCCTCCCTAACCCCAACGATTGTCTTTGAAAAGTCCCAAAAAGAACCCAACTCCCAAATCCCACCCCCCAAAAGTCTCTAAAAAAAGGGCAAGGGACACTCCACTACTGGAGGGTGCTGGTGAATTTTGCGGCCAGGGCATCTTACTCCTTGCGGAGGGTGGCAAGGTCGAAGCGGAGGCCCTCCACCAAGTTCTTGTACCTAAGGACCTCCTGCTCCAGGTAGGACATTCGGACTCCTAGGCGGCGCTGGCGTGCCTTGCAGCTCCTGTGGGGGGAAGCTGGTCTTTCTGCTGCTTGGCGGTGGCGGTTGGCTTTCTTAGCCCGGCTCCGTACCGCTGGAGCACTGCGCATGCTGGCGGCCCGTGGGGTCACGGAGGAGGATGCAGCTGTCCCAGTCGAGGATGTTGTGGTGGTTGCACCGGTCGACTGCGTGTCCTCCTCCTCCTCCAGGGCCACCAGCCGCCGATATTCGGCGACAGTGGCATCCAGCCTCCGTTGCCGGGCCATTCGAGCCTGCTCCCTCCGTGATGTCGATTTGGAAGGAGCAACTATATGAAGAAAGAAAGACATAGTCTGTAACCAATGCTCCGAGTCCTTAACATTAATAACACAAAGTGATTGAGCCGAAAGTTGGGTCACAGTACAAGTAGCAAATTGAAAGCACAGTACATAACTATTGAGGACAGTATCTATGTAACCTCCCACTTCTGCATCCTTGCTCTAACATTAGTGGTAGTTTAATGAACAAATTCTACGACCACTATGGACTTCCATTACAGTCGACTATGACAGTACCCCAGTCTTATTCTTCTTCTTCTCTCTTGTTTAGGAAAATTGGTACGTTATCTTATGCAAGCCGGCAGAATGGCAGCACAGTGAACTTGCACCCGAGAAAAACAGTTGCACACCATGATGAGTGAGACACACTGGCGTTACTGTACCGGTCCAGTACATGCAGGTGGTGAAGCTATTACTTTTCTATTACGGGTGGCACTGAGAATACTCTGTTACAAGGGCTACTGCTTAATTAATTTACCTTTCACCCTACAGTGCAAATGAGTACTAGAAAAGGAAAATGAAGAAGCTAAATAATTTGATTATCTATCACTTCACATGGGACGTATTTGATGACATATGGGATGACTTTAGGTGCTTTGCTTAATATTGAGTGAACAGTGATACACCCACACATGAATGACGTACTACAACTAAACTAAAGTTATTAAGAGAGGTACGGAGTGTCCACCGTAATAACCGGATATATGCTGTGCTTGCAGTTGCAATACAAAGTACTGCTACTATTCATGGTAGTATTGGACACATTTACAATTTATTTTCCTTGCCTTCCCTACACTGGAACGGACGTGCGGGTGCGGTGGTACATGCTCTTCAAGGTAACACTTAGTTCATCCAGCAACCATCTACTCTCTCTAGATACACATGTGCTATCTAAGAGTCAGAGAATACCATGCTCCAGGCATCCATTCATTCAAAGTATACGCACACATACAGTTTCTGTTTCACCCACCCAGGCTGCTGTCCTTCCACCCATCCTTGCTTCATCATTGACCCAGCCATGCACCATACCATATTCTTTCCTTCCCAGCCACCTCGGGGGCCAAGCAAACACATATCGCTCTTCTTTGCCAGCCATCATAAAATTTCGCGTCCCACTTACTTACACCCTTCTTTCGCTTTTCGTTCATCCCATCCATCACGTTCATCTAAGATCTTATTGGGATTCTTCTCACCAAAAACTTCACAGCTAAGTCGGAGTACATTTCGAGGAGGCTACTTCCTGGTTGATTTGTAATACACCTGTGCAGAAAGCACACTATGCAGTCTTCAATCTCAATAAGTAAGGAATATATAGCTTACCTGTTCCCGCCACCACCGTGGGAACCCCCACAGGACCGTCCGCCGGCTCTTGCACCGCTTCCTCCCCAGAGTCCTCCGAGTCCTCGCCCAACACCGCCACCTCCGCGCTGGCCCCGCCACCAGATGTTCCACCTACAAAGTACATTTAAGAATGTTAGAATACACCACTCACTACTATATAATATTTGGTCTAGGAGTAATAAAGAAATGTTAAAAAAACAGAATACAATGTAATAATTAGTGACTGTCTACTCTAAAGTAAAAATGTCCCTTTTTCCAGGGAAGGCTGTTGTCTTGCTGCACTTTTATGCACAACTGATGAATGCTTGCTTTTTATTTTTAACACGCACCACTTTTTCTCCTAACAGACAGAAGCTTGACTACTAAGAACACGAGTCCAGGATCAAGTTCAAACCAGGTGAGAGCTCGGCTCGACCACAAGAAATGTGTCCAATTAATCGTCAGCACTAAGCACTTTTCCGTTTTCAGTTAAATAGTTTTATGACAAAGTTGATTTTAATAAATGTGTTTACCTTTAATAAAGCTATTAAACTTAAATAGACTCTGTGGTTTTTGGTCCTCCAGACTAGAGTGGATGAGCTAAAGGTTTTGGAATTTTTGCAAGCATGAGTGCCTCTGACACTTCTTGACTGTGACTCCGTACTCTTGTCCTGCGTAGGATAATCTAAAGATCATTGGGGATCAATCATCGGTGACTTCGGGAGCTAAATGACTCTGCCACACTATCTAGTCAGTAAGGAGACAGTGCATAGAGCTATTGCTGAATAGAATGGGAGTACAATGGAATTGCCAAATGTCCAATCTTAGTTAGCTACACAGACAGACTAATAAGAATAATCTAGTAATACCACATGGAGTCATATTCGAGGCAGGATAAGAATTTATATCCAGTCTACAAGAAGATCAAAGACGATTTAGAAAAAATCGAATGAGGAACGCTAGGAAAAAATAGGTACTCTTTATTAAAATTTAAACTTACTGGGGCCAGCAAAGGAGCCCTCGCCTGCCTGATCCTGGCCTGCATCCTCCTGAACAGCACCCTCCTCCTCCTCCTGTGTCCGACTCCTCTTGCCCTTGGGGGGAGCTGATGTACAACATGAAAGAAAGAAAGACCAGAAAACATGGATGAGATTTGTCAACCAAATCAAACATTTCAAAAGAACAATAACAAAATATTTTGGAGAAATAGCAAATAGATAGACAACTATTCCACGGGATCTATCTCATGTGGTATACTACGTTATTCGTATTGCCTGATTTGCGGACCGTTGACTTAGAAAGTTCCTATGTAACTCAATAAACAGACTACTAAAGAGGTTTGCCTAGGCCTGGCAGGCAGCAGTCCGCAGCACGCGAAGTGACAGACAAAGTCCATCCTGCTTGCAGATCAGTGAATACTCAAACTATCAATCCACCGACCACCGCCACTATTTCTTCTTATAGCCATGTGTCTAAAGGAAGGACTGGACTTCAGTCTGTTGGGGCTGATTTAGAAGTCCCTTGCGGCTCATTTTCCTCCATTGTTGCGTGACTTTTGTGACGCAGCGGCAGAACAAAAGACTCGCCATGGTGTTGGTGCGGCGTATATATGCATCACGTTGTAAAGCCCTGCGCCATCAGGGGGCGTTCCGGCGCAAGGGAGGGCGTACCTGCGCAGGAACGAATCCTAAAAGTGGCTGAGGGAAATCTACAAGATGTCAATCAGTCACTTTTAGGACAATGATGCATGACTCAAACCCTGCGCGCTTGAAGCCGACGTACGGCTTGATGCAGCATTGGGGAGAAAGGGTACCCCAGAGCATTGCTGGAGCTGCGCCATCGTTGGCACGCAACTCCAGCAATGCGCCGCCTTTACGGCACAGATGCGTAAGGCTTCTGTGACGTTTTGGGCCAATGGGTGGTGGTGGCATGGCACACAATTACTGCCGCACCCCTGCTACTTTGCAGGGATACACCGGTAATTGAAAATATGACCCTTAGTGTCTAGCATTACGCAGTTCTTATCTTTACACTACACTCATACATAATTTCTCAGGCCAATGAAATGAACACAAAATACAAAACAAATAAGCATAGTAGCAAGCAAGGCTACTGAGAAGGAGAGCAGTGCACCTGAAATGCATAGAAGATTTTGAAATATAATTTACCTACAATGTAATCGGCAGCATTATTGCTCTTGCTCTTGGTAAAGAACAAAGATTTGCAAATGACAGAGCCGGATAAAACAGAGTAGTGATGAATAGCTACTACTACTCACCAAGCCGGGGGACCTCTACGCCGAGCGCGTCCAGCAAGTCCCGTTCCCGGTCCATGACAACTGTCCAGCGGTGGGTGGCCTGGTTATATGTGCGCCGGACCCCAGAGAGCTTAAACATGGCCCGGCACACCTTCTCCCACCGCTTCCGGCGCTCCCGGATGCCATAGCCGGTTGCGATCTTGCCGCCTCCCAGGATCGTCTTGGGGAGGCGGCGCTGGACGTGGAAGATGAGTGCGGCCACCTCCTCCGCGCTAAAGATCTCCCGTGGCACCACTTGCTCCCCCCTCAAACGCCCGCACGGGAGCCGGGCACGGGGTGCGGGACCCTTCCCCTTCTCAGGGTGCTTCCCGGCTCCCTTTACCATGGTCTGGGCAGAAATAAAGTTAAATGATAAAGAAGAAATAGAATAGTGAAGAAGAAAAGAAAAGAGTTTAAAAAAGTAGTTTAAAAGTAACTAAAAGCAGCAGAAAACACAAAAATATAGAGCTAGAAAAATAGAGGGATAGATAATAAGTAAAATAGATCAAATAAACTTCAAACAAGCAAAGGATGGCAGAGATTCAGAGAGGATACAGAAAGCATGCCCAGAACCATAGCAATGAATGAGAAACAAGATGGCCGCGCCCGTTCACGACCGCGTGGGTAAGTTCGCGCGAGATTTTCCTCGCGAGCACGCGCGAAATTGTACTAGCGAGCAGCACAGTTTGCGAGATTACACATAGCGGCCGGAAACGGAATTACGTTCAAACAAGATGGCCGCGCCCGTGTACGACCGCTAGGGTAACTTGGCAAACGTATAGCTACAAGCGCCTCGCGAACACGCACAAAATCACGCGAACATACACGTCGCAAAGAAAAACTTAGTGTATTCGCAAGCATTCGCGGCTTCCGAAATCGATCTCGCACGGATTCGCGCCCCAAAAAAAGCGCGAAATTGCAGAAAAAACGATTTTTGCTAAACTGAAAGCAATGAGCAGGTGCAAAAGTTCAAACTTAACATTAGTAACATTCACTCTAGTGCTTCCTGAGGGGCCCCTCCAGAGTTTGCAACTATTCTATGACCCTGCTATGACCCAAACAGCAGGCTCATAGAATAGCTACAAGTAGACCATAAAGGTCCTGTGAAAAAAAATTGCACTGCAACAGAAAGCAAACTACAGATAAGGAAGGAAGCAGGTGCCAGCCAGACTGGAACTTTCAAAATAACTGACACATTAATCAACCCCAAATTAATTCATGGCAGTTGAAGTAGGGGAGGTGTGCTTGCTTTTTTCAACCCCCATAAACTACAGTGATAAACAAACCTAATGGGTGGCAGTGAGGATGTACCAGAGGGTGGCATGGGTGTCCCAGAGGTTGGCAGTGGTGAAACAGAGGGTGCTGTGAACCTGTGATGATAAACCAGACGTAGAAACAACATAGTCGCGGCCGTTGCGAGCCGAAAAGTAAGTTCGCAATTGCGAAATTGTCCCAAAATCCGCGCGAACGCTCGCCAACACAAAAAACGGGAAAATCCGCAAATCAGCGAGAGTTCGCGTATTGTCGCGGATTGCGAATCCGTAAATACGCAAATTCGCGTACGCGAGATCCGCTAGATCCGCCCACCCTTGAGGCAGTAACAAGACCACGCATTCCGAATGCTGTGGCATTAGATCCAAAATGGATACAATGGGAAAATTCTCTTGCTGCAGAAGACGTGAAACACGCATTTGATCCGAAAATGAAAAAACTAGAAAATCTGGAATACGAACATGAATATCCTCTGCCAATCGAAATTCTGCCTCTAGAACAGTATACCTGTGTAATCTACATGGACAGATTTGCACAACACTACGATGTGGATAAAAAATCTTACAATGCAGCGTGCGCGATTGTTAAAGGTCGCTGGTGTTTAGGTATATTCAGACCGATAATTACCAAAACTGAATCACTCAGAAACTGTACAGCTCAGTGAGCTGAAATAAGATCTTTAAAGATGGCGCTTGAAAATGCCGATCGCGAATTCCCCACACTAATAGTGTGCGATTCGCATTATTGCGTCCGGTCTTACAATAATGACATGCAGACATGGATCAAAAACGGTTACAAAGATGAGACTGGTGCCACAATAAAGCATAAAAAGCTGTGGGAACAAGTAGTTCTTTTACAGAAAGAACTACAAAAGACTCACGTAATACATACACTGAGTCATCAACGTGATGGCGTTCACGTTGCGGGGAATTTATTGGCTAACAGAGCCATGGCGGCAGCTGTTCAACCGGCTTCCGTAGCTATAAAAAAGCGTACTAAAAACCAAATAGACGGTGAAACGCTACTAGCAGTAATTGTCTCAATGAAAGGCAACTATGCGGCGTTACCTCTAAATTATCCACTCGGAAATAAATACATAATTGATGCGAACGCCGTTCCTTCTGCTCAAATCCCTGGAGTGGGGGATAGAGTAATTCCAAACACGAACCGGAGAGCTTACTTGATTCAAGAAGCACACATGGGAATGGATCTGAGGCACCAAGAGATCTTGACATCTCTGATATAATTACAATTACAGTACTGGTGGCCGGGGATGAGCGTGCACATTTATAACTTTGCAATGAATTGTCAGAACTGCAATAGAAATCGCAGCTGTGAACCGGACCAGACACCAGCCCAGACATCTCTATTAGAAAGCATCAGGCTATCTATACGCAGAAATCCAGCCGGAGAAATGCGATCCCATAATAATTAAGACAAGATTCACTTAGATGTAGACCCCAGCGCTCGGCTGACGCCAGAACTGTTATGAAAGATTTGCGAGTCTTTATCGGCACATACGCAATTGGCATGCTACACTCTGACCAGGGTCCTGCGTTTAGCTCTCGGGCTTACAAGGAGGCCATGGCCAGCATGGGCATTGCATTGCGGTACTCTTCTCCCTTCCATCCTGAGGGAAATGCGGTAGTGGAAAGAAAAAAACGTGACATAAAGCAATCTATAACGGCGAGGGTATTAGGTTCGGGTGATGGGTGGGTCAAACATTTAACAAGTGTCCAACGTAGTCTTAACAATCTACCAAGAAATTCTCTAAAAGGTATCACGCCATACGAACTATTGTTCGGTACTAGAATGATAATCCAGGACTTAGATTGTCAGACTTCAGTGGTGAAAGAAAAATGCTTTGATATCAAAGATCGTTTGGCTGTTTTACAGGACTTAAATGAAACAAGAAGAAGTCTAAGTAACACAAAGTTAAAGCCAACAGCCACTGAAGAAAAACCACCTGTCCCAGCAAGACCTGTCTGGATTCCAAAGATTGGGGATCTAGTCAGAGAAAAGATTGCGGTGAAGAAGGAATTTGGGCCTTCTTACAGAAAAGCAGTACCTGTCTTAGCTGTCAGCGGAACAAGATCAGTAGTACTACCGCCACTTGCTGGTAAAAAGGAGAACAGAGTTGTATCAATCAACCTGGTAAAACCACAATCATGTGGCCAATAATAAGTCGTAGGCCCAGTGGACTCCCAAGAAGTAGCAGAAGACCAAACCTTGCTACAATCCAAGAGGTTCAAACTGAGAGACTAATCACTTTTGATAAACCTGCAGTAAATAAAAAAGGACTATGCAACAAAGCCATGGAACTTGTGCCTCTTGAAACCCAAATTGCCACAGTTTGTCAAGAAACACCTGTCTACAATGATGTAGCTCCAGACTATACTAATGTGACAAAAGAAGATTCAAAGACTAAAGGAATTCCGGAAGCAATTCCAACAATTGACAGAACTGCATCTGGCTACTTCCTCAATTTCGATGACTTTTCTGATGATCCAAGTGAACATGAAGAAACGCCAGCAACAAAAAGTTTTAAACAAAAAATGACTGAACTCTTTCATCAACTCAAAGAAGCATATCTGATTTCACCATGTATTGAATTATGGATTGTGTTAGGTGTACTTTCCCTCCTACTTTGGCTCATCATGATTTCATGTTTAGGTAGATTTATTGATGGAAAATATAGTACAATGGACACAGCAAGTCAGAACATCAACTTGGTCCTAAAGCCACACAGATCATCTCTGATCAAAAAAAGAGAACTGTCATCAGTGAACATCACAGCCATTCCAATACCTGGTGGTATAGCATGGGACAAAACGGATTACGAAATCTATGGCCCAATTGAGCTCTTGAAATATCCACATCAGTTCAAGGTTTCATTAAGTGACTTTGTGACACCAAGTACTTTCTCTGATGATTGGGACTTTGAAAATATTAATAATATGATGTCAGATTTAGAAATGTCAGCAAAATTCAACAAACATGATTATTTACAGGGTTCATCAAATTATGACGAAATGTATTGCTATAATCAATATGGTCATCACTATTTGCATACATCTGCTAATCCTAGAAATGTTTTTACTTATAATCAATGGGAACATTGTCCAACACCGCCAAAAGGCAGCTCGAAAACATTTTATGAGAAATTCCCATACTTCTCAGGGTTTAACACAGCTGATCCAGAAACGTTTTATTTCAAAATGTTAAATAAGACAGGAATGAAAAATATGTTGACAAATACTAAATTGATTTATTCTGAAACATTTTATGAAAAAATGTCTACATTTGGTTTTGAATTTTGGAAAAACAACATTGAAACAAAAACCATCTGGGGTACAAAAGACTGGCAGGTACAAGGTTTAGAATCACTATTCAGAGCCTGCATGATCCCAGAACAAATAATATTCCTGAATGACACCATTCAACAAACAACCTGTCTCGGCCTAGCCAAGATAAAAGACTGAAACAAACCGTCTATTCCAAAACCCATACCTGATAGTAATAGCACTACAGATGTGGAGATAGACGTATCCCATATTTTACACCAAAACAGAACAAATCCTGATTGGAAAAAATGGTTGATCTGGCCCACAGACACTAATAACTGTCAAGATAGATTCCTGAACAAAATACAGGGTTTCAAACAGACCAGGCCAGACCCAAGATATTCCCAGAGACAACATCCAGGGATAGTTATAACATACAGTGTAGGGAAACGATGACTCGAATGGCTACAGAAATCCACACTGGCTGAAATTAAGCAACACTTGACTTTACTTAAAGAAGGAGCTGACTTGCGAGATTTCATACTGGGACCTCGCAAACAGCGTCAAAAACGTTTCATATACGCTGGTATATACGCTGCTTACAACGAAGCTTGGAAAGTAATGCAAATTGAAACTGCAGAAAAAATACGAGAAATTGATCGTATTAATTTGGAAAAATCACTTTCTGTAGTGGACAACGGGTTAACGACTCTGTCCTCCAGAATGTATTCACTGGACACCATTGTATCCTCTGCTATTGATATAATAGAGCAGGACTTGCTAATGTTACAACATGGCCAGTCCCAATTGCGTTCTATTGTACAGTTAGGCTGGACGTTACAAACTCTGCTTTCAGGCTACGTGCCATGGCGTCTAATCAACACAACGTCATTATTTTCTATCTTTAACCTTACTGATAAACAAATCAGTTTGGCACAAAAAGGAGCAGACTATGCGATTCTGAGCATTGAAAAACTTGAGAGATTACCATTGACAATGTCAGAGAGACCTGTCATTGAATGGATAATACATGGTACAATTACAATTCCGATAACAACTTTTCAGTTTCAGTATTGCCAAGAATATATACCAGCAGGCCTGTATGAAAGGTTGGGTAAAGGATACATCAAGTCAACATGGAATTTACCTTATACACATAAATGTTATAGTGAAAGGAAAAAAGAGGTATTTCTTAGTGGTAATCACTAAGCGGTACACTTCTGTGTCAAGGTATAAACTTGCATGGAGCCTGCGAAGGTTCATCAAACAACCTTTCGTGTCACCTGCATGGCACTCCTGCAACACAGATAAAGACAGCTTTCCAACGGCAGTTACGTTATAATAAGTAATCGCAGCTGTTGTGGCATGGTGCCAGGAAAAGCCTATCTCGTGAGCGCTACTTCCATGGTCACTTGTTGTATGCAAGTATTGTATCCAAACAGCAATCCAGACATGGAGGCGGCAATATGGCCTTCTTTGAATATCTCTTCTATTCGAATTAATACTTTATGCAGAATGAAGTCTATTCTTTTACAGACAACTGTGCCTTTAACCTCGTCCAAAGAGATGTATGATCTGCAAGTTGCAAGGACAGCGGAAGAGATACATTCCCTATTATCGACAAATTGGCCTGTGCATTTCGTAGAAATGTTAAGCCAAATCTTAAACATGTCAGATACCAGTGGCATCGCACATGTATTTAAGACAATTTTTTCGGGACTGTTAGCACCCTTTGAAGCAGTTCTTGGCGTTTTCCCGAATTTTGTGCATTCAGTATTCGGCGACCTGCCTCTTCTTTTGGGACTCGTAGCAGGAATTTTATTTTTGTTCCTTCTGCTCCGATATGGCAAGCCCAGCCACAGACAAAACTCAGGCTACAATGGAAGAAATGATCCTAGCTATACGATACCGAGAACAGATCACTAATGTCCTCGGCTTTGCCCGGCTAAGAGATCTGAGTACTACCTGGTTTCTTTCATTCAGACCAATCTGGCAAGATTGCATCTTACCTGTGCTTCGATGTCTGCTATGCGGAGGAAGGGATAAGGGGAATCGCTGCTGCTTTGTTGCAAGCTTGACTGATTACGAGGCTTTGCAAGCTGTAACAGGGAATATAGAGTGTAGCGCGCTGCTCGAATGAGTAAGATTCCTGGCAGCCTGCACGTTTGACTAAATTGTATCTGTTTTAATTTTCACACTTCGCTATTTTAAAATAATACCTGGAAATTGTGGTTGTGCATATCCTGTTCCTGTACCATCACCAATAGCCGCATTGCTCCCCGTTCCACCACTGCAAGTGCAGTTTGTTGTGGAGGGAGACAGCACGGCAGAGAGGAAGTGAGATCCTCACTTCCTGGGGCACACTAGAGGCGGCCATCTTGGCGGAGGTTGGCGGTCCAGTTGCTGGACAGGACTGAGCCCAGCCTTCTATTTAGAGGACGGGCAGCAAGACGCGAGCAGAATCACTGCTGCTCTGTTGCAAGCTTGACTGATTACGAGGCTTTGCAAGCTGTAACAGGGGTATAGAGTGTAGCGCGCTGCTCGAATGAGTAAGATTCCTGGCAGCCTGCACGCTTGACTAAATTGTATCTGTTTTAATTTTCACACTTCGCTATTTTAAAATAATACCTGGAAATTGTGGTTGTGCATATCCTGTTCCTGTACCATCACCAATAGCCGCATTTCTCCCCGTTCCACCACTGCAAGTGCAGTTTGTTGTGGAGGGAGACAGCACGGCAGAGAGGAAGTGAGATCCTCACTTCCTGGGGCACACTAGAGGCGGCCATCTTGGGGGAGGTTGGCGGTCCAGTTGCTGGACAGGACCGAGCCCAGCCTTCTATTTAAAGCACTTATGGAAACGACGCGCAGCGGACGCGCGCAGCAGACACGCGCAGCGGGCGCACCAATGGCGCACCAAAGGTGCGCCAAAGGTAAGCCCGTCTGCGCCCGTCCGCGCTTTAGTCGCGCCTAGGGCCAGAGGGGCTGCCGGCACCCCTAAAACCAAGGGATACAGTAGGCAAGAACTGTTGGCATTACAGTCAGATTCTCGCAGTTGCAGGCATCAATTAGAATTTTCCCTTTGGAAGGGCCCGGTGAGTTGCCGGGGATGCCGGAAAACCTTTTCTTGGTCACAAATTGCTGCACTTGCGACAGGGACAAACATCTTAAAGGCAGGGCTAATAAATGCTAGATCCTTGCCCAAACATGAGTAGCATATTTATGACCTATTAACTGATGATAATTTAGCCTGCTTATTTTTAACTGAAACATGGCTTAAACCATGGTGCACCCCTGACGTAGTGCACGCTCTGCCACCGGGATATTGCATACAAAGGGCGGACAGAGAAAAAAAACAGGGGGGGGAGGAGTGGCCATTGTTCATAAGGACTCACTTAAATGCTCGGTGGTCGAACTCCAAGATCTGAAGGAAGCAGAAGGGATGGGTTTTCGTATTAAGATCAGCGACACCTTCACTTTTGCCGGGGCATTGATATATCGCACCCCAGGACCCTGCAAGGGCTTTCCTGAGAGTATTGGGGAGGTTCTGGGTCCCCTGGCACTTAGGTTCTCAAATTTTACGATGTTAGGGGACGTTAACATCCATCTAGAGTCTCCCAGAGATAAGTCAGCAGTTTCTTTCAGGGACACCATGGATGTGTTAGGGTTAGCCATTTGCACCACACAGGCCACTCATGAAGTAGGCCATACTATTGATTGCATTGCCACCAACCTCATTACACTTAATACCAACCATCCCATACCCCAAACTTGGACAGATCCTGTGTTGGTACCGTTTACTGTACCCCTAGAAGGTACAAGAAAAGGCAAGCAATTGGAAACATGCCATCAGGCTAGACAGGAGGAATGGAAAGCTGCGATGGGTCACCAAGAATTGACAAGGATGGCCAGGGAGTGTAGGCCTCATTTGATAGGACTTCCAGACACGGATAATAATACTTTTAGGGAATGGATGACTGAACTGAAAGGCATGGCAGGGCATGGGAGAAGTAGAACTAGGCCTGGTCAAAGGAGAAAATCAGCCCCATGGTATGACCGAGTGCTTAAAGACAAACAAGGGGAACTACGGAGAGCTGAGCGTAGGTGGCGGAAAATCTACTGCAGTGTGGAGCATGGTAAATATAAATTAGCTAAGAGCGCATACCATGCACTGATTAATCAGGCGAAAAAGAAGTTGTACATTGCAGCAATAGAAACTGCCAATAACAAGCATAAATCTATTTTTAACCGCATCCGCTCGCGGTTTTCCCGCTGCGCGCTGCGATTTTAAAAAACCCGCGTTACATGACGAGCTCAGCTCATCATCAGCGTAGGGCACGTTACGCTCATGACGAGCTGAGCTCGTCATGAGCGCCGAAGGGGTTAAGATCGTAAACGATTTTAATAAGCCCAAATTTTTAGTGCAGGAAATCACGCCCTCGGAGACTCTCTGTGATACTATCGCAGATTTTTTCAAGGAAAAAGTACAAGGACTCATGAAGGATTTCACAGTCCCTGCTTTAGAGTCAGGAGAGGGGAACAGGAAGGGGGGCCAGGCTTCAGATCAGCTGGCGACCTTCCAGCCAATTAGTCTTGATGAGACACATCGGGTAATATTGGCTACTAAGTCGGGTTCACAATTTGACCCCTGCCCTCCCAGGCTCCTACACTTGATTGTGGAGGTAGCCAATCCTGTAATCAATGAAATTGTAAACACCTCATTGGCAACAGCCAATATCCCCCCAGAATGGAAATTAGCGGCAGTTAAGTCGTTGCAAAAAAAACAACTGTCCGATCCTACTACCCTATCCAACCTAAGGACAATTTCATTACTCCCAGTATTGTGTAAGATCACAGAGTCATCGGTTAACAAACAGCTCACCAAGTTCTTGGAAGACAGTGAAGCATGGCACCCTAATCAAGCAGGCTTTAGAGCCCAACACTCCACTGAGTCGGCTCTCCTGTTCACTACTGATACCATCCGCTTGGCTCTGGACCAAGGTAAGAAGGCCGTCTTGATTTTATTAGATCTGTCGGCGGCCTTCAACACGGTCTCACACGTCATCTTGATCGACCGGCTAATAACATCTGGCATTACAGGTACAGTCGTAGAATGGATTAAGAACTTTCTGAGTGGCAGGAGACAAGTGGTCACCTTGGGTGAATTTCACTCCAAGGAGAAACCGCTGACGACTGGAGTGCCTCAAGGGTCCAGTCGGAGCCCGACATTGTTTAATGTCTATACCGCACCTCTGATCAGGTTGATATCATCTTTTGGCATTGATGTGGTGGCATATGCCGACGATACTCAACTGATCCTGATCCTGGATAGAGGAAATCAGGTCTGGGAGGAAAAGCTCAAATGTTGCCTGACAGCTACATTTGATTGGATGCGGAGAAACCATCTTAAATGCATTACGGGCAAGACTGATATCATGCCAATTGGCCCAAAAAACGATTTCATCCCCAGATTATGGTGGCGAGGAAGCAGAAATACCACCTCATACCACCGACTGGGCCCGTAACCTGGGGGTCAACTTCGATTTCGCCCTGTCTTTTAAGCAACAGGCATCAAAAGTAGCAGGGACATGTTTCAGTGTCATAAAGGGACTAAGAAAGTTTTTTGACTTGCTGCCACTGGAGGCAAGAAAGACTGTTACAGTAGCCCTGGTGACATCACGGATAGACTACTGTAACAGTCTTTACGCAGGCACCAACAAAGGGGTCACTCATAGACTCCAGATGGTGCAACATGCAGCAGCCAGGTTGGTGCTGAAATGGCCGAAAAGATCGTCTGCAACGGACGCATTAAAAATCTTACATTGGCTACCAATAATCAAAAGGGTCCTTTTTAAGATACTGATTATTACCTTCAGAGCAGTCCACTCCTTAGGGCCAACATATCTACGGAAGAAGTTCTCTAGGTATCATCCAACACGAACCCTATGCTCCTCAAACGCCAATCTGTTGGCTGTCCCAGGGTTCAGACTTAGGACGCGAGGGGGTAAGTCATTGTCAGTGTTGGGCTCGAAAGCATGGAACACTCTCCCACCCCACCTAAGGGCCCTAGAGAGAGAAACATAATTCCGTAAAGAACTAAAAACCTGGATTTTTAAGCTACAAGATACCACTGCTAGAGCATTAGTGTGATAATTGGACTGGCGAAAACTAAGCAGCTGGACCATTTTACATCTCTTGGTCACTTATGGGCGCCTAGATGCTCCTTGGAGTGATAGTTGCGCAGTACAAATGAGCTATTACATTACATTACATTACAAGAATGCGTGTTGGACATCTGTCTTACACTACCATCAGCAGTACCTATGGATATCGATACTTTGCTTGGTTCGGTAACAGCTCATGCAACATGTTGTCCCTAGCGGCTACCTATTCTGATGATGGCATTCATTGAGACTTCACCATTACGAGTAGGTGGCGGTGAAGTACGAGATGAAAGCAGCACCACACAGGTACAACCTTCTGTGAGCATTGCTGATCCAGACATCGATGATGGCAATGATTCTCACATTTGCACTATTTCAGCTTTTTCGAACTTGGTCGAACTTTCACCTGTTGTTGTATACCAATTTTTCGCAAGCCTGTCTGATCTGATGTTCTCTCCCAACAACGGAAATAACTTTTAAAAAAACGAGCACACAGCGTTCCCTGAACTCTTAATTCAGCCTTCAGTGTTTGATAAACAACACTATTGAAAAACAATTGGAACTATTTTCCCCTGAAAGCGAAATTATTTTTTTCCATTTCCAAAATATTTAGAGACTCTAGAGACAATATTTTGACCTAGCCTCTAGCACATGTACAGTATTGTATAAATATGTGATGAAATGATCTCGACCTTCTTTTCTGTATTAAGAACCATTTCATAAATGTAATTTTCGCAATTCATTCAGCCAATATTTATGTATGCATTATCTGAATGATACCCCTGCTTGAAAAACGTACAGTATAAATACTAATTTTCGTGTATATACCATACACCATTTCAAATGCAATTTATGTATTTTGGGGTGGGTTGGAAAACACATGCATCGTTATATGTTTAGTATTGCTTAGTATTTAGTAATGATGGACATTATACGTGGAGTGGGTGTTGTGAATGTATCTAGGACCCTATTTAAATATTCCCGATTCATGCCCTTATGTGGTTATAACAAAACATATCCTTATAAAGGCATAAGAATCATATCCATATTTAGTCATAGCCAATGAAGTCCAAATACGGCAAGGCTACTCCCATAGACTCCTAGAAAGTACAACGCGTTCTTTAAACAAAGCAAGCCTCCAGCAGCCCGGGAATTCCCCCTGCTTTTGTTTTGATTTGAACAAGAACTCCTGGAGTCCAGAAAGAACTGTAAGTTCTTAGTGACGTCTTATGTCCAACCTTACGTCAAACTTGGCACCTCTCAGGTATAAATATACCAACATTTGCCTTAAGCAAACACACCGTGGTTTGGAGCAGAGCGGCTATCTACTTACCCGACGCCCAGCTGATGCGAGTGCCTGTAGTGTAGTTCCTATATTCCCAATAGGCTCTGCGCATTGGAATAATATATTCAGCAGTGTAGACGTAGGACTGAGGTTAACTAGATCTCTACTGACTATATTAGACTTAAGGTTTGCCAGCTAGCTCAGAGGTCACTAGAAACTTTCTCGAATAAACAAGGAGGCGTTTAACCTCCCTGGATAGACAAGAAGGGATTAGCTTCTGACAACCATAAAACATGACAACTTTGCTCTCCCTGAATAAGAGTGTATCTCTAGAGTCGTATGAAAACAATAGACAGCTATTTCACTCAGTCAAATGTGCGTACTTAGTTTCACCAGAATGCAGAGAAAAGAGAGACGGGCGTTTTCAATAAAAGGTGTAATTTATTGAGCAGTCTTCTTCCTCATACAAGAGAAATGAATTGCCACGATTGTAATACTCATGGTAAAGTAGAGTGCGTACAGTAAAAGGAGGATTATAAAATAATACTGTAAAAGCATTGATATGGTCTCTTAGCCATATGATACTTTAAAATAGATAAAATATATATACATATATACATGGACTAAAGTACTCAACTGGTGCTTCTAAATACGCCTACCCCGGTGTACCTGACCTAAGCCTAATACGTGGGAAGGAGTAAATAAGTAGCAGTTTAAGTTAAGTTTGTTTTGCCAAGAATCTGTCTCAAGAATTCTTTTTAAGGGTTTAGTCAGCTCCGTACCTGGGTAATTAGAAAACAGGAGGTCTTGTATCTCTTTCTCAGGACTCGATATCCCAGTAACCCGCGAAGGTATCTGGAAACACCGGAGCTGGATTTCTCGGCAGGAGAAAAGACAGCGTCTCTCTCAGTGCGTCAAAGAGGAGGGGCAGCGTCCGTGGGCTCTCGCATCAGCTGGGCTCTCGGGCAAGTAGATAGCTGTTCTGCTCCAAAATCACCACTGTGTGTTTGCTTAAGGCAACGTTGGTATATTTATACCTGAAAGGTGCCAGGGTTTGACGTAAGGTTGGACATAAGACGTCAATAAAGATGTCACTAAGAACTGGCCGTTCTTACAGTGCTTTACAGGAGTTCTAGGACGAAATCAAAACAAAAGCAAGGGGGATTTCCCAGGTTGCTGGAGGCTTGGTTTTGTTTAGAGAACTCGGTGTACTTTCTAGGGGGCCGGAGAAGTAGCCTTGCTTAATGTGACAGCATGTGCTACGACTGAATTATGGATAAGATTATTATGCCGTTGTATGGATATTATTGATTATAACCAGACAAGGGCATAAAATAGGAATATCGATTCAGGTCCCTAGATAAAAACACTACATCCCGAAGGAAGCCAACCCTCCCATTTGATGCACTGAGATAGACGCTGTCTTTTCTCCTGCCGAGAAATTCCAGCTCCAGTGTTTCCAGTCACCCTTGCGGGTTGCTGGGAGATCGAGTCCTGAGAAAGAGATACAAGACCTCCTTCATTCTATAACAAAGGTACGGAGCTGATTAGATCCTTAAGAGAATTCTTGATTCAGATTCTTGGCAAAAACTAACTTAACTTAAACTGCAGCTCACTTACTCCTTCCCACATATTAGGCTTAGGTTAGGTACACCAGGGTAGGCGTATCTTAGAAGCATCAGTTGAGTATGTTTAGTCAATGATTTTATGTATGTATAGATTTTATCCGTTTTAAGTATCATATGGCTCAGAAACCATATAAATGCTTTTACAGTATTATTTCATAATACTCCTTTTACTGTACGCACTTTACTTCATGATAAGTATTGCTTTTGTGGCAATTCACTTCTCTTGCATGAGAAAGAGGACTGCTCAATAAATAACACCTTTTATTGAAAACGCCCGTCTCTCTATTTCCCTGCACTCCTGGTGAAACTAAGTATGCACGATTGACTGAGTGAAATAGCTGTCTATTGTTTTTACACAACTCTGGAGATATACTCCTTGTTCTGGAGGGAGTAAAGTTGTCATGTTTATGCGGTTGTCAGAAACGAATCCCTTCTTGTCTAATCAGGAAAGTTAACTCCTTCCTGAACATTCGAGAAAGTTTCTAGTGACCTCTGAGCTAGCTGGCATTCATAATTAAGTCTAACATATTCAGTAGAGACCTAGTCGACCTCAGTCCTACGTCTAAACTATCGTTTATGTTATTCCAATGCGCAGAGCCCATTGGGAATATAGGAACTACACTACAATCTGGAGACAGTGGACTTGAATGAGTACATCCAAGTTGAAACTGCCGATACCAGGGTTAGTGTACCCTATAAGTTATATGAAGTAACGCTCCGGATGGATGGGGACATAACTAGGAAAATAGGAGCACTCTTTTGAGAGAAGCTCTCTAAAGGCTATGACATTCTTCTAGCTGAAAAGACTGGCCACCAAGATTTGTCAGGGAGTGCCCACATGGTGAAGACATCATTATGCCAGCCTTCTCCAATCACATTCCAATTAACTTAAAATACAATTATGCCAGAAAATGGGCTGTAGCCCAGGGTACAGCATTATGTAAAAATCATGTAGGATGGGATGAGGATTCTCCTCACCATAAAATCCAGTTTAAAACTCAACCAACTGCACAAAGACAGTATCCAGTAAAGCAAGAAGCATAAAAGCAAGTCCGGGAGATCTTAGATCACCTTGAATATCAAGGGGTAATTGAAACATGCACCTCGTCAATGAACAATCCTTTGTTTCCTGTCTTCAAACCAGACAATACATATTGTTTAGTTTTGGACTACAGACATTTAAACTCTTGTTGCAAAACCTTTGCAGTACAAAATGCACACAGTGCAGCACTAATGAATAACATTGTGCTTAAAAAATACCACATTAGATATTTCCAACGGTTTCTTCTGTCAAAACTTTGCACCTGAAAGCAGGTACTTGACCGCTTTCTCAATTATGTGGGCATAACGTCACTTCTGTCATCTTCCCCAAGGATTCAAGAATAGTCCCTTGTTATTTTCAGCTAGAATAACGGAGTTACTACAAACGTATGATGATAAGGCACTATCTTATGTCAATGACATCTATCTAACAGACGATGACTTGGACAGGCACTTAAACAGAGTGAATAACATTATACTTGGATACGCCTCTGAAGGGTATAAACTCAACTTTAAGAAATCAAGAATTGCCCACCTCAACGTCCTTTTTCTAGGATACGAGTTATCAAGTGAAGGCAAACTCCTAGCAGCCAACTTTTTAGAAAAGTGTGCGCTGCTCCAACCTCCAAAAATGCTGAAAAACTTACAGTCAATTCTAGGTTTCCTAAATTTCGGAAGAACTTACATTCTACATAACGCAGAAAGGGTTAAACCTCTCTACGAATTAATCAAACAGGATTTCAAAACAGTTAATTGAACTCAGAAACATACAGAAATTCTGCATTCAGTGCAAACAGACATGTTAGCAACAACTCATTTACAGACACGTGCAAACGTATGCAATATTGTAATCCAAATCATCCCAGGATGATGCGGATTCACGTACTTAACTTTCAATGAAGGGAAAAAATACCAATTGCTTATAAATCACACTTGTACACACAAGCTGAAATGAAATTCACTTCTACAGAAAAATTCTAACAGCGGTTCAAACTGCAGTAACAAAAGAGAGAGCCCTTGGGTAAGTGCATAATGGTCGTTACACCTGTACCTGCCTTAGAGGAAGTGACAAAAGCAAGCATTCCGAATTCAAAGGCTTTACATCCAAGATGGATATTATGGGTTAACTCTCCTGCTGCAACAGAAGTAAAATACGTTTTTGACCCCTTCTTAAAACCTCAAGAATTTCTACAATACGAACAAAAATGTCCTCTGCCCACTGAGATTCTGCCTCTAGAACAATACGAATGTATAATTTATACAGACGGATCAGCATAGCCCGCAATTGGGGGTAAACAAGCTTATAGTGCTGCGTGTGCGATCGTTCAAGGTCGCTGGCACGATGGTAAATTCCGACCTATGGTCACTAAAACACTATCTCTCGGAGATTGTACAGCTCAGCGAGCTGAACTACAGTCATTCAAGATGACGCTCGAAAATACTGATCGCGAATTCCCCACACTCATAGAGTGCGATTCATATTACTGCGTTCAATCTTACAATGAATACTTCCAGAACTGGATTCAAAACGGTTTCAAAGATGCAAAAGATGGCCCAATCAAGCATAGGTTGCTTTGGGAACAAGTAATTCAATTACAGAAAGAACTACAAAAGACTCACGTGATCCATACACTGAGTCATCAATGTGATGGCGTTCACGTTGCAGGGAATTCATTGGCTAATGAAGCCGTGAAGGCAGCTGTGCAAACTGCTTCTGTAGCTGCAATCACTTGTTCGAAAACGAAAATAGACAGCAAAATAATGCAGGCTGTCACCGTTTCCAAAAAAGACAGCGGTAAAACATTACTTAAAGGCTTTCCACTGAAATATTCATATATAACTGATGCAAATAATGTTCCTTTTGCTCAAATCCCTGGAGTGGGGGATAGAGTCATTCCAAACATGGAACATAGATTAGGAATAATCTTAGCAGCACATGAAGGGCATGCCTCTGCACATGCAGGTGTTGCCACCACAGTTGGTATTAAAACAAAGATACTGTTGGCCACGCATGAGGAAACAAACCAGAAACTATGTCTTGGAATGTGAAATCTGCCAAAAATGAAGGTCTTAACAGTGAAACGCCCGGCGCAGACGCCCCTTTTAATTTCAGATAAACCATTAGCATGCGTTTACCTGTATCAATGAGGTCCCATAACTATTAGGACAGATTTATTTGGATGTGGCCTCAGCGCTCGGATGACACCCAAACTGTTATAAAAGATTTGCGAGTCGGCACGCTACATTCTGTCCAGGGTCCTGCATTTAGCTCCAAAGCTTACAAGGAGGCCATGGCCAATCTGGGCGTTGCATTGCGGTATTCTAGTCCATTCCATCCTGAGGGAAGTTCTGTAGTGGAGTGAAAAAAACAGGACATAAAGCAATCTATAACAGCTAGGGCATTAGGCTCGGGTGACGGGGTGTCCAAAATAGTCCAAATAATCTGCCAAGAAGTTCTCTGGGTGGAATCACTCCATATTACATCCTTTTTGGTACTAGAATGATTGTCCAGGACCTTGATTGTCACACTTCAGTGGTAGAACAAAAACCTTTTGATATCAAAGACCGTTTTGCAGGATTTAAATGAAACAAGGGAAAGTCAAAGCAACACATTGCCACTGAAGGGGAACCACCCGTCCCAGCAAGGCCTGCCTGGATTCCAAAGATTGGGGATCTAGTCAGAGAAAAGATCGCGGATAAGAAGGAATTTGGGCCTTCTTACAGATAACCAGTACCTGTGTTAGCAATCCACGGATCAAGAACAGTGTTACTGCAGCCCCTTGCTGGAAGAAAGGAGAACAGGTTCGTTTCTATTGACTTGGTAAAACTACATCATGTGGCCAATCATAAGTAGTAGGCCAAGTGGACTCCAAAGATGTAGCAGATAACCAAATCTGGGTACTATCCAAGAGGTTCAAACTGAGAGACTTATCACCTTTGAAGAATCTGCAGTGCGAAAAGAAGGACTAAGCAATAAAGCCATGGAACTTGTGCCTCTTGAGACCCAAATAATAGTTCGCCAACAAACACCTGTCTACAAAGATGTAGCATCTGACTATACTAATATGACAAGGGATCCAGTAGCTCCAGGGATTTCAAGTAATCCTGATGCAATACCTACAATTGACAGAACTGCCTCTCGCTATTT
Source organism: Lissotriton helveticus (assembly GCF_964261635.1). NCBI lineage: Eukaryota > Metazoa > Chordata > Amphibia > Caudata > Salamandridae > Lissotriton > Lissotriton helveticus. The sequence goes on along the minus strand of NC_136059.1, from coordinate 1,778,337,249 downwards.
CATTAACTTTGATACGTTTTCTGAGGATCCCAGTGAGCCTGAAATGACGCCAGCAAATAAAACTTTCAGAAAACAAGCAAACAGAACTTTTTCATCAACTTGAAAAAACTTATCTGGTTTCACCTTGGGTTAAACTTTGGATTGTGTTAGGCGTGCTTTTTCTCCTACTTTGGCTAATTCTTGTATTAAGTTTGGGAATGCTGATAAATGGAAGATATAGTGAAATGGAGACAGCAAGTAAGAACATTAACTTACTCCTCAAGCCACACAAATCATCTCATTGTGAACAAAGAGACTTGCCATCAGTGAACATCACAGCCATTGCTATACCTGGTGGTATAGCTTGAAAGGAGACAGATTATGACATCTATGGCCCTGCAGAGCTTTTGGAGATTTCACACCAATTCAAGGTTTCCTTGAGTGACTTTGTCTCACCCAGCACATTTTCTGATGATTGGGACTTTGAGACTGTTAATATTATAATGTCTGCAAAATGTACAAAACATGAATACTTAGAAGGTTCATCAGATTATGAACAAATGTACTGTTATAATCACTATGGTCATCATTATTTGCACAAATCTGCAAACCTAGAAATGTTTATACTATTAGTAAATGGGAAAATTGTCCAACGCCACCGAAGGGTAGCTCAAAAATATTCTATGAAAAATGTCCATACTTCTCAGGTTTCAATGTCTCAAATCTAGAAACATTTTACTTTACAAATGTTAATAAGACAGGAATGAAAAGTATGTTTACTAATACTAAGCAAATTTATTCTGCAACATGTTATGCTCAGCTGTCCTCATTAGGTTTTGAGTTTTGGAGAGACAACATTGAGACAAAAACTGTCTGGGGCACAAAAGACTGACAGGTGCAGGGAATAGAAGCTTTATTTCGAGCCTGCATTATCCCTGAACAAATAATGTTTTAGAATGACACTGTCCAACAGACATCCTGTCTTGGCCTTGCTAAGATAAAAGATTTGAACAAACCGTCTATACCTACACCTACACCTGATAGTAAAAACACTACAGAAGGAGGGGTTGACGTAAAAACAATTTTACTTAAAAACAGATCTGATCCTGATTGGAAGAAATGGTTAATCTGGCCCACAGACACAAACAACTGTCAAGATAGATTTCTGAATAAGACACTAGGGTTTACATTCACTAGGCCAGATCCAAGATATGTACAGAGACAACATCCAGGGATAGTAACATCATACAGAGTAGGAAAACTGTGCCTTGAGTGGCTACAAAAGTCCACACTAACAGAGGTAAAACAACATTTATCTTTACTTAAAGATGGCGTTGATTTAAGGGACTTCTTACCAGGACCACCTAAACCGCGTCATAAAGGTTTTTTATACGCTGGTATATATGCCATTTATAATTAAGCTTGGACAGCGACACAAGCAGAGACTGCAGAACGAATACGAGAAATCGATTGTATTAATTTAGAGAAATCTCTCTCTGTAGTTGACAATGGGTTAACGACTCTGTCATCCAGAATTTAATCTTTGGACAGCATAGTATCCTCTGCCATAGACATAATGAAACAGGACTTACTCATGCTACAGCATGGACAGTCACAAATATGTTCTATAATGCTTTTAGGCTGGATGTTACAAAATCTTTGTTCTGGATATGTGCGATGGTGTCTATTCAACACCACGTCATTGTTTTCTGTATTTAACCTTACAGATAAACAAATCACTTTGGCACAAAGAGGAGCAGACTATACGGTGCTAAGCATTGAGAAACTGGAAAGATTACCATTAACTGTTTCAGAAAAACCTGCAACAGGATGGCTAATACACGGGACAATCACTCTGCCTTTCACAAATTTTCAATATTGTTTGAAACATATACCAGCTGGTGTATATGAAAGGTTGTGTAAAGAATACATCTAGTCAACCTGGGATGTACCATATACAGACAGATGTTGGAGTGGAGGAAAAGAAGTATTTCTTAGTGGTACAAATTGCAATAGGGCTCTAAGCAGTACACTTTTATGTCCGGGTTTTAACTTATACGGGGCCTGCGATGGTTCTTTGACCAATTTATCCTGCCACCTGCAAGGTTCTCAAGCTGCAGTGATAGATCCAAGTTTTAGGCAGGTTTCTAATGGCAGCTATATTATGTTGAATGATCACAGCTGCTGTGGCATGTTGCCAGAAATAGCCTATCTCGTAACTGTGTCAGCCAGGGCCACTTGTTGTATGCAAGTATTGTTTCCAAAAACTAAGACAGACGGGCAGTCGCCGTTATGACCTTCACTGAACATCTCTTCTATACAAATTGATACTTTAAGCAGATTGAAAGCCATTTTTTAACAAAAATCTGTGCCACTGACCTCATCCAAAGAGACGTATGAACTACAAGTTGCAAGGTCCTCTGCAGAGATACATGCCCTTTTATCGACAAACTGCCCTATACATTTTGTAGAAATGTTGAGACGTATCTTAAACATGTCTGATACCAGTGGTATTGTACATGTATTTAATACAGTTGTTTTGGGACTGTTAGCACAATTTGAAGCAGTCCTCGGCATATTTCCAAACTTCGTGCACTCTGTGTTTGGTGGCCTGCCTCTCATTTTGGGACTACTAGCAGGAATACTATTCTTGTTCCTTCTGCTCTGATATGGCAATTCCAGTCACCAGCGACACCCAGATTACCTTAGAGAACACTCTCCTGACAATGAAGTGTCGTGAGCGCATGATACAGATTCTGGGCTTGGCTCGTTTAATAGATCTGAATACCACGTGGTTACTCTCATTCCGACCAATATGGCAAGATTGCATCTTACCTGTTCTACGATGCCTGCTATGTGGAGAGGAATGTGTGTTGGACATCTGTCTGACACTCCCATCAGTCCTGCCAATGGATATTGATACTTTGTTTGGTTCGGTGACGGCCCATGCATTGTGTTGTCCCCAGCGGCTACCAATCCTGATGGCGGCATTCATTGAGGTCTCACAGACGCAAACTGCTGAAGGTGAGATACGTGGATCGACAGGCACACAGGTTCCATCTCCATCTCCTTTGAACATTGTTAATGCGGCTAACGCTGACGGCAATGCTTCACATTTTTGTGCAATCCACCTACTTAATGAAGTGGTCCTACTTTCACCTACTTTGGTAGACAAATTCTTTACTAGCTTAGAAGATTTGATGTTTTCTATAAACAATGAGACTGAATTTTGAAATTAGCACTCAGCGTTCTATGGGACTCTGTACTCGACCTTCACTTTTCAAAACAAACCTTTTAACTTTAGAACTCTATTTTTATGCGATTTGACTTTTTCCAAAATTTGAACTTTTTTGGGGGGTACAAAGTAATCTGCTTAAAGTAGAACTATTCATAGAGAACAAGACTTCTGTGAAAACCTCAAAATAAACAATATTTGACCTTGTCATCGACCAAAACAATTTATATATTCTGTCATGGAATGGTCTCGACTTTTTCTTCTGTATTAAGAGCAATTTCATAAATGTAATTTCATGATTCATTCGGATAGCATTTCCAATGTCATACTATGTGCTTTTGAATAAAAACATTGCTTTTAATATGTATACAGCACAAATGCTCTTTTCGTGAACAACCATTTCGAATGCATTTTTATGTATTTTCGGTGGGGTTTTTACACATCATGCTTTAGATATGTTTTATATGCCTAGAATTTGGTAATGTTGAACATAATAAAGTGGAGTGGGTGTTGTATGGTGTTTTAGGATACGAGCAAAATTTCCCGATTCATCCACTTATATAGGTACACATCACATTGCCCTAATATAGACATATAAATCATAACCATATTTAGACATAGCCTATGCAGTCCAAATACAGGCATGGCTAATTCCACCTGTACCAAAACGTCACAACGATTTCTTGGCAAATCGGCTTAAGCAGTCAGGCACCTCCCCTTGCTGTGGGCTTTATGTTTTTTGTGTGTGTATGTTTTTGTATTGTCCCATCTCGCCTGGCATAACCCAGCACTGATTACAAATTATAATGGATGAAGATAAGAAAAAAAATCACTGAAATATATCACTTTTCTTTCCAGGTCAACACCACATATGGTGCAGTTTGGATGTGTTATGTTATTTTAACTCTGTTTTTATTCTTCCAAAACCCATTCAGCAATATATCTACTGGGGCATAGTATACTGTGCATGTTAAATTGATGTGCACCACTTAGTTAGGATTATATGTAAATACACAGTTGTTTTGATTTGAGTGTAGAAGGGATCTCTTCTACTTCCTGATGAGAAGCCAGGTGAGGGCTTCAAAACATGTCGACACAGGAGACACTGCTCATTAAAGCATAGTATCTCCATCTCATTCCCCTCTGTTAACAATACCAGCTCAAGGGAGAAATAAAATATTTTTTTCCACTGAGCCAGGTATTTTTTTAATTTTTCACCATTTCACCATACACTCAAATCTGACCCTTCCACTCACACTCTTACACCACACATAGTATTGTTTTTCATAACCAGTGCTCCCACACAGTCGTAATTCGCAGCACGCCCCGTACCGCAGTGGATCGGGAAGACCCCGATGATCAAGCATGCCACTAAGGGTCCTATTGGTGGGTGTGGGTATTTAAACAAAGCTGTGTGCCTTCCACCATTGTAGGAGACACCCGTAGTCTAGAGTAACACTTCTATACTTTCCCATAAGGGTGAATCCCTCTGTTTTTGACAAAATAACTTGAGGAGGACGTATCCACCTCTTCTGGTCTTTTGAGCATTACCGCTTCACTCCCTTCTTGTGTTACTTTGATTTGTTTCTGGTTTGTCAGATTGAGTGACGGATGTAATGTTTTATAGTTTGCTTTATTTTGGCTATTCTTTAGCAATTGTACTGAGTGCTTCAAAAAATGTATAAAGAATTGTTGCAACAAAAAAACGGACAATGTAGTAATGCATTTATACTTTGCCTTGTTTTATTTGGTTTTTTTCTCATTGAGAAGCCACTCTGCCTACAGCTCGACATGTGTAATGGGTGCTCTCTTCCCTTTCTCGCCATGAAAATTAATGTCTCCTGTCCTTGACCAGAATATATCTGTCTGACCATTTCCAGGATGAAAATGGGTAAAAAGAAGACTTTTTCAAAACCTGAAAACAAGTACATTTGCTGGTGCTCCCACACTTTTCAAGACATATCAGCCCTGGCCCACCCATTGCCTAAACATAGAGATGATGTATTCAAATGAAAATGTACGTTAGTAACTTTTTATGAGTCTAAATCCACATTTTGTAAATCATGGTTATATCTGTCCACTTGTGAAAAATGCCGTTTGCGTGTCTAGGCTGAAATGACATGCATAAAATGCTTTGTGAATCAGGCCTGAGGTTTACAGGAAACATTTGAAGTCCAAATTTGTTGCACTAACATGTTCAATATGGTTAATCTATTAATTGATTCATTCTCTCTTTCATTCATTTGTCTCCAGTTAGTTAAAACTGACAACAGCATCAGGCAGGATAGTGATTTGATTGTAAATGTACATAGAGAAATAGAGTAAATATTGTGGGGGATATTCACAAGGAAGTGGCAGAGAGAGACATTAGCCTTCTTGGCTTAACGCTTCTCTCCGCCACTTCGGAAAAGCAAGGCTGCACCAATTTCACAAGGACATGGTCCAGCCTTGCTTTTCCCTCTGCGATGGTGCTAAGTTTCACAACTTAGCGCCACGCAGGCACCCTTGCACCAGAGTGCAAGGGTGTCTGCAAGCAGGGAGGTTTGTTTATGTACAGGACGGTGTCCCTTCCTGCACATAATCAAATCTAAAATGCCAGTTTGTTACTTACATGTGTGCTGCTTCATGCAGCACATATATAAGTTACAAAATGGCATTTTAGAAAAAAGGTTTGTTTATGTACAGGAAGGGATACCTTCCTGTACTTAAACAAACCATAGCATTTGGCATTTTCCATGTGTGTTGCACAAGGCAGCACACATGGAAAATACAAAAACGAGGAGAAATAAAACATTTCGCCTCGTATCGCCAACTTAAGACCAGAGATTTCCTGGTCTTAAGTTTAGCGTTAGCTCCTATTTACGTTGCCCTTGTGAATAGGGGGCATGATAAATATCAATGGGTGTTGCGGTTGGCGTCTGCATGCCCCTTTCGCGCTAAGCACAGCGTGAAAGGGGGTCTATTCACAAGGCAACATTAAGCCATATTGAGTAGCTTAACGCTGCCTTGTGAATAAGGTGAGGCCCCTATAGGGGGGCTTGTGCATATGGCCCTTAGAGTTTTGATTGGCATGTAATACATTTGATGTTTAGACTGATTTTAGCTACCTTGTTAACCTACTAAATAACTAACAATATTTGTATGTTTTCTATCTCTGAAAGTCTCAAATTGTTCATGTTTACTTCGAATTGTATCATCAAAACGGGAACCACAAGAATTATACAGCATTCTGTTGGGCTATATTCCTGCTTGTTTTCGATTCTGTGTTTTCATGTGTACTAAACTTGAACTTCTCTGACCCCCTCCAATGTGCATGCATCACAGCTTTTAGAACTCCCCTGCTGATGCAAAGGTTAACTGCAGTAGTTCCCATTAGAGGACTCGATCAAAGGGTTTGTTTAAAGAGCACTGACTCTGTAGGGCGGTTCAATGACTGTCGATTTAAACTCCATGCTGACTTATGAACTTCCCTTCTTAGCGAGCCATTGTATCCAGAGTGCTCCCACAGGGCTACAGATAAGTCCACAGTGGAGACATGCTGCATGGTGCTCCACAGTCACAGAGAACGTAAAGACCATTGAACATTTCCTGAAAGAGGACCCAATTACGAGTTTCCAATCATGAGAAAGGGGACCGTTTCACATAAAGTGAGCTCTGGCTGCAACCACGTTTTGGACTCGCTGGTAATTTAAGTAGTTGAGCTGCAGCAGCGCTGTATTACTGCCTTAGAAAGTGGTTAATGGTTTCTTTGCACAGGAACTTTCAAGGCATGCAGTACTTTTGGCTGTAAATATAGCAGCGTTTGTTGACATATCTAAGGTACAAAACTAAACATAACACAATAACATCCACAAGGCAACACAACACCGTGATTAAAAGACACAATGGCACATCAAAATAAACAGCCAAACAGCACAACAACTGCAGTAAAACAAAACACAATCTCACTGTGATAATGCAGTAAAAACAAACAGCAGCACAAAAACCAATAAGACATATCACCAGCTCAAAAAATTGCCAAAAATTACCACACAGGAAATGCAAAAAGAACAGATGATGGACGGAATGCTGAATTAATCAAACATTCACCCTAAGTCACAGATCTGGGTTAAATCTATCTTTTTTTGCACACCACGCCATTCCAGGTTAGACCCAGCCCTATGCAAATCAGTTTTGACCCCAGCCCGAGTTGCCAAGCCAGGTCTTCCCTGGACCAGAAACAAGCATGCTAGGACCGGTTTCACGGCATCACCCCTCATCAGCTAGGCTAGCGTGACTCTGGTGGCGTAGCGAGGACAAGACCCATGTCTACGTATACCCCTCTCACTTGGGTTGAGAAATGCAAACAGAACAGATGATGGATGGAATGCGGAATTTATCAAACATTCACCGCCAGGAAATGTGCACAAACGTTTTTTTCACACATTACGACCCGCAGAATCCTGCGTTCATAATACAGTGACAAAAGATGTTTAGACGCAGCACTGTCCTAATATCTCCCGTCCAAAATGCTTTTTCATCTAACCCATTCAGTTTAAATAGGTATATGCTCTTGCTAAATGCGGTATGTGTCTGTTTAAATCCCCTATGTCTGGCAGTTATATGTAGGCTGGGGTTACATTTACATTATATAGGTGTAATATTATTAATGTCAGGAATTTCACATCATGCATCATGCTTGGTACGCAATATTCCCAAAATTACACCACTAAGCCACTTTGCATAATGACGTGCCATTTACAGTAAAAATGTACCATAAATGACGTTATTTGTGGTAAAAAAACTTACAGCAAACACACGGGAACAACAGAAAATGAGTGTTTGTTGTTCACGGTGCTTTTGTTGAAATGCATTTAATTGACCCAAGGATGCTTTTGTCACTAAAATATAGCGCAGAATAAGTGTTTTGCCTTTTGCATAATTATGCGTATTTTCTACTACATTTGAAGCCTTTTTTACTAATTACATGAAAGCAAATTATGCAAATTGTGCATAATTTAAGTCATATGCCTCGCTCAGATGCATAGGTGTCCTTGTGTACACAAAAGTAATAAAAAAAGGAGAATTTGCCGAGGTAGTTGGCTATTGACAGAATACAGTTATAGAAAGGAAAACCCGAGTGTTTGAGTCTACAGTGTTTGACAGGTATAAACAGCATAGCGATGAAATTAAATGCATCGAACATAATATGCACACCGAGGCCGTCAGTGGATGAGCATCTTAATAACAGAGAGCTCTGTGCAGTCCCCCAGCAGTGAACGGCCATGTGTAATAAAAGCTTGCATCTGACGACGGCTCCAAAAGAATTTATAGTTCTTGGCAAAGATTGCATTTAAAAAATAGATGTTGTCAGGTATGTGAATTTTGCCGTAAACGAAGCTGCAGATTTAATGTAATGTTCTTAACTCTATTTCTTTTTATAGAGCACTTAAACTGTAAGAGATCAAAGTGCTGGTGACTGTCGCAGTCAGTGCTTAATTTGGCAAAAATAAGAGCAGAGAACCTTAATTTTTCTTAGGATCCCATCGCCGGCTCCAGGGCTGCCTAATGGCATGTGTCCTGGGTCCCCAAAAAGGTCGGACCAGCCTATAGGGCAATCGGGAAGTACCCGACAGGGTTGTCTGACAGTTCATAGTGCCCACACTCCCAGCGCTTACTCCACTCTGCGCCCCATAACACTCACATACCAAGGAAACTCATGAGACCAATTAGTGGGAAAGCAGTGGTGCAGGTTTATTTTGCACAACAAGTGGAAATAAGGTGGGTCATCTTACGGGCGATCCAATGCGGCAACCCCTCGCTGTCCCGCATGCCTAATGAGCCATTCTTGCACGGCGAGTCGATGCTCTGACGGTGCAGTCCCTTATCACTTTCTTTCGTTCACTCCCGCCCCCCCTGTCAGGGCGGAGCGATGAGGCACACCCCCGGTCGGTTCAGGCCCCCCGACCGCCCGAAGGACTAACGGGGCGCCGACGCTGTTCGCTGGAACCCCCTCGGCTCCAGGTTCTTGGCTCAGGCACCCCTACTGTGCCAGGCAGAGGTATTGACTGTGTCCTTCTGCCGCAGAGGTACCCCTACTGTCCATCTGCCTCCAGATCGCCCTGTGACTCCGCCTGCAACACAAAAACAGACCGTTAACAGTTCAAAACATGCCTGCCTGCCGCTCTGCCGCTGGGTCTGGGCCAGGGAGGGAACAGCGCAGAGCAGCCAGGAACGCGACGGCAGGAAAGGCCGAGCCTCGCTGCCGCGCTAGACTTAAACCCCTTAAGGGCCGCCCCTCACACCTGGTGGCCCGCGCCCATTGGACACGCATGAAAGGGGGCGGGCCAGAGCTGGCGTGCGCGCGGAATGTGGGACTAAGATGCTGTCTCGCTTAGCTCCCCTTCGCGTCGCGCGGCCAGCGGCATAGTGCCCACACTCCCAGCGCTTACTCCACTCTGCGCCCCATAACACTCACATACCAAGGAAACTCATGAGACCAATTAGTGGGAAAGCAGTGGTGCAGGTTTATTTTGCACAACAAGTGGAAATAAGGTGGGTCATCTTACGGGCGATCCAATGCGGCAGCCCCTCGCTGTCCCGCATGCCTAATGAGCCATTCTTGCACGGCGAGTCGATGCTCTGACGGTGCAGTCCCTTATCACTTTCTTTCGTTCACTCCCGCCCCCCCTGTCAGGGCGGAGCGATGAGGCACACCCCCGGTCGGTTCAGGCCCCCCGACCGCCCGAAGGACTAACGGGGCGCCGACGCTGTTCGCTGGAACCCCCTCGGCTCCAGGTTCTTGGCTCAGGCACCCCTACTGTGCCAGGCAGAGGTATTGACTGTGTCCTTCTGCCGCAGAGGTACCCCTACTGTCCATCTGCCTCCAGATCGCCCTGTACTCTGCCACAGCTCTGGAGGAGGCCCCCGTCGATGACAGAGCCCCCCCACCACCTCTTACTTTCCGTTACTGTTTTCATCACTTGTATCTTCCCGTCTCACCGCATTGGTACCTGTCAGGCAGGTCACTGGCCCCCTGCTGCTGTTAGGTACTCTTCCAAGTCTAAGAGAAAGACATCCATACCCAGCCCAGACAAGTGCACCCCGTCCTTTTCGTAATAACCCACAGTCCTTTCCTGAATCAATGCATGCCTGATGAACCCCAGGCCTCTCCTTTCCATGAATTTCTGCATGGCCCTGTTAACCCTCTTCCTGCCCTGCTCTAGGGCAACAGCTGACCGCGCTCCCTTCCAGGCCCTCTGTGGAACGATCTCCGACCATATTAGCTCGGTGGCACCCAATTTGTTCGTTATGGCAATAGTGTCCCTCTGCATAGCCTCTACCAAAGCTCTCCTCCCCATCGTCACCAGATCATTCCCGCCCAAGTGGATGATGAGGATGTTGGGAGGCCCCCCCTGCGCTGCCAAACATTGGTCGATCCTGCGCCTCAGCTGGCCCCATCTCATACCCGGGCAACCCAGCCATAAAATTCGTGTCCTTGCTAAGGCCGCATCCCATTTCCTGTATGACGCCCACTGTTCAAGCCTGGTAACATACGAATGGCCCATCACCCATACGCAACAGTCAGCTGCAAGAAAAGACACCGTTGGCATTAACCTTTTATTTATAACTGAACACTGCACACAAGCAAACTTAACTTGAACTGTACCACCGTTGGCATTAATCCGTTCTTTATAACTGAACACTGCACATAAACAAACTTAACTTTAACTGTACACACTGAATTTTTGCTTCGCAGGGCCTCGTTGACCACCGCTCTGAGTTCTCTAGGATCCCGGCATCTTCAAGGGCGAACATATCGCTGGTAGCAAGAGGAGGACCACCTCCCCACCCTTTTGACCCCTTCCTCGCCCATCCCAGCCCTAAATGCAGCCGTGGCTGCCCCTATTCTGAATGAATGGCTTGAAAATTTTTTACCACCCTCTGTCTGCGACAAGCCTGCTTTGACCAACACCTTTGCCATCACTCGCTGAAATTGGAACTGTGTTAGTGGCGTACCATCAGCGTGAATTAAGAAGGCGCCCGCTAGCAAGGGCCTTATTTTCAGGTAATCCCTAACCAAGGTGACTGGGCAGTATCTGGGGTCCTCGAATGCATGCAAAGTTATGGCAACACCTTTGCCAGCCTGATCCGTCTTGGACTTGCGCAACCACAGAACTAATGAATCCCTGGCACAAACGTCTATCATGTCTAGCGCCCTCCCAGACTTGTCCAATTTTGATTTTGCCACCAGCTCGCTGGCCCGGAAGGCACCAAAGAACGCCAAACAGAAGGCTGTTGCAAAAAGTTGCGTCTCAAAAGCTGAATTTGTTACAGACGGCAGCGCGTCAACCATGCGCTGCAGGGCGGGGAACTCTATCCCTGCTCTCCTGTCAGGGGACCTGACTTCGTCCTGGGCCCACCCCTTCAGTGCGGCCCTTATCCTGAACTCCCCAGTTGTGTCCTGCTCGCCATTTAAACGTGTCTCGTGTTTGAGCGCTGCCAGGTGGCTGGACACCCAAGAGTGGGACTTGCCCGTCTCCCTAGCCCAAACTACAAAACCCTCCACTTGTTCCCTTGAACTCAAAGTTGCTGCTCCCAAAGCCTGTATTACTGCTCGGACCGTTGTTAGTTGGGCCTCATATCTTCTCCTAGTTGACTGGGCCAGAGAACGTTGGCCCATCTTCTTCAGCCGTTCTCCCACCGAAGTAGTCGCCATAATGCTGCCGGGAACGGTGTCATCTCCTCCCCTGCCTGCGGCCAAGCCTCCCGGAATCGTGACAGCTGAAAGCGAGAGAGAGCGTCAGCTGCCACATTCTTGACACCTTCGACATGTCTAGCCCTGAACTCAATGTTGTTACGCAGCCCAGCCCTGACCAGTTCTCTCAGCAGGCTTAAAACTAGCGGGCAGTTAGCAGTCGAACCATTAATTGCCTGGACCACAGCTAGGTTGTCAGACCAGAACACCACCTTCCTGTTGCCCAATCCTTCTGGCCATAGGTGCAGTGCCACCACAATGGGAAACAGCTCCAGGACCGTGATATTTGCCGTTACACCTTTCTTGCGCCAAGCATTCGGCCACTTCATTGCACACCACTTCTCTCTAAAGATCACCCCGAAGCCTACTCTACCGGAAGCATCAGAAAAGAGACACAGGCCCTGGCTACTTTCCCAGGGGGCCCTCCATATTACTGTACCATTGAAATTCTTTAAAAATTCGTCCCACATGCACAAGTCTGATCTCAGTCCCGGTCCCAGGCGTACTAGGTGATGCTTCTTCTTCGCACTAGCCGTGGCCTTTGCCAACCTGCGGGAAAACACTTTGCCAGCCGGAATGACCCTTGCAGCGAAGTTCAATTTTCCCAACAGGCTCTGCACTACTTCTAGCGTTGCACTGCCCTTTCCAATCATTGCACCGATGTCCCTTCGCAGTTCACATACTTTTTCTACTGGAAGCCTGGATTCACCTTTCACTGTATCGAGTTCTATGCCCAGGAATGTGAGGACCTGCGCGGGCCCTTCAGTTTTCCCTGGTGCCAAGGGAACCCCCAAATGCTCCGACAGGGCCTCAAAGGCCAGCAGGGCATCGGCGCATTCCTGAGAACCGTCCCTGCCGAAGAACAGGAAGTCGTCCAAATAGTGAGTGACTTGTGAAATGCCATGCCTGGTCGTGAGGGCCCACTGCAAGAAGGAGCATGGCAGCTTTGCAGGCATACTCTGCCAGTACTTGACCTAACATGTCTGCAGCAGCCAGGTAACATGTTCTGTTTTGCGCGCTGCTAATCCAGCCTTAGGCTGCACACTGCCAAGACCTGCCTCGTGGTCGGCAATGGCGGCGGGTACTCGCGGCAGTTGCCAATTGCACCATACTTCACGACGCGCTTTGGACCGCCTTTTGCAATTATTTCCGAACCCGCGCACCCGCTTTCACGGTCACTACCCGATCCCGCTCTACACCCGTCCCCCTGGACGCGACTAGCCGCTGATATGGAGCCTGTATTGTTATTGCTACCAGAATTTACTTTATCGGCCGTGTTAAAGGACCCAGACATAGGGACTTCATTTGCTGTTTTCTGTAATTGAATGTGTTTATTAGGAACAGCTTGTTACGGGCAGAGTTGCGAAGTCGAGGTACTAATGGACGGAACACGCCGGGGTGAAAGGCTGCTTACCTCGTGGTCTCGCGGTGACGGTGGGTGTGTGACCGCGGAAGGATGTTGGGGCTTAAGGACATGATATTTAAACATATAAACCAACATTCCGATCTCTTATTTTCACCTTTACACCACGCTTAATATATACTACTCGGCTATTAAATATATGCTATTCACCTCGTGGATCAGACCCCAACCTGAACCATCTATATTACCACATTACCGGCAATCTAACATGTCGGCTAACCGCCATCAAGATGGCGACCACGGGACCGGAAGTGGATACCTTCGACGGCCTCCAGTCCCTGGGCTCTGCTTACTATCGGGGCTATACCTGGCTTTTCTGGAAAAAGGTCGGACCCGATTTCAAATAATGCATGCTTTTCCTATTGAGTCTGCGTTCACTATTTACTGTGACCTATCCCATCCACCTATACGGACTCGTGTTTCCGTATGATTAATTTATTTATCGGCACGAGTATGGTGACCTTTCTTCATTATCGTTTGTTTTTCATTTCAACGAGGAGACACTTGGGATTTTATTCCTTAAACGCACTTCCTCCCTCAGAAAAGACTTGGACAGCTCTTTGCACAGGGTCAAAATCGTCTTTCCCCATCTTGCCCGACATTAGAGACAGGTAAACAGTGTGTCGCCACATTTGAGTAGTATTGTTCGGTCATAATTCCCAGACCGTGTATGCCTCCGGTGACACAAATTTCCCTGGACTCCCTACCCCTTCATGAAAACTCACAAATTTTCTGTAGACACGTGTAGCATATATGCATAGTTGTTAATACATTCCGTTACCTTTCTCCCTTTTACAAACCGATTTGCGGAACAGCGAGGTCTATTTTCACTTTTCTCCCACACCTATCGTCTCTCGTTGTACTAGTTTGAGATATGTACTCATTCTAAACACCCAAGAAATACCAAGTAACGCCGTGCTTCGAGGTGTGTATGCCCTTTTCTCCCTCTGTCTGTCGTCTGCAAGGGCATGACCCTCTTAAACCGTTTTCAACTCTCCCCCCTCCCGTAGGGTTATAAGGTACTAACGAGACAATTCCTTGACTGTTCATGAAGAATTTTTGTTCCGCCTCGCCTGTTCACCGAATCGAGCTTTTGCTCGCTAGGCCAGTCCCTCGCTTTTCGCCTCCTGTGGGGCTCGAACCGATGGCCCCTCGGCAATTTGTGCCTCCGCTTAGTGCTCCTACCTACGAGGCGCGACCCTGAAAAGGTCACCCCACCCCCACCATGGGTACAAACAGACGAAGCCGCCCCCGTCCACCCCAGCAGCCGCGCGTGCAGGGCCCAGGGCGGCAAGGATCGCACACTACACGAAGCCCCACTCGCGACCGCGAAGACAGCCGACATACACAACGGCCCCCACCGTCCGCCCCGGAACCGCAAGTACCATCCAAAGTACCCTCCCCGATGCAGTCTCGGCCAAAGCCCGAAACTAGGAAAACCATTAAACATGCTATCCGGCCGCTCATACTATCTCGCCCGTTCAATTGGAACTCGGCCCGCCACACCAACCCCCCCCGTGGTCGCACCACTGGGCCCCATCGACCTGGTCATGCCCAGGGACGGGGCCGGGGGGAGGCCTAGTAGTGACCACATACCTTCTACACCACGACAAATTCACACGACGCAACAGCGCAGAGCAGCCAGGAACGCGACGGCAGGAAAGGCCGAGCCTCGCTGCCGCGCTTGACTTAAACCCCTTAAGGGCCGCCCCTCACACCTGGTGGCCCGCGCCCATTGGACACGCATGAAAGGGGGCGGGCCAGAGCTGGCGTGCGCGCGGAATGTGGGACTAAGATGCTGTCTCGCTTAGCTCCCCTTCGCGTCGCGCGGCCAGCGGCATTGTTTGGGCCACTTTGTTGGCTGTTTGTGGGTCTGTTTTATTGGTGCATATGGGTCCTTATCCTTGTCTTTCAGAATCATTGAAATAGTTGATACATTTCTGATAAATGTTTGCATTTCAGTGTTTTCTTATCATCCCTTTACAGCTGTTCTGTTGTTTCTCAATTCAACCATAGACTTCAAGCACTGGTCTTCATTAGTAACACCTGTACTAAGACGGTAGTATACCAAGGCTAATGTATTATATTCACATATGTGCCTGGGATCACCATCAAATCTCCATGCATGCTCTATGAGACTTGATCAACTAATACACAAGGAATGCGAACTGAAGTATTTCTGGTAGAAGGATAGGTTGTCAAAGTGTCAAAGTGGATAGTCCAAAGCACATCTTCCATTGGCTAGTGTATCTACACCAATCATGTCAAGCAACTAGTAAGTACATTTATTGTGTAAGTTAATAGAAATTCAGCATTAATATAAAACTTCTTAAGAACAAGCAACACGATAGCACTCAAGTCCAAAAAGCTACATATTTCCTCCAAAGAAAAAAAATTGAGAATGCGCAAATTAAATTGGAACTCCCATTGTGGGGAAAAGTACCGTAATTGGAAATTGTGTCAGGGTGAAGAAATGTTAAATAAATGAGTTAAATAGATAAGGAACCAGACGTTGTTAAGCCTGGGAAATAACAATCATCTCGCTTTTTGAATTTCATCATCCTAAGGAAAATAGAAAGGGAATATCAAACCCCCATGTCAAAAGGCTGCATATAAAGTTAAAAGAACACTATTGGTAAACACAGGAAATAAGAGCTTTAAGGAAATAAATTAATAAATGTCAATAACATATCAAACATGGCCTATCAGATATCAAATTAACCATCAAAGGTCTCAAACAGTAATGCATTTGAAAAAAAGAGATGGTACGATAATTGCAAAAGGGCATTTACTCCAGACAGCAACAATAATGACGAGTCACATTTAATAATCTGTTTAATCAGTATTATGATCCTTTGGTGTGCAAAGGGTCTTGTGAAAGCCCAAAGGGTGTTTTTTTTAGTTGTTAAAAGTAAAGCTAAGTTTCTAGTACCATATACGGGTGGCTGTCAGATGTTGGAGGTGGGTCAGATGGCTCGAAGGACATTGAATTGTGGTAATTTCTAATGAGGTCATAGTGAACATTGTGAGAAGTAGTGATGCACCTGGTCCTAACAGGGTCACCATAACAGTTTCTAATTTCAACCTTGATACGTGGAGTAACCTCTCATTATTGTTATCCAAGATAATTTTAACTACAAAAATAATCACTGATAATTGGCTATTATACTAATCACATTGCCAACATTTCAGACAAGCTTAAAACAAGTTGTTAAACATTGGACAACATAACAGCAATTAAACTTTAACAGAACGCTAAGGGCCTTATTACAAGTTTGTCGGTACGACTGACGTAGGACCGCGTCTGCCCCCGCCTACAGCCCACGGCGCTGGCAGTCCAAAGACCGCCGTATTTTGAGTTTAACACAAGGCCAGCAATATGGCGGCAGGAATCTTGCAGCAGTGATAAATATTTTTCACAAATAAATCAATGCTGATTCGTGCATTTTGACTGCAGATGTGTTGGATGCACACATATGCATGATATACATGGAAAAATACTGTATACCCAGTTCCAGGGTTCAGCCCATATGTGGGCAGTCCTGGCAATGGGTATATGCCTCATAAAGGACTTACAGATTGCCGCAAATAGGGTAGTAATCATCGTCATGAAGATGCTGCTGTGAAGGGGGAAACCTGGAGAAAGGCATCCATGTCGGAATCTGGCCAGAAGAAGAAAGGGGGGAGTACACACCCCAAATCATTCGTCACCACCACTGCGGTCCTCTCGTGGAACAGACAACTCATAATATGGCTAGTGGTGCAGCTCTCCTTTAACGCCCTAAGGGGACTGCCTTTTCCTGACCATGAACTAGGCAGTCGGCTGCTGGCGGTCTCAGTGGTCCAGCGGCCGGCAGTCTTCACAAAACCATTTCGCCCAACTCATAATATGGTGGTTGGAACGTCGAGCTCACTGTGCTTGGACCGCCAATACAATGGTCCATGGAACCGCCAAACTCTTAAAAAATAAATGTTTTGGTAAATTATGTTAAAATATATTACCTACTGGCGGTCACCAGTGTGTATAGTTAGGACCTAGTTTCCATAGGAAATCTGCAACATTCTATTTGGAATAACTTTGGCGCCGGTTGACAAATCTTCGTGAAATTCTCCAAGAAGATGGCCTGCTCCGTCCCGCTCCTACCCTAAAAGTTTCAGGGTGATTCATCAAGCGTGGGTGAAGAAAAAAGGGAGCCTTGTGGTGGCCCTGGGGACTACCACCCCCCAGGGCCTGCTCCTGCAGTGTCCCAGGGTGCCCAGCCCCGGGACACTGTAGGTTGATATGGTAGGGCAGGAGCCTCATGACTCCCACCGTGCCATAGCAAACTACTTTGGTTTTTGGAAGAGAGAGCAGGAAACCTGTTCTCTCTTCCAAAAACCAAAGACTACTGCTTTTCTACATGGGGAGCAGCATGTTAGCTGCTCCCCAAGTAGAAAAGCAATGCTGGCTTCCGCAGGAGGGGTGAAAAGCCCCCCCAAGCCCCGGGATCCGCCACCTCCCCGGGGAACTAAATATTTAAATAAAGCGTAGATTTTTTTTTCTTTTTACGGTAAAATTAGGATACGCGTACCGAGCGCGGCGCTCAGCGCGACCTCTAGTGTGCACGCATTGGGTACGCGTATCGTACCACGTATGCTGCCTGATTTGTAAGGCGTCCGGTACGCGTATCCAAGCAAGAAAAAGAAAAATATGGTTCAAATATTTATCAAGTTTATGTGTTTAGATGTTGGGTGGCTCTAAAAAGAGCCCTTGTGTGTATTGAGAGATTTTAGTACGTAAAGTTCAAGAGGAAGACTCTGTTCCCCTCATCTGTAAAATGTACACCATCTCTCCTATAGATGCCATGCAGATTGAAAGGCAGATGGTATATGGACCCCATTGTATATCCTCAGAGAAAAGCAGAAACAGATGCATTCACGTGTTATTCACATGTTTCCTAGCTTTCTCAATCTGTGGACAAAATTGCTTGGACCAGTACCATTTCTGCCTTTGGCATATGTTAGAATAGACAAAGGCCTTTTGGGGGAAAAGTGACATCAGTTCTCCAAAGGTGTCCTTCATAAGCATTTCCAGACCTACCCCAGTAAAAGTGCCTAGGTCATTGCCACCACAGTGCACAATTATGAGGGCAGGGTGTTGGAGATGTAAAAAGGATTTAACCAAAGCCATCAATTTGAGCCCCTTTAACCCTCTCTGTCCAATCCATTTAATGTCTACATTTGGTAAACCTAGGTTTTTGTGAATTCATTTCTGTTCTCCGTACCTTTGGCTCCAGAAAATATAGCTGTGTCCCACAATCCACACTCTAAGCATCTTGAAGAAAGGTCTGGATACACTCAGATGGTCTCTGTTAATGGAATGGCAGTTTGAAAACTAAGATTTTTCTAAAATGGTGGATAAGATGCAGTTTTGAAAAAAGAAAAGAAATGATTTGTTGTTTGAGAACATTCTACACTGAAAACTATGGTGCATGTTTCTGTTTTTTAAAAGCATGATTCTTATTGGTTAAGAAAAACTGATAGAAAGTAATGTTACATAAGATAAGTTGATATGTTGAAAAGTCAAGCACACTTGCTGTTTTGATTAGCAACATTGTGTGATGAACTTTTGACCTGTGTGCTCAGTTAAGTGTTTCATGAGGTGTTTCTATGGTAACAGGCAGAAGGCAGAATGGGGGTAGGGTTGAAAGTTATGTCAGTTGGAAAGGGTTCACAAGTTCAAGCAATAGAAATGTGTGTTTCCCTTTGAATTAATGTGGGAAGAAATACGATGTGTTATTTACATGTATATTTGTGTAGATTGAGTGTGTAGATTGAGAGGGAAAGGTTGCTATTTGCCATAGGACTTCCTGACCCCCCTAGGCCTGCTCAGGGCGTCCCGGAGTCCCACAAGGACCCTCAAGGCCCCAAAAATGTTTGTGTGCACGCGTTGGGTACGCGTATCGTACCAAGTATGCTGCAAGATTTCTAAGGCGTCCGGTACGCGTATCCAAGCAAGTACAAACATTTTTAAAAAAAATATTTTTCTGATATCTTTCAAGCTTATGTTTTTAGATGTTGGTTGGTTGTAAAAAGAGGCTTTGTGTTTATTGGTACCTATAAGTAAGTACCTATTCAGAGTCTAAACTTGTTGAGGAGGAGTGTTTTACAGTGTACGGAATTTTTGACTTCTGTGGTCAGTTGAGTTTTGCATGATCTGTTACTATGGTAACAGCAGAAAGCAAATTGGGGGTAGGGTTCAAAGTTATGTCAGTTGAAACAGGTTCAAATGTTTAACCAATAGAAATGTGTGTTTGCTTTTGAATTAATGTCGGAAGCAATTTGATTTGATATTTACATGTATATATGTGTAGATTGGGAGGAAACGTTTGACATTTTCTGGTTTCGCTAAGAACAGTGAAGTACAGAGATTCTGTATGAGAATATCTGCTGTGTGAGTGACATTCTTCTTAATCTACAAATCAATTTGAAAGGTGAGTTGTTAAATTGTAAGGGGATGTATGTGGTGCATTTTGTTTTTAGTAAGAGTAATGTGTTTTTCCAGCTAAAGTGCAAGGAATAGTTTAGTTGTGTAGAATCACATTCTGAGTTTGTCTGCATTTGGATAACCATTGTGATAAAAGCATTTGGTAAGTTAATGTATTTGGTGAGTCAGCTTTGTACAGTTAAGTGCAGTACTAAAAAATGTAGAATGTGTTCAGTCACTTTTCCACTTCTAGAGTAGTTAATTTTGTTGCTTGTTTAGAATTTGACTTGTGTTTCAAATCTATAATTTTCCACTCAGTATACATACACTACTGCAAACTTTCTGGGGCAGATTTACAAGCCCCTTGCGCCTCTTTGAGCTGCCATTGCGTCACTTTTTTGAAACAATGTTGGTGCGAAAAATGCAGTAAATTGCTTATGTATTTGCAAAATGAGTCAGGGTTGTGCACTGAGATGTAGTAGTTAAATACATAGAATGTGTGCAGTCACTTTACTGTTTCTAGACTAGTAAATGTGTTTTGGTAAAATCCAATCCAATCCAAAAGTTCTTTATTTCGGCCATCAAGACTAACCCTGGGCGAAGAACTACGCTCCGTTCGCGGAGCTTGCGGAGTTTCGGCAACTCCGCGTTCTACGGAGAACGCGAAGCTGTCGATTACTCCGCGATCCGGTGCGTAGCGTAGTTCTCGCGCGCTGAATAACATTATCGCGTTTTTTTTTGGGCACAGCCGCCTTGCCCTTTGAGCCGCTGATGCTGCTGGCACCCTTCACCATGGTTCTGGGTGGAGGGGAGAAGAAAAGTTGAAGACAAAAAGGTAGGGGAAGGAAGAAGCAAGGTAAAAGAAGGAAGTAATATAAAACAAGAGAAAAGTTGCAAAAAAGTTGTAAAAGTAGAAATAAAATGAAAAATATAAACCTAGGCACAGAGAGAGATAGGTAATAACTAAAGAAAGTTTGAAAAAGTGGGTGAAAAGACCAGGATTGAAGAGATAGGCGGTAGATGCTAAAGTAGGCCCAAAACCATAGCCAGAGTGTGAAATCCAAGATGGCTCTGCCCGTCGCGACCGCCCGGGTAGGTTCGCGCGATATTTGACGCGATCACTCACTTTTGTAGTGCGAACGAGAAGATGAGTTCCCGAACATGTCTTACACAACGCGAACACGTTACTTGTGACCCAGAACAGGAAATAAGGGAACGCAAGCGGGCGGGACAAACCTCTTGGGTAACTTAGCGCGCTAGCTATCTCGAGCATGCAGGCAGCGCCCCGAAGCCGCGCACCGCGCTCCCGAAGACAAAAAACGGCGCGCGAACGGGTCTAGCAAGCAACTACGCATGTCCGCGGAGCTACGCGTAGGTCGCGGAGTGCAAGTGCGTCTTCGCGTAGCTCCGCGGAGTGCGGCTCCGCGAACTACGCCCAGGGTTAATCAAGACCATAAAAGATGCAGTAAAAACAAACAATAAAACCACATGTCAAATTACAGTGTAAAAACAGCAGGGGAAGAAAGACACGGTAGTATAATATGTGTGACAATACATAAAATTCCAGACCTAATATTACAATTCATTTCCAACTTAATGGTTTAGCGTTTTCAGAATGTTACTCAGTTTCCACCACATAGCCATTAGAAAATTTGCAAGTGCAAATGCGATGTAATGGAGAGAACTTGTTTTCAGAATTCTATATGATTGTAAGCAGTGTCTGAAACCAAGATTCCTGCACATAGGTACTAACCAATACTTTCTTGATCTACTATAGGCCGGGCAGAAAAACAGCATGTGTAGTTCGTCCTCCACGCACGTGCTGCACCCTGGGCAGATATTATCATCCGATGTGGTCCATTTACTCGTAAATCCTTTGAGTGGTAGTGTACCAAGCCTCCACTGGATGAAAAGTTTCCTTGCTCTAGTTGGATAAATTATATCCATAAAATCCTCAAATTTAAATGAACTTTTGGAAACCAAAAATTGTTCGGTACAGGTGCCTATATTCGGGGCACACAGAAGCATATCTAATCTTTTGCACTTGAAAATCTTGCTGAGCATTTTACGCGATACCCCAGAACAACCTCTTTCAGGATCATCCCACAGATTATCTAGACCCAATCGATAGAGCTCTCGTCTCACATAGGCCAGCCAAGGTATTCTATCTGCACAGTTGTAGCTTAGAATGTGCTTCAGGTCTTGCTTATAATGGAGCAGTTCGGGGGTCGACCAGAGCCTATGCCAGAACCTCAATGGCATTATGGCCAGATCCTCACCTATTGAGGGGAGCCCTAAATCCAGACTCAATGGGTGTACCTTGAGGTAGCGACAGCAGTCGTCTAAGGAAGCTGGTTTCTACCTTGACTAGTTCTGTCCCCACCTTATTACCCCATAGTTCACCCCCATAAAGTGGGGCTGCCCTGGCTTGAGTTTTGTACATTTCCAAGGCTGGACTAACTGGCTTAAAGGTTGATGAGTTCGAGACCTTCAATATGGCCCCCACCATTTGTGATAGCTTTAAGCGAGATCTTGCTATCTGTGGGCCCCAAGATAGATTTTCATGAAGGGTTACCCCCAAATACTGGAACGTTCTAACCCTTTCGAGCCTTTCGTTCCCAGAGTTGGA
The DNA here is from genome assembly GCF_964261635.1 of Lissotriton helveticus. NCBI lineage: Eukaryota > Metazoa > Chordata > Amphibia > Caudata > Salamandridae > Lissotriton > Lissotriton helveticus. Next base: position 1,778,314,780 of record NC_136059.1, on the reverse strand, counting down.
TTTGGCCTAGTGCTTGCCGAGGGGTTAAAGACCATGAACTTGGTCTTCTCTGCGTTAATCTCTAGCCCATGCGCCCTACAGAATTCCCCTAACCCATCGAGTATCCGCTGGATCCCCATCGGGGATTTTAAAAGCAGGAGAGTATCGTCGGCAAACATTATTGCCGGGACCCTCCTGCCTGCCAGCCTAGGGGCGTCGCTGTTGGGGACATTGTCAAGGCAAGATATTACGTTGTTGACATAGAGGCAGAACAGGGTTGGTGCTAGGACGCAGCCCTGTCTTACCCCCCTGCCAACTGGAAACCTAGACGACAATGCCCCGACCCTCCCACACCTAACCTGGGCAAAATTACCATTATGGAGGCGGATTATTATTTGCTGGAGCTGTGGTGGGAGACCAAGCTCCCGGAGTACCGCCCAAAGTTTTGCACGGGGTACTAGGTCGAATGCGGACCTCAGATCCATGAACACCATGTACAGGCTTCCCCCCTCGATCCCCGCCGTTTTCCAATAGAGGAGAAAGAGGCAGAAAATCTGATCCATGGTGGACGTGTTCTTCCTAAATCCTGCTTGGAGAGGACTGAGGATCGCGTTGTCCTCCATCCAGTCCAGGACCTGGACCAGCAGAAGGCGAGCAAAAAGTTTTTGGGGTACATCGATGAGGCTGATAGGCCTGTAGTTGGCTGGGAGGAGAGGAGAACCCTTTTTGAAAATTGGTACTATCTCAGCTCCCAACCAATTACAGGGGATCTCCATCCCTCTCAGAATTGAATTAAAGATAATATGCAGATAAGGACCCCAAATTTCTGGTTGATGTATAAATAGGTCCCCAGGAAGTTTATCAAGACCTGGAGCCTTCCCTCGTGCAAGTCTCCCTATAGCATTCAGCACCTCCTCCAAGGTGAACTCAAGATTCTCTTTCTCGTTCTCATTACGCTCGGGGGAAGTGTCAATTGCTAACTCTGAAGATGAGGTGAAACTGTCTTCATACAGTTTGCTAAAATGGGATTCCCATACTGAGGCTGCAATGTTTGGTTCTACGGCAGCTTTCAGTTCCCCAGTACCTGTGTGTACCAATGACCAAAACTTTCTGGAATCCCTGGTTTCAAGCACCATTGTGAGACTGTGCCAACTGTCCAAATCCCACTCTGACTTAGCGAGGGCAATGGCTTCCCTGTATTCCCTTCTCACCTCGTGTATTTTACTTTTGGCCGTACCAGACTTGACCAAGGAGATCAACTCAGCCTTGATCTTCTTACACGTAGAATTATACCATGCTGGGGATGGTATCCTTTTCTTCCTACTCGTAGTAACTGGATAGAAGACATCTCCTAGGCTGTCAACCAAATCTGCATGAATTTTTCCTAGTTTCTCAAGGTGGGCGGTTGAATTGGGTTTGTTTATCAAGTTGTCCAGCTCAACTAATCTGGGAAGCGCCAAATCATACATTTTCCTAATACACTCTGTGGAATTGACTAGTTTTCCCCATTTTACCCTACGTCTATTATTAGTTAGAACTACTGCCCCTATATCTAGTTCTAAATTATTTGATGGTAAAGTATCTTTGGGGCCTGGGTGAACCAAGTCGAGTGAAAGAGGACTCACTTGGAAAGGACCTTATGCGAAACGCCGGCGGCAAGCCAATAATGCCCGCCATTTACTGAAGAAACCCAGATGGGTTCTACAATACCTTAAAAAATTATACAAGCAAAAGAGAGAGACGCCATTGGGGCTACACCATATTACTATTGACAATATCTTTGTGATGCGGGTGATAACATTTTGAATACTATTGTACAATATAGAACCACACCTGAAAATTATATCAAATACGAAATGGACCAGGAGGCACGTTTCTAAGTGTTCTATCTTCTTCTCTTTGGTGTATCTCTGCACAAGCGGTGCGAGCTCTATCAATTACACTTCTACCAAGTTTAGAGCCCTGAAGAAGTCACGTTTGTGACGAAACGCGTTGGCAGCTAGCAATTCTCTGAACTTCTATTGTTTTATGAATAAAAAGTTTTTCTACACAACTCTCAAGACTTGGACTTCACCTCTTTCTGGAAAGCGTTTATGATATATATTTGAAAATTACTGTTGCATTATTTGGCAATAATTATAATTTGAGTATAATTTTCCTTGTGCGGGTCATTGTGTGTTTTTCACATTTTTGTGATGCTTTGCATTACTATTTAGGGGGTGTTTATGGGTCATGCCCTCGACCTATACGCACAGGTCTCTGAGTAACTGATAAAAGACTATACATAGTGGAATAGTGTGCAGGTAGAAAATAGCTCTGACCCTAGTTTTGTTGTGTGAAAGAGCATTGTGGTCGCTATCCGTTCTCGTCACCACCCTGAAGTCCAAGACACTGGACCACATACTAGTATCTACAAAAATGTAGTCTAGGCGCGATTCATGGCCTTTTCTGTTGAAAGTACACACTGAGGGGCTGTCGGACGGAGTGCGCCCGTTACAGGCCCGCAGTGCGTAGTTCAAGGTGAGTGACATGATCTGCAGCGCCAAGGGTGACCAATTTTTCAGACTTGGCGATTGACAAGGTGGAATCCCCCAATAATCGTCCTCAGCCGTAAGGGCGCCTTCCTTTAGACCATGTAACGGTTCGAAGTGGCTATTAACATCTCCCCCCATCAAGATTTTACAATCTGCTCGTAATAGTCCAAGAAATGATGATAGATTATCTAAAGTACATGATTCCTTGGACACATGGACTGGACGGGAATAGACGTTAATAATCGCCAGATTGTAGGTACAAGGCCATTTTAAAAAAACGCATTGGATGTCTTCCGATTGGGTTGCCATAATTTCTGCTGTGCAGCCCAAATGGGAGGCCACCCAGATTGCAAGTCCCCCTGAAGGCCTCCCTTTTCCTCCCCACCTAGCTGGGATATAAAACGTTTCGAAGCCCACCCTGGGGGAAGCTTCCCTGGCCCATGTTTCTTGAAATAGGCAGATATCATGACTGTCCACTAGGGAGCCCCAGTCACTACAATCTATTTTGTTAGCCAAACCCGCAAGGTTCCATGATAGTACCTTCATCCTTTTTGGCCCAGAGCTTGATGGATTTCCCTGGACACTCATTCGACCCAGATCTTGAGGGTTGACTAATGCCCCTTCCATAGATGTCGGTCCCACCAGAGGCTCAGTGTCTATTATATCTGGGGGTGGCAGGATCAGGGGCAGGATACCTGGTACATCAGTGCCGGCCGACATGGTGGCAAGATGTGTAGGATCTATGTGGGCAACCCCCCCCTCCCCAGTAGACTCGACCCATGAAAGTCAGTCCACCTGGTCGAGGCAGCTATACCTATTGGCATGGATTAAGTTGCTCTGCATTGTTGTTTCGTGACGTTGGGGTCTATATCTTGTACCGTCAATGGCAAAGCCCGCCCTAGTCCAGCCATCATTCCCTCCCAAATGCAAGTTACTGTTTATTGGATAGAAAAAGGACAGCGGTGCCAATTGTATAGATGAAGTTCCTCCGCTCCCCAGCCAATTACAAATGTGAGAAACAATGTTAGAGTTCATAAAACTCACCAAAATACAGTCACCCCCAGTTTTCTTTACAGTGTGTCCTACCCAAGGAACCCTCCTGACCATCAAAATTTCCCCTCTCATATTAGGTGGGAGTGGCCTATGAATGTTCAGCCAACTGATGACTTTATTTCTAAGTGAATCAAAGGGTTCCTGTACAGAGTCGGGAAGCTCAGGGACCCCGATCAGAATCACAGTATGAGCTGCCGCCTCTGGGGGTAGGTTAACTATATTTGGGCGCCTAAAACTATTGGCCACTCGTCGAGGATGATCGGCCACCCTAATGGGCGTCTTTTATTTCCTCTGGGTAGGCGCTGTAGTGGGCAACTTTGACTTCCGCACTAAAGGCACGGGAGGGAGTTGTCTTTGTGGGGGTACTGGATTGGATTTGGGTGTAGTGACCATATATACACTGTCACTAGAAGGGGCATTGATCTTCTTCGCTATTGGAGCACTAGAAACACTGAGGGAAGAAAGAGACCCCACGCTCAGCATAGTTGTGCCTTGAGCGCTTGTCAGAGTCCTTAGGTGATCCTCCATCCCCCCGGTCGCTACTTCTAGAGCTTGTAGTCTAATATCAATATAATCAAGCCTGGCCAACAGGGGATCTAGAAGTTTCTTAATAGCATCTACAACTAAATCAATGGACTGAGCCCTTGCACCACAAGACCTTTCACCAAATATAAATGGGCCAGCCGATGCGTGCGTCTGTGCATCAACAGGGTGCAATGAGCTTGCCGTTTCAGAGACCATCATGATAGCAGGGTGTTCCGTCGTTTCAGGCCCAGTGCCAGTAGTCTTTGGGGGTTGATCCAGTTTGGGCCTTTTTTTGCCCTTCGGCTGTCTAGTTCTTTTTCTCTTTGGAACTGCACCCTCCCGGAGCCCCCGTGAATGAACTGCATTTAAGTCACTACCCTCATCCACAATGGAAACTGGGTTAGATGCTAGAGAAATGGAGACCTCAGGTGGTGTAGGACAGGAATCTCGACGTGGATTCGCAGGGGTCCGCAGCTGCTGCAGAACAGATTCTATAGTTTGATCTATACTGTCCAGAAGAGAAAAATGGGGGATGTTCTCAGTGTCAGGAGTTTTGGCAATCATAGTTTGACATGGGGAAAGGTCAGATCCTTCCACAGACTGATCTTCTGGGGATGTCATGCTATTATTTACAGACAGCAGAAAACAACTAGGGGTTGGCTCCAATCAGTAAGGCTGAGCCCAAATCGCTAAAGAACAAACAGAAGTGCCATTACTGATATAAGTGGATTTAAATAAACAAATAATCATCCAGAACTCGAAAGGACATTCAAGAACAGGGGTTGCTAGTTAATAGCTTTTTATTTTAACAATTTCTAAAAAGACATTACATACAAATTTTTCATTTCTTCATACAAAGAAAAGAAAATCTCAAAAAGGACACGTGAAGTATTAGAAAGAATTTAACTATACATCAATCAATCATTCGTAGTTACATGCATATCACTAATATACAATACCACTCAACCAATTTTGAAAGAAAAAACAACAAAACATATAATACAATGTATATACAGTACAATACAGAAGATTAAAAAAGGGGGGGAGAAAGCCACAGTCTGCAAATGATTTTTCAATGGTATTGGAAAAAAGGATTTAAACTAAGTACATTCCTATATATTAAACCTGATGGTCAAAAATCATTAGAACTCTTAGTCCTAGGTAATGTACATCAAGGAGCGGCAAGAAGTTTCATTTGATAACCTGCGGCTCTCGCAGACCGAAGTGTGGCAAAGCCTACGCGTTTCGAATCCCACCAATTTATTTGGGATTCTCTTCAGGGCCTCCTGCAGTATCTTTTGCATAAAGTGCAAAATATCTCTTTTTAAAGTGTCCGTGGGGAAGTGATGAAAGGACTGCCGAGATCGGAACGTGAACCTGTTATAAAAATGGAAAACTCTATTTTAGAATTCATGCTGTCACTAGGTGGAAGTAAACGGGGGGACAAATATGGATTCTCACCCCTAATGTAAAAGGAAGTGTTTGGGGGCCTGGTCGAAGTTGACAATAAATCCGTGGTTGGTCTCAGTGGTCTAAAGAGGAAGGAGAACGAGTTGGTGGAGGGGATGGAAATACCTCACGTTTTTAAACTACGCTGATCATAGTGCACGTGTCTTACCGGTATGAACGTCTTTAGGAGCTTTCAAAATCAGGAGTTTGACAAAATCAGGCGTGTGATTGTTTTATGTTCTGCAAAGGATTAGGAAAATTGTTATATTTTTGAAAACAATAGAAGTAAGAGGAGTTAAAAAGTTTTAGGCAGACCGAGATGGTGAAAAACAATAGGCAGCTTACCGCGTTTCGTCGCGTTTATGGAAAAAGGGGGCGGGGCCTCATAAGTGAAGTAGTGCTTGTATCGGACCCCTAAACGGGAATTATAAAAAACCGGGTTAGAGTCTACAGATTTAAGCAAACATGAGGGAGGTCCAGTTTGATTACAATAACTAGAGCTTACCGCGGGTGATGCGGAATTCAATTCAGAACCTGAGCCTGACGTCGGCGCCGTTTGCTTCTATGTAGCAGCCATAGTGCATAAAAACTGTAAAGAAACAGTTTCTGTGTCATTTTAAAACATATACGCCAATGTACACAGTTACCAAAGGGGAGGGGGTGATACACTTACTTGCAGGTTAGACTGTCAAACGGACCGATGGCGTTCAGATCGGCACTAGACCTTGGCGCATGCGTCTTGCACACAAGGACGGTGGGATCTACCTATTTTATACGCCGTGGTTCGTGCAATACCACCTTTGAAAGGGGAGGCGTGAGAGGCATAATAGAGACCAAGATCCGTTTGGAAACCACGGGCCGGAGGGTCAGGGAGAGGATGGGAGTGGAAATGGCAGCAGAGTGCAAATATTCGAGAAGGATCACAGAGTCCAACATTAGGAATTTGCGGGATTGGATTGCCGGAAGGAATTGCATGTATGTACCATAGCACATTCAATTAACTAACATGTAGGCAAGATCTACCTAGGTATAAAGGGCATGTAACGAACGGAAGTCAAATTAGCATGTCTAAAGGAAGAGATATTCAGCCGCATATGGTTGCAGGTTCTAGGCACGGGCTGTTCTGGTCAGAGGGTTCAAAGGATTGTACGCCCTAATTAGAGTTTGAAAATTTCACTCAGTTCATTAAGGCCTGATGTCGCCGTATCAAATTTTACTATTAGGAATGCCTCTCTTTTGGACAGTTGGAGATTCCAGTCGCCTCCTCGTGGATCTTTTTCGACTCTGGATATAACTGTCCACCTGAGGTCACTTATTTCATGTTGCATAGGTGTCCAATGATGGACTAATGGAGCATTTTCAACCTTTCTTTTTAGTCTGGATTTATGTTGAGAGATACGTTGACGGACCTCTTGGTTGGTTTTTCCTATGTATAGGCGTTGGCATGGACACTTTATGCCATAAACTACAAATTTAGATTTGCAATTGCTGAACACATTATGCTTCCACGAGATTCCATTGTGTTGGAATAGAGACCCTTCAAGTGTGGATTCACAACATAGGCAGGTAACACATTTGTGGTGTCCTGTCACGGGGGGCATTCCCATCATTTGGCGTAGAGTTAAATGTTTAGGAGTTGGCATAGCCGCTCGGACTATATGATTGGCTACGCTGTTTTCCTTCTTGAAGGCAAACAAGGGACGTTCTTTAAGACTCGCATCTAAATTTTTTACTAGGTGCCAGTTCTGTCCGATGACCCGTTTGAGCTGGTTAGCATTAGGACAAAACGTGGTGACACATACTTGTCGCTCCAACTCAGGCTTGTTTTTCCGTTCTAGAAAAGTAAAGTCCACATTTGTAAAGCGCACAATCACCCGTAAGGGTCTCTAGGCGCTGGGGGCCGTCGGGAAGATTAAGCGAGCTATTGCCCAGAGTCACATGGTGCTGGGCTAACCTGCCGCCGGAGCCGGGGATCGAACCGTGGTCCCCAGATTCCAGCATCAGTCGCCCTGGCCGCGGCGCCACACCTCTTCCACTCTCTGTGGAAGAGGTGTGGCGCTCTCTGGTGGAGTCTCTCTGGTGGTCCACTGCGCTCTCCTCATGCAGTTTTTGACCAATTTTTTAGGGTACCCCCTGTCACAAAGTTTGGTTATCAGGTTCTCAGCATGATGGTGGAAATCCTCTTTATACGTGCAATTTCTGCGTACACGTAAAAACTGCCCGTAAGGGAGGTTTTCTTTGAGGTTTCTGGGATGATTACTGTCAAACATTAAAGATTTGTTTCGGTCAGTGGGTTTGACAAATAGAGTGGTTGCCAGTTTACCTTCTTTGGGGAACACCTCTACATCAAGGAATGCAATTTTGGTGGTTGACTGGGCGAGACTGAATTTTAAGTCCAAGGTCCTAGAGTTTAGCCATTGGTGGAACAGGGACAAGTTGTCACTGCCTCCTGTCCTCACCATGAACACATCATCGATAAATCGAAGCCAGGTCTCGATATATTGATGGAATGGGTTGTTATTATGTATATAGGTGTTTTCATACATTGACATAAAAAGTACTGCTAGCTCCGGTGCAAAGGGGCAGCCCATGGCTACCCCTTTGACTTGATAATAGAATTCTCTGTTAAAACAGAAATAATTTTTCTTTAATGCAAATGAAGCGAGATCCACTAGGAATTTTGTGGGTACTGATTTCGAAAGCTCCTAAAGACGTTCATACCGGTAAGACACGTGCACTATGATCAGCGTAGTTTAAAAACGTGAGGTATTTCCATCCCCTCCACCAACTCGTTCTCCTTCCTCTTTAGACCACTGAGACCAACCACGGATTTATTGTCAACTTCGACCAGGCCCCCAAACACTTCCTTTTACATTAGGGGTGAGAATCCATATTTGTCCCCCCGTTTACTTCCACCTAGTGACAGCATGAATTCTAAAATAGAGTTTTCCATTTTTATAACAGGTTCATGTTCCGATCTCAGCAGTCCTTTCATCACTTCTCCACGGACACTTTAAAAAGAGATATTTTGCACTTTATGCAAAAGATACTGCAGGAGGCCCTGAAGAGAATCCCAAATAAATTGGTGGGATTCGAAACGCGTAGGCTTTGCCACACTTCGGTCTGCGAGAGCCGCAGGTTATCAAATGAAACATCCCTGCCGCTCCTTGATGTACATTACCTAGGACTAAGAGTTCTAATGATTTTTGACCATCAGGTTTAATATATAGGAATGTACTTAGTTTAAATCCTTTTTTCCAATACCATTGAAAAATCATTTGCAGACTGTGGCTTTCTCCCCCCCTTTTTTAATCTTCTGTATTGTAGTGTATATACATTGTATTATATGTTTTGTTGTTTTTTCATCATGCTGAGAACCTGATAACCAAACTTTGTGACAGGGGGTACCCTAAAAAATTGGTCAAAAACTGCATGAGGAGAGCGCAGTGGACCCCCAGAGAGACTCTTCTAGAACGGAAAAACAAGCCTGAGTTGGAGCGACAAGTATGTGTCACCACGTTTTGTCCTAATGCTAACCAGCTCAAACGGGTCATCGGACAGAACTGGCACCTAGTAAAAAATTTAGATGCGAGTCTTAAAGAACGTCCCTTGTTTGCCTTCAAGAAGGAAAACAGCGTAGCCAATCATATAGTCCGAGCGGCTATGCCAACTCCTAAACATTTAACTCTACGCCAAATGATGGGAATGCCCCCCGTGACAGGACACCACAAATGTGGTACCTGCCTATGTTGTGAATCCACACTTGAAGGGTCTCTATTCCAACACAATGGAATCTCGTGGAAGCATAATGTGTTCAGCAATTGCAAATCTAAATTTGTAGTTTATGGCATAAAGTGTCCATGCCAACGCCTATACATAGGAAAAACCAACCAAGAGGTCCGTCAACGTATCTCTCAACATAAATCCAGACTAAAAAGAAAGGTTGAAAATGCTCCATTAGTCCATCATTGGACACGTATGCAACATGAAATAAGTGACCTCAGGTGGACAGTTATATCCAGAGTCGAAAAAGATCCACGAGGAGGCGACTGGAATCTCCAACTGTCCAAAAGAGAGGCATTCCTAATAGTAAAATTTGATACGGCGACATCAGGCCTTAATGAACTGAGTGAAATTTTCAAACTCTAATTAGGGCGTACAATCCTTTGAACCCTCTGACCAGAACAGCCCGTGCCTAGAACCTGCAACCATATGCGGCTGAATATCTCTTCCTTTAGACATGCTAATATGACTTCCGTTCGTTACATGCCCTTTATACCTAGGTAGATCTTGCCTACATGTTAGTTAATTGAATGTGCTATGGTACATAAATGCAATTCCTTCCGGCAATCCAATCCCGCAAATTCCTAATGTTGGACTCTGTGATCCTTCTCGAATATTTGCACTCTGCTGCCATTTCCACTCCCATCCTCTCCCTGACCCTCCGGCCCGTGGTTTCCAAATGGATCTTGGTCTCTATTATGCCTCTCACGCCTCCCCTTTCAAAGGCGGTATTGCACGAACCACGGCGTATAAAATAGGTAGATCCCACCGTCCTTGTGTGTAAGACGCATGCGCCAAGGTGTAGTGCCGATCTGAACGCCATCGGTCCGTTTGACAGTCTAACCTGCAAGTAAGTGTATCACCCCCTCCCCTTTGGTAACTGTGTACATTGGCGTATATGTTTTAAAATGACACAGAAACTGTTTCTTTACAGTTTTTATGCACTATGGCTGCTACATAGAAGCAAACCGCCCCGACGTCAGGCTCAGGTTCTGAATTGAATTCCGCATCACCCGCGGTAAGCTCTAGTTATTGTAATCAAACTGGACCTCCCTCATGTTTGCTTAAATCTGTAGACTCTAACCCGTTTTTTTATAATTCCCGTTTAGGGGTCCGATACAAGCACTACTTCACTTATGAGGCCCCGCCTTCTTTTTCCATAAACGCGACGAAACGCGGTAAGCTGCCTATTGTTTTTCACCATCTCGGTCTGCCTAAAACTTTTTAACTCCTCTTACTTCTATTGTTTTCAAAAATATAACACTTTTCCTAATCCTTTGCAGAACATAAAACAATCACACGCCTGATTTTGTCAGACTCCTGATTTCGAAAGCTCATAAAGACGTTCATACCGGTAAGACACGTGCACTATGATCAGCGTAGTTTAAAAACGTGAGGTATTTCCATCCCCTCCACCAACTCGTTCTCCTTCCTCTTTAGACCACTGAGACCAACCACGGATTTATTGTCAACTTCGACCAGGCCCCCAAACACTTCCTTTTACATTAGGGGTGAGAATCCATATGTGTCCCCCCGTTTACTTCCACCTAGTGACAGCATGAATTCTAAAATAGAGTTTTCCATTTTTATAACAGGTTCACGTTCCGATCTCGGCAGTCCTTTCATCACTTCCCCACGGACACTTTAAAAAGAGATATTTTGCACTTTATGCAAAAGATACTGCAGGAGGCCCTGAAGAGAATCCCAAATAAATTGGTGGGATTCGAAACGCATAGGCTTTGCCACACTTCGGTCTGCGAGAGCCGCAGGTTATCAAATAAAACTTCCCTGCCGCTCCTTGATGTACATTACCTAGGACTAAGAGTTCTAATCATTTTTGACCATCAGGTTTAATATATAGGAATGTACTTAGTTTAAATCCTTTTTTCTAATACCATTGAAAAATCATTTGCAGACTGTGGCTTTCTCCCCCCTTTTTTAATCTTCTGTATTGTACTGTATATACATTGTAGTATATGTTTTGTTGTTTTTTCTTTCAAAATTGGTTGAGTGGTATTGTATGTTAGTGATATGCATGTAACTACGAATGATTGATTGATGTATAATTACATTCTTTCTAATACTTCACGTGTCCTTTTTGAGATTTTCTTTTCTTTGTATGATGAACTGAAAAATGTGTATTTAATGTCTTTTTAGAAATTGTTAAAATAAAAAGCTATTAACTAGCAACCCCCTTCTTGAATGTCCTTTTGAGTTCTGGATGATTATTTGTTTATTTAAATCCACTTATATCAGTACTGGCACTTCTGTTTGTTCCTATGCTATTATTTACAGCAGTATTGAGCTTAATGAATAAACCATCCAAAGTACCTGTATCCTTGGTGGATAATCCTGATGGTTTATTTCTGGTCTCCCTCATTGCCATGGTCTTGCAATATGGGCTTATTCCCGAACAAACAATCGCGGTCAATCACGGGGGGACCAAGAGGGGTGGCCCGGTCCGGTCTCCTCCAGGCTACAACGGGCCCGCCCTTGGCCCGGGCTTTGCCCAGCGCCGCCCCGCGCGCGTTCCGCGATGCGCGTCAGGGGGCGTGATCTTATGGGCGATGGGTAGGCGGGAAGAGTCTCCAGGTGCGGCTGCTGTGGACGCTGCAAGCACTCCTGGGACTCGCAGTTCCACTCCGTCGTCTGGCGCCCCAAATGCTGCAGTGTTGGTGGGTAGAGGCAGGGGACCAACTCCAGTAAACAGATTAGCGCCTCACTCCCTCACAACTGCGAGCGGTAAAATGCAAGGTCTAATATTTTTTGTCTAGAATCACACTGTGAGTCTGTGAGCATTTAGGAATAATTCAGAGAGAAGTATTTTTGTACGTTTTGTGTTTGCAGACAAATAACTGCTTTAAAACCTATCCTTTTTTCAAGTTTTGATAGAATTAGAAACCAGTTATTGCTTTTGTATTTGCAAAATGACTCATGGTTGTACACTAAAAAGCAGTATTTATTTTTTTGGAATGTTTGCAGTCATATTCAAGAGCAATTAATAGTGTCGCTTGTCTAGAATCAGACTAGTGTTTCAAATCTACAATTTCTCAGTCAGTATACATACACTGTTGCATGCACTCTGGGGCAGATTTACAAGCTCTTTGCGCCTCTTAGCTGTTCTATTGTGCCACTTTTTTGATGTAATGTTGGCACCAATAATGCAGCAAATTGCTTATGTATTTGCAAAATGAGTCATATATATAGAACGTGTTTAGTCACTTACCGTTTCTAGACTAGTAAATGTGTTTTTGTAAAATGCAAGGTTTCATATTTTTTGTCTAGAATCACATTGTGAGTCTGTGTGCATTTAGGAATCATTCTGAGAGAATCATTTTTGCAATATGCAAGTAGTAGAGTAACCAAATTCACATTTGTGTTTCAGGCCTACATTTCCCCAGTCAGTATCTATGCACTCCATTAATAAGAAATACTGGTATTTGTCTATAATCACAGTGTGAATCAGTGTCCATTTGAGAGAATTGAGAGAGAATGATTTGGTTAGTTGATGTGTTTGCAGATATATAAGTACATGTACTGTTGCAGTGAGCCAGTCTTTAGGGCATGCAGTGCTTGAAACTTGTATGCAGTATGCAAGTAGTAGTGAAACCAAATTCACACTGGTGTGTCAGGCCTACATTTTCTCAGTCAGTATCTACGCACTCCATTTATGAGAAATACTGTTATTTGTCTAGAATCACACTGACAGTCAGTGTCCATTGGGGAAAATTGAGAGAGAATGATTTGGTTAGTTGATGTGTTTGCAGATATATAAGTAAATGTACTGTTGCAGTGAGCCAGTCTTTAGTGCATGCAGTGCTTAAAACTCTTATGCAGTATGCAAGTAGTAGTGAAACCAAATTCACACTGGTGTTTCAGGCCTACATTTTCCCAGTCAGTATCTATACACTCCATTTATAAGAAATATTGTTATTGCCTAGAATCAAACTGTGAGTGAGTTTCCATTTGAGAAATTTGAGAGAGAATGATTTGGTTGGTTGATGTGTTTGCAGACATATAAGTACATGTTCTGTTGCAGTGGGCCAGTCTTTAGGGCATGCGGTGCTTGAAACTCCTATGCTGTATGCAAGTAGTAGTGTAAGCAAATTCACACTTGTGTTTGAGGCCTACATTTCGCCAGTCAGTATCTATATAATCCATTTATAAGAAATACTGTTATTTGTCTAGAATCAAACTGTGACTCAGTTTCCATTTGAGAAAATTGAGAGAGAATGATTTGGTTGTTTTTCATATCTTCAATTCTCCAGTCTGTATCCTTACACTTCCACCAAACACTCTGTCACTGCTGTTGCACTGTTGTAGTGACCCATTCAGCAGTATGTACTAATCCATTCACTGTGCTAAAACTGAATCACTTATAAATTCAGTCAGGCCCTCTCCTTGCAGAACTGTAATCATTCAGTCAGTACCTAAGTACTCATGCAGCGAAGTAGGTCTTAGGACACGGACTGCTTCAAACCCCTATGCACTATACATGCAGTCTTCTATCCACCTGCATACTTGACTTTAACATCTTCAATTCTCCACTCTGTATCCTTACACTTCCACCAAACACTCTGTCACTGCTGTTGCACTATTGTAGTGACCCATTCAGTAGTATGTGCTAATGTAGTCACTGCGCTAAAACTCAAGGAATTATACATTCAGTCAGGCACTGTCCTTGCAGAACTGGAATAATTCAGTCAGTACCCATGTACTCATGCAGCAAAGCAGGCCTCAGAACATGGACTGCTTCAAACCCCTATACACTATGCATACAGTCTTCTATCCACCTCCACACTTATCTTTCACATCTTCAATTCCCAAGTCTGTATCCTTACACTTCCATGAAACACTCCGTCATTGCCCTTGCACTGTTGTAGTGACCCATTCAGCGGTATGTACTGATCATTCAGTGTGCTAAAACTCCAAAACTTATAGATTCACTGAGACACTCTCCTTACAGTACTATAGTCATTGATTCAGTACACAAGTACGCATGTAGTGAAGTAGGCCTTAGGACAAGGACTGCTTCAAACCTGTATGCTGTATGCATGCACTCTTTTATCCATGTGCACACTTGTCTTTCACATCTTGAATTCTCCTGTATCCTTACACTTCCACCAAACACTCTGTCACTGCGGTTGCACTATTGTAGTGACACATTCTGTAGTATGTGCTAATCCATTCACTGTGCTAAAACTCAAGCACTTATAAGTTCAGTGAGGCACTGTATTTGCATAACTGTAATCATTCAGTCAGTACCCAAGTACTCATAGAGCGAAGTAGGCCTTAGAACATGAACTGCTTCAAACCCTTATACACTATACATATACTCTTGTATACACCTGTGTACTTGTCTTTCACAAGTTTAATTTCCCGGTCTGTATCCTTACAGTTGCTCCAAATACTCTGTCATTGCCCTTGCACTGTTGTAGTGACTCATTCAACGGTATGTACTAATCTATTTACTGCACTAAAACTCAAGCACTTATATATTCTCTTAGACACTCTCCTTACAGGACTCCAATCATTCAGTCAGTATCCAAGTACTCATGCAGGGAAGTAGGCCCTCGGACATGGACTGCTTCAAACCCCTATGCACTATACATGTAGTTTCTATCCACCTGCACACTTGTCTTTTACATCTTCAATTCCCCAGTTTGTATCTTTACACTTCCAGCAAACACTCTTTCATTGCCCTTGCACTTTTGTAGTGACCCATTCAGCGGTATGTACTAATCTATTTACTGCACTAAAACTCAAGCACTTATATATTCACTTAGACACTTTCCTTACAGTACTCTAATCATTCAGTCAGTACCCAAGTACTCATGCAGCGAGGTAGGTCTTAGGACATGGACTGCTTCAAACTCCTAAGCACTATACAGGCATTCTTCTATACATCGGCACACTTGTCTTTCACATCTTCAATTCTCCACTCTGTATCTTTACACTTTCACCAAACACTCTGTCACTGCTTTTGCACTATTGCTGTGACCTATTCAGCAGTATTTGCTAATGCAGTCACTGCTCTAAAACTCAAGGAATTACAAATTCAGTCAGGCGCTGTCCTTGCTGAACTGTAATCATTCACTCAGTACCCAAGTACTCATGTAGTGAAGTAGGCCTGAGGACAAGGAATGCTTCAAACCTGTATGCTGTATGCAAGCACTCTTCTAGCCACGTGCACACTTGTCTTTCACATCTTGAATTCTCCACTCTGTATAATTACACTTCCACCAAACAATCTGTCACTGCTGTTGCACTATTGTAGTGACCCATTTAGTAGTATGTGCTAATCCATTCACTGTGCTAAAACTCAAGCACTTATAAGTTCAGTGAGGTACTATCTTTACAGAACAGTAATCATTCAGTCAGTACCCAAGTACTCATACAGCAAAGTAGGCCCTAGAACATGAACTGCTTCAAACCCCTACACTATACATGTAGTCTTCTATCCACCTGCATACTTGTCTTTCACATGTTCAATTCCCCCAGTCTGTAACCTTACAGTTCCACCAAATACTCTGTCATTGACTTGGCAATGTTGTAGTGACTCATTCAGCGGTATGTACTAATCTATTTGCTACACTAAAACTCAAGCAGGTATATATTCACTTAGACACTCTCCTTAGAGTACTCTAATCATTCAGTCAGTCCCCAAGTACTCATGCAGCAAAGTAGACCTTAGGATGTGTACTGCTTCAATCCCCTATTCACTATACATGCAGTATTCTATCCACCTGCACACTTGTCTTTCATATCTTTAATTCTCTACTCTGTATCCTTACACTTCCTCCAAACACTCTGTCACTGCTGTTGCACTATTGTAGTGACCTATTCAGCAGTATGTGCTAATGCCGTCACTGCACTAAAACTCAAGC
The DNA here is from genome assembly GCF_964261635.1 of Lissotriton helveticus. Taxonomy (NCBI): domain Eukaryota; kingdom Metazoa; phylum Chordata; class Amphibia; order Caudata; family Salamandridae; genus Lissotriton; species Lissotriton helveticus. The sequence goes on along the minus strand of NC_136059.1, from coordinate 1,778,298,570 downwards.
ACTTATAAATTCAGTGAGGCACTGTGCTTGCAGAACTGTAATCATTCAGTCAGTACCCAAGTACTCATAGAGTGAAGAAGGCCTTAGAACATGGACTGCTTCAAACCCCTATACACTATGCTTGCAGTCTTCTGTCTACCTTCACACTTGCCTTTGACATCTTCAATTCCCCAGTCTGTATCCTTACTGTTTCACCAAATTCTGTTTCACCGCTGATGCACTGTTGTAGTGACCCATTCATTAGTATGTAGTAATCATACACTGCACTAAAACTGAAGCACTTATGGATTCAATCAGACACTCTCCTTACAGCACTGTAATCATTCGCTCAGTACCCAAGTACTCATGCAGCGAAGTAGGCCTTAGGACAAGGACTACTTCAAACCCCTATGCTGTATGCATGCAGTCTTCTATCCACATGCACACTTGTCTTTCACACCTTCAATTCCCCAGTTAGTATCCATGATGTTGCAGCAAATACTCTGTGTCTCCCCTTGATGTATTTAGCACCATGTACTTATACACTCACTGCTCCAAAATCCAACCACTTATGAATTCATTTAGGTACTCTTCTTGCAGATGTAGTTCTTCAAATCCTATGCAGTATGTATGCACTTCTTTTATCACTTACACGCTTCTTTTTTTTACTTAGTCATTGTAGATTGTATTTGTTTAGTAATACAATAGTATATTTTATAGATTTATTTTTATAACATTATATATATTTGTTATAACAGATTCTATTTATCAAAACTAAAAGAAATTCAAAAGTTGAAAAGAGGAAACAACAACATAATAAAGCTTAACATTTCAAGAGAAGTCATTCACAAGATTTACCTTTACAACAATTTGTGGTGAAAACGAAAAAAAACTCCTGGTAAGAGAACAAAAGATTTTCTAATCAAACACTAGGAAACGTGTGGAGAATGTGAAAAATAAAAAGAATCTATCTGCAACTAAAAAGAAAAACAAGAGAAAAAAGATAAATTATGGGAAATCATGTTCTAAAGAAACACTGTATAGCAAAAAGAGGAAGAATCAATTTCAGGAAATTAGAAAAAGAATGTTTTACAATAGAGTTGTCTTAAACTTATTAAAGGATATGAAGGAATGTAAAAGAAAAGCAGCATTTTACAAGAAGAAGAAACATATTGAAAGTATTGTTGAAAAGGCTTTTTAATTAAAAAATAAATTATTTATTTTAATAATCAATAGAATTCGATCACTAGATAAACCAAACCATTTAATAAAGGTTAAAAGTAAGTGGAGAAGGCTAATTAACAGAACTCATTTTTCTGATGTTTTTTTGGGTGAATGGAAACCCAGTTCTAGTTCAGAGCCTTTTTTTAATGAAGAGAGTTATTTTCAGAGTAATGATTTGTTGCATGCAGTTGACACTAGTGGTCCAGCTTATGAGGTTAGAAATGGTTGTCCTATTGAGAAAGAGAAAATTGTTCCCAGAAATGCAGAAGAGGTGTTGGCTGATGAAGTTCTAGGGAGACGTCCTAAAGCTCCAGTGTACACTTGGAATTGCAGTAGTATTTGTAGTTTACGACAGGACTCTATTGATCTTTTATGCAATTTCTTACATGTCAATACTAAGAAAAGTGTTAAACAAAAGATTAAGATGTTGCAAGGACTAGACCCTTGCAGAGTGAGAGAAAATACGGGTTTGCAAGGTCATTCTCTGGCTTGTCTTTCTAGAAAAGTATGTCCAAGTGTTTTTCACCATTTCAGGATGTTAGCAGTACATTATACTCAAATAAGGACATTAGTCAGAACATTGTATTATGCAAAAAGTCCAGCACTAATGTTAAAAAAGTTGAACAGTGCCTTTTTGCGTGGATCAGTATCAGATGTAATGAAAGTTTGTGAAAAAAATTGAGTTTAGTTACTTTGGTCCTGAGGAAGACATTACAGAAACTGATACATTAATAGAAGGAAATGTGGAAGAGAATGTACAACATCCTAGTACAAAAATTTTGAGCAAGAAATTACGTAGTTTAAGGTGATTTCAGGTGAAAGGCCAAATTATTCTTGTATTTGTTGTCGACGAACTTTTATAAAAATCAGACTAGGACTGTTGATCTGTATTTAAAAAGTGAAAGAGAAAATAATAATGAGGGGAAGGAATTTGCAACTTATTTGTCGGTAGAGAATTGCTTTGATTTGGGGTCTGATCAGCGTATTTGTAAATATTGTTATAAAAAATTAGACAAGAACAAAATGCCTGCTAGAGCTGTGCATAATAATCTTGTGTTGGTAAATATTCCTTCGGAACTGATATTTTTAATTACTTATGTGTATATTCTTTTTCAATGTGTGCATCCATTTCAGGCTATTGTTCGTATGGAGCCTAAGACAGGAACATTGCCTCATTCAGATTTACAGAGAGGATTAAAGGGAAGAGTTGTATATTTTCCTCTAGATTTAAAGAAAAATATTGAAACAATTGGTGTAGAAAATGTAGAAGATGAACCTCTAGTTATTCTAGTTAATTGCGTTCCTACTAAGAGTAAGAAAATCGTGCAAAAATTAGTGGATGTTAGGAAAGTGAAAAAGGCAACGTTGTATCAGATAAAAAAAATCAGAACTAAAAAAATGTGTATGTGGGAGAAGAAGAAATAACTTTAGAAGAAGATACTGACTCGTCAACTGGACAAATTGAAAAAGTGGATATGTCCAGAACTGAAGAAATCTATGAACATTACAGTGTTCATCCACTTCATTCCAAAGAATTGATGGGGAATACTATTGAGTTATTCCAAATGAAAGAAACAAAGGAAAGTCCCATGAGTATATGGGAAGAAAGCTTGGAAGCTCGTTTTTTCCCTCAGTTGTTTCCAACCGGAAAAGGAGGACGATATGATGAATGACCAGTGCAGATTCCTGCATCTGAATACCGGACATCAAGATTGTTTGCAGAAGATCCAAGATTTCGACAATGTATTCCGTATTTGTTTCATCTTTTGTTTGAGAGTGATTTGTCTGGACTTTCTTATGCAGTAAACCATATATTGAAAACAGGTGTACATCTGCAAAATGTTTCGGCAAAGGAATTTATGGATAAAGTACACCAGAAAGATAATGTTTTGGAATCTCAGCTGATTAATCTCATGGCATGTCAGCGTGGTACTAATGAGTACTGGTACCGTCGTCATGGAGAAATTAAATGCATGCTAAGGAACTTAGGAACTCCTACATGGTTTCTTACTCTAAGCTGTGCTGAATATGCTTGGGATGATTTACTTCAATTTCTTCGAGAGGCAAATCCAAATATAGTAAATATTGAATACAAGACACCTGTAGAATTGTGCTCTTTGGATCCAGTTAATGTATGCAGATATTTCAATCATAGATTTGAAGCAATGATGTCTTTTATCACCAATAAAAAAATTCCTCCTCTTGGAGAGGTTATGGATTTCTTTTGGAGAAAGGAGTATCAAGCAAGAGGTGCACCTCACGTACGTATGCTAATATGGATCAAAGATACCTCCAAATTCGGAACAGATTCGTATGATACTGTGTTGTCTTTTATTGAAGAATGTGCTACATGTGCTATACCTAAAAGCACAGAAGAAAAAAACTTAAGACAACATGTCTTACGATTCCAAAGCAATCATTGTGGAAAATAATGTTGTCGAAAGTACAAGTCAAAGGAAAAGTTTTATACCAAATGTCATTTTGGTTTTCCACGTCCTGTAATATCCAAAGGAAGAGTAAACAGTTTTATGTCAGCTATGGGACATACTATGATAAGAAAGTCTCCAAAGAATACCTATAATTTGAGAAGAAGTGAAGAGTAAAATATATAAGTGATTATAATCAAGTTATTCTGTCCTTGTGGAATGCTAACATGGATTTTCAATGTGTTGCAGACAATTCCATTGCTGTTTCTCGATATGTAACATCCTACATAACAAAATCAGAAAAGACGTAATTGAAGGAATTGTGGGAAGAGATTTCACACAAGAAGAGAGTAAGAAATATTACAGTTACAGTTTGAAGATGTTATCTCATCAAGAAATCGGAGCGTATGAATGCTCAGATCGCTTATCATCTGCTAGTCTATACTCCAAATCTATAAGAATCATTTGTGTGTGTCTAGGTCTTGCTGCAACATGAAATCAAGTACTTAAATCTGTTCAAGAAATTGAATATTTAGCTGAAAAGGAGCCAGAAAGTACAGATATTGTGAAAACAAATATGTTGGATACATATTATCCAAATAGAAGTCATCATCTTGAGAAAATTTTTCTCAATGAAGTACTGCAAAACTATACTTTTAAACAGAATATTACAGAAACCATCAATAATGGAATATATGCTGTGATTGGTTCTGAAGGATGTTTGGTGAAACAAAGAAGAGGACATTTGATTAATCACCGAAAACTGAGTTGCGATACTCCTGACAAAAGGGAATTTAACTATTTAGCTCTTTTGCAATTCTTCAAGATGAGGCGTTCAGAATTGGAATTACTTGGCGATTTTCAGAGCTACGAAGATTCGTTCAACGCAACTAAAGATACTATAGAATGTCCTGCTTTTGCTAATTACGTGAAAATGTTGAATGATGAAATTGAGCAAAAAGCTACAATTGCAGCTGAGATTGCTAGAGACAGTTCTCAAGACAGTCAAACTTCTGCTTCGTTGAGTCAGGATCCACTAGGAGAACCAATTGTTCAAAATGAAGCAGAAATTGAAATGGATGAGGTGGACACAGCAATGTATCAAGCTCAAGAAGATATTATGGAGTTAACAAACTTGGAGGAGCAACTAAATCTTGAACAGAAAGAAATATATCAACAAGTGAAAGAACAGATTGACCATGGATTACTTCATGAAAAGAAACAGTGCACATGTACAACATTTCAACCAATCCGAATGTATGTGAGTGGACACGCTGGAAGAGGAAAAAGTTTCTTAATTAAAGTAATCACCAGTTACCTACAGAAAACAAGTGAGTCTCATTTGTCTTCTGTTGTAACTGCTCCAACTGGGTTGTCAGCACACAACATTAAAGGAATTATATTGCATCATTTACTTGCTGCCTGTGGAGCATGAAAACAAATTGGAATATCACAAACTATCTGGAGAAGCTTGTTGTGAAGTTTCAAGAGTGCTTAAGAAAATTTAACTTCTGATGATTGATGAGGTAAGCACGGTCTCAAACTTAATGCTTGCTTTTGTGCATTCATGAATGCAGCAAATTCTTAAAACAGACTATGATGTGTTGTTTGGAGGAAAACATATCATAGTTTTTGGAGATCTACTACAACTTACTTCTGTAAAAGGACAACCAGTATTTAAAACGCTTGCTCATGAAGAAACCAGAAAGTCTTTGGATAACATTGGAAATGTTAACATTTGGTCATATTTTGAATATAAGGAACTTGATACAAATATGCGACAGGCAAATCATGCTGATTATGGAACTATTCTTCAACATATAAGAATTGGAAAAGTGACTGAACATGGCAAACAAGCTTTACAGAGATGATTACTTTCCAATTTGTTTCCAAATGAAAATATTGTTCCTGAGAAAATATATATGAGAATTGCAGAAAACAAATCTGTAATCTGCTTAATGCCAACATTGCGTGAATGTTCTATATTCAATGAAGACATTTTAAAGATGGAAAATTAAGAAATTATAAAATTGGAAGCTATTGATAAAATAGAGCATGAAGGAATCACTATTATTTTGACAGAAAAGATGAAGAGAAAATTGGATTCTTTAGAGAAATCGATATCTAAAACTTTTGCTTTAGAAAATAATCTATATGCATGTATGAACTGTCGGGTGATTTCATGACGTAATTTGAATGTGGGAAAAGGTTTAGTAAATTGAGCAATGGGTAAAGTTGTTGATGTTGTTAATTATGTAAATAGAGATGGTATTGAATTTTTTAAAATCAAATTTGATCAAATTGAAGAAGTACAACAATTTAGGCGTTGTACAGCTTGGTTTTTGCTTGTAAAAGATTTATATGTTCGCAGAAAACAGTATCCTGTTTCATTGGCGTATGCAGTGACCATTCATCATCATCAAAGCTTTATTTCGATATAAAAATATCATAAAAGCATTTACCAAATAGTTTTGTTTTTTTAAAAGAATTAACAGCAAAATTTAAAATACAACAGGATAAAACGTATTCCCCACTTATACAATCAGTAAATAACAATTCATTCTAAGAAGGGAGAGTACATAGTTATAAGATCAATTGCAATCAAATCATTGAAGGTAAAAATATACAGTAGATATCCGTCCTGACCCAGTCAGCTACGGTCGCTCCACTTGCTCCCTGGACCTACTTGCGCCTGATTGTGCCCCCGATCTGGTATCATCTGGAAAATGATATTGCCCTCAGCTCTGCTGCTTGATCTCTGATTGTGCCCCCGATCTCGCCTGTGATTGTATTACTGTATCTGGTATCGTATTATTGTTGCTTTTCAACTGTTGTGCCTTGCTTGCGCCTGGTTGTGCCCCCGATCCCCCCCACTGCATTTTGTACTGTGCCATTTGGTCCTAGCTCCCTGCCACTGCTCCCCCGCAGCCCCACCCCCGTTCCCTCGAGCTTCCCTGGACATCGCCACCCCGCTCCCGCCTCCCAGCTGCTCCTCCCTCGCTCCGCCCCCTCCACTCTCCACTTATGACAGCTGCACTTACGCGCATCGGACGCGCCCCATGCGCGCCAAAGGCGCAACAAAGGTAAGCCCGTCTACGCCCGTCCGTGCCTGGACCGCGCCCAGAGCCATACCCCCTGGCCCCCGCAAAAACCACTCCACCCGCCTTACGTACGACGCCGCGTCCCTCACTGCACTCAACACCGGCCGTCTCCCCGACTGCCACCAAGCCGCCCCAGGACGCACCCACGGACCCTTCACCTGCCTAACCTGCAAGTTCTACTGCATCAGAACCCACACTGCATCCACAAACGCCAAGCAGAGCTCCAACAACAACCACCTGAAGTGCATCCTGCTCAACACCCGCTCGGTCCACAGACACACCATTGAACTATGGAACCTACTCGATACCACAACTCCGGACGTCGCCTTTCTCACGGTAACATGGATGAACGCCTGACAGCGCCCGACATCACCATAGCCATCCCGGACGGATACAAGATCATCCGAAAAGACCGCATCAGCAAAACTGGAGGAGGTATCGCCATCGTTCACAAAAACACCATCCACATCACGACCAGCACCGACGACACCTTCTTAGCCACTGAACACCTCCACTTCCAAATACAAACCAACCCCAAGACCACACTCAGAGGCACCCTCATCTACAGACCCCCAGGACCCCGCACACAATTCAGCGAAGACATCGCTGACTTCGTCAGCCCGCACGCCCTCCCCTCCGAGGACTATATTCTCCTAGGAGACCTCAACTTCCATCTGGAGAATAACAACGACAGCAACACCACCACCCTGCTGGACAACCTCACCAATCTCGGACTCAAACAATTGGTGAACACCCCCACCCACTACGCCGGACACACACTCGACCCGATCTTCACCTCCAGCAAGCACATCTCCTTCAATCACGCCACGGGACTCCACTGGACTGACCACAGCTGCGTCCACTTCAGCTTCAGAAAGACCACGACCCACCACCACCCGCAACAAGTTCCCCGAAGATACTGGAACAAAATTACCACCGACCAGCTCACCACATCTCTAAACCAAAACCCTCCCGCCAGATCAAAGGACCCAAACCAAGCAGCCATCAATCTCACACAATGGATCACCCACTGACGAACTAGCACCCTTGAAAAACCCTCCCAACAAGCCAGGAAGCAAAAAAGCCCCTTGGTTCAACGACGACCTCAAGAACTCCAAAAAGAACTGCTGCACCCTCGAGAAAGCATGGCGAAGAAACCCAACCACAAACAACATGACCGCCCTCAAGAACGCCACCCGCAAACACCACCAGCTGATCCGCACCACCAAAAAATCAGCATTCAAGGAGCGACTAGACAACAACGCCCACCACAGCAAAGAACTCTTCAGCATTGTCAAAGAGCTCATCAACCCCAACGCCGGCAACAACGACATCACTCCCTCTCAGGACCTCTGCGATTCTCTTGCCTCATTCTTCCACAGCAAGATCGCTAACATATATAACAGCTTCGGCGACCTGACCACTCCCCCAACCACAGAACAGAAGCCCCCCACCACCACCCTCCGCGCCTGGACCCCGATCAGCACCGAAGACACCATCCGCACGATGAACTCCATCCACTCCGGATCGCCAACCGACCCATGCCCCTTCACATCTTCAACAAGGCCGACTCCATCATCGCCCCCCCAACTCCGGGACATCATCAACTGCTCCTTCAACACCGCCACCTTCCCGGAAAGCTGGAAACATGCCGAACTTAGTGCCCTCCTGAAGAAACCTACAGCGGACCCCACCGAGCTTAAGATCTACCGTCCCATCTCGCTCCTCCCATTCCCCGCCAAAGTCATAGAGAAGACCGTCAACAGTCAGCTCGCCTCCCTCCTTGAATCTAACAATGCCCTAGACCCCTCACAATCCGGTTTCCGAGCCAACCACAGTACCGAGACCGCCCTCATTGCAGCCACAGATGACATCCGGACACTGCTCGACAACGGGGAAACAGTGGCCCTCACCCTCCTGGACCTCTCTGCAGCGTTCGACACAGTCTGCCACCGCACCCTTGTACAACGCCTCAGGAACGTCGGAATACAAGATAAGGCCTTGGACTGGATCATCTCATTCCTAGCCGGAAGAACCCAGAGAGTCCGCCTCCCACCTTTCAGATCAGACGCCACCGAAGTCATATGCGGTGTACCACAAGGATCTTCACTCAGCCCCACCCTCTTCAACGTCTACATGAGTCCCCTCGCATCCATCGCACGCCAACACAATCTCAACATCATCTCCTATGCAGACGACACCCAGCGGATCCTCTCCATCACCAACGACCCACCCACCGCCAAAACCAACCTACACGAAGGGATGAAAGACGTAGCCGAGTGGATGAAGAACAGCCGCCTAAAACTGAACTCAGACAAGACGGAAGTGCTTATCCTAGGATCATCCTCCTCTGCCTGGGACGACTCTTGGTGGCCCTCGGCCCTAGGCAGCGCACCCAAACCAACGGACCATGCTCGCAACTTGGGATTCATCCTAGACTCCTCCCTCTCGATGACCAGACAAGTCAACGCCGTCTCGTCATCACGTTTCAACATCCTACGCATGCGCCGAAAGATCTTCCGTTGGATCCCCACCGAAACAAGGAAGACGGTCACCCAAGCACTTGTCACAAGCCGTCTGGACTACGGAAACACCCTCTATGCCGGAACCACAGCCAAATTACAGAATAGACTTCAACACATTCAGAACGCTTCCGCCAGACTCTTCCTAGACATACCTCGCCACAACCACATATCTGGTCACCTGAGAGACCTGCACTGGCTCCCCGTCAACAAGAGAATCACGTTACGACTCCTCACCCACGCGCACAAGGCCCTTCACGACCTAGGACCCAGATACCTCAACACTCGCCTGACCTTTTACACCCCCACCCGCCAACTACGATTGTCCAACCAAGCCCTCGCCACGATTCCACGCATCCGAAGAGCCACCATGGGAGGAAGATCCTTCTCCTACTTGGCGGCCAAGACCTGGAACTCCCTCCCCACCCACCTCCGTCTTACACAGAACCACCTCTCCTTCAGAAAACAACTCAAGACCTGGCTGTTCGATCAGTAGTGAACCCCTCTTCCCTTAAGCGCCTTGAGACCCTATGGGTGAATAGCGCGCTATACAAATTCATGACTTGACTTGACATTAAGATTAAATTAAATAATCACAGCTTTGATGCATCGTTAAGACACAGTTTGGGAGAAAGCTTCATCCCAAACATAGCTTTTTCGAGTGGATCACCCATGACCACCTGAGGAATTTGGCCCACAGACCAGAGTAGTGTTAGTATTTGTGCGTAATAATCTCAGGTCCTCACAATGGTTTCTGGTTCCTAATTGGCAGCAAACCGGAATCAACCATTTTTTCCTCGGTTTTACATAAGCAGTAGAGGCGAACACAAGGTGCGGGACGCTTTACGCTACTTCATCACAGTGGGGACAGGATGATTGGCTCTGGTACGGGGGTTTCCAACTGTTAGTAAATACTCGGACAGGTAATGTGCCCAACCTAAACTTAATCTAAAGAGCCCAATCTTTAGGTTTCTTGATAAAGTCCAGGTAGGGTTCTAGGCTTGGGGCCTGTTTGTGTAGACGAAAATCATCAGTGAGCCTACCTAACATATGGTTACTAGACTCCTGACTGTCAACCCATGCCCAGTAGGCACTCTTGATGTCTACTTTACTCAATAGGATCTCAGAGTCCGAAGCTTCTCTAAAACCCAATTCTGTAAGGAGTTTTTTTATGTTCGAGAGCCAACTGATTTTTTGGGATCCCTCAAGGTGCATTACTTCTCTTAAGCCGTCGGCGTATTTGGTTAACTCAGGTGTACGCCGCAGGCGGGCCCAATAAAGGGCCCAATAAAGGAGAGGACGTAAAATAGCAAGATCTTTCAATGAACGACGTCCCAGGTTACTCAGCAAAGGCTTGGTTGGGGTTCCTTATGGCAAAGAGACCAGCTCTCTAAAAAATTTATTTTCTGCCTTAACCATTTCGTCAGCTTTCTCAAAGCCCCAGAGCTCAGCACCATATAGTGCTGAGCCTATGGCCTTGGCAGCATAGATTACAAGCGCAGGAGCAATTGGCCTGGAACTTGAAGAGCGGTGTTCTCTGCTTATGGCTCCCACAACCCTCTTGAGATTCAGGGTCATTTTATCAATATGAGGTTTCCAGGACAATTTTCCTGGAATTCTAATGCCCAAGTAATCAAATGTTTTGACACACTCTAGAGGGACCCCATCTAGTGTAAGGATAGAGTTTGACTGCCTACTTGGGTTAAAAAAGAGAAGTTTAGTTTTTGTTGTGTTGATTACCAGGCCCCTCAAATTACAAAAAGAAGGAAACCTATTTAACAATTTCTGCAAGCCTGCTGGAGTTTTGGAAATTAGTAAGGTGTCGTCCGCAAACAGTAAAGCGGGTACCTTATCTCCCGCCAGGACTGGGGCATCTGCATTTATTTCTAGTAAGTAAGAGATAACCCCATTCACAAAAAGGGAAAGGAGGGTTGGGGCCATAACACAGCCCTGATGAACCCCTCTTTCAATTGGGATTTTCTCAGTTTTTTGGCCCTGTGTACCGCACCTGATTCGGGCATAATTGCCCTCATGCATATGCACCAAAAGGTTCAATATCAGCGGGGGTATCCCCATCTCATGTAGGACCAACCAGTGGCGGTCTCGTGGGACCAGGTCAAAGGCAGTCTTTAAGTCAATAAAAGCGAGGTAAAGACTGCCTTTGCTAATGGTCACTACCTTCCAATGTAGGAGGGCCAACCTAAGGGCCTGGTCGATCGTACTTGTACAGGCCCTGAACCCTGCCTGATAGTCCGACAAGATATTGTTCTCCCCGATCCAGGAGAGAATCCTCTCCAGGAGGACCCGGCCAACAACCTTCTGACCGACATCTATAAGACTAATCGGGCGGTAGTTGGCTGGGCCTCCCCTAGAACCCTTCTTAAAGATGGGGATTACCTCAGCCCCCTTCCAGGAGGTGGAGACAGATGCCCCCGCCAAGAGGGCATTGATCAAGAGGGCAAAGTATATGGCCCATTCCCTTGGGTGAGCACAGTATAGACCACCTGGAATGCCATCCTGGCCCGGGGCCTTTGCCGAGGTGATCTTGTCTATGGCTCTTTCAACCTCACTGGCGGCTATTGATTGAAACGGCTAAGGGGAAATCAGAGACAGTTGACAACAAGAGGACTCGTGGTACCCTAGGTTACTAACTCCTTCATACAATTTTCTGAAGTGTTCAAACCATTCCTGACTGGTGATGTGGTTCGGTGTCTGCTCAGCGTAATTGCTGTTAAATCTCCTGACCAAACTCCAGAACAAATCACCATTTTTAGACAGGCTAGCGGCCTTCAGTTCTGACCAATGGGTTTCCTCCCACACCCTCTTGGCATCAACCATGGTTCTTCTGTAGTCTTTTCTGAGCCGTTGGACCTCCCCAATGTTGCGTTTCTTAATTGCAGAGACCAGAGAGGACTTCTTTAATCTACACTCCCTATTGTACCATGCTTGTGGTGACTTACGAGTCATACGTTTTTTATTAGATGCAGATGGTTCCATAACAAGGGAGGTCAACTTGTCAATGATATTAGTATAAACATCCCCAACAGTTTGAGACCCTTCCTTTTCTGTGCAAGCTTCGATCAATTTAGGGATATCGGTGCTCAGAATTTCACCAAGGGCCGACATTTTCCGCTCATTGATAGCGACATTTGGCCATTTGAGAAACCGATTACAGTTAGATGGTATAACTTCTTTGGTTAACATCATGTGGCCACGATTAGAGTGGGATGCCTCACTAGGCCAGACATCCATCATTACCAGAGAAAGTGGATTATGGTCACTATCGATTGATGTTATAATAGACATATCAACCATCTGGCTCCAGAGTCTCTTATCGACCAATATGTAATCCATTCTAGAGGGGCTTGAAACCCTATTAAATGTATTAGCTCCTACCACATCTGAGGTGGTTCGCACATTGAGGGCCCTTAGTCCAAATTCTAATGCTAAGGCGTTTAGTTGGATGGCCAAGAGTACCTTAGCCACGTCAAGGGTGGACGAGTCCAATGTTCTGGATGCAGGCAACAGGGGGGTGGCCCAGCCCAGCCTCTTCCGGGCTATGATGGGCAAGGACAGGCCCGCCCTTGGCCCGGGAGGCGCTGTGCAGTTTTAAGGGCAGGCGGCTGACTGCGGCGCAGAGCTCTCTGACGCTGGCTCTATGCGCCGGGAGTGGTGCTGGGAAATGGAGTCCCACCGCTGGTCGTTTCCCTCACGGCGGATCGTGGCAATATGCCCTCGAGACTGATCACACTTGCAGGTGGAGGTAAGTGTTGGACCGTTCCCCTCACGGTCGTTCGAAAAAAGCCCCCCCGTTGTTAGCGCGTCCCGCGCTGTGGGAGGCGCTGTGCAGTTGTAAGGGCTAGCAGCTGACTGCGGCGCAGAGCTCTCTGACGCTGGCTCTATGCCCCAGGAGTGGTGCTGGGAAATGGAGTCCCACCGCTGGCCGTTTCCCTCACGGCGGATCGCGGCAAAATGCCCTCGAGACTGATGACACTTGCAGGTGGAGGTAAGCGTTGGACCGTTCCCCTCACGGTCGTACGAACAATGCCCCCCGTTGTTAGTGCGTCCCAGTGACCATTCATAAATCTCAAGGTTTAAGTGTAGATAGTGCTTTGGTGAATATTGGAAGTACCGTTTTTATAGAGGGTATGGCATATGTTGCTTTGTCTCGGGTCAAAACTTTATCTGGATTGTACTTGATTGATTTTGATGAGAGAAAGATTAGTGCAGATGTAAATTGTGTGAAATAGTATAATAGGTTAAGAAGAGAATATGTTCCCAATTTAGGTCAATATCCAGTATTTGAAAAGCGTCTGGCAGGTCAAAAAAGAAGAGATGTGAATATCTGTAGTGAAGGTATAGAGAAAGAAAAAAACCAGGATAAAGTTGTGATTGCAAGCTAAAAGAAAAAGGACACTGTTGAAGAGATTGTTGGTTATCAGTTTGAAAAGAGTTCTGGTGTCAACTGCTATGCTAATGTTTGTTTGTATGTACTTTATTCGATAAAAGATTTATCATAAAAGTATGTACATCCTTACACATTATAGATAATCCATCAATCAATTATACATACAACCATAGTGCAAATATTAAAATACAATTTTAAAATAGAATATATACAATAAAACAGAGCACATAGTCTCAATATAAAAGGATAAAAGTGCCTTATTCAATCAAGAACTCAACTTCTAAGGGGAGTTCTCTTTAGCAGCCTTAAACGTGTCTGCCAGGCATTGCCCAGATACTTTGCTACCCCGCAAACTGTTACCAGGGACGATGTATCAGTGGTTAAAACGCGTAGGGCCATCTTGTGGCACCTAAGACCCAGCTCTTTACAGATCAGTTTTAACCATTTCTTCCTAGCAACCCTGTATGCCAGACAAGCAAAAAAGAAATGGGCCACAGACTCAGTGAGGGCAGAGCACCCAGGGCAAGATGTTGTAAGGGAGCCTGTCTTTTTCCAACCTGTTGCAACAATCACCTCAAGTGCATCCTGCTCAACACCCGCTCCGTCTACAGACACGCCGTCGAACTCTGAAACCTCCTCGACACAACATCACCAGAGGTCGCCTTCCTCACCGAAACCTGGATGAATGCCTCCTCAGCCCCCGACATCGCCATAGCCATCCCAGAAGGCTACAAGATAACCCGGAGGGACCGCAACAACCAAACCGGAGGAGGCATCCCCATCGTCCACAGAAACACCATCCGCATCACGACCAACTCTGACGACACCCTCACCACCGCTGAGCACCTTCACTTCCAGATACACACCGACCCCAAGACCACCCTCAGAGGCACTCTCATCTACAGACCCCCGGGACCACGCACACAATTCAGCGAAGCCATCGCAGACTACATCAGCCCGCACGCCCTCACCTCCTCAGACTACATCCTCCTAGGGGACCTCAACTTCCACCTGGAGAACAACAATGACAGCAACACCGCCGCCCTGCTGGAAAACCTCACCAACCTCGGACTCAAGCAACTGGAGAACACCCCCACCCACTATGCCGGCCACACGCTTGACCCCGTCTTCTCCTCCAGCAAGCACATCTCCTTCAGCCACTCCACCGGACTTCACTGGACTGATCACATCTGCATCCCCTTCAACTTAAGGAGAACCACGACCCACCACCACCCACAACAGGTTCCCCGCAGGAGCTGGAGCAAGATCACCGCCGAACAGCTCACCACCTCCCTCAGCCAGAACCCTCCCACCGACACAACGGACCCCAACGAAGCAGCCCGCAACTTCACACAGTGGCTCACCAACTGCACCGACGACCTCGCACCTCTGAAAAACCCGCCCAGCAGACCCGGCGGCTAGAAAGCCTCGTGGTTCACCAACGAACTCAAAACCTCCAAGAAAAACTGCCGCACCCTCGCGAAAGCCTGGCGCCACGACCAGACTACAGAAAACATGACAGCCCTCAAGAACGCCACCCGCGTACGCTACCAGCTGATCCGCACCACCAAAAGGACAACATTCAAAGAACGACTGGACAACAAAACCCACAACAGCAAGGAACTCTTCAGCATCGTCAAAGAGCTCTCCCACCCCAGTGCCGGAAACAACGACATCACACCCTGGCAACACCTCTGCGACTCACTCGCCTCGTTCTTCCACCGCAAGATCGCCGACATACACAACAGCTTCAGCGCACAGTCCACGCACCCAACCACCGAACCAACATCCCCCACCACCACCCTCTGCAACTGGACCCCGGTCAGCACCGAAGACACCACCCTCACGATGAACACCATCCATTCCGGCTCCCCAAACGACCCCTGCCCCCACCCCATCTTCAACAAGGCCAACTCCATCATCGCACCCCAACTCCGGGACATCATCAACATCTCCTTCACCACCGCAACCTTCCCGGAGAGCTGGAAGCACGCCAAGCTCAGCGCCCTCCTGAAGAAACCAACAGTGGACCCCACCGACCTCAAGAACTTCCGCCCCATCTCGCTCCTCCCTTTTCCTGCCAAAGTCATCGAGAAGACCGTCAACAAACAGCTTGCCGCCTTCCTTGAGACAAACGGATCCCTCGACCCCTCCCAGTCCGGCTTTCGAGCTAACCACAGCACCGAGACCGCCCTCATCGCAGCCACCGACGACATCAGATCCCTGCTTGACAAGGGGGAAACAGCTGCCCTCATCCTCCTGGACCTCTCTGCAGCATTCGACACAGTATGCCACCACACACTAATACAGTGCCTCAGCAACACCGGAATCCAAGAGAAGGCTCTGGAGTGGATTATCTAGTTCCTCGCCGGTAGAACCGAGAGAGACCGCCTCCCCCGTTCAGATCTGAGGCCACCGAATTCATCTGCGGCGTACCCAAAGGATCCTCGCTCAGCCCCACCCTCTTCAACGTCTACACTGCAGCGTTCGACACCGTGTCTCATTCTATCTTGACTGAACGGTTGTCGAACGCTGGCATTAAGAATAAAGCCCTTGACTGGTTGAAGAATTTCCTAGCAGATCGCACCCAGAGAGTCACCATGGGGGCATATCGCTCAGCGGAAACAGAGATTTCTAAGGGGGTGCCACAGGGCTCTTGTTTGAGCCCAACCCTTTTCAATATCTATGTGGCACCCCTGGCGGGAGTATTGCGTAGGTACGGCTTCATCCCCGTATCATACGCAGACGACACGCAGCTCCTCTTCCCTTTTAAAACTCTTTCCGCTGAAGTTAGAAACTCTTTTTCTTCAGGCATGAAGGCAGTGGCAAAATGGATGTCTATCAACTACCTCCAATGTAATGTCAACAAAACGGAGGTTATGTTGTTTGGGGAGGCAAAAATTCTATGGACTCCTGAATGGTGGCCGTCAGACCTAGGAGCAGTCCCTGAACCTAGACAGGTCGTGAAGAACCTGGGAATTCGGTTTGACCACGATCTGTCGCTGAAACAACACACAAGTTACATCTCAGGGATATGCTTCTATACCATCAGTCTGCTTCGTAAAGTTTTCCCTTTACTACCTGACTCGGTTAAGAAAACTCTCATCCAAGCACTGATTCTTAGTCGGATCGACTATTGCAATGGCTTGCTGCTTTCGGCAAACGAAGGAGTGCTGGCTAAGCTACAAGTCATTCAGAACACGGCAGCTCGCCTAGTTCTGAATGTTCCCCCGAGAACTGCCTCCAAGCCCCTACTTGAACAGCTGCATTGGCTCCCAATTCGACAAAGAGCCAAGTTTAAAATTTGCTGCTTGATCCATAAGTGTCTGAACGGACAAGGGCCCGCCTATCTCGAACAGAAATTTCTTCCCTACGTTCCAACACGCTCCCTCAGATCGAGCAAAGACCTCCTTCTGGTAGTTCCCCGCGCAAAGAAGTCCGGACATGGAGGTAAAGCCCTATCCATTGCTGGTCCCAAGCTGTGGAACAAACTCCCTCTGTCATTGAGACAATGTAAAGAACATCTTACATTTCGAAAACTTCTAAAAACCATCCTGTTTAAAAATGACATTTAATTTCACCTCTATTCCATGCCCGCTGTATACCGGTTCCACAAGCGCGGAGATACTCCATGAGGAGTGATTCTAGTGCTATATAAACCTACAAATAAATAAATAAATAAATACATGAGCCCCCTCGCAGCCATCACACGCCAACACAACCTGAACATATTTTCCTACGCCGACGACAACCAGCTGATCCTCTCCCTCACTAACGACCCCGCCACCGCCAGAGCCAGCCTTCACGAAGGAATGAAAGACGTCGCCCAGTGGATGAAGAACAGCCGCCTGAAACTGAACTCAGACAAGACGGAAGTGCTCATCCTGGGATCAGCCCCCTCCGCCTGGGACGACTCCTAGTGGCCCCCGGCCCTGGGCACCACACCCAAGCCAACGGACCACGCACGAAACCTGGGATTCATCCTGGACTCCTCCCTCTCGATGACCAAACAAGTCAACGCCGCCTCATCATCCTGTTTCAACACCCTGCGCATGCTCCGAAAGATCTTCCGATGGATCCCCACCGAAACCAGGAAGACGGTCACCCAGGCACTCGTCACCAGCGGACTGGACTATGGGAACACCCTCTACGCGGGAACCACAGCCAAACTACAGAAAAGACTCCAGTGCATACAGAACTCCTCCGCATGACTCATCCTGGACATCCCCCGCCACAACCACATCTCCGCCCACCTGAGAGACCTGCCCTGGCTCCACGTCAGCAAGAGGATCACGTTCAGACTCCTCACCCACGCACACAAGGCTCTCCACGACCGGGGCCCCAAGTACCTCAACAACCGCCTCTCTTTCTACACGCCCACCCGCCAGCTCCGCTCGACCAGCCTCGCCCTCGCCACTGTCCCTCGCATTCGCAGAACCACCACCGGAGGACGATCCTTCTCCTACCTGGCGGCCAAGACTTGGAACTCCCTCCCCTCCCACCTACGGCTGACCCAAGACCATCTCTCCTTCAGGAAGCAACTCAAGACCCGGCTTTTCGAGCAGTAACGGACCCCTCCCCCCCAGCGCCTTGAGACCCTGGCGGGTGAGTAGCGCGCTTTATAAATCTGTTTGATTGATTGATTTCATATACCGGAAGGATTCCGAACCTCAATTTTAAATAGAGCGATCTATCTCCAGGCTTTTCTATAAAATCTAGAAACGGTTCATGCATTCTAACAGGTTTATGTACCAGAAATTGTTCTTTGAGGGTCCCCCATTTACAGCAACGTAGCTCCTCCTCCTGCACCCAATCCCAATATAACTTCTTCATTATTTGTTTTCGAGGTGGGCATTGGCTGTCCCAGATTTCACTCATCCCTAGTTTCAAGACCAGCCGCCTGAGATTACTTAACCACTTGATCTTGCTACCAGTGTCGAGTTTAATTAATTCATCCAGGGCAGTCGCATAGTTTGCCAATTCCGGCGTTCTTCTAAGGCGAACCCAGAATAGTAAAGGGCGAAGACAAACTATGTCCTTTAATGAGCACCTACCCAGATCGTGGCGCTAGGGTTTTACAGGGGTAGAAACGGGGAGTGAGACCAGCTCTCTCATAAACATGTTTTCTGATCTCACTAAATGAGTAGTATTCTCAAGCCCCCCACAACTCAGATCCATAAATTTCCGAGGACAATGCTTTCCCTTCATACACCACCAGGGCCGGGGTTATGGGTTTGCTCATGGACTCTCGATGTTCCCTTAAGATTACTCCTGTTGCTCGCTTATGATTCAGAAGCATTTTGGCCAGATGGTTTTTCCAATTCAATTGGCTGTTAACCCTTACCCCCATATAGTCAAATGAGTCAACTAACTCCAATGGAGTACCATTGAGCGTGACGTTATTCTTGAATCGCTTTGAGGGTGACATGGCCATGAGCTTCGTCTTAGTAGTATTAAAAGTAAGGCCTCTTTCATCACAGAATGTGCTGAATCGATCTAACAACTTTTGAAGGCCTATTGGGGTTTTAGATAACAGTAGAGTGTCGTCGGCAAAGAGCAGGGATGGGGCATCGGCCAGGTCCTCCCTCAAATGGTCCATCTCCCCATTAACTAAGAGAGAGAACAAGGTCGGTGCCATCACACAGCCCTGGCAGACCCCCCTGCTCACAACCACCCTCTCTGTCAACTGTCCCATGTCCCCCCCATCTGATCTTTGAGTAATTCCCCTCGTGCAATTTCTTAATGAATTCAAGGAGAGCAATGGGGAAGCCCAGGTCTTTCAGCACCTGCCATAATTTCGAGCGTGGCACTAAATCAAAGGCCGTCTTAAGGTCTATAAAAGCTAGATAGAGGCTGCCTTTCCCGATGGTCATGGTTTTCCAGTACACAGAAAAAAATCTGAATACCTGGTCCATCGTTCCCACCTTACATCTAAACCCAGCTTGAAAATGGGAGAGAATATTCTCCTCCTCCATCCAGTATCCTACCCTAGTGATGATGACCCTTCCAACCACCTTCTGCATCACGTCAATCAGACTGATCGGCCTGTAGTTGGCAGGGTCCTCTCGCTCACCTTTTTTATACACTGTTACGACCTCAGCTCCCTTCTATGAACCCGGAACTGGGTAACCCCTAGTTATCAGATTCATTACTCGGGAGATGAAGTCTGCCCAGGTTGAAGGGTCATGTAGAAGCAGATCCCCAGGGAGCCCATCTGGGCCTGCCGCCTTTCCGAGGGCTAGATTCTTAATAGCCGTTTGGACCTCATTGATGGAGAAGGGTTCTTCAGGAACCTGCAATTCTAGCCCATCACAGACAGGTGCAAAAGGCAGGGGACAAGGCTCAGCTGCACCACAGTACAAATCATAAAAGTGTGAGTACCATTGTTGTTCCGTTATATGGTTAGAAATCTGATCACCTCCCCTTCTCTTGGCTTTATTATTTAAATCCCAGAATAGGGTAGAGTCTTTCCTCCGGGATGCAGATTTAAGGTCCTGCCAATGTTGCTCCTCCCAGTCGCGTTTTGCTTGTGATATTGATCTACCATAGTCCTTTCTAGCCACTCTTACTAATGGTGGGTCTTTTTTAAGTAGAGCTGTGGTGAGCGCCTTCGTCTTTCCCCTGCATTGGTCCGTGTACCAGGGGTTGCTTGATTTTACTAGCGACGTTTCTGTGTGCTGCTACCCTCAATAATAAAACACTGACCCACTCTCTCAATTACGTTATTGTAAAGTGTAGCAAATGAATGGCCCTGGAGATGTTCAGTGTCACCCTCAAGTTGTTCCAGCACAACAATCTTCAACGCTATATGCTCACTAATCTTACTTAATGTTTCTAGCTGGCATTTAACTCTGTTCCACTTCAACCAGCGGTTACAATTTGATAGCATAACCTCCTTAGTTTGTTTTAACGGGGCCATAGTTGTATTTCCATCGATCATCCCCCACTTTAGTTTCATGCACAAGGGGTTATGGTCACTGTCCTGGGACGATATTACCTCCATATCAAGCAGATTTCCCCAGAGACGAGTGTCCAACAAAATATAATCTATACGTGACGGCCCACTAAGCCTGTTGAAAGTATTGGCCCCATCTGTGTCAGAACCTGGTCTACCATTTGCAGCTCTTAAATTGTATTCCAAAGTCAGAGCATTGATTTGAATTGCCCTGGGTGACCATTTTTTGATAGGGGCCAATGTCAAAGTAGGTATAGACCATTTAGTGTCTTCCTTCGCGACTCCTCGGAAGTCTTCTCCACTTAAGGGTTCAAAGGTACAGTTTAGATCTCCTGCCACAATGACTTTAGTAAGTGAGGGGCTATTACCTAGCTCTGACTGTAGGGATGCTATTGTGGTGGACATTTGGGCCCCTGGAGATCCTCTTGCGTAAACATAGTATAAGTCTTCCTTCTTGCCCTTGTGGTTCCCCTTAATTGTAAGATGTAAAATATCCTCTGTCACGAAGTTATGGGTACTAATGCAGTTTTAATCCAAATATGGAGGCACCCTGCTGGACGATCCTTCCCAGAGCTTATGGCGGGGGTGGAAAAGGTGGAGTACCCAGATTTGTATAATGGAAGCGTACTCCAAGTCTCCTGGAACAAGCAGAAGTCAAACTTATCAATAAAATCGTTCCATTCCGGTAAGACTAGATTTTTTTGTAGTCCTGCTATGTTCCATGAAAGTAGTTGTATCACCCTCGGTTTTACTGTTGGAAAAACTACAGGGTCACACTTATTCCCACCCTTCTCATCCCTCCTACGGGGGCTTAGTTCCGCATTAACCACACTTGGTAAAATTACTCCTTCTGCCACCTCTTGTATTCCTGGTAGATAGGGCTGCCGGGGGGTTTCATCCAGTCAATCAACAGTGTTAAGATCTGATTTGTTCTGCTCCCTGTCTGTAGACCAAAGGGGCAGATGCCTGATTTATATTTCTGAATGTTTCGTGGGTGAGGTACAATAGTCCAAGGCCACTAAATTCTCTGCTAATTCTGCATTAGATAGTTGTAACTCAATGCAATCTGTCTGGGAGCTGAAGAGGGAAACCCTTTTTACCCTTACCATATCCTCCCTAATAATAGACCTGCAGCCCCTCACGTGCCGTATCCAATGGATCGCTTTGTTGTGGGTGGCCTCGCTACTTTCGTAGCCAGAATTGCTAGTTAATTTGGGAACCGTAACCATATAAACTACTGTAGCTGAATTTCTTACAGGGGAGCTATTCCTACCTGATTCTAATTGTTTAAATGACCCAGTAATTGTGTGTTGGTGGGCTAGATTGGTAAAAGATGGTACCTGCTGCTTAGTACCAACATCCTTAATTCTCTTCATGGCGCCTACACTCGATCTATTCGGATTTGTTAAGGGCGGCAATGGGCTAGGTCCCTGCAGAGTATTAGTAGCTGACCTTGTTCCCCCCACTCCTTTCATTAGTATATGCGCTGGCTTCACCTTAGGTGCTTCACGTTGTTTGGTATCGGATTGAGGAGAGGGGTTTATGTTTATACTTGTGATTACATCCATTTTCCTAATTAGTTCTGCCATCATTTCTTTTATCATAGCTACCTCCCTTCCAAGCGTATACACTCTTTGCAGTATCAGGGCATTATTATTATTATCACAGCTAAGACACATTCGGGGGGAATCATTTGGGGACTCTGTGACACTACTAACACTTGATGTATCATCTATTAAATCCCCTGATAATCTTTCTAGCACTGCAAATCTATGTGAACAATGAATACTACCCACAATGCTGACCCCGAGGGAAGGTAAATTATTGGAACCCACTACTTCTTTAATAGGGGTTTCCTTCGAAGAAATTACCTCGACTGGCCCTTCTGCTGGACTATGAACCTCACAGACAGGTAGGGTAGTAATTGATTTTTTACGGAACATAGCAGGGATCGTCCTTATCCTGGCTTGGATAGGAGACTCGACAGTATGATCATTACTATCCACTGTATTGCTTTCACTTTCACTATTCCCCACTAAAACTTCAACGCATTCATCAACAATGGCTTCAATTCTGGTGAGCACACAGTTAGTAGCTGCATGTGCCACTTTTTTTGCCTTTTTCCCTCTTTTCATAGAAGTAGCTACCATCCCTCCCTCCATGGCTTTCCTTTTCCCCATACTACACTCTCCTTAACACAAACTGATCTACTAAAGTGCCCCTTCTAACACCAACACTACTGTTTATCGTTTCCTAATGACCAGATCTTGCCACACAAACAGTACCTTATGTCCTTATGTCCATCAGAGTCAAGTACGGGATGTTAGGGGGGTAGCCTGTCCTGTCTCTTCCTGTCACGGACAGGCGCGGGACGGGCCCGCCCGCGCGCGTCCCGCGCTGCGGGAGGCGCTATGCTCTTTTAAGCGCCCCCAGGCGCTTCCTGATGGTGTTGTGGAATACGCAGTGCTGGGGCACTTGGAAAGTGTAGTTCCCGTTCCTCGCTCCTCGCTCTCGGTCCTCAGCCCAGAATCAAAGGGTCCTGAATCAAGGAGTCCTGGAAAGGGCTGCTTGCCCCCCCATGCTGCTGCTACTGCTGGTCCCGTGCTGCGGGAGGCGCTATTCTATTTTCGATATTCAGGGCACACATCTTGCATTAGTAGTGCTGCCAATGTGATGGAATAATGTGACCATAGAAGAATCCTTATCAAAGCTATAAAGGGTTCAATATATAAGTCAAAAAGCTGTGGAGAGAGTAGGTGTCGGGGTTTCTAATTCCCAGACCAGCAGAACCAAGATCCACGGGAGCGAAGATGATGCCTCTTTACTCCTATAAGGTATAGCCACCTCAGACCAATAGGCACACTGAGATATACTGATACCCCCAGGGAGTGGAGAGACAGGAAAGGACCACCTGGACGTCTCTCTAATTGGAGGAACTGTGAGTCAGCTAATCATGCACCTAACAAGAACTTAAATGCGTCTCTCCAGAGATTCAAAGGAAGTAAAAAAAATAAGTAGTGTTCCTTTAACAGTGTCCCAGAATAAAGTGTCCAGGATAAGGTGTCCAAAGAATAAAGCAGTCAGGACCAGCAATGGCAGCGTGAGCAATTGCAAAAAGTCTTTAGAAGGATAAACTGCCGTAATATATAAATTGCTTTGAGGCAGGAGACAGGTAGAACAAAGAACAAAGGGATACAGTGATTGAATTCACGCTGTTAGCGGTGCGAGTCAAACTTGGGTAAACTCAGTATTTAAACGCGTCGCCGCACGTTTAAGAAAAAAATTAAAAAATGCCCTTGTCAGGAAAGAAGTACTACCCACACGTACTTCTCCAAGAAAGCCCAGCTAATGTAGTTGTCAATGTTGTTTTTTTTCTTGAAAGTTTGCAACAGAAAATTGTTGAGAATCGGGAAAAAAGATTTTGTTTGTTGTATTCTGTTTATGAAAAATTTAGTAGTGATAAAACTAAAATAGAAAGTGTTTCTGATATTCGAAATGTATTGGACATATGTTCTGGTTGTACTCAATTCAAGCAGAATATTCAGCAAGATTGTCAGGAATTTCTTATGTATATGCTTGTTGTATTGGAAGATGAAGGTATAGATATTGAAAATCTTTTTGGCCTTTCTTACAAATGGCAACATGACTGAAAATTGTTTGTTTACATGTAGCACTAACATAGACACTGAAAGATTTATATATTTGACTTCACCAGACTGTGAATCAGTGTCTTTTAACAACCTAGTTAGAGGAGCAACCCAAAACATTGAGTGTAGCCAATGTAAATCAGAAATGGCATCAAGATTATTTATACAAAGATATGGACAGTATGTAATTTTAATGTTGCAACGTTGTACAGCTGATGGAAGAAAATTGGAAACTTTAATTAAAAATGTTGTAGCTACTCAAGTATCAATATCAGGAAGAACTTTTGTAGCTGTAGCAATTACTTTCCTTCATGATGGTTCTTCTACAACATCTGGACATTATACTGCTTATTTACAATGTGATAAAGGTTGGACACATTGCAATGATGCTCAATTGGTTTGTAAACAATGTGTGCCAAAGAATTACCAAATTCTTACCCAATATTCGTAAAGCCAAAGTTTTAGGACCAAAATTTGGCCTGTTAGGATTACTATTGGACAAATTCAAAACAAAAGATTTCACGAATACTATTTGGCCTTGAGGAACAGTATCTAAAACAATTAAGAACTTTTTGTTGTATATTTTGTCAGCACATATTTCTAAACAATATCATTTACAGTGTTTGTGATAATTAATAATAAGGTTTTTGTTATTTTATCATTGTTTGATTTTTTTCATATTTAGGTAAGAAATTGCTCTTAGAAAAAAACATTCAAAATATGTTTTATTTCTATTTTTTAGATTGTTATTGAGAATGTTGAATGTTTTTTTTTAAAGATAATCTTATTGATTGTCTTTTTTTGCCCGCTGTTATGTGATGAGTACAATTTAAATCACTATTTCTAGTGAAATTCAATATATTCTGAGAACAGCAAAAAAGGCAAATGAAATGTTTTACAATTTATTCTGTGTTGTAAAATATATATTGTAACTGTTTTTTTCTTGTCTTCCACAGATGCTAATTTTATAATATAAAGTTTTTTTATTATTTATTACTTTTAAGGTAAGTATAAGTAGCTATAAAAATGGTCAATGGGCTGTGCTTCTACACAGCTGAGGAAACAAGAGATGGACGGAGTACATATGTGTGAGAAGATGGTTTGTATCTTTTAAAGATATATGATAAAGTTAATATGCATACTGACTGCCCCTGTCGAACCACAATCTCAGAAGATATATTCAAAAAGTGCCAGGGTGTTTTATTACAGAGATGTATAAAATGGGACATGTCTTCAGAACAGCTCTCTAAAAACACACCTGTGTGGTATTGAATAGAAAGACATGGTTGTCTGATAGAGACCATGGACTTTCAGAATTAAAAGAGACCAAATTCTCAACATAAAATATGTGACAGAGTGTGATTTTAAATACTCTTTCATATCTACAAGGAGATGGATAAGTTACTGTGTGTAGCTTTTCTTCTCTATGTAAATATGTCCTCATCATACACAATACTTTGTGTTGAAGGGGCGTTCTATAGTTGTTGCTGTGAGTATTTTGGACATATGTAAGCAATGACTAGTTTCTAATTTTGTTAAAAGTTGAGTACTGGATAGGTCTTTAAGGATTGATGTGTATGAAAACATATGAAGTATTCAAAAACTAGTGTCAGCATGGTACCTACATACACACAGATTCACAGTGTTATTCTAGAGAAGCAACAGTATCCCTTGCATTTTACTAAAACACATTTACTAGTTTGGAAAGGGTAAGGTTAATAGACATATTCTACATTTTTTAGTACTGCATTTTAGTATAGGAGTCATAGTCGTAAGGAGTGATTGGTTTCGAATTCTATGAAAACTTTAGAACAGGATATCTTTATAAGCAATTATATTTATATAAGCTTATGAACTACTAAAACTCTACTGTTGGAATGTTATTAGACAACTGTATTTACATAATTTTTTGGGGGGCCAAAATAGTTGGTAAACCTACTTTTGTATTATGTACTAAGAAAACTGTTAAAGTGATGTGTTTATGTTTTCGTGCTAGGACCTAGAACATAACAGATTTGACTACAAAATCAATCTCTAACAGACAGCGAGACTGATTCAGAGGACATCAGTATGGCAGATGTCACCTGTGAATTTGAAAATGAAAGCAATGATGCTGATTTTTTGGAAGCACTGGATGACGTAGAGTTACTGGAAGCTATAAACTCTGAAATGGCTAACCAGCAGTATGATGTGGAAGAAGTACCAGATTAATTCCTTTTAGAAGCTGTGCCAAAATATGAGATTTCTGAAGAATAATTTAACAGTTTAATAATAATAAATTCTGGACTATATAAAGAAATGCTGTGTATCTTTTTATGTGGAATTAACATGTAGCTTAACATCATTAGACTTTACATTTTAATTAATTAATTACTTTGAATTTAAATCTAAATTTAAAATCATGCTGTGGCAACAATATATCAGTTTTTGTAACAGATTTATAGCACAAGATTGTGTTTTATATTTGCAATGACAGGAAAAGATAGTCTGTATACGTTTTGTTCTCAATGTAAATAGATCATCATACACACCAGTATGCATTGAAGGGGCGCTCTATATGTGTTGCTGTGTGTGTTTGCACATAACACTTATACAACAAGACACATCAGAAATAATAAATCTGAAGATGTTTGTGAATGCTGCACCATTCTGCAGTTGGTGTAGCAAGGTAGAACAGTGAGCTGGGCTTTAGTACATGCACTGCTTCAAATGCCTATGCAGTATGTATGCAGTTCTGCAACAATCTACACACTTGTGTTTCACACCTTCAATTTCTTAGTCTGTATTCTCACACTTCCATGAAACACTCTGTCATTGCCCTTGCACTGTTGCAGTCACCCATTTAGCAGAATGTACTAAGCCATTCTCTGTGCTAAAACTCAAGCACTTATAGATTCATTCAGACACTCTCTTTATAGTATTCTATTTATTCAGTCAGTAGCCAGTACTCATGCACCGAAGTAGGCATTAGGACATGTACTGCTTCAAACCCCTATGCACTATGCATACAGTCTTCTATTTACCTGCACACTTGTCTTTTACACCTTCAATTCCCCAGTCTCTATTTTTAGACTTCCACCAAACACTGTATCACTGCCCTTGCACTGTTGTAGTGATCCATTCAGCAGTATGTACTAATCTATTCACTGCATTAAAACTCAAGCACTTATAAATTCATTCAGGCATTCTCCTTGCAGAACTGTGATTGATTCAGTCAGTACCCAAGTACTCATACAGCAAAGTAGGCCTCAGGACAAGTACTGCTTCAAACCCCTATGCACTATGCATACAGTCTTCTATCAACCTGCATACTTGTCTTTCACATGTTCAATTCCCCACTCTGTATCATTCAGTCAGTACCCAAGTAGTCAAACAGCGAAGTAGGGCTTAGTACAAGGACTGCTTCAAACCCGTATGCTGTATGCATGCAGTGTTCTATCCATGTGAACACTTGTCTTTCATATCTTCAATTCACCACTCAGTATCCTTACACTTCCACCAAATAGTCTGTCACTGCTGTTGCACTATTGTAGTGCCTATTCAGCAGTATGTGCTAATGCAGTCACTGCGCTAAAACTCAAGCACTTATAAATTCAGTCAGGCACTGTGCTTGCAGAACTGTAATCATTCAGTCAGGACCCAAGTAGTAATGCAGCGAAGTAGGCCTTAGAACATGAACTGCTTCAAATCCCTATACACTATGTATATAGTCTTCTATCCACCTCCACACTTGTCTTTCACATCTTTAATTACCCAGTCTGTATCCTTACACTTCCAGCAAACACCCTGTAGTTGTCCTTGCACTGTTGTAGTGATCCGTTCAGTGGTATGTACTAATCTATTTACTGCACTAAAACTCAAGCACTTATATATTCACTTACACACTTTCCTTACAGTACTCTAATCATTCAGTTAGTACCCAAGTACTCATGCAGCAAAGTAGGCCTTAGGACATGGACTGCTTCAAACCCCTATGCACTATACATGCAGTCTTCTATCCACCTGCACCCTTGTCTTTCATATCTTCAATTCTCCACTCGGTATCCTTACACTTACACCAAATACTCTGTCACTGCTGTTTCACTATTGTAGTGACCTATTCAGCAGTATGAGCTAATGCAGTCACTGCGCTAAAACTCAAGCACTTATAAATTCAGTCGGGTACTGTGCTTGCAGAACTGTAATCATTCAGTCAGTACCCAAGTACTCATACAGCGAAGTAGGCCTTAGAACATGAACTGCTTCAAACCCTTATACACTATACATGTAGTCTTCTATCCACCTGCATACTTGTCTTTCACATGTTCAATTCTCCACTCTGTATCCTTACACTTCCACCAAACAGTCTGTCACAGCTGTTGCACTATTGTATTGTACAATTCATGCAGTTAAAAATTGGCATTTACAAAACCTATGAAATTCACTGAAGAAAAACATAGGTTTTAGGCACGTTATAGTTAGGAATTAGCATTTAAAAAACCTTGCAAATTCACTGAAAAAAACATAGGTTTCAGCCATGTTATAGTTAGGAATTAGCATTTAAAAAACCTTTGAAATTCATTAAAAAAAACATAGGTTTCACACATGTTATCGTTAGCTGGACATTTCACTCATACAAAACCATTGAAATTCCCCCCTTATAGTTAGTTCAGCTAACTATAACTCATCAGTGATGTCATTTGAGATGTCATCAGTGATGTCATGAGTGATGTCAAAGACCATGTCATGAGTGATGTAATATGTGACGTCATCAGCAGTCGCTTGCGGGCACGCTAGTTATAACTATAACGTGCCTAAAAGCTATGTTTTTTTCAGTGAATTTCATAGGTTTTGTAAATGGCAATTTTTAACTGTATTAATTGTTATATTTATTTCTTTAATACTAATTTACTACATTTTTTATAATAATTATTTTTAGCTATTTTATTTATATATCCGTTGAAACGCGTCGAACTTTGCACTTGTGATAAATAATAAAACTTGTTCCTGAATGAGACCCCACGGTGTCAGCGCCTGTTTATGATCGTGTAAACACAGGAGTGGAGAGTATATATATATATATATATATATATATATATATTCCAAACAAAGATTCCTCCGCCAGAGGATATCGTGGAGTCGCAGGAAAACCCAATTCAAATCCACAAGGTTTACTTGAAGTTCGTTTTATTTATAATCCATTTGGTGTCAAAAACAAGGCAAAAACCAACGCGTTTCGACAGCCTCCACTGTCTTGGTCACGGTTAGTTTGAAAAGAAGCTTTGCCACAACTTATAAACACAATCCAAATTTCAAACAGAAGCAAAGTCACTCCCCCTAGGGGCGTCGCCACCATCACCTGATCATTATACCTCAGTGTGATTCCTCTTGGAGTTGTGGGTGATGTAGTGCACCGTTAAGCAAATACATTGTATTACATCACAATAATTTTGTACCCTTTGTTGCAGCGTTATTTGTTTTAGGCACAAAACACATAATTATGTTCATTTTAAACAATCAATTTTACCAGGGTGTTGTTTGTCAAATGTTACCGCCCTCCAGTGGGCTTCTAGATTGTGCAGTGCGTTGTTACTTCACACTGTGCTTTTGTTAAGGGAAACGAATGTATTTATAAAGTTGCATTGTGCAAATGGGTTTCAAAACCCAAAATGGTAAAGCAATGTGTTTGTATTACGAGAAATGCTGCCCTCCAGTGGGCTGTGGGATTGTTTTGGTGCGTGCCATAACATGTGATAGTTAATCAATGTGTGCGTTTGTTTATCTTTTATTTATGTGAATGTTATCCGCCCTCCAATGGGCATATTAAATTTTCTTTTAACGGTAATGGGGCTTTTAGTTAATTAGTGGTTTATCCGTTGTTGAACTGTGTGTGTGGCATTGCAAGTAGTGATAAAAAATTACAAAAATTGTTAAAATTAGTACAAGTGGTCTCTCAACGTGATGCTGCTTTTTAAGGATTTCTGGTCACAAATTCTGTTTAGATTTACATTTACAGATGTATATATAGTTCTTCCGATTGGTTAAGACCAAACGGGGTCATTGTCCTAAAGTTCAAGATGTGTCTTGATTCCTTTTGCCGTAATTGTTTTTCATTATGTCCACCTCTGTCAGACAGGGTCATCGTTTCTATGCCCCAAAAACGTAAAAGTTTCCAGTCCCCGTTGTGGTGGGTCTCCATGTGTTTTGCAACTGCGTTGCTTCTGTCTCTGTGTGTTGTTGCACGGGCATGCTCCAAGATAAGTTTTTTGAGCTCGCAAATTGTGCTGCCTATGTATCTGAGTTTACAGGGGCATTCAATCATATAAATTGTATATTGACTGTTGCATGTGATGCATTCCCTGATCTCCCATGTCTTTTTGTTTGGCATCTTTACTTCTGTCGTGGGTTTCGCAATTTCGCATGCCTTGCAATTGTAACATTTGACAAAGCCCTTTGTTCTTAACCAGACTTTTTTTTGGGACGATTTTTTGTAATGACTGTGAATCAGTTGATCTTGTAAATTTCTGGCCCTTCTATAGGTAATGACCGGATGGGTACCCATTTTTTTGCTGATTACTGGATCCAGTTGTAGAATTTTCCAGGATTTGATTTATTTTTTTTGATTCTTGGCTGTAATTTAGGATCAATCTGATTGGTTCCTCCTCTTGATGTGTTTTGGGTGTTTTTTGTTGTAGACATTCTGTTCTTGATTTTTGATTGGCTCTCTCCCAACATTTTTGGACCATTTTTTTGTTGTACTTTCTTTTTTCAAAGCGTTTCATGGTGTTGTTGCTCTGTTTGTTCCATTCTTTTTCCTCACTGCAGATTCTTCTCAGATGGAGGAATTCCCCGTATGGTATGCTTGTTATTAACGATTGCTGGTGAAAGCTTGTTGCTTCCAGAGTAGCATTTGTAGCTGTGTTTTTGCGGTGAAGGGTTGTTTCTATACAATTGTCTTTTATGTACCCTTCAGTGTCTAGGAAGATGGCTTTCGATTTGTTTATGGTGTAGGTAAACCTCAGACACGATGTGTTTGTGTTCAATATTTCAAAGTATTCCAGAAACTTTGCCTCACTGCCATTCCACACTATAAATAAGTCGTCAATAAATATTTTCCATGTGACGATATGTTGGGTGTACTCATCATTTCTCTCGCTCCAAGCTTTTGTTTCCCCCCACCAGCCCATTGCTATACAAGCATAGCTTGGGCTAAAGGAGAAACCCATCGCCGCTCCATTTTTTTGGCGATATATCGATTCGCCAAAGAGAAAGATATTGTTTGTGAGTGCTGTTTGGATCATATTCAAAAGCATATTGTTGTGGTCTCTATAATGGATGTTGCGTTCCTGAAGAAAGTATTTGCATGCATTTACACCTAAGTCATTGTCAATGTTGGTGTATAGTGCTGTTACATCCATGGTGATCATTAGGAAGTTGGGTTGCCATGTCAATTCATTTAACGCGCACAAGAATTCGGTCGTATCTTTTATGTACGATTTGAGCTGTTGTACATATGGATTCAGATAATGGTCAATGTAGTTGGCTAGAGGTTCAAGCAAAGACCCCTTGGCTGACACGATGGGTCTCCCTGGTGGCTTCATGGGGTTTTTATGTATTTTGGGCAAAAAGTAGATTGTTGCCATTTTCGGGAAGTCGACTGTCAAATATTTCTTTTCATCAAAGTCTATTAAACCATCTTTTTCCCATTGGTTTAATTTGTGGTCAAGTTCTCGTTTGATTTGATGAAGGGGGTTCGAGTTTAATTTTTCATAGTATTCGGGGTCATTTAATTACCCTGTGGCCTCCGCGGTATACAGATCCCTGTCCCATAGGACCACGTTTCCCCCTTTGTCTGCTGTTTTGATCTCAAAACTTTGTTCCTTTTTTAGAGAGATTAAAGCATCTCTTTCTTTGGCAGATAGATTGTCTCGACAATTAGTTTTTGTGATCTTGTAAAGGTCATGAGTGACTGCTTCCTGGAACATGTCAATTTTATTTCCCGGGGTGAGTTGCGGATAGAATTTAGATTTGGCTTTCATTTGACTGGTTCCTGCTCCTAATTGTTTTATTGCTTTGTGTAAGGGAATCTCTTTTCCTTCTTCCTCATTGATGTTGAGTAAAGCTAAATATGCATCCGCCTCCTTGACAAGGAGAGTCGAAGTTGGTTTTGGTTGACTTTTTGCAATTGTCGGTTTATCCGCTCTTTCCATAAAGAATTTAGCCAATTTTATTTTTCTGATGTATAAATACATGTCTATCCTTGTTTGTGCCATGTCCATTCATTGGGTTGGACAATAATTAATTCCTTTTTTCAAAAGTGAGGTTTCTGCTGATGTGATTTCTCTTTTTGAGAGATTATTTGTAGTTCTTCATTTATTTGCCCCTCTTTTGTTTCATTCCTCGTGTCTCCGTGCTTATTTTTGTGTTTGTGCTGGTTTCCCCTCCTGCTACTCCTTGTTGTGTTTTTTGGGGTCTGGGTTGCCATGGTCTCCCCCTTCCTCTTCCTCTGCCTTGTGTGAATCTCTGCGCCCACTGATGTTGTTCCCATTGGCGTTGAGTGAGAACGAGGCGCATGTCCCCTAAAAAAGCCTTCTGTACTGGATCTAATATGGTTTCATCATCACTCTGTTCCACTGATGCGAGGGACGATAAACTGGAGGAGGAGATATTTGGATTCATAGGTTGTTGTTTATACGGGTCATACTTTCGGGCAAACGTGAAGATACGTCCTTGTTCATAATCGTCGGCATCTCGTATGAATTTGGTTTGTTTTCTTTGTCTCACTACTTCCTCATGTTTTTCTATTTGTTTACTTAGATCGTCCTTGAATTTTGTCATTTCTGGATTTAATTTTAAACCATCTATTTCTTTTTCTAAAATTCTTAATTGATCTCTTACTTTATCAAGGGCAATCTCTATGTGTTTCACCAGTATTTTGATAGATCCCAAAGATGAGTTCAAAGAATGTTCTCCCCACTCTTGTAAAAGGTCATTTGTTATGTCTTGTTGGGTAGGCATTAGTAAATTGCGCAGTCCTCTGGGGACTCTTTCAACTTCCAGGTATTTTTGCAGTGTTATCAATTCCCATGACTTATTTATTTCTTTTTTATTTAATTTTTCCCATGATCTTAACTTTTCTTTTACATCGTTCTTCCCTTGAT
Organism: Lissotriton helveticus; assembly: GCF_964261635.1. NCBI lineage: Eukaryota > Metazoa > Chordata > Amphibia > Caudata > Salamandridae > Lissotriton > Lissotriton helveticus. The sequence continues at coordinate 1,778,265,168 of NC_136059.1, read as the reverse complement.
CTTTGGCAATTTCTTTAGGTTGTTCCATGTTTCCCTTTTGGAACATTGTTGTTATTTGTTCCTTTCTTTTGGCATCACGTTTTTCCATCTTGTGCTTGTTTTTGACACACTCCCTTTCTTTGGATGCTGTTATGAATTCCAAGTAGGTTGCTCCCTTGAAATTTTGTTTCGTAAACCTTATTTGTGTGATTAGGATTTATTGTCTTTTTTATGGAGATAGGCAGAGTAGTTGCGCGTTTCTCTTATCACGTTGCCATATCCCTGTTTGGGATATTTTAATTGCAAAGTTTACTGTAAGCGCCTCACTGCTGTGTTTTCCAAAAGACAATACTGCCACTAACCGGATTGCCACTGTGATGTGGTTTGGTTGTTTGTAAATCAACAATCTAAAAGTTTTTAAACAGTACAACGAGCGTACTCGGGGTCCACACACTCTTACCTCGGATTCCCGTGGTTGGAGCGGGACCACACCCTTCCGTTCGTGGCTGTTCCTTGATTTTCTTTCCAATAGTTATTCCGGTGAGCACCTTGGGGAAACTTGATACATCACGCTGTATGGCTCGCTCTCTTCCCCATTTCGGCGCTGCAGAATGTGGCCACGGTACTCCTGCGGTTGAGCCCGCCCGCTAAATTATTCCAAACAAAGATTCCTCCGCCAGAGGATATCGTGGAGTCGCAGGAAAACCCAATTCAAATCCACAAGGTTTACTTGAAGTTCGTTTTATTTATAATCCATTTGGTGTCAAAAACAAGGCAAAAACCAATGCGTTTCGACAGCCTCCGCTGTCTTGGTCACGGTTAGTTTGAAAAGAAGCTTTGCCACAACTTATAAACACAATCCAAATTTCAAACAGAAGCAAAGTCACTCCCCCTAGGGGCGTCGCCACCATCACCTGATCATTATACCTCAGTGTGATTCCTCTTGGAGTTGTGGGTGATGTAGTGCACCGTTAAGCAAATACATTGTATTACATCACAATAATTTTGTACCCTTTGTTGCAGCGTTATTTGTTTTAGGCACAAAACACATAATTATGTTCATTTTAAACAATCAATTTTACCAGGGTGTTGTTTGTCAAATGTTACCGCCCTCCAGTGGGCTTCTAGATCGTGTAGTGCGTTACTTCACACTGTGCTTTTGTTAAGAGAAACGAATGTATTTATAAAGTTGCATTGTGCAAATGGGTTTCAAAACCCAAAATGGTAAAGCAATGTGTTTGTATTACGAGAAATGCTGCCCTCCAGTGGGCTGTGCGATTGTTTTGGTGCGTGCCATAACATGTGATAGTTAATCAATGTGTGCGTTTGTTTATCTTTTATTTATGTGAATGTTATCCGCCCTCCAATGGGCATATTAAATTTTCTTTTAACGGTAATGGGGCTTTTAGTTAATTAGTGGTTTATCCGTTGTTGAACGGTGTGTGTGGCATTGCAAGTAGTGATAAAAAATTACAAAAATTGTTAAAATTAGTACAAGTGGTCTCTCAACGTGATGCTGCTTTTTAACATTGACAATGACTTAGGTGTAAATGCATGCAAATACTTTCTTCAGGAACGCAACATCCATTATAGAGACCACAACAATATGCTTTTGAATATGATCCAAACAGCACTCACAAACAATATCTTTCTCTTTGGCGAATCGATATATCGCCAAAAAATGGAGCGGCGATGGGTTTCTCCTTTAGCCCAAGCTATGCTTGTATAGCAATGGGCTGGTGGGAGGAAACAAAAGCTTGGAGCGAGAGAAATGATGAGTACACCCAACATATTGTCACATGGAAAAGATTTATTGACGACTTATTTATAGTGTGGAATGGCAGTGAGGCAAAGTTTCTGGAATACTTTGAAATATTGAACACAAACACATCGTGTCTGAGGTTTACATACACCATAAACAAATCGAAAGCCATCTTCCTAGACACTGAAGTGTAAATAAAAGACAATTGTATAGAAACAACCCTTCACCGCAAAAACACAGCTACAAATGCTACTCTGGAAGCAACAAGCTTTCACCAGCAATCGTTAATAACAAGCATACCATACGGGGAATTCCTCCGTCTGAGAAGAATCTGCAGTGAGGAAAAAGAATGGAACAAACAGAGCAACAACACCATGAAACGCTTTGAAAAAAGAAAGTACAACAAAAAAATGGTCCAAAAATGTTGGGAGAGAGCCAATCAAAAATCAAGAACAGAATGTCTACAACAAAAAACACCCAAAACACATCAAGAGGAGGAACCAATCAGATTGATCCTAAATTAGAGCCAAGAAGCAAAAAAAAAAAATCAAATCCTGAAAAAGAACTGGAAAATTCTACAACTGGATCCAGTAATTGGCAAAAAAATGGGTACCCATCCGGTCATTACCTACAGAAGGGCCAGAAATTTACATAATCAACTGATTCACAGTCATTACAAAAAATCGTCCCAAAAAAAGTCTGGTTAAGAACAAAGGGCTTTGTCAAATGTTACAATTGCAAGGCATGCGAAATTGCGAAACCCACGACAGAAGTAAAGATGCCAAACAAAAAGACATGGGAGATCAGGGAATGCATCACATGCAACAGTCAATATACAATTTATATGATTGAATGCCCCTGTAAACTCAGATACATAGGCAGCACAATTTGCGAGCTCAAAAAACGTATCTTGGAGCATGCCCGTGCAACAACACACAGAGACAGAAGCAACGCAGTTGCAAAACACATGGAGACCCACCACAACGGGGACTGGAAACTTTTACGTTTTTGGGGCATAGAAACGATGACCCTGTCTGACAGAGGTGGACATAATGAAAAACAATTACGGCAAAAGGAATCAAGACACATCTTGAACTTTAGGACAATGACCCCGTTTGGTCTTAACCAATCGGAAGAACTATATATACATCTGTAAATGTAAATCTAAATAGAATTTGTGACCAGAAATCCTTAAAAAGCAGCATCACGTTGAGAGACCACTTGTACTAATTTTAACAATTTTTGTAATTTTTTATCACTACTTGCAATGCCACACACACCGTTCAACAACGGATAAACCACTAATTAACTAAAAGCCCCATTACCGTTAAAAGAAAATTTAATATGCCCATTGGAGGGCGGATAACATTCACATAAATAAAAGATAAACAAACGCACACATTGATTAACTATCACATGTTATGGCACGCACCAAAACAATCCCACAGCCCACTGGAGGGCAGCATTTCTCGTAATACAAACACATTGCTTTACCATTTTGGGTTTTGAAACCCATTTGCACAATGCAACTTTATAAATACATTTGTTTCCCTTAACAAAAGCACAGTGTGAAGTAACAACGCACTACACGATCTAGAAGCCCACTGGAGGGCGGTAACATTTGACAAACAACACCCTGGTAAAATTGATTGTTTAAAATGAACATAATTATGTGTTGTGTGCCTAAAACAAATAACGCTGCAACAAAGGGTACAAAATTATTGTGATGTAATACAATGTATTTGCTTAAAGGTGCACTACATCACCCACAACTCCAAGAGGAATCACACTGAGGTATAATGATCAGGTGATGGTGGCGACACCCCTAGGGGGAGTGACTTTGCTTCTGTTTGAAATTTGGATTGTGTTTATAAGTTGTGGCAAAGCTTCTTTTCAAACTAACCGTGACCAAGACAGCGGAGGCTGTCGAAACGCGTTGGTTTTTGCCTTGTTTTTGACACCAAATGGATTATAAATAAAACGAACTTCAAGTAAACCTTGTGGATTTGAATTGGGTTTTCCTGCGACTCCACGATATCCTCTGGCGGAGGAATCTTTGTTTGGAATAATTTAGCAGGCGGGCTCAACCGCAGGAGTACCGCGGCCACATTCTGCAGCGCCGAAATGGGGAAGAGAGCGAGCCATACAGCGTGATGTATCAAGTTTCCCCAAGGTGCTCACCGGAATAACTATTGGAAAGAAAATCAAGGAACAGCCACGAACGGAAGGGTGTGGTCCCGCTCCAACCACGGGAATCCGAGGTAAGAGTGTGTGGACCCCGAGTACGCTCGTTGTACTGTTTAAAAACTTTTAGATTGTTGATTTACAAACAACCAAACCACATCACAGTGGCAATCCGGTTAGTGGCAGTATTGTCTTTTGGAAAACACAGCAGTGAGGCGCTTACAGTAAACTTTGCAATTAAAATATCCCAAACAGGGATATGGCAACGTGATAAGAGAAACGCGCAACTACTCTGCCTATCTCCATAAAAAAGACAATAAATCCCAATCACACAAATAAGGTTTACGAAACAAAATTTCAAGGGAGCAACCTACTTGGAATTCATAACAGCATCCAAAGAAAGGGAGTGTGTCAAAAACAAGCACACGATGGAAAAACGTGATGCCAAAAGAAAGGAACAAATAACAACAATGTTCCAAAAGGGAAACATGGAACAACCTAAAGAAATTGCCAAAGATCAAGGGAAGAACGATGTAAAAGAAAAGTTAAGATCATGGGAAAAATTAAATAAAAAAGAAATAAATAAGTCATGGGAATTGATAACACTGCAAAAATACCTGGAAGTTGAAAGAGTCCCCAGAGGACTGCGCAATTTACTAATGCCTTCCCAACAAGACATAACAAATGACCTTTTACAAGAGTGGGGAGAACATTCTTTGAACTCATCTTTGGGATCTATCAAAATACTGGTGAAACACATAGAGATTGCCCTTGATAAAGTAAGAGGTCAATTAAGAATTTTAGAAAAAGAAATAGATGGTTTAAAATTAAATCCAGAAATGACAAAATTCAAGGACGATCTAAGTAAACAAATAGAAAAACATGAGGAAGTAGTGAGACAAAGAAAACAAACCAAATTCATACGAGATGCCGACGATTATGAACAAGGACGGATCTTCACGTTTGCCCGAAAGTATGACCCGTATAAACAACAACCTATGAATCCAAATATCTCCTCCTCCAGTTTATCGTCCCTCGCATCAGTGGAACAGAGTGATGATGAAACCATATTAGATCCAGTACAGAAGGCTTTTTTAGGGGACATGCGCCTCGTTCTCACTCAACGCCAATGGGAACAACATCAGGGGGCGCAGAGATTCACACAAGGCAGAGGAAGAGGAAGGGGGAGACCATGGCAACCCAGACCCCAAAAAACACAACAAGGAGGAGCAGGAGGGGAAACCAGCACAAACACAAAAATAGGCACGGAGACACGAGGAATGAAACAAAAGAGGGGCAAATAAATGAAGAACTACAAATAATTAATCTCTCAAAAAGAGAAATCACATCAGCAGAAACCTCACTTTTGAAAAAAGGAATTAATTATTGTCCAACCCAACGAATGGACATGGCACAAACAAGGATAGACATGTATTTATACATCAGAAAAATAAAATTGGCTAAATTCTTTATGGAAAGAGCGGATAAACCGACAATTGCAAAAAGTCAACCAAAACCAACTTCGACTCTCCTTGTCAAGGAGGCGGATGCATATTTAGCTTTACTCAACATCAATGAGGAAGAAGGAAAAGAGATTCCCTTACACAAAGCAATAAAACAATTAGGAGCAGGAACCAGTCAAATGAAAGCCAAATCTAAATTCTATCCGCAACTCACCCCGGGAAATAAAATTGACATGTTCCAGGAAGCAGTGACTCATGACCTTTACAAGATCACAAAAACTAATTGTCGAGACAATCTATCTGCCAAAGAAAGAGATGCTTTAATCTCTCTAAAAAAGGATCAAAGTTTTTAGATCAAAACAGCAGACAAAGGGGGAAACGTGGTCCTATGGGACAGGGATCTGTATACCGCGGAGGCCACAGGGCAATTAAATGACCCCGAATACTATGAAAAATTAAACTCGAACCCCCTTCATCAAATCAAACGAGAACTTGACCACAAATTAAACCAATGGGAAAAAGATGGTTTAATAGACTTTGATGAAAAGAAATATTTGACAGTCGACTTCCCGAAAATGGCAACAATCTACTTTTTGCCCAAAATACATACAAACCCCATGAACCCACCAGGGAGACCCATCGTGTCAGCCAAGGGGTCTTTGCTTGAACCTCTAGCCAACTACATTGACCATTATCTGAATCCATATGTACAACAGCTCAAATCGTACATAAAAGATACGACCGAATTCTTGTGCACGTTAAATGAATTGACATGGCAACCCAACTTCCTAATGATCACCATGGATGTAACAGCACTATACACCAACATTGACAATGACTTAGGTGTAAATGCATGCAAACACTTTCTTCAGGAACGCAACATCCATTATAGAGACCACAACAATATGCTTTTGAATATGATCCAAACAGCACTCACAAACAATATCTTTCTCTTTGGCGAATCGATATATCGCCCAAAAAATGGAGCGGCGATGGGTTTCTCCTTTAGCCCAAGCTATGCTTGTATAGCAATGGGCTGGTGGGAGGAAACAAAAGCTTGGAGCGAGAGAAATGATGAGTACTCCCAACATATCGTCACATGGAAAAGATTTATTGACGACTTATTTATAGTGTGGAATGGCAGTGAGGCAAAGTTTCTGGAATACTTTGAAATATTGAACACAAACACATCGTGTCTGAGGTTTACATACACCATAAACAAATCGAAAGCCATCTTCCTAGACACTGAAGTGTACATAAAAGACAATTGTATAGAAACAACCCTTCACCGCAAAAACACAGCTACAAATGCTACTCTGGAAGCAACAAGCTTTCACCAGCAATCGTTAATAACAAGCATACCATACAGTGAATTCCTCCGTCTGAGAAGAATCTGCAGTGAGGAAAAAGAATGGAACAAACAGAGCAACAACACCATGAAACGCTTTGAAAAAAGAAAGTACAACAAAAAAATGGTCCAAAAATGTTGGGAGAGAGCCAATCAAAAATCAAGAACAGAATGTCTACAACAAAAAACACCCAAAACACATCAAGAGGAGGAACCAATCAGATTGATCCTAAATTACAGCCAAGAATCAAAAAAAATAAATCAAATCCTGAAAAAGAACTGGAAAATTCTACAACTGGATCCAGTAATTGGCAAAAAAAATGGGTACCCATCCGGTCATTACCTATAGAAGGGCCAGAAATTTACAAGATCAACTGATTCACAGTCATTACAAAAAATCGTCCCAAAAAAAAGTCTGGTTAAGAACAAAGGGCTTTGTCAAATGTTACAATTGCAAGGCATGGGAAATTGCGAAACCCACGACAGAAGTAAAGATGCCAAACAAAAAGACATGGGAGATCAGGGAATGCATCACATGCAACAGTCAATATACAATTTATATGATTGAATGCCCCTGTAAACTCAGATACATAGGCAGCACAATTTGCGAGCTCAAAAAACGTATCTTGGAGCATGCCCGTGCAACAACACACAGAGACAGAAGCAACGCAGTTGCAAAACACATGGAGACCCACCACAACAGGGACTGGAAACTTTTACGTTTTTGGGGCATAGAAACGATGACCCTGTCTGACAGAGGTGGACATAATGAAAAACAATTACGGCAAAAGGAATCAAGACACATCTTGAACTTTAGGACAATGACCCCATTTGGTCTTAACCAATCGGAAGAACTATATATACATCTGTAAATGTAAATCTAAACAGAATTTGTGACCAGAAATCCTTAAAAAGCAGCATCACGTTGAGAGACCACTTGTACTAATTTTAACAATTTTTGTAATTTTTTATCACTACTTGCAATGCCACACACACCGTTCAACAACGGATAAACCACTAATTAACTAAAAGCCCCATTACCGTTAAAAGAAAATTTAATATGCCCATTGGAGGGCGGATAACATTCACATAAATAAAAGATAAACAAACGCACACATTGATTAACTATCACATGTTATGGCACGCACCAAAACAATCCCACAGCCCACTGGAGGGCAGCATTTCTCGTAATACAAACACATTGCTTTACCATTTTGGGTTTTGAAACCCATTTACACAATGCAACTTTATAAATACATTCGTTTCCCTTAACAAAAGCACAGTGTGAAGTAACAATGCACTACACGATCTGGAAGCCCACTGGAGGGCGGTAACATTTGACAAACAACACCCTGGTAAAATTAATTGTTTAAAATGAACATAATTATGTGTTTTGTGCCTAAAACAAATAACGCTGCAACAAAGGGTACAAAATTATTGTGATGTAATACAATGTATTTGCTTAACGGTGCACTACATCACCCACAACTCCAAGAGGAATCACACTGAGGTATAATGATCAGGTGATGGTGGCGACGCCCCTAGGGGGAGTGACTTTGCTTCTGTTTGAAATTTGGATTGTGTTTATAAGTTGTGGCAAAGCTTCTTTTCAAACTAACCGTGACCAAGACAGCGGAGGCTGTCGAAACGCGTTGGTTTTTGCCTTGATTTTGACACCAAATGGATTATAAATAAAACGAACTTCAAGTAAACCTTGTGGATTTGAATTGGGTTTTCCTGGGACTCCACGATATCCTCTGGCGGAGGAATCTTTGTTTGGAATAATTTAGCGGGCGGGCTCAAACGCAGGAGTACCGCGGCCACATTCTGCAGTGCCGAAATGGGGAAGAGAGCGAGCCATACAGCGTGATATATATATATATATATATATATATGTATATTCACTGAAAAAACCATAGGTTTCAGCCATGTTGTAGTTAGGAATTAGCATTTAAAAAACCTTAGAAATTCACTGAAAAAAACATAGGTTTCACACATGTTATAGTTAGCTAGACATTTCACTCATACAAAACCATTGAAATTCCCCCGTTATAGTTAGTTCAGCTAACTATAACTTGCGCGCCCGCAATGCACTGCTGATGACGTCACATATTACATCACTCATGACATGGTCAGTGACATCACTCATGACATCACTCATGACATCTCAAATGACTTCACTGATGACATCACTGATGACATCATCCTTGTGAAAGAGTGGCAGACCTCCTCTCACCCTAATATAACCTTTGATACACACATTCAAAAATAGAAACTACAATTGTTTTTTAAAAGGTTTTGTAAATGAAAATTTTAAAATGTATTAATTATTATATTTCTTTCTTTTATAGTAATTTCCTACATTTTTATTATAAATACTTATATTTATTTTATTTTTAAAGTTACATTTCATATTTTTAATGTAAAATAATAACAAAAGTAAATTCAAAAAGAATACACTGCTAGTGAAACTGCCTGGGTGAATTTGTAAGTGTTTGTTAGAGGCAGATTTACAACACCCTTGTGCGTCTTTTACATCGCCGTTGCATCACTTTTCGGATGAAGCGGTGGTGCAAAAGATGCGCCATGGTATGTGGTATTTAGAATGTGATGTATCTGGGAGGTGCGTCACATTGTAAATCCCTGTACCAGAAGGAGACATTCCTACATGTGGGGGGGGGGGCGTTCTGGCGCAGGAACACCTCCTAAAAGTGGCTGAGTGAAATCTACAATATTTCACTTTTGGGCTCATGCTGTGTCAAAACCCTGCACTACCTTGAAGCAGGTGTAAGGATTGACACAGCAGTTTGAGCATAGGGCTCCCTGAGCATTACTGCAGTTGCGTTGCACTTGCAACATAACTCAAACAATGCGCCACCTTTACAGTACAGATACATCACATATATGTGCCATTTTTGTCCCATGGTACACCGCATTGTAAATTCAGCGCATCCATGGTGGTGGTGTCACGGAGTACAATAACTGACATATTCCTGGGGATATGCCAGTTATTGTATATGTGCCAATTAGTGTTTTAATGTAGTGAATGGATTACTGCATACCGATGAATGAGTCACTACAAAACTAAAACAACAGTGTCAGAGTGTTTGGTGGAAGTGTAAGGATACAAACTGGTAAATTGAACTTATAAAAGACAAATCTGCAAGTACATAGAAGACTGCAAACATAGTCTATACGGGTTTGAAGCAGTCTATGCCCTAAGGCCTATTTTAATGCATGAGTACTTATGTAGTGAGTGGATGATTACAGTTCTGCAAGGAAAGAGCCTAATTGAATTTATAACAGCCTCAGTGTTACCACAGTATACACATAAACACATACTGCTGAATGGCTCACTACAATATTGAAACAGTAGTGTGAGAATGTTTGCTGGAAGTGTAAGGATACACATTGAGGAATTGAACCTATAAAACTTACGTTTGCTGGGGCATAGAACAGTGCATGCACAGTGTATAGGGGTTTGAAACACTCTATGGACTAAGGCCTGTTTTAATTCATGAGTATCTAGATAGTGACTGGATCATTACAGTTCTGCAAATAAAGTTGCTCACAAAATTTATTACAGCTTCAGTTTTACCATGCTACAATGGAAAAGAACATACTGCTGACTGGCTCACTACAATACTAAAACAGCAGTGTCAGAGTGTTTGGAGGAAGTCTATGGATACAGACTGGGGACTTGAAGGCATAAAACACAAGTTTACAGGTGCATACAAGACTGCATATATACTCCATACGGATTTTAAGCAATCCATACCCTCAGACCCACTTTGCATATTTTAAATCAATACAAACATTTAAAGAATATATAACTGAATCTATAAGTGCTTCACGTTTAGTACAATAAATGCATTAGTAGATAGTGCTCAAACCTTTATTATTTAAAAAAATGTATTCTTGTAACATCTCATAATTTAACACACATTCCAATACAAGTTCATCAGATATGTCATTCAGATCAATTCACTCGTTAGCAGTTTCTGAATTAATTTGTTCTAAAATTTCAACATAAGTTAATACTTCCAGAAAATCTCCATCAAAGCTTTCGTCTTTGATATCACACCTCATGTCTGCAGCACTAAATTCCCCTTCTTCACTCTCATTGCCTGTGACAGATACGATTAGTTCTTCAATTATACTCAAGGTAATATCCAACATCTCCTCACTATGATGCTGTTCTCTTCCCATAATTTTTCCTTTATGTTCTTGCTCCTTGTATGAAACTATAAACAGTTAATTTTATCACTTTTCGTAATATATAATACAAAACTCCAGTTTTTACCTATTTTGGCCTACAAAAAATATTATATAAATACTATTATATAATTTATTTATTTATTTATTTATTTTAAAGCTTATAAAGCGCACGGCTACCCCTGAAGGGGTGTCCCGGCGCTGTAGACCACATGCAGGAAAAGCAGGAGCACAACCTAAGCAGAGGAAAACAGCCAGGTCTTCAATCGGTTGCGGAAGAGTGATTCAGATGGAGAGAACCTCAGGTCAAGAGGGAGATTGTTCCAGAGCTTAGCCGTCATAACTGTGAAACCTCTTCCTCCCATTCTGGATCGGCGGAACCTGGGTACAATGAGGCGACGTAGGTTATTAGACCGTAAAGATCTAGTAGATTGGGAAAGCACAAGTCTCTTTTGTAAGTAGCTTGGTCCAGACCCGCCCAGGGCCCGAAAGGCTAGAGTCAGCATTTTGAACTGGATGCGACTAGAGATAGGTAGCCAGTGCAGCTTTTTGCGGTAAGCTGCAACCGACTGACGGTAAGGGATATTGCCAATCAACCTAGCTGCCGCATTCTGGACGATCTGCAGTCGCTCAATTTGATACAAGGGAGCCCCAGCATAAAGACTGTTGCCATAATCTAGATGGGAAGTAACTAGGGCCTGAGTGACTGTTCGGCGAGCATCGATGGGCAAAAATGGAAAGATTTTTTTCATCATGCGCAGTTTCCAAAAACAGGTCGCAGTAACCTTGTTTATTTGGGCTTTGCAGGAAAGGGCGTCATCGAATTGAAAGCCCAGATTGCGCACCGTTTGGACAGGAGTGGGAGGGGGGTTAAGCACCGATGGCCACCACAATTTGGGGGGTAATGGGCTTTTCTGATTCAAAAACAAGACCTCCGTCTTATCGGTATTGAGTCTTAGATGATTCACAGTCATCCAAGAACAAATTTCGCCAAGACAGTGTCTAAAGTTGGTGAAGCTATAGTCAGAGTGATCTCTAAAAGAAAACATCAGCTGGGTATCATCAGCATACGAGATCACTCTGACCCCCTAGACTCAACCACCTTAGCCAGTGGGGCCAGGTAGAGATTAAAAAATAGGGGACTTAACGCAGAGCCCTGCGGGACTCCACAGACAAGGGGCTTACACTCGGATTGGAGTGTGCTAAGGAGAACCCTCTGCGTTCTTCCCTTAAGAAAGGAATTAATCCATGACAAGGCAGAACCCCCAATCCGATCTGTTGCAGGCGATCTAACAATATATTATGGGAGACCGTATCGAATGCGGCGGATAGGTCGAGGAGGACCAACATGGCCTCCTCGCCCCCATCCACCCATTCTCGGATGGTCTCAGAGACCTCCAGAAGCGCTGTCTCAGTACTGAACCCAGTTCTGAAACCCGACTGGGAATCATGTAGTAAGGAATTAGTCTCCAGATAGTCTGCAAGTTGCAATTGAACTGCTTTTTCCAAAACCTTCGCTGGTTTAGGAAGGAGGGAAATTGGGCGGTAATTACAGAATTGGGCCAGGTCTGCATCAGCCTTCTTTAAAATGGGGACTAACATGGCCTCCTTCCAAGCCGTTGGAAATTGGCCCAGATGTAATGAGGAGTTCGAAATAGAAATAAGGGGCTCAATCAAAAGAGGAGCAAGGTTACTCAGTACCTTGGGCGGGACTGTATCCAAAGGAGAGCCAGATTTACACTGAATAAGTAATTTAAGTGCCGTGTCAGTAGTAAGATCTCTAAAAGCCATCAGAGATGGTGCGATAGAATCCTTGCTCTCAGAAATAATAGGGGATAATACAGATGGGAGAGCAAGAGGGAAGGAGGACGTAATTTTCTCAATTTTATCTTGAAAAAAGTCTGACAAGCCATCGCATAGACTCTGATTAGCAGGGTTCTGAGGAGACAAAGCCGGAGGTTTAACAAAGTCTTTCACAATATTAAAGAGAGTTTTTGTGGAATTCTCTGCGTTTTTAATTTGTAAGGCAAATAATTCTCTCATTGTGGACTTTTTTAATTTAATGAAATTCTTTAAAGCAGCTTTATAAGTGCTTTTAGCTTCTGGATTATAGCAGAGTCGCCAACTGCGCTCTAATTTTTTACAGCGGCTTTTTTCCTCTCGCAGCGCTGGGGAGAACCATGGGGCAGAAGGGCGGGATCTTACAGTGGATGTAGGCTGTAAGGGGGCAATGACCTCAATGGCCGATGAAAGGGCTAAATTACAGTTGCATCGATGTCATCAGTGAATGGGTCCAGAGGGCAGGAGAAAGCAGGTTTTAATGTCAGGCAATTAACTAAGTGCCATTTCCTCCTGTAATCCCTACCCTGTACCACCGGGTTAGAAACCACCGGGAACAGAAGGTCAAACGGGAGAAGAAAATGGTCGGACCAGGTAAGGGGAAGGAAAGTATGGACTGTGGTACCAGGGATATTAGAGAAAATTAGATCCAGGGTGTGGCCCGCCTTATGCGTCGGGCCCTGGGATAGTTGTGGCAAACCCAAACTGTGCATAGTTTCTAATAGTTGCGTAGCCTGAGCGCAAGAGGGCTCTTCAGCGTGCAGGTTGAAATCACCTAAAACTAAAAAGTGAGGGTGTTTGAGGGATAGATCCACCATAAGATGTATAAGCTGCATTAATGAAGAGGCAGAAGCCCTGGGGGGATTATAAACCAGGATACCAGTCAGAAAGACTGCAGCTGAATCCGCGATGGTGAAATGGATGGCTTCAATCAGCCCAATATTTGGCAATTTTTTTATATTCAGTCGTAAATGAGATTTAAGAATAATAGCAAGGCCACCACCCGTTTTTCCTTCTCGGTTTATACCCATAAAAAGGTAGCCAGGGGGGGTGGCTAGGTGAATGTCAGGGTTGGAGAAGTCTTTTAACCAAGATTCTGTAAGAAACAGAATGTCCCAACCCTGAGAAACCAGTAATGTCCAGATTTCACTTGCATGGCGAGGGAGCGTGCGGCAGTTAACCAGTCCTGCCCTCAGTTTAAGTGGGGAGTAAGTACCATTAGATGGGGATGCAGGAGTGAATGCACGTCTACCCCAAAGAGGGATAGTCAGGCCACAAAGGGAACAGTTATAACTACTAACTTCCGACGAGCATGGGGGGCAGCAAGCGAGTGGAGAGCAGGTGTTAGAGCTGAGCATTATAAGTTGCTCTCTAGTCCAGCGTATCGAGCCCGTGATAGGAAAATGGGCAGGGGGACAGGCCCTGGGCCCGGAACAGGCGCGGACGGGAAGTCTGACACTTTTCATGCATTGCGAGCTGGACCGCTACCCTGCCTTCCCGCAATATGGCGTCGGCTGTTGTGTGCGTACCGGCGTCAGCACCTCAATTCGGCTGCGCCGGTAAGCAGTATCATGCGGGAGACCCTAGAGGCGACGTAAGTCTCACCTACAGAGTCGGCTTGCCGCAAATTAAAATAGCACCCACATAAAATATTTACAATTTTTAAAAGTGAGATTCAATAAAGGTTAGCACAATCATGCAATCTGATAGGCAAGAAGAGAAGAATGCCCCCGGCTTCCGCCTCAGGGGAAAGAAAGCTATGGTCTGCTCACCGACTGATAATTCCACCCTTAAGTAAAGTGGGAGGGCGGGAGTCGTCCAAGAGCTGGACCGCTACCCTGCCTTCCTGCAATATGGCGTCGGCTGTTGTGTGCGTACCGGCGTCAGCACCTCAATTCGGCTGCGCCGGTAAGCAGTATCATGCGGAAGACCCTAGAGGCGACGTAAGTCTCACCTACAGAGTCGGCTTGCCGCAAATTAAAATAGCACCCACATAAAATATTTACAATTTTTAAAAGTGAGATTCAATAAAGGTTAGCACAATCATGCAATCTGATAGGCAAGAAGAGAAGAATGCCCCCGGCTTCCGCCTCAGGGGAAAACAAGCTATTCCATTAATAGAGTTTTAGTCCTTTGCAAAGTTATAAAAATATAATTACTTATAGATATCCTGTTCTTAGCTTTTCTTAAATTTTGAAACCAGGCACACCTCATGACTATAGGAAAAGACTCAGGCAAATATAGTAAAATGCACTACTAAAAAATGTAGAATAGGTCTATTCACCATACCCATTCCAAAAGAGTAAATGTGTTTTAGTAAAATGCAAAAGATACTATTCATTGTCCTGAATAACACTGTGTATATGTGTATATTTAGGCATCATTATCACACTACTTTTTGAATATTTCATGTGTTTACTCTATCTCTATTCCTCATCTATAACTTAGTCTAACCCTACTATTTACCTACCCATTCTACTTTCGAACTTGCCTCTCCTCTAGTATTTATCTGCAACCCGTAGCTTGTGGTTCGTTATTTTTCTCACAGCTTATAACCTATAATTACGTAACAGTCATTAACCTAGGCATCTCAGTTTATTGTCTTATATTTATATTATTAATTGCCTTGTGTTCTTCTACTAACCTTTCTTTCTGCAGTTGCTTGTTATCCATTCTGTCAATCCTTGAATATCTTGTGTTTTCCACTAATGTTCCTTCTTAATTCAACAGTGTTTCTGGTATTCCTTACTCACTGTGTTCTTTTCCCTTAAGACCTTGCTTATCACAAATTTTATTGGTTCTTGTTTTAGGTTAGAGAAAATACATCGAGTGAATATATTCAATATTCTCTATAATGTCAGGTAAGTTTAGTCACTCAGTAACTTGTCATACGATTATTTTCCAAGAATATACCTTTGTCAACTATAAGGTATCGGTTAGGTTTCATGTATGGCTTCTTGCTCTCTCTGCTCTTGCTGAACACGACTGACTCTGTCTGCTCTGAAGGAGCCGCGACGGGAAAATCAACCGCTGTGCAATGTGCAGGCTTCTTCCAACTCGGAAGCTGAATTCTAGTTGCGGGCACGATAACTAATGTTAACCGGGAACCTTCTTTAACTCTCTCACAAATATTTGTGCTTTTCTTCAGGAATATCTATGAAGCAATTGAAAACGGGTCTGAACTCAGGAACGTCTTAGGTGAAATGCACACTCGTTAAGGAGCGCGCCTCACCAAGGATTCCCACAGGTGTGTGGTAAATACTAGACCACCACCGTGTCTTTCCTCAAGGCGGCCATCTTAGAATTCCTCTGTTACACTAAAGCACTCCAAGTATATTTCCTTGCGGATTCTTCATCTCTCCTGCAGCAGCTAGGGTTTAGATAAGTCATTATCGTATCCATTGATTGATGAGGGGTTCTGACAGGTACACTCAGTATATAATTTTTTTAAATATCTTTAAAAGATACAAACCATCTTTACACACTTACCTTCTCCATCCATGTTTTGTTACTTCAGCTCAATTGAAGCACATTCCATCGACCATTTTCAACAGTAAATTGTACTTACCTTAAGCATATTACATAATAAAGAAATTATATATTATAAAATTACCATCTGTGGAAGACACAAAAAATACAGTTACAATATATCTGTAGAACTCAATAGTACTCATCACATAACAGCGGGCAAAAAAAGACAATCAATAAGATTATCTTATAAAAAAAACATTCAACATTCTCATTAACAATCTAAAAAATAGAAATAAAACATATCTTAAATGTTTTTTTATAATAGCAATTTCTTACGTAAATATGACACATCTCAAACGATCATAACATAACAAAACATTATGATTAATTTTCATACACTGTAAATAATATTACTTACAAATATATGCTGACAAAATATATAACAACAAGTCCTTTATGGTTTCATTTACTTTTCCACGTGGCCAAATAGTATGCGTCAAATCCTTAGTTTGGAAATTGTTCAATAGTAATCCTGAGCGTCTGCATCCCAGCCTTCTGATCCAAAACCACCGACATCATTTGCTCTGTCCCCCAGTGCTCATCCCTCAACCCGACGCTATTCAACATCTACATGGCCACCATCACACAAGTAGCCCACCATCACAACCTCAACATCATCTCCTACATCGACGACACTAAGCTCATCCTCTTCCTCACCAAGAATCCACATACCACCAAAAGCAACCTCCACGACACAATGAAGGACATCACCAACTACATAAAGAGTAGCTCTCTAAAAATGAAGTCTCACAAAATGAAAGTACTCATCCTCAGACCCACCCCCTCAGTCTCGGATGACTCCTGCTAGCTCACTATACTGTGGACAGTACCAACACCTACCAACTATGTCCACAACCTACGATTCATCCTAAACTCATCCCTCTCCATGTGTCAGCAAGTCTACACGTCTCCTCGTACTGCCATAACAACCTCCACATGCTCTGCACCAGTTACAAGTGGATCCTTACCAAAAGAAGAAGAACACTGACACAGTCCCTCATCAGCAGTAGACTACACTGTGGCAAAACACTCTAGACATGAATTCCAGCCAAACACCTACAACAACTACAACAAATTCAAAAGACCACCACCTGACTGATTATGAATGTTCCCTGCTGCAGCCACATCACTCACCACCTAATACACCTACACTGCCTCAATATCAACAAGAGGATCACCTTCAACCTCCTCACGCTCACTTACAAAATACTCTACAACACCAGACTAATGTACCTTAACAACAGTAATCCTAAAAGGCCAACTTTTGAACTTAAAATTTTGGCTATAAAAATATTAGGTAAGAATTTGCTAACTCTTTAAATAAACAGTGTAATGTCCAGTTGTTGTAGAAGGTCCATCATGAAAAATAATTGTAACAGCTACAAAAGTTCTTCCTGATATTGAAACTTGACCAGCAACAACATTTTTAATTAAAGTTTCCAATTTTCTTCAATCAGCTCTACAACGTTGCATCATTAAAATTACATACTGTCCATATCTTTGTTTAAACAATGTTGATGACATTTCGGATTTACATTGGCTACACTCCATGTTTTGACTTGCTCCTCTAATTAGATTGTTAAAAGACACTGATTCACAGTCAGGTCAAGTCAAATATATGAATCTTTCAGTGTCTATGTTAGTACTACATGTAAACAAACAGTTTTGACAGGCATGTTGCCATTTATAAGAAAGGCCAAAAAGGTTTTCAATATCTATACCTTCATCTTCCAGTACACCATTCATAAACGTAAAAAATTCCTGACAATCTTGTTTTTTTTAATTGAGATTTATGTCAGCAGACAGATACATGATAGCTCAATCCTGAAAACAATAGTCTTTAAAGTACAATTAAAGTACATGATAAATATACAGATTAAATACAGCTTGCAAGCAATCCACACTATTACCTTACTACTTGGCCTTTTGTGTCTATACATTTAGAGATCATAAAATATAATATAATACTTTGTTTCCATACTTTTCTTCATATTACGAACCTATCCACTTTGAGATAGAGTGCCACAATTTGCCCCCCTGTTCTTTCCTTCTAATACCCTTAGTTCTGTATAGTGCCATCTCAAGATGATATATAGAAAGCAGTCTAGTTTGCCAACTAATAAAAATTGGCGGTACCTCATCCAGCCATTGAGAGGTAATACATAAACGAAAGATGGCCATACAGATAAACAAAAATCCCTGTTCAGCGGGCGAACAATTATTCAACACATTTTCTTGGCACCCAAATATTACCAGTGTTGGTGATATTTGTATTGGTATGCATAGAATGACCGTAATAAAGTCCTCTACATCTTTAATAAATTTGGAAAGCTTAACACAGGAAAAAAACATATGGGTAGCATCAGCCGCATATAAACCACATCGATTACAACTGGTCCCCCTACCCGAATTCCATTAGGCCAATTTCCCAGGTGTGTAATATAGTCCAAAAATTGTCATAAAATGCTGAGACTTTAAGGGGCCATTGAAAAGGACATTAGTCGCAAGCTCGATACTTCTTGTGAGGTTAACCCCCTCCAATCCTTTATTAATCCATTTTCTCTCGCATACTTCTAGATCATCCTCCATTTTAGCCATGAATAGTTGGTAGAGAAGACCTATCTTGGCCCTTTTTCTAAGTGCTTCCACAATCTCAATTTTATTTAATATGATCACATTCTTATTTAATTTCTGTTCACAAAAGCTACGAACTTGAAGGTATTTAAAAAAATCCCTACGGTCTAAGTTGTACTTCTGCTGTAAAAATTCAAATGAAACAAAGTGCGTACCCTGATAGAAATCCCCAAAGTGACGAATACCCAGATTGTGCCATCTTACCATTACAAAATCACAAAAAATCTCAGGTAACATAGAGGAATTTTGAATAGGGGTATAAACACTCAAATTTGGGCCTATCCCTAATTTTTGGTTTGTTTTCCTCCATATTGCATATGCTGCAATAACAGGCTTAAATTTCTTTTTTTATTTTTATTTCTTGGTTCAATTATACGATTTAAGCACTGCTTTGCTTCTGATCCCAAAAGCATCTCATAGATCGAGGGGGCAGCAAAGTCTGGTGTTGGGTCTTCCGGCAAAATTAACACCCCCATATATTGCAATATGGCAGTCCAAAGGTAAAGTTGAAAATCGGGGACCGCCCAACCTCCTCTCTCTCTAGATAAAATACATATTTTCAGAGTCCATCTGGCTCGGTGATAGCCCCAAAGAAACCTTGAGCACATTCTCTCAATTCGAGCGAAAAAAAAATTCCTGACAATCTTGCTGAATATTCTGCGTAAATTGACTAGAACCAGAACATATGTCCAAAACATTTTGAATACCAGAAACACTTTGTATTTTACTTTTATCACTACTACATTTCTCATAAACAGAATACAACAATGAATAGAATCTTTCGTCCTTATTTTCAACAATTTGCTGTTGCAAACTTTCAAGAACAAAAACAACATTAACAACTACATCAGCATAGCAGTTGACACCACAACTATTTTCAAACTGATAACCAACATTCTCTTCAACACTATCCTTTTTCTTTTTGCTTGCAGGCGCAGCTTCATATTGTTTTTTTTCTTTCTCTACAGTTTTACTACAGATATTTTCAAATCTTCTTTTTCTACCTACCACACGCTTTTCAAATACTGGATATTGACTTAAATTGGGTGCATATTCTCTTCTTAACCTATTATACTCTTTCACACAATTTTCATATACACTAAGCTTTGTCTCATCAAAATCAATCAAGTACAATCCAGATCAAGTTCTGACTCGAGACAAAGCAACATCTGCCATACCCTCTTTAAACATGGTACTTCCAATATTCACTAAAGCACTATCTGCACTTAAACCTTGAGATTTATGAATGGTCACTGCATATGCCAAACAAACAGGAAACTGTTTTCTGCGTACATACAAATCTTTCACAAGCAAAAACCGAGATGAAAAACGACTAAATTGTTGTACTTCAGCAATTTAATTACATTTGATTTTCAAAAATTCAATCCCATCTCTATTTACATATTTAACAAAATCAACAATTTTACCCATTGCTCCGTTTACTAAACCTTTTTCCACATTCAAACTACATCGTAAAATTACCCTACAGTTTACACATGAATACAAATTCTTTTCTAAACTAGCAGTTTTACTTATCGATTTCTCTAAAAATCCAATTTCCTCTTCAACTTTTCAGTCAAAATAATAGTGATTCCTTCATGTTCTATTTTATCAATAGCTTCCGATTTTATAATTTCTTCATTTTCCAACTTTAACATTTCTTCATTGAATATAGAACATTCATGTAGTGTTGGCATTAAGCAGATTACAGATTTTGTTATGCAATTCTCATGTATATTTTCTCTGGGACAATATTTTCATTTGTAAACAAATTGGAAAGTAATCATCTCTGTAAAGCTTGTTTGCCATGTTCAGTCATTTTTCCAATTCCTATATCTTGAAGAATAGTTCCATAATCAGCATCATTTGCCTGTCGCATATTTGTAATAAGTTCCATATACTCAAAATATGACCAAATATTTATATTTCCAATGTTCCCCAAAGACTTTCTGGTATCTTAATGCGACAGTGTTTCAAACACTGGCTGTCCTTTTATTTTTTTATTTTTTTTAATTTTTTATTGAACAAGGAAGACATTGACTGTCCTTTTACCGGAGTAAGTTGTAGAAGATCTCCAAAAACTATGACGTGTTTTCCTCCGAATAATATGTCATACTCTGTTTTAAGAATTTGCTGCATTCTTAAATGCACAAAAGCAAGCATTAAGTTTCATACCATGCTTACCTCATCAATAATGAGAAGTTTCATTTTCCTCAAGACTCTTGACACTTCACAAGAAGCTTCTCCAGATAGCTTGTGGTATTCTAATTTATTTTCATGCTCTACTGGTAGCATTAATAAACGATATAAAGTAATTCCTTTAATATTGTGGGCTGCTAATCCAGTTGGAGCAGTGACAACACAAGATAAATGTGACTCAGTTGTTTTCTGTAGAAACGTTGTAATTACTTTAATTAAAAAACGTTTGCCTGTTCCAGCTTGTCCACTCCCGTACATTCGGATAGGTTCAAATGATGAGCAAGAGCATTCTTTCTTCTAATGAAGTAATCCATGGTCAATCTGTTCTCTCACTTGCTCATATATTTCTTTCTGCTCAAGATTTAGTTGTCCTTCCAAGTTTCCTAAGTTTGTTACATCTTCTTGACCTTGATACATTGCTGTTTCTACCTCTTCCATAGCAGTTGCTGCTTCATGTAGAACAATTGCTTCTCCTAGTGGGTCCTGACTCAATGGAGTAGAAGTTTGACTGTCTTGAGAACTGTCTCTAGCAATCTCAGCTGCAATTCTACCTTCTTGCTCTATTTCGTCATTCAACATTTTCACATAATTAGCAAAAACAGGACATTCTATAGTATCTTTAGTTGCATTGAAGGAATCTTCATAGCTCTCGAAATCTCCAAGTAATTCCAATTCTGAACGCCATGGCATGAAAAGTTGCAAAAGAGCTAAATAGTAAAATTCCCTTTTGTCAGGTTTTTCGCAACTCAATTTACGGTGATTAATCAAATGTCCTTTTCTTTGTTTCACCAGACATCCTTCAGAACCAATAACGGCATATATACCATTATTATTGATTTCAGTAATATTCAGTTTAAATAGTTTTGCAGCACTTCATAGAGACAAATGTTCTCAAGATAATGACTTCTATTTGGATAATATGTATCCAACATATTTGTTTTCACAATATCTGTACTTTCTGGCTCTTTTTCGGTTTGGCATTAAGCCGATTACAGATTTGCTTTTCTGCAATTTCCATGTATATTTTCTCTGGGCCAATATTTTCATTTGGAAACAAATTGTAAAGTAATTGTCTCTGTAAAGCTTGTTAGCCATGTTCAGTCATTTTTCCAATTCCTATATACCTATAACTGGGTTTCGTGTTGCAGCAAGACCTAGACTCACCCAAATGATTCTTCTAGATTTGGAATATAGACTTGCAGATGATAACCGATCCGAGCATTCATACGCTCCAATTTCTCGATGAGCTAACATCTTCAAACTGTAAGTATATAACTTCTTACTTAGACTCTTCTTATGGGAAATCTCTTCCCACATTTCCTTCAATTCCGTATTTTCTGATTTGTTATGTAGGATGTTACATATCCAGCAACAGCAATGGAATTGTCCGCAACATATTGAATATCCATATTAGCATTCCACATGGACAAAATGACTGGGTTATAGTCATTTATATATTTTGACTCTTCATTTCTTCCTAAGTTGTAGGTATTTTTTGGAGACTTTCTTGTGATAGTATATCGCAAAGATGACATAAAACTGTTCACTCTTCCTTGATATTACAGGTCGTGGAAATGCAAAACGGCATTTGGTGTAGAATTTGTCCCTAGATTTGTACTTTCGGCGACAGTATTTCCCACAACAATGGCTTTGGAATCATACGACTTGTTGTCTTAAGTCCTTATCTTGTGTACTTTTGGGTATATCACATGTAGCATATTCTTCAATAAAAGACAACACTGTATCATCTGAGTCTGTTCCAAATTCTGGAGCGTTTTTGATCCATATTAGCATGTGTATGTGAGGTGCACCTCTTACTTGATACTCCTTTCTCCAAAATAATTCCAGAACCGCGGAGGATTTTTTTTATTGGTGATAAAAGACATCATAGCTTCAAATCTATGATTGAAATACCTGCATACATTAACTGGATCGAAAGAGCAAAATTCTCCAGGTGTCTTGTATTCAATATTTAGTATATTTGGATTTGCCTCTCGAAGAAATTGAAGTAAATCATCCCAGGCATATTCAGCACAGCTTAGAGTAAGGAACCGTGTAGGAGTTCCTAAGTTCCTTAGCATACATTTCAGTTCTCCATGACGATGGTACCAGTACTCATTAGTACCACACTGACACGCCATGAGATTAATTAGCTGAGATTCCAAAACATTATCTTTCTGCAGTACTTTATCCATAAATTCCTTTGCTGAAACATTTTGCAGATGTACACCTGTTTTCAATATATGGTTTACTGCATAAGAAAGTCCAGACAAATCACTCTCAAACAAAAGATGAAAAAAATACGGAATACATTGTCGAAATCTTGGATCTGCTGCATATAATCTTGATGTCCGGTATTCAGATGCAGGAATCTGCACAGGTCGGTCATCATATCGTACTCCTTTTCCTGTGGGAAACAATTGAGGGAAACAACGAGCTTCTAAGCTTTTTTCCCATACACTAATGGGACTTCCTTTTGCTTCTTTCATTTGGAATAACTCTATAGTATTCCCATCACTTCTTTAGAATGCAGTGGATGAACACTGTAATGTTCGTAGATTTCTTCAGTTCTGGACACATCCACTTATTCAATTTGTCCCGATGGCAAGTCAATATCTTCTTCTACAATTATTTCTTCTTCTCTCACATACACATTTCTGTAATATTTATTCTTTTTTTACCAGATACAACGTTGCCTTTTTCACTTTCCTAACATCCACTAATTCTTGCCAGATTTTCTTACTCTTAGTAGGAATGCCATTAACAAGAATAACTAAAGAGTCATCCTCTACATTTTCTACACCAATTGTTTCAATATTTTTCTTTAAATCTAGAGGCAAATGTACAACTCTTCCCTTTAATCCTCTCTGTAAATCAGAAGGAGGCAATTTACCTGTCTTAGGCTCCATACGAACAATAGCCTTAAATGGATGCACAAATTGAATAAGAATAGACGCATAGGTAATTAAATCCATCAGTTCAGAAGGAATATTTACCAACTCAAGATTATTATGCACAGCTCTAGCATGCATTTTGTTCTCGTCTAATTTGTTATAACAATATTTACAAATACGCTGATCAGAACCCAAATTAAAACAATTCTCTACCAACAAATAAGTTGCAAAATCCTTCCACTCATTATTATTTTCCTTTTCACTTGTTAAATACAGATCAACAGTCCTGGTCTGATTTTCATAATGAGTTCGTCGACAACACACACAACAATAATTTAGCTTTTCACCTGAAATCACCTTAAACTTTGTCATTTCTTGCTCAAAAGTTTCTGTTCTACAATGTTGTACATTCTCTTCTACATTTCCTATCTACTAATAACTACCTCAATTTCATCACAAACCTTATTTGCATTTGATACAGATCCATGCAAAAGAGCACTGTTCAACTTTTTTAACATTATAGCTGGACTTTTTGCATTTGCCTTGATAGACTGTATTTCGGTTCCTGAGGCAGAAGCCGGGAACGTGTAACTAGCGCTTTTTAAAAATTGATTTAGAATTGTTGGCATTTTATTTTGGCACTGATTTGGCATTTTGATACCCCGTGTGACACGCATTGCCCACTTTTCAATTCCTGGCCCCACAGCAGCCGATTAGGTGCTGCCTCGGAGCTAATCTTTGTTTTGCCGCCATCTTGGGTGAGTAAGAGGGCAAGCCGACTAGTTGCTCGGCCCTCCCACCCTGACCAGCATAAAAGTCGCGCTTTCCTTTGTGCGCGCAGCCTTGACAGACTGTATTTTGGTTCCTGAGGCGGAAGCCGGGAACGTGTAACTAGCGCTTTTTAAAAATTGATTTAGAATTGTTTGCATTTTATTTTGGCACTGATTTAGCATTTTAATACCCTGTGTGACACGCATTGCCCACATTTCAATTCCTGGCCCCACGGCAGCCGATTAGGTGCTGCCTCGGAGCTAATCTTTGTTTTGCCGCCATCTTAGGTTAGTAAGAGGGCGAGCCGACTAGTTGCTCGGCCCTCCCACCCTGACCATCATAAAATGCTCACCTCCCCCGGACGCGCAGCGGGCGTGCCGGTGGTGCACGAAGGCTCGCCAAAGGCGAGCCCGTCTGCGCCTGTCCGCGCCGGGCCTAGGGCCAGCCCCCCTGGCCCTTGCTCTACACCTCTATCTCCCTCCAGAGTCAACTATGATGCGGAGTTTATCAAAGCCCTCAATACTATTACTCACACCTGCAACCCCACCGATGTGGGTCATTTTAACTACTCTCCTTACACTTGTTCTAATTGTCCTTTTCATATCATGGACAGCCCTCATTTACTAGGTCCTTCTGAGACCAAATTCAATAAGTCCTCTAAAATAATTAAAGCTGCACTTCTTAATGTAAGATCACTTCCCAAACATAGATATGAAATAGCAAATATCATCGAGACTTGGAATTTAAATATCCTGTTCCTTATGAAAACCTGGGGTGACCAGGCTTGTAACCCTGACTTCACCACGGCCACGCCGGAGGGATTTACAAACATTAGACATGACAGACGTGTGAAAAAAGGAGGATAAATAGCGATAATACATCGCGATAACTACATCTTACGAACGGAGCCCCTAACTAGCAGTACATGTGAAGAAATTAACTTCACGTTTTTTACTCCATACTCTAGTTCATTTAGAGGGGTTTTGCTCTATCGACCCCCGGGTCCTCGCTCAGCATTTTTATCATCTCTGAGCAACCTCTTAGAACCTATAGCAGGAGAAAATAACTTCACCATCATAGGTGATTTTAATTTCCATCTAGACATGTGTGAAGACCCAGATACAATCACCCTCCTTGCTGAAATGGAAGCAGTAGGACTAACTCAACTGGTCCACTCTCCAACGCATTCTGCGGGTCATACGCTAGATGGAATATTTTCCAATCTCAACTCTCTTTTTATAGAGAAAACACTTCCCCTTACGTGGACTGATCACGCAGCTGTCGGTTTCAATATCTGCCCTCCTAATCCTCCGCCTACCACACCTTTTAACACCAACACATTTAAATCATGGAAAAGTATTAACCATGACAACTTTAATTATAAACTACACATGATACAAGATATCAACACTTCCAATCCAGAATTAGATGCTGCCACCTACACAACCTGCCTTCAGAGTATACTTGATGCTACAGTCCCCACGAAAAAAAGATCTGTTAACAGAACATCTAATTCAGCCCCTTGGTTCAATGAGAGCCTTAGGCTGGAAAAGCAGAACTGTAGATGGCAAGAACGCAAGTGGCGTAGAAATTACGATCTGAATGAAAAATCTGCAATAAAGAGAAATTAAGCAGATATAAACAAATGATTATTAGGCAAAAAAGCATATACTACAATAATCAAATCGAGTCAGCACAAGACTCGGTTAAGCAACTTTACCAGGTTGTCGCCCACCTTACAGGACAGGACAAAACCACCACCAAAGAGGCGTCCCATTCTATGTGTGATGCCCTCCCCATTTATTTTCAAGATAACATTTGTGACATCTACTCAAAATTTTATAAGCACACTAATGACATCATAAATCCCAATATTACCTCTGTTCCTATTATGAACAACGCACCTACTTTCTCTTTTAATCATGTCTCACCTGAACTAGTTCACAAATTTATGATGACCATCGATTCAGCCTCACCAGATGACCCTTGCCCTCCTACAATACTTAAATTGGCATCTGACATTATTTGCCATACACTCTCTAAAATTTATAATGCTATGTTCACTTCAGGTATTTTTCCTTCGATATGGAAGAAAACAGTAATCAAGCCACTTCTTAAAAAAAACACTCTAGATCCGTCCAATGTCACCAGCTACAGGCCAATAGCATGTCTTTCATTTCCAGCGAAAATCATAGAAAAAATCATGAATATCCAGATCTCTGAATTCATAGACGATAACAACTGTCTTGATGATTCTCAGTTCGGATTCAGAAAGGGTCATGGCACGGAGACTGCTTTAATAAAAGCATCCGATGAAATCAGAATGATTCTGGATGGAGGAGGTGCGGCAGTGCTCATAATGCTCGACCTTTCCGCGGCGTTTGACACGGTCGATCATACCATCTTGATCGACCGTGTCACAGGAACCGGAATTTCCAAGAGCGCCATATCCCTTCTGTCATTCTTTTTGGCCAATAGGGAACAATCTGAGACTATGGGTGGCTACTCATCCTGCCCTTTTTCTCTTCCCTGTGGTTTTCCCCAGGGATCCTCGCTAAGTCCAACACTTTTCAACATCTACGTGGCGGACTTGGCGAGGATCATCAAAGCTCATCGCCTAGCAGTTACATCTTACACTGACGATACTCAGCTTGTCCTGGCTATCAACAACAACGGACTGGAAGTAGCCAATAACTTCCAACAGGGAATGCATGCCATCAGCAATTGGATGAGTAAAAACTGTTTAAAGCTGAACTCGGATAAAACCGAGGTCATGGTATTTGGCAAACTCACTCCTATTTGGTCCCCCACTTGGTGGCCTCAAGACCTAGATCCTCCACCTGTTCCAGTCAACAAAGTGAGGAACTTGGGAGTGATCTTTGACAATAAACTTTCCTATATTCATCAGGCAAACTCCATAGTCTCTGCGTCTTTTTTCACATTAAAAATTATCAGAAAATTGCTACCCTATCTTCCCATAAACACCATAAAAACTCTGATTTCCACCTTGCTAATGTCCCGAGTTGATTATTGTAATGCCCTGTTGCTCAATGCTCAGGAGCAGGTATTAAACAAACTTCAGCTGGTGCAGAACGCAGCCCCAAGACTTGTCACCAGAACACCTAAATTTAAACCAATCTCAAATATCATTCGGAAACTCCATTGGTTACCGGTAAGACAAAGAATTAAATTCAAGGCTCTTCAAAACCATACATGAAAAAGGGCCAATCTTTCTAACACACTCCCTTTGTCCATATAGGCCAGTTCGCACTCTTCGATCCTCCAGGGCAAACCTTTTCGAGATAGCGAAAACAAAGAAGGCTACTTGGGGCGACAGATCTTTCTCGATTGCCACTGCTAAACTGTGGAATACCCTTCCTAATCTACTTAACTTAAGAGCATCCCAACCCTAACACTTTTTCGTAAACAATTAAAAACGTGGCTATTTAGTCAATAGATAGTGCCATTTACTAATACATACAGATATACTACGATCTCTGTCCAGCGCCGAGACACCTCCGGGTTTTCGGGCGCTCAACAAGTTGTATAAAATAAAAAAATAAAAAAATAAAAAT
Source organism: Lissotriton helveticus (assembly GCF_964261635.1). NCBI lineage: Eukaryota > Metazoa > Chordata > Amphibia > Caudata > Salamandridae > Lissotriton > Lissotriton helveticus. Next base: position 1,778,236,774 of record NC_136059.1, on the reverse strand, counting down.
AATACAATCTTCTGACTAATTTCCTCTTTTCAGAATGATGCACTGCTAACATCCTGAAATGGTGAAAAACACTTCGACCTACTTTTTTAGAAAGAGAAGCCAGAGAATGACCTTGCAAAACAGTATTTTCTCTCACTCTGCAAGGGTCTAGTCCTTGCAACATCTTAATCTTTTGTTTACACACTGTTCTGAGTATAGTTACGTAAGAAATTGCGTACAAAATCAATAGATTTTTGCTGTACACTGCAAATACTACTACAATTCTAAGTGTACACTGGAGCTTGAGGACGTCTCCCTAAAACTTCATCAACTAACACCTCTTCTGCATTTCTAGGAACAATTTTCTCTTTCTCAATAGGACAACCATGGCTAACATCATAAGCACGACCACTAGTGTCAACTGCATGCAACAAATCATTACCCTGAAAATAACTTTCTTCATTAAAAAAGGCTCAGAACTTGAACTATTTTTCCATTCACCCAAAAAAAACTCACAAAAATGACTTCTGTTAATTACTCTTCTCAACTTACTTTTGGCCTTCATTAAATGGATTGACTTATCTAGTGATCGAATTCTATTGATTACTAAAAAAAACAATTGTGTTTTCAATTCCAAAGCTTTCTCAACTACATTTTCTATACCTTTCTTCTTCTTATAAAATGTTTTTTACATCCCTTATTTTCTTTAATTAAATTTGAAACAACTCTGTTATAAAACATTTTTTTCCTAATTTTGATAAATTGATTTTTCCTCCTTTTACTATACACTATTTTTTCTGCAATTGACTTTCCATGATTGTTCACTTTCTTCTTCTTTTTCTTTTTCGTTGCAGACACACTAATATCATTTTTCCTTTTGTCCACACTACTCTTAGGGGCATATTACCAAGGGCCCTTATCGCCGCTTTAGCGGGACTTTTTCCTGCTACAGCGGCGATAATTTGATCGCCCTATTACCAAGCTGTCGCTAACACCAGTTAGCGACAGCTAATAGGCGATAGCAAGCATCTTGGGGCCCGCTTTGCATGTCAGCGATATTTATCGCTAATGACATGCAAAGTGGGCGTGCCAAGATGTTAGCGACTGAAAACAGTCGCTAACATCGCTATCTCCTATTACCTACAAAGGCGTAGTTTTGGAAATATTCGCGCTAAGCGCGAATATCTCCAAAAGCTAACACCTGCCCAGAGCAGTTCTTAGCCATGTTATCCAATGGGAGGTAGATAACATGGCTAAGAGCATTGTCACGATAATGTGTGAATATCGCGGTATTTCCAGCGATATTCACGCATTTCGAATGATTTTTATTGTTTTTGAGATAAACCTTGAAGATAGCAAGGTATCTCAGCGATAAAAATCGTCGTAGCGCGGCGATAAAATTATTCCCGCTAACCCTGCTTAGCGATAAAAATTGCAATTGCTAGGTAATATGCTCCTCAGTCTTTAATATTTTCCTCACAAAAGTGTTCCTTCTCTTACCAGCACTTTTTTTCTTTTTCTTAACACATGGTTCTTCATGAACATTTTGTGGATGACTTCTCTTCAAATAAACACCTTTCTTTCGTTGTTTCCTTCTATTAAAAAAATATATATATAACATTACAAAAATAAATATATGAAATATTCTATAATATTACTTATAACAACAGAGGCAGCATTATGACAGGAAACGTGAGACTATGAAAATAAAAGTACTTACAACAAGAGAGGAAGAAGTATGAAACAAAGGAAAATATAACCAAAAAGGGGAGCATAAACAGACACTGTAATATAACAGGATGAAGGAGGTATGAATAAACTGGAAAGTATCCATAGGTAAGGGAGAGTATGAAGAGAAAGATGGAAATATGAGGAGAGAAGAAAGAGTATAAGAAGAAAAAAAGAGAGTAAGAGGACAGAGGGGGCACTATAAGAAGACAGAGAAAGACTCTAAAGAAAAAAGAAGGAATATGTGAAAAGACACACACCCATAACAACAAAAAAGGAATACTAGCAAAGGACAGTGTGTATAAGGACAGAGAGAACAGTACCAGAAAAGAGCACGAAAATTGTGGGGAAAAGTGGAGCATAGGAAAAAAGGGTTGTCAAGAACAGAAGATACAGATTGAGGAGAAAATAAGGAGTATAAACAGATGGAGGATTATAAACAGTGAAACATGTATGACGAAACAGGTAGAAGTATGACAAGAGAAACAAATATAAAGAGAGACCACTATGAAAAGACGGAGAATATGAGGAAACTGCTGCAGAGAGTATGCAGGGAGTCAAAGAGGAATAAGAGAAGAGAGCAAACAACATGAACAGATTTAAGAAGTATAAACAGAGAGGACAGAAAATGAAAAGAGAAAAGAAATATGAAGAAAAAGATGAAAATATGAACACAGACAGAAGGAGTATATGACAAAAGGAAATATAAGAAAAACTCAGTAGTATGAGGAGACATGGAGAAGTAAGAGAACCGAGAGGAGAATATGAAAAAAGGGGCAAGTATTAGAACAGAGGGGAAAATGATGAGAGGAATATGCCAAAATGAAAAGACGGCAATATTAGTAGAGAGTGCAAAGTATAAAAAAAGAGAGGAGAAATGTGACTACAGAGAAGAGTATTAGAACAAAAAGAAAAGTATTAGAAAACAATAAGGAGTACCTGCAAAGAACAGCGAGAATAAGAAGAAACAGAGAATATAAGAACAGAAGAGTATATATGAAGAAAGAGTAAAGAATGTAAAAAGACACAGAGACAAAAATGTGGAGAAAAGACAATTATAAAGGAAGACTGACCGTATAAGGAGAGAGAGTACTATGAGAACACAGTAAGAACTATGACAACAGTGGTGAATATAAAGACAAGAGAGAATATAAAGAGTAGGACAAATATGCAAAAAGAGGAGCAAGTACAAAAAAAGTATAAAAAGAGAGCAGAGTATAGGAAACAGAAGATATTATAATCAGAGAGGAAGGAGTGCGTATATAATTCCGTGATGTACACACATACACAGTGTGATATTACCCCAAAAAATTATAAGACCATGCCTTTTACCAAAACACAATTACTACTGTAAAATGGTTAAAAAGGAGCGAATATACAGGCATATTATCAAAGACCTTTCAAATTAATTTGTAGATTAAGAAGAATGCCACTCACACAGTAGATATTCTTATACAAAATCTCTCTAGTTCGGTGCTTGCAACAGAACCACGAAATGGAACATTTTCCCTCTCATTTTACACATACATACATATAAATAACCAATTAAAATACTTCACACATTATTTCGAAACGAAACACACATGTCCATTGCTTTAACATTTCAAACCTTTCCAACTGATATAACTTTCCACCCTACGCCCAACAGATCATGCAAAAATCAACTGTGAACATAGGTCAAAAGTTCAGCATTGTATAAAACACTGCTCCTCAACAATTTAGACTATCTGTAATAACTCACTTATAATTATGAATAAAAAGAAAACATCTCATTACAAAGAACCAACATATAAGCACATAAACTTGTTACATATCTGTAAATATGTATTTTGTATTAATTTTTTCTTGCTTACGCTTATGAAACATCTTTCAGAATTCGCACAGTACGTGTACACTAAATATACCGTAAAAAAAATAAAAATAGCATCTTTCACTAATTTTTTTCAATCCCCGGGTACCCCATCCCCGCGACTCAAATATAACGTTCACCACCGTGAGGGAAGCCCCAAAACCCCCACGGGCCCAGCCAGCACCTTGTGTCTTTCGGGAGACGGCATTGCTTTTTGTCAGAGAGACCAGCTTACATGGTGCTCTCTCAGACGAAAAGCAATCTGCTTTCCTACTTGAAAGAGAACTCTCGCCCTACCATAGCAAACAGCAGTGTCCCAGGGATAGGCACCCCGTAACACTACAGGAGCCACCCTGGAAGGTAATGGTTCCCAGAGCCATCAAAGGCTCAACAAAGGCCATTAAACATTTTGACCTTCGGATCATTGTAAACCCCCCTAAGCAGTCCTAGGGGGACAGGAAGTCCAATAGCAAATAGCAAACTGTTCCTGTCAATCTACACAATCAATCTACACACATATACAAATAAATGAAAAAAATCACATTTATTCCCACATTACAACAAAAAGAAACACACTTTAATATTGCTTAAACTTCTGCACCCTTTCCAACTGACAAAACTTTCAACTCTTCCCCCATTCCACAATCTGCCAGTTACCATAGAAACACTTCAGGGAACACCGATCTCAGCACACAGGTGAAAAGTTCATCATACATTGTTGCAAATTAAAACAGCAAGTGTGCTTGACTTGAGAATATACCAGCTTATCTTATGTAAAGTTCTTTTCTATCAGTTTTTATCAACCAATACAAATCAGGCTTTTAAAACACAGGAACATTCATCCTAGCTTAGTGTAGAATGTCCTCGAACAACTAATCATTCCTCTTCTTTTTTCAAAACTGCATGTTGTCCACCATTTTTGAAAAAATCTTCCTTTTCAAACTGCCATTTCATTTAGAGACCTTCATAGTGCATCAAGACCTCTCTTCAAGATGCTTACAGTGTGGATTGTGGGACACAGCTATATTTTCTGGAGTCAAAGGTACGCAGAATGGAAAGGAATTCACAAAGACCTAAGTTTACCAAATGTAGACAATACATGGATTGGACAGAGAGGATTAAAGTGGCACCAATTGATACCATTGGTGAAATCCTTTTTGCATCTCCAACACCCTGACCTCATAATTGTGCACTGTGGTGGCAATGACCTAGGCACTTTGACAGGAGTAGGTCTGGAAATGCTAATGAAGGACACCTTTGCACAATTGATGACACTGTTCCCCAAAACTGCCTTTGTATATTCTAATATATGCCAAAGGCAGAAATGGAAGCGGTCCAACCACTATTGTCCACAGATTGAAAAAGCTAGGAAACATGTGAATAAATCTGTTTCTGCCTTTCTCCAAGACTATAGAATGGGGTCCATCTACCACAACAATCTGCGTTTCAATATGCATAACATCTATGGGAGAGACGGTGTACATTTTACAGATGAGGGAAACAGAGTCTTCCTCTTGAACTTTAGACTCTGCATTGGTACTTCCTTGTAGGTACTAAAATCTACCAAAACATACGAGGGCTCTTTTTAGAGCCATCCAACATCTAAACACATACACTTCATAAATATCTTAAAAATATGCTTCTTTTTCTTCCTTCAGTACGCTTACGGGACAACTTCCAATCTTCGCACCGTACATCGTCCATACTTGCTTGGTACACGTACGATAAATCTAACATAAAAAAAATAGCCTTTATCACATAATCCCCGAAAAACCTCATCCCCGAGCCTCAAATGTAACATTGCGGACCGTGGGAAGAGCCCCAAGGCCTCCACGGTCCCACCTGGCTCCCCACTTTCTGCGGGAGCCGGCAATGCTTTTCGTCACAGACAGCAACTTACATGCTTACATTCTACTTCAAAGATGATTTGAACAGTTATGCATTTTTTTAAATAATATAGTACTGCACGCTCAAGGAGAAAAGTCAGCACAATTGTAATAGAATAGAAAATAGAAAATAAAATACTTCTACACACAACAAATTCGTAAGCACACTTCACAGTTTAATTTAAAAGCACCCTACCACAACTAGTTTTTGAAATGCATTATACAATAAAATGCTTCACAAAATAGGCTACATTCATAGTGACTGTATGGTAACATCACAAAGAAAAAAGAAAGCCACTCTTACGCTACCAGGAAAACACAACAACAGTACAAGGGCCAAATGTCCATTGTAGTGATTTCTTAGTTGCAGTTCTAGTTGTCAGATTGACACACACACTCCCTCATGGCTGCTAAACACCCACATCACACCCATTCAGCGCATTCGTCACTACACACGTGACCCTATGTATAAAAAAGATGGGGCACACGTGTTGTACGCCATTTTAGGGTTGTTCCCAAAGCACAGAACAAGGGGCCACTTCGATATGCGTGGCCTCTTTGGTCACTCAGTTAGTGGTGCCCGAAGCACTAAGCGGGTGAAGAACCTGCGATGATGATGATGATGAGAGCACGAGTATGTCGTTAGCCATACAGATATCAAGACTCGGCACCATATATGAGACTTGTTTGTTGGAGATCGGGACTACATCATGAAGAAGGTGTCTTTTTCACGAAAAGGTGAGCAGTGAGGCTTGAGTATGCATTCGAAGGAGTCAAAGGGTATGTAGCTGACAACATACAAAAATGCGACTTAGTATTTTAGACGAACGTACTCCTACATAATAATTTTCCCAATAGCAATAACGTTTTTCTAATCGCTGAAATGTTCGGAATATATTTACAATACAAACAGTTCGTAGAAATGTGACAATCAACGCGTCTATAAAAGCGCGCTATTATCTAACTCCAATTTAATATTGTAACAATTCCCAATTGTAGCATCTTTCTTTTAATATCTTTTAGATGTCGAGCTTCACGATGGATTATGTAACACGGACGACGGCAATAACACAAGGTGAGCAAAGAAGCCTGTTTCTGACACAACGACAACTTATCTGTCAAAGGAAAGAATCTGTAGTCTGCACCAAGCGCAAAAAAAACATTGGGCTGACGGGGCTTTAGCAAGGATGACATACCTTCCTGGGCCCACACACAGTCGCACCCAAGTACGTCACAGGTCTTTCAAACACATTTTGCTTGTTAATGAGACTTTGATATTTCCCCCCCGCTTGCAGCACCTGCAGCTCCACTCTTGCTTTAACTTAAGCCCCCACCCCAAGTTTTTTAGCCCCCACACCCCCAATATTTTTGACTGTGGTTGCACCTCTGGCTTCACATACCCCTCCCCTGTCGTGTGTGTCTCTCCCACGTTTTAATGTCCTTTTTTCCCTTTTAGTTTCTCACTCTCTCACATCGTTTCTCTTTGTTTTTTTAAGCTTTGGAATTTGCTATCTCCACTCTGCTCCATCCAACGTTATCTAAATTGAAATTATTAACTCTCTTGATTACAGTGAAGGCTTCTTCCACACGTAGACCACCATCTTTCAATCTGTGACATCATTTCTCTTTCTCTTTTAAACTTATAGAAAATGCTGTCTGCTTTGACGTGTAGAAGCAAAGATGTCTTCAAGTTGTGAATTCCACTGGCCGCAGTGTTTATACAACGGTAAGCACAGAGGCCTAAATATACAATGCCTTCATTACAATGCATTAGAAATAAGTCGGCCTATTTACAATCTCGTTCTGCCACTTTTGTGTCACTAACACAATAGGCACTTCCATATAGACATCACTTGAATGCGGCACTATAACGGAACTGAAATGTACAAGGCACACTGCACACGTAAAACTGTAGTGTTAACTTCATTTGTGAAAGGAGACAGACGGCAGTGTGCAGCAGCTTCACTGTGTAAAATGTATAATTACCTCCGAGCAGTGACAACAGATAGGTTACAACAGTCTGACAAACAGATCTACAAGCTTATTACTCCACTTTTCTATCACTTTTAACATGGCAAAAGTGACACAAGCAGCTTCTAAATCTACGTCTGACTTTTCAAGAAAAGAATTCAACTCCACACTCTGCGAGACAGTTCTAATGTTGTTTTCTCTCTCTCTCTCACTCTTTGTGACATCATTTCTCTTTGTCTTTTAAACTTATAGACACTGCTGTCTCCTTTGACTTGTAGAAGAAAACCTACACTGAAGTTGTGAATTCCACTGGCCGCAGTGTTTAGCCGCAGTGTTTATACAACGGTAAGAACGGAGGCCTTGATATACGATGCCATCATTGCAATGCATTAGAAATAAGTTGTCATATTTACAATCCCGTTCTGCTACTTTTGTATCACTAACGCAGTAGGCACTTACATATACACATCACTTGAACGCGGCACTATAACGCAACTGAAATGTACCAGGCACACTGCACACGTAAAATCGCAGTGTTACCTTGACTCGTAATGCTTCAGCTCATTTAGTCACATCTACATAATTCTTAAACTCTAATTTTCTTTTTTGTTTAGCAGATTACCAATCGTACATCTTTTGTAGTCAACTATACAATTTGTTTATAGTATTGTTTTAAGTTATATCAATAAAAAAAACTACATACTACTTTTTCTTTGTGGGGGGTGACGACCCACAATAAAAATAATATTTATAATGTTGAAATACTATAGTAAAATGTTCAAGACTAGGATTGAAAAGTACTGACTTATATTTTCTCTGGATACACTACAACATGGTAAAGAAATTAAACTAATACGAAACAATGTGTACCACATTTACAAACCTCTTGCGACATTTCCCCATGCAATGACTACCCCCTACAAAATTAAGTGTGTGCGTCTCAATGATGCCCCTCAAACCACGGAAACAATAACCCGACAAAGACTTCTCTATTGTATGAGAGGGGCTGCGTGGCCCTCCGTCTGGTGCCCTGGAGTCCACCACGCCCAGACCCGGTTTCTGCCGTGTCCTGGGGGGAAACAGCCATTACAACGCCTGATCATCAACAAAAAGCCATTAGCACGCATATGGCTTTACCACACATGCTTTTACAACTAGTATGCATTTACCACGCATGATAAACGAATAATCTTAATAATGTCTTTGTGTTGACGAACACGCGTTGTAATGGCTGTGGCTTGCGTCCTTCAAATTAGTTTCTAGGTATACGTGTAACCAAGTCTGATAAGATCGGAGGCCAAGGACAAACACGGTGGTGTCTGTGGCAGGAAATCTCATCGATCACAGAGAAAATATGCAGAAGGTAAAATGAAAGTAACAGATATAATAAAATAACGCTGGAAAACTACTCAAATGGCGCTGGACGGAGTATGTAATCAACGTTTGGCGCCTTAACACTACATTTCAAATAAATATAGATACAATATGTTTAATAATATATTACAAATGTATAGCAGCGGATGACACACACGGCTTGGGAAAAAAAAGTGGCACATTTAATACCTGAAATGAGGAGAAAAAAACGTGGGCTCGGAAACGAGGCTGCACATGCGTAGAGAGTACAACAGGTGCACAAAAAAACACGGAAAGTTTTACATACTATCATAGAAATATAGCTCTTTTTTTGACCAGTAAAGTTAGTTCTTAAAAATAACTTTTTTTGTTTTTTACCCCAATGCCCCCACGATCGCAGACGGCTCCATGCGTCCTTCGTGAGCCCGCATTGCTTTATCAGAGACATCATCTTATATGCTGCTCTCTCTTTCGAAAAGCAATCTGCTTTCTTGAAAGAGAGAACAGATTAACTTGCTCTCTTTTTCAAATAGGAAAGCGGTTTCCTGTGGTAAAGTGAAAGTGGCGACGGTACCGCCCTACCATACCACACTGCAAGAACCGACCCTGGTGGACCCCAGGGCAACCAAGGGTACCAGGAGGGAGGCAGAGCGACCCCCTCCCAACATTAAAAAACCCCGGGAGTGCAGGTACCCGGTGCTGGAAGGTCATTTTACATATTACTGCCCCAGGAAGGTGGCAGTCCCCGCGACGTGTACGGGGAGAGAGAGAGGGAGAGCTGAAAACACACTTTGAAAAAAAATATATTAAAAAAAAGCCTCCTCGGGGTGACGGTCCCCGAGACTGAGGGGAAGAGGATCATGACCCCCCCTGCATACTTCAAAATAAAACCACAGAGGGGTGGCATTCCCCGGTGCTCGGGTTACCTTACAAGCCCCCAACTATGAAAAAAATTGCCCCCAAAATTTGCCCCCGAGACCTAATGAATAAAACGGACTTCTATTTTTTATTTCCCTTTTCCACTGCGTACGTATACCATACGCGTACCCCCCGATTTTTTTTTTTTTATAAAAATTGAGCCCAAAGATCCATGCACGACCCCCTGAGCAAGCCTAGAGAGTTAGGATGTTTCTACCCTGCCCCCTTTCCTTATTTCTCAATTTTGTTTTACTGTTTTCTTGTGAGTCGCTTCTAGCGACGAACAAGATGGCTGCCAACACTTCCTGGTTTGGAGTGTACACGCACAGTTGACAGCCAATCAGCATGCAGCTCGTGCTCGTAATTCTACGGATTTCCGTAGGCGTGCTGTACTCCGTCTCTAGATATTGCTATGATTTCACTTGTAATTTTTTAAGGACCTACTGAACGGATTTACACCATTTAACAAAAAGCACAATCTGCGAACCGAACTCTACCTCTCTGCCAAATTTGGTGTAATCCAGTTCAGCTGTTCGGGCTGTAGCCCTGGCTAAAGGTCCCTCTGGAAAATTGCATGGGGAAAACATGTTTGGGACCCCCCTTTTGTCTTGGCCCCCACTTGACAAATCACCCCCAAACTTTCAGGGAAGGAGCGGAACCGAGCAGGCCATTTTATTGGAGAAATTCGCGAAGTTTCGTCCTCCGACGCAAAAGTTATTCCAAATAGAATGTTGTGGATTTCCTATGGAAAGTAGGTCCTAACTATAACTACCTACTGGCGACCGCCAGTAGGTAATATATATAGATAATATTGTGATCTGATGCATGGTAATATCTAGAACATCAGCACTAAAATCACTTATTTTGGCATTGGCAGGGTCCATCTTTCTGCAAGAGGAGGAGATCGGGAACGTCATCTGCAACGCCTTGAATCTGAGTATATTATCAAGGTCCGCAGCAAGACCCTGGGAGGCCTCAATCATGAGAAGGCTCTCTATGTACACCTAGGTTAGATTGTCCGCTGCAAAACTGGTTAGTGTTGATATCTTCTTCAACATGATGCCGTATGACTTCCCTGATTTCTTGTTCAGCACACATATATATGAAGCGCACTGGAGTCCACTTGTACCCCTGCTGGCCATTGCGGTAGGAGCGGCTGCTCGACATTTGAGCACTGGCTAACTTTTTCTCTCCCCCTTTCTCCTCACCGTTGTAAATATATATTTCCCTAATATGACCCAGATAGGAATAGACACAGTGACTTGAATGAGTACTTTGCTGTCCCCAATATGGGTGTAATTCCAAATCTAAGAACTCTGGCACTGGCCATTGATTTGTGACACATTTAGTATTTGTCGGTTTGGAAACTCCACACAAAACATGTAATATTCAACGCACAAGGATAGTGTTAGTAAGTTACAGCACTATATCAACTAATGCCACTTGGCATATTACTTTGCGTGTATTATTACTGCTATGTTTATTATTTATCAAATTGAAGATTACTTTGAAGTTAAACTACACATTTCAACTAATTCTTGCACTTGCAATGTAATTTACTGATTTAGATTATTATGTCTGTGCAGTCTGTCTTCTATGAAAAGTTTAGACACTGTTAACATGAAATGCACAATGTCTTCTATGTCTATGGACTTTACAGGAAATGCTTTTAAGCTCACCTTCACTTCTGGGCCACTCTATGACTTTTTGACAAAGACTGTAGATATATATATATTGCAGACACAGTCCTGATAGCCAAAATCGACTATTCCTCTTTTCTTCAGGAAAGCGCGACCAGGAACGGACCACCACACAGCAGGTACTCTTTTCAGTGCTTTATTTCCATATCAGCAGACATGACGCGTTACGACCGTGAACCCCAGTCTTGATCGCATGACATGCCCCGACCACCCATGTGATTAAATACTGTTTCATTGAACATTAGCTCCTCCCAACCAAGTCATAGAGGTGAACAACAGACTATAAATACTTGAAAGTGTTGTAAAGTTAAAACCATTGCAGACAAAAAGTCAGATTTTGGAAAATCATTTCAATAAATAAATATTGTTAAATCAATCCATGTTTGTCCAATATTAGGTTCCTTTTTGTATCACAGATGTGAATTAATTTATAAATATATATAGGAAATGTTGGGCAAGTGCCCCTAGTATAAATATCCAACCATTAAACCCGCAAATTTAGATCAAACAAACAACAACTTATGCTAAGTAATCAGTTGCTCAGGCAAAGTGCTATGTGCTCACAACAGTATTGCAATAAATTTAATTATTTTGAAAAACAGTGCGTGATAAAAAATGTAACAAAAATGCAACTCTATCATTAAATGCATGAATAGCTTGCAGTTTTTTGAAAAATTTTTAAAAACATCAGGCAAATGCTAAGGACTGCAATATTTCCAATATTCCTTTGCAAGAATAAAGTGCTAAGTGTAAATCTAGTGCAAAGCCAGAGAACATAGATTGACTAAAGTGTCAGTGCAACAATTAGATCAAGACTGTCAATTGTATTAAATACATATCAATTGATTTGACTTGCGTACATTTGCGAATTCAAGACATAACCCAAGTACAATCGTAAAGAAAACAACATAGTTAAGATAATAATCAATAGACCAAAGGTTAAAATCCTGTGCAAACAGCAATCAACGAACCTCCCACTCCACAGACACCAGATAAAAACCATTAAAACCAGAAGACTAGTAAAACCACTTAAAATCCAGTACAAGTAAAGCTAAAAGTCCATATAAAAACCATCTACACAGAACTAAAACCTCAATCCATAACATGATCATCATAATATCAAGAGCATAGCACCATATACAGCGATTCTGTATTCATAAAAAGTTATATAAATCTGCCCCGGTATTTAAACCGTTCGGCATTTTGGTGTCAAGCTGTACAATTTACTGGCTTTCCAGTTGTCGCAACTTCTTCTCCCTGTTACCGCCTCTAACGGATTTTGGAACGGCATCTATTACAAAATAACTCAAATCATTGAGATTGTTTTAATGCTCTAATTTAAAATGCTAAGCCACTGGGTAACTAGAGTCCGAATTCACAATCGCACGTAGGTCCTGCAAGATGCGATTGAACCCTGGAGTTTCGTACTACCTATATATTTTAACTGACATGTACACTCTAGAACATAGACAGCATAGTCAGTTTTGCATGTGAACGGTCCTTTGATTTTACACAAATTAGGGAAAAAAGCATCTAACAATTCTGATTTATTCACACCAAATTTACATGCCCTGCAGGAGCTACATTTTAAGAACCCAGTTCTATTAGACAGCCAATTTCCCTTGTCCGGCACCTCTGGACTGGATTTTACCAGAGTCTTCTAATTCTGGTGCTATCGTAATGTCAGATTTTAGAATAGGCCAGTTCTTGTTGATAACCCGTCTGACCATTCTATGGTGACAACTATAAGTAGTTATTAAACTGACTGGTAGTTTCTCAATATTGACCTCACTGCATGCAAGCGATGGGGGTGACCCTATCATCACTGTTAGTAGTCACAGCATTGTGTTGGTTGTGTATTTGGGATATTTTTAAATAAACCGTGTTATAACCTCTTGCTTGGGATCTCTGTACAGATTCATTCAAGCATGTAGTTAAGTCATTTTCACTGCTGCAGATCCTTTTTATTCTTAAAAATTACCCGTAGGGGATGCTCTTGGTAAGGCGCCTAGGGTGTGTGCTACTGGCAAGAAGAGTCGTATTCCAAGCTGTTGCCTTCCTATGTAGTTTAGTATGTATGGTATTATCCTGGATGTAGACCTCAACGTCTAGGACTTCGAACCTTTCTCTGCTGATGTTGGCTGTGAACTCCAGGTTTAAATTGTTATCATTGATGACATCGACAAACCTCTATGCAGATTCAGTAGATCCCTGCCAAACTACACAAGCGTCATCTATTAAACGCCACCACTCAACAATGTTATCCATAAACATTCCTCCTTGGGCGTGGCGTAGAACATGCGCCTCCCACCAGCCTACATGTAGACATGCATAGCTGGGGGAGAAGCATGCCCCCATATATATATCTATATATATATCTATATTCACTGAAAAAACCATAGGTTATAGACCATATATAGTTAGGAATTAGCATTTAAAAAACCTTATTTTACTCACACAAAACCATTGAAATTCCATATATAGTTAGTTGCACTAACTATATATCGCGCACCCGCAATCCACTGCTGATGATGTCACATATTACATCATTCATGACATGGTCAGTGACATCACTGATGACATCACTGATGACATCTCAAATGACATCACTGATGACATCATCCAGTGACTGTGTGTTTCTGAAAAGTTTAAATATGTTTTACATATTGAAGAATGAGTAGATGTAGAAGTGTCTGGATGAAGGATTTAGTAGGTGCGTGACTGACTGTATGAGTGAGTGATTAAATGTGTCTCACTGAGTGCATGGGTTAGTGACTAAACTGTCTTAATTTGTGCATCATTATGTCTGTTGTTCTGTAAACTGCTGCATGTGTTGGTCAGTAGCTATATGAGTAACTATATGGGTTATTGATTGATTGCCCAAGTATTTGTATGGGAGACTGAGTGTGTGTGTGGCTGGCTGGGAGGTGTGCGACTCTGTGCAGATCAATGTGTACTTGTACCAATGATTGTATAAGAGAGTAAGTATGAGTTAGTATATGTTTCAAAATGTAAGGTGCTCTATGTTTAACTGTATAGATTAGAAAATGGAAGTGTGATTGATTATTTACAGGACTGACTAGGTGTGTGAGTAACTCCATGGATGAGTGACAGAGTGTGAGAGTCTGTATAGGTGTATGAGTGCATATGATAGTGTTGTAAAGATGAGTGATTGTATGTATGAATGATTGTATGGGTAAATGAGTGAATGTGTGTGTAAACATAGGAATCACTGAGTGCGTATGTAGTAACTAGTATTGGTGTGTCAATGGTTTCAAAAATTATACTCTGTATTTAACACTGGGTGTAACAGAGGTTATATTAAAGTGTGAGGAGATGCATTGTATTGTCACATGAATGATATCATCAGTGATGTGGTCATTGATGTCAAATGAGATGTCATCAGTGATGTCATCAGTGATGTCATTTGAGATGTCATCAGTGATGTCATTTGAGATGTTATCAGTGATGTCATTTGAGATGTCATCAGTGATGTCATTTGAGATGTCATCAGTGATGTCATCAGTGATGTCACTGACCATGTCATGAATGATGTAATATGTGACATCATCAGCAGTGGATTGCGGGTGCGCGATAAATAGTTAGTGCAACTAACTATATATGGAATTTCAATGGTTTTGTGTGAGTAAAATAAGGTTTTTTAAATGCTAATTCCTAACTATATGTGGTCTATAACCTATGGTTTTTTCAGTGAATTTTCAAGGTTTTGTAAATGCTAATTCCTAACTATATATGGTCTATAACCTATGGTTTTTTCAGTGAATTTCAATGGTTTTTTAATAGCAAATATCATAAGCTGTCGAATGTCAAGTACGTGGTAAGTGAAAACATTTTCGTGTTTATGCACACTGATCTGCTTTGAATGGTGCCCCCCCCTCATTTCTATTAGGAGTACTCTCTCTTTGCACATAGTGAAGGGTAGTTAACGCAGGCCTTTGCCCCCGTTGTAATACGTCGTGCCTGCTTCTCTCTCCATTTGATTGATTGTTATCCAAGTATTTACTGTTTTAGAATTGGTTCTCTTTGGTTCATTCTCTATTTACAAACAAACACAGAGTCGCAATACTCTGTTTAGTCTTTGCAGATAACGAAAAATCGTGTAAAAAAAAAAAGAAAAGGAATCGAGCAAAATCAGTAGGCCACTAATGGGATCTCTTTTTGACCTCGCTAAAATAGAAACATTAGGAACAACCCCTCATGACAAATACAAAACTAGTGAGATGAACTGAACTCCACACAATGATGGCTGCAAAACAGCTCGGCTCCGCCACCCACCCCGCCCAAAATAACGATAAAGAGCGGCTGCCATGATTGGTTGCGGAATGGCCACAACGGAGCTACGAAATGGTGCTGCTCTCATGCTAACCCCAGCTTCAGTCTGAAACATCCAGAAACACTGTAGACTACCAATTCGATCAGTTCCGGTAGCGCCCCAATGTAACCCGGTAGAGAAGAACTAGCCCTCCCCTCTTTGACTGATGGTTCTTGTTGCCTGTCCCTTCTGTTGTCATTTAACAGAACTATTTAGCCTGCTGAAAGGGGTTGTGTTCCGACCGCTGGTTGGTGGAGACATTTTGACTATATTCTGGACCTGCGTTGTCGCGTAATGCGTCATATGACGCGCCGCGTTAGCGCATCCGGAAGTCATCCGGGGCGCGCAGCGCGTAACGTAAGCATAACAAGTCATGTGACTTGTTAATAAAACTTTTCATTGGTTCATTTTACTTTTCTTATTCTAATGATGAAAGGCTTGGTCATATGACCTAAAAATTACGCTTTTTATTACTTCCGAACATTATTTTTTCTTAAATATATGTTATAATGTTCCAGGCTAATGTACTTTCCCGGAAAATTTACAACTGTCCTGCAAGTAAAATATATTCTTTTTTCGAGAAAAAGAGCGTTTCTTCGTCCCATGACGGAGCCGTTGAGCAAAAGAGGGTCGACCTGCTGTCTTAGTCGCCGATACGCCTGAATATGAGATTCTTATCGATCACTTTATGTTGCAGGAGTAGAAAACACAACAGCCCTTGACCATTTATCTTTACTGCGTTCCTTCGTATTATACCTTTTACCCTTCATGTAATTGGTCTGCTTTATTTCACTTGCCTTTTAATGATTCTAAAACAGTGACTATTATTAAAAACTTTACCAATGTATATACTACTACCATGTTTTCTTTTAAAAACCTTTATTGTGAAAATTTCATTATACAAATACGAGCCTATAACCACGTGGGCCGGCCACGGAGCAAACTGTAATCGTATATGATGAGTAGACATTTACACTGTAGAGGAACGTAACGGGCGGGCCATTAGGTTGCAAGAACTAAGGTGTCTAACAGTTACGGAATCGGTGGACGTACATTTTATAATTAAAATACGACAGGGCCAGTTACAATAAAATTATCTAGATATACATTTGCGGGCAAGTACCATGGGTGACGTTAATTCGAACTTTCAATAGTACAGTAATCAATAACACATCAGAATTTAATATCAATAGGGATGTCGAAAAATTCAATCAATTCTCGTCCCCGCCCGCCATGTGCTTCAAAACTGCATACGTATCTCGTGATTTTCAAGGTTCTGCAACCAGTACACAACAAGGAGTTACGAGTCCCATTTATTCCGGCGCCATTTTGGGCGAGGCCGGGCAGGTCCAGGATATAGTCAAAATGTCTCTACCAACCATCGACTATGATGATGTTCATATGCTGTGTTTATTAGAGTAACACTCATCTGTCCACATGAAATTAATTTGCCACAATCTAAACATGTCATTTTAATCTTTCCAAAGTTCTTCTAAATATTTGGGACCGTTTCCCTTGCCTCTGATGCTGTCAGTGCCACTTCTTTGATGAATGTACTAGCAGGTCAGGGGTTCTCCTCCAAATCTCTCTTTTATGCAGCACTATAATTAATTGGTGCCACCTCTCCATATGACGATGCATGGTATAGTTACCATAACTATATTTTTTTTCGGTTCCTCTGGAGAGTTCATCGTGGCAGATGAAGCGTGTAACGTACCGGGCATTTACCTTTTTTGCATGTACAGGAAAGGAAAAAAAAATCGAGCGTCCGAGTTCTAAGGTGTCCCAGGGCCATTTTAGTGGACCAGGCCCAAATCCAAAGAACGGGCCGCCATTTTGAGAGTCCTGTTGCAGCCGCCTGTCGCTGTAGCATCAAGAGCAGCCGAAACTCAGCTGAATGGCAACTGAAACGGTAAAGGGGCGCCCCACTACAGCAGACGAGCCTCCACCTAGGAAGGCCCGTTCACGCCGCCTCCCCCCCCCCCCCTTCGGGCACCCCACGCCGTTATTCGGAGCAGTATTGTAGGATGGCCACACCAGTGCGGCAACTTGCTAGACATCACCTCGGTGGTAACCGAATCTCAGCGCCTTGTGGTGTCTTCTATTCAGAAAACATTGTTGTGCTGCCTTCGACCTATTCGCCGCAAGTGCGTACGCAACTCAGCTGCATAGCTTGCTAGACACCACCTCGGTGCTAACCGAATCTCAGCGCCTTGTGGTCTCTTCTATTCCAAAAATATTGTTGCGCTGCCTTTGGCCCCATTCGCACATCGGTCCGCTACTGCCGCCATCTCACAGGCCAACGGGGCGCCCCACGCCGACTTTCAGCATTGTAGGATGGCCACACCAGTGCACCTTACTAGACACCACCTCGGTGCCATCCGGATCTTGGCATCTCAGCGCCTTGTGGTGTCTTCTATTCAGAAAATATTGTTGCGCTGCCTTTGGCCCCATTCGCACATCGGTCCGCTACTGACGCCATCTCACAGGCTAATGGAGCGCCCCACGCCGAGTTTCAGCATTGTAGGATGGCCACACCAGTACAGCAACTTGCTAGACATCACCTCGGTGCCATCCGGATCTTGGCATCTCAGCGCCTTGTGGTGTCTTCTAGTCAGAAAATATTGTTGCGCTGCCTTTGGCCCCATTCGCACATCGGTCCGCTACTGACACCATCTCACAGGCCAACAGGGCGCCCCACGCCGACTTTTACCATTGTAGGATGGCCACACCAGTGCCACAACTTGCTAGACACCACCTCGGTGCCATCCGGATCTTGGCATCTCAGCGCCTTGTGGTGTCTTCTATTCAGAAAATATTCTTGCGCTACCTTTGCCCCATTCACACATCGGTCCGCTACTGACGCCATCTCACAGGCTAATGGGGCGCCCCACGCCGAGTTTCAGCATTGTAGGATGACCACACCAGTACAGCAACTTGCTAGACATCACCTCGGTGCCATCCGGATCTCGGCGCCCCACTGCAGATGAAGTGCCTCTCAACTATGAAACCACCACGGTGACATCCGGATCTTGGCGCCTTGTGCTGGTTCCGGCCTATTCACACATCGGTCCGCTACTGACGCCATCTCACAGGCTAATGGGGCGCCCCACGCCGAGTTTCAGCATTGTAGGATGACCACACCAGTACAGCAACTTGCTAGACATCACCTCGGTGCCATCCGGATCTTGGCATCTCAACGCCTAGTGGTATCTTCCATACAGAAAATATTGTTGCGCTGCCTTTGGCCCCATTCGCACATCGGTCCGCAACTGACACCATCTCACAGGCCAACAGGGCGCCCCACGCCGACTTTTACCATTGTAGGATGGCCACACCAGTACCACAACTTGCTAGACACCAACTCAGTGCCATCCGAATCTTGGCATCTCAGCGCCTTGTGGTGTCTTCTAGTCAGAAAATATTGTTGCGCTGCCTTTGGCCCCATTCGCACATCGGTCCGCTACTGACGCCATCTCACAGGCCAACGGGGCGCCCCACGCCGACTTTCAACATTGTAGGATGGCCACACCAGTGCGGCAACTTACTAGACACCACCTCGGTGCCATCCGGATCTTGGCGCGTTGTGCTGCCTTCGGCCTATTCGCACATCGGTCCGCTACTGACGCAAACTCACAGGCCAACGGGGCGCCCCACGCCGACTTTCAGCATTGTAGGATGGCCACACCAGTGCTGCAACTTGCTGGACACCCCCTCGGTGCCATCCGGATCTTGGCGCGTTATGTTGCCTTCGGCCTATTCGCACATCGGTCCACTACTGACGCCGCCTCACGTGCCAACGTATTTTCTCCGCATTTTATACCCTATGCCGCATAACAGGTCATGTGACTTGTTTATAAAACTTTTCATTGGTTCATTTTACTTTTGGTTTCCTAATGATGGAAGGCTTGATCATATGACCTAAAAACAACACTTTTCATTGGATGAAAACTTTTTTTTTTCCCAAACGATGAAAGCCCCACCTTGTTTCTGGATGTTTCAGACTGAAGCTGGCGTCAGCATGAGAGCACCACCATCTCGTAGCTCCGTCGTGGTCATTCCGCGAGCAATCATGGCAGCCGCTCCCCACCAGAAGCCTACAGGAGTCGGGGGCCCCCAAAACTTTTGATGAATCCTCAAGGCGGAGGGGACGCTTTCGAGAATGGGGTCCAAGACCTAGCAGACAAGCGTCCGATTTCCAAGGTGTCCCAGGGCCATTTCAGTGGACCAGGCCCAAAAAGGAAACAGCCTGCCGCCATTTTGAGAGTCCTGTGACAGCCGCCTATCGCTGCACCGCAAGAGTGGGCGCAACTCAGCTGAATTGCGGCTTTTGACACAGTGGACCAAAAGCGGACGGAATGGCAACTGAAACAGTAAAGGGGCGCCCCACTACAACAGACGAGACTCCACCTGGAGAGGTCCGTTCACGCCGCCTCCCCCGGGGCGCCCCACGCCGTTATTGGGAGCAGCATTGTAGGATACCAAAACCAGTGTGGCAACTTACTGGACATCACCTTGGTGCCATCGTTCTGCTGCCTTGGAACTATTCGCACAACAGTTTGCTACTGATGACCCACCCCCCGCGACGCCCCACGCCAGAAATCTGGACGTTGTGCTGCGTTGGGACTATTCGCACAGCCGACCGCTACTTCGTTGTTTTTCCCTAAAAATGTTTATATGTTATTACTGTTTTGTTTTCTTGTATATATTTATAAGTTATTAAAGTTTTATAATCTTACTACTTTGTTGGAGTGCTATATATTTTTAATGTGACACATAATTGTAAAAACTTTGATGTACAAAGAGTCATCCCTGGAATCTTCCGCTTCAGGCTCGGTCCCCTCCCCAATCACAATACAGGATGGTTTTCAGATAATAGGAACGCGTCTGCTGTGACGGATCTCATCGAGTGTGGGCCTTGATCTACTATAACTCCTTTGAAGAGGGGTGATTCTTTACAGCTGGGGCCATAAACTACATCTGCAGGGCTAGCTGATACCCTAGGACCGGCCTGGACAATCGGACACAGAGGAAAAGGAGTGTCAGAGGGTGCGGTAGTGAATAGGGCGAAAGGTGTCGGGCGGGCACAGGGTGTGATTCTCAGGGAAGAGCAGCGCAGATGGGGGGTGGTTTATTACCCATGCATAAGACAGAGAGCGGGGGTGACCACTGCCTGGGGGAGATGCTTGCGAGGGTGGGGAGCCATGCTAAGGATCGACAGCGTGCACAGAGTGGGTCTGGTCAAGGCATCTAAAATGACTGCCGTGCACGACAAAAGTGTGGCATTTGAAAAAAGGCAAGATGGCGCAGACAATGTTTTTCAACACTTCCTGATTTCCTTCGAATCGAACGTTAACAGACGTTGGGGCATATTACCAAAGTTAAGCGATATTTATCCCTAACGATGCTTAGCAACGATTTTTTTACCGCTAAGCATCGTCAGAAATTATCGCAGATAAACCTTGCTATTATCAAGGTTTATCGCAAATACGATAAAAAACGACCGCAATGCATTAATATCGCTGAAAACTCAGCGATATTCATGCATTACCGAGCTAATGCTCTTAGCCATGTTATCCACCTCCCATTGGATAACATGGCTAAGAACTGCTCAGGGCAGGTGCTAGCTTTTGGAGATATTCGCGCTTATCGCGAATATTTCCAAAAGTTGATAATAGAAGATAGCGATGTTAGCGACTGTTTCCAGTCGCTAACATCTTGGCATGCCCACTTTGCATGTCATTAGTGATAAATATCACTCACATGCAAAGTGGGGCCCAAGATGGTCGCTATCTCCTACTAGCCGTCGCTAACTGGTGTTAGCAACAGCTAGGTAATACAGATATAATTTTATCTCCGCGAAGCGGAGCGCTGTTACAGATATATATCTTGTTTTTGAACGTTAATTTCTCAAAATCCACTGAAGCACATATATTGAGACCTAGCAAAGGCACATCGAGCTACCAGTCCCTACAATTTTGCCAAGTTTCGTGCAAATCCATTCAGCCGTTCGATTATTATTATTTTTATTTTTTTTGCCCCGCGGGGCCCTTTTAAAACCTCCACATCAAACCTAAGAGGTCAAGGAGGATCTACTATGCCCCCTTATGGTCATTTGCCCCTTCGCTTTGGCCTCCTCTTGTCTCTCGATCCTACCGAGAGACAAGATGGCGGCCGCTACGGACTGTTTGCAATGTTTACAGACGCCGGAGAACCAATCAGCTTCGCAAACCTCCGTTACGCGAAGCGGAGCGCTGTTACAGATATATATCTTTTTTTGAACGTTAATTTCTCAAAATCCACTGGAGCACATATATTGAGACCTAGCAAAGGCACATCGGGCTACCAGTCCCTAATATTTTACCAAGTTTCGTGCAAATCCATTCAGCCGTTCGATTATTATTATTATATTTTTTTTTTGCCCCGCGGGGCCCTTTTAAAACCTCCACATCAAACCTAGGGGGTCAGCGAGGATCTACTATGCCCCCTTATGGTCATTTGCCCCTTCGCTTTGGCCTCCTCTTGTCTCTCGATCCTACCGAGAGACAAGATGGCGGCCGCTACGGACTGTTTGGAATGTTCACAGACGCCGGAGAACCAATCAGCTTCGCTTCACAAAGCTCCGTACCGCGAAAAGTCCGCGAACCGGAGCGCTGCCCGGTCCGCTGTTACAGATATATATCTTTTTTTGAACGTTAATTTCTCAAAATCCACTGGAGCACATATATTGAGACCTAGCAAAGGCACATCGGGCTACCAGTCCCTACAATTTTGCCAAGTTTCGTGCAAATCCATTCAGCCGTTCGAGCTAAAAGTGAGGCCAACCGCCCTATGGAAAACTCAATGTTAAAAACACGTTTTGGGACCCCCCTTTTTTCTCAGCCCCCCCTTGACGAACCCCCCCCAAATTTTTAAGGGCTGCTCAGAAACAAAATGTGCCATTTTCCTGAAAATTTCAGCCAATTCCGTCCACAAACGCCAAAGTTATTAGACATAGAATTTTACAAAAATCCCATAGAGAAAAAATCCTAACTATATATACCTACTGGCGACCGCCAGTAGGTAATATATCTATATATATATATATTTATATATATATACATATATATATATATATATATATATATATATATATATATATAGATATATTACTTACTGGCGTTCCCCAGTAGATAGGTATAGTTAGAACCTAGTTTCCATAGGAAAAGCATTTTTTGATTTGCTAATAATTTTGGTGTCGTTTGACAAATCTTTCTGAAATTCTCCCAAAAAAAAATCTATCCAGGTCATCTCCCATCCTAAAAGTTTGGGGGTGATTCTTCAATTGGGGGAGTAAAAAGGGGGGTATCAAAACTTGTTTTCTTCAAGTTAATTTCCATAGGAAATTTTGTGACGAGCTACAGCCCGAAATGCTGAATGGAATTACCCCAAATTTGGCAGAAAGATAGAGCTTGGTTCAGAAAGTAACCTTTTTTTTTAAATGGTGTAAATCCGTACAGTAGTTTTTGAGAAATTCAAAACATAAGAGTGAAAAAGTAATTTTCCCATAGGAAAATTTGTGCAAGGCTACAGCAGCAACTACTCAACGGAATATCTCTAGATTTGACAGACAAGTAGTGCTTGGGTCAGAAAGCGACCTATTTAAAAATGGTGTAGATCCGTTCAGTAGCTGCTGAGAAATTATAGAAATAAAAGTTTCAATATCTGGGCGGAGACTAAGTCGCGTGCGCGAGCTTCACTGTGATTGGCTGCCAGCACTCCAAACCAGGAAGTGTTGGCAGCCATGATGTGGCTCGGTAGAAGTGAGTCACAGGAAAACTGAGAAATAAAGGTATAGAACAAGAGAAGGGGGCAAGGTAGAAACACCCTGACCAAAAATAAAGAATACAAAAAAAAAATTGCCGCAATTGGTGCAGGGGTCGCAGGTTCACGTGTTTTTCTTTTAATGAGGCCCCTGGGTGGGTTAGGTCTCAGTGGTATTTGTTAAGAAAATATTAGCGGGGGCTCGCTGGGGCCCCCGCAGTCCTGGGGCTTTACTTCTGTTGGAATGGGGGTTCAGTAGGCTGTGGAAATAGGTACCGGGGGTATTTGTTAAAAAGATAATAGCGGTGGCTTGCTGGGGCCCCCAACCTCCCGGGGCTTCACTCATGTTGGGAGGGGGTGCAGTAGGCTGTGGAAATTATATCAGGAAAACAACAATGCGCCGTATTGCAGCCTTTTTTTAATATAATGTGGAATAATGTTTATTTTTTATGCAGTGTTCACTTTTGTTATGTATAGAGTCACTTTGTTACAGGAAATGTATTAATATGTGGGAGGGCATGTTCTGTATGTGTGTGCGGAACAAAATTAGATTTTAATTGGCTGAGGTGTTCCAATGACAAGCTGAATGTACATTGGGTGCGCACCATCGAAAGTAGAAGTATTTCCTGCCATTCACTTCTCCTCCATAGAGTAGCAAGGACATCTAATTGGCTCACATGTTGTAAGAAGGACCTTCCTGAGCTTAATTTTGATTGGTTGCGAACTATTGAAAGTAGAAGTGTTGCTTGGTATTCCCTTCTCCTCCGCGGAGTGGGAGGGACATGTGATTGGGTGGCGTGTTCTAAGGAGGAGCTTCCAGAGCTTCATGTTGGTTGGTTGTGAACTATTGAAAGTAGAAGTGTTGCCAGCCATTCACTTGCTCTCCATAGTGTAGGAGGGACATCTGATAGGCTGAAGTGTTCTAAAGAGGAGCTTCCAGAGCTTGATGTTGATTGGTTGCGAACTATTGAAAGTAGAAGTGTTGGCCGCCATTCACTTGCGCTCCGCGGAGTGGGAGGGATATGTAATTGGCTGATGTGTTCCAAGGAGGACTTTCCCAAGCTTAATGTTGATTGGCTGTAAACCATTGATAGTAGAAGTGTTGTCAGCGATTCCTTCCCTCTCCGTGGACTATTAGGGATATTTCATTGGGTAACGTGTTCCAAGCGGGACCTTCCGAAGATTAATGTTCATTGGCTGTGAAGCATTAAAAGTAAAAGTGTTGGCTGTCATTCCATCCTCCTCTGCGGAACAACATGGACATTATATAGGCTAAAATGTTCAGAGCACAAGTTTGGAACATTCTTGAAAAGGATCCAGATATCGGAAACAAAATTGGAACAAGACTGATGGTAATGTACCGCAAAGTACTGTCTCTAAGAGACAAACTTGTCAGAAGCCACTTTTCAAGTAAAAACCCAACAACTTGGCTCATGGAACAACAGAAAGGTTTCACACATTGCAACAAATGAAAAGCCTGCAAGATAGGCAAAAACAAGAGAGAGATCAAAGAGTTCAGAGGAAGAACATTTCTGATCAGTGAAAGAATAACCTGTGAGACATTGTATGTTGTTTATATGATTGAGTGCACGTACAGTTTACGTTACATAGGCAGCACAATCTGCCCTCTGTGAAAGAGAATCTTGGAACATCTAAGAGCGATCCATAATGAGGATATGAACTATGCAATTTAAAAACCATCTACATACCCAGCAAAAGACCAACTGGCAAGACATAAGATACTTTGGCATTGCAACAGTTCCTACAAATGAAAGAGGAGGGAATCGAACTTTGAAACTGAGAAGATTAGAGTTGTGTCTGATTATCAGATTTAAGACCAAGATTTTGTTTGGCTTGAATGGGCATGAAGAGCTACACATCCATCTTTAATGGTTATTACAGTATCAATGACTCTGTAAAATGAAAATGGACACACGCACAATGGAACACATTGAAGTAATAGAGCACTAAACTCAAAATCAAATTACCAAGGAATCACAGCTGTGCAGTCACAGAGTAGACATGGGTGACTATCACAAAATGTATTTATTTATATAAAGTTTGATATAGCGCGAACCTGACCCACAAGGGTATCAGAGCGCTTTACAGTATACAGTATGAAGCATAAGTGGATGATGTAGTATACGAGCATTTGAAATGTGTCATTATTTACAGAAAAGATATATAATATATAGATAACAAACATAGGTGACCTGGATTCAGAAGGACATTGCACAATATGCAGTTATTGAGCATTATGTGGTTGTGCTAATAAACATACATATAACATACTCCTTCGATTCAAAATGGGTATGAAGTATATGGATATATAGTCTATCCGAGGCCAACTAAGCCTTACGCTAAATACAGTTATTGAGCATCAAGTGGCTGTGGTAATAATCATACATATAATAATCTCATTCATTCTACCGGAGGTAGGCATTGATATGCGGCTCGTATAGGTGACTCAGTCAGCCCAGAATTAAGACTTAGGAAGTTAATTTGTTCATTAGAAGTATTTTTACTTCTATTTTGAATGTGGTAAAGGAAGAGATTCCACGCACCGCAGGAGGTAAGGAGTTCCACATCTTTGGTGCAATGCCTGAGAAAGTTCTGCAACCAGTTCTCTTCTTAGGGAAGGATTATGGTTTCATAAGTAAAGTACTCGCACTACGAAGTTGTCTGCAACCTCCCGACCTTTCTTGCTTTAGAGCTAAGGAACTGGGTGTATTATTATGTAGAGCTTTATGGGTCACACCGGCAACCTTTAGGTGTATTCTAGCCTCGTAAGGCAGCCAGTGAAGGGCTTTCAGGGTCAGAGAAATGTGGCTGTTTCTTTTAGTTCCTGATACCAGTCTAGCCGCAGCATTAAGTGATGCCCTTAGCGGAGTCAGCTTGTATTTGGGGAGACCGCAAAGAGTGGTGCTACCATAGTCTAATCTTGGTAGCCCTAGGGCTTGCACTGCCATTTTGAGGGAGAAAGGGTTTGAGTTTCCTTAGTATACTCAACTTGTGATTGGCTCCCTTGGTGGCATTAGAGATGTGCGACTGCATATTCAGGTGTTTGTCTATGGTGATTCCTAGGGATTTTGCTTAGTCAATAATGAGGGGAGCACAGCCAAAGGAGGTTAGGTTATGTTATGTTAATTTAGTCTTTTATAGCGCGCGGCTACTCCGATAGAGTGTCCCGGCGCTTTTATTGACAGCCTGTAACAGACGAACACAACACAACAAG
Source organism: Lissotriton helveticus (assembly GCF_964261635.1). Lineage (NCBI taxonomy): Eukaryota > Metazoa > Chordata > Amphibia > Caudata > Salamandridae > Lissotriton > Lissotriton helveticus. Next base: position 1,778,210,019 of record NC_136059.1, on the reverse strand, counting down.
ATAAAAAAGACAAAACCCAGCACAAAAAAGAAGAGCACACTAAAGGGCAAAGAGCCAAGTTTTAAGGCCCTTCCTAAAATTCAGCAAATTAGAGGTGCTGCGTAATGCCAAAGGCAGAGTATTCCAAAGCTGTGGGGCCCACAGCCTAAAAGAGCGGCCTCCAATGCGAGCCTTTTTTACTCGAGGAACCACAGCAAGGAACAGTGATTCAGATCTCAGAGATCGGGCCGGGTGATAAAAGGCAAGCCTCCTTTGGAGATATTTAGCTCCCGAGGCGTGGAGAGCCTTGTGTGCCAAGGTCAGGGCCTTAAAAACTATCAGCTTCCGGATAGGCAGCCAATGAAGTGACTGCAAAAGGCCGGAGACTCTGGCTCGCCTGTGAAGGCCAAACATGGCCCGCGCGGCCGTGTTCTGGACCACCTGCAGCCGTTGTAAGAGATACTCCGGCAGGCCAAGGTATAGGACGTTGGAATAGTCCAATCTTGAACCAATTAAGGCCTGCACCGTGGTCTTCCTGTGATCTTCTGGGAGCAAAGGAAGAATCTTCCGGAGCATCCTGAGGAGGCCAACACAGGTACCCGTGAGAGCAAGGATCTGAGATCTTAAAGTCAGGCCATTATCAATCTTGATCCCCAAGTTCTTTGCTAGCTGGGACGAGCGTGCTGGAGGAAACATATTAGCAGGCCACCATTCCTGCCAGTCTGGGTCGGAAAGACAGCCAAAGAAGAGTACCTCAGATTTGTCTGAGTTGCACTTGAGTCTGTTCAGCTGGAACCATTTAAAAACAGCCCCAAGGCACTCACAGATACTCTCTCCATCAAAATCTTCTCCTTTCCCGCACGTAAAGAGGAGCTGGGTATCGTCGGCATAAGATACGATCTGGGCCCCGAAAGACTCGGCCAATGCCGCCAGAGGGGTCATAAAGATGTTAAAAAGAGTCTGGCTCAACACAGAGCCCTGCGGGACTCCAACTCCCAAAGGCGGCATCACGGCAGAGCTAGGTGAGGCCCAGACCGTTTGTCGACAGCCAGCCAAAAATGATCTAAACCAGCTGAGCACCGTCCCCCTCAGACCGATCTCATGAAGTCTGGCGAGGAGACCCTCATGGGGGACGGTGTCAAAGGCCGCCGACAAGTCAAGCATTACAAGCATGGCTTTGCCTCCCGAATCCAGTGCCTCTTTAATGGCTTCAGACACCTCCAAAAGCGCCGTCTCGGTGCTTAGATTGGGGCGGAAGCCAGATTGGGTGGAGTGTAGCAAATTGTGGGATTCCAAAAAATTGGAAAGCACAGAATGCACATGCTTCTCCAAGATCTTGACCAGTGCAGGGAGGAGAGAGATGGGCCTATAGTTGGCCAAAACCTCAGGGTCTAGGCCAGGCTTCTTGAGGAGGGGAATGACCATCGCCTGCTTCCAGGCCTGCGGGACCATCCCCCGGCTCAAAGAGAGATTCAGAAGTGGGTTCGCCAACGGATTTACAACTGCCGCCATTTTCGCCAAACATTTGGCCGGGCATGGGTCGAGAGGCGACCCAGATTTAAGATTAGCCATAAGTGCCAATGACGAAGGGACTGAGATTGGCGGAAAGTCTGCCAAGACTGACCCCAAAAGGGCCGATGGAACTGGCCCGTCCTCAAGGCTGGGAGGGACTTCCACCAGCCTCAAGGGAAAGGAGTCCTGGATCAGCTTTATCTTGGTAGTAAAAAAGTTGGCAAGGGCAGAAACCCACGACTCGGAAGGAGCGGCCTGGGTCGAATTAGATCGTGGGGCCGTAAATTCCCTGACAATCGTGAAAATCTCCTTACAGGAATTAGAAGCAGCCTCTATCCTCCTAGCGAAATAGCCTTTTTTTTCAAGGAGGATATCCCATTGGTAAGCTTTAACCGTTGTCCTATAGGCAAGCCTGGCGGCGGAATCATACTGTGAACGCCAAGCCCTTTCAGCCACCTTGCACTGCCTTCGAGAAGCCGACAGCGCTTCAGTGAACCAAGGGGCCGAGACCCGCTTAGATGTTAAACGAGGGGCCATCACAGGAGCTAGATCGTTCACCCTGTACGTCAGCCACGTCTGCAGAGACTCTAAATCCCTATCCAGATCACCCGTCAAAGGGCAAGGATGGTCAAGAGATGCCTGTGCCAGCATTTCTGGGGTCACCCGATGATACGCCCTAGGTGCTAGTCCCTGCTGCCTGAGGGCAGTGCTCAAAGGTTTCTTTGTGCCCGGGACATAAAAATTGGCCAGCCGATGATCTGACCAGAGCACCGGCAAAAGTGCCGTCACCTCTATGGGGGACGTGAAAAAGACCTGATCCATGGTATGGCCATTTTCATCAGTTGGTCCAAAGAGGTAGGGGACAAGGCCTAGGGGGGCCGTGATATCGATCTATTTGATCGTGTCTGGGTCCGATCCCTCATCCATATGGAAATTAAAATCCCCAGCCAATACACAATGCTCAGCTCTCAGGACCGGTACAAAAGGGGGTGGTAATGGACGGAGCATCTGAACCAATCAAACACTCACACCCAGTCAAAAGATCTGGGTTTAATCCATCACCGTTCTTTAGCCCACTGCGCCACCCCAGTTCAGACATGGCTATATGCAAATCAGTCTGACCCTGTGCCTCATGGGAACAGTCCAGCCCGAACTGCCAAGCCATGTCTTCCCTGGACCGGAAACAAGCTTCCGAGGACCGGTTTCTGGCATTACAGCCGTCTTCAGCCCGGCTTGCTTGAATCCAGTGGCAAAGTAAGCAAGGGACTCACGTCTGAGCATAACCTGCCACACTTATGGCGGCGAAAAGCGGTACAAAAGGGGGTGGTAATGGACGGAGCATCTGAACCAAGCAAACACTCAGGACCAGCGCTGACATTGCCGACTGGAGCTCATCAAAAAAGGATCCGGCCGGACCAGGGGGCCTATAAACTAAAAGCCCTTTAAAAGATTGATGAGGCGCCAATGCTATAGAAAAAGCAAGGGATTCAGATCCTGTGATAGCCTCCATAGGAATAATGGAACATGCGGTGGATTTATTCACTACAAGTGCCACACCCCACCCCTCCCTTCCGATCTATCTTGCCTAAAGATATTGTATTCTGGGCGAATTGCTGTGGCGTAATCGGGATTAGACGAATCTCCTAACCAAGTCTCTGTCAGCATCAGACATAACGGCTTTTCAGTGGCCAGGAGATCAAAGATCTCCTGAGCATGTCTACGCACTGATCTGGTGTTTAAAAGCAGGCAGAGATGCTTCCCACTGTCCACCTCCCTGTTCGATAAAGTGGCCGGGGCATTGCCTGGTAACCAGCCACAACCAGGACATCTCCTCTTACCCCTATATCGACCGGGAAAAACTTTGTAACAAGCGCACGATACCTTTTGCAGAGACCGAAGCTCCAGCGATGTATAACATACCATGGTGGCGACAGGAGAAGATAATCCCGTAGAGCCAGCCCCGCCCGCCGCTCCGATCGCCTCCGGAACGCTGACGGGCGCAGACGGGCTGGACTCTGGCGTGACTCCGGCGTCACTTACGGCGGAACGCTGTGCGCAAACGCTGCACGTAGAATGGCTGCTTTATATGCAGGTCAGCGTGTCCTTGTGACAGCTGGTCTGCTAACCCCAAATGGCCAGGCGTCCAAGAACTACCCCCAAGATGGCGGCCAAAACTAGAGATGAGACAGGGACCCGCAAAGTGCGGTGTTTAAACAATTATAGTGCAGGAGAGGGAACGGAGCACGACCTAAAAGCAAGGTAAATACAAAATAAATAAAATCAGATGCAAAAACGGGGATTTTAAAAAACGATACCGCGTTAATGAATGGTTCGCCCTGCAGCGCGCTAATATGTTGTCAAGTCGGGTCAGGCATCTGAGGAGGAAATAAACAGGACAGCCCACCTAGAATGCCCCCTTATATGCAGGTCAGCGTGTCCTTGTGACAGCTGGTCTGCTAACCCCAAATGGCCAGGCGTCCAAAAACTCCCCCCAAGATGGCGGCCAAAACTAGAGATGAGACAGGGACCTGCCAGGTGTTTTAACCATAGGTCTATCTTAGGTGTGTGATTCGGTAGAGAGATGAGAATTAATTCAGTTTTTTTGGTATTCAGCAGGAGTTGGTTGTTAGTGAGCAACTTTGCGTGTTCAATAAATTAGCATTGGGGGAAATGAAGTCTTCTGGAGTGGAGATTTTTAAATACAGTCGGGTGTTGTCCGCATACAGGTAATATAGAATGTTTGCTGATTTCAGTGTGTTCGCCAAAGGTTCCATTAGTAGGTTGAAAAGAATGGTTGATAAGGCTGATCCCTGAGGGGCACCCAGGGTGACCATTGAGGGTTGTGAGAGTGAGTTCCTCATCTTGATTCTTTGTGTTCTGTTATTTAGGAAGGAGGAGAACCATTGCAACACTGTGCCCGAGAGGTCCATCCTTTGTTCCAGAAGGGACAAAAGGTTGTCATGCTTGACAGTATCGAAGGCAGAGGATAAGTCAAGAAGTATCATTAGACATGACTCTTTGCGGTCAAGCATTTTTAGTATGTCGTCCATAATGTGAGTGAGTGCAGATTCAGTGTTGTGACCTAGACGGAAGCAAGATTGGTAACTGTCTAAGAGGTTGTAATTCTCAATATGGTTGCATAATTGAATTTGTAAACATTTTCCAACAGTTTCGCCAAAGTAGGGATGTTGGATATAGGGCGGTAGTTGTTGAGATCAGATGGGGTGGCTCAGCTTTCTTTAGTATAGGTGTGACCTGACCTATTTTAAGACGGAATGGTGGCTTGTCTCAGAGAGGCATTTACAATTTTAGCCCATAGCGGTAGGATAGTTGTTTTTAAGATTTTGAATAGGGCAGAAGGCAGGGGGTCAGAAAAGTAATCGGAGGGGTTGATTGCTTGAAGAGTGTTATTGATTACTTGTAGCGAGATTGGTGAGAAGGTGTGCCTTGAGGCATTATTTTTTGTGACTTCCCCTGGAATATTAAAATAGACTTTGAGTCGTGCGCCACAATTAGTATCTTGGGCCATAAGTTGGGGGAGTGCCTTCTTGGATTGGATGTCGAGCTCGATGGCCTTAGTCTTTTCTCGGAAGAAATTGGCAAGCAGATCACAGGTAGGTGTAGCCAGGTCATCTAGTTCCCTAGAGTTAGTAGATTTCAAAGAGTTTTTTGGAAGGGTTGATGCTTGGTTCAGCTGGGGTCTGAAAAAGTCTGCCTTTGCCTTAAGAATCTTCCTGTTGTATGAGTTCCTTAACCTTCTAAGGTGATCAAGGTTATCAGTGGTGGGTGGTGATTTCCATAGTCGCTCCACAACTCTAAGCTGGCATCGCTTCGAGTTCAGGGTCTCATTGAACCAAGGTTTGGAGGAGTCCAGGATTTCAGGCAGAGTGGAATTGTAGAAGGTTGTGAGGTCATGTAAATCAGTCATGCCCGTCATGTGGGTCAAGGCAGAGTGGCATCGGTTTACCAAGGTGATGGGGTTGATATTTTGTAAGTTCCTTTTCCATTGTTTTGTTTTTGAGGATTGGCACCTTTTTTGAGTTACTTCGATATTGATGGAGAAGAGGATGCAGTGATGATCAGTCCAGTCACATGGGGTGATGGATTCTAGTAGGACAATGTTCGTTTTTGCAATGATGAGGTCCAGTGTCTCTCCCTTGTTGTGAGTTGGGCTGTCGCAGAATTGAGATAGCTCCTGTTCTGACAAAATCTCTTTAAGGCAGCCTACTCCATGATCGTTTGCATTGCTCCAGTGGAAATTAAAGTCACCCAAGAAAATTTGAGGTACTTTTGAGTTGACGGTGGATGCAATGACCTACATTAGCTCGTCGATAAAAGTCAAGTTATCACCCGGGGGTGATAGAATATGTGAAGCTTGCTGGCGATGCACATTATCATCAGAGATAATAATACAGAGATAATCGCAGGAGGATAGTCCGATGAAATCTGCTTGCTTGACTGAGATTGAGTTACGATAAATGCAGGCTACCCCTCCTCTGAGTTTCCCGTTTCTGTCAAGGCGGATTATGTCGTGGTGTGGAAAAGTAAATTTTGCCATGTTATATGTGCCTACGTGTTCCCCATCTTATGCTATATGTGCATGATCGATATGTACATATCCCCTTATGATCGATTAAAGACGCAATTATAGTTGTGTCCATCTCTAGTACGCCAGTTTCCAGTTCTCATGAAAGCAACGAGTATTAGGCCTATGTTGCCACGTTTACAGTGTGCACGTTAAATCCCTCGCATTGTCCCCGTTTCTAGGCCTCAAAAAGGGCCCGGACATCAGATTCAGCTCCAGCTCCAGTTTCCTAAACCCTCTCCGAGGAGCGATGCAGCCCCCACCTGCATCCCTGACCCTTCACTTATTTCCTGCCTCACGGTGCCCGGCCCGGCCTGGCTCTGCCTGCCTGTCTGCCAAGAGTATGTTATGCTTCTAGTTATCAGTCCAGCCTCTCGTCTTCACATTCCTAAGCTACTGAACTGCATCACAGTTTCAGCGATGGTCTAGTCTTTCTGTCTCCATGTAAGAGAAATACTGTATTAATATTCATAGAATATTCCTAGCACACGCAATATATGTAAAATAATACATGCACCAGTCTTAGTGTCAAGTAGCCTTTGCCCTGATAACTTTTGGATTCTATCAACATGTACTCCAAACACCAGATACCAGATATGCTATAGGTACATGTCGTCCTGACACCGCAGACTTTAGTCTCCTCTTCTAGCGCAGAAGTCATAGCCCCCAGTTCTTCCTGGTAACACGTCATTACCCGTTTGCGCGCACCACTAGGTTAAAGGTCCCAGCTGCTCTCAGGTAGCCCCCTCCATGTTTCCGCCCACTCATGACATTTCTGTGACGTTTCATACCACATGTCTATGTATACGCCCTGTACACGCCTTCTTGTTACACCCATTTTGTTCTTATCTTTCGCGACTGCTACGAGTTACGCCTACTGCTACGCCTACTGTATTGAATGTAATGTAATTGTTTTAGTATATATATACTGTGTACTGTTACTGAAAGCCCCATGCCATTCCCATTCCCTGGCAGCTGCCATCCATTCTATTTCCGTGCAGGCTATCCCGTTCCTGTCCCTTCCCTTATGCCTGATTAAAGCCTGTTAGACTCCGATACCTCGAATCCTGTCTCTTATTTATTGAGCTATCTGTTTTATTCACTGTATTCAAAAATAGTACCGGTAATTAATTATTTATTTACCACATAATGGCGCCCGAATAGGGACTTGCCCTTTCCCCACGCGCCGGCGAAGCCACGCAGGCCCCCTGACCCTCTGCAGCCGTGACGGAACCATACCGTGCACGTGCAGATATTTCTGCTTCAAGTATCCCTCAGGCCCATGGAGGAGACGGAGGTTGCGGTCCAGCATCCAGACGAGGCGGTGAGGAACGCGGCGAGTCCCGACCAGAGCCCAAGCCGAGAGTACAAGGTCCGAGGTATCCGGAGGCCCACCTGTAACTGAAGTCCGAAGTTCGTGGTCCAACGTCCTAGCAGTCCAGTCCAGTCCGAGGCCTTCCGTTCTTGCTGCCCGGTGAGTACGTTGCTGGGGTAGTATCTAGACAGGGTCAAATAATTTGTCTCTGGTCCAGTGGGTTTGGGTACACAGATCCAGTCCGAAGTGTTCACCTAGTCCTGACGTGTCTCTTTATGGGACCGGTATGTTTCGTACTGTTTTAGCAGTGCATCTAGTAATTCTAGTAGGTTTCGTTCTCGAGAAATTCATGTGTTCTGTTTTCAGTATGTCAGGTAATATTCCGTCCGAACTGTTATTTTAATGTTATTTAATGTGTTTTCAATGTCGTGGTATGAGTGATTTGTTTTTCTATTCATTATTGTGTTTATCGTGTATTGTATTGTGTTCGGATTCAAGTCTAGAATGCCTCTGTTTTCCAAGTTACGTCAGTTAAAGACCAGAAAAGGGTTGTTCGAGGAAGCAGTTCCTGTCCCGCCTAGGGACAGTCCAGGACATTTTATGTATCATAAGCATGGCCTAGGGGCCATATTATATCTAGACTTATGGGTGGACTACACCAAGGAGTTGGAAGAGAAATATAGATGGCCCATATCAGGTACATGGGATGCCGAGTGCATCATGCGAGTAGAAGAAGCATTATGGAAAAAGAAAGCCAGACAGTCCCAGAAAGATGCCATCGAGTTATGGCGCAAAGAATCTCATAGAAGAACCGAAAAAGAAATCAGAAAAACAGAATTAAGTAGGGAATCCTCATAAAGAGCCCAAGAAAGGGAATTAATCGAAGTAGGTGAACGAGTTAAAGCAGAACAGTCAGACAGACAGAGAAATGCCCTTATTAAGGGTATGTATCCTCTTCTTGCCGAGGGCTTGCCAAAAGCAACCCCGGAAGCACCATGTAATTTTCCGCCGCCATTGGTCCCGATTAAGCTACGTCATAAACCGACCGCAGCTGATATTTTTCTCTCGTCCTATTTGGACGATACAGTTCCAGAATATACAAATCCTGTTCCGCCTTCTCCCGTTAATAATGTAATTCCTGCTCCTCCAGTTGCTGGTTCCGTGGGTTCAGTTCATGTTACAGCACCCGTTACAGCACCCCCGGCCCAGCCCACAGTACATGTACCCGTTTTACCAGCCACTCTACCAGCACGTACAGTATCCACCGACGATTCTAGTTTAGGAGCCGCGGGGGGAGATTCTCCTGGTACCCCGCCTCAACACAGACGTATGACGCTACATGAACTAGCGTTACAGCGTACGCCAAAAGTGAATACATACGTAGATATCAAGCGAGCACTTACTGAATGCCGTTATGATCCAGTTCCAGGCGAAGGTCACATGGTCATATATTCATTACGTTTAAGACGGGTTGTCGACTATTTGGACACCCTGCCCGATATGAGAGAACATCTAGACAGAATATATCGTTTTATCCGTAGAGGAGTGAATCCAGAAAGTATTCACGAAGCCATGGTTCAAAGGAAAGTCGAGACTCAGCTCATGATTTTAAAGTTTTTGATTAATTGCTTAATTAGAGAGCAAGATTGTCCGGAAAAAGATCAAGAAGAAATGAAAGCCCTGACTAGGTGGAGTGACAATATAGCCGAGGGAAAACACAAGACACAGAACTGTATAGAGAGTATGTACAAGAAAATTCGTAGGGAAATCATAAAGATACACGAGAAACGAGAAGCAACACAAGCAACCGAGAAAGAAGATGACTCTCCTACTGAAGAGGTAGACGACGAGAATCCCTCCAGAATAGCGTATGTAGGTAGAACTAGACTTTCCGACCGACATTCACGCCTAGATTACAAGAAAGTTTTTCCTCCTCCAGTACCAGAACAGTGCTCTCTTGAGCAAGTATTCCAAGCTACCGATCACATTCTGAAATCACGAATAGGTTATAGTGAGCTCAGTACAATGCATGAACAAGAACTAGCTCGATCAGCAGTCCGGTGGACTACTGATTCTACCACTTTTCCAGACGAAATAGTGGCACAAATGTTTCTGAAACTGCCCCCAGCCGAGCAACGTCTGGTGGGTATGTATATGATTCAGCACCTCATTACACTGTATGAGGAACAACATTCTGATCCAGGTCCGCTACATGATGTCTTGAACGAGTTACTCCAGTACAGATGGAAAGGTCTAAGTACCGATTTAATTAGTGTCATTCTAGAACAGCGCCACAAATACCGAACGTTTCTGAATCCACATTTTGTTCACGTCTCACCCCCAGAAAGTAAGCCATTCTACATGGATAGACAGAATCCTTTACGAGAAGTACACCCAGTTAGGACAGCGGGTGGTGATCTAGAACGAGTATTTGTTTACACCCCCATCACAAAAATGGAACTCTTAGAGATGAAAAAGCTAATTCCCTGTCACGATAAAGATCCAGCAGGGTTCCACCGTGAATTAAAAGACATGCTCCGTATGGAAGAATACACGTATCCTGATATTATTAAAATGTTAAAGGTCCTGTTGCCTGCGGGCGTATATGAAAAACTCAAAGAAAAAGAATGGGAGGTGGGAGAGAAAAAGATAGATTGGACAGCTCTAGAAGCTGAAGATAATTCACGAGTACCAGGTACCGGTCTTGGGGATAAAGCTAAAGAATTGCCTGAGTTATTGATACAAGTTTTGCCAAGATTACTAGCCACGAAAAAGGAAGACTGGGATGCCATCTCAGCCTGTAAACAGAAACAAGACGAAGAAACTATTGATTTTTATTCTAGGTTTGAAAAATGTTTTATTATTAATAGTGGTCTGAAAACAAGTAGTGAATCATACCCTCATCTTTTTGTTACCAAACTAGTCGAGAATTCAAGTCCACAAGTTAAAAATCGAGTCCTGAAAGTCGAAAGTACCTGGCAAGCTAATACTCCGTCACAGATGCTTCAAATGCTCCAGTATCACCAGAACAGAATCAGGGAAGAGCAGGAACACGAAAGGAGACGTATGAAAGACACGAAAATGAAAGTATTAGTTGCACAATCTGTTCCACAAGACAGTCAGAAGAGGGGTCCGAATCAAGCCAGTCATTCTTCAGTTCCCGTTAAAGGGACCTGCAATTACTGTAAACAGCCAGGTCATTTTATAAACGAGTGTGCAGTTCTGAAACACAACATAGTTACTGGTAAAACTAAAGAAAGACCACGTCCGCCTAGACAAGAACAAGTTTCACAGACTTCTCAGCCACCACAGAATGCACAACAGACAGTTACAGCACCGCAGCCTATCGCTGCAACACAGCATGTTACACAGCAGATGTACCAGTATGCCCAGACAGAGTATCCAGATTATCAGCCATATTCATGAAACAGCCTAGAGAGGGAGGTAGGCTTGCCTCTCATCGAGATTCCTGTAGATCAAGAAGGTCCCTATGTACATAGTCAAGTATTAGGGAAAGACAGAAAGTTTCTGATTGATACAGGGGCAAGTAGGACTACCATCAGTCATGACGAGGTTCCAGGGGCTCCACTCTCAGGCTCTAGAAATGTTTCCCTTGGATTTTCAGGAAAGCCTATTGTTAATGAAATATCGAAACCAGTTACTCTAGAAGTTGGTCCATTGTCCCGAACTACAGATTTGTTACTCACGAAGTCTTGTCCAGAAAATTTGTTAGGCATTAAGACATTGAAAGAATTAGGAGCAGTCATATGCTGCTCCCCAGAAGGGGTCCGCCTGTTCTTGCGAGATTTTAAAGGTCATTATGTATTACGTGATTTTGATCCAAGATTATTGAATATACCACAGCATTTATGGGCGCAAGGTCCAACTGATGTAGGTTGTATGCATATCACACCCCATCGTGTGACTCTAAAGCAAGGTGTTGTTTTACCACGAATCAGACAGTACAAATTGCCTCCTGAGGCTGTAGCAGCCTTATCCAAAATTATTGACGAGCTTATTGCTCAAGGAGTGGTTGTAGAAACTGACTCCAATGTATGTAATTCTCCTATCATTCCAGTCCTGAAACGTACTGATCCAAAAGCACCTCCAGTTTATCGATTAGTGATTGACCTTCGAGAACTTAATAAATGTATCATACCCCTGTACCCAGTAGTCCCAGATATTTCATCCCTCTTGACAGCCATTGATTCTGAAGCTACGTTCTTCACTGTTATCGATCTCAAGAACGCATTTTTCAGTGTCCCCATTCATCCAGACAGCCAGTTCCTTTTTGGATTCTGTTTAAATGGAAGAAGCTATAAATTCACACGAGCACCTCAAGGTTTTACAGAAAGTCCTAGCATTTACAGTCAAGCACTTAAAAGACAACTAGACAATATTCACATGCCAACTGACACTGCCCTGCTCCAGTATGTCGATGATCTACTGATCACAGCCCGTTCTGAACGTGACTGCGAACGTGCGTCACTTACAGTCCTGTATTTTCTGGCCGAGATGGGGCACAAGGTGTCCCCTTCCAAATTACAATTCTGTGTCCAGCAAGTGGTCTACTTGGGACACTTACTGTCCAAGAGGGGTAGGCAGTTGACACCTGACCGTATCCAGTTAATAGCACATCTTCCACAGCCCAAGACACAGAAGGAGGTACGAGCTTTTATCGGCCTCACTTCTTACTGCAGACAATGGATTCCACAGTATGCATTTCTAGCCAAGCCACTGATACAGTTAACAACACAGGAGGCAGCCGTATCGACTGTCCTCCCTTGGACCCAGGAACATACACTTGTTTTTAATGAGTTAAAGGAAGCTTTATGTAATGCACCTGTTCTAGCAACACCGAACTACAGTAAGCCTTTTACACTTTTCGTTACAGAACGTGATGGTACTGCATTATCTGTTCTTACACAAGACCAAGCAGGACAATACAAGCCCTGTGCTTATTTTTCTAGCACATTAGATCCAGTGGCCCAGGCTCTGCCTGCGTGCCTCAAGTCAGTTGCAGCCACAGCGCTAGCTATCAGACAAAGTGATTCCATAGTGTTAGGACACCCCCTGACAGTACAAGTTCCACACTCCGTGGAAGTTCTTTTAAACCGAACACAGACTCAGCACTTGACAATTGCACGTTTAACAGGTTATGAACTGACACTGTTTCAGCCACACATAGAAATCAGACGCTGCAACATTTTAAATCCAGCTACACTGTTACCGTCAGTTACTTCAAATCCTGCCACACATGACTGTGTGGAAGTTGTTAACACCATGACAAAGCCGAGACAAGACTTGACAGACATTGCATTACCTGATCCCGACCTGACACTTTATGTGGATGGTTCATGTATGAGAACAAGTACAGGAGAACTAGTAGCCGCGTATGCAGTGACTACTGAAACCGAAGTTATAGAAACACATCGTATAGACACCCTGTCTGCTCAAGCAGCAGAGCTCATCGCTCTGACCCAAGCCTGCATACGTGCTAAGAACCTGAAAGTAAATATATACACAGATTCACGTTATGCATTCGGAGTCGTACACGACTTTGGAGTGCTCTGGAAAGAAAGAGGTTTCATGACTTCTCATGGAACCAAGATTCAGCATGGTCTCCTCATTCAAGCTCTGTTAGATGCAATACATTTACCGACAGCTATCGCTATCATGAAGTGCAAGGCACATACGAAAGTCACTGACATCATTTCCCAGGGTAACGATCTAGCAGATCGAACAGCCAAGCTTACAGCTCAGACTCAAGACATTCCAGTTAACACGACACAGACACTCATTCCAGATCAGACTACTTGTATGACAGTTAAGGACCCTACACAAGATGTCATAGATATACAGTTACATGCTACTCCCGATGAAATCAAGAAATGGTCCGAACAAGGAGGGGTCCAGACAGATCAAGGATGGTTGACGAAGGGAAAAGCCACATGGTTTCTCCCCGACTCTATGGTTCAAGTCATTATTAACACCGCACATAGTCCAGCACATTTAGGAGAAAAAGCTATGTTAGACAGTATCCAGAACCTTTGGTTCAACAAGCATTTACGAGCAGCAGCCAAGCAGAAAGTACGTACCTGTATGATATGTTGTCAGTTCAATCCAGGTAAAAGTGTCCTGGTGGAACAAGGTGGATTCCAACCTCCTGACCACCCTTTTGAAGTCCTCCAAATGGATTACATTCAGATGGAGCGATGTCGAGGTTTCAAGTATGTCCTCGTAGTTGTATGCGCTTTGTCCAGGTGGACAGAAGCATATCCAGTTCCAGATTACACAGCTGCGACCACTGCCAGGCAGTTGGTTCGTGAGTATTTTCCCCGTTTTGGATTACCTAGGGTCGTGTATTCAGATAACGGCCAGCCATTCTCATCCGAGCTCATGAAACAAGTTTCCCTTCTGTTAGGGTACCAGTGGAAGTTCCATTGTGTACGCCATTCTGAAGCAGCCGGTCTCGTGGAGAGACATAACCAGACTTTGAAAATCCGCATTGCTAAAGTGTGTACAGAAAAAGGTGTAGATTGGTTAGTAGCCCTGCCAGTTGCTCTTTTTTATATGAGAATGGTTGCACATTCCAGATCAGGTCTGTCCCCGTACGAGGTCGTATTCGGCCGACCTCCAAACATGTGGGGTACACCTATGCCCCGAAAGATTACAGACGTTTCCAGTAATATGCTGACAGATTACCTAGCTTCCTTGATGTCTTCCCTACACTCTTGTCGTTCACAGGTTGCCGCTGCTTTCCCCGACAACACTGAGGTGAAACCGCATGAAGTCGTTCCGGGGGATTTCGTCCTGGTGCGCAATTTTGATCGTTCAAGTCCGTTGGAGCCCCGTTGGAAGGAGCCCCAGCTGGTGTTAATGACAACAAGGACCGCCGTCAAGCTCGAGGGACGCAAAGGCTGGGTGCATACCAGCCATATCAAGAAATTCCATGGATTGCGACAAAAGAAATTCATCAAAGACTGCCCTATTCTTAAGGACTGCCCAAAGACAGACTCTGAATTCAAACTTCCCCTGTTAGAGAAAACTCCGCAGCAGGAGTATAAAGTAAAACTCCGGTCTAGTAAAATAAGTCAGCCAGTTTAATTGTCTAAGTCCCTCTCGGGTGAAACGGTTAGACAGGTTCCTGACATGTATGAGACAGACCCACACAGTGAGAGAGTTAGTCAAAACTCTAAAAGATGTATTATCGTTCTATTCTTTTTATTACTCTTGAGTCTTATGGTTACATGCACAAGTTATGCTTTACATTTATGTTTTCCTATTTCACATGTACATATGTTTTCTAATGTTACAGTAGAGCACATATTTAGTGATCTGCCTCCTCACGAGTTATCCTATCGTCTTGCTATGCGTAACAACACATTTATCCGAATGTTGCACTATTCACACCAGACCAGCAACGCTACTAATTGTTGGGTGTGTGGTCCACTCCCCCCTTTCCAGACACCGAAGGGAGTTCTGCCACTCTTTCCCTATCCGTTTTCACATAATGGTTCGTGTGGAGCATGGTCCACGTTAACATCATCCTCCACTGATATGTCCCTTCTGAATCGAACATGTTTCCCAGACAAGCAAGGTCTTTCCCATAGAACAGGGTTAGATCTAGAAAATGAAGAATATGATTTAGGTAATTATTCCTCGAATTTCATGGTTCTGAATGTTCAGTCCGATACTACTCCAGATTTGCCTGCCATTTCAGTACTACCAGTCAAAGGCGAATTATGTGTCAGAAAGAATGGTTCCGCACATGTAGGACATAGTGATTGTACTACTATTGCCGAGTATAGTGACAGTGGGAAATCTATTTTCAAAGCCTCACGTCATTCTTATTTTGTTTGTGGTCAGACCGCATATGTTCGTCTGCCCCTCGATTGGGATGGAACATGTTACATTGCCTTCCTACTGCCACCAGTTTTCCTAGCCCCATCTGATTATCACAGAAACACACATCTAGTACACGTTAGACATAGAAGGGAGACTGAGTCCACAATTGTCGATCAAACTGAAACTACTTTAGAACAATATCAAGATTTCAATAAAGGTTTCTTTTTCTTTATAGGCCCTGTCCAGAATAGTAAGTTAATACGTAGGTTAACCAGAACACTTGAAGCAGTAGTGAATGAGACTACTTCCGCTCTAGGTAATTTAACCGAAGAGCAATCTGCTATGCGTTTTGTTGTGCTCCAAAATCGTCTCGTTCTTGACGTCATACTGGCCGATAGAGGAGGAGCTTGTAGAGTCATCGGATCTAGTTGCTGCATTTTCATTCCTAATAACGCGCCGTCTGTTTATTCAGCTATAACCAGACTTCATAAAATTGCCCATCAGTTACACCAGAATCCAGGCACCTGGACATGGTCCGGTTGGCTCTGGAGTATCATATCTGCCTGGGGATGGAAAGTATTGTCATTCCTAGGTATAGCAGTAATGATCATATTCAGTTGCTGCCTCTGTTTACAATGTGGCCCTGCGATTTGCGGCATGTGCGCTACCTCTTGTATTCCCAGTCCTAAATCCCGTTCCAAGACAATTCGAGACGAGCAAATGATGCTATATGAACAGATAGATGGTATCATGAATATTGATGTTTCCTGATGGAAACTTAGGGCACAAGGAGGGAATGTGGAAAAGTAAATTTTGCCATGTTATATGTGCCTACGTGTTCCCCATCTTATGCTATATGTGCATGATCGATATGTACATATCCCCTTATGATCGATTAAAGACGCAATTATAGTTGTGTCCATCTCTAGTACGCCAGTTTCCAGTTCTCGTGAAAGCAACGAGTATTAGGCCTATGTTGCCACGTTTACAGTGTGCACGTTAAATCCCTCGCATTATCCCCGTTTCTAGGCCTCAAAAAGGGCCCGGACATCAGATTCAGCTCCAGTTTCCTAAACCCTCTCCGAGGAGCGATGCAGCCCCCACCTGCATCCCTGACCCTTCACTTATTTCCTGCCTCACGGTGCCCGGCCCGGCCTGGCTCTGCCTGCCTGTCTGCCAAGAGTATGTTATGCTTCTAGTTATCAGTCCAGCCTCTCGTCTTCACATTCCTAAGCTACTGAACTGCATCACAGTTTCAGCGATGGTCTAGTCTTTCTGTCTCCATGTAAGAGAAATACTGTATTAATATTCATAGAATATTCCTAGCACACGCAATATATGTAAAATAATACATGCACCAGTCTTAGTGTCAAGTAGCCTTTGCCCTGATAACTTTTGGATTCTATCAACATGTACTCCAAACACCAGATACCAGATATGCTATAGGTACATGTCGTCCTGACACCGCAGACTTTAGTCTCCTCTTCTAGCGCAGAAGTCATAGCCCCCAGTTCTTCCTGGTAACACGTCATTACCCGTTTGCGCGCACCACTAGGTTAAAGGTCCCAGCTGCTCTCAGGTAGCCCCCTCCATGTTTCCGCCCACTCATGACATTTCTGTGACGTTTCATACCACATGTCTATGTATACGCCCTGTACACGCCTTCTTGTTACACCCATTTTGTTCTTATCTTTCGCGACTGCTACGAGTTACGCCTACTGCTACGCCTACTGTATTGAATGTAATGTAATTGTTTTAGTATATATATACTGTGTACTGTTACTGAAAGCCCCATGCCATTCCCATTCCCTGGCAGCTGCCATCCATTCTATTTCCGTGCAGGCTATCCCGTTCCTGTCCCTTCCCTTATGCCTGATTAAAGCCTGTTAGACTCCGATACCTCGAATCCTGTCTCTTATTTATTGAGCTATCTGTTTTATTCACTGTATTCAAAAATAGTACCGGTAATTAATTATTTATTTACCACAGTGGATAGGAGGAACTAGTATGTCATGGATGGGAGGAGAGGAACTATTTAGCCATGTTTCGGTAAGAACAATAATATCTAAATCATTCTCTAGAATGAGGTTGAATATGTCAGGAACATGCGTGCTAGCAGATCTGCAATTAATGAGCCCACACTTCATCTTGTTAATAGAGTGGATTAGGCTAATCTGCTCTATGTTGATATTTGTGAGGTAATCTCTATTTACTGATCTGTTGATGTGAGAAGGTTTTCTGAGGGGATTGGTTACAATGGATTGAGTAGTGCCACATTGCGACTTACTGTTATCAGTTGCCCGGGCATAAGATGTGAGGAGGTCGTCTATGTCTCTGTCAGATAGTTAATCAATTGCCCTTCTAGGCCAAGATGGAGAAGGTAAATTCCCCAGATTGGTGTTTTTGGGGTATAAGAACTTGGGTATGTGTCCACTAGGTTGGTCGCTGATTTGGTTATCCTGACTAGTGTTCTCGGGGTGTGAAGTCGTCGGGATGTAATTTCTTGTTTGGAGACGGATTTGGTTCATGGGATCATTGGTGGCTCTGTGTTTATTCAGAAGTTCTTTAGTGAGAGTCGACAGGATGTGCATCTCGCCCTTGAGATGGGATAGGCCTGTGGCTAAGTCCTTGAGTTGAGTGAACCAGACGGAATTGGGAAAGTAGGTAGTAAGTGTGGGTGTATGATCAGTTATGGAGGGCGATCCGCCGGTAGGGTCTGTTTGATGATCATGTTCTCCAATTGCTTGGGGATACCTTCATTAGGTGTGGGTGTTTGATCGGTTATTGAGGGTGATCTATCAGTAGAGTCTGTTTGCATGATCATGTTCTCCAATTGCTTGGTGATAACTTCATTAGGGGTCCATGTGAGAAGCTGAACCGGGCGGCTTCAGCATGCGGTTGGGTAATGGTCATTGTGCGCTGTGATTGGATGGGTGGGATGAATGTAGCGGGTGTTAGGGTTCTCTCAGATATCGAGGAGGACAGTGGGTGAGGGGGATCTTTGCAATCTGCTTTGGATAAAAGGGTGGACAGGGGGTTGGTGTGGGTGGCAACCCATTTGGTGCCATCCCACTCGTACATCAGGGATAACAGTGGTTCAACTGCCATGAAGAGATCGGTAGCTAAACCTAATCCAGAACCTTCTGGACTGAGGGATCCAGGTGTGTCAGCAACCAATAGGCCTGGGGGTAGGGATTACTGGGGGTTACTGCACTGCAGAAGTTGTTGGCTAAGTGCAACTCTTTCTCACCTGGGCCAGGTGACCTATGTGTATTTGGATCTGAGGTGTCTGGGGGAATTGGCACGATGTCGGTGTCAGCATTTATCAGTTCAGAAGAGAGTATGATGTGGTATTTTGAAGAGGAGTTAGGGTGACATCATGATCCTGAGGATCAGAAAATGCAGTGAGTGTGCCGTCCTTACCGTTTACTGCTTTCTTGAGAGTAGGGAATATCCGTTCTATGCTGTCTAGATTAGCGCTGGAGGCTTGTACAAGAATATTACCATTGTTGTAGATAGTAATGGTTGCATTCGCAGGGCATAGGTCTGAAGCAGTTACCGCCAATTTGAGGGCATGCCGGGCTTTTTTCGCTTTGGAGATTCGGAGCAGTGCGTAAAAAATATTTCTCCATTAGGCAAGTTTTTTTGTGTGGAAGATAAGGTTGTTGGATATTATGCCTTTGTTAATGCAGAGGTATGGGTCTCAGGATGCTTTATCATTAGCCTGTGCTTGAACTTCTTTGTAGCATTGTTTGAGAGGTTGGTTGGGTAAAGAATGGTGACTTTTTTTTCTTCTTCGTTTCCTACCTTCCCCCTCCATTGTGGGTAGTTTTAACTTTCAGATTATTTAAGCTTTGACCTACCGATTTATTTCATATTCCACTTTACTGAACCCATCCTTATGTATGTTGAATGAGGACATAGGGGTGTCAGCCCTTCAATATGAATCAGATCGATATGGCCACTCTGTATACTCCCTCAAACTATCTCTGCAGAGTGGTCCGATTTTTTTATTTCCTTTACATTAAAATCTTCGTTCTGGACCTGTCTCTTCTGTGTGTAGTCTAATTTCTCTTTCCGTTGAGTTGATCTCCCTGTATGTAGTCCAGTTTTACTGTTCATTAAGTAACTTCATCCTAGACCTGTCTCTGCTGTGTGCAGTCCACTTTCGCTTTCCTTTGAGGGGACATCCCTGTGTGTAGTCTTGCTTCACTGTTTATCTGCAATTTAGGCAATAGGCTGGATGTTGCTGCCTTCTATTTTTTTTATTTAATTTAGTTAGCGTCTCCACCCGGTGCCATTTTAGAGTCAGGCGCCCGGCTTCACAGCTCTTCGCTGATTCTCAGGACCTCAGGGATACCTTATATTCCGCTTCTCATGCCTAAGATATGACCCTGTGCAATTTGCTAAAAGTTTCAGGTAGAAGGGCTTACAAAGGGCCAAAAGGAGGAGCAATCAAGTGGGAGAAATGGGAAAGATGGCGCCCGACCGTTTCGACCACCGGCGGTGCTCAATTCGGCCTCACATGTGTCACCGAAGCTCCGCGATCGGGCGTCTGTAGTGGACGGGCGTGGATGCGACCTACCCCCGGTTGCTCCCGCCTCGAGTCAGAATTCAATGCAGGTTCAGGGTGATGCGCAGCGGCCCTCCAGGTCCAGGTTGCAGCATGTGCGATGCACCTTCTCTGTGTATGGCATTTTTTTAAACGTTCGTAGAAACAAAGGGTACAAACTTTCTTTTTCTGCTAGCCCCCGCAGAATGCGCCAAAGCTTTGGACAACAGACTGAGCATAGAGTTTTCCATACCCTTGGAAAATTGTTTCATGGAAGCTTCCACAGCATTTTCCACAGAAATATTTATAAACATATTTAAATCCCTCTTGAAGGCATCGCCTTCCTCAGTTTGCAGGTCAGTCCCAGGGGAGCTGTCAATCGTTATTGAATTAGGAAGGAGAGACACAAGGGAAGCCAAAGATTAAAGGCAAAGACTGGGAGTGTCAGGAGGCTTGAATGTGGGAAGAACCAACCCAGACCACTCCCACCAAAAGTGGACGTTAATACAGCAGGAGGAACGAAGCTCCAGGAAGGCAGACGCCAGAAGCACCGAAGGAATTAACACGCGCGCGATGGGAGAGGAAAAAAAACAGAAGAAACAGCCGCCACGCGTTTTGTGTGTTCCCATTGGTCCGCGGTTTACTTGGCCCGCTGTGAACTGTAGTTTTAGTACATATCTTGGCTACTATTGGAATAAATGCAAGATAAGAAAGCATAATAGGAACCTTCGGTCTTACCGTAAAAGTTACTATTTCTACTCCAAACAGTGTAACAGCAGGAAAAGTGTTGGACTTTAGAGAGGTAAATGTTACTATTCCCCTTCCAGTCTCTGCAACACTAGGAAAGCATTGGAGTTCGAAAGGTTGAAATTTTCTATTACTACTCCAAACATCGCAACAATAGGAAAAGCGTTAAACTGTAAAAAGGCTAATTTTACTATTCCTACTGCAGTTTAAGCAAAAGTAGGGAAGTACTTCAACCACAACAAATATATAAGCAACCGCATGAGTAAAGAAAAAAAATTATCATATAAAAATTATTATTAGCATGAAATATATATGCATTTATTTCTTAAAAATCTCAAAACAATTCATCAGTTTACACTAGGACTAGTCAATGAAATAAACAATTATCAGTTAATAAATATTTGCTATTCAATTCTTAATTAATTAAATTATCACCCTACCTCTACAAATCTAGCAGCCTGCACCTAAAATACAAATACATACATAGGATATTCCATATTTTGCATATTTAAAATCAATTAAATAATAACAAACAATTATAATTAATTGTTATTTAATTATTATATAATTAACGTCTCACTCTAGATCCCTACAAATCTAGCAGCCCGCAACTAAAATATAAATAAAACAAATACAAATTCCATAAATATTTACAATTCAATTAAATAATTAGTGTTCAAATAATTATAATAGTTAACTAAGTTTTACCTAATTAACTTACCACCCCACATACCAACACGCCTAGCACCCTGCAACTAGAATATAAGTAAAATAAACACGTATTCCATAAATTACATAACTGAAATCAAATAATTAATTAATTAACAATTAAAAATTAATTTATGGTTAAAATTCCCGCTAATGACTGTACAAACCCAGCAGCCCACCAATAAAATATAACAAAAATAAATTAGTATTACACAATTTAGATAATAAGGGGACACACTTACCTGTGAAAGGGGGAGGCGAGGAGGCCCCCACTGCAGCCACCACCGCCAGGAGTCATTACTTGCTGCCAAACAGCACCGCCGCCCCGGGACCACACCTCCCGGCAGCCTCAGCGGCGGCGCTGCATCGGGACATCACTAGTGCGCCAGGAGGCGCTTCAGAGCTGCGCTCTGCTCGGCGGAGCGGGGGGACACACTTACCTGTGGAAGGGGGGAGGCGAGGAGGCCCCCACTGCAGCCACCACCGCCAGGAGTCATTACTTGCTGCCAAACAGCACCGCCGCCCCGGGACCACACCTCCCGGCAGCCTCAGCGGCGGCGCTGCATCGGGACGTCACTAGTGCGCCAGGAGGCGCTTCAAAGCTGCGCTCTGCTCCGCTCCGCGGGACGCCGGGCGAAGCCCGGGCAAAGGGCGGGCCCTCTGTGGCCCTCAGAGGCACAAGGAGGCCGGGACGGGCCACCCCTCTTGGCTACTACGAAGGTGGAGGTAACGAGTCGCCTTACTGTATTATACCATTATTGATCCCACACTGTACTGTTTTATTGTTGCTGTTGCAGCTCTGATTTCCTCCCATCATGTCCATCTGGGAGGAGCTAAATGCCCTGTGTGGCACCAACTACGCCCAGGACTTATCTACACCCCCCATAGTGGGTAGAGTTTCTGATGAAGAAAATGACAATGACACTGAGATTTCATCTAATGCCGACAAAATGTGCACTACCCCCTCACTATCTCCCTCCAACCCTCCTATATTACTGCCGATTGAGGCTTTGAATAGAACACCTGACTCAGTATCACCTTTTCAATTGACCCTACTGGCCCACATTGAGCACCTGTTATTAACTGTACTATCACCCCTGGTCACAAAAATCAACAATCTGGGAGATAGGTTGACCAGTATCGAAAATACAATACTAAGGAACTATACTCCAACTGAAACAACTGCTACACCCATTCATTCTCTCCCCCACAGTAACAATGAAAAGCTCAAGCCCACGACACGTACGAAAGTTCAAACTCTTGAACCCCTCATGTCTATATCAAATCCAAGAGGCCAGAATATTACTCATAACTCCGTACCTGTACCCAATAGAGTTCCCAGGACCACACTTGAAAGCAGGATGCGGATTAACCTACCTCCAGAAGCCGCCCCTTACGTGACTGTTCTCTCTGGGGTCCCTGCACCCAGTCAGGGCAAATTTGAAACTCACCAGGACCTGTTAATCAAAGCCATTTCCTGGCTAAAACAAAACAGACCACTTCCATCTGCCTTAGATGGCGGCATCTTGAGTGTTAGGAGGGTGGGGTGGCTGGGCACGTCGCCCAAAGACATCACGGGCGACCTGATCTTAATCAAATTCAAGAGTATGAACATTGTCCCCCATTTGCGATCTTCCCAGCCCAAAGAGGGAGATGGCCCCATTCGCATCTGGGACTTGTACGATTTCTATCCCGGCCCCCGACTCCATTCATCCCTAAGGCAAATGACATGGAACCACAATTTCTGGTGAAATGGGAATCCAAGAATCTTGAGTTACTAACCCTCTACCCTTTTCTTGATTTTGCACGTACCCTTTTCTTCTAGCTGAATTGTCAAATTGATTTGAGTTTGTTTTAATAGTTGGTTCCTTTTATCTTGTGAATGATATGCTGAGTCATTTATACATGTATGTATTTTTTCTTGCTGCTTTTATGGTTTTAAACAAAAAAAAACGAATAAAGCTTATTGATTTGATTTGATTTGATAATAAATATCAATCCTATAAATGATAATTTTTACACAATTAACCTCCCACCCTAGCACACAAAAAACCTAGCAACCTACTATAATACTATAAATTAGCATTAAAAATTAAACACATTTTTAATATCACTACCATTTATATAACCAATAGTGGCAAATAAAATTATATCATTCAAAACACATTGAAATGGTTAAAACACAATATTTTTAACAACAGTATTACCTAAAAAATATTGACATCATTGATAATATTTAAAATTATATTACTTTTCTAAAAATAAAATATTCTTGTTGATGATATTTGTACATTATGATATTTGTTGCATCCCGATATTTGTGTAACAATAATTTATTTCCAATATTTCAATCTCACAACATTTGTAACAATTTATTAACTACTGTTTTAGCTGGATGAATGCACCAGTCAGGTCTTCAAAAGCATGATTTGAAGAGAACTTAAATGATATCCTAAAATACACAACCATAATGTATTTCCTTTCTTGACAGAATCTTACAAAAAGTTGAAGGTAAAGGAGTGATGGGAAATAATACTGAATATAGTCTATTAAAACAAAATCAAAGGGGCTGATTCACAGAACTAACACTACAAAATCCTATACTTACTACTTTTGGTATTCACAGACGGCATTTAGTAGTCTTAAATTAGGATTTTGTCTCAGATTAGGTTTTTGTCTTAAGTTAGGGTTTTTGTCCTAAATTAGGATTTTGTCTAAAGATAGGATTTAGTCCTAAATTAGGATTTTGTCTTAAATTAGGATTTTGTCCTAAATTAAGATTTTGTCTTAAGTCAGGATTTTGTCCTAAGGTAGCATTTTGTCTTAAATTAGGATTTTGTCCTACATTAGGATTTTGTCCTAAATTAGGAGTTTGTCTTAAGGTAAGATTTTGTCTCAAGTTAAACTTAACACAAACTTAAGCTAAACTTAAGTTTAACTCAAGTCAAAATCCTAACTTAAGACAAAATCCTAATTTAAGACAAACTCCTAATTTAAGACAAAATCCTAACTTAGTACAAAATCCTAACTTAAAACAAAATCCTAATTTAGGATAAAATCCTAACATAGGACAAAATCCTAATTTAAGACACAATCCTAATTTGAGACAAAATCCTAATTTAAGACAAAATCCTAACTTAAAACTACTAAATGCCTCCTGTGAGTGCCAAAAGTAGTAAGTTTAGGATTTTGTCTTAAACTAGTGCTGTGAATCGGGTCCAATGTTGGTGGTAATGGTCACCTAATTTAAGAAAAATATTATTGATTGTGAAAAACTTTCAAGTGCACATCTCTTCCTTTTATCATATGTTTTGCTCTCTCCACAAGCCTATCTTTCCATGAATATGACCCAATCGTTAAGGACAAAATATATAACACTGAGGTTTGTTTTGTTTCCACTTAAAACTTTAGGCTCATGAAAAAATCATTCCACTTGGAAGAAGGCCTGGGTGAAGTTTGCAGAGTTGCGCCACATGAAACTCTGCAGAGTGGCCGAAAAACTCTGCCACGCTACACGAAGTTCTGTGATTGGGTGGAGTTTTCCAGCACAACCATTTGTGTTGTGTTTTACCTCAAATGCAATGCAGAGTGCATCCACACATTTGAAATCACGTGCGAATGGCATCACATGGTTCGTATGGGGCGGACATCTTGGTTTTTCTGTTCTGTTCATGGTGATGGGCCTATTTTTGAATTCCCGGTTATTCCATATTTATTTTTTATATTAGTGTGTGTTTGTATTTTGCCTTTTTTCAATTGTTTCATGTTTTTCATGACTTTTTACTTTTTTTATGTTTCCTTTACTTTTGTTTTTCCTTTCTTTCCTTTCTACCTTTATTACTTCCTTCCTTTTTCCTTCCTTCCCCTGTTTTCTTTTCTTTCTCCACCACCCAGTAACCTGTCAGAAAAGGGTAGCGGCAGCCTCAGCCCCTGAACAGCCGCCTACCCTGCGGATGGTGGCGCTGCCCAGGTGTGCAGCCCTGGTCTATCTTTAGTGAGGTGGAGATGGCAGCAATGGGATTTTTGTGCAATGCCACTTGCCCTCCATGGTGGCAGCAGGTAGCAGGCCTAGCAGTGGGTACCCCTTGCAGGAGTATTGGCTGCGCTGGGGGAGGGATTTGCCAGTTTTTGCAGCTCACCAGCCTGGTTCGGCGCTCCGTTCAGCTGTTGACACCCTGTTGGGTTGATATCCTTGACTGGAAGAGGGAGGTCCTATTGCATTTGCCAACCAACCTCATATTTCTTTTCTCTACCATTATTCAACCCCTTAATTCTGCTTCCATGACTCAGAGTTATAATGATCATCATAGGCTATAGCTATGCCCCTCTATTATGAAACGTTTTTGATTAGCTTCACAACCTGGCTTTGCCCAGGGTGATATTTTTGTTAGAAGATACTACAGTGCTAGCCACACTAAAGTGATGAATTGATGTTGTATTTTTGTATGGCGAGGTGTATCTGGCATCTAAATGCCTACTGTGTTTTTCTAGCCACACAGACCACAAATGCAGCCAGCGCAAGTGCCACTGGAAGAAGAGGAGAGCCAGTTGGAGGTAGCGAAGCGGAGGCAAGGTGGGAGGTGATGTCACATCGCTGGCTTATTGATACTTACTATTATATTCATTAGCTACAAGGGTGTTGTCCTGATTATTGATCACAAACCCACATTTACCATTTGAAGCAGTGGTTCAGTTATGGCCTCTTCTATCTGCAACTCAGCAAAAGCTCACATAATGAATACTAAAATGAAGGTTTGAG
This sequence comes from Lissotriton helveticus, assembly GCF_964261635.1. NCBI lineage: Eukaryota > Metazoa > Chordata > Amphibia > Caudata > Salamandridae > Lissotriton > Lissotriton helveticus. The sequence continues at coordinate 1,778,184,014 of NC_136059.1, read as the reverse complement.
GGAAATGGGAAAGAATGAAAGGTTAAAAGAAAGGATTGGTGAAATGCTATATGTGTCAAAGAATGTGTGGGTGGGTGAAAGGGTGCTTCGGTATGTATTGGAAAAAAGGGATGGATGGGTGAAAGGATTGTTGAAAGAAAGCATGGATACTGAATGGATGGGTAATGGAATGGAAATTATGGTGAAAGACTGGATGAGAGAAAGTATAACAAATCATAGTGGCTATGGGTGACTATAGAAGAATCAAAGGATGAATGAATAATTAGATTGCTTGGATGAATGAGCAAGGGAGCTCTTCTGGATAGGGGCATGATGCTCATCTACTTAGCTTACTTTTGATTTAGGGCTATGAAAGCTATGGTTAAAAGTGGTGGGTATTTTTAAAATGTGTGTTCTACTCCCTTGACTTACTGTATCTGTTAAGCGCGGCAGATGTGTATCCCACCATTCATCATTCATCACCCTCCTCCCTGTACATGGCATTTTTCCACCTATGATTGAAGTGTAACATGATTCAATTTCGTGACTGCCGTTTTGGCTGTGCAATCTGCATCTGCTTCAGGTAATACAGCATTTACGAAGTTTTCAATGCATTGCAAACCGAACAGTCAAGGTGTGCCTCCCTTGACCCAATCAGTTTCCTCTTAGTAATGCACTCCTTTATTCTTTCCTAAGTACTTCCGTCCCAGCCTACCTACAAATTTAAACATCCATTCCTAGCATGTGCCACATTTTATGGCCATGTGAAGTAATTCCAAAGTATATTTCATGGTTTTCCATATCGGATTTATTTTACACCTGTTCAGATTTTTCCCTTTCAACTTTCGTCGACCACAGTGACTGAATAAGCCAAAGCTAAATAGTCACATGACAAATCAATGATCGGTGACAACCCTCTATTATATATCAAAAGCTCCACCTACTTGCCTAATCTCTTTACTTTACCCTGCACTAGAGTAAGTCAAGTTTCCTTTCCTTTCCTTACTTGCCCGCAAATGAATGCATTAAAAATACTTTGTTGTTGTTGACGAAACCAGTGAGTTACGTGGGACTAGGTGTCTTTTTGATTTCAAGTGTGGCATATGGGATATTCTGTGACAAAGGTGCCAAATTCAATCTATATAGCCTGTTCCTTTCCCTGCAGTGCGGTGAATTGTATTCCCCAACATCTACGTAAGACAGACAGCATAATATCCACAATTTATACATAAGGCGTGTGCTGTAGTAACTCATGTATTATTCACCTGCTTATTAAGAGTCAGGGTAAAAATTAAAGGCATTTGGAGAAGGACAGACCCATTGGAATTAAAGATAGATAATCGTCAATTACAGCTGCCTCAGCTGTAGACAGTAGCAAAGTGCCCAGCGCACTGGCTAGCATGCCTCTATTAATTTAGCACAACACAACTTGTACTCCATAGTGCATGGTGCCTTACTCCTTAATGAGTAAGCTTTATTTTTATTTTCCCACTCAAAGTGTCTCTTTAGTTACTAGAAAAGCCTTTTTATGCAAGGCATGTATGGGTAGCGATATCAAATTGGTCTTGTGACTCTCCTAATCATAATTACATCAATTCCATTGGAACTAGGGGAACACCAACAATGTACTGCTACTGTGCCACCCACTAATTTTAAATAATTGTTGGCACAGATCATTATTTACAAGTTGTCTTTTTTCTTTTTGTTTCTCATGGTATAGCTACTGGTTGCTACTGGATTTCCACCAGAGCAGTACTGCTGGTCCACCTGTAGCACCAAACAGGCAGAGGCTGGACACTATCCAGCAGGAATATCAGTAGCTGGTGGTGCAGGTGGATGAAGAAGATGAGGCTGGAATAGTGCAGCCAGTCAGCCACAGCCTCCAGCCTCCCAGCCATTCCATTGCCGGTTCCACTGCCAGCTGTCAGGGGCCTTGACTTGAACTGCTGCTGCTCCCTCCACTCTGAAAGGACTTTTTTGCGGCCCATCCTGCAGCAGCTGGGCCACATGGAGGTGTGTATGGAGAGCCAAGTGGACAGGATAGAGTGTAGCCTAGACCAGCTCTGGACCCAAATGGACAATGCCCTCTTTTAGCCCTTTTTAAATGTTTTTGTTTTGGTTGGAGGAACTTGTGTCTGGAGAGGGTGGGAAGAGAGCTGGGACTGGGTTTTGTTATTTGTTGGCCATTTGCCCATTGGTTGTGGAGTGGTGATTGGTCAGTTTGCTTGGGTAGAGGGGGGTCTGATGTGGGTAGAGAGGTTTCTTTTGTTGTAAAAAATGAAGGATAACATTTCATTTCTTCACAATCTATGCTTGAAGTAGTTTATTAGTTGTGTTTTATTTTTGCTTTGCGCTGCTGCCTTTTTAGATATGCAGCCTGTACCTTTCTACTTCGCTTATAAAAGTATATACATGTTGGTTATAGTTAGTTATATGACTCTGTAACAATCTTGACCATTCAGGGGGATACTGCCATGATCTAAAAGGCATACCACACCCTAGATACATTATTTTTTATTTAGCAGCAGTTACCTGATTACTTAGTAACTTAATTATTTCACTTCCCTCCATAGTTCTCTTGCCTGAATATAGATGAAGGAATAACAGTGAAGGCATCACAACTTTACAAGTGAGGTCCCACTACCACCCACACCCAGATGAGCTCCAACTGTAGGGTTAATCAGAAGGATTATCCATCAGAGGCAACTGTATGAAAATAAAAAAAACTCATGTAGTGGGTTAGACATTATATCATAGCTTCACAAAGATTGACACCAGACTACTACATGACACAACAAAGAATAACTGATAGTGACAAAGTAACAAAGAATAGCAAGAGTAAATTCTTCCTAGCAATGGGGTGCTAGTATGTAATCAAAATGAAATCCTCAAGACAAGGTCAAGCGTGTATGCAGCACAAGGCTTGAATGATGATAATGACGACTGATGTTCTTCTATATCTAAAATATGGATCATTTATATGTGTGGATAGGTAAATGGGGCCGGTGTGGGCTATTGCTTAGGTAATAGAAAATCCTGCAGTGAGTTGGTGTTGCTTTCATCACATCCCCCCCAACCAAGTTTGTAATCTATTTGTGGTGTAAATTAAGTTATACCTCAATAAATCACATAGCCCATTACAAACAGTCCTTCTGCACCGAGACCCAAGTTGTCAAATATTTTAATGCAAAATTAGGTGGTGCATCTGCATTTTCTTTGGGAATGTCCATCACTTTTGGGCTTGTCATATGTATCAAAAGAGAGTGACTTGGAGCGCATCAAGGTCCAGCCTACTTGCTCCAAAGAACTAGTTACAGTTCGAATTGGTATGGAATTCCTAATCAAGAGAGTTGTCTACACAGGTCAGATGAGTGCATCACTCTGTAGGAACAAATGCCCTCACACACCTGAATAGGTGTTATGTTTCATCATTGGGCTTTTGCTCCACGTTGGGCTGGCGCTGCAATACCCGACAGGCACCCTAAATGGGAGCTCTTTACTGGAGATCTTTTCAAAAGCCGTTTGGTGAAGTGCAGGTGTGTGGGTATAAGTGTAGATTGGTGTTTTAAGTGAATGTGTGCAAAGGCGAAAAGTACAGCATGGGATCCTCTTCAAAACTATTTTAATGATTGAGTCCTACTCTCTGTATTACAATCAGTGGTGCTATCTATTAGAAATAATTATCTATGATAGCTGTAGGTCAACATGCTTCAAGCCTAATTCAGTCATGTAAATGATCTAGTGGCTCTTGCTCAGGACCAGTATAGCCTAATCTACACAGTGACTGGAGTTTCAAAACATGAGTCTCTATGCCGGCTTCTAGTCACATATTCTTCTCTTAGTATCAGTTAAAAATGTGATTTTTGACAAGACCCAAATCAGGTATATTTCTTGACTCCTCGAGTCATGCTAGGCGACAGGTTCATTGGTGTGAGTTTGTGGCAGGTCAATGCACTGGTGTGTCCAAACAACAGCAAGCAAGGAGGTATGGATAACAAAGAAAACACATTCAGGGCTATGGACACAGACTCAACAAAATGACCCCCGGCCACATGGCATGAAGAACAAAGACAAATCAATGGTGGCCCATGTCACACACACACACACACACACCGGATGACAGAAAAAGAGGCATGGTAACACTGAAGAAAACACTACCATTAACTCTGCAATGCTAAAAATGAAAATTATCTGAGCTATACAAATTTTACAAAACACCTCCTCCCAAGGCATCAAATTTTACCCCACTTATATACTTTTTGTACACAGACAAATGTGAAACACAAAACAAATACAATGTTTTTCATTTAATGCAAAGCCATCCTAGCCCTAAAAAAACAAAAACATCCTTATACAAGTGTTTTTGAACTTACTTGTAAAATCTCACATACAAAGTCCTTAAAACCAATGGTAAATATGCAGCAGGCAAAGAGAGTGATGCTTCCAGTTCCAAATCTAAATATAAAGTCACCAGGTGATGGACAAGCACTGTGAGGAGCCTGCTGAAGAGGAGCAGGATGTTGGAGTCTCTGGGGTAGGTCTTTCCTCTTGGAAAAAAAAGCTTCTCGCACAACAAAATAACTCCAACGCTCAGTTGGAGTAGAAAATCCATTCAGAAAGCCTCTTTGTCTGTTTCCTGAGCCCAAAGCTACTCGAGAGGTGCATTTGTGACTGCAATCCACACTACATTGGCGCCATTGAGGCCGGAAAGCCATGCGATCAGGCATTAAGACTGGCGTATGTTCGCTAGCAGCCCAAGAGTATTGTGGCACTCGTGAGCCAGCGCCAAAACAAATCTCGAGCACGTGAATGTAAAAAAATCCACTTTACACCTGGAAGGTGGGAATCAGGAACTCTGTGCTCCTCCGCACTGTAGGTATGTGCCCGAATAAAGCAAACTCCGCGAGCGGAGTGGAAATTACCACCCAAGCCTACTTGTTAGTTCTGTAGAGGATGTGGATAATTTCTTGAATCAATATCACGTTATCTAGATTTGTCCTAACTTAGGGCCTGCTTTAGATCTTGGCAGTGAGTCCTGCTGGGGCTTTTTCTGCGATCTTGCCACCAGCTGGGTTGGCGGTCCGCCTACCCTATTTTAATGCTAATGGGTCCATAGACAAAAGAACACAATGGTCCCACCACCACCATCAGGAAACCTTGACCGCATTGACAGCGGTATAGGCGAAAGAGGCTGTCGGAGGGGAGGACCTCCAGTTTCCCTGCTGGGCCAATCACGATGTGCCTTCCCACCGATGTGACTGTAATGGTAAAAGCTCCACACCTGAGTTGTAGAAATGGAAGGGATGTGAGATAGATACTCACCTTTTCTCATTTTCACACTTTCAGTAACACTATAAATCCGATCTCCCAAGTACTGCTGCTTGATGATGAACAAAACCAACACCGTCATGGACTGAATCGATGGTAAGCTTCACTTTTGCCTGTTACCTATTGACTTGTCTGTTAAGATTTGCACAGGACTCGTGCATTTATAAATCTCTCTTACAAGCAATAGCATATCAATGTGCAATGCATATGTCTGTAATGTTGACGTTTAAGAAATTTAAAGAAACACACCTGCATGATCACAATGAATGTATAGATTTTGTGCAAGCTGCCTTAAAAAAATGTTATTATAAAGAAACAATGGTCCTGGACCAAATATTCAAGGAAGAGTTAGATTAACAGAATTATCAACGTATTTGAGCTTACATTAATCAGCTCACAAACGTCTGCAAAATACCTGAAACAAACAGATGTGCAGAAAAACCACTAAGTATTATTACAATACATTCATTAAGGGCTAGATGTAGGTAATTCCGATTTACCTACTCTTAAATACCGAATTTTACCGATTCGGTATTTAAGAGTAGGTAAATAGGAAGGAGGCAGATGTAGGTAATTTTAAATTCAGAATTACCGAATCTGTAACATTCGGCATTTACCGATTGTGTAAATACAGAATCGGTATTTCCCATTGATTCCTATGGGCTTTGAAACCGATTCTGTAAATACAGAATCGGTAAATACCGAATCCTGCAAGGGTGCAGGGGGTGTCACTTTGACACCCTCTAGCACCCCAAGTACAGGCTTGTGTGACATGTGGCACACATACATGCCCTAAGGGCATGTCTGTGTGTCACATTGCACAGGTGTGCATGCACAGATATGCATGCACACCTGAATTCGGTATTTTACCACACAATAGGATTGTGTGGTAAAATACGGACTCTTAAGGGCCTGTGGCACTGTAAACTGTGCCACCTACATTTGGAATTACAGAATCGGTATATTTACCGATTCGGTAATTTATCGAATCGGTAATTTTACCGAATCGGTAAATATACCGATTCTGTAATTTGCAGCCCCCTACATCTGAAAACCCTAATACCGGTCGGAAACGGCCGAAATCTGCCATTTCCGACCGGTATTAGGGCTCCTACATCTGGCCCTTAGTCATTTAAAGGAACAATCATTAGAGGGTCAAGAAAGTAGGAAAATATTCTAGGGAACGTGTAAGAAAGAGTGCTCAGGTGTATATGTAGGAGTCAAGAGAGCTCCAAGTGTGTAGAAAAGTAAAGGGCATATATTTACAAGACTGTACAAAACTGATATCCAATAAACAGTTAGATGCAACCTGGCCACATGCAAATTTTTCATTTGAATTATATTTTGTAAAGGTGTAAGGCGGTGTAAGGAGAGTTTCCCTAAGTTAGGGGCAGATTACGATGGTGGATTTTCCGCATCCTCCGGGCCGGCGGAAGCCACCGCCGGCCCGGAGGATGCGGAAAATCCTCTGCGGACCCACCAAAGACCCACCGCCACATTAGGAATGCTGGTGGGTCCTGGTTTCAGTCCGCCGCATTTCCGCCGTGGTTGGCTTACAACCGCGGCGGAAAAGGCCTAATATGGTGGCGGTGTCTCTCAGACACCGCCAGACATATTAGGATGGCTCAGAAGTAATGCTTTTCCGCGGCAGCGTCTCTGCCGAGGAAAAGCATGCGGTTGTTCACCTCAGGGGCCCGTAGAGGGCCCCCTGGGTGAAGGGGGGTGGGGGGTGCACATGGGAGGTACCTATGGTACCCCCCTGCATTTGTATGCGCCGTGCCTGCCGCTTTCTGCATACAAATGCAATGTATGCATTTGTAACATTGCGACGGGTGCAGCTTGAAGCCGCACCCGCCGCAATGTTACAAATAGAGGATGTGACCGCCAGGGTGGCTGTCACATTCTAATTGGACAGGAGGGAACTCCGCATGCCCATGCGGAGGTTTCCTCCTCCTCGGTGATCGCGGATGAACTCAAGTCCGTCCGCGATCATAATGGGCCCCTTAGTGACAAGGGGAAGCTCCTCAGGAAGGGGCATCTAGTAGGCAGAGCAGATACCTCAAAGATCTTACATGGGGGGTTGGGTTTGGGAGAAGTGCCATTGGGTTTAGTGGGGGGTGGATTTGGAGGGTGGCTCTTGCATTTGAAGGGATGGGTTGGAATATGGAAGGGGCAGATTGTGTTTGCTAGGGATGGTTGGGTTTGGAAGGGTTTAGGGCAAGGGTAAAAAGGACATTTCCTATGGGAAAATGGGTAGGGTGTTCTGCGGTTAGTTGGGCTTGGGCGGTAGAGGGAGTGGGAGTGGAAGTGACTGATGTACATGTGTCTGTCGAGAGTGCAGGTGCTTGTTGGTCTGGTGTATGTGTTGCACGTTTGGCTGTGTCTTGTATCATATGTGTCTATTATTTGTTCGAGTGTGGGTGTTTGAGTTTTTTGCGTGTGTATTCTAAGGTGTGTATGGATGGGTGTGCTGTGGAGGTGCTGGTCCATGTTTGTGTGGTCGTAGATGTTGTTTAAGTGGGTGTGCTGGTGGTGGTGGATATGTGTGTCTGATCAGTGTGGTATCTGTGAGTGCGCTGGTGGTGAGTGATGTGCATCTGTATGTGTGGTGGTAGGTGCCATCTCAGTGGGTGTGCTGGTGGTGGTGCATGTCTTTGTGTGTGGTGGTTGTAGTATCTGTGGGTGTGCTGTTAGTAGGTGTGGTGCATGTGTGTGTGGTGGTGGGTGCAGTATCTGTAGGTGTGCTGGTGTTGATGCATGTGTGTGTGGTGGTAGGTGCAGTCTCTCTGGGTGTGCTGGTGGTGGGTGTGATGCATGTGTGTCTGGAAGGGGAAACATACATTACAACGCAGTTATTACAATGACCTACCTTTACAATGCAACTGTTACAATGCAATTGCCTCTACATCACATGCCATTACAATGCATGCCATTACAGCACATGTCACTACAACGCATGCCATCACAATGCATACCATTACAACGTATTATAAAGTGGGTAATGGAGACATATTTAGTTTTAGGGTGGGTATGGGTTTGGGGGGACAAGGGAATAGTAATTGTTACCTCTACACTATCCAACAGTTTCCCTCCTGTTGCACTCAGTGGATTGGGAATAGTAATTTTTACCCCTACACTATCCACCACTTACTCTAATGTTGCACTCACTGGACTGGGAATAGTAAATGTTACCCCTACACTATCCAACACTTACCCTACTGTTGTCCTAAATGTATTATGCATTGTGCATCCTAATTGTATGCGTTGTAATGGAATGAGTTGTAATGGTAGTTTTTAAAAGTGTGTTTTAATGGCATGCGTTGTAAAATCATGCGATGTAATGATAGTTGCGATGTAAACACTACTTTGTAAAAGCATGCATTGTAATTGCATACTTTGTAATGTCATATATTCGTCTGGAAGTCTGTGCAGTTCCTATGGGTGTACTGGTGGTGGTGCATGTGTATGTGGTGTTGGCTGTGGTTTCTGTGGGTGTGCTGGGGTGGTGCATGTGGCTGTGGTGTCTGTATATTGGAATGTGCTCCTATGTTTTTTGTGGTGTTTGTGTTTCTGTGTGGATGTGCTGCTTGTGTCACTTTAAGTGGATGTGTGCAAAGGTGTTAGTATGCATGGGATAGGTCTGGGCATAAGGAATTTGGATGGGGAAGGAGTGGGAGGTGGGCCACAAGGTTGGGATCATTGGGAGGCTGTGGTCAGTGCGGAGTCGAGACCTTGAAAAGACCTCTGTAGGCCAGAAATAACACTGTGAATATCTTCCAGGTAGGCTACCATTTGTTGCAATTGGCATATAAGCCCCTGGATGGCATTCAATAGTGCAGTCTGGCCTATAGAGATGTTCTGGAGGAGGTCAATAGCCTCCTCACTCAGTGCAGCCAGGGGGAGAGGGGCATCAGATGAGTTACCTTTTAGGGGGCAGGTTTGGCCACATGGGAGGGGGCAAGAAGGAGGGTGTAGATGGTAATCAGGGTGGCGGACAAGGATACAGTTGGTAGTCTTCCTGTCAGGTCTGCCACCACTAGGGAGTGCTCATTGAAGGAGACCTTATCAGAGGATGTTGTAGAAATGGCATCCTATGTTGCACTCCCCTCACCGTCCATGCCACTGGGTCCCTTGGTGGAGTCAACACCGGAACCACAGGACAAAGTTGGTTCCCCGCCCCCGTGGCCAATGTCTCCTCTGCCTGTTCCTGATGATGTTGTATATACAATAGTTTTATTAAACAAAACTTCTCATGAACTTTGATCCCAAAACAGTTTTCAAGTTTTCATATTTCACCTGCCTCAAGGCTCTCAAACTTTAGTTCTACACTAGCATAAGCTCATGCATGTACACAACATTTTCAGAAACCATTTGGTCACAGTTTTGTCATTCCCCATGATAGATCCTATATCATGTATACTCGTGTCTTTTTTGTCTCTCCAGGAACTGTTTTACACCTCTGAATGGTTGGGCTTTGTTGTTCAAAATAGAAAACATATGTCACCAAAATGGATATCAACCAAAAATACCTTTGTAAAGTGGATTCGTAAGGCCCAAAACATCTGTATTATTTTCATTCTCAAAAAGTTTAATATGAATCTATGTGTGTCAACAAATACTGCAATGTTGTACTAATATTTGTATAAAATAAAAGCCTGTTTCTTTTGTTTAGCCATTTCACACTTATTTCAAGTAACTATAGTTTATGTCAAGTGTTAAAAATATTAAAAGGATGCCGTAGAGAAGTATTTAATCAATATGTTGTGCACTATGTATATATGTATGAATGAATTAATGTATTTGCATAATTACCTAAAATCATTGCAAAATTACAGTACGGTATTAATATTAATGCATACAAACGCATCTCACACCATTGTAATACATGTATCAAATTATATATTAAAATATAATATTTGAACACTGTTCTCAGACCATTTGTGAAATTGGGGTTTACCCTAAAATACGTGGGTTAAAATTATGTTTAGAAAATATGTGAGTCCCTTATATGATCATGGCAAAGAAAAGTCAACTTGGTGCATTGCGGGTCTTGTGGTTCCCATATGGACTTTTTTCTTGAGCCTCACTGTTCGTCACCTTCTGAAACAACAGGAGTCCCAACAATTGCGACTGCACAATTTTCATCTGTGCTGTTTTCAATTAGGACCCATGCTCACGATTGTATCAAAGGCAGCTAGGTCCAAGAGCTCTATGCATGACTGGAGCAGGGCCACTGCATCAACGCATTTTCTGAGCCTATTACTTAAAAACCTTGGTTTTAACGATTTGCAAGGGTGTTGCAGTTGGGCAAGACAGCAACGTATTAGGTATACCTATGATTATGCACTGTAGTTGCAAAGCCTGCATCTGGTTATATTACTCAGCAAATTCCTGCCAGGTTCAGTTCCTTTATCGGCAAGGTACTAGGCGCGCCCATTGAATTTCTTTCAAGCACTTCCTTTCTAGGGGATTGTTCATGTATGGCTGAATTTTGTGGTTCATGTGCTTTCGTTAGGACAACCAACCCTCTAATGTCTTGGGGTCTGGCTATGTCTTCGTTCCTTGATATCTGGCTGATTTGGTTATTTAGCACCCTCTTTATTGCTGGATAATTCAGTTCCTTAAAGTGTCTTAAACCAAAATTTTACCACGGTGCTCATGCATTCATGTTTTTGTTTTACCAGACCAAACTGAAGCCGGAGCAAGGCATTTTGTGTGTGTTTAGGGAGCCCAAAATGCCTTTTATAATAACACCTGCACTGGGCTTTTTCCATCATCCATCCATCCTACCTGGGAGTGCGTGTGCTGCGTATGCAGCAACAGCGAGCATTTTAGATTTTGTTACTCTCAATAAAGGTTTCCTGATACGGCTGTGTAATTTACCTTGTAGCTTACACAGTGCATAGGTGGTGTCTCGCATTTTGGCTTGCGTCTTAGCCTGGTACAAGGTTGCCTTTCCTTTACTGCCCAGTCTCCGCTTTCTTCACATATTTACCAAACACCATGACTCTCGTTTTGCCGGGATTAGCCTTAAGCTCATTTTCCTGGTTGTAGGTGTTTAATGCATTCAAACCTCCTCTGTTGTGGTCGAGAATCACCAGATCATCGGCATACTGCAGCACTTGTAGTCGTTGCTGTCCAGTTTTTCCGGGTTACCAATCTTACTCCTTGGAGGGCTTTCCCCATGTCATCCATGTAAAGGTTGAAGAGTGTTGGTGCTAGAACTCAGCCCAGCTTTAGGCCTCAGTCAGTTGGCCGCTTTTGTGTGAACATGTCCCCTGCCAGTTTGATTCTCACCCAAGTGTTGGTGTACAATGACATAATTGCCTTCAGTAGTTTACTGGGGATCTTCCAGCTGGACAATTAGTGTCATAGCTTGCTTCAGCTTACCCCATCGAAGGCTGCTGAATTGTCTACAAAGCATGCAAATACCGGAAGTTTGTTACTGGAGTTTGCCTGTAGTGTCAGGAACGAGAGTGCCATTATGCTATCTATGGTAGAACAGCCTTTTCGGAATCCAGTTTGATAAAAAGGCAGTATTTCATTGTCCTTGATCCAAGCTGTTAGTTCATGTAGCAGGGTACTGGCGTATTCTTTACAATTGATGTTTTAACAAGGCAATAAGTCTATAATTTTTAGGTCTGTTTTTGCTCCCTTCTTGTATATTGGCTGCAGTAACAAGCTGCACCAGGAATTTGGTGCATCCCCAAAAGCTCTGCATTCCAAGTACAGAGGTGATAGCAGCTCCACCCGCCCCTTGGGGTCCTGCTTGAACAGTCCGACCGGTAGGCCATTAGGTCCTCCCATTTCATCCTTTTTATGACCTTTATGATCAATTTCGGGTCCGGAGCTTGGCCCGCCTCGTTTGTCTAGTCTTCCTCCTCTGCTTCAGCCCCTTCTAGCCTAGGGGACTTTCTGATGTTTTGGCCTCTGGGTTTCATTGTGTACATTTCTGCTGTGTTGGTCAGCCAGGCTTCCACTGTAACTGCATTATGCCTGTCCATTTCTGTGCTTTGCATCTTAACTATATACTCCCAGAATTGCTTCCGTTTGGTGGGTTAGCACAAGTTAAGTAGCTTGATCCATTCCTTCCCCATCGTCTGGCATTTTTGTTTCCATATTAGGTGATTGTGGTTCCAATGGGCTTCTTTATAAACTCTTTCTGCCCCAGGGGAACCACTTTTTAGGTATGGCCATATGGCTTGTCTGAGAGTGTGGGTGCTGTTCTTTCGCCTTTTGTTATATTTCCAGATTTGTTCTTGGTACCCAACTGTCTTGAGGGATGTATTCCTAGCCCCTATAAACAGGGCCACTTGCAGTTCTTCATTTCAGGTGGCCCAGCTCAGGATGGCTGGGGAGAGAGGCTTACAATGTCCCTTTCGTGCTAATCCCAGCATTCAAGACTCCCAATTCGCGACCGTGAAGTGGTTCCATCTGATCCTCTTCACTAGTCTGTGCTCCTCGCCACTCATGTGTTGCTTATGGGCACCAATTCTTCACGGCATTTGCACTAGATATTGAATTCTGCTGTGATCATTGCGTGGTCACTTGTTTCATGTTGCTGTATCCAGAAGCCCCGAATTCTATACCACATGCTTTTCCTGATGAAGGTAAAGTCAACTGTTGTTTCATTGTTGAAGGTCAAGGGTTTTGATTCCTTGAGACTATGTTGCGCAGTCCAAGCCTGAGCTGAGATTAGTCCAAAAAAGCTTAGAAACGTATTGAATGCTCTTTCAGCAGGTCTGCCTTGATCGTTATCTGGACTCAGATGGTGAAGATTAAGTCCCCAGTGATCAGGTCCAAATTGGTGTGTTCACAATTGCAATTATCTGTTTAGTGTTTGCCAAAGAATCAGATGTAGATCACAATATGCAATATATTACACCTTGTGGCATTTTTACATTTATCCAATGAGTCATGAGTTGGGCATGATTCTGAGTTTTTCTGATGGGGTACTCCGACATATATGTGATGGAACATTCCAACTTCTAAAATCCCTTTACTTTACCCATTTTTATTCATCATTGAGTTATCATTTGGGCATAACAAAGGAGATTGAGAAATGGATTTTGGTATGTGATACTCTGTCACCAATGTGTACACACCCCTGTCTATGTGTCAACAACAATTGTATGACTATCACAATTATTTGCCAAAAAAACAGACTGGCTTACACAGCATATGTGAAGGAGTAAGACATCATACAAATCTGTTTCTGATGCTAGACACAATGTAGTCATTCATTCTGATGTCACTAGTCATTTTGGATCACATGCTCCCTCTTGTTTGTGTAGAATCCCAACTTACCAAATTGATGTTTAGTACATCCACTGTGTCATAAGTGCCTAGTATGCCATGTCACATGTAATAAGGCTACCATTACATCATCCGCGACAGTGAAGGAGCATTCCACCTGACACAATAAAAACTATTGGCCTGTTTGGTACAGCTGTCCCTCATGACATCAAAGAACATGATTTATAATAGTCCTTTGGTTGTGAACAGGAATCAATTAACAAAGAACATTATCATACACATTGTGCAAAACGTACACCTTCAAGAACTCTTCTTGTGCATTGGACTTGGGTCACCCTTAATGTTGATGGGGGGAATCCTGGCTGTAACAAAAAATGAGTCATGTAACATATGAAACTCTGATAAGTACTTACCCTATTTTGCTGCTGTTGGCCCCTCAACTGTCCATCAAGCTCTGTATAGGCCAATGCAAGAATGCAGGCAATGAGGGGGTCAGAGTATGATGCACTTGCCTCCACCGTTAGGAGGACTGCCGGAGCTGGGCTTCAGCTGACTTTCTGGTCCAGCATCATAGGCCCTCCCACCTCTTGCAGCAATGGATGTGACACCGCTTGTAGATCCCCACGGACTGCACCTTCCTCGTCGATGACCATCCAAACGTGCTGCTTTTGATGAGTGTTGGCCTGTATGGATATAAGAAATTCAAGAAAAAACAATGGTATTGTGAATTTATGTTTGTCTGTTTTGATGTAAACACATTTTCCTTCATCTATTGCTAACATAACTCATGAGTTAGCATATAATATGTGTATTTTCATAAGCTGACCAAACCAAATAGCTTAATACACAGTTTTGTAGTGGCCTATGAACTACCCTCATCCCATGTCATGACATGTAAACTCACTAATCCAGGCCTGTGACATCATCTAGCCCAGGGGGCTCCTACATATGCTGTGATGTGACCTACTTCTGATCAGGGCAAATTATTGTGAACTACTGAAGGCTAAACATAAATACATATGGAACAGTGAATATTGGCCACTGTGAGTAAAGAGCCTACAGTGTGGACATGACACACTTTAAAATGGACATAAAATAAAAGGAAGAGTGCTACTTTGAAGGTGTCTGGGAGCTACTGGTAGCTCCCATACAACTGTTTGGAGAGCCCTGACCTAGGCCGTGTGATTTTCTGGACAATATGCATAGCTAACCTCATTTTTATTTGGTTTGTACAGAATTTTTTTTATATACACTTGTAAAGAGTGTATAGTGTGTTTTCTAAATTTCATGATGACAGTTTTCTACGCATCACATGTAAATCAAACATATACATGGGGGCGTGGTCTGGCCATGGAGTAAGATGGTCGCCTAGACAAAGAGTTCCTCCCCCTGGGAGCTTCCTAGCAGGGAAAGCAGCATTCCGGAGGCGGCCCAGCACATCACTTGTTCGGCCCTAGTTGCGGAGGCCTTCCTGGATTGCTCTGGTTCCAATAACAAGGCTGGTGAGTACGCAATGGGTACGGCAGACTGGTGGACGGCTTTTGGGCCTGGGGGTGCATCATCAGACTCGGCCTCATGTGACTGCGCAGCTCCACCCTCCATAACAGCATTGGGAACCTGACGAACTGGGGCTACTCCCCGCACCCGGCAGTACCCTATCACACCACACGGACTGCCTCCCCCTGTGCGAGAGATAAGCTCCATCTGTGCATCCAGCCGCCTGGAACTTCGCAGCAACCAGTCAACGTGAGTGCACCACAGCCCCTGGCACGGACACTGGGGTTCCCCCACAGTGTGGGACCAAGGAAGCAGGAGGTCGGTGGAGGACCACCTCCCAGATGTGCAGGAGCACCATCTAGAAGCAGGACCTCACTATTTTGGCAGCCCTAGTGAGGGAGCCCTCCCAGTTTGCTGCTCTGGTCTCAACACCATGGTTTAGGATCGCTTGTCGGAGCCGGCAGACCAGCAAATGGCTCCTGGGCCTGGAGGCTGAATAACAGCCTCTGCCCAGTGAAACTGCCCAGCCCCACCCTCCACAACAGGTACTTGGTCCTGCCGAGCCGGGGCTGCCCCAGTGCATGGCGAAGTACCATTGCACTACTTTTTGCCCACTCAGGTGCCCAGAACCTCACGGAACACAGCCAGTGTAAACACGCTGTGGCCCCTGGCTCCCAGGGCAGCGACGAGGAAGCGCAAGGTCAGCGGAGGATCTCTTCCCAAAGGTGCTGGAGCATACTCTTGAACCGGGAGTGGTGAGCCACATCAGAGGGACCAGAGGGTGAGACAGAGTCACAGTTACAGGAAGTTGAGGTCCAGAGGCTTCTCAGGGGCCCCCAGACTTGTATGTGAACCTAGGTTCTATACCTCACTACTTTCTCCTCTTAATGCACAGTGGCCCCACTGTATGAGTCCTCCTCCCTGGTGCGTGAGGCATTGCTGAGCAACCTACAAACACTATGTCAAGTGCCCGGGTCCAGAAGAGGCCAAGTACTTCACACCCACTGGCCAGGAATATACACCACTGACTGCACTACATTAGTGGGTGGTTACAGACTTCTTATAACCACGTGCCTGTGGAGGGCAGACCAAGGATCCTTACTTTTGGCGGTGTGATCTCTCAAGGAGCACCTCAATATCGCAGTGGGCAGGGGTGTGTGCCCCTCCACCGCCTAACCCCGCCCCTCAGATTGATGAAGCTACAGCTCTAGACCAGGCATGAATGACCGCAGCAAAACCAGGAAGTAGCACCTCCAGGTAGCTTTTATTTATGGAGGCGCTGAAACTACCACGCACCATGGGGACCAGAGGGTGAGATGGAGTCACAGCTACAGGAAGGTAAGGTCCAGAGGCTTCTCAGGGCCCCCAGACTTGCATGTGCACCTAGGTTCCATTCCTCACTACTTCCTCCTCTTAATGCACAGTGGCCCCACTGTCTAAGTCATCCTACCTGGTGCATGTGGCGTTGCCGAGCAACCTACAAACACCACGTCAAGTGCCCTGGTCCAGAAGAGGCCGAGGACTTCACACCCACTGGCCAGGGATATACACCACTGACTGCACTACATTAGTGGGGGCTTACATACTTCTTACAACCATGTGCCTGTGGAGGGCACACCAAGGATTCTTACTTTTGGCAGTGTGATCTCTAAAGGAGCACCTCAATATCGCAGTGAGCAGGGGTGCGTGCCCATCCACCGCCTAACCCCCCCTCAGATTGGTTAAGGTACAGCTCAAGACCGTGGCATGAATGACCACAGCTAAACCAGGAAGTATCACCTCCAGGTAGCTTTTATTCACGGAGGTGCTGAAACTACCAAGCACCATAGGGACCAGAGGGTGAGATGGAGTCACAGCTACTGGAAGGTAAGGTCCAGAGGCAGACGCGCGCTGAGAGTGCGTATTTGTTTTTAATCCACTCTGCACTGAATTTGTATTTTTTAAACAAACTTGTACTCACCCCGGTCCACCACAGGCTTAACCGCCTGATTGATGTGGAGGGTGACATAGCTATTGAATCCCTTGCCTGCCTGACTACCGGTGAGATATGGAGAGGCTGAGCTCCAACGGTCACGAGACCTAGAGCCCCGTCCTCTACATTAATCGGCTGCTGGCTGTCCCGCGCAGCAGACGCTCGCTGAGAGTGCATACGAGCACAGTAAGTCCTGAAAACATTAGGAATCGCCGCTTGTTCTAGGCGTATTTGTTTTTAATCCACTCTGCACTGAATTTGTATTTTTTAAACAAACTTGTACTCACCCCGGTCCACCGCAGGCTTAACCGCCTGATTATTGTGGAGGGCAACGTGGCTATTGAATCCCTTGCCTGCCTGACTACCGGTGAGACATAGAGAGGTGGAGCTCCGACGATCACGAGACCTAGAGCCCCGTCCTCTACATTAATCGGCTGCTGGCTGTCCTGCGCAGCAGACGCGCGCTGAGAGTGCATACGAGCACAGTAAGTCCTGAAAACATTAGGAATCGCCGCTTGTTCTAGGTGTATTTGTTTTTAATCCACTCTGCACTGAATTTGTATTTTTTAAACAAACTTGTACTCACCCCAGTCCACCGCAGGCTTAACCGCCTGATTGATGTGGAGGGTGACGTGGCTATTGAATCCCTTGCCTGCCTGACTACCGGTGAGACATAGAGAGGCGGAGCTCCCACCGTCACGAAACCTAGAACCGAAGGCGCGCCAAAGGCAGGCCCGTCTGCGCCCGTCCGCGGCCGACCGGGGCTAGGGGCCAAAACCCCTGCCCCTCTGTCTACCACAACCAGAAGATACAGCTCCGACTCACTACACAAACTCAGAGGAAGAGTCCCTCCTCCCTGTCCTACGAACTGCAACCCACCACACCAGAACCTAACATGCCCTCATTGCGGATTCCAGCCTTCCCCCATCCCCTCAATCAAAACTGTACTGCAAAGTATCCTCCTTCTAAACTGCAGATCCCTCCCAAAACACACCACCGAGATATCACTTCTACTAGAAGAATATAGTTCTGACGCCCTGTTTCTAACCGAAACTTGGCTCCACCTTGAGTCAGACCCCAACATCGTCCAGGCACTACCTAAAGGATACCAAATGGTGCGTGTAGACCGTACAACTGGAAGAGGGGGCGGCTTAGCGATCATCTACAAAGATTGCTACAGCTGTCGCAGCTCCCCTCACCCTATCCCCAAATGTTGAAAGCCTTTTATTCGCGTTAGACTTCTCCCCCACAAGTACTCTGTCTGGAATACTTATATATCGTCCCCCTGGAACTCAGGGGCAGTTCCTCGACTCCCTATCATCCTCTATAGCCAACCTAGTATGTAGCTCCGCTAATTTTACCCTCCTGGGAGATTTTAACATCCACTTTGATAATGCCTCTGACAACAATACCTCAGAAATAATTTCCAGTCTTGCAGCACTACAGCTCCAACAATTAGTGCTAAAACCTACTCATTCCAAAGGTCATCTCCTAGACCCCATCTTCACCAACTGTCCAGGTCTTTCGGCAGGAAACCCTCTGCCCCTGCCCTGGACTAACCACTTTCTAGTCCCTGCCTCCTGGAGCTGCCCAGCCCCCTATCAAGCAACCAATACAGCTACTCGGAAGGAACGCAACTGGTCCAAACTTCCCCTAGCAGAATGGACATTATCTTTAGACTCCCTCAAACCACCCCACAATGTGGATCCCTCTATAGCCAATGACAACTTCAACAAGTGGATCTCAAACTCCCCAGACTCCGTTCTCCCCACCACTGTTACGAAATCAAAGCGCACCACTAAGACCGCCCCCTGGTACTCCCAGGACCTACGAGGAAAGAAACGCCAATGCAAAAAACTAGAGAGATTCTGGCGCCTAGACTATTCCCTCCCCAGAAAAATGGCCAACAGAGCCACGATAAAAACGTACAAAAATGAAATTAGAACAGCGCAAGCCGCTTTTTACGAGAACAAGATCAATACAGCTGCATCCAAACCCAAGGAACTCTATAAAGTTGCAAAATCCCTCCTCAAACACCAGAAAAACCTCAAACCCCCCTCAATCCTCAAGCCCGCTGTAACGACCTGGCAGAATTCTTCCATAACAAAATACAAAGCATTTACACCTCCTTCCCCCACACACAAGCCCCAACTCCATTAACTCCATTAATCCCTTCCTCCGAACCACAGCCACACACTCCAATTCCAGCGACACTCGGCAATCTTCCCTTACTTGACCTACCCTCACTACAATCCATAATGCACCTTGTAAAATCCGGATCCCCAACAACCCAGCACCACCACGCTCTCTGCTGGCAGTCAAGACGCACATCCTCCCCACTATCCTAGAACTACTCAATTCCTCACTAGCTACTGGAATTGTCCCGCTCCCTTGGAAACTGGCCATAGTTAGAGCACTCCTCAAGAAACCCAACCTAGATCCCAATATACCAGGGAACTATCGACCTATATCCCTGCTGCCCTGGCTCAGCAAGATCTTGGAGAAACACGTCAACAAGATCCTGACAGAATTTTAAGAGACCCATCAGCTACTTGATCCCACCCAAACGGGTTTTCGACCCATGCATGGAACTGAGACTGCCCTTATCAATGTAATAGAAGAGGCACGGAAGATCACGGATCAGGGAGGCACAGCAGCCATCATCCTACAAGACCTAAGTGCCGCCTTGGACACTGTAAACCACAGCATACTACTGCAACGACTCACCAACCTAGGAGTCTCATCTCATGCAATCTCTTGGTTCGCATCCTTCCTAAAGGAGTGATCCTTCCAAGTCTTCGAAGGTGACACTGCCTCCGCCAAAAAAACCTAGACTGTGGTGTGCCGCTGGGCTCTTCCCTAAGCCCTACGCTTTTTAACGTGTACATGAGCCCCCTAGCTGAGATCGCCCCCCCCTACAGACTAAAAATAATCACCTACACGGACAACACTCAGCTAGTGGTGGCCCTGAGTCAGTCCCACACCACCCCCAGTCATCTTAGGGACTGCCTCGAGGCAGTGACCTCCTGGATGACATCTTCCTGTCTCAAACTAAATGGAGACAAAACCGAGCTAATGCTACTAGGTTACCGCCCCAACCCCAACATCAAACACTTTTGGCCTTCATGCCTTGGACCCTCTCCGGCGCCCAAGGACACAATCAAAAGCCTTGGAATCTGGCTGTACAGTCCCTAAACATCAATCACCAAGCAGAAAAATTATCAGCCACCTGCTTTGGCCTACTTAGACTCATCCGAAAAATTACCCCCTCCTACCCTTCATTGCTAGAAGAATCATGATCCAAGGCTTAATCCTGTCGTGTTTGGACTTTGGAAATGCCTCTACCTAGGAGCCCCACAGTCCACCCTAAACAAGCTGCAGGTTATCCAGAACTGTGCGGCATGCACCCTTCTCCAGATTCCGCATCACACCTCAGTTAAAAGAGAACTCAGGAAGCTACATTGGCTCCCCATCAGGGACAGAATCACATTCAAGGCCCAATGCATCTCACACCGAGCCTTTTGGAAATCAGGGGCCACTATCAATCACACACTGGTCACCCCATACCAACCAAACAGACAGCTTAGATCTACCCTCTCATAACTGCTCACAGTATGCCGAGTCAAGAAGTTTAGATGTGGTGGACGTTCCTTCTCCTAGAACACGATCAAACTCTGGAACTCCCTTCCCCTCCATCTACGTAGGGAATTCAACTTGATGTCCTTCAGAAAAGGACTCAAAACCCAGCTGTTTAAGCACTAGAACAGGCTCCCCTTGCCCCCTCACACGCGTTTTGTCTCGCAGCGCTAGGACGCCTCAGGGTAGCTACCGCTTTACAAATACTCTTTTCATTTCATTTCATTTCTCAGGGGCCCCCAGATTTGCATGTGCACCTAGGTTCCATACCTCACGACTCGCTCCTCTTAATGCACAGAGGCCCTCCTGCCTAACTCCTCATCCCTGGTGCATGTGGCGTTGCCGAGCGACCTGCGAACACCACGTCAAGTGCCCGGGTCCAGCAGAGGCCGACAACTTCACACCCACTGGCCAGGGATATGCACCACGGACTGCACTACATTAGTGCGTGGTTACATACTTCTTACAACCACGTGCCTGTGGAGGGCACACCAAGAATCCTTACTTTTGGTGGTGTGATATCTCAAGGAGCACCTCAATATCGCAGTGGGCAGGGGTGCATGCCCCTCCACCGCCTCAAGGCATGAATGACCACAGCAAAACCAGGAAGTAACACCTCCAGGCAGCTTTTATTCATGGAGGTGCTGAAACTACTGTGAACCACGCCCACGAAAGCTGATGACCTCCCGGTGAGCGGCTCTCCAGCGATCCCAGCGACCTGGCAGCAGGTGTCACTATGGACAGAATACTTCAAGAGATCTCCTCCGTCAGTCGCAGGTTGGAGGGGATGGACTCTAATATCTCCAAACTGGCGGAGGAAGCCAAATCAATACGGCCGACCTGGCTGGGTTTCACACCCGTGCCGAGACACTGGATCAGAGGCTGATGGTGGTAGAGGGTCGGCTGAACACAATGCAGGACAGGGATCAAGAAATCCTCTTCCTCTGCAGCAAGCTTGTTGACTTGGAGGACTCCAGATGCAGGGAAACATCTGCTTCTTTGGATTTTCTGAAACCGTTGAAGGGCCCAATGCTGCTGCGTTTCTGAAGGACACCCTCCCGAAATTTTTTGAGCCGCCTTTGAACCACCCCTGGAGCTTCAGCAGGCCCACCGCACAGGACCTCTATGCAGACTCTAACGTATGACCAAGGCCGCCTATTGCCTGTTTCTACAATACGACTAGACGAGGCAAATCCTAGCAATGGCACACCCAAGGATCATTCACCCAGGACGACTACAGTATTCGGATGGCCGACGACTTTTCCAAAGAAACAAATGAGCGATACAAAACCTTCCTATCTTCTAGGCCCCGGCTCCGACAGCTGAACACTAAATATTGTCTCTTAGAACCAGCGAGATTCTGCATCACCAAGGAAGGGAACTCTAGGGATTTCTATGATCCAGAGGACCTGCGCCTGTTTCTGGACAATGTAACATATCAGGACTTGGACACTCACACAGGTGACTCAGAACCTGCCCAAATGTCTGGCCCCTCTCAGTCAATGGAGAACAGGAGACAGACCTATGGAGGAATATGGTAACGCCGCAGGGACCAGGACAGAACGGCACTCTCCAATGAGGACAGAGCATCCACGCTCCATGCGAAGGCCACTCTTGCTCACAACCCACAGAGGGACAAACATCGCTCACCTTTAAAACGAACAACTGAACCTGACGAGGGGCATGGAGGGCCCATGGTGGAAAGCCTAGAATGATGACCCCTCCTACCATTGGGTTGATGACAATATTACGAGAGGATGAATGTGGTGCAATTGGAAATGGCGATTTTCATAAATTTTAAGATACAAAATATGGATGATAGGGACATAACGCACACTGCCACGTTGGCAGGGTTGAATCAATATATTCATTTCAGCATGGTTGATTGAGATCGTGTGAGATCATATGAGCATAGATCTTGTTAGATTTGGATGAGTGCACCCAAACACGGCGGCCACCTCACAAATGCTATTGAAATACAATACGTTTTGTCTTTTTATCCTCCTTTTTCTTTTTATTCTTATTTTTTCACCTCACAGGCGGAATTTTTCGCAGCTGGAAGAAGGGAGATAAGTATTCTTCTGATTGTGATTAATTTTTCACAGTCATTATTATTTTGATCACGAATGGTTGCAGCTTTCTGCACCTTCAAATAATAATATATAGGTCAACATACAATCATTTTGATCTTCACCTGGGAGGGTTCAATCAAGTTTGTCCTGATGAAAGCCCAGGACCATTTTTGGCCGTCCTCCTATGGGCTGAAACATGTTGGCTACCCCTTGGGGTCATAGGACCATAATCTCCGACACAGACCCTTTTTATACTTTTTTAATATCCACTAAATCACCACTAATAAAGTGATACCTGGGTGGTGGAGTAGGATTTTTATCTTTAAGTCCCCCTGGCCTACATCTCCTAAGCGCTTACTGAGATATGGTTGAGCCCACCCTGACCTTTAGGAGTTGGGGTGAACCCGATGATGAAGCATGACACCAATAGGGAGTGTGAGGGTTAAATAAAAAAAGGAATTGTTTCCTTCAGACTTCGGCGGTATATATCAACTAAGGAGTTGAAAAGTTTTTTTTTTTTTAACCATATCAGGGTCAGGATGTTATGTATCATTTTAGGACCCTATTGTAAGTTTCCCGATTTATGCCCTTATATAGGTATAAATCTCCGTATCTTTATATAGGCATAGAAGTTATAACCATATTTAGGCATAGCTCATGCAGTTCAAATACTGCAGGGCTACTTCCACTAGTTCTGAAAATCCACAGCGATTTCTTGGAAAACTCAGCTTGAGCAGCCGGGGACTTCCCCTTGCTTGAATATTGATTTGTCCAAGAATTTATGGAGTTTTCAAAGAACTGAGACTCTTTGATGACGTTATTATGTCCAACTATACGTCAAACCCAGCATCTTCAAGGTATAAATATGCCCACACTCGCCCAAGCAAACACACGGTGGTTTGGAGCAGTTCGACTATCTACTTACCCGACGCGCCCTGCCACAGCAAGTGCTGAAGGAAGATGACCCTCCAGCAGACGCACTAAGAGAGACGCTGTCTTTTCTCCTGCCGAGAAATCCAGCTCCAGTGTTTCCAAGCTACCCTTGCGGGTTGTTGGGAAATCGAGTCCCGGGACCAGCCTTCTCCATTCTAAACTAAGGTACGGAGCAGATTAGCCCCTTAGAGAAATCTTGACCAGATTCTTGGCAAAAAGAATACTACCTTTATGCTACACCTCACTTACTTCTTCCCTCGTACTAAGCTTAGGTTAGGTACACCGGGGTAAGCGTATTTTAGGAGCACCAGTTGAATAATTTTAGCCTCTGTTATTTATGTATGTATTTATATATGGTTTAGGAACGTTACAATGCTCTTACGGTATTACTTTATTCTACTATTTATACTATACGCATTATATTTTACAAACAGTGTTACGATTGTAGCAGTTCATTTCTTATGCTTGAGAAAGAAGACTGTCAGTAAAACCTTTCATTGAAAACGCCTGTCTTTCTACTTTCTCTGTACCTCTAGTGAAACGAAGCATGCAAGATTGACTGAGTGAAATATTTATCTATTGTTTCCACGACTCCGAAGATACGTTTTATCTAGGGGAAACAAAGTTGTCATGTTTATGCGGTTGTCAGAGACTAATCCCTTCTTGTGAATTCGAGAAAGTTTCTAGAGACCTCTGATCTAGCTGGCACACACAATTAAGCCTAGTATATTCGATAGAGACCTAGTCAACCTCAGTCCTAAGTCTAATCTATAGGATATATTATTCCAATGCACAGAGCCTATTGTGAATATAGGAACTACACTACAAGGACACACTATTGTGATAACAGTGTAGCCTGGGAGGAAGTATACTTACTCTCATGTCGCTTACCCCTTGCAGTGGTCAGTGGGGGGTTTCTCCCCTGCTACCACCTATTCCAGGAACCACTTGCATACTCTTGCCCATGCGCTGTGGGTGACCAAGAGCCTCCCTGCGGATGCTCTCGCCCTTTCCCTCAATGTGGAGAAGGCGTTTGAATGTATCGAGTGGGAATACCTCTTTCGAGTGTTGGAACACTATGGCCTCGGGGTTCAATTTTTAGCTAAAGTGCTCCTACTCTTGGGAACCCCACAGCACAAGTGATTTGTGGCGGCATCCTATCTGACCTCTTTCCAATACGTAGAGGGATGCACCATGGAGGCCCCTTATTGCCACTTCTCTTTCTCCTGGGTATGGAGCCACTGGCCGCCACCATGTGCAATTCGGCCAACGTCATGGGGGTTCGACTTCTGATAGGTGACTCCAAATTGTATTTATATGCAGATGATATCTTGTTAATCCCCACAGGCCTGCCCCACTCACTACCATCTCTATTTCAGGTTACTGATGACTTCTCCTCCCTTTCCAGGGGCAAAAGTGAAACACTTCCCATCTCGGACGGGACCATGAAAGCGGTCATACATGCGTTTCCCTTCCGATGGTAACAATCGCGCCTTAAGTATCTGGGAGTTCTTGCCCACAAAGGCCTAGCAGGCAAGATTCGGGGAAACCTCATCCCGCTGATTACCTAGATGCAGCAAGACTTTGAGAAATGGATAGTATTGGGACCCTCGCTGTGGGGTAGAGGTCAGGCTGTCTGCATGGTAAGTGCCCCTCATCATCCTGTGGCAGATAGGCTTCTATGCACTGGTTTTACATCTCTCCCAGATGGCGTGCTTCTTACCAGACTTTCCGGGCCCAACACATTGGATCCATTGGAACGCCACCTACTTTTGGCCGAGGCAAGATTATCTGCCCTATATATGATGGAGCCCAGGAACAGATGTACTAAACACCTCATCCTATCCGCCACACGCACAGCCTTGCATAGGGCATACAAACTACTGGGCGCTTGTCCCTCTCTGCATGAGAAGGCCCCACTGTGGGGGAATGATGCCATACGCATAGGGGGGAGGAGCTTGAGGTGGCAGGTATGGCAGGCAGCGGGTATCCATACTATTTACCAGCTTATCTGCAACAGTTCTTTGAAACCTCTTGCTCAACTAGGGGAAGAGTACTGTCTTCCTGCAACACAGTCCTGGAGATACACCCAACTACAACACTGTCTGAGGCAGTGCTTGTGCCCCCCATGAAACGTGTCCTCATCACGGGTGCTGTCATTCCTCTTCACCTGGGGGAGGTACAAAGGGGTAATGTCGGGCCTGTATGGGGTAATATAGTCCCTTCGCTTCTCGACCCCCTTGGCACAGACGCTACGTGCCAGATGGCAGGAACGGTTGGCGATCACATACAAGGTTATGAATGGACATATACCTTAGAAGCCTTGGATAAGGTGCAAGAGAGGCATGGATGAAATTCTGCCTTTTTAAAGTTTTGCAGGACTGGTATTAGACGCCCACTAAATTGCACAGAGCGGGTCTTCTCTCACATGCCAACTGCTAGAGATGTCCCAACTCCCGAAGCGACATAGCACATATTATCTGTGAGTGCCCCTCAGTGCAGGCCTTTTGGAAGTATGTGGGATGGACCCTGAGCGCTACCATGACACTCTGCCTACCGCTTATGACTTTCAGCAGTTCCCGGACCTATAAAGGCTGCACTGCCACCTCTTTCATACAGCTGTGGCTATGGCCAAACTCTGCATACTACATCAATGGAGGGCTGTGAACCCCCAACACAAGAGTTCTGGCTGGCAGCTATGATTCAAACAGATTCCTGTAAGAGGGTCATATAGAACTCACAGGATCAATCAGACACCTTTCTAGTGATATGCACATCCCTCTTACGTATAGAGGTCCCAGACACGGATACAGACGTGCCTGCTGCAGGTTCTGGTGACTGAATGCAAAGCGCACAACATCAGCTCTAGACGCCATCACCACGCCCCTCAACTTCACCCTTTGACCCACTCTCTTACTGTTCTGTTACTCTATTCACTTCCATTCATTCACTCCTCTATTCCTCCTTCTTTATTTCAACTTTGGTATTCTCAGCCTTATTCTCAGTACTATTATCATTGTTACTATTATCATTATCATTACTATTATTATTATAATTACTATTATTTTCACTATCATCATTATTATTATTGTTATCAGAAGCTATATTCCTTTCCCATCTTCCCCATATCCCCCTCCTTTTGCACACCCATAAATATGCATACATCTCCGTGCTGCCACATGGCCGCAGGGTCAGACTGACATGCGGCCAAACTATCATAGATCTCGTATTTTGACAGTGTTCGCCCTGTTTGCAGTGTATGATTGTTATTTGTAGGATCATTGTGTCAAATCTATGGTGACATATTACATGTATGTAAATGGGTGGAGACGATCATGTGACTTTAACCCAGAACAGCTTAAGTACAATCCCACTTTGTTTTCTGTGTTCAATTGGTTGAATACTTCATAAAAAAAAGCAACACAAAAAACATATACATTGATACATTCCAGCATGCACACCAATTAGAATCTAGGACTTCATACACGCAACACATACTAATGTTGTTGTTTTTTAACATTGCAAAATGCTTCAACAGCCCAACATTATTGTCCTATATAAGGAACAAAATATATCACATTTCACATCACTAACTACAATTCACTCAGGAACTCAAAGGGACGTTGTTGCCTGTGTTAATGGGATAAAAAAACTGTTATCAGATTCACATGTACATTTGAGACATGTACCTGTCCCTCCAGTGAGCCATGGAGCTGGCCATAAAGGGAGAGGACTTCCCTTGCCAGAAACTCCAGCTCCTTTGGCGAGAAGGCACAGGCCCTCTCGCTTTTTCCACCTGCCATCATTGCTCCCAGAGTTCAATAACAGCAGCTAAAGTGGAGGAGTTCTTAATGGCATCAGTGTTAGGAGTCAAGTGAGCTCTTTTTTCAACCACAGGATACTCGATTGTCAGTGGGCACAGCCATTGGCCTTCGCACGTAACTTTCATGTTACTTTCACCAACTTTATCCAATAGGTTCCTCAATTGTGTAGTTTACCATCCACTACGTGATCAACTTCTGCTGTGCCTGTCTGATTTGAAATGTCCTATTGGTGAAGTCAGGCACCCCACAATTTTGTAAGTTCAAAATAGTGTGTTTGTGACTGTTAAGTGTGTTACCATCATTCAAAATGGGGCCTAGTTTATTTGCATATTCAAACTTTGATGGACACTCATTTTCTTGTCAAAATAAACAAGTAAGGGCCAGATGTAGGACCATTCAGTTTAGAGAGTCACAAATTGTGCAGAAGTGTGACTCGCAATTTGCAACTTGCTAAACTGAATGTACAACAGTGTCTCGGACACTGTTTGCGATTCCTAATGGGGTCGGTAATTGCATGCCTCATCGTTATTCATGAGGCAAGCGCAATTTGCGACCTCATTGGGAATGGCTAGCACTCACAGGGTTGGTGTCTGTGACTGTTTTTTCAATAAAGCAGTTCTTTTTTAAATGCAGCCCGTTTTCCTTAAGGGAAACCAGGATGCATTTAAAAAAGAAAAATTAATCTTTTCAGTTCCATTTTTTTAAGGGCAGGCAATGGTTCGTGGGACCATTGCCGGCACTTAAAATATATTTTTGCACCCATTCACAAAGGGAAAGGGGTCTCCTGAGGACCCCTTCCCGTTTGTGAGTGGTGTACCACCTACCCCACAGGTTGCTCCATCTCTTCCTGATTTCCTCCTGTGTGTGCAGGTTGTTTGCTACATCATTCACACTGTAAACTATTCTAGCACATGTTTGCCTTTTCTGAGATAGGGGTGTATTTTGGATTTTGCTCCAAAGAGTTGTGGCTCTACTCTTATGATTTCATCCACCATGACTGACAGTGCTCCTTCAGTAAAAAGGGAGATCTTTGGGCCCTGGCATTGTGCAAAGAAATATGGTGAAATTAAGTTAATTAACCACAAGTAAATAAATGAAATAAGTCAGAAACAAGAAATAGGGAAAAACAGCAAAATAACCTCACTTAACTAGCTAAAGTTCTGCTAGACAATGTTGTGGTTAAGTGGAATGTCAAAAGATAATGGTCTGAAATGGAGTGTGGTTTATAGTGTGGTATGCAGGTGTTTCTATTTGACCAATGGACATCAGGTGTGTTATACTAGCATCCATCCAATGGCCACAATGATGGTGCATTGTTGAGTGTTTACTGCAACAGACTCCCTCTGTCAGGAAACCACTGCTAGAAGACTGCCAGCACAACTGTGAAATCAAAATCTGCTCGGTGGGAATCTGCCGCCCTAACGGCGACAGAGTACTATTCGCTAGCATTGTAGTCTGCCGCATCGGCAGCAGTGAGCTGCAAGAGCAGCGTGCAACACTCTGTCGACGTGGACAAGTCAGCCTGCATGCATCTAAATACGGCAGGCAAAATACAGTCAACTAGGTGGACTACTTGGGATTGCTGCTACAGGGGGACAGTGGTTAGACCGCCGAGTTCAAAGTCAGGCCCTTACTAATTTTATGAAGGTAGTTTTTACAGCCATGTTTTAACAGGTTAGAAGTAAGGTCAATTAAGGAAGCTCTGACTGTGGGTATGCAAGGGCCAGATGTTCAGATAAATTGGCGATTATTAAAATGCCTGGAATTAGCAATACCATATCTATAGAAAGTCAAAAAAAACCTCCTTGCCTCATCCAGCTCACAGTATTTTAGTATTCTTTTTTTCTGGTAAAGCATATTTTTCACAATAAGCGCGCATCAGCGAAGGTGAAGTTAGAGAATCAACACTTGTCTGAGTTCATTGTTTTGCACCAAAGCATAAGCATTAATTAAATCTGGTGAGTTTTAATAGTTTGCCAATTGGAATTTAATTTTATTGAAATGGCTTTAATCAACTGAATAATACATTCTTTCATAGATGACGGTGTAGCTTCATCAAACAAATGTGTAAAGTAACAAGTATATGTATTTAAATGTATTGTGTAACTTAAAACCCTTACATTAGCAACGTAAATTAGAAACTATGGATGCCCATGCAATTGCCAGTGTGCATTTTCCATCCTTCTCGCCCGGTGATCTGATTCAAATTTCAACATCTTTTCTTCATTAGTTCTGTAAACGATTGGCCGTTAATATGAACAATTTTACTGTACAATTGATATACCTATTTGTGGTACCACTAAAGCACAAGAGGGTGTCATATTTGACAATAAAAGTATAGAAGCTGTTATCTCTTGACAGTATGAACTTACTTCACTACGTTCAACTTATATAAATTGAGTTCCGTGGAACAAGTGCAATTTCCTGTCACTGATGTGTTAGGCATGAGCACATACACACCGTCATTAGCATCCTTCTGATCAAGAAGATTATATACCAATGTAATTCTGCTACAATATTTGGACAGTTTTTTATTAGTTCTGTTAATCACATGGGACGCTATAATGTATTGAAATCACTGGAAGCCATGTTTAAACCATTTTTAAAAAGAACATATTTTTCATTTTATATAACACGAACTAGACCCGAAGGTATCAGAGCATTTTTACATGAGCACCAGTTGCGTTACCGACGGACACATTATGTTTTTTGTTAGGTATAGCGAGATTAAGCGGTTGCCCAGAATCACACACAGGATTGTGAGCGCCTCTGCAGATACTCGAACCTGGATCCCCAGCTCGACCGCTCTAGACATTAAGCCACATTGGTGGAGTTAAACTTGATGTATATCGCTTATGACCTTCGTGGACATAAAGGCCACAACAATGGACATGCAGGTCACTGACCCCACAACTGTTCTCTCTCCTGACTCCTCACTAGTGTTTAACAAATGGATCTAAAACAACTTTTCATTGCCATGCAGGGCACTTGACACACTATGCCTTTATTTTATCTTGTTTTCAGGCACAGATGAGAATGGTCCGGTTTTCAGAATAGGAGTCTAATTATTGACTCAAATAAAAATGCTTATTAGGGAAAACATTTTTTAATGTGTGTTATCAGTCTTTTAAAGCGTCTCACAAACTGACAGACAAAATTGCATAGTGCATTCAAAGTGTGCCTTAACATAATTGCATGTGGTAATGGCAATCAATTACATGCATTTGCATTATAAAACAAAATACTAATGCGTCTAATGCGCCCCGTCAGAACATTAAGAGTGACCCATCTGTGTTTTAAATAATCCTGCTTCCAACAATCAGGTTTCTATGACAGCCTCTATTTTCTTTATTTCAATCGAAAATGCTAGCAGCAATCCTTCCTAATGAGCTGCTTCAGCTGACCTGAAGAACAATACTGATTCTAGCTATCATATAAGGAGCGTCTCGAAAAACAGGGCCTTTTCCACTTTTTATCAGTCATCAGATATTTTATACACGGTAGTGAATGATTTTGGCATCATGATAAGCGTAGGGTTGATTACACTTTCCATCAAATATGTTAGAGATTGATTGAATGGACTGATGCAGTGGTGTGTAGTCATTTTCTTTCCCAACTTACATCTGAAAAACATGACATGTATCTAAAAAAATATAGAAACAACATCTGCTGCTGGTTTCAATACTGCAGAAAGATGCACACACGTTTTGCAGCTGTATATCAATACGTCTTTCTAAGCAAGCAATGGGGTCGAATACAATGCAGTGCATTCTCTGTCATATATATTTCCCGCTGGATTGGGGGTGATGTGGTTTTGGGGACCCAAGGAGACATTGACTGTCTGAGGCTATGAACATTCATCGAGGGTCTATCATATGTGGCGTCTAACCCCCCCCCCCCAATGATTCCATACAGAACCTGAACAATGCACTCTGGGACTTGCAGGCTTATCACACCGAGCCGCATGAACACTTATCTGAGGGCGGGGCTAGTGACGAGCCACAGGTCAGAGCGGGATATTTAAATCCGCAATATGCACCAGCTGACTGTGAACACCTCTGGCACTGAAGAAGGCTGATGAGAGCCGAAATGCATTTGCCATGTTGTAGCCCCGGAAAATAAATGCCTTCAAGACTCCCTACTTGTGGTGGAAGGAGTGGTGTGACATATATATATATATATATATATATATATATATATATATATATATATATATTCACTGAAAAAACCATAGGTTTCACACCAGTTATAGTTATCTGGACATTTTACTCATACAAAACCATTGAAATTCCCCCGTTATAGTTAGTTGTACTCACTATAACTCGCGCGCCCGCAATCCACTGCTGATGATGTCACATATTACATCATTCATGACATGTTCAGTGACATCACTGATGACATCACTGATGACATCATCCAGTGAATGTGGTTTGCTTTGATATTTAAATATGTATTATAAATACACTACTTTGCATTGAAGAATGAGTGTGTATATATATATATATAATGTGTGAATGGTGGATTTAGTAAATCGCGATGTGCGCGCACGATGCACGCACATGTACGCGCACGGTGCGCGTACGTTGGCAAAAAAAAGACAAAAAAAATACAGTTAAATAACAAGTTTGAGTGTTTAGATGTTGGTTGGCTCTAAAAAGAGCCGTTGTGTTCATTAAGTGTTTTTTGTACCTACAAGTAAGTACCGATGCAGAGTCTAAAGTTCAAGAGGAAGACTCTGTTTCCCTCATCTGTAAAATGTACACCGTATGTTGTAACGCAAGTTGTTGCGGTATATAGAACCCATACCATAGTCTCTGAGGAAAGCAGAAACAGACTTATTCACATGTTTCCTTGCTTTCTCAATCTGTGGACAATATTGGTTGGACCAGTTCCATTTTTGCCTTTGGCATATATTAGAATATACAAAGGCAGTATGTGGAAAAAGTGACATCAATTACCCAAAGGTGTCCTTTAAAAGTATTTCCAGACCTACCCCAGTCAAAGTGCCTAGGTCATTGCCACCACAGTGCACAATTATGAGGTCAGGGTGTGGGAGATGCAAAAAGAATTTTACGAATGGCATCAATTGGTGACATCTCAATCCTATAACGTGTGTGAAACCTATGATTTTTCAGTGAATTTTTAAGGTTTTTTAAATACTAATTCCTAACTATAACGTGTGTGAAACCTATGATTTTTCTGTGAAGTTCAAAGGTTTTGTAAATGATAATTATTAAATGTGTTAATTGTTATCTTTTTTATACCGATGTATTACATTATTTTAAACTATTTATTTTTAGATATTTTATTTTTTAATTTACATTACATATTTTTAATATGAATTGAAAAAAAAGTTTTAAAAAATATTTAAATTGTAATATATATTATTTTAATTTAATATATTTTTAATGTATATATATTTGATATAGCAGGCAATGATATTCTTTGGAAGGAAATTCAAGTTACTGGTAAGTACAGTTAAATTTACTTTTCAGGAATAGTAGTGAGCTAGATTGGGGAATTAATTCCTCTTCAATCCTGAGGTCCCCTGTGAGCCAACTAGCCCACCAGTGCATAACATCAAGATCACGTTTTGGGACCCCCCTTTTTTCTCAGCCCCCACTTGACGAAACCCCCCAAAACTTATGAAATTATTAATTCAGATCCTTTGTGTGCTGTAGAAATGGCATAGCAACTCTCTCTGTAGCATGTAGTAATCATTTCAGTGAATTTTTATTTCCACATTCTCAGTCCCACCTTGACCCTCTACACTGCCTGAACACCACTGCTCTGTCCTAAACCCTGAAACACCATCCCTAGCAAAACATGCTAAACTCTTTCAACACTACTGCACTGTTCTAAACCCTAAAACACTGGGTGAATACTAGTGTAGTTTTCTAAACCCTGAAACAGTACTCCCAGCAAGACCCCCTTTCACTGAAGTAATCATTGTACTAAATTGCAAGGGATACTTTCATGTGTCTAAGATCACAGTGTGAGTCAGTATTCATTTCTGAAAAATGTGGCAGACTAATTTGCTTAGTTGATGTGTTTAAAAATATGGGAATACATGTACTCATTAAGTGAGTGAGGCTTTAGGACATGCAGTGCTTTATAATCCTAGCCCTTGAATGATACCATACACTGCTTAAACACAAGTGCATTGCTCTAAACTCAGAAATATCAGTCCCATCTTGACCCCTACACTGCCTGAACACCACTGCACTGTCCTAAAGCCTCAGACACCATCCCTAGCAAAACCTGCTAAACTCTTTCAACACTACTGCACTGCTCTAAACCCTGAAACAGCACTCCCAGCAAGACCCTCTTTCACTGTAGTAATCATTTTACTGAATTGCAAGGGATACTTTCATGTGTATAAGATCACAGTGTGAGTCAGTATTCATTTCTGAAAAATGTGGCAGAATAATTTGCTTAGTTTATGTGTTTAAAAATATGGGAATACATGTACTCATGAAGTGAGTCAGGCTTTAGGACATGCAGTGCTTTATAGTCCTAGCCCTTGCATGATACCATACACTGCCCAAACACACAAGTGCATTGCTCTAAACTCAGAAATATCAGTCCCACCTTGACCCCCTACACTGCCTGAACACCACTGCACTGTCCTAAAGCCTGAAACACCATCCCCAGCAAAACCTGCTAAACTCTTTGAACACTACTGCACTGTTCTAAACCCAGAAACACCATCCTCAGCGAGTGCCCCCATATTGTTGAAACACCACTCCACTGCCCTAAACCCTGAAACAGCACTCCCTGCATGATCTCCTACACTGCCCGAACACTGCTGCAGTGCCTTAAACTCTGAAAGAACACATCCTGCTATACCCCCTACACTGGGTGAATACTAGTGTAGTTTTCTAAACCCTGAAACAGTACTCACAGCAAGACCCCCTTTCACTGTAGTAATCATTTTACTGAATTGCAAGGGATACTGTCATGTGTCTAAGATCACAGTGTGAGTCAGTATTCATTTCAGAAAAATGTGGCAGAATAATTTGCTTAGTTGATGTGTTTTAAAATATGGGAATACATGTACTCATGAAGTGAGTCAGGCTTTAGGACATGTAGTGCTAGAAAGTCCTATGCAGCATTTGTGTCAGGCCTCTTAATTCCCAAATAGTCTCCATGCTGTGCAATAGAGATCCTGTGTGTGCTGCACAAATGCCATAGCAACTCTGTAGCATGTAGTAATCATTTCAGTGAATTTTCATTCCTACATTCTCAGTCCCACCTTGACCTCCTACACTGCCTGAACACCACTGCACTGTCCTAAACCCTAAAACACCATCCCTAGCAAAATCTGCTAAACTCTTTCAACATTACTGCACTGCTCTAAACCCTGAAACAGCACTCCCAGCAAGACCTTCCTTCACTGTAGTAATAATTTTACTGAATTGCAAGGGATACTGTCATTTGTCTAAGATCACAGTGTGAGTCAGTATTCATTTCCGAACATTGTGGCAGAATAATTTGCATAGTTGTTGTGTTTAAAAATATGGGAATACATGTACTCATGAAGTGAGTCAGGTTTTAGGACATGTAGTGCTAGAAAGTCCTATGCAGCATGTGTGTCAGGCCTCTTAATTCCCAAATAGTTTCCATGCTGTGTAATAGAGATCCTGTGTGTGCTGCACAAATGCCATAGCAACTCTCTCTGTAGCATGTATTAATCATTTCAGTGAATTTTCATTTCAACATTCTCAGTCCCACCTTGACCTCCTACACTGCCTGAGCACCACTGCACTGTCCTAAACCCTGACATACCATCCCTAGCAAAACATTCTAAACTCTTTGAGCACTACTGCACTGCTCTAAACCCTGAAACAGCACTACCAGCAAGACCCTCTTTCACTGTAGTAATCATTTTACTGAACTGCAAGGGATACTGTCATTTGTCTAAGATCACAGTGTGAGTCAGTATTCATTTCAGAACATTGTGGCAGAATAATTTGCTTAGTTGATGTGTTTATAAATATGGGAATACATGTACTCATGAAGTGAGTCAGGCTTTAGGACATGTAGTGCTAGAAAGTCCTATGCAGCATGTGTGTCAGGCCTCTCAATTCCCAAATAGTCTCCATGCTATGTAATAAAGATCCTGGGTGTGCTGTAGAAATGCCATAGAAACTCTCTCTGTAGCATGTAGTAATCATTTCAGTGAATTGCAAGCGATATTTTGATTTGTCTAGAATCAGAATGTGAGTCAGTGTGTTTTTGGGAATATTGTGACAGAATCACTTGCTCGGTGCATGTGTTTGCAGACATGGGAATACATGTACTCATGGAGTGAGTTAGGCTTTAGGACATGCAGTGCTTTATACTCCTAGCAATTGCATGTTATCATACACTGCCCAAACACAACTGCATTGCTCTAAACTCAGAAATATCAGTCTTACCTTGACCCCCTACACTGCCTGAACACCACTGCTCTGACCTAAAGCCTGAAACACCATCCCTATTAAAACCTGCTAAACTCTTTCAACAATACTGAATTGCTCTAAACCCAGAAACACTATCCTCAGTGAATGCCCCTATAATGTTGAAACACCACTGCACTGCCCTAAACCCTGAAACAACACTCCCTGCATGATCTCCTACACTGCCCGAACACTGCTGCTGTGCCTTAAACTCTGAAAGAACTCCTCCTGCTATACCCCCTACACTGAGTGAATACTAGTGTAGTTTTCTAAACCATGAAACAGTACTCACAGCAAGACCCCCTTTCACTGTAGTAATCATTTTACTGAATTGCAAGGGATACTGTCATGTGTCTAAGATCACAGTGTGAGTCAGTATTCATTTCAGAAAAATGGGGCAAAATAATTTGCTTAGTTGATGTGTTTAAAAATATGGGAATGCATGTACTCATGAAGTGAGTCAGGCTTTAGGACATGTAGTGCTAGATTCACACCTAAAAATTTCTTGTAATAATTCCCCTAGGCCTTCTCAGGGGGTCCCTGAAGGACCCCGAAGGGCAAAAAAACTTAAAAAAAAATATTAATAAATTGCGGGGTGCGCGCACAGTGCACGCACCCCCGAGGCAGAAGAGAGTCAAAAACAAAAGTTGAGAACGTGAAAAGGGGGCAGGGTAGAGACTCCCTGACCCCCTAGGCCTTCTCATGGGGTCCCTGAAGGACCCTGAAGGGCAAAACATTTTTTTTTCTTTTAAATCGCGGGGTGCGCTCACGGTGCACGCACCCCCGAGGCAGTAGAGAGTCAAAAACAAAAGTGGAGAACGTGAAAAGGGGGCAGGGGAGAAACTCCCTGACACCCTAGGCCTTCTCAAGGGGTCCCTGAAGGACCCTGAAGTCCCAAAAAATGTTGACAGACGTCTAACAGCAAATCAGAATTCCACTCGCGCACACCCGATACGCACACGGTGCGCACACGGTGCGCGCTTCTAGATATATATATATTTTTTCTTTTGATTTTCTCAAGAACTACTGGAGGAATTCACTGCAATTCATGCGAATCAGACTCTACCATTTTGCCAAATTTCTTGCAATTCCGTTCAGCATTTCGGGCTGTAGCTGTGTCTAATCGCCCTATCGAAAATACCATGGGGAAAACAAGTTTTGGGACCCCCCTTTTTTCTCAGCCCCCACTTGACGAATCCTCCCAAAACTTTCATGGAAGGGGCAAAGCGAAGCGGGCCATCTTCTTTGAGAAATTTGCGAAGATTCATCAACCTGCGCTAAAGTTATTCCCAATAGAATGTTGCGGATTTCCTATGGAAACTAGGTCCTAAGTATAACTACCTACTGGCGACCGCCAGTAGGTAATATATATATATATATATATATATATATATATATATATATATATATATATATATATATATATATATATATATATATATATATATATTATCGCTCCAAAAGTTGTCCACCTTTAAGTAGCACACGACCAGCAGCTTGATTTATGTGAAGGTAAGGACGGGGATCCGCTTTAAGATGTCGCTCCGTAATGGAATTGCCTGACGCGTTTCGAAGCTCCAAATGCTTCTCTTCAGAGGCTTTAACGGAAGCGGTGTGCGCAATCGCTGACCCACTTCACCATTTTCCATATGACACACCCACCAATGGGAGGCTCAGATAAGACTGTGTATTATGGGAAGTGTAGTGCGGATAGCACACAATCAAGTCCTGTATGGACCCTGCAAGTGGGCCAGTCCTCGATCCTGTATACGGCTGCTGTTTCACTTTCGTGACCCCCAAGAATTACGGGGTGGTGCATACTCCGCGGCTGGACGGCCGCGCTGTTAATTAACGCTCCAAAAGTTGTCCACCTTTAAGTAGCACACGACCAGCAGCTTGATTTATGTGAAGGTAAGGACGGGGATCCGCTTGAAGATGTCGCTCCGTAATGGAATTGCCTGATGCGTTTCGAAGCTCCAAATGCTTCTCTTCAGAGGCTTTAACGGAAGTGGTGTGCGGAGGATGCACCACCCCGGTACCCTGGGGTCACTAAAGTGAAGCAGCAGTCGTACTTGGAATCGAGGACAGGCCCACTTGTGGAGTCCATACAGGACTTGATTGTGTGCTTCCCGGACCACACTTCCCAGAATGCACAGTCTCATTTGAGCCTCCCATCGGTGGGTGTGTTATATATAAAATGGGGAAGTGGGTCGGCGGTTGAGCACACCGCTTCCGTTAAAGTCCCTGAAGAGAAGCATATGGAGCTTCGAAACGCGTCAGGCAGATCCCGTACGGAGCGGCGTCTACGAGTGGATCCCCGTCCTCACCTATACATAAACCAAACTGCTGTTCGCGTGCTACTCAAAGGTGGACACCTTCGAGCATTGATTTATACGCGGCCATCCTGCCGCGGAGTATGCACCACCCCGGTACCCTGGGGGTCACTAAAGTGAAGCAGCAGTCGTACTTGGAATCAAGGACGGGCCCACTTGTGGAGTCCATACAGGACTTGATTGTGTGCTTCCCGGACCACACTTCCCAGAATGCACAGTCTCATTTGAGCCTCCCATCGGTGGGTGTGTTATATATAAAATGGGGAAGTGGGTCGGCGGTTGTGCACACCGCTTCTGTTAAAGCCCCTGAAGAGAAGCATATGGAGCTTCGAAACGCGTCGGGCAGATCCCGTACGGAGCGGCG
Organism: Lissotriton helveticus; assembly: GCF_964261635.1. NCBI lineage: Eukaryota > Metazoa > Chordata > Amphibia > Caudata > Salamandridae > Lissotriton > Lissotriton helveticus. Next base: position 1,778,145,379 of record NC_136059.1, on the reverse strand, counting down.
TCTACGAGTGGATCCCCGTCCTCACCTATACATAAACCAAGCTGCTGTTCGCGTGCTACTCAATGGTGGACACTTTCGAGCATTGATATATATATATATATATATATATATATCCAGGCTCCGGTTGTACCGTAAATCCCAAGGCACTCGTGGGCGGGTGCTCCAACACGCCGGTACAGCGAGTGAAATCAAAGCTCGGAACTTCGTGGTATTGGAACACAAAGCAGAAGCACTCCGTGGTGGGCGGAAAGTTATTTTAATCCAGCAAACAGCAAAAGTGTGTACAGACGCGTTTCGGACGCCTAGTCCTTCGTCAGTGTTTCACAAAGTCTGTGTGAAATGGCTGTATTTAAAACACGTCATCGCAACATGATGTTGAAAGCGATGACGGATAAGGAACATTCATATAGCATGCAAATCTGGCGGCCATGATGGTGTTGTTTATATACAGATATTTTAGTGTTAAAACGCTACAGATGAAAGCGCCATTCTTTCAAATACCATAATCTCGCCGTGTATCGGCAATTACGCCGCTGTGAGCCGGTATTATTGATAACAATCTTGCCGTGTATCGGCACAGTACCAGCTATCACTTTGCATGCACAAAAAATTAAATATATCGGCAGCACGATAAATAGTGTGAAACTACGTATCTTAGAGCATGAACGTGCAATTACCAACAAAGACAGAGCATACCCTGTTGCCCGGCACTTTGCTAAAATGCACCAGAGTAATAGGGATCTATTACAATATTGGGGGCTCGATCATGTACCTCCACAACCGAGAGGTGGTGATAGACTTCTCAAGTTGCGTAGACTAGAGTCACGCTACATCATTGACTTAGAAACCAAGACCCCACAAGGGATGAACAGTGGGGAGGAATTAACAGCACACTTGGGGAAATAGGATGTTGATGAGTTCTGATGAACAACTAATGTTGATCCATACTATGCATCTAATCTCGTTACTGAACACATGATTAATTGCTGTAATCTCACTATTGTAATTTTGTATTGTGTAATTTGATTATTATTATTGAGCCTGATTTACCTTGCCAGGTTGCTGAGATGAATGTAAATAATGCTTGTGACAAATTGTGATACTTGAATTTCAGGTAATCATTATGTACCATAATGTATTCACTTATTGGGCCACACACAATTTTTTGTGCATGCAAAGTGATAGCTGGTACTGTGCCGATACACAGCAAGATTGTTGTCAATAATACCGGCTCACAGCGGCGTAATTGCCGATACACAGCGAGATTATGGTATTTGAAAGAATGGCGCTTTCATCTGTAGCGTTTTAACACTAAAATATCTGTATATAAACAGCACCATCATGGCTGCCAGATTTGCATGCTATATGAATGTTCCTTATCCGTCATCGCTTTCAACATCATGTTGCGATGACGTGTTTTCAATACAGCCATTTCACACAGACTTTGTGAAACACTGACGAGGGACTAGGCGTCCGAAACGCGTCTGTACACACTTTTGCCGTTTGCTGGATTAAAATAACTTTCCGCCCACCACGGAGTGCTTCTGCTTTGTGTTCCAATACCACGAAGTTCCGAGCTTTGATATATATATATATATATATATATATATATAAGAAAACACTGGTTGCCCATTTGAAAGAGCCCAAAACAAGGTAGATTCAGCTTATTTTTCTTTATTATAGGCTGCCACATGAAAATTGGAAACACCTCGCAGCACTGCAGTCTTTCAAAGCCGACGCGTTTCGGGCCACCGCCCTTTGTCATAGGCTATATTCCAATACATCCGCAGAGCGTATTAAGCATTTATTTCCATCCTGGTACCCGCCCTCATAGGCGTTGCCGTTCGCACGGCCCCCTGGTACCTGAAGTTTGCATACTCATGTGAGCCGCTCTGCCTTGCACAATTACGGAAATTATTAATCCCCAGTGGGTTGCTCCGACTGTCCCAAACATCATGCTGGCTCCTTACAGTCTCTTAAAAAAGCTCCTTGTCCTGATTTACAAGCGCTGCCGGATGGCGTCACTTCAGGTCCGCATTGCAGCTGGGCGTCTTTCACGACCGAGCAGGCCGTCAATATTCAAGAAAACACTGGTTGCCCATTTGAAAGAGCCCAAAACAAGGTAGATTCAGCTTATTTTTCTTTATTAGAGGCTGCCACATGAAAATTGGAAACACCTCGCAGCACTGCAGTCTTTCAAAGCCGACGCGTTTCGGGCCACCGCCCTTTGTCATAGGCTATATTCCAATACATCCGCAGAGCGTATTAAGCATTTATTTCCATCCTGTTACCCGCCCTCATAGGCGTTGCCGTTCGCACGGCCCCCTGGTACCTGAAGTTTGCATACTCATGTGAGCCGCTCTGCCTTGCACAATTACGGAAATTATTAATCCCCAGTGGGTTGCTCCAACTGTCCCAAACATCATGCTGGCTCCTTACAGTCTCTTAAAAAAGCTCCTTGTCCTGATTTACAAGCGCTGCCGGATGGCGTCACTTCAGGTCCGCATTGCAGCTGGGCGTCTTTCACGACCGAGCAGGCCGTCAAAATTCAAGAAAACACTGCTTGCCCATTTGAAAGAGCCCAAAACAAGGTAGATTCAGCTTATTTTTCTTTATTAGAGGCTGCCACATGAAAATTGGAAACACCTCGCAGCACTGCAGTCTTTCAAAGCCGACGCGTTTCGGGCCACCGCCCTTTGTCATAGGCTATATTCCAATACATCCGCAGAGCGTATTAAGCATTTATTTCCATCCTGGTACCCTCCCTCATAGGCGTTGCCGTTCGCACGGCCCCCTGGTACCTGAAGTTTGCATACTCATGTGAGCCGCTCTGCCTTGCACAATTACGGAAATTATTAATCCCCAGTGGGTTGCTCCGACTGTCCCAAACATCATGCTGGCTCCTTACAGTCTCTTAAAAAAGCTCCTTGTCCTGATTTACAAGCGCTGCCGGATGGCGTCACTTCAGGTCCGCATTGCAGCTGGGCGTCTTTCACGACCGAGCAGGCCGTCAATATTCAAGAAAACACTGGTTGCCCATTTGAAAGAGCCCAAAACAAGGTAGATTCAGCTTATTTTTCTTTATTAGAGGCTGCCACATGAAAACTGGAAACACCTCGCAGCACTGCAGTCTTTCAAAGCCGACGCGTTTCGGGCCACCGCCCTTTGTCATAGGCTATATTCCAATACATCCGCAGAGCGTATTAAGCATTTATTTCCATCCTGGTACCCGCCCTCATAGGCGTTGCCGTTCGCACGTCCCCCTGGTACCTGAAGTTTGCATACTCATGTGAGCCGCTCTGCCTTGCACAATTACGGAAATTATTAATCCCCAGTGGGTTGCTCCGACTGTCCCAAACATCATGCTGGCTCCTTACAGTCTCTTAAAAAAGCTCCTTGTCCTGATTTACAAGCGCTGCCGGATGGCGTCACTTCAGGTCCGCATTGCAGCTGGGCGTCTTTCACGACCGAGCAGGTCGTCAATATTCAAGAAAACACTGGTTGCCCATTTGAAAGAGCCCAAAACAAGGTAGATTCAGCGTATTTTTCTTTATTAGAGGCTGCCACATGAAAATTGGAAACACCTCGCAGCACTGCAGTCTTTCAAAGCCGACGCGTTTCGGGCCACCGTCCTTTGTCATAGGCTATATTCCAATACATCCGCAGAGCGTATTAAGCATTTATTTCCATCCTGGTACCCGCCCTCATAGGCGTTGCCGTTCGCACGGCCCCCTGGTACCTGAAGTTTGCATACTCATGTGAGCCGCTCTGCCTTGCACAATTACGGAAATTATTAATCCCCAGTGGGTTGCTCCGACTGTCCCAAACATCATGCTGGCTCCTTACAGTCTCTTAAAAAAGCTCCTTGTCCTGATTTACAAGCGCTGCCGGATGGCGTCACTTCAGGTCCGCATTGCAGCTGGGCGTCTTTCACGACCGAGCAGGCCATCAATATTCAAGAAAACACTGGTTGCCCATTTGAAAGAGCCCAAAACAAGGTAGATTCAGCTTATTTTTCTTTATTAGAGGCTGCCACATGAAAATTGGAAACACCTCGCAGCACTGCAGTCTTTCAAAGCCGACGCGTTTCGGGCCACCGTCCTTTGTCATAGGCTATATTCCAATACATCCGCAGAGCGTATTAAGCATTTATTTCCATCCTGGTACCCGCCCTCATAGGCGTTGACGTTCGCACGGCCCCCTGGTACCTGAAGTTTGCATACTCATGTGAGCCGCTCTGCCTTGCACAATTACGGAAATTATTAATCCCCAGTGGGTTGCTCCGACTGTCCCAAACATCATGCTGGCTCCTTACAGTCTCTTAATAATAATTTCCGTAATTGTGCAAGGCAGAGCGGCTCACATGAGTATGCAAACTACAGGTACCAGGGGGCCGTGCGAACGGCAACGCCTATGAGGGCGGGTACCAGGATGGAAATAAATGCTTAATACGCTCTGCGGATGTATTGGAATATAGCCTATGACAAAGGGCGGTGGCCCGAAACGCGTCGGCTTTGAAACACTGCAGTGCTGCGAGGTGTTTCCAATTTTCATGTGGCAGCCTCTAATAAAGAAAAATAAGCTGAATCTACCTTGGTTTGGGCTCTTTCAAATGGGCAACCAGTGTTTTCTTGAATATTGACGGCCTGCTCGGTCGTGAAAGACGCCCAGCTGCAATGCGGACCTGAAGTGACGCCATCCGGCAGCGCTTGTAAATCAGGACAAGGAGCTTTTTTAAGAGACTGTAAGGAGCCAGCATGATGTTTGGGACAGTCGGAGCAACCCACTGGGGAGTAATAATTTCCGTAATTGTGCAAGGCAGAGCGGCTCACATGAGTATGCAAACTTCAGGTACCAGGGGGCCGTGCGAACGGCAACGCCTATGAGGGCGGGTACCAGGATGGAAATAAATGCTTAATACGCTCTGCGGATGTATTGGAATATAGCCTATGACAAAGGGCGGTGGCCCGAAACGCGTCTGCTTTGAAAGACTGCAGTGCTGCGAGGTGTTTCCAATTTTCATGTGGCAGCCTCTAATAAAGAAAAATAAGCTGAATCTACCTTGTTTTGGGCTCTTTCAAATGGGCAACCAGTGTTTTCTTGAATATTGACGGCCTGCTCGGTCGTGAAAGACGCCCAGCTGCAATGCGGACCTGAAGTGACGCCATCCGGCAGCGCTTGTAAATCAGGACAAGGAGCTTTTTTAAGAGACTGTAAGGAGCCAGCATGATGTTTGGGACAGTCGGAGCAACCCACTGGGGATTAATAATTTCCGTAATTGTGCAAGGCAGAGCGGCTCACATGAGTATGCAAACTTCAGGTACCAGGGGGCCGTGCGAACGGCAACGCCTATGAGGGCGGGTACCAGGATGGAAATAAATGCTTAATACGCTCTGCGGATGTATTGGAATATAGCCTATGACAAAGGGCGGTGGCCCGAAACGCGTCGGCTTTGAAAGACTGCAGTGCTGCGAGGTGTTTCCAATTTTCATGTGGCAGCCTCTAATAAAGAAAAATAAGCTGAATCTACCTTGTTTTGGGCTCTTTCAAATGGGCAACCAGTGTTTTCTTGAATATTGACGGCCTGCTCGGTCGTGAAAGACGCCCAGCTGCAATGCGGACCTGAAGTGACGCCATCCGGCAGCGCTTGTAAATCAGGACAAGGAGCTTTTTTAAGAGACTGTAAGGAGCCAGCATGATGTTTGGGACAGTCGGAGCAACCCACTGGGGATTAATAATTTCCGTAATTGTGCAAGGCAGAGCGGCTCACATGAGTATGCAAAATTCAGGTACCAGGGGGCCGTGCGAACGGCAACGCCTATGAGGGCGGGTACCAGGATGGAAATAAATGCTTAATACGCTCTGCGGATGTATTGGAATATAGCCTATGACAAAGGGCGGTGGCCCGAAACGCGTCGGCTTTGAAAGACTGCAGTGCTGCGAGGTGTTTCCAATTTTCATGTGGCAGCCTCTAATAAAGAAAAATAAGCTGAATCTACCTTGTTTTGGGCTCTTTCAAATGGGCAACCAGTGTTTTCTTGAATATATATATATATATATATATATATATATATATATATATATATATATATATATATATATATATTCACTGAAAAAACCATAGGTTATAGACCATATATAGTTAGGAATTTGCATTTACAAAACCTTGAAAATTCACTGAAAAAAACCATAGGTTAGAGACCATATATAGTTAGCTGGACATTTTATTGACATAAAACCAATGAAATTCCATATATAGTTAGTTGCACTAACTATATATCGCGCACCCGCAATCCACTGCTGATGATGTCACATATTACATCATTAATGACATGGTCAGTGACATCACTGATGACATCACTGATGACATCTCAAATGACATCACTGATGACATCACGGATGACATCTCAAATGACATCACTGATGACATCATGACACACCAATACCAGTTACTACATACGCACTCACTGATTCCTACGTCTACACACACATTCACTCATTCACCCATACAATCACTCATACATACAGTCACTCATTATTACAACACTATCATATGCACTCATACACCTATGCAGACACTCACACACTGCCACTCATCCATGGAGTTACTCACACACCTAGTCAGTCCTGTAAAGAATCAATCACACTTCCATTTCCTCATCTATACAGTTAAACACAGAACACCATACTTCAGTGACATCACTGATGACATCACTGATGACATCTCAAATGACATCACTGATGACATCTCAAATGACATCACTGATGACATCATGACACACCAATACCAGTTACTACATACGCACTCACTGATTCCTACGTCTACACACTCATTCACCCATACAATCACTCATACATACAGTCACTCATTATTATAACACTATCATATGCACTCATACACCTAGTCAGTCCTGTGAAGAATCAATCACACTTCTATTTCCTCATCTATACAGTTAAACACAGAACACCATACTTTTTCACAGATATACTAACACATACTTACTCTCTTATACAATCACTGATACAAGTACACATTGATATGCACAGAGTCACACACCTCCCAGCCAGCCACACACACACTCAGTCTTCCATACATCCACTCATTCTTCAATATGTAAAACATATTTAAACTTTACAAAAACACACAGACACTAGATGATGTCATCAGTGATGTCATTTGAGATGTCATCAGTGATGTCATCAGTGATGTCATTTGAGATGTCATCAGTGATGTCATCAGTGATGTCACTGACCATGTCATGAATGATGTAATATGTGACATCATCAGCAGTGGATTGCGGGTGCGCGATATATAGTTAGTGCAACTAACTATATATGGAATTTCATTGGTTTTATGTCAATAAAATGTCCAGCTAACTATATATGGTCTCTAACCTATGGTTTTTTTCAGTGAATTTTCAAGGTTTTGTAAATGCAAATTCCTAACTATATATGGTCTATAACCTATGGTTTTTTCAGTGAATTTCATTGGTTTTTTAAAAGCTAATATCTATAGCTGTAAAATATATTCTTTATTACGTGACGTATCACGTAGCCACGTGAGACGCCTCATGACGCATCGCATAACCGTGACGTATCGGCTCTGCAGCGCAAACAAAACCCATAACGTAAGCGTGCCGGAGCACGCTTACAGATATATATATTTTTTTTAACCTTAATTAGACAAAATCCACACGTGCACATATCTTGAGGCCTTGCAAAGGCACATCAAACAAACAGTCCCTACAATTTTGCCAAGTTTGCTGGAAATCTATTCCCTTCATGTTTTTTTTTACTGTTTCTCTTGGTTTTCCCCTTGTTACGCTTACCGGGACGCTACCCGGTACGCGAACCGGACGCTCCAAAAACACAAGATGGCGGACTCCCGTTACGCTGCCGGTTAGCTGCCCGGTTCGCGTACCGGGAAGCGCCTCTACCGCGAAAAATCGCGGGGGACTTTAATATCCCCCTCATCAATCCTAGGGGGTCAGGAGGGGTTTACCTTGCCCCCTTTCCTTCATTTCCCCCTTCTTTTTTCACCACATCTTGTCTCTCGAACCTACCGAGAGACAAGATGGCGGCCGCTCCGGACTGTTTACAATGTTGACAGCTACGCTGCCGGTTAGCTGCCCGGTTAGCTGCCCGGTGAGCTGCCCGGTTCGCGTACCGGGACGCGCCTCTACGGCGTAAAATCGCAAAAAAAAAAAAATTATTATTTTTTGCCCCGCGGGGCACTTTAATATCCCCCTCATCAATCCTAGGGGGTCAGGAGGGGTCTACCTTGCCCCCTTTCCTTCATTTCCCCCTTCGTTTTTCACCACATCTTGTCTCTCGATCCTACCGAGAGACAAGATGGCGGCCGCTCCGGACTGTTTAGAATGTTGACAGACACCGGAGAGCCAATCAGCTTCGCTTCGCGAAGTTCCGTTACGCGTCAGGTACGCGAACCGGGGCGCTAACCGGAGCGCTGTCACAGATATATATATTTTTTTAAACGTTAGTTTCTCAAAATCCACTGGAGCACATATATTGAGACATAGCAAAGGCACATCGGGCAAACCATATCTACAATTTTGCCAAGTTTCATGTAAATCTATTCAGCCGTTCGAGCTAAAAGTGAGTCCAACCGCCCTATGGAAAAATGAATGTGAAAAACGCGTTTTGGGACCCCCCTTTTTTCTCGGCCCCCCCTTGATGAAACCCCCCAAATTTTCAGGGGCTGCTCAGAAACAAACTGTGCCATCTTCCTGAAAATTTCAGCCAATTTCGTCCACAAACGCCAAAGTTATTAGACATAGAATTTTCAGAAATCCCATAGAGAAAAAATCCTAACTATATATACCCACTGGCTATCGCCAGTAGGTAATATACATATATAAACATATATAATCTGCACATCTATATAAATATAAATGCATGCATACATATACATATATGCATACATATGCATGTTATTTACATGAAAGTTTTAAAAACACTAATAAAAGCAAAGCTAAAAAGCCACCTCATTACAAACAGAATGGCTTTAACTTAAACGAGGGCGAGATCTATTGCATTTTCAATGCTTGTTTACTTTGGTTCTATCAAGAAGGCATTCAGATGTGTCACACATTTGCCATAAATTCTGAATGTTAGCACTCTAGTTGCTCATTAGATCACTGTAGTAAAGCTAGTGCTCACCAGGAAAGTCTGCTGCTAATCATGGTTTGCAGCCATTTTCCCGCATTTTTTATCCCGCAGACTTTCAGTCCGCATACCATTATCCCGCAAGGTCATTGACCTCGCATACCATTATCCCGCATTTTTTCAAAACGCATGTGCATTTATCGCGCATGCCTTTACAAAGAATTACGTTTTAAAGGCATGTATGGTAAATGCATTTGCGTTGTGAAAACCACGATGACGAGAGAGGTAAGTGGGTTTGTGTTAATTTTTTCGTGGGTTAGTGATTGTGTAGTGTAGTGTTGTGTAGTGTAGTGTTGTGTTAGTGTAGTGTAGAGTTGTGGTGGTTGTTTAGTGTAGGGTCATGCTGGGGGTAGTGTTTTAGGGTTTAGGGTTGTGTTGTAGTGTTTGCGTAGTGTAGGGTCATGCTGGGGCTAGTGTTTTAGGGTTTAGGGTAGTGTTGTAGTGTTTGCGTAGTGTCGGGTCATGCTGGGGGTAGTGTTTTAGGGTGTAGGGTAGTGTTGTAGTGTTTGCGTAGTGTAGGGTCATGCTGGGGGTAGTGTTTTAGGGTTTTGGGTAGTGTTGTAGTGTTTGCGTAGTGTAGGGTCATGCTGGGGGTAGTGTTTTAGGGTTTAGGGTAGTGTTGTAGTGTTTGCGTAGTGTAGGGTCATGCTGGGGGGTAGTGTTTTAGGGTTTAGGGTAGTGTTGTAGTGTTTGCGTAGTGTAGGGTCATGCTGGGGGTAGTGTTTTAGGGTTTAGGGTAGTGTTGTAGTGTTTGCGTAGTGTAGGGTCATGCTGGGGGTAGTGTTTTAGGGTTTAGGGTAGTGTTGTAGTGTTTGCGTAGTGTAGGGTCATGCTGGGGTGTAGTGTTTTAGGGTTTTGGGTAGTGTTGTAGTGTTTGCGTAGTGTAGGGTCATGCTGGGGGTGGTGTTTTAGGGTTTAGGGTAGTGTTGTAGTGTTTGCGTAGTGTAGGGTCATGCTGGGGGTAGTGTTTTAGGGTTTAGGGTAGTGTTGTAGTGTTTGCGTAGTGTAGGGTCATGCTGGGGGTAGTGTTTTAGGGTTTAGGGTAGTGTTGTAGTGTTTGCGTAGTGTAGGGTCATGCTGGGGTGTAGTGTTTTAGGGTTTTGGGTAGTGTTGTAGTGTTTGCGTAGTGTAGGGTCATGCTGGGGGTTGTGTTTTAGGGTTTAGGGTAGTGTTGTAATGTTTGCGTAGTGTAGGGTCATGCTGGGGGTAGTGTTTTAGGGTTTAGGGTAGTGTTGTAGTGTTTGCGTAGTGTAGGGTCATGCTGGGGTGTAGTGTTTTGGGTAGTGTTGTAGTGTTTGCGTAGTGTAGGGTCATGCTGGGGGTAGTGTTTTAGGGTTTAGGGTAGTGTTGTAGTGTTTGCGTAGTGTAGGGTCATGCTGGGGGTAGTGTTTTAGGGTTTAGGGTAGTGTTGTAGTGTTTGCGTAGTGTAGGGTCATGCTGGGGGTAGTGTTTTAGGGTTTAGGGTAGTGTTGTAGTGTTTGCGTAGTGTAGGGTCATGCTGGGGTGTAGTGTTTTAGGGTTTTGCGTAGTGTTGTAGTGTTTGCGTAATGTAGGGTAATGCTGGGGGTAGTGTTTTAGGGTTTAGGGTAGTGTTGTAGTGTTTGCGTAATGTAGGGTCATGCTGGGGTGTAGTGTTTTAGGGTTTAGGGTTGTGTTGTAGTGTTTGTGTAGTGTAGGGTCATGCTGGGGGTAGTGTTTTAGGGTTTAGGGTAGTGTTGTAGTGTTTGTGTAGTGTAGGGTCATGCTGGGGTAGTGTTTTAGGGTTTAGGGTTGTGTTGTAGTGTTTGTGTAGTGTAGGGTCATGCTGGGGGTAGTGTTTTAGGGTTTAGGGTAGTGTTGTAGTGTTTGCGTAGTGTAGGGTCATGCTGGGGTGTAGTGTTTTAGGGTTTTGGGTAGTGTTGTAGTGTTTGCGTAGTGTAGGGTCATGCTGGGGGTAGTGTTTTAGGGTTTAGGGTAGTGTTGTACTGTTTGTGTAGTGTAGGGTCATGCTGGGGGTAGTGTTTTAGGGTTTAGGGTAGTTTAGTTGTTTAGTGTATGCTAAAGGCATATTTGTTCTAAAAGTTTTCGTTATTTTAATTTGCGGCCTAATAGTACATGCAGGATTTTTTTTGCGGACTGATGGCATGCGGGATTTCGTCATATATTCGCTAATCATACTTTCTATGGCAAAATGAACCCCCTTATTTTGTTCCTTTTTAAATTAAATGTTTTAAGAGTTACCACTTTATTCCAATCAAGATGGCTTCAGGTGTGCCATACCTTTGTAATAAGTAGGACTGTTAGCACTCTAGTTGTTCTTTAGAACACTCTGGGACATTGTGTCATTGGGCTATAGTTGGGCTACATCTGGCTGATATTTGGGCTACATTTGTTTTTTTTTGTCTCTGGTGGCCATCTTTGGGCTACATTGGGCTACATTGGGCTACATTGGGCTACATTGGGCTACATTTGGGCTCCAACATATATATAGCCCAATGTAGCCCAATATATATTTTTCAAAGTTAATTTTCGTAAAAACCACTGGAGCCTATATCTTGAGACATAGCAAAGGCACATTGGGCTACCAGTCCCTACAATTTTGCCAAGTTTGGTGTAAATCCATTCAGCCGTTCGGGCTAAAAGTGAGGCCAACCGCCCTATGGAAAATTGCATGGGAAAAACACGTTTTGGGACCCCCCTTTTTTCTCGGCCCCCCCTTGACGAAACCACCCCAAATTTTCAGGGGCTGCTCAGAAACAAAATGTTCCATTTTCCTGAAAATTTCAGCCAATTCTGTCCTCAAACGCCAAAGTTATTCGACATAGAATTTTCAAAAATCCCATAGGAAAAAAATCCTAACTATATATACCTACTGGCGATCGCCAGTAGGTAATAAATATATATATATATATATATATATATATTTATATATATATATATATATATTACCTACTGGCGGTCGCCAGTAGGTATATATAGTTAGGACCTAGTTACCATAGGAAATTCCGAACATTCTATTGGGAATAAGTTTGGCGCAGATTGAGCGATCTGTTTGTAATTTTTCTTAAATTTGCCTCGCTCTGCTCCGCTCCTTCCCTAAAAGTTTCGGGGGGATTCGTCAAGCGGGGGGCGAGAAAAAAGGGGGGTCCCAAAACGTGTTTTCTCATGTTAATTTCCATAGGGACATTCTGACACGGCTACAGCTCGAACGGCTGAACGGAATTACACCAGATTCAGCAAAATGGTAGGGACTGGTATGCAGCAGTGCCTTTTGTATGTTTGGTGTAAATCCCTCCAGTCGTTTTTGAGAAAATTGAATTTGAAATTTTTAAAATGCCATTTTCTATGGGACCTTTAGACACGTCTACAGCCCGAACGGCTGAACGGAATTACACCAAACTTGGCAAAATGGTAGGGACAGGTATGCAGTAGTGCCTTTTCTATATTTGGTGAAAATCCCTCCAGTAGTTGTTGAGAAAATTGAATTTGAGCTAATTATATATCTATATGCGCTCAACATTCCATTGGGAATAACTTTGGCGCCGATTGAGGAATCTGCGTGTAATTTTCCAGAATTTTGGCCAGCGCTGCTCCGCTCCTTCCCTGAAAGTTTCGGGGGGCACGAAAGGGGGGTCCCAAAACGTGTTTTCCCATGTTAATTTCCATAGGGACCTTTAGACACGGCTACAGCCCGAACAGCTGAATGGAATTACACCAAACTTGGCAAAATGGTAGGGCCTGGTATGCAGATGTGCCTTTGCTATGTTTGGTGAGAATCCCTCCAGTAGTTCTTGAGAAAATTGAATTTGAAATTTTTCGAATGTCATTTTCTATGGGACCTTTAGACACGGCTACAACCTGAACGGCTGAACGGAATTACACCAAACTTGGCAAAATGGTAAGGACAGGTATGCAGTAGTGCCTTTTCTATATTTGGTGAAAATCCCTCCAGTAGTTGTTGAGAAAATTGAATTTGAGCAAATTATATATCTATATGCGCTCACCGTACGCGCACCGTACGCGTACGGTACGCGTACCGTACGCGTACGTACGCGTACGTGCGCGTACCCTTACGTGCGCAAGCGAGTTTCTGATTGGCTGGCAGTCGACTGTCAACATTCTAAACTGTTCAAACCAGGAAGTGTTGGCCACCATCTTGTTTTTCAGGAGAACTGAGGCACAAGAGAGCCCAAAACAATTAGCCCTTCTCAGGGGGCCCCAAACGGACCCCCAAGGGCAAAAATAAATAAATCACGGGGTACGCGCACCGTACGCATATGGTACGCGTACCGTGCGCGTACCCCAGGATTTGAAAAAAAAATAATAATTTGCACTTGGTGGTCCTTCTGGGACCCCCTGAGAAGGGCTAGAGGGCCAGGGGGTCTCTACCCTGCCCCCTTTTCGCGTTTTACACTCTTGTTTTGTGCTCTCTTGTGCCTCACTTCTCCTGAGAAACAAGATGGCTGCTCAGGTGGTCCCAGATGGATAATAACATATATAAACGTTATCCGCTAATAGAATTAGCATTTACAAAACCTTTGAAATTTATTGACAAAAAATATAGATTTCATGCCTGATATAGTTAGGAATTAGCATTTAAAAAACCTTGCAAAATCACAGAAAAAAACATAGGTTTCAGGCCTTATATAGTTAGGAATTAGCATTTAAAAAACATTGCAAATTCACTTCAAAAAGCATAGGTTTCAGGCCTCATATAGTTAGGAATTAGCATTAAAAAAACCTTGCAAATTCACTTAAAAAACCATAGGTTTCAGGCCTTATATAGTTAGGAATTCGCATTTTAAAAACCTTGCAAATTCACTTAAAAAAACATAGGTTTCAGGCCCTATATAGTTAGAAATTAGCATTTAAAAAACCATTGAAATTGCTCCTATATAGTTAGTTGTACTAACTATATTTCGCGCACCCGCAATCCACTGCTGATGATGTCACATATTACATCATTCATGACATGGTCATTGACATCACTGATGACATCTCAAATGACATCACGGATGACATCACTGATGACATCTCATTTGACATCACTGATCACATCACTTATGATATAATTCATGTGATAATACGATGCACCTCCTCACACTCTAATATAACCTTTGATACACCCAGTGTTAAATACAGACTACCATTCTTGAAACCATTGACACACCAATACCAGTTACTACATACGCACTCACTGATTCCTAGGTCTACACACACCTTCACTCATTCACCCACTGAATCACTCATACATACAGTCACTCATCAATACAACACTATCATGTGCACTCATACACCTATACAGACACTCACACACTGCCACTCATCCATGGAGTTACTCACACACCTAGTCAGTCATGCAAAGAATCAATCACGCTTCCATTTCCTCAACTATACAGTTATACACACAACACCTTACTTATTGAAACATATACTAACACATACTTACTCTCTTATACAATCACTGATACAAGTACACAATGATCCATACAGCCACTCGCACGTTCACTGGCTCTCATGTATAGTCATTTATATATGCCAACTCTCACATGCACTGTGTTTTACATATGTACTTACTTGGACATGTAGCACTGAGATATCCATTCACTCACCAACACACCCATGCACACAGTCAACCGCCCATATAGCTGTTTCTACATGCACTCTTGAACTCATACACCTAGTGAATCAACTGCTCACACATCTATGCACAGAGTCACACACCTCCCAGCCACCCATACACACACTCAGTCTCCCATTCAAATACTTGGGCAACCAATCAATAACCCATATAGCCACTCATATAGCTACTGATCAACACATGCAGCAGCTTACACAACAACAGACATACTGATGCACACATTCAGACAGGTTAGTCACTAACCCATGCATTTAGTAAGACACATTTAATCACTCACTCATACAGTCAGTCACCACCTACTAAATCCTTCATCCAGACACTTATACATCCACTCATTCTTCAATATGTAAAACATATTTAAACTTTACAGAAACACACAGTCACTGGATGATGTCATCAGTGATGTCATCAGTGATGTCAAATGAGATGTCATCAGTGATGTCATCAGTGATGTCATTTGAGATGTCATCAGTGATGTAATCAGTGATGTCACTGATCATGTCATGAATGATGTAATATGTGACATCATCAGATGTGGATTGCGGGTGAGCGAAATATAGTTAGTACAACTAACTATATAGGAGCAATTTCAATGTTTTTTTAAATGCTAATTCCTAACTATATAAGGCTTGAAACCTATGCTTTTTTAAGTGAATTTGCAAGGTTTTTAAAATGCTAATTCCTAACTATATAAGGCCTGAAACCTATGGTTTTTTAAGTGAATATATAAATATATATATATATTACCTACTGGCGGTCGCCAGTAGGTATATATAGTTAGGACCTATGTTCCATAGGAAATCCGCAACATTCTATTGGGAATAACTTTGGCGCTGGTTGATGAATCTTCCCGAATTTCTCAAAGAAGATGGCTCGCTCCGCTCCTCTCCTTCCCTGAAAGTTTTGGGGGGATTAGTCAAGTGGGGGCTGAGAAAAAAGGGGGGTCCCAAAACGTGTTTTCCCCATGTTAATTTCCATTGGACCTTTAGACACGGCTACAGCTTGAACCGCTGAACGGAATTACACCAAACTAGTCAAAATGGTAGAGTCTGGTACACAGATCACGCTTTTGGTTAAATAGTGTAAATCCCTCCAGTGGTTCCTGAGAAAATTAAAAGAGAAAAAAATTATATATCTGTAAGCGCGCACCACGCGATTTTTTGGAAAAAAATGTGGGTGGGGGGCTTGGGGGGCTTCTCTCTTTTATTTTAATGTCTTTATTTTAATTTCGAGGGTGCCCACCCACCCCCAAAATCCCATCACGCAACACCCCTTCTTAAATCCCTTCACTGGCTCCCTGTTCGTGAACGTGTCCAGTTTAAGCTTGCTTCCATCATCTCTCAAGCACGACTGGGCATTGCTCCGGCTTTCATTACATCAGAGATCGTTCCCTATGCTCCCACTAGGATACTACACTCATCTACGCAATCCCTCCTGACAGTCTCTCGTTTCCGGAGGAAGAAATGGGGAGGATCGAAGTTCGCGACCCTCGCACCAGTTCTATGGAATTCCCTGCCTTTAGAGCTTAGATCCATACCTCTTTACCCTCAATTCCGAAAAAAGCTCAAAACCTATCTATTTGCTAAATCTTTTAACTAGATCACTTGTTGTTTCTGTTTTCATATTTATTTAACTTCTGTTATTCCCACCCTAGAGGTCTGTCTGTTGCAGCGCCATGAAACCGCTGGTGAAAGTGCGCTATATAAATATTTTTAAACTCAAACTCAAACTTGTTTTACCCCCGAGATCACCGCCGCGGCCCGAGCCGCCTCAAGATGGCCACCGCCTGGTTGTGGGCGGGGCCGGGAGGACATGTTTTCCGCTTCCCCCTGCCTGGGGGAAGCTTTCGATGTGCCCGGCCGGTCTCCCTTGCTGAGGGGGAGACCGGGTGATGCTGCCGGCTGGTGCAGGGCTCCCGTGTGCTGAGGGAGCCCCGGGAAAAGAGGAGACACCACCCGTACCGCAGTGGGGCCCCCGTGGTGTTGGGAGAGTGCCGCAGGTGCCGGCGGAGAGGAGAAGACGAGCCACAGGAGAAGAGCCCCGCCGCACCTGTACCGGTGAGTGCGGGAAAGTACTGTGTGGCCCAGCCGTTCGGAAGCCAAAGATTGTCGTGTTGCTAACTTTACATACCGCAATGGATTTAATGCAAGCATGAGTGTTGGTCCTTGACACACAGCTGAGTTTGCAGTCCTTTACGGCCTCTTTAAATGCCAGACATTTCTTGAACTCTGGTTCTGAAATAGTGCACCACCGGATGTCATTCTTGGGCACCGGATCTGCCAGGCAGCATACTGTGGAAAACAGAAGACAGTAAATGAATGGGATTCGACAAGAGAGAAAAAAAAGACAGAGGAAGACAACGAAATAACATAAAGAATTGTTAAAGGGGCAAGGGGCAAATAGAAAAGAGAGGCTTGGGGAAAGAGTGAAAAATAAGATAAAATGTGGGGGAAAGTAAAAATACAGTAGCGGCGAGGATTGTAGAGATGGTCAATTTTTGAGACATTATGAAGTGGACGTGGCAGGAGGAATGAAGGGAAGGAGGAAGAAGGAATGATACAAGAATATGGAATCACTGCAGAGAGTCAAAAGGGAAGCTGGGCTGGAGCAAGGATGCTGAAAGGAACAAAGAAAGAAACATTAAAATAAGTTCCTTAGAAAACAGTGCAGGATATTAATGCACAATTGAAACTGATGGCAAAGAATTATTTGGGTACAGACAGGACAACACAGGTTGCAAAAACGTTGCTTGTAATTTGAAAATGTAGTAGAGTGCTACAATAATGCCCTCTCTGTCCCCTTTTCCAAACTGAACTATGGGCATTATTTAGAGTTTGCCGTTGGAATACTATGGGCCTGATTACGAGTATGGGAGTCTTGGGACCGCTGTACCTTCATTGGCAGTACGACGCCTGCCTCCTCGGCAGTCCAACTGCCCAATTACGAGGCGTGCTGTCAGATCTCCCTAAGACCACCGCCACCACCAGGATCTCGGCTCCTGTGGTGGTGGAGAAAGCGGCGGTCTATGAAGGCTGTGCAGATGCCTGTACCACAGTGCTGAGCGCGACCTGCCTTTCCGCCGACCTTGTTATGATGTGCCCCTCAATGCCAGCACTGTCATGCGTGCACTGCGTGTCATGCATGATATGGTGCATGGCAACAGTGCACCGATGTGCAAGTAGCACTGCACTGTGGTGGTATGTGTTTCAGGCTCTCTTTATGAGTCAAAGCATGCCACTGCTGTGCCACCACCGCCCGACAGACCGCCGGTCCGGCAATAGTGATCTAATACGGCATCAGGATTGCCTCTGGCTTGGCAGCGTTCTCCAAACCACTGTAGCAGCGGTCCGTCGGTCAGACAGCCAACATCATAATCAGGGCCTAAGTATCAAACATGGCAGTTCTCCCGTCCATAGCATTACAGGTGTTTTACAGCATATGGTGCTTATAATTTGGCAAATAGGTGATCCACCTTGTTTTGACAGAGTATCCTATGGGCCAAAGTCTAAATAAAACCCTATGGCCTAAACCATATTAAACATTACCTTCTCAACACCTTAAACAAATCAGCACTCCCTCATGGTTCTAACAACCCATTTGTGCGGTCCAATTTTTCCCATTTTCCTCTGCTTCTGGATTCTATTATTCGTCGACTCCCCTTCTGGATAGGTCCACCCTTATCAACCTTGCCTGTATGGGCCAGAGCTGCGACAACTTCATTCTCAAATTAATCTTACCAGTAATGCACTATGTCACTGAAACTCTACATCAAACTTAAACATTCCCTTTTGTGTCATTTTTTGCACACTGTGTTGCAAAGGATTGGACTGGGAACCCAAATACAATTCATGATATAGCTTTTATACACACCTCGGACTGCACACGTTCTTAATAATGAAACACTTTTGACACCAGGCAGGGCAGCGCCATGTCTATGCTCCTCTTTGCCATTGCCATGGAGCCTCTGGCATGTAAGCTGAGACAACATCCTGCTCATAGAGGGGTAACATTCTTGCAGAGACAATTGAATATTCTGATGTTTGCAAAATATATTCTGCTTCTAATAAAAAAAAAACGGGGTAAAACCGTATGCTTGTGCTCTGTGAGGTTACTAAATTTGGTGGCTACCCTAGCATTGTGATAAACTGAAGAAAAGCAGATATACACTCAGTAACGCACTTTACACAAGCTGTTGCCCTGGACTACTCGATTAATTGGATAGAGGAATCGATTTGCCATCCGTACATTAAAATACACAGGGACAGAGAGGTAATTATGATTGATAATTAATGGCCAGTGATGACTAAAGTGCATACAAAGGTGAATACATGGATAATCCTTCCCCATCCTTTACAAGCAGGGTTGCAATCATTAAGATGTGGTGACACCCAAGTTTCTTTATGTCTATACAAATGTACCAATCCCTTGACAAAACACTTCTTTCAGTATGTAAAATCTGAGGTTGTTACACTAATATGGGCCGGGGGTCAGCCAAGATTCAGATGGGAAATTATAACCCTACCACTCTGCAAGGTCAGATTGGCAAGACCTGACACAAGCTATTCTGTTTATCCGCTCAAGACTTTTATGTGGTCTACTGGCACCTTCTACAGCCACTGATACGACACACAGTTATTGAAACAGAGGCAATAGCCTAGTTTAAAAACACGCCCTTATTCCAGAGCCGCTGTGGATATGGTGATGAAGACTAATAATGACTGGAATGAGCTGCGTAGCTTGGTTTGCCATCAACTAATATATATATATATATATTCACTGAAAAAACCATAGGTTATAGACCATATATAGTTAGGAATTAGCATTTAAAAAACCTTATTTTACTCACACAAAACCATTGAAATTCCATATATAGTTAGTTGCACTAACTATATATCGCGCACCTGCAATCCACTGCTGATGATGTCACATATTACATCATTCATGACATGGTCAGTGACATCACTGATGACATCACTGATGACATCTCAAATGACATCACTGATGACATCTCACTTGACATCAATGATCACATCACTGATGATATCATTCATGTGACAATACAATGCATCTCCTCACATTTTAATATAACCTCTGTTTCACCCAGTGTTAAAAACAGAGTATAATTTTTGAAACCATTGACACACCAATACTAGTTACTACATACGTACTCACTGATTCCTACGTCTACACACACATTCACTCATTCACCCATACAATCATTCATACATACAATCACTCATGTTTACAACACAATCATATGCACTCATACACCTATACAGACACTCACACTCTGCCACTCATCCATGGAGTTACTCACACACCTAGTCAGTCCTGTAAAGAATCAATCACACTTCCATTTTCTACTCTATACAGTTAAACATAGAGCACCTTACGTTTTCAACCATATACTAACACATACTTACTCTCTTATACAATCATTGATACAAGTACACATTGATCTGTACAGAGTCACACACCTCCCATCCAGCCACACACACACTCAGTCTCCCATGCAAATACTTGGGCAATCAATCAATAACCCATATAGTTAATCATATAGCTACTGATCAAAACATGCAGCAGTTTACAGAACAACAGACATAATGATGCACAAATTAAGACACTTTAGTCACTAACCCATGCACTCAGTGAGACACATTTAATCACTCACTCATGCATTCAGTCATGCACCTACTAAATCCTTTGTCCAGACACTTATACTTCCACTCATTCTTCAATATGTAAGACACATTTTAACTTTACAGAAACATACAGTCACTGGATGTTGTCATCAGTGATGTCATCAGTGATGTCATTTGAGATGTCATCAGTGATGTCATCAGTGATGTCACTGACCATGTCATGAATGATGTAATATGTGACATCATCAGCAGTGGATTGCAGGTGCGCGATATATAGTTAGTGCAACTAACTATATATGGAATTTCAATGGTTTTGTGTGAGTAAAATAAGGTTTTTTAAATGCTAATTCCTAACTATATATGGTCTATAACCTATGTTTTTTTCAGTGAATTTTCAAGGTTTTGTAAATGCTAATTCCTAACTATATATGGTCTATAACCTATGGTTTTTTCAGTGAATTTCAATGGTTTTTTAATAGCAAATATCATAAGCTGTCGAATGTCAAGTACGTGGTAAGTGAAAACATTTTCGTGTTTATGCACACTGATCTGCTTTGAATGGTGCCCCCCCCCCTCATTTCTATTAGGAGTACTCTCTCTTTGCAGATAGTGAAAGGTAGTTAACGCAGGTCTTTGCCCCCATTGTAATCCGTCGTGCCTGCTTCTCTCTCCATTTGATTCATTGTTATCCAAGTATTTACTGTTTTAGAATTAGTTCTCTTTGGTTCATTCTCTATTTACAAACAAACACAGAGTCGCAATACTCTGTTTAGTCTTTGCAGATAACGAAAAATCGTGTAAAAAAAAAGAAAAGGAATCGAGCAAAATCAGTAGGCCACTAATGGGATCTCTTTTTGACCTCGCTAAAATAGAAACATTAGGAACAACCCCTCATGACAAATACAAAACTAGTGAGATGAACTGAACTCCACACAATGATGGCTGCAAAACAGCTCTGCTCCGCCACCCACCCCGCCCAAAATAACGATAAAGAACGGCTGCCATGATTGGTTGCGGAATGACCACGACGGAGCTACGAAATGGTGCTGCTCTCATGCTAACCCCAGCTTCGGTCTGAAACATCCAGAAACACTGTAGACTACCAATTCGATCAGTTCCGATACCGCCCCAATGTAACCCGGTAGAGAAGAACTAGCCCTCCCCTCTTTGACTAATAGTTCTTGTTGCCTGTCCCTTCTGTTGTCATTTAACAGAACTATTTAGCCTGCTGAAAGGGGTTGTGTTCCGACCGCTGGTTGGTGGAGACATTTTGACTATATTCTGTACCTGCGTTGTCGCGTAATGCGTCATATGACGCGCCGCGTTAGCGCATCCGGAAGTCATCCGGGGCGCGCAGCGCGTAACGTAAGCATAACAAGTCATGTGACTTGTTAATAAAACTTTTCATTGGTTCATTTTACTTTTCTTATTGTAATGATGAAAGGCTTGGTCATATGACCTAAAAATTACGCTTTTCATTACTTCCGAACATTATTTTTTCTTAAATATATGTTATAATGTTCCAGGCTAATGTACTTTCCCGGAAATTTTACAACTGTCCTGCAAGTAAAATATATTCTTTTTTCGAGAAAAAGAGCGTTTCTTCGTCCCATGACGGAGCCGTTGAGCAAAAGAGGGTCGACCTGCTGTCTTAGTCGCCGATACGCCTGAATATGAGATTCTTATCGATCACTTTATGTTGCAGGAATAGAAAACACAACAGCCCTTGACCATTTATCTTTACTGCGTTCCTTCGTATTATACCTTTTACCCTTCATGTAATTGGTCTGCTTTATTTCACTTGCCTTTTAATGATTCTAAAACAGTCACTATTATTAAAAACTTTACCAATGTATATACTACTACCATGTTTTCTTTTAAAAACCTTTATTGTGAAAATTTCATTATAAAAATACGAGCCTATAACCACGTGGGCCTGCCACGGAGCAAACTGTAATCGTATATGATAAATAGACATTTACACTGTAGAGGAACATAACGGGCGGGCCATTAGGTTGCAAGAACTAAGGTGTCTAACAGTTACGGAATCGGTGGACGTACATTTTATAATTAAAATACGACAGGGCCAGTTACAATAAAATTATCTAGATATACATTTGCGGGCAAGTACCATGGGTGACGTTAATTCGAACTTTCAACAGTACAGTAATCAATAACACATCAGAACTTAATATCAATAGGGATGTCGAAATATTCAATCAATTCTCGTCCCCGCCCGCCATATGCTTCAAAACTGCATACGTATCTCGTGATTTCAAGGTTCTGCAACCAGTACACAACAAGGAGTTACGAGTCCCATTTATTCCGGCGCCATTTTGGGCGAGGACGGGCAGGTCCAGGATATAGTCAAAATGTCTCTACCAACCATCGACTATGATGATGTTCATATGCTGTATTTATTAGAGTAACACTCAGATGTCCACATGAAATAAATTTGCCACAATCTAAACATGTCATTTTAATCTTTCCAAAGTTCTTCTAAATATTTGGGACCGTTTCCCTTGCCTCTGAAGCTCTCAGTGCCACTTCTTTGATGAATGTACTAGCAGGTCAGGGGTTCTCCTCCAAATCTCTCTTTTATGCAGCACTATAATTAATTGGTGCCACCTCTCCATATGACGATGCATGGTATAGTTACCACAACTATATTTTTTTTCGGTTCCTCTAGAGAGTTCATCGTGGCAGATGAAGCGTGTAACGTACCGGGCATTTACCTTTTTTTGCATGTACAGGAAAGGAAAAAAAAATCGAGCGTCCGAGTTCTAAGGTGTCCCAGGGCCATTTTAGTGGACCAGGCCCAAATCCAAAGAACAGGCCGCCATTTTGAGAGTCCTGTTGCAGCCGCCTGTCGCTGTAGCATCAAGAGCAGCCGAAACTCAGCTGAATGGCAACTGAAACGGTAAAGGGGCGCCCCACTACAGCAGACGAGCCAGGCCCAAATCCAAAGAACTGCTATCTCACAGGCTAATGGGGCGACCCACGCCGAGTTTCAGCATTGTAGGATGACCACACAAGTACAGCAACTTGCTAGACATCACCTCGGTGCCATCCGGATCTCGGCGCCCCACTGCAGATGAAGTGCCTCTCAACTATGAAACCACCACGGTGACATCCGGATCTTGGCGCGTTGTGCTGCCTTCGGCCTATTCGCACATCGGTCCGCTACTGACGCCATCTCACAGGCTAATGGGGCGACCCACGCCGAGTTTCAGCATTGTAGGATGACCACACCAGTACAGCAACTTGCTAGACATCACCTCGGTGCCATCCGGATCTCGGCGCCCCACTGCAGATGAAGTGCCTCTCAACTATGAAACCACCACGGTGACATCCGGATCTTGGCGCGTTGTGCTGCCTTCGGCCTATTCGCACATCGGTCCGCTACTGACGCCATCTCACAGGCTAATGGGGCGACCCACGCCGAGTTTCAGCATTGTAGGATGACCACACCAGTACAGCAACTTGCTAGACATCACCTCGGTGCCATCCGGATCTCGGCGCCCCACTGCAGATGAAGTGCCTCTCAACTATGAAACCACCACGGTGACATCCGGATCTTGGCGCGTTGTGCTGCCTTCGGCCTATTCGCACATCGGTCCGCTACTGACGCCATCTCACAGGCTAATGGGGTGACCCACGCCGAGTTTCAGCATTGTAGGATGACCACACCAACTTGCTAGACATCACCTCAGTGCCATCCGAATCTTGGCATCTCAACGCCTAGTGGTATCTTGCATACAAAAAATATTGTTACGCTGCCTTTGGCCCCATTCGCACATCAGTCCGCAACTTAGACATCACCTCGGTGCCATCCGGATCTTGGCATCTCAGCGCCTTGTGGTGTCAGTCAGAAAATATTGTTGTGCTGCCTTCGGCCTATTCGCACATCGGTCCGCTACTGACGCCATCTCACAGGCCAACAGGGCGCCCCACGCCGACTTTCAGCATTGTAGGATGGCCACACCAGTACCACAACTTGCAAGACACCACCTCGGTGCCATCCGGATCTTGGCATCTCAGCGCCTTGTGGTCTCTTCTACACCGGAAATATAGTAGAAAATATTGTTGCGCTGCCTTTGGCCCCATTCACACATCAGTCCGCTACTGACACCATCTCACAGGCCAACGGGGCGCCCCACGCCGACTTTCAACATTGTAGGATGGCCACAGAAGTGCGACAACTTACTAGACACCACCTCGGTGCCATCCGGATCTTGGCGCGTTGTGCTGCCTTCGGCCTATTCGCACATCGGTCCGCTACTGACGCAAACTCACAGGCCAACGGGGCGCCCCACGCCGACTTTCAGCATTGTAGGATGGCCACACCAGTGCGGCAACTTCCTACACACCACCTCGGTGCCATCCGGATCTTGGCGCGTAGTTAAGCTGCAGCAGCTGCAAATAAGCTTCAGACAGTGTTACAACCGCTGCTCAGAACTCTCAACTATGACACCACCTCGATGCCATCCGGATCTTGGCGCGTTGTATTGCCTTCGGCCTATTCGCACATCGGTCCGCTACTGACGCCGCCTCACGTGCCAACGTATTTTCTCCGCATTTTATACCCTATGACGCATAACAGGTCATGTGACTTGTTTATAAAACTTTTCATTGGTTCATTTTACTTTTGGTTTCCTAATGATGGAAGGCTTGATCATATGACCTAAAAACAACACTTTTCATTGGATGAAAACTTTTTTTCCCCCCCAAACGATGAAAGCCCCACCTTGTTTCTGGATGTTTCAGACTGAAGCTGGCGTCACCATGAGAGCACCACCATCTCGTAGCTCAGTCGTGGTCATTCCGCGAGCAATCATGGCAGCCGCTCCCCACCAGAAGCCTGCAGGAGTCGGGGACCCCAAAACTTTTGATGAATTCTCAAGGCGGAGGGGACGCTTTCGAGAATGGGGTCCAAGACCTAGCAGACAAGCGTCCGATTTCCAAGGTGTCCCAGGGCCATTTCAGTGGACCAGGCCCAAAAAGGAAACAGCCTGCCGCCATTTTGAGAGTCCTGTGGCAGCCGCCTATCGCTGCACCGCAAGAGTGGGCGCAACTCAGCTGAATGGCGGATTTTGACACAGTGGACCAAAAGCGGACGGAATGGCAACTGAAACGGTAAAGGGGCGCCCCACTACAACAGACGAGACTCCACCTGGAGAGGCCCGTTCACGCCGCCTCCCCCGGGGCGCTCCACGCCGTTATTCGGAGCAGCATTGTAGGATACCAAAACCAGTGCGGCAACTTACTGGACATCACCTTGGTGCCATCGTTCTGCTGCCTTGGAACTATTCGCACAACAGTTTGCTACTGATGACCCACCCCCCGCGACGCCCCACGCCGTTATTTGCTGGGTGGCAACTTACTAGACATCACTTTTGTGTCATCTTGATTTCGGCGCGTTCTGCTGCCTTGGAACTATTCGCACAACAGTTTGCTACTGATCACCCACCCCCCGCGACGCCCCACGCCGGAAATCTGGACGTTGTGCTGCGTTGGGACTATTCGCACAGCCGACCGCTACTTCGTTGTTTTTCTCTAAAAATGTTTATATGTTATTACTATTTTTGTTTTCTTGTATATATTTATAAATTATTAAAGTTTTATAATCTTACTACTTTGTCGGAGTGCTATATATTTTTAATGTGACACATAATTGTAAAAACTTTGATGTACAAAGAGTCATCCCTGGAATCTTCCGCTTCAGGCTCGGTCCCCTCCCCAATCACAATACAGGATGGTTTTCAGATAATAGCAACGCTTCTGCTGTGACAGATCTCATCGAGTGTGGGCCTTGATCTACTATAACTCCTTTGAAGAGGGGTGATTCTTTACAGCTGTGGCCATAAACTACATCTGCAGGGCTAGCTGATACCCTAGGACCAGCCTGGACAATCGGACACAGAGGAAAAGGAGTGTCAGAGGGTGCGGTAGTGAATAGGGCGAAAGGGAGGTGTCGGGCGGGCACAGGGTGTGATTCTCAGGGAAGAACAGCGCAGATGGGGGGAGGTTTATTACCCATGCATAAAACAGAGAGCGGGGGTGACCACTGCCTGGGGGAGATGCTTGCGAGGGTGGGGAGCCATGCTAAGGATCGACAGCGTTCACAGAGTGGATCTGGTCAAGGCATCTAAAATGGCTGCCGTGCACGACAAAAGTGTGGCATTTGAAAAAAGACAAGATGGCGCACACAATGTTTTTCAACAATTCCTGATTTCCTTCGAATCGAACGTTAACAGACGTTGGGGCATATTACCAAAGTTAAGCGATATTTATCCCTAACGATGCATTGCAAAGATTTTTTTACCGTCAGAAATTATCGCAGATAAACCTTGCTATTATCAAGGTTTATCGCAAATACGATAAAAAACGAGCGCAATGCATTAATGTCGCTGAAAACTCCGCGATATTCATGCATTACCGAGCTAATGCTCTTAGCCATGTTATCCACCTCCCATTGGATAACATGGCTAAGAACTGCTCAGGGCAGCTGTTACTTTTTGGAGATATTCGCGCTTATCTCGAATATTTCCAAAAGTTGATAATAGGAGATAGCGATGTTAGCGACTGTTTCCAGTCGCTAACATCTTGGCATGCCCACTTTGCATGTCATTAGTGATAAATATCACTCACATGCAAAGTGGGACCCAAGATGGTCGCTATCTCCTACTAGCCGTCGCTAACTGGTGTTAGCAACAGCTAGGTAATACACATATAATTTTATCTCCGCGAAGCGGAGCGCTGTTACAGATATATATCTTGTTTTTGAACGTTAATTTCTCAAAATGCACTGAAGCACATATATTGAGACATAGCAAAGGCACATCGGGCTACCAGTCCCTAATATTTTGCCAAGTTTCGTGCAAATCCATTCAGCCGTTCGATTATTGACATTTAGATACGTCTACAGCCTGAATGGCTGAACGGAATTACACCAAACTTGGCAAAATGGTACATCAAACCTAAGAGGTCAGGGAGGATCTACTATGCCCCCTTATGGTCATTTGCCCCTTCGCTTTGGCCTCCTCTTGTCTCTCGATCCTACCGAGAGACAAGATGGCGGCCGCTACGTACTGTTTGGAATGTTTACAGACACCGGAGAGCCAATCAGCTTCGCTTCGCAAAGCTCCGTAACGCGAAAAGTACGCGAAGCGGTGCGCTGTTACAGATATATATCTTTTTTTGAACGTTAATTTCTCAAAATCCACTGAAGCACATATATTGAGACCTAGCAAAGGCACATCGGGCTACCAGTCCCTACAATTTTGCCAAGTTTCGTGCAAATCCATTCAGCCGTTCGATTATTATTATTATTATTTTTTTTTGCCCCGCGGGGCCCTTTTAAAACCTCCACATCAAACCTAGGGGGTCAGCGAGGATCTACTATGCCCCCTTATAGTTATTTCCCCCTTTGTTTTGACCTCCTCTTGTCTCTCGATCCTACCGAGAGACAAGATGGCGGCCGCTACGGACTGTTTGGAATGTTGACAGACGCCGGAGAACCAATCAGCTTCGCTTCACAAAGCTCCGTTGCGCGAAAAGTACGCGTAGCGGAGCGCTAACCGGTCCGCTGTTACAGATATATATCTTTTTTTAAACGTTAATTTCTCAAAATCCACTGGAGCACATATATTGAGACCTACAAAAGGCACATCGGGCTACCAGTCCCTACAATTTTGCCAAGTTTCGTGCAAATCCATTCAGCCGTTCGGGCTAAAAGTGAGGCCAACCGCCCTATGGAAAACTCAATGTTAAAAACACGTTTTGGGACCCCCCTTTTTTCTCGGCCCCCACTGGACGAACCCCCCCAAATTTTCAAGGGCTGCTCAGAAACAAAATGTGCCATTTTCCTGAAAATTTCAGCCAATTCCGTCCACAAACGCCAAAGTTATTAGACATAGAATTTTCAAAAAACCCATAGAGAAAAAATCCTAACTATATATACCTACTGGCGACCGCCAGTAGGTAATATATATATATATATATATATATATATATATATATATTCACTGAAAAAACCATAGGTTATAGACCATATATAGTTAGGAATTAGCATTTAGAAAACCTTATTTTACTCACACAAAACCATTGAAATTCCATATATAGTTAGTTGCACTCACTATATATCGCGCACCCGCAATCCACTGCTGATGATGTCACATATTACATCATTCATGACATGGTCAGTGACATCACTGATGACATCACTGATGACATCTCAAATGACATCACTGATGACATCACTGATAACAACATCCAGTGATTTTTTGTTTCTATAGAGTTTAAATATGTCTTACATATTGAAGAATGAGTGGATGTGTAAGTGTCTGGACGAAGGATTTAGTAGGTGCATGACTGACTGTATGAGTGAGTGATTAAATGTGTCTCACTGACTGCATGGGTTAGTGACTAAACTGTCTTAATTTGTGCATCATTATGTCTGTTGTTCTGTAAACTGCTGCATTTGTTGATCAGTAGCTATATGAGTAACTATATGGGTTATTGATTGATTGCCCAAGTATTTGTATGGGAGACTGAGTGTGTGTGTGGCTAGCTGGGAGGTGTGTGACTCTGTGCAGATCAATCTGTACTTGTATCAATGATTGTATAAGAAGGTAAGTATGTGTTAGTATATGTTTGAAAATGTAAGGTGCTCTATGTTTAACTGTATAGACAAGAAAATGGAAGTGTCATTGATTCTTTACAGGACTGACTAGGTGTGTGAGTAACTCCATGGATGAGTGGCAGACTGTGAGTGTCTGTATAGGTGTATGAGTGCATATGATAGTGTTGTAAAGATGAGTGATTGTATGTATGAATGATTGTATGGGTGAATGAGTGAAGGTGTGTGTAGACGTAGCAATCAGTGAGTGCGTATGTAGTAACTAGTATTGGTGTGTCAATGGTTTCAAAAATTATACTCTCTTTTTAACACTGGGTTATATTAAAATGTGAGGAGATGCATTGTATTGTCACATGAATGATATCATCAGTGATGTGGTCATTGATGTCAAATGAGATGTCATCAGTGATGTCATCAGTGATGTCATTTGAGATGTCATCAGTGATGTCATCAGTGATGTCACTGACCATGTCATGAATGATGTAATATGTGACATCATCAGCAGTGGATTGCGGGTGCGCGATATATAGTGAGTGCAACTAACTATATATGGAATTTCAATGGTTTTGTGTGAGTAAAATAAGGTTTTCTAAATGCTAATTCCTAACTATATATGGTCTATAACCTATGGTTTTTTCAGTGAATTTTCAAGGTTTTGTAAATGCTAATTCCTAACTATATATGGTCTATAACCTATGGTTTTTTCAGTGAATTTCAATGGTTTTTTAATAGCAAATATCATAAGCTGTCGAATGTCAAGTACGTGGTAAGTGAAAACATTTTCGTGTTTATGCACACTGATCTGCTTTGAATGGTGCCCCCCCCCCCTCATTTCTATTAGGAGTACTCTCTCTTTGCAGATAGTGAAAGGTAGTTAACGCAGGCCTTTGCCCCCGTTGTAATCCGTCGTGCCTGCTTCTCTCTCCATTTGATTGATTGTTATCCAAGTATTTACTGTTTTAGAATTAGTTCTCTTTGGTTCATTCTCTATTTACAAACAAACACAGAGTCGCAATACTCTGTTTAGTCTTTGCAGATAACGAAAAATCGTGTAAAAAAAAAGAAAAGGAATCGAGCAAAATCAGTAGGCCACTAATGGGATCTCTTTTTGACCTCGCTAAAATAGAAACATTAGGAACAACCCCTCATGACAAATACAAAACTAGTGAGATGAACTGAACTCCACACAATGATGGCTGCAAAACAGCTCGGCTCCGCCACCCACCCCGCCCAAAATAACGATAAAGAGCGGCTGCCATGATTGGTTGCGGAATGGCCACGACGGAGCTACGAAATGATGCTGCTCTCATGCTAACCCCAGCTTCAGTCTGAAACATCCAGAAACACTGTAGACTACCAATTCGATCAGTTCCGGTAGCGCCCCAATGTAACCCGGTAGAGAAGAACTAGCCCTCCCCTCTTTGACTGATGGTTCTTGTTGCCTGTCCCTTCTGTTCTCATTTAACAGAACTATTTAGCCTGCTGAAAGGGGTTGTGTTCCGACCGCTGGTTGGTGGAGACATTTTGACTATATTCTGGACCTGCGTTGTCACGTAATGCGTCATATGACGCGCCGCGTTAGCGCATCCGGAAGTCATCCGGGGCGCGCAGCGCGTAACGTAAGCATAACAAGTCATGTGACTTGTTAATAAAACTTTTCATTGGTTCATTTTACTTTTCTTATTGTAATGATGAAAGGCTTGGTCATATGACCTAAAAATTACGCTTTTCATTACTTCCGAACATTATTTTTTCTTAAATATATGTTATAATGTTCCAGGCTAATGTACTTTCCCGGAAATTTTACAACTGTCCTGCAAGTAAAATATATTCTTTTTTCGAGAAAAAGAGCGTTTCTTCGTCCCATGATGGAGCCGTTGAGCAAAAGAGGGTCGACCTGCTGTCTTAGTCGCCGATACGCCTGAATATGAGATTCTTATCGATCACTTTATGTTGCAGGAATAGAAAACACAACAGCCCTTGACCATTTATCTTTACTGCGTTCCTTCGTATTATACCTTTTACCCTTCATGTAATTGGTCTGCTTTATTTCACTTGCCTTTTAATGATTCTAAAACAGTGACTATTATTACAAACTTTACCAATGTATATACTACTACCATGTTTTCTTTTAAAAACCTTTATTGTGAAAATTTCATTATACAAATACGAGCCTATAACCACGTGGGCCGGCCACGGAGCAAACTGTAATCGTATGTGATGAGTAGACATTTACACTGTAGAGGAACGTAACGGGCGGGCCATTAGGTTGCAAGAACTAAGGTGTCTAACAGTTACGGAATCGGTGGACGTACATTTTATAATTAAAATACGACAGGGCCAGTTACAATAAAATTATCTAGATATACATTTGCGGGCAAGTACCATGGGTGATGTTAATTCGAACTTTCAACAGTACAGTAATCAATAACACATCAGAACTTAATATCAATAGGGATGTCGAAATATTCAATCAATTCTCGTCCCCGCCCGCCATGTGCTTCAAAACTGCATACGTATCTCGTGATTTCAAGGTTCTGCAACCAGTACACAACAAGGAGTTACGAGTCCCATTTATTCCGGCGCCATTTTGGGCGAGGACGGGCAGGTCCAGGATATAGTCAAAATGTCTCTACCAACCATCGACTATGATGATGTTCATATGCTGTATTTATTAGAGTAACACTCATCTGTCCACATGAAATTAATTTGCCACAATCTAAACATGTCATTTTAATCTTTCCAAAGTTCTTCTAAATATTTGGGACCGTTTCCCTTGCCTCTGAAGCTCTCAGTGCCACTTCTTTGATGAATGTACTAGCAGGTCAGGGGTTCTCCTCCAAATCTCTCTTTTATGCAGCACTATAATTAATTGGTGCCACCTCTCCATATGACGATGCATGGTATAGTTACCACAACTATATTTTTTTTCGGTTCCTCTGGAGAGTTCATCGTGGCAGATGAAGCGTGTAACGTACCGGGCATTTACCTTTTTTTGCATGTACAGGAAAGGAAAAAAAAATCGAGCGTCCGAGTTCTAAGGTGTCCCAGGGCCATTTTAGTGGAGGACATGATACAGCGATAATGCCCTGGATAAGGACACTTCCTTCGGGCACCCCACGCCGTCTTTCGGCGCAGCATTGTAGGATGGCCACACCAGTGCGGCAACTTGCTAGACACCACCTCGGTGCCATCCGGATCTCGGCGCCCCACTGCAGATGAACTGCCTCCACATGGAGAAGCGGGAGAGGCTCGTTTGCGCCGCCTCCCCCCCCCCCCTTCGGGCACCCCACGCCGACTTTCGGCGCAGCATTGTAGGATGGCCACACCAGTGCGGCAACTTGCTGGACACCACCTCGGTGCCAACCGAATCTCAGCGCCTTGTGTTGTCTTCCATTCCGAAAATATTGTTGGCAGCATTTTGAAAGGAAAGATAAACAGCCGTTTGTGGCCCTCACTACACCGTTCTCCTAGTGAGTCTCACATTGTTACATTTAGGAAGAATGTTGAAGAGTAGTATGTTGAAAATCTGAAGCCATTGTTATACAAACTCTCAACCAGCCTTGGATGGAAAAATCCTGAAGAATGTACAAACTGAAAACCAGTTTTTGTCTGTATAGCATCAGCAGCAACGCTTGAGTCAGCTTTGTGTGAAGCCGCCATTTTGATTCAATCAATAGCGTCCCCCTGCACACATTCAGGGACCTGGTCGTGTCTTCAGGTCAAACGGATTGTGGGACAAGATGCACAAAGGAAAAGGAAAAAAGTTCCGCCGGACCCCGGGAGGTGGCCGCCTATGTCATGGGCGATCTTAGGCCACACCAGGGCAATAGTGAAGCTGCAGCAGGTGCAAATAAGCTTCAGACAGTGTTACAAGCGCTGCTCAGAACTCTCAACTATGACACCACCTCGGTGCCATCCGGATCTTGGCGCCTTGTGCTGGTTCCGGCCTATTCACACATCGGTCCGCTACTGACGCCACCTCACAGGCCAACGGGGCACCCCACGCCGACTTTCGGCGCAGCATTGTAGGATGGCCACACCAGTGCGGCAAATTGCTGGACACCACCTCGGTGCCATCCAGATCTCGGCGCGTTGTGCTGCCTTCGGCCTATTCGCCACAAGTGCGCACGCAACTCAGCTGCATAGCGAGTGAAACACCAAGGGGCGCCCCACTGCAGCCGAGGAACCTCCATCTTGGGGGCAACGCACAGCATCACATTGCTTTCCAATGCAGTCAGATCCTCAAACAGCCCCCACTGACTGACGCGAACTCACAGGCCAACGGGGCGCCCCACGCCGACTTTCGGCGCAGCATTGTAGGATGGCCACACCAGTGCGGCAACTTGCTGGACACCACCTCGGTGCCATCCGGATCTTGGCGCGTTGTGCTGCCTTTGGCCCCATTCGCACATCAGTCCGCTACTGACGCCATCTCACAGGCTAATGGGGCGCCCCACGCCGACTTTCAGCATTGTAGGATGACCACACCAGTACAGCAACTTGCTAGACATCACCTCGGTGCCATCCGGATCTCGGCGCCCCACTGCAGATGAAGTGCCTCTCAACTATGAAACCACCACTGTGACATCCGGATCTTGGCGCGTTGTGCTGCCTTCGGCCTATTCGTACATCGGTCCGCTACTGACGCCATCTCACAGGCTAATGGGGCGACCCACGCCGAGTTTCAGCATTGTAGGATGACCACACCAGTACAGCAACTTGCTAGACATCACCTCGGTGCCATCCGGATCTCGGCGCCCCACTGCAGATGAAGTGCCTCTCAACTATGAAACCACCACTGTGACATCCGGATCTTGGCGCGTTGTGCTGCCTTCGGCCTATTCGCACATCGGTCCGCTACTGACGCCATCTCACAGGCTAATGGGGCGACCCACGCCGAGTTTCAGCATTGTAGGATGACCACACCAGTACAGCAACTTGCTAGACATCACCTCGGTGCCATCCGAATCTTGGCATCTCAACGCCTAGTGGTATCTTCCATACAGAAAATATTGTTACGCTACCTTTGGCCCCATTCGCACATCAGTCCGCAACTTAGACATCACCTCGGTGCCATCCGGATCTTGGCATCTCAGCGCCTTGTGGTGTCAGTCAGAAAATATTGTTGCGCTGCCTTTGGCCCCATTCGCACATCAGTCCGCTACTGACACCATCTCACAGGCCAACAGGGCGCCCCATGCCGACTTTCAGCATTGTAGGATGGCCACACCAGTGCGGCAACTTACTAGACACCACCTCGGTGCCATCCGGATCTTGGCGCGTTGTGCTGCCTTCGGCCTATTCGCACATCGGTCCGCTACTGACGCAAACTCACAGGCCAACGGGGCGCCCCACGCCGACTTTCAACATTGTAGGATGGCCACACCAGTGCTGCAACTTGCTGGACACCACCTCGGTGCCATCCGGATCTTGGCGCGCTGTGTTGCCTTCGGCCTATTCGCACATCGGTCCGCTACTGACGCCGCCTCACGTGCCAACGTATTTTCTCCGCATTTTATACCCTATGCCGCATAACAGGTCATGTGACTTGTTTATAAAACTTTTCATTGGTTCATTTTACTTTTGGTTTCCTAATGATGGAAGGCTTGATCATATGACCTAAAAACAACACTTTTCATTGGATGAAAACTTTTTTTTTTTTCCAAACGATGAAAGCCCCACCTTGTTTCTGGATGTTTCAGACTGAAGCTGGCGTCAGCATGAGAGCACCACCATCTCGTAGCTCCGTCGTGGTCATTCCGCGAGCAATCATGGCAGCCGCTCCCCACCAGAAGCCTGCAGGAGTCGGGGCCCCCAAAACTTTTGATGAATTCTCAAGGCGGAGGGGACGCTTTCGAGAATGGGGTCCAAGACCTAGCAGACAAGCGTCCGATTTCCAAGGTGTCCCAGGGCCATTTCAGTGGACCAGGCCCAAAAAGGAAAGAGCCTGCCGCCATTTTGAGAGTCCTGTGACAGCCGCCTATCGCTGCACCGCAAGAGTGGGCGCAACTCAGCTGAATTGCGGCTTTTGACACAGTGGACCAAAAACGGACGGAATGGCAACTGAAACGGTAAAGGGGCGCCCCACTACAACAGATGACACTCCACCTGGAGAGGCCCGTTCACGCCGCCTCCCCCGGGGCGCCCCACGCCGTTATTCGGAGCAGCATTGTAGGATACCAAAACCAGTGCGGCAACTTACTGGACATCACCTTGGTGCCATCGTTCTGCTGCCTTGGAACTATTCGCACAACAGTTTGCTACTGAAGACCCACCCCCCGCGACGCCCCACGCCGTTATTTGCTGGGTGGCAACTTACTAGACATCACTTTCGTGTCATCTAGATTTCAGCGCGTTCTGCTGCCTTGGAACTATTCGCACAACAGTTTGCTACTGATGACCCACCCCCCGCGACGCCCCACGCCGGAAATCTGGACGTTGTGCTGCGTTGGGACTATTCGCACAGCCGACCGCTACTTCGTTGTTTTTCCCTAAAAATGTTTATATGTTATTACTATTTTTGTTTTCTTGTATATATTTATAAATTATTAAAGTTTTATAATCTTACTACTTTGTCGGAGTGCTATATATTTTTAATGTGACACATAATTGTAAAAACTTTGATGTACAAAGAGTCATCCCTGGAATCTTCCGCTTCACGCTCGGTCCCCTCCCCAATCACAATACAGGATGGTTTTCAGATAATAGCAACGCTTCTGCTGTGACGGATCTCATCGAGTGTGGGCCTTGATCTACTATAACTCCTTTGAAGAGGGGTGAATCTTTACAGCTGTGGCCATAAACTACATCTGCAGGGCTAGCTGATACCCTAGGACCAGCCTGGACAATCGGACACAGAGGAAAAGGAGTGTCAGAGGGTGTAGTAGTGAATAGGGTGAAAGGGAGGTGTCGGGCGGGCACAGGGTGTGATTCTCAGGAAAGAGCAGCGCAGATGGGGGGAGGTTTATTACCCATGCATAAGACAGAGAGCGGGGGTGACCACTGCCTGGGGGAGATGCTTGCGAGGGTGGGGAGCCATGCTAAGGATCGACAGCATGCACAGAGTGGGTCTGGTCAAGGCATCTAAAATGGCTGCCGTGCACGACAAAAGTGTGGCATTTGAAAAAAGACAAGATGGCGCAGACAATGTTTTTCAACACTTCCTGATTTCCTTCGAATCGAACGTTAACAGACGTTGGGGCATATTACCAAAGTTAAGCGATATTTATCCCTAACGATGCATTGCAAAGATTTTTTTACCGTCAGAAATTATCGCAGATAAACCTTGCTATTATCAAAGTTTATCGCAAATACGATAAAAACCGACCGCAATGCATTAATATCGCTGAAAACTCAGCGATATTCATGCATTACCGAGCTAATCCTCTTAGCCATGTTATCCACCTCCCATAGGATAACATGGCTAAGAACTGCTCAGGGCAGCTGTTACTTTTTGGAGATATTCGCGCTTATCTCGAATATTTCCAAAAGTTGATAATAGGACATAGCGATGTTAGCGACTGTTTCCAGTCGCTAACATCTTGGCATGCCCACTTTGCATGTCATTAGTGATAAATATCACTCACATGCAAAGTGGGGCCCAAGATGGTCGCTATCTCCTACTAGCCGTCGCTAACTGGTGTTAGCAACAGCTAGGTAATACAGATATAATTTTATCTCCGCGAAGCGGAGCGCTGTTACAGATATATATCTTGTTTTTGAACGTTAATTTCTCAAAATGCACTGAAGCACATATATTGAGACCTAGCAAAGGCACATCGGGCTACCAGTCCCTAATATTTTACCAAGTTTCGTGCAAATCCATTCAGCCGTTCGATTATTATTATTATTTATTTTTTTTGCCCCGCGGGGCCCTTTTAAAACCTCCACATCAAACCTAGGGGATCAGCGAGGATCTACTATGCCCCCTTATGGTCATTTGCCCCTTCGCTTTGGCCTCCTCTTGTCTCTCGATCCTACCGAGAGACAAGATGGCGGCCGCTACGGACTGTTTGGAATGTTTACAGACACCGGAGAGCCAATCAGCTTCACTTCGCAAAGCTCCGTAACGCGAAAAGTACGCGAAGCGGTGCGCTGTTACAGATATATATCTTTTTTTGAACGTTAATTTCTCAAAATCCACTGAAGCACATATATTGAGACCTAGCAAAGGCACATCGGGCTACCAGTCCCTACAATTTTGCCAAGTTTCGTGCAAATCCATTCAGCCGTAAGATTATTATTATATTTTTTTTTTTTTGCCCCGCGGGGCCCTTTTAAAACCTACACATCAAACCTAGGGGGTCAGCGAGGATCTACTATTCCCCCTTATGGTCATTTGCCCCTTCGCTTTGGCCTCCTCTTGTCTCTCGATCCTACCGAGAGACAAGATGGCGGCCACTACGGACTGTTTGGAATGTTGACAGACGCCGGAGAACCAATCAGCTTCGCTTCACAAAGCTCCGTTGCGCGAAAAGTACGCGTCCTGGGCCGCTGCCCGGTCCGCTGTTACAGATATATATCTTTTTTTAAACGTTAATTTCTCAAAATCCACTGGAGCACATATATTGAGACCTACAAAAGGCACATCGGGCTACCAGTCCCTACAATTTTGCCAAGTTTCGTGCAAATCCATTCAGCCGTTCGGGCTAAAAGTGAGGCCAACCGCCCTATGGAAATTAACATGGGAAAAACGCGTTTTGGGACCCCCCTTTTTCTCGGCCCCCCCTTGACGAACCCCCCCCAAATTTTCAAAGGCTGCTCAGAAACAAAATGTGCCATTTTCCTGAAAATTTCAGCCAATTCCGTCCACAAACGGCAAAGTTATTAGACATAGAATTTTCAAAAATCCCATAGAGAAAAAATCCTAACTATATATACCTACTGGCGACCGCCAGTAGGTAATATATATATATATATATATATATATATATATATATATATATATATTCACTGAAAAAACCATAGGTTTTACACACGTTATAGTTAGGAAGTAGCATTTAAAAAACCTATGAAATTCACTGAAAAAACCATAGGTTTCACACCAGTTATACTTAGCTGAACATTTTACTCATACAAAACCATTGAAATTCCCACGTTATAGTTAGTTGGACTCACTATAACTCGCGCGACCGCAATCCACTGCTGATGATGTCACATATTACATCATTCATGACATGGTCAGTGACATCACTGATGACATCACTGATGACATCTCAAATGACATTTCATAGGTTTTTTAAATGCTACTTCCTAACTATAACGTGTGTAAAACCTATGGTTTTTTCAGTGAATTTCATAGGTTTTTTAAAGGCTACTTCCTAACTATAACATGTATAAAACCTATGGTTTTTTCAGTGAATTTCATAGGTTTTTTAAAGGCTACTTCCTAACTATACCGTGTGTAAAACCTATGGTTTTTTCAGTGAATTTCAACGGTTTTTTAAATGCGAATTATTAACTATATTTTCAATGTATTCTATTGTTTTATCATAGTATTTCGAGAAATCTTTTCATAGGATTACAAACTTTTCTTCACTGTCAGAATTGTTTAGGAACTCCTTATAAATCTTTAGAGGTTTACGAAGTCTTTACCTTACCTTCTTTTTAACGTTTTCAGACTTCTCACTAAATGTTGGAAAACGTACTGTGGTGCGCGACCGTGTGCGCGCACCCCGGTATTTTTAAAGATTAAAAAAAGGATGTATACTTTATCGGTATTGTTCTTGGGACCCCATATGAAATTATACAACATCAGAGAATGTCTACCTTTCCCGCTTTTCACATTTTAAAACTTCATTAAATTAGACCAATACTTCCAAATGACGTACGTGTCCGGATTCCGTCACCACGTATACGTCCTAATGCGCGCGTGTCAAATCATGTGACTTGAAAAGAACACTTCCTATTGGTTCATAGTAGTTTCTATTCTGCAATTTTCCAGAAACCACCAACTTCCCTCACTATCTATTTGGCGCTGAAGGGAGAAGAACCTTTTTCATCTTTCCGGAGACTTTGCTGAAATGGCTGCCGCTCGCAATTCATCCTCGGAATCTGAAGAAAATTTTCGTGTACGTTTAAAAAAAAAAAAGAATCTTTCATCTGGCAATTTTTTACCTATCCTCAGGATCAAAAAAATGTAAATGCTCCGAAAGTAACTTGCACAATTTGTGACACAGTACTTTCAAGAGGAAATGTTTCAAAAAAATATTCCTTTTCGATTCATACCATGAAGAGACATGTGAGCCAAGTCCATCCTGTGCAATATGCACAGGCAGCGACAAGAGCTCTGGCAACAGAACTACCACCAGCTGTGGCCAGTACTTCATCGAGAGGACGACCTACATCTCCATCTACTGCACAGTTGGAGTTGAAACCATTTTTGTCGAAAGTGCATATTAAATGCAACAAGTGTCATGGATTGATTGTGTACGGGGAGCAGAGCCTCACTCTTGTAGAAAGAAGAATTATTGACCATCAAAGATTCGAATGTACCTAATTTTTTAACAACTTCTTATGTTCCTGTTTTACAGTTCAAAAATTTGGCTCCAGTTTAACAAATTATAAAGAATAAAAAACTTGTCCAAAAATATAAAAATAGTATAAAAACTACAAAACTCCCCAAAAAAAAGTTCTTTTCAGAACTACCTCATTGTACCAAAAAGAGCTCTATTCATAAGCTAAAGTATCGCCGCATTTTCAGAACAAATATTAAAGAATGCGGCAATACTTGGGGCATATTATGAAGAAGACGTGATAAATTATCGTCGCTTTTATTGGCAGAACGCTGCTCTAAAAGCGATGATAATCGCCTTCATAATATGGGCCATATTATCAAGGACGGGCGATACAATATCGCCGCTTTTATCGGCAGGAAACTGCCGATAAAGCGGCGATAATGGACTTGATAATATGCTATATGGAATTCCTATCAAAGCCCATATAGATGTTTTCACATCTCACATGAGCTTCGATAGGATTTCC
This sequence comes from Lissotriton helveticus, assembly GCF_964261635.1. Taxonomy (NCBI): domain Eukaryota; kingdom Metazoa; phylum Chordata; class Amphibia; order Caudata; family Salamandridae; genus Lissotriton; species Lissotriton helveticus. The sequence continues at coordinate 1,778,105,304 of NC_136059.1, read as the reverse complement.
ATAGGGCATATTATCAAGCCCATTAACGCCGCTTTATCGGCAATTTCCTGTCGATAAAAGCGCCGAAAATGTATCGACCGTCCTTGATAATATGCCCCTATGTTCTACAAATTCCAATCGAAACGTATGTTATATGTCTTTATATCTAACATTACGTTCCACTGCAATTTATAAAGCATATTATGAACGCCGTTTTTGCCCCTATATCGGCAACTTCCTACCATTAAAGATGGCGAAAATGTCTTCCGTATCCTTGTAAATGTTCCTGAACACCTTTGTGACAACGTCATAACACCGCCTCCGGTAAGAGCACTTTGCATGTGTGCCGCACAAACAGTTAATGACATGCATAGTAGGCGTACGTTAAACCACAAGCAAAATGTGTTTGGAGACGAAAATACTATCACAAACACGGCTATTGTTAGAAAAACAGTTTAAATAAACTTCTTTATCATACGAGTGCCACGGCCTGCTTTGATGAACCATTTGGCAGAGTTAACATGGAGGTATGGAAAATAAAACTAAATCAACCCCCTCTCCTAATTACAAAGCACACATTAGTACATAAAAACAACGCTTGTTTTCACGCGGTAATGTTAACTGCCGCTGCCTGTTACAGGGGTACTATCACATATATATTTAAATTAATAATGACGTAGTTACACTGCGGAAAACTCTGCCGATACTTCTAAAACTTGTGATTCCCAAACTGTGCACCTCGGCTCCCCAGTCAGCCGTAATTAAGTGCCAACGGCACAACGCACACTAGGATGATCAACCTTCCATAAATTCCACGGACGTCACTACCCTGTTATGTGTAACTGTATCCATCTCAGAGAGCTGCGCGCTCCTCCCCTGTGAGAAGGCTGACAGCCCTTGCTGGAACGGCCTTGGATTTCACTGCTACAGGAGCACCCCTCCCACACATTGAAATTCTCTATAGAACTTATTGGCACTTACTGAATGAGAATATGGCAGTCAAGGTTTTTTAACGCAGATAGCGCTCTTCCTGCCTCAACGAACAGAAGACATTATCTTAGATAAAAAAAATAAAACCACCAGCATGCCATATTAGAAAACACTTCCTTTAAAGAAGGCTATGAAAGAAAATAAAAAAAACAGATTAACGTTCTTCCATTCTCTCATGATTTTTAAACAGCAGTATTTTCATTAATATATTCGACAATGCCATGGTTACTGCTTTTGTACTTAAAGGAACTAGCACCCATTGTCAAAGCCAATAGTCTTTGCTTGTTCTTTGTGTAAAGATAGTTGCTGTTCTACATATCTGCATGCAATCAGTCATACAACATAACACCAGTCGAGCACAACACTATGCTAGACGCATATTTGTAGCTTAGGTGTTTTAAACTGCCCTCGGAATTACATCCAACACATCCTTTGAAAAGACCCCTCCATTTTTTTTTAACAGTGCATAAAGCCATGTAAACAACACCATTTTACAGTAACCTCACATCCTGTTACTGGACATCATGTATAACTGATAACTTCTACCTTTTCAGTCTGCCTATGTACGGAGGCATTGTAAACTCTCACCCACCGCACCCCACCCCTTGCTGTAGTTTGTTCTTCACAGGCCTCTTCTCCCTACAACTCTGCAGAGAAAGACTCAGGTCATAAACTACAAAGCTGAGTGAGTAAATAAATTTGGAATGTCTAAATGGCTGGATCGATTATTGAAAGAATGAATAGATGAATGAAAAGAGAATAGTTACATAATCAAAGAAAACATGGATGAATAAATGAATGAGTGTAAGTATAGATGAGAGAAAAGATAAATAGATGGATGTATGGCTGGAAGGTTGCATACATGGCTAGAAGAATGGATAGATATGTTAAAGGATGGATGCATGAGTAAAAGACCACCTGATGCATCAGTGATTTAGTGCATGGATGTGTGAAAGGATAGATAGATAAATAAGTGAACGGGTAGATGATGGGCAAGTAAATGTGTGGATAGATAAAATGATAAGTGAAAAAGTAAAAGAATGGATAACTGAAAGGGTGATTATAAAGATTAATTAGTAAGTCAAAGGGGGTAGATGGACAAAAGCATGGATACATCAGTGAAGTAAAAGGGTGGATGGTTAAGAGACCGAATGGCTGGATCAGTGAACGGATGATTGGATGAGTGAAAGAATGTGTCCCAATTACTTTAAGAAAGGTAACAGAACGTACATACCACCTACCAACCGTTAAATAAAATGGTGAGGAACCACTGTAAACTGCTGAGTAGGTCAAGGAAACCACAGGTGAACATTGTTTACGAACAACTGTCCTAAGAGATAAAAATCGGTCCAAATACATAAATATTGTTGTGAATTCAGCAATATTCATCCATTACCGAGCTATTGGTCTTAGTCATGTTATCTACCTACCATTACATGACATAGCTAAGAACTGCTCAGGGGCAGCTATTAGATTTTGGAAATTTTCGACCATAGCACAAATATCTTCAAAAGTGGGTAAAAAGAGATAGCAATGTTAGGGACTTTTTCCAGTCACTAACATCTTGCAATACTAACTTTGCTTGTCAACAATAATACATTTCACACACAAACAAAGCGAATCACAAGATAGTCATTATCTGTTATTAGATGTCGCTAACTGGCGTTAGTATCACCTACATACTAGAGAGATCATTTTATCTCCGCTTTCTTGGCTTTTAAAGCCAAAAAAGCTGAATAAAACCCCCTTCATAATATGCTCCAAAGTTCTTTAACACATATCATTTACCTGCAATGTTTTGACACATCCGCATTAGTGAACTGACTCACTGAAATGTTGCTGATTTCTTAAATTAATTTTTAAGAGACTCCTTGTGACCGTACAGCCAATCCTCCATGGAACTTCACACATCAAACAGAACACTGGTATGACCAGGATACTCAAAAAAATGATACAGTGATGAAAAAGTATTTTTATTTTTTATACTTACCTAAGAAATAGTAATAAAGAAAAACTTAAAATCTTTAAAAGAACATGGTATCTGCTGGAAAAAAGTAAAAATAAGGTTATAGTGTCATTTTATAACACAAAACAAAGTAGAAGTGATTGAAACAGATAGTGAAAGAAAAGAAGACCGAGGGACAGAAAAAGACAGAGACAGAATTATTTCAAAGAAATAATAGCACTCAAAGAATGACTGTCTAAAGGAAAGTAAAGTGAGAGACAAAATGAGAGTATAATCAGTGATAATACACGAAACAAACAGTTTGTAAAATAAACAGACTAAGAATACTAAAATGTCTTAAAGAGATAGATAAAATAAAGGAACAACACGAAGAGAAACAGAGTGAAAAAGAATGAGTAACAGAAGATGAATGGAATAGAAACAGATATGGAGTGTAAGAGAGACAGATAAAGAGAAATAAAGTAAGGTGAGAGAAGTAAACTACAGATTTAAGTTTGGAAATTGAGCATAATTAATGAAAGCAGAGTAAGGGAACAAATTGTAAGGAACAGTAAAACAAAGAATTTAAGATTCAGGAAACAAAGGTGATAAAGGGTCAATAAAGGTGACTCAGTATAAAACAACATAAGTAACAAACTGAAGAGTTAGATAGACTGAATAGAATATTAACATAAAAGATGTAAGAGAAACAGCATAGAAAATTAAAAAAATGCAAAATGTGCATGAGTTAAAGGGAATAAACATGTCTAAACACCACTAACAAAGGAAAAGGATGAAAGAAATAAGGATAAGAGAGAGATACACGAAACTCTCAGATATGATTAGTTGTACTTACCTTAAAAATGTATTATCTGTGGAAGACAATAAAGAAATCTGTTATAATACATATTTCTAAATCCAATGTAACAAAATAACTTAGACAACATGTTAAATGGTTTATTTTTGCTGTCCTCAGATAAATTGATTTTCACTATAAATAGTGATTTCAATAGTAATCATCATGTGACAGCGGGGAAAAAAAACCACAATCAAAATGATTGTGTTTAAAAAACCCGTACAAGATCTCTATACATACTATAAATACCTAGAAAAAAACATGTCTTAAATGTTTTTCTCTAATTTGCAATTTCTTTAGTAAGCACAGCACATACTCCACAATTACAAACTAATTAAAGTATACCAGTAAGTTTTAATTTTCTCTCAACAAATAACCGTTCAACTGTGTTCTAGAAACATTTATCTCAAGTCCACATTTAGATAACTCAAACTTTTCCGCGTGGCCAAATAGTATGAGTTAATTCGTTTTTTTTAATACCTCTCAACAAACTTCCGAATAAGTGTGTTCTAAAAACATTTATCTCAATTCCACATTTTGATATCTCATTTTTTTTCCGCGTGGCCAAATAGTATGAGTTAATTCCAACATGTCCTGTACCATAAACATTAAGGAAACCTTACCTGATACTATCACTTTGCCACATAAAACTTTCATTTCTAGATTTGAACACCCTCAATCACATGCTATTTCTAAACAACACAGTTTCATATCTTTACAGTATTACTCTGACTAGACCAAGTAATTTCACTGAAATTTTGGTTCCAAAAATATCAGATAAGAATTTCTTAACTCAGAAGGCAAACGTTTCTTAAAACTTAATTGACTATCATTGCATAGCATCCAACCAGTTGGACACTTCAAATAAGCTATGTAATGTCCTGATGATATTGATGGCCCTTCATGAAAAATAATTGCTACAGTTACAAATGTTATTCTAGAAATAGATATTTGAGAAGCCACAAAATTTTTAATTGAAGTTGACAATTTACTTCCATCAGCTCTGCATCGTTGAAGCATTAAAATTACATACTGTCCATATCTGTGGATAAACAAGGTTGATAACATTTCTGAGTTACATTGAGAGCAGACCATGTTCTGATGCGCATCTTTAACTAGTTTATTAAAGGACACTGTTTTACAATCTGGTAATGTTAAATATATAAATCTTTCTGTGTGTATGTCAGTACTACTTGTAAATAAGCAATTATTGCAAATATGTTCCCATTTATAAGATAGGCCAAAAAGACTATCAATACCTACACCTTCTTCTTCTAAAACTGTAAGCATATACATAATAAATTCCTGACAATCTTGCTGAATATTCTGAGAAAATTGATTTACTCCTGCACATATGTCTAAAACATTCCTTACTTCTGAAACACTTGCTACTTCACTATTACCACTGATACATTTTTCAAACACAGAATTTAAAGAACAACACAATGTTTGCTCCTGATTTTCTCTAATCTGTTGCTGTAAACTTTTTAGAAAAAAAACACATTAACCACTACATTTGCATAGCAGTTGACACCAGACCTATTTTCAAATTTAAATCCAACAATCTCTGTAGTACTAACCTTTTTCTTACTCCTACCAATGACAGTCTCATATTTTTTTCTTCGTTTCTCTACTACTTCAGTACATTGTTCCTCATTTCTCCTTTTCTGACCAACTATACTCTTTTTAATTAAAGGATATTGAGGTAAACTTGGAGCATATTCTCTTCTTAACCTATTATACTCCTTCACACATTTTAAATCTGCACTAATCTTTGTCTCATCAAAATCAATTAGATAAAGTCCAGATAAAGTTCTAACTCGTGATAAAGCAACATATGCCATACCCTCTTTGAATACACTGGTTCCAATATTTACCAAAGCACAATCTACACTTAAACCTTGAGATTTGTGAATAGTCACTGCATATGCCAAACAAATTGGAAATTGTTTCCGACGGACATACAAGTCTTTCACAAGTAAAAAACGACTTGAACAGCGACTAAATTGTTGAACTTCCTCAATTCCATCAAATTTTATTCGTAAAAATTCAATCTCATCTCTATTTGGGTAATTTACAAACCCAACAATATTACCCATTGCTCCATTCACCAAACCTCTTTCTACAAGTAAATTTCTCCGTAAAATAATCCGACAATTTAAACATACATACAGATTCTTCTCTAAGCCAGCAGTTTTAGATATAGATTTCTGAAGAGTATCCAATTTTAACTTTAATTTTTCAGACAAAAGAATAGTACTTCCTTCATGCTCTATTTTATCTTTAGCTTCCAGTTTCTTAATTTCTTGATTTTCCAACTTCAACATTTTCTCATTGAAAACTGAGCATTCTTTTAGAGTTGGCATCAAGCATATGACTGACTTATCTTTTACCTCTTTACTATATATTTTCTCAGGTACATTATCTTCATTGGGAAACAACTTACAAAGTAATCGAGTTCGTAGAGTTTCTTTCGCATCTTCAGTTAGTTTTCCAATCCTTATATCTTGAAGAATATTTCCATATTTAGTATCCTTTGCCTGTCACATATTTTGAATCAGTTCAGTATATTTGAAATGTGACCATATATTAACATTTCCAATACTGCCAAGACACTTTCTGGTGTCTTCATGTGTAACAGTTTCAAATACAGATTGTCCTTTCACAGGAGTTAGTTGCAGTAGATCTCCAAAAACTATGACATGTTTCCCTCCAAATAAAACATCATAGTCAGTTTTAAGTATCTGCAGCATTCTTAAATGTACAAAAGCAAGCATTAAATTGGATACCATGCTTACCTCATCAATAATGAGAAGTTTCATTTCTTTAAGAACTCTAGAAACTTCATAACAAGCGTCTCCAGATCGCTTGTGATATTGTAATTTATTTTCATGTTCAACTGGCAGCATCAGTAAGCGATGTAAAGTAATACCTTTAATATTATGTGCTGCCAATCCAGTTGGAGCAGTAACAACACAAGACAGCGGTGACTCAGTTCTTTGCTGTAGATATGTAGTAATTCCTTTTATAAGAAAACTTTTCCCTGTTCCAGCTTCTCCACTTACATATAGTCGAATAGGTTCAAATGACATACATGAGCATTCTTTGTTGTCATGACGAAAACCATGCTCAATGTGCTCTGTCACTTCGTCATATATCTGTCTTTGCTCAAGATTAAATTCCTTCTCCAATTCTTCTAAGTTTATTATATCCTCTTGAGCTTGCTGCATTGCTCTTTCCACCTCATCCATGGCAGTGGCTGCTTCATTTCGGATAATTGGTTCTCCCAGTGGATCCTGACTCAACGATGCAGAACTTTGAGTGTCTTGTGAACTTTCTCTAGCAATCTTCTCTGCAATTGTTGCTTCTTGCTCTATTTCGTCGTTCAACATTTTGAGATAATTACTAAAAACGGGACATTCTATACTACTTTTTGATGCGTTAAAGGAATCTTCATAACTAACGAAGTCTCCAAGTAGTTCCTCTTCAGTACGCCATGGTTTAAAGAGTTGCAAAAGAGCTAAATAGTAAAATTCTCTTTTGTCAGGATTTTAGCAACTCAGTTTTCGGTGATTAATCACGTGTCCTTTTCTTTGTTTCACCAGACATCCTTCCTGTCCAATCACAGCGTATATACCTTTTTCAACATTCTCTCTAATATTCCTTTTAAAAGTGTATTGATCAAGTACTTCATACAGACAAATGTTTTCAAGCAGAGTACTTCTATTTGGATAGTATGTATCCAACATATTTGTTTTCAGAATGTCTGTACTGTTTGGTTCTTTCAGTGCTAAATATTCAATTTCTTGCACAGTTTTCAAAACACGGTTTCGTGTTCCTGCAAGACCTAAACTCACCCACAGGATACTTCGAGATTTCGCATAAAGACTTGCTGATGATAATCGATCACAACATTCATATGCTCCAATTTCTCGATGAGATAACATCTTCAAACTGTATGTATACAATTTCTTGCTTAGGCTCTTTTCATGAGAAATATCTTCCCACATCTCCTTCAGTTCCGTCTTTTCAGATTTCGTGATGTAAGACGTTACATATCGAGCCACAGCAATAGAGTTGTCCGCAACATATTGTATATCCATGTTAGCATTCCACATGGTCAAAATGACAGGGTTGTAGTCATTTATATATTTGGACTCTTCACCTCTTCTTAAATTGTATGTATTTTTGGGTGATCTTCTTGTGATATTATGTCGCAAAGATGACATCACATTGTTGACTCTTCCTTTTGAAAGCACCGGTCGTGCAAATCCAACACGACATTTAGTATAGAAATTATCCTTTGATTTGAATTTTCGCAGACAATATTTTCCACAACGATGTCTTTGAAACCGTAACACTTTTCCTCTTAAGTCCTTATCAGTTGTACTGTTAGGTATGTCACAAGTGGCATATTGTTCAATAAAAGACAGTACAGTGTCATCGGAGTCTTTTCCAAATTTGGGAGCATCCTTGATCCATAGTAGCATATGAATATGAGGAGCACCTCTTGCTTGATACTCTTTTCTCCAGAAGAAATCCAGAACTTCAGCAAGCGGTGGATTTTTCTTGTTTGTAATAAAAGACATCATAGCTTCAAATCTATGATTAAAATATCTACAAACATTACTCGGATCCAACGAACACAATTCTCCTGGTGTCTTGTAGTTTATATTTTCAATATTTGCATTCGCCTCTCGAAGAAATTCAAGTAAATCTTCCCAGGCATACTCTGCACAGCTTAGAGTTAAAAACCATGTTGGTGCTCCTAAGTTTCTTAGCATGCATTTTAAATCTCCATGACGACGGTACCAATACTCATTAGTACCACGCTGACATGCCATTAAATTAATTAGGTGAGAATCCAAAACACTATCTTTCTGTTGCACTTTATCCATAAATTCCTTTGCTGAAACATTTTGCAGATGCACTCCACTTTTTAAGATATGGTTTACTGCATAAGAAAGACCAGATAAGTCACTCTCAAACAGAAGATGAAACAAATATGGAATACATTGACGTAATCTGGGATCTTCTGCATATAATCTTGTTGTCCGGTACTCAGATGCAGGAATCTGTATAGGTCGATCATCATATCGCGCACCTTCACCTGTTGGGAATAACTGTGGGAAACAACGACCTTCCAAACTTTCATCCCATACACTAATAGGACTTCCTTCTGCTTTTTTCATCTGAAATAACTCAATCGCATTCTTAATTGCTTCTTTCGAATGCAGTGGATGAACACTGTAATGTTCATAAATTTCTTCAGTTCTGGACAAGTCGACTTTTTCAATTTGTCCAATAGACAAATCATTATCCTCTTCTTCACTTACATCCTCTTCTTCTACATACACATTTTTATAGTATTTATTATTTTTTACTAAATACAACGTTGCCTTTCTGACTTTCCTAACATCCACTAAATCTTGCCAGATTTTCTTACTCTTTGTAGGTACACCATTAACTAAAATAACTGGAGGTTCCTCTTCTACATTTTCAATACCAATTGTCTCCATATTTTTTTTTAAATCAAGTGGCAAATATACAACTCTACCCTTTAATCCTCTTTGTAAATCTGAAGGATTTAATTTCCCAGTCTTAGGCTCCATACGAACAATAGCCTGAAAAGGATGTACACATTGAATCAGAATAGTCTCATAAGTATTTAAATCCTTCAGTTCCAATGGAATATTTATCAACTCAAGATTATTATATACAGCTCTAGCAGGCATTCTATTTTCATTTAATTTATTATAACAATATTTACAAATACGGTGCTCAAAACCCAAATCAAAATAGTTTTCTACCAGCAAACTCTCTCCACTGAGTATTATCTTCATCTTCACTTTTTAAATATAAATCAACTAACCTAGTTTGACTTTTGTAATGAATGCGTCGACAACACACACAAGTTAAATTTGGTTTTTCACCTGCAATCACCTTAAACTTTGTTATTTCCTGTTCAAATTCTTCAGTATTAAAACGTGCAACATTTTCTAACACATTTCCTTCTATAACTATATCAGTTTCTACATTCTCTTCATTTCGAGCAAAATAACTTACCTCAATTTCTGCACAAATATTCTTCACATCCAATGCACATCCATGCAAAAGAGCACTATTTAACTCTTTAAGTTTAAGTGCTGGACTTTTTGCATAATACATCTTTCTAACTAATTTTCTCATTTTGGTATGATGCACTGCTAACATCCTGAAGTGATGAAAAACACTCTGGCATATTTTTTTAGAAAGACAAGCCAGAGAATGGCCTTGCAAACCTGTTTTTTCTCTCACGCTGCAACGATCTAATTCTTGCAACATTACAATTTTTTTTTTTAGACTTTCCTTACTGTACTTACGTAAGAAATTGCGAAAGAAATCAATTGAATCCTGTCGTACACTGCAAATACTATAAACAGGACCATGAACACGTCCCTGTAAAACTTCTCCACCTATTTCCCCTTCTGGATTTCTGACCTCAATTTTCTCTTTCTCAATAGGACAGCCATCCTTCACTTCATACGCTCGACCACTGGTGTCAACTGCATGCAACAAGTCGTTACTTTGAAAGTAACTCTCTTCATTAAAAAATGGCTCAGAATTTGAAGTATGCATCCATTTACCAGAAAAGACTTTGCAAAAATTAGTTCTATTTATGTGTCTCTTCCATTTACTCTTAGCTTTTAAAACTCTGATTGCCTTATTTAGTGTATTTATTCTGTTAAGCGCTAAAATAACCATTTTTTTTGTCTTGAACGCATCATCCACAACTTCCTCTATATATTTTTTCTTCTTATAAAAAGCAGATTTCCTTTTAGAAACTTTTTCCTTTTTCAATAAATTCAAAACTACTCTCTTATGAAACATACGTTTTCTTATTTCCACAAACTGATTAGTACGTCTTTTACTGTACATACTTTCCTCACCACTGATTTCAGACACAATTTTCTTTTTTCTTCCATTTCTCCTTCTAGATACTGAAAACTGTTTTTCCTTTTCAACATTATCCAATTGAGTTTTCCTTTGACACAATTTTTTCAAAAATCCTTGCTGCTCTTACCAGGAGGACTCTTGGTTTTTCTCCGTCCTTTGATAAATCTTGTGCTTCTTTCCTCTTCAAATGGTATGTCTTTTTATACAGCTTTCTTTTTTCATTTCTGGTCGGCATAGTGATTGATGTTTGTGATATAAATGACAATCTGTTTGGAAAAAAGTTAAAAAATATTATAGACCCCTACTACCATATAAATTACAAATAATAACCACTGCTTGATTTTATAACTACAATAAAGTCAAAGAAACAGTCTCTGGTCAGAGTAGGAAATCCTATAGTGAATATTGTTTCTAAATTTATGACACTCCATACCTGTGTTATCATTATACATGTATGTTACGAATGTAATTTTTCAGGCATATAAGTACTATACTAATATTCAAGCATTCTAGGTGTTTCTAATGCTTTTAATTTTTTTTACTTTAATCTGTTACACACCTCATCAAAACTTTTACTATCATTCTCTAAAAAGAGAATACCAATGAATAGTACAACAATTTATTTTTTTAAACAAAAATAATTTAATTGATTTAATAATTCGTATTCCAGAAGCACATGTAGCATCATTTCATCGGATACTTCATTAATATTGTTTTCTTCTTGCAAATTCTCTTCTTCTTCCCCTTCCACCATTTCTAAGTATGAGCTATCAAAACTGCAGTCCCAAAACTCCTCATTCTCTGTTCCATTGTCCTCTTCAAATATTCCTTGTAATAATTCTTCAATAAGTTCAGTTGCCATTTCAAAATGGACATTTATATTTTCTGATGATTGTTCCATTTTACTACTTCTTTTGTATCTTCTGTGTCCTTTTAAGAAAATATAAAGACTAAATTATATCTTTCTTATGATTAGATGACCAAAAATTACCTTGACTAATCTTTAAACTACATACATTTTCATACTTTTTAAGACATTAACTACATAGATTAAGATAGCACCTTCCTATTTATTTTAGAAAAAAACCGACACTTTGATCATGCACATTAACACTATTCCTTTTAATTTTTGTAATTGAAATCCTGCTGTAAAAACACATTTCAGTCTGAAATTTGTTTTCAGGATTTGTGTGCTGTAGAACTATTTATACACGTTCTAATTTATTTGTAGGGATCTATTTTCTGAGTTCACCACTACAAACTGTAATTCTAACTGTATGCAAACTGAAGGAATGACTCACAATATACCAATTAAAACATTCACTAAACAGATTGCTACTTCCCACAAAGACTGTTGCCTTTACCTTTAAACAGCATACTCAACATGTAAATTTCATCTAATGTAAAACATTTCATCATAACCATATGAAACCACATTCATCCGCAACTCGTGGAGGAAATTATGTTGGGGCGGGGAGACAAGGAGGACGAGGTGTAGGGTGGAGGGATCTTATAACCTGGATATAGATAATTTCTAGTAAATACATAATTTAATTATTGAAATGAATTTTGTAGTGCGCACTGCATTGCAAAATACGATGCTGTGTACACTACAAAATTCGTTTTATTAATTGAATTGTATACTTACCTGCAATTATCTATATCCCAGATTTTAGATCTCTCCACCCTACACCTCCCCCTCCCTCCCTCCCTGCCCCACCGTAAGTCCCTCCACGGCCTCCGACTGACCGCATCATAATACACCTGTGCAAATGCATATAATAGAGTGCAAATAGATAGTACAGTCACAGAAATGCATCAGAAATGGCCATCACGCCAACAGCCATATCATAATAGACCTCTATAAATCAAGAAAAATGACTGTACACAAATGATACAGCATAAGTTAGAGAGATAATGATGACTTAGCAAAAATTAATCCACGTAAACAGCAAACTCTTACAATCAAAGAATAGATGAACCCAAACTGCATAGAAAATAACACATGGACCCGGCCCATAAAAAGATAGTACCAACAAACAATAGAACCGTATTTCAAAATACATATGTACTGCAAGCAGGTACAGACATGTTTAAAATACAAATTAAAATCCTCCTGCAAAAGAGAAGCAGTGCGAATATTCTTAAAAATCTTGCTTATTACGCTATTCTGCACATAAATAAATTGTCATTTAAAAAATTTCAACTCACCTGTAAAAAAGAATTTGGTCGTTGTATACTCTCACGTTCACTTCAGGTTGTTGCTTTTCAGCACCAAACACTCTTAAAAAAAAATAAACAACTACATTTTAGTTAACATATTACAGACATATTTATTAGACAACATACACCCATTCTGCCAAATTTCATGCCTAACAGATACATTCCCTAATTTTCTATCCAATATATATGCTAAAGCCTAAGTTTAATATTTCTTTGTGAAACACATTTAATTACCACATTTTTCACCCACAATTTTTTAAAATCAATCATCATTTACAGTATAATCTACCACACATTGCCAGGATACTACATGCAATATTTATGATATGCACTGCTACACAACCTTACTTAGTATATTTGTTTCCTAAATACATGTACATTATGTGCAGGGTGTTTTTTAACAAAATGGCGGTCAACACTTCCTGATTTCCTCCGAATCTAATCTTTACAGACGTTAATCAGCAAATCACAATGCCGCTCACGCACAGCCGCATAAGTGACTGAAAAGGGAAAAGTGTCTACGCATTGAATGTGGAAAACCGAGAAACAATCGTGTGTGAGCAAAAAGGAAACGTGGTTTGTAAATAAAATGTAATGGTGCAAAGGGAGAGGAGACATGAAGATAGTTTCAGGACTTTAAGTTTTGTAATTTTGCCTTTTTTTCAAAATTGCTAAAATTTACAGTTTGCGGAATTGGGATTTGCTGCTTAACGTCTACCAACATTCGAATCGGAGGAAACGAGGAAGTGTTGACCGCCATTTTGTTAGTGCGAGTGAATATATTCTACAGAACAAAGGGTTCGAACATGGAAAGGGGAGAAGGTACAGATTATCTAACCGGGTAGGTTTTCTCAGGAGGTGCAGTATACACCCTGAACGCGAAAACAACATTTTTTTTCTTTGAAAAAAGTTACGGGGTGCGCGCACTCGATCGCGTACCCCTATTTACAAGACTGACGACTACGTAGTTTGTAAATAAAATTTAATGGTGCAAACGGAGAGGAGACTTGAAGATAGTTTCAGGTCTGTAAGTTTTGTAATTTTGCCTATTTTTCAAAATTTCAAAAATTTACTGTTTGCGGAATTGTGATTTGCTATTTACCGTCTCTCAACATTCGAATCGGAGGAAATCAGGAAGTGTTGACCGCCATTTTGTTAGTGCGAGTGAATATATTCTACTGAACAAAGGGTTAGAACATGGAGAGGGCACAAGGTACAGATTATCTAACCGGGTAGGTTTTCTCAGGGGGTGCAGTATAGACCCTGAACGCGAAAATACCTTTTTTTTGTGAAAAAAAGTTGCGGGGTGCGCGCACTCAATCGCGCACCCCTATTTACAAGACTGTGGACTATTGCCTTTCACACAGATTAATAGCTGCACAAGTCAATTAAACCTTAATTTACTCCTCTCAATAATGTTTATCAAACTTCAACTTACAGTCCCGCTGACACTACAACAATATTCTCATACCTAAGTTTCTTAAAAATTAAAAAGAATTTCACACTAAATGTAACTCTCTTTAAAGGTTTTCCGTTCCGTTACTACACTACACTCTCCTAACATCATCTCATTGCGTCACTTCTCTACTACTCATAAGTACACAGTGTCAAAAATATCAATACCGCACATAATCGTTCACATCCAGGCACTACCAATTGCATGACTTATTTAACAGAAAGCGCTCTAATGTTGCATGTGTTTTCAAAGGTACACCGGTACCTCCTATAATGCCGAATTTTACCTTAATACTCAGCAGTGATTATTTATTTTCAAGCAATGTGAATTACTATGAGTTTTTAAACGACAAGCCTTACTCTATAATAGTCACTCTGCATATATCTCTCTGTAAAAATGTAGTTTATCCACCCCCGCATGAGAACCTTGATGTTTCCATCTGGCCGCAAAATCCGGCCTTGAACTGAAAGTTCCATCCCCAGACTTGAACAACAGCCTTATTGTCACAAAAACAAGCTACCCGAGCATCTGTTCACAAACATATCTCATTCACTTAGCTAACACTCGCAGAAAACTGCATATCTTATTAAATAGTGACCTTCCTTTACAATTTTCTGAGGGGACTCTCATAATCTTTAACGCTCCTCCACTTCCCAGCTGGGCTATTTTTTTTGCAACTACTAACCAATGGTTTGGTGATTTTTTTGCACCAAATTATTTAAAGGCATTCTGCTACTCTTCACTCCATACTCTCTCATCTATCTTTCTCAACTTCCTCATCTACGACCAGCAGCTACTACTTTTGTGTTCCTATTTTCTTTTTTACAAAATGGAGGTCCGTCCTGTCTTCGCAAACGAGCTGGAGCACTTAGAACTGTTTCGCCACAAGATGCTTGAGTACTATGGCATCCTACCACTCGCGACTTTGAGTGCATCATATGGATTATCATTTCGATTTTCCTATTTCACCTGTGTGCAACCTGTATTTCATTGTCTGAGCTGTGATTTCATGTGGGCCCTAGACTTATGTCTCTGCAACTTGGTACCTCCTGAAGTGAACTACAATCATCTCATGAATCCGTTAATTGATCATGAACAGCTTTGTTCCGACGGAGGGATTATGGCCTTTGCAGCGATACATGGAGTTCTGGGTCATTGGAATATATTCGCAGCGGCGCAAGATTTCTTGGCACACAGCTACATAGAAAAGTCACCGAGTTGTCCTCTGATGGTACTAGAGCGTCCGGTAATTAATGGCCATGTATGTTCATTTCCTCTTTTCAATTGGATGGCTGACTTGTTTTCGGACGATAACAATGACTTTCTTTTAGAAGCGGTTGCCACTTACTTTGCCTACTCAATCGAAGCATGACTCTTATGCAAGCCATTGATGTCTTGACTGTTTTTTCCCTTCCTTATTTTTCTTATTATTTTTTTATTTTTATGTTTTATATAAACAGACCTATTGGCTTTACTAACATTGGACATTGCAATTTCCTGCTGGTGAGATTTTTTTATTTTATGAGGAGTTAATTTTTTTTCCACACCAACTCGATGTTGTGCAAAACATTTCATGATGCTCTAATTTCAACAAATCACTAGCTTATGTTATCTTGTCTGATTTGAAATATTCTCGAAGCAAGGCTGCCTAAAATATGGTTAAATGTGCCCTGATAAATGTGTACAGTTACAATGACTTTTTATATCGTTTTTCACCATTTTCCTTTTCTACTCCAATTTCCGCCTTACACACATATGTGCTGCTTTTGCTTTATGCCTATTGAAAGATTTTTGATTCATAACTGAAAAGTATATGATTACACTGATATTACCCTTGCTTATCAACCTGTATGTCACATCGAGTACTGCAACCTTTCAAAAAATTATCTCAATACAGTAGTTATTCTGAGTACTGATTTTCGAACGTCCCTGCAGATAACATACATGCACCTCCAGCCAAGTTCTCGCTTTTGGCGCGTTTTTTATTTCCTTTCACAATACCATACAACAAGCTTGTTAGTGCTTCGTATGCAGAAAACTAATTGTTAATGAGGTGATGTTTAACCACTAGCATTTTCATATATGATTACTGAACTTAAAATCAAAAGACACCTTCTTGCATGCAATATAATTTAATATATTTGATTGCGGGGCTGTACAATATGTTTTTAAAACGTTATTCATTTTGCTTCATACTACATTTACATCATTTGTGTTGTATGGACTAGTAACTATGCCCACTACTTTCTTTATAATATCTTTACTTGTATTAGATAAAAAACTTCGCTTCAAAGCACTGCATCAGTGAATAAATATTTCAAATATATACGTTCTCTCTTTTAACCCATATTCACAACTGAAATAATGTATACTAAAACTGTATTCATGTGTTTGACGTAATCTCAGCTGTACTCAATTCATGTTTTCTTTTGTCAACCTGAATTATTCATAGTTCAACCCGCTGGCCTGCGACGCTCAGTCAAGCCTTTCTTTGCAGGTTGTGAACCATAGCATCAATCGTACCTCTGGCAAAAAAATAATGTATTACTGTTAGCAAGCACCGCCGCAGTTCTGGTTCACTCAGACTGTTAATCACTGCTCCCCCGCTTCCACAGAGCACACGCTATGTCGTATTTCAGTACTTATCACACTTTCATCTCCACTATAACAAACACTTCTTTGCCAGCCATCAGACAACAAAGTGAAAAACCAAAGGGACTAAGAAGTGAAACACGACAAACCCTCAGCTCTGTGGAGCCGACCGAGCGGTAATTCTGAAACTCGACATACACTGACTAACGCTTCCAAAAACCATCTCAATTATATAAATAATATTTTCGAAACCTGCCAAGTACTCTAATGCGACTATCTGTGTCTGCCTGCAAAATAAACTTCCTCAGCCCAGACTGAACGTACACACACACACATACACATACTAAGATAACACAAAGCAACTGATACGGAAAGCAGGAGTGAGATGAAAATACAGTCAAACGGCGGAACACAGAAACCTCTATATATATTCGGTCTTCTATATCAATTTATGAAGGCATATACTCCACGAACCTGTGTACAACCTCATGGTCACAATTTTTTATTTGATTGTACTGGGACACCTCTGCTTCTCACCCCAACCCCACCAGTGCATCCCTCGGCCACAAATCACACTGTAATTTTTTACTCAAACTTAAAGTTTAAAATACCTAAAGCATTCCCACTTTTTGTCGACGATATCACATATAATCTACCATTTCTCTCTCTACCTGCATTATCTGTGTCTCTGCCGCACCTGAACGTTTCACATCTCTATAAAGAACCATTTGAATGTTAATTAGGCCTTGCACTTGTTTTACCCATTCTAAGAGCCCCTCCAGCTTTACTCTACCTACTAATTACACGTTCATGTCCCCCTAGAAAAAATCATTTTTCTCGTCCCCCCCCAAATTTCGTTGCAGATCCGTCTCTAACTCACATTTAATTCATAGCCCTAACAGTAGTGGATAGCATAAAAACATGACTGAAGTCCACTAACCTTAATCAAATTTATTAATCGTAATTTAAAATTAACAATGACAAAGAAACAATGTTTAAAAACAGTGATGTAATAAAATGGAACAGTAGTTGAAAACATATAAAACCGTAACAAAGTCAAACATGTGGTTGCTTAGACACTGTAAGTCAAATAATCAAATATAGTGATCAAACCACATTTAACGGTACATTATAAAACAAACAGTTATACACTCACCTTTACCAATGCTTTATAAGATGTAGAACAATGATAGTAGCAAAACCCTAGCCGTTTAACGGAGCTCTCAATAATACTTCTATCACTGCAACCAAAGAATAATGGCATAGATTTTCTGTCAATACACACTCATATATGTCTCTTCAACCAATCATATTTGTTCCCGCACAATTTCATAATCAAATTAACATTTCAGTTGGTTATCCTTTCAATATTTTCAAAGTCACATAACTGTCACCCTTCACCCTCTGCTTTCTCTGGCTGATACCATGGTAACAGCTCATTCTGCACCTGGCTGAAGGCACAGGTCAAAAGTTCATATCTCAGCGTTCTAAATCAAAGCAATAAGGCGCAATTCCCTGCAAACACACCTGCCTATCCACAGTTTTTTTACATTTCTTTTTTTCCACAACCAATAGAAGATTTCGTTTGAAAAAAACAGTAACATACAACGAAGTCTTCAATCTTGAGGTATAACAATCAACCAATCATTTTCAGTTTTTCATCAACACCACACCTCATACACTTTTTTATCGTGACTTTCACCATCTACTTGCCATTCCACTTCAAGAACCCATCGGAGTACTACTGCATCTGCCTTGAAAATGAAGGTTTGGCTTGTAGGACACAGTTATATTCACTGGAGTGAAAAATATGCTGCAAACAGACGAATTTCTAACCTTGACTTACCAAATGTGCAAATTACGTGGATTGGCCAAAGAGGATTAAGATGTAACCAATTGATACCATTGGTGAAAACTTTTATGCATCTCCCTGAACCTAACTTGATAATTGTGCACTGTGGTGGGAATGATCTAGGCACATTAACAGGGGTAGGTCTGGAAATGCTTCTAAAAGACACCTTTCGTCAATTGATGTCACTTTTTCCTCAAACTGTCTTGGTGTATTCCAATATATTGCCAAAGAAAGAAATGGAATTGGTCCAATGAACGTTGTCCACAGATTGAGAAAGCAAGGAAACATGTAAATAAATCTGTTTCTGCTTTCCTCAGAGAATATAACATGGGTTCTATATACAACAACAACCTGCGTTTCAACATGGAAGGCATCTATCGGAGAGATGGTGTTCATTTCACGGATGAGGGAAATAGAATTTTCCTCTGTAACATGAGACTCTGCATCGGAACTTACTTATAAGTGCAGAAAAAACTCAATTAATGCAAAGGCTCTTTTAAGAGCCACCTTACATCTAAACACTCAAACTTGTAATTTATCTCCATCTTTCTTTATGTTTTTTGTTCACCGTGCGCGACCGGGTGCGACCGGGTGCGCGCACCTCGTAACTTTTTTGCAAAAAAAAGCTACTTTTAGACTTTCGGCATCCTTAATAAACCTACGAAATCAAACAGTCTCCACCCTACTCCCTTTGCATTCTCTCCACTATAGTTTTTCACAGTCTTGTAAATAGTGGTGCACGACCGGGTGCGCGCACCCCGCAACTTTTTTCACAAAAAAAAATTATCTTTTTGCGTTCAGGGTCCATACTACACCCCCTGAGAAAACCTACCCGGCCAGACAATCTCTACCTTCTCCCCTTTCCATGTACTAACCCTTTGTTCTGTATTATATATTCACTCACACTAACAAAATGGCGGACAACACTTCCTGATTTCCTCCGAATCGAATGTTGACAGACGTCAAACAGCAAATCACAATGCCGCTCGCGCACACCCGCATAGGTGCGCGCACCCGTGCGCGCCTACAGATAAATAACTGATTTCAACTTTAATTTTCTCAGCAACTACTAAACGGATTTAAACCATTTAAACAAAAGCGTGATCTGCGACCCACACTCTACCTTTCTACCAAATTTCTTATAAATCCATTCAGCCGTTCGAGCTGTAGCCGTGTCTAAACATCCTATAGAAAATAACATGGGAAAAACATGTTTTGGGACCCCCCTTTTATCTCAGCCCCCACTTGACAAATCCCCCCCAAACTTTCACAGAATGAGCGCAGCGGACCTAGCCATCTTCTTTGAGAAATTCGCAAACATTCGTCCACCAGGGCCAAAGTTATTCCCAATAGAATGTTGCGTATTTCCTATGGAAACTAGGTCCTAACTATAACTACCTACTGGCGACCGCCAGTAGGTAATATATATATATATATATATATATATATATATATATATATATCTCACACAACAGGAAACCCCTTTTGAAGAACCTCGCCACACGAAGATAAATTGCAGTTCACTTTTATTGGCAAACAGCCTGCCAGCAGGAACCATCGAAGAGCAGCAAAATAAAGTTCAATCGAGCCAAACGCGTTTCAGGTGTAACCCTTTCTTCAGTGGCTTCTCATGCAAAACGGCTGCAAGCGCTGCTGGGAGTACACTTATATTTCCAATACCTGTCCATGTGGGCGTGGCCATCTGCATAGCCTTGTGGGTAATGTAGTGTGCCCCAAAGTATTGCCCAAGTGGGTGCTCTTGCCGCATTTTCAAGTGTCCATAAATACATAAGCACTTCTCAAAGGCGGGACCTGCCCTGCTTTGTGGCTGCAAACCGGAGCTGTTATGAATTGGTATTGGTGTCTCCCTGTAAAGTCACAAATTCTCATTTGACATCACTGATGACATCACTGATTACATCATTCATGTGATAATACGATGCACCTCCTCACACTCTAATATAACCTTTGATACACCCAGTGTTAAATACAGACTACCATTCTTGAAACTATTGACACACCAATACCAGTTACTACATAGGCACTCACTGATTCCTAGGTCTACTCACACATCCACTCATTCACCCATACAATCACTCATACATATAGTCCCTCATCAATGCAACACTATCATATGCACTCATACACCTATGCAGACACTCGCACACTGCGACTCATCCATGGAGTTACTCACACACCTAGTCAGTCATGAAAGAATCAATCACACTTCCATTTCCTCATCTATACAGTTATACACACAACACCTTACTCATTCAAACATATACTAACACATACTTACTCTGTTATACAATCACTGATACAAGTACAAATTGATCTGCACAGAGTCACACACCTTCCAGCCAGCCACACACACACTCAGTCTCCCATACAAATACTTGGGCAACCAATCAATAACCCATATAGCCACTCATATAGCTACTGATCAACGCATGCAGCAGCCTACACAACATCAGACATACTGATGTACACATTCACACAGTTTAGTCACTAACCTATGCATTCAGTAAGACACATTTAATCACTCACTCATACAGTCAGTCACGCACCTACTAAATCCTTCATCCAGACACTTATACATCCACTCATTCTTCAATATGTAAAACATATTTAAACACTACAGAAAAACACAGTCACTGGATGATGTCATCAGTGATGTCATCAGTGATGTCAAATGAGATGTCATCAGTGATGTCATTTGAGATGTCATCAGTGATGTCATCAGTGATGTCACTGACCATGTCATGAATGATGTAATATGTGACATCATCAGCAGTGGATTGCGGGTGCGCCCAATATAGTTAGTCCAACTAACTATATAGGAGCAATTTCAATGGTTTTTTATATGTTAATTCCTAACTATATAAGGCCTGAAACCTATGCTTTTTCAGTGAATTTCAATGTTTTTTTAAAATGCTAATTCCTAACTATATAAGGCCTAAAACCTATGGGTTTTTTCAGTGAATATATATATATATATATATATATATATATATATATATATATATATATATATTCACTCAAAAAACCATAGGTTTCACACTCGTTATAGTTAGGAATTAGCATTTAAAAAACCTTTCAAATTCACTGAAAAAAACATAGGTTTCACACCAGTTATAGTTAGCTGAACATTTTACTTATACAAAACCATTGAAATTCCCACGTTATAGTTAGTTGAACTCACTATAACTCGCGCGCCCGCAATCCACTGATGATGATGTCACATATTACATCATTCATGACATGGTCAGTGACATCACTGATGACATCACTGATGACATCTCACTTTTGACGTATCTGTAAGTACTTGCGACATAATGCGTCATAAATTAAATATGACGCCTGAGTAGAAGACTGAAGGCCTCATTTATGAGGCCATGCGTCACTTTTACGCCACTGATGCGTCACTTTTTGTGACGCACCAGTGCTGTAAAAAAATACACCTTGTTGAGTCATATTTACAAAGTGACGCATCTAGGTAGATGCGTCACTTTGTAAACCCCTGCACCACATTATACCTACATCAGGTGTAACGTATGCAAAAGGGGCGTATTGACGCAAGAAAGGGTCGTAGAGGTGACGCAGTGAAATCTATGAGATTTCACTGCGTCACTTTTAGGACGCCGTTCTGTCAAAATCTTGCGCCTGTCTCACAGCAAGCGTAAGACTGATGCAGGCCCTTTTACATGGGACTTTCCCCATGTGAAAGGATGCGTTGCTGGAGTTCTGTCACGTTTGTGACACACTCCAGCAATGCATCACTTTTGCGCTTACAGATACGTCAGAAATACTGACGTATCTGTAAGTACTTGCAACATAATGCGTCATAAATTAAATATGACACATGAGTAGAAGACTGAAGGCCTCATTTATGAGGCCATGCGTCACCTTTACGCCACCGGTGCGTCACTTTTTGTGACGCACCAGTGCTGTAAAAAATGCACCTTGTTGAGTCATATTTACAAAGTGACGCATCTAGGTAGATGCATCACTTTGTAAACCCCTGCACCACATTATACCTACACCAGGTGTAATGTATGCAAAAGGGGCGTATTGACGCAAGAAAGGGTCGTAGAGGTGACGCAGTGAAATCTATGAGATTTCACTGCGTCACTTTTAGGACGCCGTTGTGTCAAAATCTTGCGCCTGTCTCACAGCAGGCATAAGACCGATGCAGGCCCTTTCACATGGGACTTGCCCCATGTGAAAGGATGCATTGCTGAAGTTGTGTCACTTTTGTGACACACTCCAGCAATGCATCACTTTTGCGCTTACAGATACGTCAGAAATAATGACGTATCTGTAACTCCTTGCAACATAATGCATCATACATTAAATATGACGCATGAGTAGAAGACTGAAGGCCTCATTTATGAGGCCACGCGTCACTTTTACGCCACCAATGCGTCACTTTTTGTGACGCACCAGTGCTGTAAAAAATACACCTTGTTGAGTCATATTTACAAAGTGTGGCATTTAGGTAGATGCGTCACTTTGCAAACCCCAGTGCCACATTATACCTGCGCCAGCTGTAATGTATGCAAAGGGGACATATTGACATAAGGAAGAGTCGTAGAAGTGACACAGTGACATCTAAGAGATATCACTGCGTCACTTTTATGACGCTGTTGCGTCCAAATCTTGCGCCTGCTTAACAGCAGCCGTAAGACTGACGCAGGCCCTTTCACATAGGACTGGCCCCATGTGAAAGGATGCATTGCTGCAGTTGCATCATTTTTGTGACACACTCCAGCAATGCATCACTTTCCTCTAAACACTCTACTTTATTTTTTTACACTGTTTCTCCCCGTGGTGCGCTCAGGATGCACATACCCGAGCGCGCACCTGGGAGCGCTCCCAGCGCTTACCCCGCGAAAATGTTAAAAAAAAGAAGTTTTTTTGCCCTTCAGGGTCCTTCTAGGCCCCCCTCAGAAAACCTAGCGAGTCAGGGGGTGTCTACTCTGCCCCCTTTTAATTATTTCCCCCTTTATTTTTCACCTCTTGTGTCTCTGTTGTTCAGAGTCACAAGATGGCGGACTATGCAGACCATTTAGAATGTTTACAGACACCCAAGAGCCAATTAGCTTTTGAAATTTACAACCAATTACAATGTTTCTTTGGTTTTGAATTTGTATGTGATGAAGTTTCATTGGTTTTCTACTAATGAAATGGTTCTCTAATGAGAGGGAAACACAGCCATTTTGTGATAGTACTCTTTGAGGTACATTTGTGAGGAATATTTGGTGTTCTATTTCTGGTGTGATATTTACACAGTATTATCTCTTCTACTCCTTTCTAAAAGGTGAGTTGTTAATTTGTAAGGGGAATTTAATACTTGATAAAGCTAGTTTAATATTATCTATTACTAAAAACGATACATTAAAGTGATTTTTTTTCTGCTATTTACAGCAAGAAATTTGAAAAGAATATGAATCTCAATGAGGACACCGTTAATATTAATTTTGAAATTTCTGCAACCTTTGTTGAGGAGAGTTTGATTGAGGTCTGAGATGATCCTATTCATAACACTATCCATGTAGAAGACCTTCTTTTGAGAGAAGATGGAATGGAGGATTTTAATGATAAAACATTGGATGCTGAATTAATGGAATGTTTGGACTATGTTGAGTTCCAGGAGTCATTTATGAAGAGTTCTGATGAGGAGATTCCTGATCAATTAATGCTAGAAGTACTTCTAAATTATGAAAATTCTGAAGAATAAATTTATATTTATAAATTATAAATTGTTTGAGACATTTTTCTGTTATTGTACTTGAAATCTATGAGATAGTAGTGAAATGATTGTGGTATAAAGTGACACTTATAGTATAGAGTGCAACATTTCTGTATTACATAGTAAGTTTACTCACAGTTACTTCCCTTCTCCCACTATATTTTCTCCAATGTGCATTTCACATCTCTTTTTCATCTCATGCCTTCTTTCTCTCACTATTTCTCTCTAATGTACACTATCGCCGCCATTTTTTGTATTTTCAGAAGACCGTGAATTGTAATACTCCAAACGTGGAGTTCAGTATGTGCCATACTATATTTTGCAGAAAAGACCCTAGAATGAAGTACAATTTTGGTAATCCAACTATGATTCGGCACGTGCAGAGGAGGCACGCCCAGAACTATGCCCAGAAGAGTGTCAGGGCTCCGGCACGAGAGGCTCCAAGAAATAGTGCCTCTACTTCAACTAGAGGAATAACTGCATCGGTCAGGGGGCGACCAGAGCAGCTGATCCCAAATATTCAGCCTGTTTTTAACGAGGCCTCCATCAAATGCAAAAATTGTGATGCCCTACTTTGTTACGGGGAACAAAGTATTATGATCATTCTTTGAGCAATAGAGAACCACAGCTGCCATCCCCAGTCCTAATTTTAGTGAGACAGGAAAGGAAAATGAGTGAGGGAGCAAAAAAAACTGACGAGAGGGGAAGGGAAGTGAAGTAGGGTATTGAAAGAAGGTGAGTGTGTAAGTATAACTAAGTTATAGGGAGTGAGCTTGACAGAAGAGGAGCGAGAGACTAAAGAGACGGAGAGAATGAGACTAACAGAGAGAGAATGAGGGAAGGGGGAGTGTAGAGAGAGGAAGGAAAGTAAAGGAGAAGGTCTGAAAGAAGATGAGTGTGAGAGTATGGCTCAGTAATAGGGAGTGAGCATGATAGAAGAGGAGTGAGAGACTAAGAGGACAGAGAGAACGGGGGTAACACAGAGAGAGTGAGAAAAGGGGAGTGAGTAAGTTAGAGGACAGAGGGATTGACAGAAGCAGTTACTGAACTGCAGAAAGAGGAGTAAGGGAAGGGAAAAGAGTGAAGGAGTGAAGGATGGAAAAAGAGAAGAAGGTCTGAAAGAAGGTGAGTGTAGGAGTATGGACGAGTTATAGGGAGTGAGTGTGATAGAAAAGGAGTGAGAGACTAAGAGGACAGAGAGAATGAGGCTAACAGAGAGAGTATGAAGGAAGGGGAGTGTACAAATAAGACTACAGAATAAGTAAGAGAAGGAGTTACTACAGTGGAATAAGAAAGTAAGTGAAGAGAAAAGAGAGAAGGAGCAAAAGAAGAAAAAAGAGAGGCAGCAAAGTAAAGGAGAAGGTCTGACAGAAGGTGAGTGTGGGAGTATAGCTGAGTTATAGGCAGTGAGCGTGACAGAAGAAAAGTGAGAGACTAAGGGGATGGAGAGAATTAGGCTAACAGAAAGACATTAAGGGAAGGGGAGCGTAGAACTAAGAACACAGACAAAGAAAGTAATTGAAGTGGAGTCAGGAGAATAAAATAAGGGAAATATATAAAACAATGAAGTAAAACAAGAGAAAGGAAATAAAATAAAAGAGAAGGCCTGTTTTTCCTTATGGTGCGCTTCAGTACCTCATACGACATGCGTCACTTTTACGCCGCCGGTGCGTCACTTTTTGTGACTCACCAGTGGTGTAAAAATTGCACCTTGTTGAGTCATATTTACAAAGTAATGCATTTAGGTCGATGTGTCACTTTGTAAACCCTTGCGCCACATTATACCTGCACCAGGTATAATATATGCAAAGGGGGCGTATTGACACAAAGATGGGTCGTACAAGTGACGCAGTAACATCTAAGAGATTTCACTGCGTCACTTTCAGGACGCCATTGTGTTAAAATCTTGCACCTGCCTCACAGCAGGCCTAAGACTGACGCAGGCCCTTTCACTGGGGCTGGCCCCATGTGAAAAGATGCATTTCTTGAAAAAAAATGTTACTATAATTTTTTACACTGTTTTTCTCTGTGTTGCGTTTCAGGGCCTCATTTATGAGGCCATGTGTCACTTTTACACCGCCGGTGCGTCACTTTTTGTGATGCACCAGTGGTGTAAAAATTGTACCTTGTTGAGTCATATTTACAAAGTGACACATCTAGGTAGATACGTCACTTTGTAAACCCCTGCTCCACAATATACCTGCGTCAGATGTAATTTATGTAAAGTGGGCGTATTGACGCAAGGAAAAGTCGTAGAAGTAACACAGTGAAATCTATAAGATTTCACTGCGTCACTTTTAGGACACCATTGCGTTAAAATCTTGCATCTGCCTCACAGCAGGCATAAGACTGATGCAGTTACTTTCACATGGGACTTGCCCCATGTGAAAGGATGCATTGCTGGAAATTATTTGAGGATAATAGAAAAAGACTGAGAAAAGTTGGAGTGAATAAATTAGAAGACAGAGGATTTGAGAAAAGGAGTTATTGAAGTGGATTAAGAAGAGTAAGAGAAAGGAAAAGAATGAAAGAGCAAAGGATGGGAACAGAGAGGAAGGTAAATAAAAGAGAAGTTATCAAAAAAGGTGAGTGTGTGACTATAACTAAGTTATAGGGAATGATCTTGACAGAGACGAGTGAGAGACTAAAGAGACGGAGAGAATGAGGCTAACAGAGACAGAAGGAGGTAAGGGGAGTGTAGAAGTAAGAGGACAGAGGGAGTAAGAGAAGGAATTAGTGATGTGGAGTAAGGACAGTAAAGGAAGGGAAAAAAATAAAACAAAGAAGTAAGAGAAGACAGAGGAAAGAAAGTAAAAGAGTACACCTGAAAGAAGGTGAGAGTAAGAAAAGAGTGTGAAAAAAGAGAGTAAATGTGGGGATTTAGAATAAGTGAGGCAAGCGCTATAAGAAAACAGAGGTGTGGGAATATCAAAGAAGAGTAGTGAGGTTATAGAAAATAGTATAGAGAAAATAAATATTCTACATCAAACTTACCTTATAAGTAATATCAACTTAGTTTTATATTTTCATTTAGATTTATATCTGTGAAAGACAAAACAAAATAAGTTACAATCTTTATTACATATATTTTACAATACAAGAGACAAAGTAGGAGATTAACAAGGGTAAGTGAGGGTGAGTGAAGGGCAGGGAGGTTGATGAAAAAGGAAAAATAAAGAGAGGATAAAAGCAAGTGAGCTTGAGACAAACGAAGTGAAGGAGTAAGAATATACAGCTAGTAAAGGAAAGAGTGACACAAAGTAACTGAGTAAGAGAGCAAAGCAAGGTAAGGAAGGGAGTGTGGGTCATTTTTAGGGAGTAAGCATGACGGAAGAGGAGTGATAGATTGAGAGGATCCAGAGACTGAAGATAAGAGACAGGCTGTGAGGGAAAGGGAGTGAGGATGTGAGAGGATATAGGAAGTGAGAAAAGAAGTGAGTGAAGTGTAATAAGGTGAATGAGAGAAGGAGCATTATTGAGGGAATAAAGAAAAGAAACAAAAGGAAGGGGAGTGAAGTAGAGTGACTGACAGCTGGAAATTGGTGGATGGGAGAGAGGTAATGAGCCGTGAAGAAGTGGTTAATGACAATAAGTGTGGAAAATGGAATAAGGGAAGGGAGGTGAGGGAGAGTCAAAAAAGGCCAGTGAGGGTGAGTTAAGAGAAGTGATACAGGGTGGAAATAGGTAAGTGAGCATAAGAGAATGGAATAATAATATATATTTAATAATACAAAATACAAAATAATGTCAACAACATGTTAAATGGTTTATTTTTGCTGTTCTCAGAATATATTGAATTTCACTTAAAACAGTGACTTCAAAAGTACTCATCATATAACAGCGGGCAAAAACAAACACAATCAAAATGATTGTGTTTAAAAAACCCATTAAATAATTACTTAAATAATGTAATTTTTAAAAAACATATCTAAACTCACTTTTGATCCATCCACTTTTCCACGAGGCCAAATAGTATATGGAAAGTCCTTTTTTATGGAAATTAGTCCACTGTTTTCGTAATGTCTCATTTACCCGACTTTCTGAAAGAAAAGCTCCAACATCTTTCACGTTATGAAACAAGAGTTTTACTTCCATCTCTAGCTTACATTTAATAAATAATTCCTATGATACTCACAGCACACTTTATATAATAAACATATACTATCTCTATGAGAACTACATGTTTTTTATTACCTTCATCACTCTCATTCAGAAAGTAATTTTGAAGAGCAAACTAAGTTATATTAACTGCTGCAATCTTCATAGGCCAATTACCTTCCCTAAAATTTCGGTTGTAAGAACACCAGGTAAGAATTTACTAAGTCAGAAGGCAAACGTTGTTTGAAAGTCAATTGAGTATCATTACAGAGCTGCCAACCTTTTTCACATTTTAAATAAGATGTGTAATGTCCTGATGTTGTTGAACGACCATCATGGTAAATAATTGCTGCAGTTGTAAAGGTTCTTCCTGAAATTGATAATTGAGAAGCCACAACCTTTTTAATTAATGTTGTCAATTTAGTCCCATCAGGTCTACATCGTTGGAACATTAAAATAACATACTGTTCATATCTTATTAAAAATAAAGTTGATAGCATTTCAGATTTACATTGACTACAGACCATGTTTTGATTTGCTGCTCTAATTTGGTTATTAAAAGACACTGATTTGCAGTCTGGTAAAGTCAAATATATAAATCTTTCAGTGTCTACTGTAGTACTACTTGAAAAGGAGCAATTGTCACAGTCATGTTGCCATTTATAAGAAAGGCCAAAAAGATGTTCTACATCTACTCCTTCATCTTGTAAAACAACAAGCATATACATTAGAAATTCCTGACAATCTTGCTGAATATTCTGTGAAAATTGATTTAGACTAGAACATATGTCTAAAACCTTTTGAATTTCAGAAACACTTTGTATTTTTGTTCTATCACTGCTACATTTCCCAAACACAGAATTTAATAAACAACAAAGTGTTTCATCACGATTTTCAGCAATCTGTTCTTTTACAGTTTGTAGAAAGAAAACAACATTAACCACTACATTAGCATAGCAGTTGACACCAGAACTATTTTCAAACTGAAATCCAACAACATCTTTAACTGAATCCATTTCCTTTCTGCTTACAATTACTGGTTCATCTACTTTTTTTCTTTTTGCTACAACTTCACTACAATTTTTCTCATTTCTTCTTTTTCGCCCTACCACACGCTTTTCAAACAGAAGATATTGAGGTAAATTTGGAGCATACTCTCTTCTTAACCTATTATATTCTTTTACACAATTTAGATCTGCATTAATCTTTGTCTCATCAAAATTAATCAAGTACAATCCAGATAAAGTTCTGACTGGAGATAAAGCAACATATGCCTTGCCCTCCTTGAACACAGAATTTCCAATATTCACCAAAGCAGTATCAACACTTAAACCTTGAGATTTATGAATAGTTACTGCATATGCTAAAGAAACAGGAAACTGTTTTCTGCGGACATATAAATCTTTCACTAGCAAAAAGCGAGCAGAACAACGACTGATTTGTTGTACTTCTTCAATATCATCAAATTAAATTTTTATAATTTCAGTTCCATCTCTATTTCGGTAATTCACAAAATCCACAACATGACCCATTGCTCCATTTACTAAACCTCTTTCCACATGTAAATTACGTCGTAAAATTATACGACAATTTAAAGATGCATACAGAGTCTTTTCCATACCAGCAGTTTTGGATATTGTCTTCTCTAAAGAATCCAATTTTGTTTTGAACTTTTCTGACAAAATAATAGTGGCTCCTTCATGTTCTATTTTATCAATAGCTTCCAGTTTCACAATCTCTTGATTTTCCAACTTTAACATTTTGGTGTTGAAGATTGAACATTCTTGCAGAGTTGGCATCAAGCATATGACAGATTAGTTTTCAGGAATTTTCTTAAAAATATTCTCTGGGAGAATATTTTCCTTTGGAAACAAATTTGAAATTATTTGTGCATGTAAAGCTTCTTTGCCATGCTCAGTTCGTTTTCCAATTCTTACATCCTGTAGAATATTTTTATAATCTTCATCCTTTGCCTGTCGCATATTTTGAAGCAGTTCTGCATATTTGAAATTTAGCCATATGTTAACATTTCCAAAGCTTCCTATGCACTTCCTGGTATCTTCATGCGTAAGCATTTTAAACACTGGCTGTCCTTTCACTGAAGTTAGTTTCAGTAAATCTCCAAAAACAATGATGTGTTTGCCTCCAAATAACACATCATAGTCTGTTTTAAGAGTTTCTTGCATTCTTAAATGCACAAAAGCAAGCATTACATTTGAGACCATGCTTACTTCATCAATGATAAGAAGTTTCATTTTCTTTAGTACTCTTGAAACTTCACAACAAGCTTCTCCAGATAGCTTGTGGTATTGTAATTTGTTATCATGCTCCACTGGCAGCATCAATAAGCGGTGTAAAGTAATTCCTTTCATGTTGTGTGCTGCCAACCCAGTTGGAGCAGTAACAACACAAGAGAGCGATGATTCTGTTGTTTTCAGCAAATATGTTGCAATCACTTTGATCAGGAAACTTTTCCCAGTTCCTGCTTCTCCACTGACATATAGTCGGATAGGCACAAATGATGTACATGAGCACTCTTTTTTCTCATGTGATAAACCATGCTCAATTTGTTGTGTGACTTGGTCATATATTTGTCTATGCTCAACGTTTAGTTCTTTTTCCAAATCTTCTAAATCAACTACATCCTCCTGAGCTTGTTCCATGGCTCTTTCAACTTCATCCATGGCAGTGGCAGCTTCATTTTGCATAATTGGTCCTCCTAGTGGATCCTGACTCAATGAAGCAGAACTCTGACTGTCTTGAGAACTGTCTCTAGCAATCTCTGCTGCAATTGTAGCTTCTTGCTGTATTTCCTCGTTCAACATTTGCAGATAACTTGAAAAAACAGGACATTCTATGGTATCTTTGGTTGCATTGAACGAATCTTCATAAGTAAGAAAATCTCCAAGTAGTTCCTCTTCTCTACGCCAAGGTTTAAAGAGTTGTAAAAGTGCTAAGTAATAAAATTCTCTTTTGTCTGGAGAATCACAACTCAATTTTCGATGATTAATCAAATGGCCTTTTCTTTTATTTTACTAAACAGCCTTCACATTCAATTACAGCATATACACCTTTATTGATGTCTTCTGTGACGTTCCTTTTAAAAATGTAGGTTTGCAGAACTTCATAGAGACAAGCGTTCTCAAGGTGAGTACTTCTATTTGGATAGTATGTATCCAACATGTTTGTCTTCAAAATATCTGTACTGTCTGGTTCTTTCTCCGCCAAATACTCAATTTCTTGTACAGATTTTAAAACTCGGTTTCGTGTTGCAGCAAGACCTAGACTCACCCAAATAATGGTTCTAGATTTGGCATATAGACTTGCTGATGACAACCGATCAGAACATTCATACGCTCCAATTTCTCAATGCGACAACATCTTTAGACTGTAACTGTATAATTTCTTGCTTAGACTCTTTTCATGTGAAATTTCTTCCCACATTTCCTTCAGTTCCGTCTTTTCTGATTTTGTGATGTAAGACGTCACATATCGAGCCACAGCAATAGAGTTGTCAGCCACATATTGAATATCCATGTTAGCATTCCACATGGATAAAATGACTGGATTGTAGTCATTTATTAATTTGGATTCTTCATTTCTTCTTAGGTTGTATGTATTTTTGGGTGATTTTCTTGTCACAGTATGTCGCAGAGAAGACATAAAATTGTTGACTCTTCCTTTCGATGTTACTGGACGTGGAAATGCAAAACGACATTTCGCGTAGAACTTGCCTTTGGATTTGTATTTTCGACGACAGTATTTCCCACAACGATGGGTTTGAAAGCGTAAAACTTGCTGTCTTAAATTGTTTTCGTCTGTACTTTTCGGAACAGCACGTGTAGAATACTGCTCAATGAAACTCATCACTTTCTCATCTGAATCTGTTCCAGATTTAGGTGCATCTTTAATCCATAGCAGCATATGTATATGAGGAGCACCTCTTGCTTGATACTTGTTTCTCAAAAAGAAATCCAACACCTCTCCAAGCGGAGGATTTTTTTTGTTTGTAATAAAAGACATCATAGCTTCAAACCTATGATTGAAATACCTGCATACATTAACTGGATCCAAAGAGCACAGTTCCCCAGGTGTCTTGAATTCAATATTTTCAATGTTTTTATTTGCCTCTCGTAGAAATTCAAGTAAGTCTTCCCAAGCATACTCAGCACAGCTTAGAGTGAGGAACCATGTTGGAGTTCATAAGTTTTTTAGCATACATTTCAATTCCCCATGACGACGGTACCAAGACTCGTTAGTACCACGCTGACATGCCATGAGATTAATTAGCTGAGATTCCAAAACACTGTCTTGCAGTTTCACTTTATCCATAAAATCCCTTGCCGAAACATTTTGTAGATGTGCTCCACTTTTCAGTATATGGTTTACTGCATAGGAAAGTCCAGGCAAGTCACTCTCAATCAGTAGATGGAACAAATATGGAATGCATTGACGAAACCTTGGATCCTCTGCATATAATCTTGAAGTCCGGTATTCAGATGCAGGAATTTGAACAGGTCGGTCGTCATATCGTCCACCTTCACGTGTTGGAAATAACTGTGGAAAACAATGAGCTTCTAAACTTTCTTCCCATACACTGATGGGACTTCCTTCGGCTTTTTTCATCTGAAACAAGTCAATAGCATTCCCCATTACTTCTTTGGAATGCAATGGATGAACACTATAATGTTCGTAAATTTCTTCACTTCTAGAGACATCAACTTTTTCTATTTGTCCAGCAGAGACATCAGTGTTGTCTTGTACAGTTGTTTCCTCATCTCCCACATACACATTTTTATAGTACTGATTATTTTTTTACCAGATACAACATTGCCTTCTTGACTTTCCTAACATCCACTAATTCTTGCCAGATTTTCTTACTTTTTGTCGGAACACCATTAACTAGAATACCCAGAGGTTCCTCTTCTACTTTTTCAACACCAATGGTATCAATATTTTTCTTAAAATCTAGAGGCAAATAAACAACTCTTCCCTTTAATCCTCTCTGTAAATCTGAGGGGGCAATTTCCCTGTCTTAGGCTCCATGGGAACAATAGCCTGAAAAGGATGCACACATTGAATCAGAATAGACTCATACGTATTTAAATCCATCAATTCAGAAGGAATGTCTACCAACTCCAGATTATTATGAACAGCTCTAGCAGGCATTCTGTTTTCATTTAATTTATTATAGCAATATGTACAAATACGTTGATCAGAGCCCAAATCAAAACAATTTTCAACCAACAAATAAGTTGCAAAATCCTTCCACTCATTATTATTTATCTTTTCGCTTTTTACATATAAATCAACTAATCTAGTCTGATGCTTATAATGAGTCCGTCGACAACAAACACAAGAAAAATTAGGCCTTTCACTTGAATTGACCTTAAACTTTATAATTTCATTTTCAAAATGTTCTGTACTTAAAACCTCTACATTCTCTTCTATATTACCTTCCATTACTGTATCAATGTCTGCACTAACCTCTTTTTCACCAAAGTAACAAAACTCAATTTCATCACAAATGTTTTTGACATCTAATTCAGTTCCATGCAAAAGAGGACTGTTTAACTGTTTTAGTTTAAGTGCTGGACTTTTTGCATAGTACAACCTTCTCACTAATTTCATCACTTTATTATGATGCACTGCTAACATCCTAAAATGGTGAAAAACACTCTGACATACTTTTCTTGAAAGACAAGCCAGTGAATGCCCTTGCAAACCTGTTTTTTCTCTCACTCTACAAGGATCTAACTCTTGTAAAATTTTCATTTTTTGTTTCACAGTTTTCTTAGTATATGTCCGTAAGAAAGTGCGAAAGAAATCAATTGATTCCTGTCGGACACTACAAATACTACTACAATTCCATGTATACACCGGAGCCTTAGGACATCTCCCTAAAACTTCATCAGCTAACACCTCTTCTGTATTTCTAGGCACAATCTCTTCTTTTTCAACTGGACAACCATCCTTCACCTCATATGCTCGACCACTGGTGTCAACTGCATGCACCAAATCATTATCCTGAAAGTAACTTTCTTCATTAAAAAATGGCTCAGAACTTGAACTATGCTTCCATTCTCCAGAAAAAACATCACAAAAATGTGTTCGATTAATTACTCTCCTCCACTTACATTTTGATTTAAACACATTGATTATCGTATCAAGTGTACGAATTCTATTCATTACTAAACAAAACAATTTATTTTTCACTTTAAATGCTTCATCCACGATCTTAACTATGTTTTTTTCTTGTAAAAAGCTGTCTTTTTTTATACCTTTTTATATTTTTTAATAAATTCGATAGAATCCTGTTGTAAAACATTCGTCTACGAATGTCAGAAAATTGTTTGCTTCTTCTATTGTTTTTCAAAATATTGTCTCCTTGTACACATCTAACAATTGTAGAAGGACATCCTGTCTTTTTCGAAATTACACGTGTTTCATTCTTCTTATTTAAAAAACTTTTTTTTGCTTCACATTTCAATAACTTCCTGAGAAAATTTGTACTTTGCTTACCAGGAGCATTTTTCTTTTATTTTGGTTGGTTCTTGATTTTCTTTTTCCTTAGACCTTAATTTTCTCTTATAATTTTTTGCTCTCCTTGTTTTAGAAGGCATCTTTCTCTTTGTTTGTATAGATGATTATAATCTGTGGAAAACAAAAAATAACATATTATAGACCACTTCAAACATATTACATAGCAATTACAATAAATAAACAATATAAACACTAGTATACAACAAAAGGCTCATTTACATTACATGTGCTTTGCTTTGTATCAAAAACGATTTACAAATTAATGTTATATCTTGTTTATATATAGGTGGTCTGTTTTTGGCCTGTAGATACAGAGAAATAATTAGTGCAGAGACACACATACTGCTTGCAGAGACAGAGATGGTAGATTACATGTAACATCGTGCACATGTGCCTAAGATCACACCAAATCTATTGTATTTTCAATGCTTGTTTACTTTAGTTCCATCAAGAAGGCATTCAGATGTGTCACACATTTGCCATATATTCTGAATGTTAGCACTCTAGTTGCTCATTATATCAAGCTTCACTCACAGTGTGATTTTAGACAGATTAATAGGATTTTAGTTATAATGTACCATGTCTATCCCTGCCGACAGTATATGTGACTCTGCCTAACATCACAATAATGGGTGAATCAAGCTTCAGTCACAGTGTGATCTTAGGCACATAATCAGAATGTTAGATATAATGTACCATGTCTGTCTCTGCCAAAAGTATGTGTGACTCTGCTTAAGATCACAGTGATGGGTGAATCAAGCTTCAGTCACAGTGTGATCTTAGGCACATCATCAGAATATTAGATATAATGTACCTTGTCTGTCTCTGCAATAAGTATGTGTGTCTCTGCTCATATTATTTCACTGTCTCTACTGTCCAAAAACAGGCCACCTATATATATGCAACACATAACATTAATTGCTCATTACATATAACATCCTGTTCATGTGCCTAAAATAACACTATGACTGAAGCTTCATTCACCCATCAGTGTGATGTTAGGCAGATGACCAGAATGTCACATGTAATATACCCTGTCTTTAAAAAACATGTACCTCCATATTTTTTAAGACATCAAGTAATCATATTATTCAGCCAGATCCATTTCAAATGAAGCTTGACTCACAATGTCAACTTAAACACATAAGCAGCATATTACATGTAATTTACCATCTCTGCCTCTGTAAGCAATATATGTGTCTCTGCTCATAATATTTCACTGTCTCTACTGGCCAAAAACAGGCCACCTATATATAAGCATATATATATATACCAGACTTTTTACCAGAAAACATTTTCCATACTAAATCGTTTTTAACACAGAGCACAACCCATTAAAATGACCACTACAAAGCAAAGCAGAAATCTAACTCATTAACAAAATTCATTTCCATTATATACATCATACAAAAGCACAATATGCTTCTTGAAAACTCAATATAAATATAGACTCTCACAATGTTAACATCTCTCACAGCATTGGTGGGGAAATGCATAAACACACAACTATGTCAAAGATTGTGCACGCATATTGTAAATATGTCTCTCTTTTTTTGTATATTCTATCTCAATTTATGCCATTTAAAAAAATTATTTCCAAAAATGCATCCTTTCACATGGGGAAAGCCCTAAGTGAAAGGGCCTGCATCAGTCTTACACCTGCTGTGAGGCAGGCGCAAAATTTTGACACAACAGCGTCCTAAAAGTGACGCAGTGAAATCTCATAGATTTCACTGCGTCATTTGTACAACCCTTCTTTGCATAAATACGCCCCCTTTGCATACATTACACCTGACGCACATATAATGTGGCACAGTGCTTTACAAAGTGACGCATCTACCTAGATGCATCACTTTGTAAATATAACTCAACAAGGTGCAATTTTTACACCACTGCTGTATCACAAAAAGTGACGCACCGGCAGCGTCAAAGTGACGCATGGCCTCTTAAATGAGGCCCTCAAGCGCACCACAGGGAAAAACAGTCTAAAAAATTGTAGTAAAAAAAATATTTCCAGCAATGCATCCTTTCCCATAGGGCAATCCCATGACCTTACCTTATGTAATGTGAGAGATGTTAACATTGTGAGAGTCTACCTTATAAACACACAGCTATGTCAAAGATTGTGCACACAGCTTGTAAATATACACCCAGACAAGAATATGAAATGCCGTGGGACATCTTATCACTGTGAGAGTCTACCTTATAAACACACAGCTATGTCAAAGATTGCTTTGTCTGCCTGCATATTTACAAGCTGTGTGCACAATCTTTGACATAGCTGTGTGTTTATGCATCTCCCCACCATTTTATATTGTTTTCTATCTGCTATTCCTATCCCTATCCAGACATTCACTCCTTCTACCCATGTTACAGGTTGCACAATGTGCTTCAAAAAAATGAGCATATTTACAACTCCAATGAAACCATTACACAATTTCTAAACAAGCATTGAATTCAAGCATAAAAAACAATTTATAAAGAAGTCTACCTTATAAACACACAACTATGTCAAAGATTGTGCACGCAGCTTGTAAATATGTCTCTCTTTTTTTGTATATTCTATCTCAATTTATGCCATTTAAAAATATAATTCCCAAAAATGCATCCTTTCACATGGGGCAAGCCCTAAGTGAAAGGGCCTGCGTCAGTCTTACACCTGCTGTGAGGCAGATGCAAAATTTTGACACAACAGCGTCCTAAAAGTGACGCAGTGAAATCTCATAGCTTTCACTGCGTCATTTGTAAAACCCTTCTTTGCGTCAATACGCCCCCTTTGCATACATTTCACCTGACGCACGTATAATGTGGCACAGGGCTTTACAAAGTGACGCATCTACCTAGATGCGTCACTTTGAAAATATAACTCAACAAGGTGCAATTTTTACACCACTGCTGTGTCACAAAAAGTGACGCACCGGCGGCATAAAAGTGACGCATGGCCTCATAAATGAGGCCCTCAAGCGCACCACAGGGAAAAACAGTGTAAAAAATTGTAGAAAAAAAATAATTTCCAGCAATGCATCCTTTCACATGGGGCAATCCCATGACCTTACCTTATGTAATGTGAGAGATGTTAACATTGTGAGAGTCTACCTTATAAACACACAGCTATGTCAAAGATTGTGCACACAGCTTGTAAATATACACCCAGACAAGAATATGAAATGCCGTGAGAGATCTTATCACTGTGAGAGTCTACCTTATAAACACACAGCTATGTCAAAGATTGCTTTGTCTACCTGCATATTTACAAGCTGCGTGCACAATCTTTGACATAGCTGTGTGTTTATGCATCTCCCCACCATTTCTTATGTTTTTTTATCTGCTATTCCTATACCTCTCCAGACATTCACTCCTTCCACCCATGCTACAGGTTGCACAATGTGCTTCAAAAAAAATGAGCATATTTACAACTCCAATGAAACCATCACACAATTTCTAAACCAGCATTGAATCCAAGCATAAAAAACAATTTATAAAGAAGACTACCTTATAAACACACAGCTAACATTATGGAAAAAGGTAAAAATATCATTCCTTAATTCACAGAGACACACACTATGATACTTGTAAAAAATCTTTAAACTCTATCTTTTTTAA
Organism: Lissotriton helveticus; assembly: GCF_964261635.1. Lineage (NCBI taxonomy): Eukaryota > Metazoa > Chordata > Amphibia > Caudata > Salamandridae > Lissotriton > Lissotriton helveticus. Next base: position 1,778,066,479 of record NC_136059.1, on the reverse strand, counting down.
AAGAATCATTACTCACCTTTAAAAATGGTTTGGAATATGTCAAACAGTGTCAGTCACAGTCAACAGGTATTCTTAAGCAGAATCTCTGAACAATGCTTCCTTCACCGGGAGCCTTTCAATAATGGCACAGATTCTTTCTGATTTCAGAGCCATATTCATGCACATAGCCAATAAAAATTATTCCCCCACAAATTCAAAACCAAACTACACATTTTAATTGGTTGAAGATTTCAAGACTTTGAAACTCACATAACATTCACCCATCCCCCCAGTGCTCTTTCACCAAGTAACCACGGTAACTCCCTCTAAAACCAGCACAGAGTTCACAAGTTCATTTTACTATGTTGCAAAAAAATCCATCAAGCCTGCTTGACCTCTCAATCTACTAGCTAATAAAATGCAATGTTTCTTTAAATGACTTTTTCTCAACCATTGAAATGACTTCTTGCAAAAAAAAAAGCATGCAGCCTAATTTTCAGTGGAGATTTTTAAGAAAGCTCCAATCATTTCTACTTATTCATCTGCACTGATTCTCAAACACTTTTTTTTCATAATCAAACTGCCATTCATTTCCACAACTCATCTGACTAGAAGCACACCTACCTCCACACACCTACCTTCAAAATGACAAAAGTCCAGTTTGTGGGGCATAGCTATGTCCACTGGGCTCAAAAATACGCAACTAACAGAGGTATTTACAATCTTGATTTACCAAATGTGGACATTGTATGGATTGGACAAAGAGGATTGAGAAGTCACCAATTGATACCATTGGTAAAATTCTTTATGCATTTACCACACCCTGACCTTTTAATTCTGCACTGTGGTGAAAATGACTTAGGCACTTTGACTAGGGTAGGTCTGGAAATGCTTTTAAGGGACATCTTTGGGCAATTGATGTCACTTTTTCCAAAAACTGCCTTGGTATTTGCTAATATATGCCAAAGGCAAAAATGGAACTGGTCTAACCAATTTTGCCCACAGACTGAGAAAGCAAGGAAACATGTAAATAAATCTGTTTCTGCTTACCTTAGAGACTATGCTATGGGTTCCATTTACCACAACAACTTGCGTTACAACATGCAAGACATCTATAGGAGAGATGGTGTGCATTTTACAGATAAGGGGAATAGAGTTTTCCTCTTGAATATAAGAGTCTGCATTTTAAAAAAACAAAAAGTTTTTTTGCCCTTCAGGGTCCTTCTAGGCCCCCCTCAAAAAAACTAGGGGGTCAGGGGGTGTCTACCCTGCCCCCTTTTAATTATATCCCCCTTTCTTTTTTCACCTCTTGTGTCTCGATTCTACCGAGACACAAGATGGCGGACTCTCCGGACTGTTTAGGATGTTGACAGACACCCGACAGCCAATCAGCTTTCCGCTCGCGCACTCTCGTAGCGCGCCGGGTGCGCTCCCCGATACGCGCACCTGTGAGCGCTCGGAGCACACCTATAGATATATATGTGTTTTTGAAGTTAATTTTCAAAGAAACCACTGGAGCAATTTTCAGCAAACATAGCAAAGGCACATCTGCGTACCAGTCCCTACATATTTGCCAAGTTTGGCGTAATTCCGTTCAGCGGTTCGGGCTGTAGACTTGTCAGACCGTCCTATGGAAATTAACATGGGAAAAACACGTTTTGGGTCCCCCTTTTTTCTCAGTCCCCCACTTCACGAATCCCCCCGAAACTTTCAGGGAAAGAGCGCAGCGGAGCTGGCCAAAGTTTTTGAAAATTACACGCAAATTCCTCAACCGGCGCCAGAGTTATTTCCAATAGAATGTTGCGGATTTCCTATGGTAGACAATCCTAACTATAACTACCTACTGGTGACCGCCAGTAGGTAATATATATATATATATATATATATATATATATATATATATATATATATATATATATATATATATATATATATATATATATATATATATATATATATATATATATATATATATATATATATATATATATATATGGTAGGTAGTTATAGTTAGGACCTAGTTTCCATAGGAAAACATTTTTTTTCTTCTCCCAATAACTTTGGCGCCTGTTGATGAATCTTCGGGAAATTTTTAAAACTAGTGGTCTGCTCCAGTCAGCTCCGGTCCTGAAAGTTGTGGGGTGATTCGCCAAACAGGGGCCGAGAAAAAAGGGGGGTCCATGGTAATTTCCATAGGAAACTTTAGACACGGCTACAGCCCGATCTGTTTAACGGAATTACACCAAATTTTGCAAAAAGGTAGCGCTTCGTTCACAAAGCAACCTTTTTTTAAATGGTGTAAATCCGTTCAGTAGTTACTGAGAAATTTAAAAAATAAAGGTCGGAAAATCAATTTCCCATAGGAAACTTTAGCCAAGGCTACAGCCCGAACTGCTGAACGGAATGACACCATGTTTGGCAAAAAGGTAGTGCTTGGTTCAGAAAGCGTACTTTTTTAAAATGGTGTATATCCATTCAGTAGTTGCAGATACATTTCTAAAATAAAAGTTTTGATTTCTAGGGACGCGGTGGAGTCGTGACCCCTCCCAAGCACGAGCTTCACTGTGATTGGCTGCCAACACTCCTAACATGCCCTTTGGCACGTTTTAAGTTGGGGAATTAATTCCTCTACAATCCTGAGGGTCCCTGGGGGCCAACTAGCCCACCAGGTACCTCCAGTAAGCGCCACAGGGCTGGTTTGCAGAGAGTTGGTCCTAGGCCACACCCCTTTTTACACCTCTCGGCAACGCAGCTCTCTGGTGCTTACTGAGGGTACCTGGTGGCCTAGTTGGACTCCAGGGACCCTCAGGATTCAAGGTGACTTAATAACCCAACTTAAAACGTGCCACAAGGTGCGTTTGCACAGTGGTGAAGGGAGGGGCTGGGCCTGAAGTCACATGTGTGCAAACATGTCTAAGTTGAGTAATTAAGCCCCCTTGAATCCTGAGGGTCCTTGGGGGCCAACTATCCCACCAGGTATCTCCAGTAAGTGCCACAGAGTTGCAATGCAGAGAAGTGTAAAAAGGGGCGTGGCCTCAGACCACCTCTCGGCAATGCAGTCCTCTGACGCTTACTGGAAGTTTCTGGTGAACCCTCAGGATTTAAGGGGACTTAATCCCCCAATTTAGTATGAGCCATTTGGCACGTTTGCACAGTGGTGAAGGCTAGAGGTGGGCGGAATTGCGTAGTCGCGCTACACAAAGCTCAGCGAGACGGTAAAAAATCTCAATCAGCAAGTGCAGAGTTCCGCAAACACGCGGAATTACTTGCCCATTCGCAATGCTTTTTTCCTGTTCACGAGTGCTGTTTGCGTGCTCGGGGAGAAATATCTCACAAACATGCATTTTGAAAGTGCAAACAAGCAAAAAATTCTGCGAAGCCGCGGATAACGGAATTTTTCTGGAAATTCTGCGAACGGAACGGAATTTAACGCCCAGCCTAGTGAAGGCAGGGGGTGGGGGCTGATGTAACAAGTGTGCAAAAGCACTCCGTGGTACGTTTTAGGTTGGGAGATTCTGAGGGTCCCACGGGGCCAACTAGCCCACCAGGTACCTTCAGTAGGCACAACAGAGTTGCAATGCAGAGAGGTGAGAAAAGGGGCATGGCTTCAGGCCACCTCTCTGCAACGCAGCTCTGTGGTGCTTACTGTGGTTACCAGGTGGGCTAGTTGGGCCCCAGGGACACTCAGGATTCAAGGGGACTTAATCTCCCAACTTAAAACGGGCCCTCTGGTGCATTGTAAGTTGAAGGTTAAAGTTTCCTTGAATTCTGAGAGTCCCTTGGGTCCGACTAGCCCATCAGTTACCTCCAGTGAGCACCACAGAGCTGCGTTGCAGAGAGGTGTAAAAAGGGGCGTGGCCTTGGACCACCTCTCTGCAACGCAGCTCTGTGGCGCTTACTGAAGGTACCTGGTGGGCTAGTTGGCCCCCAGGGACCCTCAGGATTCATGGGGAATTAATCCTCCAACTTAAAACGTACCAGATGGCATGTGTGTACAGTGGGGAAGCGAGGGGGCGGGACTGATGTGACATGTGTGTAGTTCTCCAATCCCTCTGTCAATACCCAAGCACTTATAAATTCACCATGCACTCTCCTTGCAGTACTCTAATCATTCAGTCAGTACCGATGCACTCATGCAATGACCCATGCACTAACTCATGCACTGCTAGAATACCGTGAGCCCTACCCATGCAGTCCAGCAATCGCCCTGCCAGTACCTATGCCCTCCTTCAATCATCCAGCCAGCACCATGTACTTATCCAATCACTCCACCAAAATGCAAGCACTTATAAATTCCCCATGCACTCTCCTTGCAGTACTCTAATCTTCCAGTCAGTACCCATGTACTCTTGGAATGGCCCAGACACTAACACATGCACTGCTACATTCCCCTAAGCACTTCCCATGCAGAACTTTAACCACCTACATACTACTGATTCACTCCTCCAATTACCCAGGTTGTACCCATGCACTTCAGATAACCCTCCATCGCTACCCATGCACTCCTCCAATCACCCTGCAAGCACTATGTACTTATCCAATCGCTCCACCAAAACCCAATCAGTTATATCATCACCATGCACTGTCATCCAGTCACTACCCATGTACTCATGCAATGACCCAGTCACTAACACATGCGCTGCTGCAATCCATTAAGGACTACCTATGCAGTCCAGTAATCTCCAGTAATCTCCCTGGTACTACCTATGCAGTCCCCCAATCACCCAGCCAGTCCCATGTCCTTATCCAACCACTGCGCCAAAACCCAAGCACTTATAAATTCACCATGCAGTCTCCTCGCAGTACTCTAATCATCCAGTCACTACCCATGTAGTCATGCAATGATCCAGGCACAAATACATGCACTGCTACAATCCCTGTGTACTACCCATGCAGTCCTCTAACCACCTACACACTACTCAGTTGCTCCTTCGATTCCCCTGGTAGTACCCATGCAGTCCAGCAATCACCCTGTCACTCCCCGTGCAGTCCTCCAGTCACCCAGCATCTACCATGTACTAATCCAAACACTCCACCAATACCCACGCACTTCTAATTTCACTCATGCACTCTCCTTGCAGTATGCTAATATTTTCAGTCAGTAGCTATGTACTCAGGCAAAGATCCAGACACTAACTGATCACTGTTACAATCCCATATGCCCTACCCATACAGTCCTGTACCCACTTATACACTTCTTATTGGTTCCTTCATTTCCCCAGGTAGTACCCATGCAGTCCCACAATCACACTGCCACTCCCTGTGCACTTCTCCAGACACCCAGCCACTACCATGTACTAATCCAAACACTCCCCCAAGCACATATAAATTCACCACACACTCTCCTTGCAGTACTCTAATTATCCACTCATTATCCATGTACTCATGCAGTGACCCAGTCACTAACACATGCACTGTTGCAATACCTTGAGGATTACCTATGCAGTCCAGTAATCTCCCTGGTACTATCTACGCAGTCCTCCAATCACCCAGCCAATTATATGTGCTTATCCAATCACTTATAACATCACCATGTACTCTAATCATCCAGTCACTACTCATGTACTCATGCAATGACCCAGGCAATAACTCTTGGCAAATATAGAGGAGGCCATGCTAATCACAGGGGTACCCCAAAGCAAAGTGTTCCCTAGTGTGTGTAGGGATAGTCTTTTAGCATAGCACTGGCTCTAGGCCTGGTTAGTCGGAGTCAGTTACCACCAGTACCCATCAGCAAAACGAGGCAGAGGAGAACTGTCTGCTATTCTGTTGGTTCTTTCTGCACATCTCTTCTTCTTCCTGCACTTTTCTTCGTTTTCTCTTGCCTCTTTCTGCATTTGTCTAGCTTTTTTCTGTGCTTTTCTTACTCTTTCTTACTCTTTCTTCACATTCCTACCTTTGTAGGCATAGTTTGTAGGCATAGTTAGAAATAAGCATTTAAAAAAACCTTAGAAATTCACTGAAAAAATCATAGGTTTCAGGGAAGTTATAGTTAGAAATTTTCAGTTGAAAAACCTTTGAAATTCACATAAAAATCCATAGGTTTCACGGACGTTACAGTTAGAAATTAGCATTTAAAAAACCTTGGAAATTCACAGAAAAAACCCTGTGTTTCAGGGACGTTATAGTTAGTTGGAGATTACACTCGTACAAAACCTTAGAAATTCAGCCGTTCTAGTTAGTAGACCTAACTATAACTTGTGCCCTCGCAATACATTACTGATGACATCACATATTACATAACTCATGACACGCTCAGTGACATCACTGATGACATCTCAAATGACATAATTTATGACATCATCCACATGATCATCTGATGCATCTCCTCATACCCTAATAAAACCTTCAATACACCCACTCTAAAATGCAGACCACCAATATCGAAACCATAGACAGATCAATAGCAGTTTGTACATACCTGCTCAGTGATTCATACGCCTATAGACACATCCACCCGCTAACCCATACAGTCAATCATACACACAGTCATTCATCTATACAGCCACTGATATATCCACTCATACACCCATATAGACACTCACACACTGCCACACACTGAAAGGGTTACTCATACACCTAGTCAGTCATGCAAAGAAACTATCATACACACATTTCCTTGTTTATACAGTCATACACACACCGCCGCACTTATTTGTACAGATACTAACACATACGTGTTCTCTTAATCAATCACTCATTGAGATATACACTCATCCATACAGATACTTTTACAATAATTCCCTCCCACATATAGTCATTTATATACTTCAACACACCTATACTGCTTTAAAACTTATGTAGTTACTCACACATGCACCACTGAGACATCCATTCACTCTCCAACACACCCATACACACACTCACCCACCCATACAGCTGTTTCCATATGAACTCTTTAACCCATACACCCAGTGAAACAACCACTCACATGTCTATCCACAGAGTCACATACCCCCCTCACCCACCCACAAAGACACTCAGGCACCCATACAGATACTCAGACAATCAATAAATAACCCATATAGACACTCATGTAGCTACACACCAAGCCATGCAGCCACTTCCACACCAACTAACAGACTAATAAAGACATTCACACAGTTTAGTCACTAACCCAGGCATTCAGTACAACACATTTATTCACTCACTTATACAGTCAGTTACACACCTACTAAATCATCCATTCAGACACTCATACACCCGCTCATTCTTCAATACACCTTGACATGGGGCGTGGCTATGTGCTAGAGGGTGATGGCCGCATAGTTGATCGTCTCCCACAGACCCGCTCCCAATCCTCAATATCCTGATCTGCACATCTGTCCCTTCGTGCTGAGACGCTCACTAAAAAGAGCCCCGATCCCTGGCGCGCACACTGGCGCCCAACACCCGAACTGCCAAGCGGGCGCGGATTGCGGGACGTGCAGCCTGTGCAACTCCTGCAAGCCGGGACCTCTTTTGGGCACCGGAGCCACGCTGTTGAGAGAGACCAGATCATGTGTGCGGCAGCTCCCCTGGATGTCGGAGGATTTTGAGCCGGAGGAGAGCGGTGGGTGACGTGCTCTCTGCCGCATCTGAGGGCCCCCTACCACAGCTAGGACTTGTGACAGACCTGAGGGGTTTCTCTCCTCAGTCCTACCGGGGGAGGTAGCTGCCATTTTAGCCTCGGGCTGCCCCTGCTGCAGTGCACACTGGGCATTATGGATTCCATCAGCAGGCACCAGAGCCCTGTTCTGCTTCCAGTACTGACCCTTTACGGCCACGGTGTCCATACCCTATGCGGCGCAGATCATCACCTGAATCACAAAGTGCTCCTCTCTGAGTGCGTCCATCAGCGGGGGGCCCTGCCAGACGTGGCCGCTCCAATCATAAAGACTCGCTGCCAGCCCACCACAGTTTGACCTGCATGGACTGTCAATCTTGGCCAGACAGTGCAGATTGGGTAACAAGAGAAGTCCGGTGCGGTGCACATATCCAGAAGCCCTACATGTTTTCAAATACTAAAGGTGCCAAGGTGCCCTCACAGATCAGACTTGATGGCTTCCAATACCAAAAATCTAACTCCCCTGAAGCAGCGTACAAAGACAAGCCAAACACCAAATCTGGGACCCAACCTCCTGAACACACCCTGAAGGATGTGATGGACTCCATTGCAGGGGTCATAACCTCTCTGGAACAACGCACTGATGCCATATCACTGGAGGTCACCTCATCAGAGCAGACCACTCCAAAATGAGCGACAAGATAAAGCAGCTCAAGGTTACCTCTTCCAGTCTACTAGAGGATGTCTCCCAATTGCAAAATGAGCTCCATGATCTTCAAGCCTTCAAGAAACAATCAGAAGACACGCGGGATGATTTTGAAGGACGCTATAGGCAAAACAACGTATGAATAATTGGCGTGCCCAAAAAAGCGGAGGGGCAGGCAGTGGACCTATTTGTGGAGGACCTCAACACAAATCACCTTTGCCCCAAAGGCCTGTCTCGGCTATTCGTGATTTATAGGGCCCACAGAGTCCCTGGTAGAAGACCAACACCAAGGGCCCCTCCATGACCAATACTGGCCCGGCTTCTGAATTTCAGGGACCGTGATGTCATCCTACAAAGTGCCAGAGCAGCCCACCACTCAAGTACGACAACGCTACGATCTCCTTCTTCCCGGAATTCACCCAAAATGTCCAGAACCGCAGGCTTTCCTTCCTTACAGTCAAGAAGCAGCTTCGGGACAAGGGAGTAAAGTATTCCATGCTATTCCCGGCTCGTCTGCCTGCGGAGGCAGGTAGGAAGCTTGGTTCTTTGACCGCTCTGAGAAGGCAATGGACTGGCTGGAGGGGTGGCAGTATGTGAGAGACCATAAAGCCAGGTGAAGATGTGGTACTGTTTGGCCGAGGAAAGGCTGCTCTAACCTGGTAAAACGCTTTTCTTGCCCTTTCATCGGATGTAGTGGAGGGTGATGGGCCAGTTACCGGAACCTAGTGGGCGGGTTGCGGGAGTGATTACTCCCTACAAGTTACCTTTTTTTATGGTTTGATGGTTGGGTGACAAGCACTCTGCACAGTTGTTGTTCTTGGGCAGTTGGGGGCTCAAAATGCAGGGTAGCAGGGAGGGGGGACTGAGAGTTGGAGGTGGGAATGTTTTAAAGAGTTTTTCTGTATCGTATTATTTGTTTGTTAGTTGAGACTAGGCAGCTGGTTATTCTGCTTTCAATGCGCCTGGACTGTAAACGCACACATGTTCACACAACTGAAATTACTTAGCTGGAATGTTAACCGGCTCGGAGATAGGCTAATATATACACTGGTCCTCCAGTACCTTAAACGACACTCCCCGGACCTGTTGCTCCTTCAGGAGACCCATTTGAAGGGACTCTACTGCAGGGCCCTCAATTGATGGGGCTATAAAATGATCCCTCACGCGGGCTTTACCTCTAACTCACGTGGGGGTGGGTATCCTCCTTAAAAATACGTGCCTCTTCACTATGCAACATACACAAACGGATGATGGAGGTAGATACTTTGCTGTTAGGGGAAAGTAGGAGGGTTACATACTCAATATATTTTCAGTCTAGGTCCCCCTCGGTCTCCAGCGCACAACATTTACATATCTGGGGTCACTGCTCTTGGGCCTCCCTGAGGGTCTCCTCTTAGTTGGTGGGGATTTTAATGGGGTAGTCTCATGCTCCCTGGACCGACCCCCCCTCCGAGGGACTTGACTTCCTCAAACCGTTGGCTGCCTGACTTTCTGGACTTCCTGGGTCTGACAGACATATGGGGGACACTCCACCCCACCACTATACAACACACCTTTTTCTCAGGTGCTCACAGGAGCTTCTCTCGCATTGACTACGTGCTCTCCCCTGCCACACAAACAACGTATATCCAGGAGGCAAACACCTAGCCAGGGGTATCTCAAATCATTTCCCTCTATGGGTGCAAATAGGGTTGGGAGACCGACAAACTGGGGGCATTGTGCATATAAGCCTGTGGTATGTACAAAACTCACAAGTCAGGAAAGAACTCTTGAAATCTACCCAGTTGCATTTTCAGGAAAATCAGGGTTCCGTCGACTCCCCTCACATACCATGGGAGGCTTTTAAATCAGTGGTACCAGGCAACGCCATATCACTCATAGCCTGGACTAAGAAAGAGAAGCATAGGCAATTGGAAAAATTGAATCTGACATACTTGACCTAGAAAGGCTCTCTGAAGGGGAACCATCTCCAGATACACTTTACCTCTTGCACCTCAAAAGGGCAGAATATAAACACCTGGCGACGGATAAGGTCAGGGAGTGGGGCGCGCAAAGAGAGGGTAGGATATATGAGTGGAGTGACAAGGCCGGCAAACTGATTGCATGGCTTGACAAGAAGGAAAGGGCCAGAAGAATGGTCCCTGAGTTGTGGGGAGATGGAGGCAGAGTAATCGGGGACCCAATGGCAATAGCGGAGACATTTGATACAATTTGCTGCTCCACATCATCCCTGGGGGAGGAAGACTCCAGGGAACTCCTGCAAGATATCAAATTGCCAACACTCTCCCCTGATGACCGTCTATATTTAGACAGCCCTATACCGACTGCAGAAATAGCGCTGGCCATTCGGAGTCTTAAATCAGGTAAGGCCACCAGTCCCAATGGGATCCCCATTGAACTCTACAAAATGTGCCCAGACCTGCTTTCCCCTTACTTAAAGGCAATGTAAGAAGACAGCAGAAACATAGGTACTCTCCCACCGGACCAGCATTTAGCTTCACTGGTAGTAATCCACAAAGAAGGCAAACATAGGGATCTCTGCTCTGCCTTTAGGCCCATCTCCCTTCTCAATGCAGATCCCAAAATCCTCACCAAATTGCTTGTAACCAGATTAATTAAGGGTATAAATGGACTGGTACACGTTGATCAGTCTGGTTTTATGCCCCAGCGTAATACGGCCCTTAACTTGAGGCGAGTGCATGGCGTGATGGGTAGAATTGATACGATACAGGAAGAAGACGTAGTATTCTCTTTGGATGCTTTAATGCCATTCAACTGGGCTATGCCGCAGATACGAAGCTGCGGTTTATGTCCCTGTTTAGAGAGTATAAAACAGCGTTCCTATATGCAAAGACTTCATACTTCTCTAAAAAGATTGTTGACTCGTCCTCTAGAACCAAAAATATTTTCTCCATTGTGGAGGAGCTTTCACATCCAGATAGGGTCACCATTAAACCTCTTCCTTCCCGTGTGCTTTGCGACTCCCTTAACCAGTTTTTTGTGGACAAAATTGCTAACATTAAAAATAGCATCTCACTTGCTGGCCCTCCCCCGTCTCTCAGGCTCAGTTTTTCCACGCTGTCCCCTAATCCTCAGCGACTGACCCAGATCCCCCGATTCTGATGGAGGAATTTTTAGTTCTTTTAAATAAAATCACTTCCGCGTCCCCCACTGACTGTTGTCCCCCTTTAGTTCTCCGTGAGGCTTTTCCAGCCTGCCCGCTTCCTCCTTTGGGGCTTTTGAATAAGTCTCTTTCCTCTGGCTTGGTTCCCAACTCATTTAAAGCTGCTGAGGTTGTACCCATCTTGAAAAAACCTACGGCGGACCCTTCAGTCATGAGCAACTTTCGTCCTATTTCCCTCCTTCCCTACCTCAGTAAGATTCTTGAGTCTCATGTTACCAACATTTTTAGCTCATTTATCGAACATTCTCAATATCTTGACCCTCAACAAGCTGGTTTTAGACCCGCCCATTCGACGGAGTCAGTTATTCTTTCAGTTATGGAGGAACTGCGGAGAGGGGCGAACTCTAACATCAGCCAGGTTCTGGTGCTCTTGGATTTGTCGGCCGCCTTTGACACGGTCGACCATGATATTCTGGTCGACCGTGTCGAGGAGGCTGGCATTCAGGGCACCGCCCTTGACTGGGTCCGCTCCTTTTTGAGCAACCGCCGCCAGTCGGTTCGGCTCTCTCGGTTTACTGCCGATGGGGTCGGACTGACGTGCGGCGTCCCGCAGGGCTCCTCCTTATCCCCTCTTCTTTTTAATTTATACCTGACTTCTCTTATTCGTTCCCTGTGAGGTAGTCATGTCACCGCGTTTAACTACGCGGATGACATCCAGTTAGTTTTAAATATTGACTCCTCGGATCAGTCCATTGCTAATTTCCAGTCTACTCTTTGTCACATCAGTGACTGGATGGGGGTTAACCACCTCAAGCTTAACCCCGACAAGACAGAACTGGTTCTTGTCGGGGGAGCTGCCAATCCATGGAAATCCATCTTTTGGCCTGTGAGATTGGGTTCCCCCCCAGCCCAGTTGACTCAGCAAAAAGTCTGGGGGTTATCATTAGTAACGATCTTACAATGAGGCCCCGGATCAATGCTGTAGTCTCCTCCAGTTTTTTTCAGTTGCGAAAAATTCGAAAGATTGCCCGCTTCTTGACCATTGAGGCCCTAACTGTAGTTTTGTTGGCCTTAGTCATCTCGAGGATAGACTACGCCAACTCTCTTTATGCGGGTATTCCGGCTTACTTACTGAAGAGGTTGCAACTTGTTCAAAATCATGCTGCCCGACTTATTTTTTGCCAACCCAGGCACCAACACGTTCGTCCTTTGTTGAAATCCCTTCACTGGCTTCCTATGTTTCAGCGTTGTAAATTTAAACTTGGTTGTATTATTTTTAAGTCCCTTGCCGGAACTGGTCCGTCTTTCATTTCCTCGTTACTGCACCCCTATGTCCCTCTCTGCAACCTTCGTTCTGCTCACCTGGCTTTGCTTAAAGTTCCGTTTTTTAAACGAAAGAAACATGGCGGATTGAGATTTTCTTTTCTTGCTCCCTCCTTTTGGAACTCCCTTCCCCTGAACATAAGATTTGCCTCTCCCTACTCCCGTTTTAAGTCCCTTTTAAAAACGTACCTGTTCTGTAATGTCTATGACTAACGCCTTTGCCTGCTTACTGTCTACCTCCCTCTGCACGAGCGCCAAGAAACCGCAAGGTTTTAGTTGCGCTTTAAAAATATTTTTTACATTACATTACATTACAACATCGTGAAATGATCATATCTCATGGCAGTGTTAAAAAAGCTAGGTTTCGGGACCCTCTTCATCTCCTGGGTAAGACTCCTTTATGCGGCACCGCAGGCGCAGGTTGTAGTGAATAACAAACACTCTGAGGCCTTTGCACTGAGCCGGGGCACTCGCCAGGGGTGTCCCTTGTAACCACTATTATTCGCGTTGTCCCTTGAGCCCCTGGCGGCCTGGATCAGACAGGACCCCGTCATACAAGGCCTGAGGTGGTCTGCGGACTGAGAAGATCGCATCTCATTATATGCAGATGACATTCTCCTTTTTTTAACATCCCCCCGCAGATCACTCAGGAGCTTTCTTGACATATTTTAGGTATTTCGGCGGTATTCTGGGTTTTCGATTCACTGGGACAAATCCATGCTTTATGTGCTCAAGGGCTCCCCCCTCGTTTATTCAATGATTGCCCCATTCAGATTGCACAGGGTGGATTTCGCTACCTGTGAATATTTGTTACTCCTGATACTAAGTTGCATATCGGAAGAAAAATGCGCCGCCCCCCCCCACAGAAGCTGCAAAGAGATATTGTCACTTGGAAGACGCTCTCCCTTTCACTCCTGGGACGGGCAGCCTTATTTAAATTGATGGCCCTGCCCCACTTCCTGTATGCACTGCAAATTGTGACTAACCCGGTGCCGGCTAGCTATTTTAGGGAAATCTAATGCCTCCAAAGGGAACTGATCTGGAACGGGAGACCCTGTATAGCGCACAAGAAACAGGTCCTCAACTGGTTAGATGGAGGCAGGAGCATACTATTGGACCACTCAGTTGGCAGCCATTAACCAAGCCACCTATCGCGGCCCTCATGATCCAGTATACACCATGGATAGATGGCTTCTGATGGGTGGGACCGTTGGTGTTGCACTTTACGCTCCCTGGGAGAAACTCCCACTCACCGGCCCTACCAAGCATGCCATAAAGATCTGGCATGACTTCCAAAAAAGCATGGGCTGGAGCAGTAGACTAACCCTCGACCACCCCATTTTGGGACTCAGCAGAACTCGGCCAGCTGCGGACCTTCAAAGGGTTTGATAGGTGGGATTTAATTGGCATCTCACGAATAGGTGATCTCTGGTCAATGGGAGAGGTGGTGCTGTTTTCAATACTACAACAGCGATTTGCAATGATGGACTCAGAGTTTTTTTGCTATCTTCAGATCCGCCATGCCCTATACTCAGCGATACCGAAGGGCACCTCACTCCCTGACTCCTCCCCACTGGAGGATAGGATCCTTGATGGCTACCTGCCGGAGAAAGCAGTCCCCCTTACTTATAAGAACCTCCTGCATAATACCCCTGATCCTCTCGAAACACTTAAGGGGAATTGGGTGGCAGACGGCCTTGAAATAGATGAGCATGAAAGGATGGAAGCGGTAGCATCCCCCCGGGAGGTGGGTATATCCGCTTGTTTACGGCTAGTCCAGCTGAACATCCTCCATAGAACCTACATCACCGGAGCACAAATGGTGCACATGGGAAGGAGGGGGTAGGGGTGAGTGACCCAGTAGGTGTGGACAGGTAGGCACATTTATGCACATCCTTTGGGACTGTGACCGTATCCAGGAGTTCTGGCAAGCGGTACACTGCACCTTTCAGTCTGTCCTGAACAAATTTATACACCCTGAGGCAAAGGGCTGCATCCTTAACATTTGGGAACCTACTGACCTCACCACCTCCGATAGGACCTGGGTAACTCTGGGTCTCTCGACAGCTAAACAGGACATAGCGCAACACTGGGGATCTAACACACCTCCCACATTGATCTAGTGGAAACGAAACATGGACTGGAACATGTGTCACAAAAAGACTGTATATATTGCAAGGGGTTGTCCAAAAAAATGGTCCGTAATTTGAGGTGCATAGAACTCATACAGAGGTGATCTCCGTGAAGTACTATTGATACCCATTGAAGAAGAAGACCTATCTTCTTGAGCCAAAAGAGAGATTCACTTGTGTGATGTCTTTGACGATCTACAATATGTGTATGGTTGCAGTATATTGTGTTGCTCATCTAGGTAACAGTGCTGCTGTCACTTTATATATCTTCAATAAAAAGATCTATATAAAAAAAATACACCTTGGCATAAATATATATATAAAAAATATGTTTACACTTTACAGAAACACACATTCACTAGATGATGTCATCAGTGATGTCATTTGAGATGTCATGAGTGATGTCACAAGTGATGTCACTGAGCATGTCATGAGTGATTTAATATGTGACGTCATCTGCAGTGTATTGCGGGGGCGCAAGTTATAGTTAGGTCTACTAACTATAACGTCCGAATTTCTATGGTTTTGTATGAGTGAAATCTCCAACTAACTATAACGTCCCTGAAACCTATGCTTTTTTTCAGTAAATTGCTAAGATTTTTTAATTGCTAATTTCTATGTTTTTTTCTGGGAATGTCATAGGTTTTTTAAATGAAAATTTCTAAGTATAACGTCCCTGAAACGTATGTTTTTTTCAGTGGGGCTTAAAGAAGAATTGCCCTCTTTTGCTATGCGCATGGTGCCGTTTGCGCTTATTTTTCAGCATGTGACCAACACCCAGTGTTAAATACCAGCGAGAACTACACAACCTAATGCACTCGTGTACTCCGTCCAGGCCTAGTTTAGCGGCCCAGGAATCACATGGTGTGGAAAGTCCACCTGCCCCTTTTTGCCACAGCTGCAAGGGTTTTGCTACATCCCCAGATATCTTCCATGTACAGAGCTCTTCTATTAGGTGGCCATCTTTAGCAGTGGCCAGTCCACAACCACAGATATGCAAATATTGCTCTGCACTGCCCATTTAAAAAATAAATAAATACTGAAACGGGTGACACATAGAGCTGGCCATTGGCCGTTGGCATACTTTTTCATTGAATTAAAGGTTTGAAGTATTCAGACTTTAATTTTTGGTTGATTGATGCACTGTTATTTTGCAGTTTTTGTTTCTGTAGCAAATCCACAATCACTAAAACAATGTTACCTACCTCAGAAAATACCCTGTATCTGTAACAATACCTTAACAGTAAAATTGCTCTCAATCCACAGTGCACTCTACTGGCTCTTTCAAGGGACAATTCAGACTTTTTTTCATTTCTTGCAATCTAATTGCTCCATTGTTCAGTTTCTGCTGAGTAATGCGTTAATGCAGCCAAACGGGTAGTCTTATCCTACTGACAGCGACGTAATCATGCAAGCTAAATTAGTTTACTTTATATTGCACTCGGCTAATTTATAATAAATATTCACCCATTAAGATATTAAGTAATGACCGCTGGAATATATAATATGATTAAAATCCTCAGATGAATTACCAAGTAATGTTGCATTTATTAATGTACAAAATAAATATTAATGGCGCTATTATGAGGTTGCTGATACTACCGATTCAACTAGTAAGGGAAGCTACCACAAATTGGATTTATAAGATCCACTGAAACTTTGTAAGTAAAGACTGGGTAAAATACAATGAAAAATGAGGAATTACTAGGGCAATTGAGACTTGTATCAACGATTCATTCATTAATTTCTTGTTTGTAAGAGGAATTTTAGGTTTCTACATGTAAACTTTGTTAACTTACCCACTCCATAGTTACATATCCTCTCGTATTGTTAATCCGGGGATAGGGTTACCTATAGGGAGATCTTAAGGCTTTTAGGGGCCCTGGGCCAAACGTAATATGGGGGCCCCTGTTCGGAACAGCTTTGAATTTACAATCAAATTAAAGCTCTTTCAATTCCTCATTTACCAGGTCAATGACAGTGCCCAGGCACACTTGTCGAAATTCTAAATATGTGTATATCTAATTAATATTCAGGGATAGTGACAATAATCAATCAATCAATCATGCATTTGTTAAGTACTACTACTCACCCATGAGGGTCTCAAGGCTCTGGGGAGGGGGGTTTTGCAGGTTCCAGTCCATCAAGGAGGGGGTCAGTCGAAGAGCCAGGTTTTGAGGCTTCTTGTGAAGATGGGGAGAGATGTTATCTGTCTGAGGTGGAGAGGGAAAGCGTTCCAGGCTCTGGCCGCTGGGAAGAAGGAGTGTCCACCTGATCTGGTCTTTCTTGGGCTGGGACCACGGCGTAGGAGAGCTGGGCTGAACGTAGGGTCCCTTGGGGTGCGTGAAATTTTAGTCGGCTGTTCAGGTATGCTGGTCCAGTGTCGTGGAGGGCCTTGTGAGTGTGGGTGAGCATCTTGAAGGTGACTCTAGCTTCGATGGGGAGCCAGTGGAGTGTGCACAGTTGCAGGGAGATGTGGCAGTGTCTTGACAGGTTGAGGACCTGTCTTGCAGCGGCGTTCTGGCTGTTCTGCAGCTTGCGTGTGAGGTTTTTGTTTATTCTGGTGTAGAGTGCATTGCAGTAGTCGAGTCTGCTGGTGACCAGGGCATGCGTGACAGTCTTTCTGTGTTCGAGGCGGATCCATATGAAGGTCTTGCGTAGGAGGCAGAGGGTGTGGAAGCAGGAGGACGAGACTGCGTTTATCTGGCGTTCCATTTTTCCATTTTGACTTCGGAGTCCAGGATGATTCCCAGGTTGCGTGTGTGGTCCGTGGGGGTGGGCTGACTTCCGAGGGGGGGGGGCACCAGGTGTTGTTCCAGGTGTTGGGGTGTGGGCTCATGATGAGTACTTCTGTTTTGTTGGTGTTTAGTTGATGGCAGCTGTTTTTCAACCATTTTGTGACAGCTTCAATGCCTTCTCGAAAATTGTGTCTGGCCGTGTTGGGTTTGTTGGATAGGGAGAGGATGAGTTGGGTGTCGTCTGCGTATGACTCAATGTTGTGTCCGTAGATTCTGACGATGGGGGCGAGTGGAGCTATGTAGACGTTGAAGAGTGTAGGGCTGAGGGATGACCCCTGGGGACTCTGCAGGTGGCTGGTGTAGGGTCCAAGAGGAAAGGGGGGAGTTTGACCCACCGCAATCTGCCAGACAGGTAGGAGCGGATCCAGTCGAGAGCCTTGTCTTGAATCCCTGCATCCTGGAGTCTGTGTATTAAGGTGCAGTGAGAGACTGTGTAAAATGTCGCTGAGAGATTGAGCAGGATGAGGGCTGCTGTATCTCCTTTGTCCAGTGGGGTGCCGATGTCATCTGTTCTGGCGAGGAGGGTGGCTTCCGTGCTGTGGTTTTTTTAGGAAGCCAGATTGGGAGGAGTTGAGGATGTTGTGTTCTTTGATGAATGTGGTGAGTTGGCTGTTGATAGCTTTCTCGATGACTTTCACTGGGAAGGGAAGCAGGGAGATGGGTCTGTAGTTTTTGAGGTTGGTTGGGTCCGCCAAGAGTTTCTTGAGGAGGGGGTTGATCTTGCTGTGTTTCCAGTTGTCGGGGAACGATGCGGTTGTCAGGGAGCGGTTGATGTTGTGGTGGAGCATGGGTGCAATGGTGCCGGCGGCTCTGTTGAAAATGTGGTGGGGGGCAGGGCTCCATGGGGGCCCCAGAGTGGATTGAGTTCATCATCTTCAGTGTGTCTTTGGTGGTGAGGGCTGTCCAGTGGTTGATCATTGGCTTCATGGTGTCGGGGTGGTTGGTGAGGATTCACTGTGTTGGTTGTCTTCATCAAAGTTGTTGTAGATGCTCTTGATTTTGTGGTGGAAAAAGGGTGGGATGTCGGTGGACTCGCTGGTAAGTTGATCAAACTCCTTGATGATGTTGGAGAGTTCTTTGCTGTTGTGTGCGTGGGTGGAGATTCTGACTCCGATCACTGTTTTCCTCGTTTTTCTGATGAGTTGGTGGTGGACTTTGGTGGCGGCTCTGAAGTTGTTGTGGGCTTCTGTGGATTTGGTGTTCTTCCATGCCTTTTCGAGGCGGCGGCAAGTGTGTCTAGACTCTCAAAGTTCGGTGGCCTCTTGGCGTGGGTGTTGTTGTTTTTCTTGTGGGGGCTAAGGTGGTAGCGCTGTTGGTGATCCATCTGTGCGGGGTTTGGGCTGCAGTGTTGGGGTCGTTGTTTTCCGCGATGCTCCTGTTGAAGTTGCTGAGTGATGAGGTTAGCTGGTCGTCGGTGATTTTGGTCCAATTTCTTCGTGGGAGCAGGTGCTGGTGTCTGTGGATGGTGGGTGTTCTGACGGTGAAGAGGATGCATCGATGGTTGGTCCATGGGAGTTCGGTGATGTGGCTGAAGGTGATGGAGTTTCCTGTTGTGATGAAGGGGTCGAGGGTGTGTCCTGCTGAGAGCTCGGGTTCGGTCTTGATCTGGCAGAGTCCAATGCTGTGGAGGTTGTCGAGGAGGAATGTGGTGCTGGGGTCCCATTGGTTGTCAATGTAGAAGTTGAGGTTCCCTCATATATTATTGTAAACCAGCAGCAGATCACTAATATTATTGCAAACAATATCTGAGGCATCCTCCCATGTGTGAGGCCCAGTTTTGATTTAAACATTTTTATGGATGTTGCATAAAACATAAATACAACGGGTGTCATTTATGTTATTTTTTGCCGTTGGACAGCGCCTCAGGCCTTGCTGCTGCACTGCCCTTCAGCAAAAGAAAAGGGCATGATTGTGCCGTACCTATTAGATACGGTGCATTCCTGTTCTTTTCACCTTCCCTGGCATAACATGGGCCACCGTGTGCAAACGCAGGCACCTTTTCACCATGATACAAGGATGCCTGGGTTGCGGGGATGATTATTTTTGTGCAGGAATGAAAACCTTCCTGCACAAAAACAATCACAAGAGGCTTTTTCCTCTTTATATGTGTGCTTCAGAATGCTGCATGCATAGAAAGAGGGAAAACAAGGAGAACTAAAGATATTTCTCCTTGCTATGCCTCCCTAATGCCTCCCCTGGGGAGGCGTACGTTTTTAGCGTTGCCTCAGACTCACAATTTCTCGCAAATCTGGTGCACCGACAAAAAGCCATGGATGTTGTTGGGACCACCCCCAGCAACAACCACGGAATGCCCCTTCAACGCAGTTTCTATGTGAAAGAGGCACATATTTATAAAGCCATGTAACTTGGATTTACGTGGCCTTATGAATATGCCAGTGGCACTTTGCGCCACTGGAATATCAAAAACGTGACGCTCCAGCGGTGCCAAAGTGCCAGTAGGGCCTAATAAATGAGGCACAAAATGTATCTGGAAAATGTCTGTAATAGACTCTTACCCATCACCCACATTAAAGTATTTAAATAAAAACGGTATTTAAAACCATCTGTTTAAAATAATTATTCAAGGTCAACAGGGCAAGACACTCTGCAGAACAGGGTAGGCTTTATCAGGGAGGGCCCCAAAAGGCTGCAGCCCTGGGCCGGAGCCCATTGGGCCCATGCCTTAAAACATCCCTGGTTACCTAGGGAGGTAAGAGGGAGTTCATGAAAAGGCCCCTATGAGTGGCAATGTAATGTAATGAAAGATGCATTTGTAGAGCACTGCCTGTCACCATAAGGGTATCTAGGCCCCGGTAAATGCAGTCTTTGCATTATGGGTCTGATTTAAGATTCAATAAACACCCTTTACAATTAATGAGGGCATAGGGTATCTCATTTGGTAAGTGAATGAGGTTGTGTGTGACTAAAACATATACACAGTTTGTAGGACCTGACATCCCTGACATGATTTCCCCCCAACATTTTTCCTACCAGCCCCTTGCTTTGCTGACTTTGGTTTTGCTAACTTTAACACTGTGCACTATATCACTGCCTAACAGTGCTAAATTGCTTGGTCTCTATTTAAAATATGGTAGAATTGGCTTATACACAATTGACATATTTAATTTACTTATATGTCCCTAGTAAAGTGGTACTACATACGCCCAGGCCCTGTAAATTAAATGCTACTAGTGGGCCTGCAGCACAGGTTGTACCACAAACCTAAGTGGCACTTAAGACATATCTCAGACCTGCCATTGCATCCTCTGGGTGCATTTGTAAACTTCTATTTCAAATTGGCAAAGTAAACCTTTTGCCAGGGCCAAACCTCCCTTTTTAGTACATACAGATCACTCCCAGGGTAGGACCTCTGACAGCCCAGACAGCAGGGTGCAATGAATTTTAAAAAGTTGGACGTGTATTTTTAAGTCTTCCATGTCCTGGTAGTAACTAACACTTAAATTTGTTTTTCACTACCGTGAGGCCTACTTCTCTCTTAGGATAACATTGGGTTAGCTTATTACATTTAATAAATGAACACTTTCAAAGTGGAGCAGGCAGGAATTTCGAGGTTGGTGTCTAAATAATTGTAATGAAAAGCTCACATTAATGGTAACATTGGATTTTAAGTCGCAATTCTGAAAATGCCGGTTTTAGAAAGTTAAAGTCAGACAAATGATGGATGGGATGCCATTCAAACCAAACATTAACCCCCAGTCAAGAGATCTGGGTTACATCCAATGCTTTTTTTCATGCCAAACTATTTCATCTAGACCCAGGCATATGCAAATCAGTCTTAAACCTGCTCCTCATTAGAACAGCCCAGCCCAAACTGCATTTGTTACCCTTAGTGGGTCCCCTGCTCTCTACACATCCAGATTCAAGCTGGCCTACCTGATAAGGGGTGATAGACCAAAACCGGCCCCAGGATGCTTGTTCCTCATATCTGGCCAGTCAGCTCAGGCTGGACTGTTTCCATGGGGAGCAGGGCCAAGGTTGATTTGCATATGGCTGTGTCTAAATGAAATGTTGTGGCATGCAAAAAAACAATTCCGTCCATCCTCTGTTCTTTTTGTATTTGTCGTCCTTAGTAGGATGGGTATGCCAAGACGTGGGTCCTGTGCTCGCTACATTAGCAGATTCAAGCTAGCCTGGCTGATGAAGGGAAATGCCCTGAAACCGGAATCAGGATGCTTGTTTCTGGTCCAGGGAGGACCTGACTTGGCAGGTCTAAACGGATTGTTACCATGAAGGAAAGAGTCAAGAATGATTTGCATATGGGTGGGTCTAAACTGGAATATCATGGTGTGGAAATAAATTATGGATTTGACCTTGAACTGTGACTGGAGGTGAATGTTTGATTTATTTAGTATTCGGTCTATCATCTGTTCTTTTTGTATTTGTCATCCTTAATGGAATCGGTATGCCCAGATGTGGGTCCCGTGCTCGCTACAGCAGCAGATTCAGACTAGTCTGGCTGATGAGGGGAGGTGTCCCGAAATCAGTTCCAGTGTGCTTGTTTCTGGTCCGTGGAGGACCAGGCTTGGCAGTTTGGGCTGGACTCTTGCCATGAGGAACAGGTTCAAGAATGATTTGCATATGGCTGATTCTAAACTGGAATGGCGTGGCGTGTAAACAAATGATGGATTTAACACTGATCTGTGACTGGGGGTGAATGTTTGATTTATTCAGCATTCCATCTATTATCTGTTCTTTTTGTATTTGTCATCCTTAATGGGATGGATATGCCCAGACATGGGTGCCATGCTCGCTACCTCTTGTCCCCAGGGCCCCCGACAGACTGACCGCCTATGACTTTCAGTCATTTCGCTAACAATATCTGTAGGTATTACAGACCGACACCTTGTCAGGTATGCCGCTTGCACACTCTGCCCCCATGCCACATTCACGCGATTCTTGACTTTAAGTCTCACAACCCTATGGCAAATCGTACTAGTCACCCGACCTAACTACCCAGGCACTCTTAGCTTGTGTACTTTTTACCCAGCTTTAGTTCTTCCACATATTAGCACCACGGTTTAGATACGACTGCCCCTTGGTCATTTATTCACTCCCGCCACCGCTCCCGGCCATAAGCGTTCCGAATTCTCTGCGCATCCACTGAGCACTATATATTTTCATCTTTTTGTTAATCGCCCGACTTCAATCAACACTTACCACAGGCTTTGACACTGGTCCTTTGCCACGTGGTCAATCATTCACCTCCTTCACTGCTTCAAGACTTACGCTTACCGATTCATCCGTTTTTTACCTCCCACACCTCACCCCAGTCACTTCCCCCACGCTGGTCCAGACTCTGCGCGCTTCACCTTCCTTCCTCTACCACCTGCCCTCCCCTGAATTGTTCCTTCCCTTTTTCACTCTAACAAACAAGAAAACCAGTCCTGATGATGATCCCAATTAAAGTGGATCGAAACGCCGTTGACTCTACAGCGCAATACTAGGCACATCTACAACTGTGGCTCTCAAAATACATTTAAAAATGGAAGACTTTTTGTTACAGTGGCTCTCCCTTCACTGTACTTGAGTCTCTCACTGTATATTATCAGCACCATTGTCACTGTGCGCCGCCCACGCTGTCACCCTCTCACTTGCGCCGTCACGTTCTTCACTTACACGTGCTTGAGCACCAAGTGTTTTATGGTTGTCACACAAATTGCTCTATACAATGCTGCTTTAACTGTATCCACCGACCATAAGAAACTTTTCAATATAAGATGATTTACAATCTTTAAACAATTGAATATTGGTCTCCTTATTTTCCTTGTGTTGTAATGCTTTGTGCATGCATACTTAATTGCCTTAGATGATTACCTGTTGGGACATTGTTTATTTCTCTACCTTCCTAACCCAGTCCCGACGAGGGACTGGGTTAGGAATTACATTTAAAAACTAAATAAAATATTCTCATATCAAGAAATAATACAATGTCTCAGTCAGTTGTTATTAGTGGCACACTCTGTGGTTACATCTGTTTATTTAACGATGCCTAGAATGTTTTAACCCTAGATTCAATTGAAAGCTTGCTATTATTTCTTTACCTACATAGCGTTGTCCCTGCGAATAGCAAGCATTTTGCACTTGTATGGGTCCCCCTTTTTCAAAAAATATGATGCATCTTCACACCAGAACCTCCCATTGGCTCGTTGCGCGACACATCCTCAATGCAGGACCTTGCAACTCTCCGCAACCAGGATCTAAGGCACTCTTATTTAACAGGCCTACCTGGATCCTTGTAGCTGCCCCGACCTCCATCATGGATGGCCTGAACTTGGGACTTTTTATCAGTCTGGTGCAACCAGGTGGTGCTTTTTTCTTGTAGCCATTATTTTCAATTACATCTTTAGAATTGCATATCTCTGTTTCTACTGATTGTATTTTTGTCATTTTGGTTGCAAACTATTTATTATATTTTACTTTTTTTTCTAAATTGTTTGGGATTTTTTTGTATTGTCTCTTATTACAGTTTGAAGAGCTGCATGCATACTTTTCACTTTGCCTCTAAGTTAAGTTTGACTGCCTTTGTGGCAAGTAACTAGGTGGTCAAGCACAGGTCAATTTGGAGGTTGCTTATGACTTCACCCTAGTAAAGAATTGTGGTTGCTGCTTGTGTCGGGATTCACCCTCCTCAACCAGTCACGCAATTTCATACACAGCTACATAGCACCATTTAAGCCAGAAGAGCGATGGAGTCATGTTTGTATTAAAGGCAAGGAAGTTGGTGATAAGAGCAGTAACCATTTATCTATGGAGGACTTCACATCTCAATTCTTTGAAGGCTCTCAAATGAAGATGAGCACATGCAGGGCGAATCTGAATGTGATTATGGCTAAGACCGTGGTCAGAGTGGCAGCCTGTGCATGTGAGGGTTCGACACAAAGCACTTGTTAGGTTGATGCCCAAATTAGCAAGACTGAAGCAGCCCATCTGGGGATGCACTTCGATTTTTTTCCCAATTGTGCAAACCTAGAACAGTTTTACATCTTAGATGCCCCTGCTTTCTTCATGATTTTCATTAGGAGGCATCTTCCTGCCATTTTAGAATTCTCCCCTTGACAGTTTCCGTTTTCACTATTAGTACTGAAATCCTCAGTTAAATAAGGGACAGTGAGGTGAAAAGGAGGCTTCCCCTGCTTCAAATCAACTTGGATAACAGCACGCAGGAACAATTTTCCACTCTTAGCCTACCTCTTCTCTGAGCGTGATCCTTTCAAAGACACAGGTATATGTCTCCACAAGGTAACATTCATTCTAATTCATCATTCTGGCTATATAAAACCCACCTTCCCTCCACACCAATAAACTCAACTCTCATTTCTAGCAGGAGGGATTTGATGAAGACATCAATATCCAAGACAGGAGTCATTTCTTGTTCTTGACAAGGCCTAAGTCAGCCTCTCTGAAAGCAGGCTTCGGCCATCAAAGATTCTGATTGAGCCTGCTGGGCAGAGCAGCTAACATTTGCCCTGGAAGAGGGGAGTTATAGCCATCCTTGTTCCTTCCAGAATCTGGTCTTATTGCCCCTTTAGAACTTTTATGGAAAATCAACCATTCTCCTACTATTTCAAGGCTCATATCAATGTCTTATGCTATCCTCCCTGATGATGGGGCATCTTATTTTGTCCTGCTGATCCTAAGCATTGCACAAATATCACTCTCAATATGTTGTATTCGCATTTTAAGGGATAGTGTATCACCAAGCCCTGTTATTTAGTAACGTAACACTACATTTGCAGTATCCCTTTGATTGTGATCTCCAAAGAAGCACAGCATTAGGTAAAATACTTTTTCCCTCTAGGGACTAAAGTGTTTTCTATTTTTTTATTTGATTTACCCTTTTTGCTTCTCTCCATTTGCACAGTGCAAATGTGCTATCTCGACGAGAAGGGAAACAAAGCACCTTAAGACAAGGGTCCTCTTATATTCAAATGCAGTTCCTGATTTGTATTCATTAGACAAGAACAATATTTTATAGTTGCTACTGTCAAGCATGAAACAGGAACCAAATAGTCACTTTGTGGCTATAATTAGGATGATAAGCTAAGTACTAAACAAGGGTCAGTTGAGAACAGTGATGATGATCAATCAATCAATCAATCATAGCATTTGTAAAGCGCCCTATATACCCGTGAGGGTCTCAAGACGCTAGGGGGGAACTCTGCTACTGTTCCAATAGCCAGGTCTTGAGGAGTCTCCTGAAGGTTAGGAGGTCTTCGGTCTGCCATAGACGGATGAGGAGGGTGTTTCACATCTTGGCGGCGAGGTGAGAGAATGATCTGCTGCTGGCCGTCACTCTTCGGATGCGGGGGACGGTGGCGAGGGCATGGTCTGGGGAGCGGAGCTGGCAGGCCGGGGTATAGCGGCTGAGTCGGCTGTTGAGGTATGCTGGTCCTGTGTCTTGGAGTGCCTTGTGTGCGTGGGTGAGGAGCGTGAAGGTTATCCTCTTGTTGATGGGGAGCCAGTGCAGGTCTTTTAGGTGGGGAGTGATGTGGCTGCGGCAGGGGATGTCGTTGATCAGGCGTGCAGAGGCGTTCTGGATGCGTTGAAATCGTTTCAGGAGTTTGGCCAGGGCTCCTGCATAGAGTGTGTTGCCGTAGTCCAGTCTACTGCTGATGAGGGCCTGGGTGACCTTCCTTCTAGTTTTGGTGGGGATACACTTGAAGATCCTGCAAAGCATGCGAAGGGTGTTGAAGCAGGAGGGGAGACGGCATTGACCTGATTTGTCATGGAGAGTGTGGAGTCGAGGATGACCCCTAGGTTTCGTGCATGGTTGGTGGGTGTGGGGGGTGCTCCTAGCGCCGTCAGCCACCTGGAGTCGTTCCAGGTCGAAGCGGAGGAACCGAGGATGACGACCTCCATGTTGTCCGATTTCAGCTTCAGTCGGCTGTTCCTCATCCAGTCAGCGACGGCCTTCATTCCTTCGAGGAGGTTGGGTTTGGTGGTGTGGGGGTCCTTGGTGAGTGAGAGGATCAGCTGGGTGTCGTCGGGGTAGGAGATAATTTTTAGGTCGTGTTGTTGGACGACGTGGTCGAGCGGTGCCATGTAGACGTTGAACAACATTGTTCTCAGGGATGAGCCTTGGGGTACGCCGCAGATGGTCTCAGTTGCTTTGGAGCGGAAGGGGGGGAGGCGGACGCTCTGGGTTCTCCCGGAGAGGAAGGAGGTGGTCTAGTCCAGGGCCTTGTGTTGGATTCGAAAATCAACAGTTGATGGACAGAATGCAGAACAATGTCATACATTCACCCCAGTACAGAGATCTGGGCCTAAATCCATCGTTTTTTTGCACTCCACACCACCCCAGTTCAGACATGGCCATATGCAAAACAGCCTTGACCCTGTGCCTCATGGGAACAGTCCAGCCCGAACTGCCAAGCCATGTCTTTCCTGGACCGGAATCAAGCATTCTAGGACCAGTTTCTGGCTATCAGCCGTCTTCAGCCAGGATAGCTTGACTCCAGTGGTGTGGAGAGCATGGGACTCATGTCTGAGAATACCCATCCCACTCGGGGTGACAAATGCAAAACTAACAGTTGATGGACAGAATGCAGAACAATGTCATACATTCACCCCAGTACAGAGATCTGGGCCTAAATCCATCGTTTTTTTGCACTAAACACCACCCCAGTTCAGACATGGCCATATGCAAATCAGCCTTGACCCTGTGCCTCATGGGAACATTCCAGCCTGAACTGCCAAGTCATGTCTTTCCTGGACCGGAATGAAGCATCCTAGGACCGGTTTCTGGCTATCAGCCGTCTTCAGCCAGGATAGCTTGACTCCAGTGTTGTGGAGAGCATGGGACTCACGTCTGAGCATACCCATCCCACTCGGGGTGACAAATGCAAAACTAACAGTTGATGGACAGAATGCAGAACAATATCATACATTCACCCCAGTACAGAGATCTGGGCCTAAATCCATCGTTTTTTTGCACTCCACACCACCCCAGTTCAGACATGGCCATGTGCAAATCAGCCTTGACCTTGTGCCTCATGGGAACAGTCCAGCTCGAACTGCCATGCCATGTCTTTCCTGGACCGGAATCAAGCATCCTAGGACCGGTTTCTGGCTATCAGCCGTCTTCAGCCAGGATAGCTTGACTCCAGTGTTGTGGAGAGCATGGGACTCACGTCTGAGCATACCCATCCCACTCGGGGTGACAAATGCAAAAGCAACAGTTGATGGACAGAATGCAGAACAATGTCATACATTCACCCCAGTACAGAGATCTGGGCCTAAATCCATCGTTTTTTTGCACTCCACACCACCCCAGTTCAGACATGGCCATAAGCAAATCAGCCTTGACCCTGTGCCTCATGGGAACAGTCCAGCCCGAACTGCCAAGCCATGTCTTTCCTGGACCGGAATCAAGCATCCTAGGACCGGTTTCTGGCTATCAGCCGTCTTTAGCTCAGGATAGCTTGACTCCAGTGGTGTGGAGAGCATGGGTCTCACGTCTGAGCATACCCATCCCACTCGGGGTGACAAATACAAAACCAACATTTGATGGACAGAATGCAGAACAATGTCATACATTCACCCCAGTACAGAGATCTGGGTCTAAATCCATCGTTTTTTTGCACTCCACACCACCCCAGTTCAGACATGGCCGTATGCAAATCAGCCTTGACCCTGTGCCTCATGGGAACAGTCCAGCCCGAACTGCCAAGCCATGTCTTTCCTGGACAGGAATCAAGCATCCTAGGACCGGTTTCTGGCTATCAGCCGTCTTCAGCCAGGATAGCTTAACTCCAGTGGTGTGGAGAGCATGGGACTCACGTCTGAGCATACCCATCCCACTCGGGGTGACAAATGCAAAACCAACAGTTGATGGACAGAATGCAGAACAATGTCATACATTCACTCCAGTACAGAGATCTGGGCCTAAATCCATCGTTTTTTTGCACTCCACACCACCCCAGTTCAGACATGGCCATATGCAATTCAGCCATGAACCTGTGCCTCATGGGAACAGTCCAGTCCGAACTGCCAAGCCATGTCTTTCCTGGACCGGAATCAAGCATCCTAGGACCGGTTTCTGGCTATCAGCCGTCTTCAGCCAGGATAGCTTGACTCCAGTGGTGTGGAGAGCATGGGACTCACGTCTGAGCATACCCATCCCACTCGGGGTGACAAATGCAAAACCAACAGTTGATGGACAGAATGCAGAACAATGTCATACATTCACCCCAGTACAGAGATCTGGGCCTGAATCCATAGTTTTCTTTGCACTCCACACCACCCCAGTTCAGACATTGCCATATGCAAATCAGCCTTGACCCTGTGCCTCGTGGGAACAGTCCAGCCTTAACTGCCAAGCCATGTCTTTCCTGGACCGTAATCAAGCATCCTAGGACCGGTTTCTGGCTATCAGCCGTCTTCAGCCAGGATAGCTTGACTCCAGTGGTGTGGAGAGCATGGGACTCACGTCTGAGCATACCCATTCCACTCGGGGTGACAAATGCAAAACCAACAGTTGATGGACAGAATGCAGAACAATGTCATACATTCACCCCAGTACAGAGATCTGGGCCTAAATCCATCGTTTTTGTGCACTCCACACCACCCCAGTTCAGACATGGCCATATGCATCACTACCCCCCTTTTTGTACCGCTTTGGCCGCCATAAGTGTGGCAGGGTATGATCAGACGTGAGTCCCTTGCTCACTTTGCCACTGGATTCAAGCAAGCCGGGCTGAAGACGGCTGTAATGCCAGAAACCGGTCCTCGAAAGCTTGTTTCCGGTTCAGGGAAGGCATGGCTTGGCAGTTCGGGCTGGACTGTTCCCATGAGGCACAGGGTCAGACTGATTTGCATATAGCCATGTCTGAACTGAGGTGGCAGAGTGGGCTAAAGAACGGTGTTGGATCAAACCCAGATCTTTTGACTTGGTGTGAGTGTTTGATTGGTTTAGATGCTCCGTCCATCACCACCCCCCTTTTTGTACCGCTTTGGCCACCATAAGTGAGGCAGGGTATGCTCAGATGTGAGTCCCTTGCTCACTTTGCCACTGGATTCAAGCAAGCCGGGCTGAAGACGGCCATAATGCCAGAAACTGGTCATCAGAAGCTTGTTTCCGGTCCAGGGAAGGCATGGCTTGCCAGTTCGGGCTGGACTGTTCCCATGAGGCACAGGGTCCGACTTATTTGCATATAGCCATGTCTGAACTGGGGTGTCAGTGTGGGCTAAAGAACGGTGATGGATCAAACCCAGATCTTTTGACTGGGTGTGAGTGTTTGATTAGTTCAGATGCTCCGTCCATCACCACCCCCCTTTTTGTACTGCTTTGGCCGCCATAAGTGTGGCAGGGTATGCTCAGACGTGAGTCCCTTGCTCACTTTGCTACTGGATTCAAGCAAGAAGGGCTGAAGACGGCTGTAATGCCAGAAACCGGTCCTCGGAAGCTTGTTTCCGGTCCAGGGAAGGCATGGCTTGGCAGTTCGGGCTGGACTGTCCCCATGAGGCACAGGGTCAGACTGATTTGCATATAGCCATGTCTGAACTGGGGTGTCAGTTTGGGCTAAAGAACGGTGATGGATCAAACCCAGATCTTTTGACTGGGTGTGAATGTTTGATTAGTTCAGATGCTCTGTCCATCACCACCCCCCTTTTTGTACTGCTTTGGCCGCCATAAGTGTGGCAGGGTATGCTCAGACGTGAGTCCCTTGCTCACTTTGCCACTGGATTCAAGCAAGAAGGGCTTGGATTCAAGCAAGCCGGGCTGAAGACGGCTGTAATGCTAGAAACCGGTCCTCGGAAGCTTGTTTCCGGTCCAGGGAAGGCATGGCTTGCCAGTTCGGGCTGGACTGTTCCCATGAGGCACAGGGTCAGACTGATTTGCATATAGCCATGTCTGAACTGGGGTGGCAGAGTGGGCTAAAGAACGGTGATGGATCAAACCCAGATCTTTTGACTGGGTGTGAGTGTTTGATTGGTTGCATGATGCAACCCGGGACCCACACTGAATAAAAGCTTTCCTCCCCATCAAGATTTGTTAAGAAAGCAGCTTCAATGTCCTCTTGCGTGTATCTTTTTTACTTCCACTCTTTTCCATCCTTGCCCTGGAGCCTCTATTTGAGCTGCAGCTGTACACATGAATACATTTTTAAAGTTATTTTTATTCATATTAAATCTATCCACCCCATCCACTTGCCATTCGCATAAGTGGATGTTTCCTAATCTATCCTTTCCTATTTTATGCCACTAACTGACCATTGCACATGCATGTTTGGGCCATTTTTTATATGTTATACTTCTACCTTTAATCCTTCTACAACTATGAATTGTGGCTAGCTCATTCATACCAAAAGTTACCTCACTGCTTGCACCTTTAAAAATATCTGAGATGTTTAGTTCAATGTTATTGCCAATTTTTTTAACTTGTTTATTGCTTATAGACAACAGAGTTTTTGACTGCTGTTCGGTCTATCTCTCACATAGGACAGCATTGGAGTTGCCTTATTACATTTTATGAGTGTAATTTCTAAATGGGAAGAGATATTAAGTCATGTTTGGGGTCTCTGGAATTGGGGTGAAAAACCCTATTTAGTGGTGAAGTCGGGTTTATGGTCACAATTTTGAAAATGCCCCATTTATAAAAGTGGCATGTTCCTGCTCTTATTTCGTTATGCCTGCAGCCTGCCTTGGGTCTTATGACTGGGTGTAGCTGACATTTAGACTTTGTGAATTCCTCACAGGCAGTCGCACAATAGATTAATTGAATGTGCCTGAGTGGGCCATCTACTGTCAGGATGGGGTGGAGATGAGCACAGCCCCACTTTCAACTGAATAGCCTGTGCTCTGCCTTCACACAAAGGGCATAATGACACTGCATTGTCACTTCAGTCAGCTTGGAGCCAGGGTAGGGAGTCTGGGATTTCCAAGAGCTACAAAGTCACTGACTAGAAGCTTCCAAAACTAGGGCACCGGGGTAAAAAAGAAGTACATCAGACACCACCACTTCAGTACTCTTGTAGACCTGTGGATACTCTGCCAGGAAGAAGGACTACTGTGCTGCTACAAGGGCTGGCACTCTGCTGTGCTTCTGCTCTGAAGGAACTGCTGCCCTGCTATGCTGATCTGCTTGAGGGACTCAAAAATGTAGTCTTCTGGCCTCCTGATTTGAGCCTTAGGGAAATAAAAAGGCTCCCTAACAGTTCAAGTCTTCAGCAAGTTCCTGACCCTCAAATGGTGCAACTCAGGTGCCAGACCCTTGGACTGGCTCTCGAGATCTTGAATTCAAGCTTCTGGACTCTTCACAACTGCTAATGGGACCGTAAACACTGCACTGTTTGTACCGAAAATCAGTGTGTGACGCCGTAAGCCCATCTCACACAGCATCATCAACCAACCGTGGAAGAAACTCCAACGCGAATCTCATGTCCACCTGTTGGATCTGCCCCTTTTTGCAGGGTTATCCCCCAAATTTTTGCCTTCGTCTTATATTTTTTCTGACCTACTTTTGGACTTTTAGCACTTTACCACTGCTAATCAGTGCTAATGTGTACAACTTGGTATGACTGGCTTACATCTGTGTGGGATATTTTATTTACCTGTAAGTCCCTAGTACAGTAGCATTCATATACTCAGGTCCTGTAAATTAAATGCTACCAGTGGCCCTTCATCGCTGCTTTCACCACCCACAGAAGTAACCGGTCAAACCTGTCTCAGGACTGCCCTTCAGAGCCTCCATGCACAGTTTACTGTCACATTGACCTGGCATTTAAAGTTTCTTGCCAGGCCTGAAACTCCCCTTTTATTACATATAGGTCACCCCTAAGGTAGGTCCTAGGTAGCTCTATGAACAGGGTGCTGTGTAGGTAAAAGGTAGGACATGTACATTTATTGTGTGGCTTGTCCTGGTAGTGACAAACACCTGGATTCGTTTTCACTACAGTGAATGCTGCTCCTGTCTTAAGTTAGCATTGAGAATTCCTTTAAAATGTCTGTAGGTGGTAATTTCTGATAATAAAGGGGTAGCATTGCAATGTTTGGTATGTTTCGAATAGTGGTGATAAATCCTGCTTATTGGTGTAGGTGGATTTTTCATTACTATTGCAGAAATGCCACTTTTAGAAAGTGAGCATTTCTATGTGATTATCACTCTTGGATTTTTGCTGCCTGACTCCAATCTGAGTCTAGGGCAGAGTGACAGCTAAGCTGTGTGCATACTTTCCAGACAGTGATCACACAAGGAGGTTGGGCTGTAACAGAGTTTCATCTGCATACTGAATGGTCTTCGTGGGCTGTTGGGGAGGGAGGTGGGGCACATCTATATTTCTATAGGCTGTGTCCTGCACTCATACAAAGGGATTGTTTACCCCCTACTGATGTCTGGAGCCAGGGCTGATGTTGAAGGGGGTGTTGCTTATTGGTGTAGCTGGATTTTTCATTTCTATTGCAGAAATGCCACTTTTAGAAAGTGAGCATTTCTATGTGCTTATCATTCGTTGTGTTTTTCAGTCTGACTCCAATCCGAGTCTAGGGAAGAGTGACAGCTAAGCTTTATGCATACTTTCCAGACAGTGATCACACAAGGAGGTTGGGGTTTAACAGAGTTAGATCTGCATACTGAATGGTCTTCCGGGGCTGTTGGGGAGGGAGGTGGGGCACACTTATATTTCTATACGCTGTGTCCTGCACTCACACAAGGGGATTGTTTACCCCCTACTGATGTCTGGAGCCAGGGCTGGGGTTGAAGGGGGTGTTGCACACTTCTAAGATTTCTTTTGAAGTCATCTCCACATCAAAGACAATTGGAATAATATCACAGGGGCTCTGACCCCAGGTATTTAGAAATTGCATGGGACTTGTAGATGGCCAATGCTGGCTCTACATGCTGCACATTGCCTGGGACTTCTGTGCTGATTGTGCTGGCCTGCTGTCTGCCCCTGTCTGTGTCCCAGTGCTCTCCAAGGGCATGTTGGCTTGACACTTGGTTGTTTTCAATTTCAGGTTCACCAAACATTGCACCTGCACACCACTGCTTTGAGCCTATGATTGTCTGTGAGTCTGGCAGCAGTGTGCACTAAAGTAGGCTCTGTGTTAGAGTGCTCCTTTCCTGCCACATCGTTTTACAGCCAGTGTGAAGTGCGGGCACTTTTGTGTTACGTGCCAAGCCAGCACTTCAAGTTGTAGAAGCTCACCTTTTGGGAGCTTAATACAGCTGCACAGAGGGAAGTCTGCCAGCACTGCTTGCACTGTGAAAAGCAAGCTCCATGCGTGATGATGATGATACAGGAGGCTGCCGAGAGGTCCAGGAGGATGAGGGCTGCAGTTTCAGCTCGGTTGAAGGGTAGTCTTGGTGCTTTTGTTGCTTTGGAAGCTGGATTGTGAGAGATCCAGCATGTGGTTTTCTTTGATGAACTCGGAGAGTTGGGCGTTGATGGCTTTCTCATTGACCTTGTCTGGGAAGGTGAGAAGCGATATGGGTCTGATGTTCTTGAGGTCCGTTGTACCAGTAGAGGGTTTCTTCAGCAAGGGGGGATCTTTGCATGTTTCCAATTTTATGGTAAGAAGGCGGAGTTGATGAAGAAGTTGATGGTGTGGCAGAGTTCGGAAGAGCAATGGTGGTGCCTGATCTGTTGAAGAAATAATAAAGGCAGGAGCCTGAGTGTGGTCCAGAGTGGATGCTCTTCGTGATCTTGGGGTGCTGCTTCTCTGTGAGGGGGTTGCAGCTGAATAGAGTCTGTTGGGGTCTGGACTCATAGTGCACGGTTGTTGCGGGTGGGGTGGGAGGGCCCTGGGTATCGAAGCTGTCAAATCAGTTGTATATCTTTCTAATCTTGTGGTGGAAGTAGGTGATGAGGTTGTTGCAGAGGTCGTTGGAGAGGGGGATGTCTGCTGTCTTTGAGCTGGTTCTATTGAATTCTTTGACCACAGCAAACTGTTCCTTGCTTTTGAGTGCATTGGTGTTTATCCTTTCTTGTAGGGCCTCTTTCTTCGTCGTTCTGATGAGGTGGTGGTGTGCCGTGACAGCCGTCTTGAGGGATGAGTGATCTTCTGGGGTTCTTCTGCTTTTCCATCTCTTCTTAAGCTGGCTTTCTTGGACTGACGCTTGCTTGGGGCTTTATTCAGGGGAGCCAAAGTGTTGGCGCAATCGGAGATCCGTCAGTGGAGGTTGTGTACTGCAGTACTGGTGTCTGTGTATGTCAGTGGAAGAGTTTCACCGAAGGCGGTGGTGAGCTCTTCTTCGGTGACCTTGTTCCAGCTTCTACAAGGGTAGCTATGGGCGTGGGGGTGTATGGTGGATTTGGTGAAGGCCAAGTGGATGCGGCAGTGGTCAGTCGACTGGAGCTCAGTGGTGTGGCTGAAGGTGATGTTGTTGCTGGTGGAAAAGATGGGGTCAATCATGTGTCATGCTGAGTGGGTTGGGGAGGTGACAATTTGTTTGAGTCTGATGGTGGCGAGGTTCTCAACATAGCTTTCAAGATTCCCTTGCCTGAATTTTCTTTATGTTTCTCAGTTGTGTAACTTCGCTCGTTGTTACTAACTGCTTGAATGTGTTAAAAAAATGCTTTGTTAGTTAACATGCGGAGCTACCAATATACTTTTTGTCACATGTCACACGATATTGGAAAAAAACAAATGTTATTCTATTTTTTTCCTTTTGATGTTTTGAAATATTGTGTGTTTACTCTTGCATGCTTTACAATTATAAAATATTCTAATCCTTACTGTTTACACCAAGATATAGTTTCCACATGATTCACTGTAGTGACTAACCACTCATTTATCTTTGATGCTCTTGACGCTTCTAAATGTGATCTCAAGAGTCTTTCCAATTAGCTCATTTATATTATCATCACTCTTTAAGATTAGCCATTATTTAATTAGGTCTTTCTGATTTGATCTGATTCTCTTGATTATGATGTAATCATTCTTTCTGCTCCCACATTCATTCAAGAGATCAATTTTACTCTTTTGTTTAGTTTTTGTCACTTCTTCCACAACTACGTCTGTGGGTTAATTTCTGGCTTTAAATTTCGGATACCCAGGCCTAGGAATTTAGGGTATGCATACCCTGTCCACTTGTGTCTTTTTTTGTAACCTGTTTTTTAGGGTTCACGATTGAGTCCTGAGTACTAAGATGGCTGCCGCCACATCATTGCTGATGTGGCGGCAGCCAGTCAGATCTCCTAATAACATCTGTTTGGTCCATAGATCCTCTATAATACACATTTGTGGACAATTGCTCAGAAAATACTGAACTGATTTGCTTCAAATTGCAGAAAGCACACTTTCTGGACTAAGATCTAGCTTTTCACCTCACTTGTTGTAAATCCATTCAGTGGTTTGGGATGTAGCTGTGTCTGAAGTTCCTCTTGAAAATAAATGGGGAAAACACTTTTTTTATCCTCGCCTTTTTCTCGCCACCACTCCCCCTTTGCATATAGTAAGGATATGTCAATGTCAAAGTTGTTGAGAAACCAAAAAATGCTGGTCCTTAATATAACTACCCATAATAATAATTAAAACATTTTTTCAATACATTTAATTAAATCAAAAATATTAACTGTAACATAAAATTAAAGTTAACAATTATATGACAATACACAGATATGTATGTTAATTTAAATATTTAAACAAACATTTAAAACTGTGTTATTTATTAATAATTCAATACTTTAAACTAAATCAGCAAATAATATATACATTTATACAATTAAACTTTAAATAGATATCATTGACTCATTTGAATGCCTATCCGCTTCCATCAAAACCAAAGACAATGACTCTCTACTCTGCCATCTTCTTTATCACCCCCCGGGCAGAAACAATGAGTTTGGAGACCAACTATCCAAACTGATCGCTCAAGACGCTCTCGACGATTCCAAAAACATAATTCTTGGTGACCTGAATCTCCGATGGAATGAATCCCATAACCCTCTAATTAGATCACTATCCAACCTCCTCACCGATAACAACCTCACTCAACATTGCACCGAGGAGACACATTACAAAGGAGCCACACTGGACGCCATCATTGCACAAAAGAATTCAATCACGATCAACCACATACTCCCTGTTGGCTGGTCAGATCACCATATGACCCTATTTCACATTAATCACCCCATCATCCCGCTTAAACCTCCCCAAGACCCACCCAAATGGTCAAGAAACCTCTCCCAAGTCCCCATAGACATTCTAGAAGGGCAGCTAAGTTCACTTCTTCTAGACAACTCCCCACACCTTTCGACCAACGAACTCATTGACCACTACAACTCTGAGCTAGTCTCCATTCTCGATAATCTAGCCTCTCCAAAGCTCAAAAGAAGCCGCGCCACCCCATCTAGAACGTGGTTCAATGCGGACCTCAACGCAGAAAGAAGAACATTGAGAGCCAAAGAAAGAAAGTGGAGAAACAACCCAACAGCCATCCTTCGCCTACAACTAAAAACAGCCCGCAAGAAGTATAACAACGATATCAAAAACAAGAAATCCAGCTTCTTCCGAGAGGCTCTAGCCAACTCCAAAAACAGACCTAAGGAGCTCTTCAACATAATCAGACATCAAACATCCAAGCCTCTGCCCTCACCCTTGCAAGCGTCCAAAGAACTTTGCGACAACTTCGCCAGCTTCTTCAACGACAAGGTCCTAAAAATTGAACTATCTCTAGACATCAGTAACGCGGCCATCCCTCAGACCCTCCTCTCTGGCCCCTCCCCCCCGTGGCTAAGCTTTCACCACGTGCAGGAAACTGAGATAATCTCGCTGATCTCGACCTCCAAACCATCAGCTCACATCTCAGACCCATTCCTCCCTCACTAGTCAAAAAAATGAAGCTCACTTTAGCACCTATCTGGGGCAAAATCATAAACAGCTCCCTACAAAGCGGAGTGGTCCCTGACTGTCTAAAAATGGGACAAGTCACTCCTTTGCTGAAAAAACCCGGTCTTGACTCTGCAGACTTGAACAATTTCAGACCGATATCTAACCTCCCTCTACTCGCCAAAACACTGGAACGCTGTGTTCTCCTGCAACTGACTCATCATCTGGATAACATCAATCTCCTCGATCCCCTCCAATCTGGCTTCAGACAAGGCCGCAGCACAGAAACCGCGATGCTGAACATCATAGATGACATTCACGGTTCTCTTGACGCTGACAAGTGCTGCCTTCTCATACTCCTTGATCTATCCGCAGCTTTCGACACGGTAGACCATAAGCTCCTCATCAAAACTCTGCAAGCAAGAGCTGGCCTCGGTGAAGTAGTTCTTGATTGGTTTTCTTCCTTTCTCCACAACCGTTCGCAAATAATAAAACTGAAGAACTTCACCTTCGAAACGCAGCAAGTCAACAAGGGTGTCCCCCAACGATCAGTACTTTCACCTCAGCTCTTCAACATCTATATGGAACCGCTCGCCAAACTACTCAGGAATGCCAATATCCTCTTCCACCTCTACGCGGATGACATGCAGATTTACCTGGAAACCTCTTCACTTAATGACATCCACAGACTAAATGCTGTCTTAAAAGATGTTCAAGACTGGCTGACAAAAAACCATCTGAAACTCAATCCCGACAAGACCGAAACTCTTCTCATCTCAAACAAAGAAGACAATCCCCAAATCACTGAATGGCTGAAGTCGATCGATGCTCTTAAAGGTTCTCTCACGCCAACTGATTCCGTCAAATCTCTGGGTTTCACCCTTGACCCCAAATTAACCTTGACAAACCACATTAGGAACTCGGCAAAAAGTGCTTTCTTCAACCTCAGACTGCTGAACAAAATAAAACCTTTCATTCCAAACAAAGACCTTAAACTAGCCACTCAATCTCTAGTTCTATCTAGACTGGACTATGGGAACTCAATCCTTACAGGTATACCCAAATCACACTTGGCTCCATTAAAAACAACACTACATGCGGCAGCAAGAATGATCACAGGATGCAAAAAATTTGACCACATCTCCCCAGCACTCAAAGAACTTGAATGGCTCCCGATGGAAATGCGTAGCTCCTTCAGAACGGCCTGCCTAACACACAAGGCCCTCCACACCGGTAAACCAGAATACTTGGCAAACAAGCTCACAAAAGCAGGCCAAAGTAGATATTTGAGAAGCTCCAACTCCCTGTTGCTCATCCCACCAAAAACCAGAAAGAAGAAAACTGCAGACTGCTCCTTCACTGGAAATGCCCCCAAAATATGGAACTCTATCCCCCCTCATATCAGAACTCTACCTTCCTATACGGACTTCAAGATCCAACTTAAATCCTTGTTCCTCACCCGTTCCCTAGGTCCTAGATAACTAGGATCTCCCTCTGAACTATGTGTTATCTCTGTATCCTTCTACCAAAAGTCCTACTGTTATGAACTTCTCCTCCCCCAATATTGTCTTTGAGGACTGCCTTTATTTGTTACGTATCTTTTTGCTCACCATGCCTTTCCTTTTACTGTAAAGCGCTCTGCTACCTTCGGGTCTTGTTAGCGCTATAGAAAACTTCTAAATAAATAAATAAAATATATATTTATCTCTGCTAGGAAGAAGAGAACTCACTAAATATGCCTTGCAAGGACATTTATTAATAAATAAAATGCCCACAACAAGGTATGTTCAAAGGTTTTACATAGCTTTGTATGTCTGAGACAAGATGAAGGGGAGAATTTACTAATTTACAAAATATCATATCCGTTATTTTCATTAATTTTATCTTAATTTAATTTGCCACTTGTAGTGCATAGTAGTGGTTGTATTATTATGCTGAGTTTTCTAATCTACTTATTTTACAATATGTTAGGAATAGGATATAATAAAATCTCAATATCAAAAGATTCTATTGTGTGTTTATTGACTAGGGAGTCAGAAATGGGGCTACGTTTTCCGGCAAGAGAAATCTGGCCGTTCTGATGTCCACTCGGTGCATTTGTTCCAAAGTGTAAACCAACAGGAGGGATGTCTCAGACATGTGCTTAGTTCATAGGGTGTGCAGTCTAAATATCGAGTTGTTATTTTCGACTGGACATAATATCGACTCCAGAATATCGAGATGGCATTAATGTCGAGGTAAGTAATATCGATGTATTTTTTATCGATTTTCATGTATGTTAAAAAATATCGATTGAAAAAATATCGAGTAAGTAATATCGATAGTAAAAAATATCGTTTTTTCTAGTAGTTTAAAAATATCGAAAGTCAAAATATCGGTTTTAAGAATATCGAAAGTTGTGTTATCGACAGTCATGATTAAATATATGTTATTTTTTTATTTATTTATATTGAAAATAAATTTATAAAAATTTATTAAATATTAAAATTAATTCAAATAGTATAATAATTTCTAGGAGCGGGTAGTGGGTTTTTAGGGGAATAGGGTGGGAAGTAATTTAATTATAATTAATTAAATATGTACATTTATTAATTGGTAGTAATATTTAATTAATTGTTAATTAAATAATATTTTTTATTTATATAAAATGTAATTGCTAATTAATTTAATTTAATTGATTAATTGCTAATTATGCTAATTTAAATAATTTATGTCATGTAGCGGGTTGTGGGTTTTTAGGGGAATAGGGTGGGAAGTAATTTAATTATAATTAATTAAATACGTAAATTTATTAATTGGTAGTAATATTTAAATAATTGTTAATTAAATAATAGTTTTCAAATATATAACATTTAATTGGTAATGAATTTAATTTAATTGATTAATTGCTAATTAAGCTAATTTAAATAATTTATGTCATGTAGCGGGTTGTGGGTTTATAGGGAAATAGGGTGGGAAGTAATTTAATTATAATTAATTAAATATGTAAATTTATTAATTGGTAGTAATATTTAAATAATTGTTAATTAAATAATAGTTTTCAAATATATAAAATGTAATTGGTAATTAATTTGATTTAATTGATTAATTGCTAATTATGCTAATTTAAATCATTTATGTCATGTAGCGGGTTGTGGGTTTATAGGGGAATAGGGTGGGAAGTAATTTAATTATAATTAATAAAATATGTAAATTTATGATTTGGTAGTAAGATTTATTTAATTGTTAATTAAATAATATTTTTTAATTATATACAATTTATTTTGTAAATAATTTAATTAAATTGATTAATTGGTAATTATGTTAATTTAAATAATTTATGTCATGTAGCGGGTTGTGGGTTTATAGGGGAATAGGGTGGGAAGTAATTTAATTATAATTCATTAAATATGTAAATTTATTAATTGTTAGTAATATTGAATTAA
This sequence comes from Lissotriton helveticus, assembly GCF_964261635.1. Classification (NCBI taxonomy): domain Eukaryota; kingdom Metazoa; phylum Chordata; class Amphibia; order Caudata; family Salamandridae; genus Lissotriton; species Lissotriton helveticus. The sequence continues at coordinate 1,778,025,655 of NC_136059.1, read as the reverse complement.
TTGTTAATTAAAAAATATTTGCTGATTATTTAAAATTTCATTGGTAATTAATTTAATTTAATTGATGACTTGCTAATTATGTTAAATTACATTTTTTATTTCCTGTAGCGGGTTGTGTGTTTATAGGGGAATAGAGTGGGAAGTAATTTAATAATAAAGAAGGAAATAATAATATTTATTAAAGGTATACAACGTTTACCACGCAACTTTTACAACGCACTACCATTACAACGAAACTTTTACAACGCAAATACCATTATAACGCATGTATTTACAACGAATGATTTTACTACGCAGGTACTTTTACAACGCATACCATTACAACATAAGTATTTGTAAGTATATAATTATATTTAAAATGTTATAGGTTTGGGTTTTTTGGGTAAAGGGGTATTTTTAGGGTTCAGGGTCAGTTTTGGGTTTTTGGGTAAAGGGGTATTTTTAGGGTTCAGGGTCAGTTTTGGGTTTTTGGGTAAAGGGGTATTTTTAGGGTTCAGGGTCAGTTTTCAGTTTTTGGGTAAAGGGGTATTTTTAGGGTTCAGGGTCAGTTTTCAGTTTTTGGGTAAAGGGGTATTTTTAGGGTTCAGGGTCAGTTTTCAGTTTTTGGGTAATGGGGTATTTTTAGGGTTCAGGGTCAGTTTTCAGTTTTTGGGTAAAGGGGTATTTTTAGGGTTCAGGGTCAGTTTTCAGTTTTTGGGTAAAGGGGTATTTTTAGGGTTCCGGGTCAGTTTTCAGTTTTTGGGTAAAGGGGTATTTTTAGGGTTCAGGGTCAGTTTTCAGTTTTTGGGTAAACTGGTATTTTTAGGGTTCAGGGTCAGTTTTCAGTTTTTGGGTAATGGGGTATTTTTAGGGTTCAGGGTCAGTTTTCAGTTTTTGGATAAAGGGGTATTTTTAGGGTTCAGGGTCAGTATTCAGTTTTTGGGTAAAGGGGTATTTTTAGGGTTCAGGTTCAGTTTTCAGTTTTTGGGTAAAGAGGTATTTTTAGGGTTCAGGGTAAGTTTTCAGTTTTTGGGTAAAGGGGTATTTTTAGGGTTCAGGGTCAGTTTGGGGTTTTTGGGTACAGGGGTACAGGGTAAAAATTACGTTTATACTTGGTGGAGTTGGAATAGTAATTTGTATGGGTTCAGTGTCCAGCACCTTCCCTGATGTTATGCTTGGTGGAGTGGGTATAGTAATTAGTATGGGTTCAGTGTCCAGCACCTTCCATGAGTTTACAATTGGTGAAGTGGGAATTGTAATTTGTATGGTTTTAATGTGTAGTATGGTTTTGTGAGTTTATAATTGGTGCAGTGGAAATAAGAAAACATTTTTAATACAAATATTTATTATTGGTAGGATACTATAATAAAGTTTTAAAATTACATAGAATTTTTTTTTATTAATTATAATTATTGTTATTGTAGTAGTTAAAAGATAAATACATTTTTAAATGTATTACAATTTAAAATGCATTTTTAAATAGAATATTTCATATGTAATTAATATTCATATAGAATACTAAAGAAGGAAACATACACAGGGTTAAATGGAATAAATGAAAAACAGTTTATTAACATATAAAAAATAAATTGTAAGTAGAGATGTATTTTTTATTTCTATTGAAAATTGTAAGTAAACAGTTTTTATTATCCAACAAAATATATGAAGTGCATATATATGTTTTTAACAAATAAATGATATTTAAATAATTATATGTTTATTCACATATATTGTAATTTAATTAGTTAAAGAAACAAATTGGTAATATGTACTTTTCATTTAATAACAATTATTTTATTCACATAGACGTTGAATATATTGTCATAGATAAATATGTATATTTGTTTTATAACAGTAACATTTTTGTTTTTTACAAAGTAATCATATTTTTTTTACAAATTAATATTATGAATATTTAACATATTTATAATATTAATTTTTACATAGATAAACACACAAATACATTTTTATATACATACATAATGTTTAAACTAATATGAGCTATTTTTATAAACAAATTATTTGTAACAAAGTTATATATTCACATTTGTTTAACATATAGATCATTTTCAAAATGTATATATAAATAATAAAATATTATTTAAAGTAACAGATAACAGTTGAATAATTATTTGAAAGTAATGAATATTTAAGAAATAATTTTCTACAATTTAAATAATTATTTACACTTAATATAATACTCAGTGTATTTTTTTAAAGTGTTGGAATATAGAAATTAAAGAAGTTTTTGCTGTATACAGGGACTACTTTTTAACCGCGTAATGTTATTTAGGCTTATTTGGTGCTTCAACAGATCGCGGTTGGATGCTGCTTCGCGTTAGAGAGGGTAAGTTTGTTTTATTGTATTTTAAAAGTTAATGAAGTTAGTGTTAGTGTATGTGTGGTGTGTTTAAGTTTATGTACATAGGGTTATTAAGAGAAGATTGTGTTTTCGGTGTTAGGTAGAGTGTACGATATTTCATTTTTACCGCGTTTTAGTTGTAGGTGTGTGACGTGAGCTAATATGTTTAAATGTTACAAAGATAATATGTTTGGTGTATAAATATGTCTTTTTATATATGTATGGGTGTTTTTGTGTGGGTGGGTATGTATTTTATTTTTTCCAGGTTATCGTCGCGTTTTACTGTTTTTGAGGAGGTCCTTCTTTTTCGATCAGAGTTGTGTGACGAGTATTATATACTCTTATTTTTGCACACAAATATTTTGGTTTTCACGTTTTCCAGGAGCGTTTTTTTAAAAAAATTACTATTTTTGGGTTTTCAATGGTATATCGTGTGTATTACATTGGAGAGGAGTCGCTATGGATTTGCTTGTATTTTTGCTTTTTTTTTTTGGGCTTCCATGGATTGTATGGGTTTTTGCTATGGTGTCGTATGGATTGCTTGGAATTGGATTACGTTTGAAGGTGCAACAGAAAGGTCAGTATTTACAAAACTTTTTATGGGTGGGGAAACTGTTTTAATTTTTGCTTTAGTTACGTTGTATGTAACATTTTGTAAATACATTATCTAAATACATTTTATATATGTTAATATTATGTATTTGATAATTTAATTGCAAATTGTTACATGTAAAAATTAAGGAATTAAAAAAAAAATGCTTAATGTAACGTGTATAGTTATGTTATGTTTTAAAGAATAGTTTTTGCAATCATTGATAAATAGTCTAGTCCTTTGCTAGTTGGATAGAGGGTAACTTGACTTTGGAGTGTGTTATACATTTTTTTCCTTTCTTTGGTGAGTTTAGGTCCGATCAAAGTTACTGATTGCTCCATTCGGAGCTCCTGGTAACTCTGTTCTTTTTGTAAGGATTGTATTAATTTGTGAAGGGTAGGTGTTCCTCGGCCTGTATTTGCTTGGAAGGCATTGTGCCATCCTTCAACTGCATTGTTTGTTTTTGCTTCCTTATTTAGTGTGCTAAGGTAGACATTCCACCAAGCTATTTGGTATTTGGGTTGTCTTCTATGGCCTGATCTGTGTAGCCTTCCTACCCATGTGTCTTCGAAGTAGTCAAGCATAGGGCTTAGTCTTTCTTCGTTTCTTTTATAGTAGGGGCTGTCTATTAACAAGTTATAGTGCTCAGTTACATCTGTCAGTGGAACATAGGCTAGGGCGATGAGTTTTTTTTTTTGATAAGCAAAAGTGCTATCAGTGCCGTATTGGATACTCAAGGTAGATTGTTGTAGATGTCGCCAGATACATTGGTTAAAATGGTAATAGCAACCTTGTATTGCTGTGTGTGGGTATGTTTTAAGGATGCTGTTTATCATTGCTTTTTCAAAGTCAATGATAATTTTTTGTGGAAAATAGTTGTTAGTATGTTGCTTGACTTCAGTTAGTATTTCTTGATAGGTAGCTTGCTGTTTGTTTGGTAGAAGGGCATAAAGGAATGGAATATTAGCATTTTGGAAATGACCATGGATAGTGTATAATTGATAAAAAGGTTTGGGGCATACAGAAAAAGTACCGTCCATCATCCAAGTTTGGCATTGGGTAAGTTTAGTCATGTTGTTTGCTGTGGCAAACAGTATAATTCTTTTATCTTTACATTTGTTGTCATAGAGTATAAAATCATCTTTATTGTGAGTTACAGAGAGTTCAGGGGGAATTTGCACTTCTTCAAAAGTTTTTGGTGTGGGAGGAGTAGTGCATGTTGCTCTTTTTTGTCTAGCTATAGTTTTTTTAGGGATTCGATAGATGGTAATTGGCTAGAAGCATGTTGGGGAAGTACACTTAAATGGTGTTTCAGAATAGCAGTTGTTGGTTGATCAGTACTAGTACTAGCTTCTTTAAGGGAATCTAGCATTTGTCTAATCTCTATTTCTGTTACATTGGGTGGGTGATTATGTTCCTTAGTATAAGTAACAGTAGTTTCCTGAGTTATAGCTCTACCATAACATTTGTTGGCATAATATTTCGTACACTTCCAAAAAACTTTCAAAACTTTTTGTTTCTCTTGAGTGTAGACATATGCCATATAACAAAGAAGCATTTTCCCTTTTTGTGAATAAATGAATTTAGCTCCTTCAGTCATACTTGTATTGTAGTGCTAGGAGGTAATTAAAAGAGAATGTCATTACATTTTTTGATAAAATAATGTTGTATTCTAATAATACAGTTTAATACATTTCTGATTTACCTGTAAATCTTTTTATGATTTCAAGTAGTTCTTTTCAGGTGTTGATGTTATTTTCTGTGTATATATTTTTGTACCTGTGGAAGTTGAGAAAATGTGTACAAATATTTTATAACTATTTATGATATTTTGGTAGAGGTTTTTAGCTAGTTTCTATTTAGTTACCTATCTATTAAATGTCGAAGTTACATTTAAATTATATACTTACTTATTTATATTTAACTTTTGATGTCCAGGTGTTGTCTAGGTCTTCTGTATTTTCTTTTTGTCTGTAGGATAAATAGTAAAAATAAAACATATATTTTAGGTATTTGGCTTTTAAACATAGGTGTGAGGTTTGAGAGTTACATTTTCGATGGAAAATAATGTAGTAGTACTTACTTTATATAGGTGTAGCTGTCTTTATGTTGAAGTCAATACGTTTTCTTTCAGAAATCCTGCAGAGTTTCGTCTTCCTTTAGTTAGGAGATTTAGGCTGCATTTTTAGTTTGCTGTAATCTTGTTTATATAGTATTAGTCTAATAGTTTCTGAAGTAGGATTGGTTGTTTAAATTGATAGTCTGTTTTAATTCGTGGATTTGAATTTTGTAACCTGTTATGCTAATTGCTTTCCTTATATGGGTGACGCCAATTAACGTTTATTTAATGTGTAAGGCCTTATTTTGTATAGGTAATGTTATCTTTATATTTTTAAAGTGGAGGAATATATATAATTTGCTGTAAGAAATGTTTAGTTGTTCGAAACATTGTTTATGTATTATAAAATGTATGTTTGTATTTATTTTGTGTTATAAATGTTAGGAAAATATATAGTATGTTTTATAGCTTTTTAGAAACAATTAGTGAATAAATATGAATAGTATGACTACATTTTAAGATAATACAGTGATTTATTCAAGGATGTAGTAATTTCGATATTTTAAAAAAACGATACATTTGCTATCTATATTTTTGTATTCGATATTTTGTCAGTTTTTCATTTAAAGATGTGATAATCGATGTTTTAGAAATCGATAATGTTGTTAGTCGATATTGTTGTAGTCGTTGTTTTTTTTAGTCGATAATGTGGTTTCGATATTTTTGTGTTTGGTTGTTTAAGTATAGGCAATCGATAATTTTGTAGTCGATAATTTTTCATCGATATTTTGTACAGTCGATATTCGGTCTGTCGAGGTTATGTCAGTGATCCGTTCATAGATAGGTGTCATTCACTTACTACTTACTGAATCCTATGACATTGTATGGGTTGTAAACCCTGCCAACTGCATAGTACCTTATGAAACCTTTACATTTTTTAATTACGTCAGATTAATTTGTAGCCATGCATTCTAATTCACCTAAAACGTGATGCTGTAAGAATTCTTATCACTGTTTTACTGACCTCTTTGACTGGCTAAATTAAAGTAATCCTGCTCTTGTGTGGTCATTCAAAGCTGCCAAATGTCCCCATAGCAAATGTTTCACTTGAATTCATTCCTGACATTTTAACAGATATTGCATTGTATTCCGTGACTTGAAAATTTGTTGTGAAAATTGTAAATATGGGTTCAAAAACCCAGCAGTTAAATGCTGTTGAGTTCACAGCCAGAATTAGATTATGGTGTCACACATAACATTAGGACACCTTGCAGCTATGAATTATGTTGGTATGTGACTTTCTGTCTTGTTTTTACCGATTCCCAAGTGCATGAGGACAGCACTCTTTTCAGAGGTACCTGTCACTACATTTTGCACTGAATGTTTACAGTCTGGGTGTATGGCAGTTGACTGGCTATCAATACTGACTTGGAAAGGGGAGCTGATGTAGCAAAGGGCTTTAACCGTTCTGTGGGTAAATGTGATAGTACATATTGGCCAGGATTCTTATGAGCCAGCCATCTCACCAAACAGTGAACTAATTAAACACTGACAAAAGATGAATTATTATCATAACATTCCCAGGTTCTCTACAGTGTATATAATAATCTGATCTTATCTAATGTTTCTACATGCTGCACCTTCAGAACAAGAACACAAAACTGGAGAAAACAAAAGGAAGAAGAAGAAACAAGCGAGCTGATATATCAAAGAGTTTTAACAATTCTGGGTCTGTGGGTAAATTTAATTGTACATATTGGCCTAGAATCTTATGAGCCAGCCATCTCACCAATCAGTAAGAGAATTAAACACTGCCAAATGATCAAATATGATTTTAATAAACCCTGATTCCAAGCAGTGTATACATTAATTTGATCAAACTAAAATATAACTCTAAACCCTCCATCTTTAAACCAAGTGCAAAAAATTGGAGTAAACAAAAAGAAGAAAAAACAATATTTTAGTGACATCCCTGAATAGCGAAATTCATGCAGAATATTTGAAGACCACTCTTTCTTGACGCTGCCTTTATAATATAAAACATTGTGAATGGCTCCTTCAGGAAGAACTAAAAATGACTCATTCTCTCTCACTTTACTTTCTTTGAATTGCATTTTAGTTTTATTTGTGCAGGTCTTTGTTACCAGTTTGCATGGTTACTCTGATGAGGGCTTTTCCCCTTTTCAGTTGTGTGTTATCAGTTATTATAGGTTTAAAACTTAAACAGGAGAACCTATGTCTGGGCCATGCCTAACTGTACGAACTTTGTGAATGGTTACAACAAAACATTTGATTTGTCTTCAGTCAATTAGAAGTTGACATTCACACATGAATTGTCTTCAGACGTTTGAAGAAAAAAAAGGAAAACTGAGTATAAAGAGCAGTTGAAATGTAACATAGAGAGAAGAGAACTGCCTAAATAGTTCAGCCAGACTGGTGCTTTTCTGTCAGAGTTGGACTGAATCTCCTAAGGTTGGTCCCTTTCTGTGGCTTCATAAACAAGTTTAAAACAAATGTACACATGTATTTTCTTTGTATACATAATTCATCTTGGCTCCACCATTCATAATAAAAACAAATTAGCAGCCGTACAACTTTTTCCTTAGTGATATCCTCCCTGTTAGTAATGACGACGTATTAAATGAAAGAAACATAAAGGCATAACTTTTGCCTTGCTTTTAATTTAATTGTATTGATTTTCATATGAATATTAGAATGTTGCACACTGAGGGAATATATTTCAAGGAGGATGAATGCAATGTAGCACATAGGAGAAAAATTACAATGAAAAATGAATCCGTTCGAAGCTATTACTGAAAATCTATCTGTCTTTTTGAATGCCCTAATCTTGTTTCTTCAGTTTTAACATGTCTATTAAAATTGCTTCCTCTTCGTTAATGCACCCAATGAGCACTTTTCACTGGTTCAGTAATTTTTGTATTTCTTCAATTAATCATCTATACTAGGAACGTATATGTTTCCATGGTTCCTGAAACTCTCAGCATGTCTTGTCTAAAAGCCATTACACACACAGCATGCCAAGAGAAGCCGGGCCTGTCAGTGTGCTGAGACCGGTGACCAGCAGCAGCCAAGTACATCCAAAAAGCAGAATTTGGATGTCATTGTTCAAATGCTTCAGTCCATAAGCAAGTCCCTATGAAGGTAAGGCATACAGGGGCATATTATCAAGAAACAGCGTTAACATTATCGCCGCTTTAGCGGCAGAAAACTGAAGCTAAAGTGGCAATAATGAGCTCGGTAATACGCCCTTGTGTATTCCCATAGAAGCCCATGTTCTGGTGTGAACATGGGCTTCTATGGGAATTCTCTACGGCGTATTATCGATCCCATTATCGCAGCTTCAGTGGCAGTTTTCTGCTGCTAAAGCGGCGATAATGTTAACGCTGTGCTTGATAATTTGCGCCAATTAATGTGGGGTATCTTGGTAGAGAGATCAGAAAACATTAAAAATGGCTTTCTTTGCAGACATGGAATGTACCCTTCAAAGAAGCTATCAGGACAAACTTATTGCTTCGCATAGTTATAAGGATCCTTTAGACAATCGGCCTTGAGTGCAGTTTGGGGAATCCTCTCTAAAATGCTACAGAGCAGCAGATGATCACATGTAATAATCCTAAAATAGGTAAAACTTCAATACATCAATTAAATATGTGTTACAGCCAAGAATTCTGATGACGGCTTTCAACACGGACCCGATGTGCAGGGTGCAGGTTGAGTTAGTGTAAGAAAAAAAACACCTTTTAACTCCTGCATCACAAATATTATACATGGGTTTTAGATGCCGTTTGGTGTCACTCTGATATCACTAAGGCAGAACAATGCTTAATTTACACAGTTAGTGAGCTTTGTTCTTAACATGGTAATCCATGTTTAAAAAACCTGAAATCCACTTGAGCAACAACACAACTTTAATCAAGGTTAATAAATAAAACCCCTTGAATTTTTCATTTATGATTAGCTCCCTAAACCATGGCTCTCATATCTGTTATGAAACCATAACTCACACAGCAAATGCAATGCTCGTTATCTCATTCTCGATGTAACAGGTGACTGCGGAAATAATTGAAGTTATTTGCTCAATAAGATGACACATTACTTCGTCATTAACGTTTTGAATGACACAACTATGGATACAGTGTGATCTCTTTTCATATGTGCTTAAGTGTACAGATATGGGGCCATATTATCAAGAACACGCGATAAATATCGCGAATCGTGCTTAGCGCGTTTTCCATTATCACCATCTATCCCTGAATTACATCACTGTGTTAGCGGCGTATTAGCAACGCTTTCCTAACTGGCGAAGTACAATCCAGCGATAGACTGTGATAATGATCATTAGCGTGTGAAATCCAGCGATGATTTCACAGTGCTAATGAAAAGCTTGGTAATAGGGGAGTGTGTACTTAACCATACAATCCACCTCTAATAGGCAATAATCCTACGTTTTTTATGAGGTCATAAGCTTTTGAACTCCTGCTGAGCAAGGCCAGTTCCTACTCCCAAGCCACTGTGAGTGGCAAAACTCCATTGCCCATGATATTTGGCCATGCAAAGCAAGGGTTGGCCACCTGCCCTGGCACTCAGACACTACTGTCCTAAGCCTCTACAGACTGGAAACAACCTATGGCTTAATATTTGGCCAGTCCCTGCACCCAACTTCAATGTTTACCACATCCAGTTGTATACAGTTATTTGTTGTATACAAAGGGCACAGAGGTTTTTGTCAAACAGAATAATTCATGATTTGAAGACCCTCAGTGGAAATATCAATGGGGTTAAGTGAAGGTCCAGGGTACATCAATACGGTTCAGAATCTGGGAACCATGTGGCAAAGGTTAGTTTTAGTAAAATTATTGCAATGGTTTTGTGGTCCCTTTGGTTTGTTGTGTATCACCACACATGAGCCCTGGAGCCACAGTATGTTCACCCGCACCCTTATGTACTCTTTCTTGTCATTTTTCTGTGAATCTGTAATGGACTACATGACAAAAACTCTCTCATTAAATGGGAAACCATTGTTTTTTCAAGAAAACTAAAATAACTGTTAAATGTTGCTGCTATTGATGAATAAATGGAATTAAACCAATCTTGCCATAAAACTAGAATGTACGCCTTTTAAGAAACATGTTGTAAAAAGGGGTCAGAATGCCGTGTGGCCAACCCCACTCTCTATGCCCTTTGGCCATGCTCAGCAGAGGTTTGTCACCTGTAGCGGATTGGGTACAGAGATAGGCTTTAGGTTAGGCACTTTAACCAACCCTTTGCATTCAGGCCATGTTCACTTAAAGTCTGGGCTACCATGAATGGTAGGGTCTGGAGCTTGGCCAGACTTCAGCCTTGCAACCACCTCCTCCTTCTCTTAGCTAAAGGCTGCGCAGTGGCGGTTGGTCACCTACATAGGGTTGGACCCAAGCCACTCTGCCAATTTCTAGCTGTGCACAGCCTTTACCTATAGGCCTGACCCTGCACCCAGCCCACACTGGGCATGGCTGAAGGCTATTTGTAGTGGGTTTTGGCCCTGGAGGGTTAGGTTCCTGGCTTGGCTGCAAGCAAACGTCTGCAGTTATTCCCCCATTGCATACAGCTGAACGCAGTGCAAAGCAGTGGTTGCTCAACTGCAGAATGCTATGCCCTTAGCCAAACTCTCTTGTACATTGTCACAAGGGGTGACTTTCACAGAAGAGATATATTTTTTAAATAGAAGCATTTTTGTTTCCATTTCCATTACAAACAATACAACCATTTGCTTGGTCTGAACATTCAATCTGCACATGAGAGCCCACAAACCTCTCCTCCACCCCAAACCTCTCAAAAACTTCTATAGCTGTTGAGGCACTCTCTGTACCCCTGTTGGGTTAAAGATCCAGTCTCTGGTAAGACCATCATTTCCTCCAGTCCAAACCTCATATTTACAGGGAGACCTCCAGGCGGCATATCGAGTTTCTTTCATTTTGGCACACCTGTTAATGCCACGTATCCATGCTGTGATCAATGGAACTACAGGAGACAGCCACTGCTTAGCTATATCACATTTAGCCACCAACATGCCCAATCCCACCAGTATCCTGTTCCTTCAGGGACCTTCCAGATTCTCCATTATGCCCAACAATGCCGTTCGGGGTTGTACTTTAATATGCATCCCCACTACCTGGGTCAAAGAGGATATGACACTGTTCCAGTAGGCCTGAATGACTAGACACGATCATGCCACTTGGAAGAAGTCACCTCAGGTGTCACAACAACTACCACAGTCTAGCAAGGCGTGAGCTCCTGCCTTCCACACCTGGCAGTGCGTCACCACAGATTCCACAAGGACGGAGTGAATATCCAGGTTCGGGAAATACAGCGTTGTTCTAACATCAGGGAAATTAACTTTTGTAACATGTTACTTTGGAATGAACGAACATTATAACTGTGAAATGTGTATTGATGGAGATTAAGATAGTGCTTATTCAAATTTTACAAATGTACTGTTGCAATGCATTGTAGGTTTTAGAGTTTTTTTACATCCGTGTAGTAGTGTTTCATTAGAAATATGGTGGGAACATAATGAGAGCAGCACCAATCAGGGAATAGTTTGTTGGTAGGGTGAGGTTTAAAAGCATTAGAAACACTCAACAGTCACATGTGAAATTGGAGGAGTACGAAGTTTATTCTTCTTTAGCAGGTACGTGAATGTCCGTTAAGAAGAAAGAGATGCTCCTACATGGAATAATGGGGTTCTTGAAGGGACTCCTACGCCGTTTACAAGATAGGGAGGGAGGAATAGAATGAGGGGAAAGTGCGTTTTGCACACTTTGGAACACGTAGTTAGAGCCCTAAGTAAAGATTTGGGTGAACCGTGAAGGTAATGTAAGATTCAAGTGCAATGTGAACACCTGGCTAATTACGGTGGAGATTAGAGGTTATATTTTAATGTGGTCATAAATCGTGTGGGGTACCGTAGGGGGCGGGTTGATTCGTATTCTCTGTTTAGATCGAGTGCTATATTTAGTACAAATATTCCCTAGTAGCATAATGAAGGGTGCGCCCAGTGAACAGGTAGCTAATGTTTATTTAAATCATTCACTTGTTGTCAATCAGCAACTCGCAGATGATGAATTTTATTAAGACAATAGCGTTTATGTACATGGTATACTGTTTTACATTTTTTCCACCGATGTTATAATAGTGTGGAGTTCTGTAATAGTGACATGTGTTTATTGTTGTTACTTTATAGTGTCCCCTGACGAAGGGGCTTTCAGCCCCGAAATGCATTGGGTTTTAAATAAACACTGCGTGGAACGAACCTTTGCAACTGTCGTGTTTAAGCAAGAGGTCCGGATGGGCACAGTTTATGCATGAGAAGCTTGGAAAATTGGCAACTGATCCCATGTGTGGAGTACTGAATAAACTGGAGAGAACAAAAAGTTTAAAAAACAGAATTAAATACTGGTAGAAATGGTTACAGAGGATTACATGATGGACTAACTATTGAACAGCCACGAAGGCTTCTATTTGCTGTGCATTTGACTTGGGGCGAGAGGTCGCCTCATCCTACCCTATTGTCTAAATTAGAGGGCCACAGGGCAAGGCTCGATGTCAAGCTGCACGCATTCTTATCAATGATGGATAAATAAGGAATACTCCCTATTCATTCCTATGGGCCTTTTGGCCCATAGGAATGAATGGGGAGTATTCCTTATTTGCGATTAGCAATTTGCTACTCGCAAATAAGGAATGTGTAGGAATCGCTATTTATTTAGCAATTCCTACATGAATACCGTTTTGCGAGTCCTTAATAGCGATTCGCTATGATTCGCTATTAGGGGCTCGCAAAACGGCCCGTTGATGAATAAGGCTGTATATCTCTAATAAACTTGTTTTCCGCCACAACCAATGCTTTAGTGTTTTCCGCACCCCACAATTCTGAACCATATACTGCCTCTGCCAATGCTTTCCCTTCATAAACTGCCAAAGTAGGAGCTATGGGTCTACTTGTAGATAGTCGCTGATTCTTAGATATTACTCCTGATACCCTTTTGAGATTTAAAACCATTTTAGCGATATGGGAAGACCAACTCAAGTTGTTACTAAGTCTTACTCCGAGGTAATCAAATTCTTCTACCACCTCCAGTGGAGTGCCATTCAACGAGAGGTTTACCCTCCTATGTTTCTTTTTGGCGGTCAACACCATCAGCTTTGTTTTTGAGGTATTTACTGACAAACCCCTGTCTTTACAAAAAATGCAAAAACGATCAAGCAATTTTTGCAAGCCCATGGGGGATTTCGACATGAGAAGAGTGTCATCGGCAAAGAGGAGGGTAGGTGTTTTCGCTCCTGCAAGGACGGAGGCATCAGCAGGGTCCTCCCTCAAATGGTCCACCACCCCATTTATAAAAAGGGAGAACAAGGTTGGAGCCATCACACATCCCTGTCTCACTCCCCTATTAACCGGAATCTTCTCTGTCAGTTGGCCCTGGGTTCCCCAACGAATCCTAGCATAATTCCCCTCATGGAGTTTAATAATAAGTTGTAAGAGGTAACTAGGAAAACCCATATCAGATAAAACCGACCAGAGCTTGGCCCGTGGGATGACGTCAAAAGCTGTCTTCAAGTCTATGAAAGCCAGGTATAGACTGCCCTTGGCAATTAGCACTGACTTCCAACAGACTGCACAAAATCGAAAGACCTGGTCTATTGCACCTACATTACATCTAAACCCTGCCTGAAAATGGGACAAAATGCCTTTATCCACAAGCCAAGATTCTGTTCGGTTTATGATGACCCTGCCAACCACCTTCTGGATAATGTCTATCAGACTTATCGGTCTGTAATTGGCAGGGTCATCCCTTTCACCCTTTTTATATATGGTTATAACCTCGGCGCCTTTCCAGGAATCTGGAACAGGGTAACCAGACTGTATCAAATTCATCAGACATGTTATATACTTTGCCCAAACTTTAGGATCGTACTTTAACATATCCCCTGGAAGACCATCTTGACCAGGGGCCTTCCCGGGTAGTAATTTAGAGATAGCATCTTGGACTTCACGCTGGGAAAATAAATCTGTCTTGGGAATTGAATATTCACAAGACATGCTTTGGGGAATAGTGACTGGTAGTGATATCAAGCTTTCCAAGCTATCCTCACAGTATAGTTTTAAAAAATGGGAATACCATTGCTGTTCGGTTATGTGATTTAAAATGGGTCCTGCACCCCTTCTTTCTAGAGCGTTAATTAATTTCCAAACGATAACAGTGTTTTTCCCACAGGCTGCTGCCTTCAGCTGCTGCCAATGCTCTTCCTCCCAATCTCTCTTTGCTGTTTTTATACTATTTGAATAATCTTTCCTGGCCAGCCGGACAGCCACAGAATCCTTACTTTTTATTGCTTTTGTGATTGCTTTCCTTTTAATTCTACAGTTTATCGTGTACCACGGATTACTCTTAGAGTGGACACCGTTAGAACGAGATTTTGCCCTAGGCTTCTTACAAAAATGGGCTCCTAATTTAATTATTAAATTATTATAAGAGGCCAATAGACTGGGTTCAGCCAAATTGACAATCGATGAGGCTAAGGCTGTCAATCTGCTTGTTTCTTCTAGAACCAATTCTTTAATATTTTGGAGCTTCCCCTCATCACATTTGACCACATTCCATTTTAGCTTCCGGTTATCAGTTGTAGGGAAAACCTCTTTAGTAATCAGCTCCGTTTTCCCTCTAGTCTCGCGGCCTCTTACCCAATGATTTTGCATACATAAAGGGTTGTGGTCACTATAGGAAGACGGCCTGACCTCCATGTCAATTACGTCAGGCCAAGATTGTTCATCTAAGAGGATGTAGTCAATACGAGAGGGGCATCCCAGCCTATTAAAGGTCATGGCTCCCTCGCGATCTGACCTTGTACGGCCATTGAGAGCCCATAAATTGTGATCTAGCACCAGGGCATTCAGCTGAATAGCTCTTGATGACCATTTCTTAATGGGGGTAAGCATTAAGGGGGGTATGATCTGTCTACCATCCACTATATTAGACCCCAATACTTCTTCATCATCTAGAGGTTCAAAAGTGCAGTTAAAATCCCCCAACTAGAATTTTGGATCTGGTGGGGCGGTTTGATAGCCTCGCATCCAACAATTCTAATATTGGGGACGCGAGCCCACCCTGAAGGCCTCTAGCATAAATACAAAAAATTTCATAACTATAGCCCCCTGGATGATTTTTTAGAGTAATATGCAAGATGTCATTTGAAACATATTTGTTAGAAATAACAGTACAGTTCAAAGACACTTTTACCCAAATATGTAAGCCACCAGAAGGGCGCCCTTTCCCCATCAAAACTGCTGGAACATAAAAGGTTGAATAACCATTTATGTATTGTGGGGATAGGCATCAGGTTTCTTGAAACATGCATATATCAAAGGTGTTAATAAAATCATTCCAATCAGGGTTGGCCAAATTTTTCTTTAAACCTGCTATATTCCATGACAATATGTTAATAAAGGAGGAGGGTGCCGTAGATTCCATTGGTCCTATAGTAACTATGTCTAACGTATGCTTTCCGACTGGAACCCGGGATTCAGTACCATCTGTACCTTCGCTCGAGGAACCTGTAGTAACTACTCTTTCTACGGTCGATTTTACTTGATCCCCAGGCGGAACCTGCACCTCCCAACTTCCCGATCGCTCAATGGTCTGGGTAAGGAGTCAATCGACTTCCTCCAGACCATTGAAACGATTATAACACGGAATAGGATAATCAAGCTGGGGGCCCAACCATCCCTCTTTAAAACAATTGCCACCATTAAGGGGTCTACCTCCCCCCCTTCGGACTTCTTGCCAATCTCCATTTGCGTCCCCTCCCCAATTATGAGAACGTTGTTTCCCATGATTTTCAGGTCTCCTCCTACCACTATCTTGGATAGGAGCCCTCAACCAACTCCATCTATTATCACATTTCCCCGTGGGCATGTAGAAATATGACAAAGGTTTAACAGTGATCTCCGTGTCGTTATTACAGCGAGACCCAGAGCAAATAAACTCTACTAAACGTGGGTCTTCAAATGTAATCACAACACAGTCTCCCTGGAGATGTTTCTTTTTCTCTCCTACCCAGGGCGCTCTCTCCACCATAAGCATTTTTTTATTAACATTAGGAGGGGGAGGGAAATTCCTATCCAGCCAGTGGCAGACTTTATTTTTAAGAGCCCAAAACGGTTCGGAGGTGGCTGGTGTAAGCTCTGGAACACCCGTTAGTACTATCACGTACGGGCAGGCGTCCGATGGTAAACTAATATTCCGCCGTGCCCTTGGTGTCTCCGACTGGGGAGGTGGTGGGACAGCGGTTAAAACAGATGAACCTGCTTTTTCCAGAGGTTTTGTGGCGACTGTAGAAGCTGGCTTGGAGACCACTTTACTAACCTTTTGCACAGTTGATGCAGTGGGACATTTCTTGGTTAATTGGTTAGGTACTGGCAAAAGGTTCTTGGCTATAGGCAAAGGATTTTCTGATGGACCAGGATTATTCTTCTGGGTCACTTGAATAGATTTTTCCCCCTTGCGGTTTAGGTCCTTGCATATAATCTGAAGAGGGTGTTCTATACCCTGGAGTCTAGTCTCCAAGGGCAAAAGCAAGGACCTAATAAGTGCCGCTAGAGAGTCAAAAAATGGGGCATTCTCATCCTCTGCACCCTCTAAGGATTCATCAGAACTACCATTGTCAAGAATGCTAGCCAAACTTGTATCTGAGGCTGTTACATCTGGTATGCCTAGAGGCAAGGGGTGGGATTCACGCTGGGGCCTCACAGTGCCTTCTGGGGTTCCCATACTTGTCCCCCCCTCCTGTAAACCATTGCCCACACAAGCTGAATTCCCCATACAGGACAATATATTCTGGTTAGCTGAAGTAACACTAGACACCTCGGAGGGAGTTAATTTGGGGAAAGAAGTTATACCTTCCACAAGGGACCCTTCCGGTTGTGAATTAGCTATATGTATAATAGCAGAAGTAACTACTGGATTATTAGGAAGGGCGGGCACAATTGAAGGTACTAGCAGTGTGGGTACAGGGGATATATTTATACAATTAGAATGGGGCACAACTGATGTAGGGGACACTGTGGTAACTAACATTTGGGGCGAATCTGAATTGCTCTGATTTCTATTCGGGGTACATGCCAAGGCTATATTACCCAGTGACGATCTTTTGGCATGAAGCAAATCTTGAGAAACCCTCCGTTCCATCAAAACAATACCCTCATCAATTAGGGTGTTAGTGCGAAGAATAAAGTTATCCAGAGTACTGGTAAGTTTTTTTGTTTTATTCTTTGCCCCAGCCACCGCCTGACTTCCGGTTTTTCGCGATTACATAATATGAGGGGCCAACAAGTATCTAACAAGGGGCGCTCTAATCAGCAATAGAAGGGCAGACACGGAGGTAACAACCCCTGTAATAATAGATACTACAAAACAGCAACAGATACGCTTGGTGGTGCTAAAAAGTGAACATTTACATCCCATAAGTAGATACTCCACGTGAATAACAACAACAAATATAAAAGCATTAAAACCTGCAAGGGCATACGAGCCAGTCCAGTCCCTACGGTCCTCGGAGGGCCTCAGAGGGCCCGCCCTTTGCCCAGGCTTAGCCCCGGGCTCGGTCCCGCGCGGTCACCAATAAGTTTAAATAGGGGAGCTGGGGGCGGGAAGAGACACCAGGTGCGCTGTGATGTTAAAGCGCTAGGCACCCTGGGTCTCGCAGTCCCGGCCCCGGCAGTGTCAGCGGTGAGTCCCGAGGTCCTCGTTGATCAGGAGCAGGATACACACAGAGTCTTTAAAAGGCCTAAAACCCAAATGTTCAGCAAGGTATTTCATGTGAAGGGTAGCGAGCGGCTCCCGCGGAGCGGGGGCCGCGAGTCTTAAATAGCCGCGGGGAAGCTGGGGCGGGAAGAGACACCAGGTGCGCTGTGATGTTAAAGCGCTAGGCACCCTGGGTCTCGCAGTCCCGGCCCCGGCAGTGTCAGCGGTGAGTCCCGAGGTCCTCATTGATCAGGAGCAGGATACACACAGAGTCTTTAAAAGGCTTAAAACCCAAATGTTCAGCAAGGTATTCCACGTGAAGGGTAGCGAGCGGCACTTTTGATGCATAATCCATAAGTACTAAAACATACTTGCATCCAGACGGTAAAAATTCAGAAGGACCCATAATATCAATCTCCACCTTGACCCATGGACCAGACGGACATTCAACCCGAAGAAGAGGTGGCGTATCAACCTTTAAGGTTTTTCTGCTGGCTAGGCCAAAGGCCATCCTCTGAGAGGGTGAGAATCAGCATCAAGGTTTATTTGATGGTAGGCACTAGCTGGATCTAACCTTGAAAACACTTGAGCACCTTTATCACATGTGAAAAGATCATTGATTTTGGGCAAGGGATGAGAATCAATGCAAATTTCCTTGTTAAGTGACCTGAGGTCCACTCACATGCATAATTGCCCTTCCCTCTTATGTTCCTATGTGCCACAACCAAAGGGGATAACCACAGAGACAATTCTGTCAGTTCAATGATTCCCTTGTCACATAGACTCTTGAGTTCCTTATTGAGGTCAGCCCTTACACTAAAAGGAACATCTCGAAGTTTGTGCTTAACTGGGACCGCTCCATTTCTAATCTTGTGTTTGAACACAGAAATGTTCCCAAGCGTGTCACCAAAAACAAATGGAAATTCACTTTTCCATTTAGAGCCCTCTTCATCACAAGTAACTAACATGTCTTCCTCTTTGGTACCTGATCTGAGTATCAATTCAAAGAGCCCCTGGTAGAACCACCCCAGTATGTTCAGACCCTTGACAGCAACATAGATTTTACCTCTGATCCTTCTTCCTTTGAACATCATGAAGTCTTCGATGAAACCCAACAATTAAATTTTTTATCCCTCATGTGAGACAGGTGAATGATCAGGAGGAAATAATTCCCTGTCCCCCCATGTTTCAATGAATTGTTTCTGGGTAATCATTGTAATTCTGGCAACAGAATCTACCAAAAGATGAATAGTTTTATCACCAGCTAGTATCTCTACAATAAGATCAACACATGAAGAAGGATCACCAGTTACTGGTTCCCTTGTAGTATCATTAGAAAAAATATTTTCATCCATTACAACAGAAATGATCTCAGAATCTGAGTCGTCCTCAGATTCAGCAACACAAGCAATAGTCTTTTTTTTAAATTACCCTTTTAAGACAGACTCTGGCAAAATGGCCTATTTTTTTACAGTAGTTACAGGTTACATTAACGGCAATGCACATACTACCCTTGGAGGGTGGAGGATTACCACAACAAAGACAAACATTGCTAGGAATAATAAAATCAGATTCATGTTTGGTAGAGTTGGTAGGGTTTATTTCTGACTGTTTGCTGTCTAGGTTTGGTGACAGCGACAATAGCATTCACACTTTCAAGAGGTTTTTCGTCGAGTTCCTTTAAAGAAACTTGTGAAATCTCGATGCTCTTGGCTTCTTTAATAGTCTCATCAAGAGATGGAATACCCATTGTAAGAAACTTTTGTTTATTTGTTTGTCTTTGCATTGACAAACGAACTGATCTCTGATGAGCTGATCAGTGAAATTCTCAAATAGACAAACTGATGCTAGCCTCCCGAGAACTGATACATAAGCATCGATATATTCACAATCAAATTGTTTTCTCTTGAAAAACATATGCTACAGGACCATCAAGCTTGGCTGCTTATCAAATCCTAATTTGAGTTTCCTTACAGTTTGTTCATATTTATCAATGTTTTCACCAACAGCTAGAAGTAAGTCAGGTAAGTGTTTATATATTGACCTCCCTTCAAAACCGAAATAGTGTATCAATAAACACTTGCATCAAATCTATGTGCTCCAATGGCCCCTAAGTACATCTCAAATCATCAAACTGAACCTCCCATTTCACAGGTGCATCTAGGAAAGAAGGAGGAGGTGTGACGGCTTGTATTGTACACATGAGTAGACCGTTATGCAAACAGTGATGATATAACCCAAAAATACAATAAAAGAATCTGGCAGTAAAATAAAATGTAGCAGTAAACTATAAAACCATATCATGGATGAATTAAAATGGCAATGTTAATAAAGTTTGAATATGTAATCCTTGAAGATTGTGTGTGAGAATCACTGTGATCCACGAATACAAGGTCCTAGATGTAATCCTTGCAGATTGAACAGTGTGTGGATCACTGTGATCCACAAGTGGAGGCAAAACAGAGGAAAAGTAATAGAAAAGGTGTGTGAATCATCGACGTTGCAGGACTCACAAATGAACTGGATAATGAGATGCTCTAGTGCAAACTGCTGGAAGCACGCACACAAAGCGTGAACGTTGTCATGGAGATACTTGCGCATTAGAGGGTGTAGCGTGTGCGCCTGCTCTGTTGAGAGCCCCTAGATGCATGTGCACAATCCGTGAGCGTTTGGACACACACACACACCGTGTGAGCACCCAGCAGCCACAGGAGAACCAAAATATATTTTTTTTAAAACTACAATACCAGTCCACAGCTCAGGATGGCCAAGATCCAGGGAAACCAGAGCCAGTTAATAAAAGTTCAGTGCCCTCCAGCTCAGGAGAACCAAGATCCGATGAAACTCGAGACAGTGAACAAAAGTTTGGCGGCCTCCACCGGGACAACTGGGCGGTAGACTTTCCTTGGAACCGCAACCACAATCCACGATCCAGCAGAGGAAAGCGAGTCGCTGTAGTCAGCCTCCTTCCTCTCCCGGTGGGTAAACAGAGGCAGGAACGAAAGACGCAGTCCAAAAGCAACAGGACTCCAAGTGATGCAATCCAAGTAGGAAAATCAAGGTAAATCTTGAAAAGTGACCAGAATGTAGATTGAGTTTGAGTAAGTGTGACCTTGGTATAGATAGACAAGGTACGCTTGAAGATTCTCATTGTAGATGGCAAAGTGTTTGCTAGAAAAGGTTGAAGGAAGTTGACACATGGTGGGTTTCGCTGTGTAGATCAATGGTCGCCAACATTTACAGTGAAGGAGTCCAACACTGGTAAAATTGAAGCAGGATTTATTGAAGAACTACACAGCTGCAGGTCACACTTGCTGAGCCATCACATGAAAGACAGTTGCATATTTAACCTTTAAGCAAAAACATTCTTACTCTGCACCTGACACACTGACATCATAGTACAGCATCAGGCAAGATGGCAGCCATAGAAACAAGATGACAGCCATAGAATACAACAGAGGGGTAATTCTGGAGAACATTGAGAAACCTTGGGAGGATCATCATTTTAAAAAGGGCTATTATGTCCATAATATTAACAGGAGTTTGTCCCAACGAGACATGTCCTCTTGTGCCTTCTTCACCGTGCTAAGATGTAGATTCCAAGTAAGCTCCAGTTCTCAATAAACGTAAATGCCACGGTATAAAAAGCTTAATCAATGTATTGGGGCCTCAGGATTCCACAGCTTGCCCTGGCTGTTGCCCTGTATGGGAACCTGGATGGACTTGGCCCAGTTAACCCTCAACTCAGGAGCATCCCAAATATATGTAGGATGTGGATTAGGTGAGGCCCTTTGTCTCAGCAGAGTGGCTGAGGAATAGCATCACTGTCGGGCATCTGCAGGGCGGTGAATGCCAGAACATACATAAGTAGAGAAACAATCCATTTCTACGTACGAACAAACTGAGGCACAGGAGAGATCATTGGTTCGTTTGCAATTGCACAATCTTGAAAATACAATTCCCATGAAGCAATGGGTTCTTGTGTAGTTCCTATGTAACTCGCGTTGGTCTACAAGAGAAAACATATCACTCCAGCGAGTTTGCGTAATACTGAATAGCCCAGTTCCATGTTGAGAGCACCAAGAGTGTTCCCGCCCTCCAGAAGTCTGCTGCGAGTTGATATCCGTACAGGCGCTTGTTTCCTTGGTTTCTGCTCTCGCCGAGAGAGTAAAAGCGGCACGGAAGAGGACGGAAGTTCAAGTGCGTTTCCTTTGCCAAGGAGCAGCTTTTCTTCATAGAACAGTGCCCGGTCTTTTGGCTGCATTTGGAAAACAATCAGAGTGTTGCAGAAACAGACATTTTCTGAGGCTGCAAAAAATTCGGGAGATACCATGATTGCTGTGAGGTAACTCCATTTGTTACTTGACACCTGAAGAATCATGGTAGTAGTCTACTACTAGCTATTCTAAGGATATGGTGTGATACATTTAACCCAAATTCATTTTTACTTTTCATGTGACAACAACATGAGAATTAAGGACCTGCTCTTGTATTGAGAATACCACAAAGTCGGAAACTCATATTTTCTCTGGAAAAGTAATCCATGAAAGAGGCTTTCAAAAGATAAAACTTTATTGATACTATTGGTCAGAAGAACAATTTTCAGTTTTTTGTTATATTTGTTTTTTGAAGGCTTCTGAGTTCTTAGATTTCATACATTTTTTCCTCTGAGAGGGTATGTATGCCAGATACTTGGGTGTCTTATTTAAATAGTTGTTTTATTTTGAACCAAATGATTTGATGTCTCTCCATTTGCAGGTTATGCATGAATTGGAAAAAATCAGTTAACTTTTGGAGAGAAGTGAGACCTGAATGTATGGCATGAGGTAGCGAGACTTTATGAGAGTAGTTGTGTTCATGTTGGTAATTATTATTTTTTCTTCTCTTCATTTAGGTGGTATTAATTTTTTACCTGCTGACCCCTCCCTAACCCTTTCCCCCGCTTGATCACCCTAACACTCCATTTTTTGTCATTACGGAATTGAGGGTATTGAGTGGTGGACCTATTTCTGCATCTTTCAGGTCCTGTGGAGTAATTCTTCTGCGCCGTTCCGTGGAAGCCTGACAAGCATCTCATTTGCATAAAGTCCTATGCAGTCCTCCACCACCAAACCCCAATCAAACCCCCAAACCTGTGTGTCACAGCGGGCCCAAACTGCCATGGGCTCCATCCCAAGGGGCAAAAGGGACAGCTCTACCTAGTGCTCTGTCTGATGGTGAACCTAGAAGACAGAGCCACATTGACACACACCTGCGGGATAGCACATAACGATTTGACGTAAGTGTGCAACTTGGGCCCTTGCCCCATTTTGGTAACGGTTTCCTCTAGGAATGGCCATCTTAAGGTATCAAATGTATTTTACAAATCTATTAGTAAGAAGGCTGCCGCACACCCAAAGGATACAATGCTTTGTACTGTTGCGAAGGGATAAAACCGCATAAATCTGAGTGGACCCAGTACAGTAGCATCTGCAAGAGGCGGATGGCCAGGAGTTTTGTGTACAATTCAAAATCTGTGTTATTAAGGGATATGGGTCCATCGGAGGTACAGAGGGACTGCGGTCATCCCGGCTTAAGCAGGACCACCAGAATGGCTAAATCAATTTCAGGTGGAAATTACCTCAGGTGCTAGTTTCATTAAAAAAGTCCAGGAGGGGTTGGAGGATATAATTTCTCAACTTCCGGTAGTATTCTACCACCTAGCCATCCGGCAATGAGGTCTGCTAGAACATTCCCAACCTCCTCAAGTGTAAACGGCTGATCCAGTGTGGTCCTGCCTGTACTGTTCAGCCTGGGCAGCGGATGAATTATCCCCAAGGATCAGTGGTATCCTGTGGGATGCACCCGCTCTACATAGAGTGTAACGGAATATGTAGCAAAGATCACAGCAATACCCAAAGAGTCCTCCATTGCCTGACTTAACTGTCAGTTATGTGTGGTACCACACTAGATTCTACCTCCCTCGTGGCCAGCCAATGCAGGAGTTTGCTGGATTTAGCCCCCTATTCACACACCCAGCGAGCGGAAGTCATCCAGCATTTCAGGCTTCTTCCATACACAGCTGATGCAGAGTAGTCCTGTCAATGGACAGTTGGTTCAGCTTAGACACCAACCACCAGTCCAGGTCTGACTGATCTTGGTGCAAGGTCAATACCTCCGAGTCATGAAAACGTGCCTGTTTCTAATGATCCCTACCTCTGCAGAACGAGTGGGTGATTCCCATCAGCAAGGATTTACAAGCCCCCCCCCCCACAACACTCCAGCCGACTCTACCAAGCCTTTATTAAGAATACAGAACAGTTTAAGTCCCCAGTAGGTGGTTAGTGAACCGTTAGTCAATGAGGAGCCAGGCATTAGTTCTGCATCTGCTCACTCAGAATTATACCCAATATATGAGAAAGACTCTCTCGAGGAGTTGTTGAAATGTAAATCCAGCTCCCCTGAGGACCCCTGTCTACTCCAATTTCCCGGATTGGCTGCCCTCACCGTAAATCCTATTCTCAATGGGATTTGGAACACCTAATTGAAATCAGGTATCTTTCCTGCTATATGAAAGCAGGCATTCCTATTGCCACTGCTTAAGAAGCCCAATGCGGATCCCGGGGTTCTCAGCAATTTTCGGCTCATCTAAAATCTTGAAAAAGCTGGATTAATGCCAACTTTCATCCTTTGTTGAAGTCAGTGATTTGCTTTGTGGCAGGTTACAGAACAGAAACAGCTTTATTGGCAGTGTCTGAGACTGTCAGAGAAACTTTGGACTGTGGGATTCCACCTTAGTGGTAACATTAGACCTATCAGCAGCATTCAACATGGTGGCTCGTTCCACCTTGTTGAATCGACTTGGCTTTCCATGAGTCAATCTTTTTTGGAAGAGATCTCAATGGGTTTTACTTCACCCATTCTAATCATCTCCCAAACCCCTTGTTTTTGGGGTGCTGCAGGGCTCTCACCTCAGTCAGCTGCTCTTCAGACTTTACCTTTCCCCTTTGGCCACCCTTTTTGGGACCTGGGAAGTAAACGTTGCTTTCTATGTGGATGATACACAACTGCTGTTCTTGTTTAGAAAACAGTCTGAAGCTACCTTTCTCAACTTTAAGGAGTGCCTAAAAGGCTTTGCTAATTGGATGAATGTCACCTTTTTGAAAACCAATGTAAACAAAACAAATGTGCTCTTTTTAAGCCAGATGGCTTCTCCCCTCTGCCTGTGGTGACCCACTGAACTAAATCCAACACCCGTTTCATCTACTTCAGCCAGAAATTTAGGGGACAGGTTTGAGTCTGACCTTTCCTTTGCTACCCAAATCAAGCTGATCTCATTGTTCTGCTTTCTGAAGCTGAGATCAGTCAGGTCTGGAAGAGACCCGAAAAACTGTAATGCATGCTCTTGGGACATCGAGTTTGAATTACACCAACAGCCTTTATCTGGGTCTTCCTGCCTACCTGACTCATAGACTTCAAATCATAGAGAATGCAGCAGCCAGGGTAATCTGACTACTTCTTTCAACAACACCTCACCTCAATTGAGGCAGCTTCATTGGCTTCTGGTTGCCAGAGGGTTGAGTTTAAGACCCTGACATTGGCGTTGAGAGCAATTGAGGGCAAAGATCCCAGATACCTTAGAAACAGGCTCGGCTGATACCAACAGGAGAGATCCTTGAGATCTAACCAAATTTGACTCAAGTTCATTCCAGGGTTTGCCAAGGTTCATCGGAGTGGCAGGTTTCTTTTGGTACTGACAACCACATTTTGGAATGCCCTGGCCAAATTAAGCACTGTTTCAGGAAAGAGCTAAAAATCTGGCTCTTTAACCAAGTGTAGATTTGAGTAGCCTTTTTTGGCTTTGCTTTTGAGCACCTGGACATTTCTGCTGAGACATCCATTCACTTTACAAATTAGATTGAATGATTGTTTGATTGATTTGAGTTATGACACTCTTAATGTATAGTAGCCACACAGGCTGGAGTTACAACACTCCCAAGGTACTCTAGGAATACAGGTTGGAGTATGACACTCTCAAGCTATACTAGGAACAGTGATCTCAGTACTGGGAACACTTGTGAATCAAGTGCTCTGAGGCGAGTTCTCTTGGTACTGTTGTTCATCAGATAAACACAGAGCAAAGTCTCTAGTTCTTGTATGAACGTAGTTCAAAAACCAAGGTTACAGGAAGGGTCCAGAGCAAGAACAATCAAGTTGAGCAGGAGGGAAGTCACTAGAGGAAACTTGAAGACAAGTCTGTAGTCTTGAAGCACCAATACTCCAGCCTGCTTGCTACAATAAAAGGATAGTGTGCACTAACCTGATAGAAAATGTTTTGCCTAGTACTTCAAATTATCCTAAGTTTGAAGAATGTCTTGAGGTCTTAACTCAGGAAGTCACGAAGGAACTGGAGTAGCTGAGCAGAGGGCGGAGACAAAGGATGTGTCAATGGGACTAAAGCTAAGGGAAAGATTGGAGGAGCTTAGAACTGCAGCACAAAAGTACACTGCCCAGGTCCGGTCGAGTCTGTAGGTGAGTGGGTAGGAACAAAGCATGTTCCACAGAGAGCGTAGGCCAAGCAAGGAGCTCAGGTTGGGGCATACTTCATAAACCATGTTTAGGGTCCAGTCGATATAGCGGGATCATGTTGGGCACGTGGCCCATGTGGCAATCTGGAAGGTTCTCCAAGACACGTGTTGTTATGCTGGCTTTAATCTTACAGGCAGAGCAGGTGCTAACTAACGGATGGAATCTATGAACAGGAAGTAAATGTTTCATTTTGTCTAAACATGCATGATGGAAAAACACCTAAACACCCTAGTAACAGCGGGAACAAGGCAAGACAATAGTTCACGTGTTCAGGGAATGCTTGCAAGCTCAGGCATAACGGAATCAGGGGGAATGGAGAAACTCCAGCATGGAATCATGGCGTGCCACAAGGTGCCTCTAAGGTAACACAACTCAGAGTCACAGGTAAAGGACACTTGTGGTTTGGGGAATAACACTACACTGAATCAAGTGTAATGGAATCAGTAGTCTTAGGGAAACTCGGGCAAGTTATCATAGCATGCTATAAGGCGTCACAGGGGTATGGCGACATAAGCCCTGCATACTAGGCTCACTACACAGAGCGTAGATGATGGGATCATGACAGATATCATGTAATGAATCCAGTTTTCCTTAGGGTGAGCTTGGTGGTCAACATAAATGTGAGTGATTTAATACTGTCTCAAATTTGGAGTTTAAATCCTTCAAAGTTCATATTGTTGATCTAAATTTGGACTAGATGTTGCTAATTGTTGTTGGCAAAAAGAAGGCATTTTATTTTATTTTGGTGGGATTAAATACCAGGCAGGTGCTCAAAATCAAGTGTAGATGAGTTCCAGTGAGAGCCTAAATCATTGATTGTCTGCAGTAGATAATAATGTGTAGTAGAACTGTATATCATTGTCCAATTGGTGAATTTTGCAGCTGGAGAAAGTACTGACCCCACCCCCCCTTTTTAGTGGCCTCTTAATAATGATTTTGGAAAAAACATATGTTTCTTTCCAAAACGATATTACTGCATGCACTGTAATGTCACTTTATATTCCATCACTTTATATTCCAGTTGCAAATCCTCCAGATCAAACCAAATGCAATTCGTCCCTTGAAAATAGCTTGCAATTACCAGATTACATGATGAACCACCATCGGCATTGGCAACAAAGCCTTGGACTGGCTCGCATCCTTTTTGTCTGACCGTACCTTTCAAATCTTCTCCAAGTCATCCTCCTCTAAGAGCTACTCCTCCCCCCATGGTGTACCCCAGGGGTCAATTCTTAGTCCTCTGCTTTTTAATTTATATGTCACACCTTTGGCTTATGTTGCACAATGTTCTGGTTTAAACCTTTATTCTTATGCTGATGCCTCACAAATTGTTTTTTCACTATCTCAAATTGATCCCACCGTTCCTTCCCCTCTGCAAGCAGGACTCAGCAAAATATCTGGATGGATGAACAGCAACTTACTTGAATTAAATGGCGGAAAGACTGAGGTCCTAGTCCGTGGTAATAAACTCGACCTCTGGAACCTAAGACATTGGCCTACTACCATGGGTCCCCTACCTACTCCATCTGAACAAGTACGAAACCTGGGAGTAATTATCGACAGGGGACTATCCATGAAAGATCAGGTCAACAAAGTCGCAGCCACCTGTTTTACCATCCTACGATGGCTGCGCAAAATCTTTTGGATACTCCCTAAAAACACCCAGAGATCCGTTGTGAATGCCTTGGTAACCTCGCGATTAGATTACGGCAACGTGCTCTACCTGGGGTCTACCAAGGCCGTCACACGGCGCCTTCAGCTGGTACAAAATGCCGCAGCTCGGCTTCTCTGTGGCTGTCGGAAACGTGACCATATCACAGAATGCCTGAGAGAGCTGCACTGGCTTCGTGTCGAAAATTGCATAAAGTTTAAAGCATTGAGCTTTATGCATAAGATCAAAATCGGATCAGCTCCCCTCCACCTTCAGGCCCTTGTTAGCCCCTACCTTCCTGTTTGCTCACTCCGTTCCTCATCCCATCATCTGTTCAATATACCAAAGTTTAAACTCACCAGAATGGGCGGTGGTTCCTTTGCGAACCTGGGACCCAGATTGTGGAACTCACTTCCTTTGGCCATTCGTATGGAAAACTGTCATCTGCGTTTTCGTAGAGCGGTGAAAACCTGGCTCTTCGATCTCTAAATCTTCTGCCTGATGTTGTTGATCTGTCTCTTAGCGCCGGGAAAACCTCATGGGTAGCTGTCGCACTCTACAAATTCAATTAATAAATAAATAAATAAATAAATGAAATACATGATGAAATAGGTGCAACAGGTTTCCCTCCTGCACAAAAACAATCCTGTTTTCAACACAGGGACCCTTTCACCATGGTGCAAGAGTACCTCTGGTGGCACAAGACAGTTAACCCAACACAGGCACAGAGACAAAGACAGGATAAACATGGCACATTCCTGCCCTTTCCCTGTAACACAACGCAGTGCAGTAAAGTGATTGCAGCTCTGCATTGCATTGCTTTGCAATAAATATGGCCCCAATGTTTGAGTGAGACGTTAGTGTGATTTTGTGTGCAATGCTCCGCACTGTTGCACATGTGCAAGGCTTCATCTCGCACTTTAACAGAGATCCAGTTGGTTTCAAAAGGAAGACTTGGGTTCCCTCCCACTGTGAATCTTTACTGAGCAGGCCTGACAATGTCCCCTCCTGGATCATGACTGAATTGCTGTATGTGTTTGGAACGTTAATGGCCTAGCCTAAAAAATGCATGATCAAGAGTTCACAAATTATCTGACTACCTGGGAAGACATTATCTTGCTTCAAGAAACTTGGGAAGATCAGCCTCTAGACCTGCAAGGCTATGCCACCTACTCATTGCCGGCTGCAAAGATGTCAGCCTTTGGTCGTCGCTCGGGGGGCCTCCAGCTTTTATCCTCAATAACTAAAATTAGCGAGCTCCTCCCTGTCATCATACATCTAACTCCATCAAGCAGCATTCAAGGAACAAAGGTAACTCCTAGGCTAAATCACCTTAAACAGGAAATCATAATATTAAATGTTAATGTTCACCTGAAACAAAAATCAAAGGCAGCGAAAGAACTGTTACTCCAGCTACATAGAGTAATGGAAGAAGACTCAACAGACCTCATAGTCCTGGCTGACGATTTCAAAATGCACCTCTTAGGGACTACCAAGGAAGAAGACTCAACGCAGGACCTCTCAAGAGCATGGGGAATTCCAACACAACAAATACGGCCAACTAAGCTACCAAGCACAGCAACAAACTTATTTAGGGGCCTAGAACATCTAAATATGAGAGACCTGAATGGACGGTTTAAAGACGATATTCCACCAGCAGCCACATACCCCTCAACTGTTACAACATCACATCTAGACTTCACTTTTATGATACTATCCCTGTTTAATAAAGTAGTCACCTTCAAGAGTAATTTTAGTGACCGTCTTTCACAAGAGTTGAATCTTCTAGCAAGAGCCCGCCAAGTCCCAAAATGTTCCGGTGATTTTTACTGACGATCTGGTGTATAGAAAGGGGTTCAGCTGCATAAGCACCAAGTGCAGCAGGGACCTGATGGTACACACCATCGAAACTGCCCAACGCATCCGCAAGAAAGATCAGGAAGAGATCGAGGAACAACTGAAGGCGATCAAGGACAACCACACAGAGTCTGAAGCTAAAGCACTCCTGGAGAAAATTGAGGAAGAGCTTGCAACGTTTAAAGACCAGACGATTAACTTCCAAACCACCAAGTTCGAGAAAGATAAGAAAACCTTCAACCTCGAGACAGTGTATCCATACTTAAAAGACGAGTTTTACACGCGATCAGACTCCACAAGGTACCTGAACACATACCAAGGTAGATCAAAGAAAAAGTTCCTTACATTCTCCGATACCTCCTCCTCTGAGACTACAAGTGATTCGGACCCAGGTGAAGGGTCTTCCAGCAGAAATCAGCAACAAAAGAGGCCTTTTTTAGGCCAAGGCCAGCAACAAGCACGCACGAGGCTCAAACCCCAATGGGAGATGACAACGCGCAAACAACATTGCAAATCATGAACAAATCTCCAATTATCAACATATCGGACATGGTGCTCACGCAGGCCGAAATGGAAGTACTTGAATTAGGGTTGTC